>NC_064921.1:164955723-166205723 GCF_023897955.1 Schistocerca gregaria
CGAATGGTCCTCGCCGGTACCCCAGGAGCAACAGTGTCCCTAATTTGCTGGGAAGTGGCGGTGCGGTCCCCTACGGCACTGTGTAGGATCCTACGGTCTTGGAGTGCATCCGTGCGTCGCTGCGGTCCGGTCCTAGGTCGACGGGCACGTGCACCTTCCGCCGACCACTGGCGACAACATCGATGTACTGTGGAGACCTCACGCCCCACGTGTTGAGCAATTCGGCGGTACGTCCACCCGGCCTCCCGCATGCCCACTATACGCCCTCGCTCAAAGTCCGTCAACTGCACATACGGTTCACGCCCACGCTGTCGCGGCATGCTACCAGTGTTAAAGACTGCGATGGAGCTCCGTATGCCACGGCAAACTGGCTGACACTGACGGCGGCGGTGCACAAATGCTGCGCAGCTAGCGCCATTCGACGGCCAACACCGCGGTTCCTGGTGTGTCCGCTGCGTCGTGCATGTGATCATTGCTTGTACAGCCATCTCGCAGTGTCCGGAGCAACTACAGTGGGTCTGACACACCGGTGTCAATGTGTTCTTTTTTCCATTTCCAGGAGTGTATATGGTTGTGAGTTTTTTTTACATTCATCTTTAAGCACTCTTCATGTATTCGTATGTACTTCTTTATATAGTAGATGCACATAATGCATATAGAAGAAAACATAGATACTCAAAAAGGACAATAAACTGCCGAGAATCACTACAAATTCTCCGCTAAAGTATGTGTAATTATATTATTTCCTTGATTTTACAGACCACTGACGATGTACTTCTTTACATAGTAGATGCACATAATACATACAGAAAAAAACATTGATACATAAAAGGACATAAAACGGCCAAGGATCACTACAAATACTCCCCTAAAATATGTGTAATGAATTTATTTCCTTTATTTTATAGACCATTGCTGATGTTTAGCATGAATAGGTAAAATACGTTTGGTAAACACAAATAAAAGATTCAGTTGTAAACTAAGAAATCTTTCTTATCTATACGCACCATAATTTTGATAGATGTTATAAAAAGGTATTTTTCTTAAACAACTTTTATTTTTTGTCCATCTATACTAGGGTGAAAGAAAGGATGCAACTTAGCACCCAGTGGACGACGAAAGATAATTAGAGACGTTGCAACACTTCGAAATGCGCAAGAATTGTGAAGGAAATCGGCACTATCCTTTCGAAATGAACTATTGCGATAGTTGACGAAACAAATTTAGAAAAAAACTATGAGAAACCGAGATCTGGAGGAAGGAGCGGGGATTTAATGTATCTCTTAAGGCGATTCGTGACGCTCAATGCTTGCAGGATGTGACCGTTGTGTGGCAAATGTCTTTCGGATCTCTCGCGCCTCATTTGTTATCGTTGGCCATTACAGGGTAGAAAATTCCACTCACATATCTAACTCAAACCTTGTCTGACAACATCTTTCGCCTTACTATTCCTCATAACACAGACAACTGTAATGAAGCGCCAAATAAATTAGCATAGACATGCGTATTCACATACAGAAGTATGTAAACAAGTAGAATATGGCGCTGCGGTCGGCAACGTCTATAAGAATTCAAGTGTCTGGTGCAGTTACTAGATACGTTATGCCTGCTACAATGGCAGGTTATCAAGATTTGAGTGAGTCTGAACGTGGTGTTATATTCGGCGCACCAGCGATGGGCCGCAGCACCTCCGAGATAGCGGTGAAGTGTGATCAGGAATCCAGTAAAACTTCAAATCTCCGACATCGCAGCGGCCGGAAAAACGGGACCAACGACGACTGAAGAGAATCGTTAAGCGTGACATACGTTCAACCCTTCCGCAAGCTGCTGTAGATTTCAAAAATGGCTCTGAGCACTATGGGACTTAACATCTAAGGTCATCAGTCCCCTAGAACTTAGAACTACTTAAACCTAACTAACCTAAGGACATCACACACATCCATGCCCGATGCAGGATTCGAACCTTCGACCGTAGCAGTCGCGCGGTTCCGGACTGAAGCGCCTAGAACCGCTCGGCCACCGAGACCAGCTCTGCAGATTTCAATGCTGGGTCATCAACAAGTGTAATCGTGCAGACCATTCAACGAAACATCATCGATATGGGCGTTCGGGGCCGGATACGGATTGGTGTATTCTCGATGACTGCACGACACAAAGCTTTGCGCCTCGCATGGGCCGGCCGCTGTGGCCGAGCGGTTGTAGCCGGCTGGTGTGGCTGAGCGGTTCTAGGCGCTTCAGTCTGCAACCGCGCGACCGTTACGGACGCAGGTTCGAATCCTGCCTCGGGCTTGGATGTGAGTGCTGCCCGTACGTTAGTTAGATTTCAGTAGTTCTAAGTTCTAGGGGACTGATGAACTCAGATGTTAAGTGCCATAGCGCTTAGAGCCATTTGAACGATTTTGAGCGTCGCATGGGCCCGTCAACAGCGACTCTGGTCTGTTGATAACTGTAAACATATCGTCTGATCGTACGAGTCTTGTTTCAAATTGTATCGAGATGATGGACATGTACGGGTACGGAGACACGCTCACGAATCCATGGACCCTGCATGTCAGCAGGGCACTGTTCAAGCTCGTGGAGCCTCTGTAACGGTGTGGGGTGTGTGCAGCTGGAGTGATACGGCACCCATGATACGACTAGATACGACTCTGACAGGTGACACGTTCCTAAGCACCTTGTGTAGTCACGTGCATCCATTCATGTGCATTGTACATTCCGACGAACTTGGGAAATTTCAGCAGGACAGTGCGACACACCAAAAGTCCAGAATAGCTGCAGAGTGGCTCCAGCAAGACTCTTCTGAGTTTAAAGAGTTCCGCTGGCCACCGGACTCCCCAGACATGAACATTATTGAGAATATCTGGGACACCTTGCAACGTGCTGATCAGAAGAGATCTCCATCCCCTCCTACTCTTACGAATTTACGGACAGCTCTGCAGGATTCATGGTGTCAAGTCTCTCCAGCACTACTTCAGACATTAGTCGAGTCCATGCCACGTCGTGTTGTTTCTCTTCTGCGTGCTCGCGGGGCCCCTACACGATGTTAGGCAGGTGTACCAGTTTCTTTGGCTCTTCAGTGTATTTATCATATTAATATCGACGCATTGATTGTACTACAAGCAAGGTAATCTATCTCAAATGGCAATTAAGGTGCGGTATGAGACCTTAACCTAAACAATGACAACTGTTGGAAGTTACTTTGTGAACAAGAGTTGATCACAGCTAGAGAAAAGGGACAAAGAGACACGCATCATTACACATTGTGAATCCGAAGTTGTATTCTACTCTCACAGCTCATCTGGGTGAAATACAGATACTGACTCAGGTACTTAAGAATTTATAACCTATTAATTAATGCGGTGCAAACTGAAAATAGAAGATGTATAGTAATACTGGAAAAACTGTTTCCAAAGGCAGGCTATAACTTATTACGAAGCAATAGTACGACGGAAATCTGTATATCCTACCCTCAGGAAACGAGCGTACTGGAGAGATTTTATCCCAATCCTACGCAAGGTAACGCGAACTCAGTACAGCCTTAGGATGACGACTACCGGATATATACATGCAGTTGGTACCGTTCTAATTTATACCACCGACTACAGTTACACGGAATTGGTAAACTGGTGATTTTAAACCAGCACTCCAAAATACAACATTATTAACCTTTTCTTGTCCAGCTCTCATGGAATTTTCCAATACGCGAATGTTAACTTAGTTCATCTAATTGTCCTGTACACATTCGCAGCAGAGTGACACTAAATTGGAGTGAGGTAAGTGTGGAGCGTATTCTATGCACTGGGGAAAAGGAAACTACATTGGAGTGGGTGTCAATCGTGCAAATACGTGACTTACTTCGTTAAAACAAACTGTGAGAAAAGAAAGCTAAAACTGACACTTTTGCAACGTAAGCTACAGAGCATTTACGAAGCAAACTGAGAGAGCCAAGTTAAAGCTCCGCTAATTACAGCTTCAGTAGCAAATAAGAGGATGGAGTATTTCGGGACACAGTTTTTTTAAAAGAACTAACCACTCAGACGCGCTGAAACAACGATTCTAGATTGTCTCATAAGTTAACTGTTAACCAAAGGAGGAAAGATGAAAATAGTGATGAAGTTATTAATTACTTTGGAACCCACAACTCATCGCCAACCACGCTTACAGTTACTTGTTTCTCACCATTTCAGGTCGCTGACTGTAACAGCTTCGGATGGCAGCCACCTGTGTTGTCTTCCATCACACCGACACTGTATCCGACATAAGTTTATTTTTTGCAGGACCCGAAGTACTACCACGCAGGAATGTGCCGTTGGGCGCTTCTACAGTGCTTTACTGTGTCCACCCCTGAACTGAGTCACGAAGGATAAACGTTAACTCCCTGTGCTCCTTCACTAAGACAGAGCAGAAATCCGACCAAACATATTCATGCACTGCAGTCAAGCAGCACTGAGCTGGGATTTGCTAAACAGAAAGGGAAGTGAAAAATTAAGAATAAAACGTAGTTTAAGCGGACACTTCCTCTGGACACGGTATTATTTCGGAGAAATGAAAATAGGAAAAAATATAATATGATACCAAGGTAAACTGATCGATCAAAAAATGGCTCTGAGCACTATGGGATTTAACATCTGTGGTCACCAATCCCCTAGAACTTAGAACTAATTAAACCTAACTAACCTAAGGACATCACCCACATCCATGCCCGAGGCAGGATTCGAACCTGGGACCGTAGCAGTCCCGCGGTTCCGGACTGAGCGCCTAGAACCGCGAGACCACCGCGGCCGGCTAAACTGATCGATCGTAGAGTTAATGAAAGAGGTACGAAAACAACATATGTCTCACACTTGAACAATGTTGTGTATGGTTGTGTTGTTATGGATGAAGGGAAGAATGTGGTTGAAACCTGGTATCTGCAAAAGAACCCATTCCTCTCGAACAGAACCACTGGAGCCGCCTAGCATAACGTCAACATCAGACAGATGGAGCGTCATCAATGTCACATCGGATCACCCCATGAGACACAGTGGGCAGGTTAGGGATATAAGCTAGGACACTGGTTAAAAGTCCGGGGGTTAGAAACTGTACGCCACTACCTCTCCTCCCCTTCCCGCCCAAAAACTTATGATGAAAATTTCTTTCACCACCATGATTCGAATCAGTTACTCCAAATCGAGCGCCACCGCACAAACGCATGTCAGCAATCTCGACTACGGAGATGGACAATGCGAGTGAATAAATACTGGGTGACCAAAAAGTCAGCATAAATTTGAAAACTGAATAAATCACGGAATAATGTAGATAGAGAGGTACAAATTGACACACATGCTTGGAATGACATGGGGTTTTCATCTGACCAGAATAGCAATAATTAGCACAACAAAGTAAGACAAAGCAAAGATGATGTTCTTTACAGGAAATGCTCAATATGTCCACCATATTCCTCAACAATAGCTGTAGTCGAGGAATAATGTTGTGAACAGCACTGTAAAGCATGTCCGGAATTACGGTGAGGCATTGGCGTCGGATGTTGTCTTTCAGCATCCCTAGAGATGTCGGTGGATAACGATACACTTGCGACTTCAAGTAACTCCAAAGCCAATAATAGCACAGACTGAGGTCTGGGGACCTGGGAGGCCAAGCATGACGAAAGTGGCGGCTGAGCACACGATCATCAGCAAACGATGCGCGTAAGAGATCTTTCACGCGTCTAGCAATATGAGGTGGAGCGCCATCCTGCATAAACATCGTACGTTCCATCAGGTGTTTATCAGTTATGCTGGGGATGATGCGATTCTGTAACATATCAACCGTCACGGTAGCAGTTTTGCTGTCCAGCGCCATCTGTCGGACATTTTGTGAACTCTTTTTTTGGCTCTAATAAAACCCCGTGTCATTCCAAGCATGAGTGGCAGTTTTTACCTCTCTATCTACATTATTCCGTGGGTTATTAAGTTTTCAAATTTATACTGACTTTTTGGTCACCCGGTAAAACTATTTAATCGCAGTTATTCAGAACGGGAATCGATGACTAATCGTTTCAGGAAACTTATTTTACCAAGCAGCCTTAGGCAACTGATGAAAGAAGTTTCCACTCTCCATCTTGAAGCTTTCCCGGTGTAATTAATACTCCATGGTGCGTGTCCCAGCTACTTACTAATAATACGACAGCGCACTACATGTACTTGTGAACATGCAGCAGTCGGCTCCCCGGATGACATCGTCTGGGAATGTATCATCAGACAAGATGATACAGACCAGCAGAAGAACGCATTTGGACATGCAGCAGTTTATTATATAATAAGGAATGAAGAACCACGCCATAAGTTGAACTCGCTGGCAGCTAAAATATCATTCTATGAGCTGCACACCCGCATGGACTGAGGGACTACCAAGAAGAGACCAGAAACCATTACAACGAGACGCGCTACGGCAGAACATCCACGTACAACAGCCGTCTGGTAGCCGTAAAGAGATTTTATTTATTTATTTGTGTCAAAAATGTTGCACAAAAATAGGCAAAAAGATAAAAGCAAACTAAATATATAAAATAAATATATACAAAGGAAATACAGATACAGTGTGAGGCAAATAGAGCCATGTAATAATAGTTATATATAAACAGATTACAAACGCTAAATATAATCAGACCAGAAATTAGCAAGCTCAACGGCATTGTGCCTGGCCCACAAGATGTCCTCCAGCGTGCAGGAAACTGAGCACTTAGGACAGCTTTGTTCGGCTCTACATTCGCATGAAGTTGATGTGTCGCCTTGATAGTTCCATTTGACCATATTATCCTCTGTTCTACCCAGCCCACCTCTTACTCTGTTGAGTGACTTCCACGTTTTCCATCGCAGGTTTTCACCGTGGGGTGGGGGGAGTGAGAGGAGGGTGGGGGGAGAGCCTCCGAAGATGAGATACATGATATCTCCGTTTCTGCTTGTCCACAGGTTTTGTCGTGCCATTGTCGGTGATGTACTCTCTTTGAGGGAAATTTTTAGAAAGATCTTCCTACATCTCAGCCTTCTTGGGCGAGGTTGTCCACGCAGTGGGTTCCACTTTGCTTCTGTCTGCGTTGGCGGCAATTTCCCATCTTATATCTGGTGGGGCTATCCACGCCAGGCTCTACGTAGGCGTTGCTCCCAAGCATCCTGATGTTATTCTGCATGTCTCATTGAGGGCAAACACCCACATGTCTGGCATGAACAGTACTGTACCGAACAGGGCAGGGACAGCCAGCGGCAGGAGATGAGCTTCGGGGAGGACCAGGAAGGCTTTCTTGAGACCCTTACATTACAGCCATCCTCCAATCTCCGTACCTTGGGCGGAAAAGCAGCACAGTGTCTGTGAATCCTGTGTTGCATCTCAGCGCGCTGGGGGCTAACCATCTAGACATATAAGAAATCTAGCCTGGTTCTGATACCAAGAACAAAAGTGTAGTGTGGTGGTGTGCAATATAGCGCTGTTTAGCAGTGTTGTATAGTAGTGCAATCCAGAATAGTGTAACAAACTAGTAGCATGTGCCTTCTAGATTCCGGATGAACAAATACCTGTGCACCAGATGCTAATATGTATACCTTTCTTTAGTTTTTTAAATTATTATTTTTCTCTTATGCTGATGTTCTATCTAGATTTTTCTCCCCTCTTAAACAGCATATTGCTTCGTTGTTACTAACACATTTGAAACTATGTTAAAGTATTTTGTGCTATAATAATGCCATTTCAT
Organism: Schistocerca gregaria; assembly: GCF_023897955.1. Lineage (NCBI taxonomy): Eukaryota > Metazoa > Arthropoda > Insecta > Orthoptera > Acrididae > Schistocerca > Schistocerca gregaria. The sequence continues at coordinate 164,963,450 of NC_064921.1, forward strand.
GTGCAACATTCGGTCTGTTCTTTCTTGTAGATAACAGATAAAAGAAATAGCAAAAAAAATCTCCATTGAATTTTGGGATGACAAGCAGGAAGTCGTCGTCAGATAAATTTTTCGACTGTAAATGACGACTCCATATTGTGTTGTACCTCAGCACCTTGTTTACCCGTTCGACCAGCGCACCTGCCGGCCAGCGCGTTGCTGTTCGTGCTGGGCTACAGTGGCTGCGACCCCGCCGTGCCAGCAGCCCTGTACACGGCCGCCGTCGTCGTCACGGGAGCCACCCCCGCTGGCGCCACCGCCAGTTGCATGGACCTGGCGCCCAACTTCGCAGGCGAGTCTCGTTGTCCTCTATTCTCTATCCTATCTAAAGTATGTACGAGGGTCGGTCAAAAAGTAATGCCTCCCATTTTTTTTCTACTTAAAAAAATAAAGTTAAGTGAAAAATTTGAATTTGGCGCCATTCCTCAAACCTTCTGCAATCCACTGCAGTAGTAACTTTCTGTGTCAACAGGTGGCAGCACAGCAGAAGTTTGTAAGATGGCCGACATCGATGTTCGTTTGAGACAGCGTTGTGTGATTGAATTCTTGAATGCAGAAGGTGAAACGACCATACGCATTCATGAAAGACTGAAGAAGGTGTATGGTGTTGTGACAGTGGATGTCAGCACTGTTAGACGATGGGTTCGTCGTTGAAAGGAAGCTGAAGGGCAAACACCGTTGACTGACGAAAAGCGGAGCGGCAGGCCGGTGAGTGCAGTGACTCCACACAACATTCAGCAAGTTGATGACATCATTCGTGGTGACCGTCGGGTGAATGCAGATGAAGTGTGTCGCATTATTTCTCTTAGTAAAGGCAGTGTGATCACGATTATTAAACAATTGGGGTACTCAAAAGTTTGTGCACGGTGGGTTCCAAGAATGTTAACCGATCAGAATAAAGAGGCAAGGAAAACAATAGCCTCCCAACACTTGCAGCGCTTCCGTTTGGAGGGAGATGAGTTTCTGAAAAAAATTGTGACCGGGGACGAAACATGGGTGCATTTTTTGAACCCGAATCAAAGAGGCAGTCAATGGAGTGGCGTCACACAAGCTCGCCGAGGAAGAAAAAATTCAAAACTGTGCGATCGGCAGGGAAAGTTATGGCAACAGTTTTCTGGGATACAGAGGGTGTGATTCAAAAAACTTAAAGCACGTCTTCAGCGAGTTCGCCCAACAAAATCAATGGCAGATGTTCTTCTTTTGGAGGACAATGCAAGACCACACACCAGTCGTCACACCTCTGACGAGATTGTCAAAATTGGATGGGAGGTTTTGCCTCATCCCCCATACAGCCCTGACCTGGCACCATCAGACTTCCATCTGTTCGGGTCACTAAAAGAAGCTCATCGTGGAATTCACTTTGAAGATGAGGAGGCCGTCAAAACATCCGTGCGTCAATGGCTTAGGAAGCAGAGCTGTGATTTTTACCGTGCTGGGATACATGCCCTTGTTCAAAGATGGACCAAAACTGTAGAGATGGGCGGAGATTACATTGAAAAATGACAAAATGATCCTCAATGTTGTGGTTTTCAACCTATGTAATTGCATTTAAATTTCCTGACAATTAAACGTAGAAAAAAATAGGAGGCATTACTTTTTGACTGACCCTCGTATAACCTAGAATGAAATTTTCACTCTACAGCGGAGTGTGGGCTGATATGAAACTTCCTGGAAGATTAAAACTGTGCCGCACCGAGACTCGAACTCGGGACGTTTGCCTTTCGCGGGCAAGTGCTCTACCGCAGGAGAGCTTCTGCCAAGTATGGAAGGTAGGAGACGAGGTACTGGCGGAATTAAAGCTGTGAGGAAGGGGCGTGAGTCTTGCATGGGTAGGTCAGTCGGTAGAGCACTTGCCCGCGAAAGGCAAAGGTCCCGAGTTCGAGTCTCGGTCCGGCGCACAGTTTTAATCTTCCAGGAAGTTTTATGTATAACCTGTTCATTTTACAGTCGCGACGGCAGAATGCGGAACTAAGCTTTGTTTACGTACGGACAGTGGAAGTTATCAGTTTAGATTAGTTTTAGTGAGTGAAAATGAATGTGGAAGTGAATCTGAATCTGCAGGTAGCTTAACGCTAATTGCCAGTGACAAAATTCAACTGTGAGAATCTTAAAAAAATCATTGCCTGTCTGAAAATTACTGTAATAACAAAATCTGATTATGAACTTTGATAAAAGAAAACTGATTACTTTTGAGGTTAAAGTTGGTCCCTGTGAAATTTAGTTAAAGAAAGAATCTGTTCGCTACACAATTTGTCTTACCATGGTGCAGACTGCTCTCGTAGCTACAGCACATCTCGATAACAAATCGGCTAAATCTAATTACAGAAATACGCAGAGGCGCAATGGGTACTCTGAAAAACATTGTTATCATTAGTGGTTAATAATATTTTGATAATGGTTTTTAAATAACTGAAAATTAATGGGCTCTTGGGATTTGGACAATGGCTCATATTTAAATGAACTCAATCCCACTTTCATTCCCTTAGACTTAATAACATTTAATGAAACTTCAAAAACACTCAAGCTTTCACTCAAATCATGTAACTATAATCCAAGAATTACAAAAATTGAGCTTACAAAAATTGAACGCCACATATAAAATCTCTCCTTAAATAAACTTCCAAACTCCAATTCTTAAATCCATTTCTGTCTCAATGATCCATAAATTCTAACAAAAGAATGAGAATCAAAAGGATTCCTGACCTGGATGCCCGACGAACCAAGAATGCTGCGTTATCAAACCGCTGCTGCAAATATTATCGCATGAAGTTAAAAACCAATTTTTTTCCTCTTCGGCATAAGTTCCTATAGACTCATAATATAATTCCAAAGCCGGCTGCCGTGGCCGAGCGGTTCTAGGCGCTTTAGTCTGGAACCGCGCTGCTGCTACGGTTGCAGGTTCTAATCCTGCCTCGGGCACGGATGTGTGTGATGTCCTTAGGTTAGTTAGGTTTATGTAGTTCAAAGTCTAGGGGACTGATGACTTCAGATGTTAAGTCCCATAGTGCATAGAGCCATTTGAACCATTAATTGCAAAACTCAACTGTTCCCATCGAACACCAAAGCTCAACAGAGTGTCTCCTCTACTCTCTCACGATTACCGAATACATCTAGCGTGCATCTTCACAGAACAAAGATCATCACTGAGTCATCTTTGTGCGGTGGAGCATCTTTGTCGAGGCTGCGCGCGATTGTCAAATGGTTCAAATGGGTCTAAGCACTATAGGGCTTAACATCTGAGGTCATCAGTCTCCTAGACTTAGAACTACTTAAGCCTAACTAATCTAAGGACATCACACACATCCATGCTCGAGGCAGGATTCGAACCTGCGACCGTAGCAGTAGCGCGCGCGCATGTCTAAGCAATTCAAACGTTACGAGGGCGATTTCGACACCCAAAAATAAGAAACAATTTTACAAAAATTAACACGCACTCGTTTCAATTGGACCGAAAGAGTCCGATAATATTCGACAGCATAAGACTGACGAACGTGGGTGGGCATTTTGCAGCCACGTATTGTGTTACTGCTGCAGCGTATTTTTAGCTTCTGTTGCAGTGGATAGTCATCGCGCAAATATACGCTATAGAAAAAAACGCTCACATGGAAAAATTTAATAAATAAGGTAGCTCGTTTCCGTCTAGAAGAAAAGTGGAAAAGTTCACTAATACCGTTAGAAAGATCTATGGAGAGAACAGCGGCCGCAGTAGGAAAGAGTGTAAGGACAGTGCGTAATGTAATGAACGACGTTAAGAAATCCAGACGGAGTGGGCAGAAAATTGTGACCCCAAGGAAGAAGAGAATTATGAAGAAAACGAAGTATCTCGACGACTTGATTAAGCGTTTGGTGATGATAAAGTTCTTAGAACATCACGACGTTAAAAGAGAAACATCCGCACTTCGAAAGCATTACAGCTGGGCGATGGAGGATGCAAACATTATTTTCAGAGAGAAACGAATCAGTTTCTGAAAAAGTTTGAAGGATATGTTATGTTTTAAAAAACTTGAGTATAGAAGAATATTTTTGGTTGAGAGGGAGGACATTTTAGAACGGCATGCACGCTTTCTTAACACAATGAGCGAAAACGAGAAAGGTGCGAAGAAACACATCGTTCATACTGATGGAACTTGGGTATATCCGCACTATACCAGTAGTTGTCAAATATTTTTACTCAGTGGCCAATAGTGACTTTGCGGAGCATATCTGCCAATCTTATTATTAATTGGTAACCTACATAAATTAGTATACTATGAGCCCTCAACAGACCAGCTGCAGTAAGTATGCCACAATTTGGCACCATTCGAAACACTGTGTATCGACTGTTCTCTGTTTCATATTGGTGCTACCTCACCAATGGTGTTGGACAATATGGGTATAACTGTACGCAGCGCGCTCAGCTAAAACGACAATTCTAAAGTGGACAGGTTAGACAGGCACTGTATCTAGGCTTTACCCAACAGGACTGCTGGGGGCGAAAGTAGGGCCATATTGAAAGCCACATTTTGCCCAAAGAGCAGTGCCGTCAGCATCGCTGCAATGTGTCTGCAATACACGGCAATCTGGCGGTATCGTCGAGCAATATTGCTAATGTAGCAGGTAGCCCCCTCAGTATAGCCCAGACGTAGAATATTTCGTATTGCAGCGCAATATCGGCCTCAGTCTATCTGTAAATGCTTCCGTTTCGCTCTCATCTTTGTTTTCTCTCAGCAACAGCGCTACAGTCACATGTCTGAAAGAAAACAGTATCGTTTCGCATTTGGTGCCATTTTGTTGTGTACAGTAATGCAGAAGTGGACAGTCGAGAAAACTATGTATTTCATAAAAGAGATACATTTAGGACGAAAATAATATGTATAAAGACCACAGTCATAAAAAAAGCAGTTGGTGGGCTGTTACGGATGAGATCGGAATCGCGCTTTATTTTGTTGTGAGCTTCATCAAGTGTGTTTCCTGGTACTTATGATAAAAAAGAAAATAAAAATAAAAATTGTACTCATGTTGCCAACTTACCTGAATGAAATACTTCGATCTTGTCATAAAACAGTTCACACTTCTAGCACCAAGAGGCTTATTGACGAATTTTAGCTATAACAGAGGTACAGTAAACTCCTGTACGACCCCCAGTAGCTAAAACCGAAAGTTGATCGCCAGTAGGGTTATGAACACTCGCTCAACTGGCTGGCTCAAAAAATTGTTCAAATGGCTCTGAGCACTATGGGGCTTAACATCTGAGGTCATCAGTCCCCTAGAACTTAGAACTACTTAAACCTAACTAACCTAAGGACATCACACAAATCCATGCCCGAGGCAGGATTGGAACCTGCGAACGTAGTGGTCGCGCGGTTCCAGACTGAAGTGCCTAGAACCGCTAGGCCACTCTGGCTGCCCAACTGCCTGGGTCTAAGCACTATGGGACTTAACATCTGAGGTCATTAGTCCTCTAAACTTTGAACTACTTAAACATAACGAACCTAAGGACATCACACACATCCATGTCCGAGGCAGGATTCTAACCTGCTACCGTAGCAGCAGTGCGGTTTCGGACTGAAGAGCCTAGAACCACTCGGCCACAGCGGTCGGCTACACTCTCTCAAATTTGTATCGGTCTTAGCAATTCTCGAAGCAGTTCCCTGTATGAAACATTGGAAATCGTGTTTTGATGGTCCGGCAAAATTCAAGAAATCCTGCCTCGGGCATGGATGTGTGTAATGTCCTTAGGTTAGACAGGTTTAAGTAGTTTTAAGTTCTAGGGGACTGATGACCTCAGAAGTTAAGTCCCATAGTGCTCAGAGCCATTTGAACCATTCTTTGGGTTCGAATAAACGAACCTTAACACTACAAGTGATGCTAGTGAGTGTACTCTGTCCAGTCACATTAATGTGACCACCTGTCAAAATCCTGAATAACCACCTTTTGCAGTGCGAACTGCTACGAGAGGTGAAGGAGGGTAGCTACTGAGATGTGGAGCCATTCCGACTCCAAGGCTGTGTGCAGCTGATTGGGTTTCTCAGTTGAGGATCCATGGCCTGTAAAGCCCGATCGAAGTGTTCCCACAAATTTTCGATTAGATTTAAATCCGGAAACTCAGTCTGGGGTTCTTCACACACATGCACTGCGAGCTGACACGTTGCATTGTCCTGCTGGTAGATGCCATCGTCGAAAAATAGACTACATGTAGGGGTGGAAATATTCACCAAGGATAGACGCATACTTGTTACTATGTGCCTTCCAGAAAGACGACATCACCCAAGGAATGCCACCAAAACATTCCTCAGACCACACCGTTCCCTCCTCCCTGCCTGGACCTCTCCCGCCAACAATACTTTGGTGCAGACATTCCCCGCTACCACAATTATTTCCAAAATGACGAATATTAATTATTCCTACTTAATCGTATTAATAAAATATAAACATCTTTCATAAATTGTGGTTTGAGAATAGACAATAGAAATATACACGTCTTACAATCCTATTGCGTGGCCAGTGTGCTAGCCACCTTACTCTGTGTAATTAGTCCAACACGAATTATTGGACGGAACTCTTACCAACGAACGATGACTTCTGATAGATATGGAAGCAAAACACCACACAATATAAAAACAAAAGCACAACATTAAGCATTTCGGAGGATTTGCTCTTCCATCTGGTGGCAGTCTATGTTTAGCTGAGGTACTTTGCTGCCTGGTTTGTGAAAAGTGAGTGTTTAACGTTCACATGTGTAGCTCTCAAGGCAAGTAAATGACTAAGGCTCACAGGACTGGAGATATTTTGACATTGCAGTTTTTGTTGTTGAGAGAAACCTATCTCCGCTAAACTGCAGAACTACCACCTGATGATGGTGTACAGCATGGCGAGAGGGGGTGGCCGGACTGGGAGGAGTGGTTATGACTGGGCCGATTGAAAGCCATAAATTCGATGAAAATGTCTGTTTGATGCAGTTTAGGGTTTAAACTGGGACCCTCCAGGTCAGATGCACTTGTACTACATAACAGTCCCTTGTCCTACTGGAAGAGTGATATTTCAGGGGAGAATGCTAAATAACAGACAGAGAATTACAATACAGGCAGCGGCAGACAACTTAAACCACCTGCCCTCGATTACAACCGACCGAGGTGGCGTAGAGGTTAGCCCACTGGGCTCGCATTCGCCAGGACGACGCTCCATATCCACGTCCGGTCATCTAAAGTTCGGTTTACCGTTATTTATCCAAATGGCTTCAGGCAAATGCCAGTATGGTTCCTTCGAAAGGGCGCAGCCGATTTCTTTCCTTACCGTTGAAACAATCCGAGCTAGTGATCCTTTCAAATGGTTCAAATCGCTCTAAGCACTATGGGACTTAACATTTGAGGCCATCAGTCCCCTAGACTTAGAACTGCTTAAACCTAACTAACCTGAGGACATCACACACATCCATGCCCGAGGCTGGATTCGAACCTGCGACCGTAGCAACAGCGCGGTTCCGGACTGAACCCCATAGTGCTCCGTCTCTTTCCTTCTTTCCTTCCAGGAGTAGAGCTAAAACACGAGAGAGCCAGAGGCAGACGGCTGGAGCAGGAGCAATGCACAAGTTAGGGTAAATCTGGCGTATCTCTCTGCAGTCACTTCTTATTGGTTATTCAAAGAATTATGGGCTATTCTGTGTCTTTTTTACAGGCAATTAACTGCACTTGGACTTTGGTCCATCAATTCGCCACTCATGTAACAGTATGAGTAATTGTATAGTACGGCTTGGTAATGAATGCGAAATGTTAACGAGACAGAAAGGCAATAAAAAACATTAATTTGTTGGGGTCCATACTGTTACTGACAACTGCGATTCTACGAATAAGCTTTCTAAACACGTCGTCAAGGAAAAGTTAAAGTGAAATTACTATTAAATCACTACGCTTAGCTGCATACAGGCGTTGATATACGTCAACGGGGACAGGTGAAATGTGTGTCCCGACTGGGACTCGAACCTGCAGTCGCACTATCCACTGTGTCATCGGTGGCTCAGATGGATGCCGGCACGGTAGCTCAGCATTTTCGGTCAGAGAACTGGCTCGTCTCTGTAATAAAAAAAAAAATAAAAAAAACCTGAATGAAAGGATCAATAACGAACTTCCACGGATGTCATGTGACGTCAAATACACCGAACAACAATGTACAAAATGCAAAAAAGAAAAAAAGGTGGATAGAGCGTCTGTCATGTTAGCAGGAGATCCGGGGTTCGAGTCCCGGTCGGGGCACACATTTCTACCTGTCCCCGTTGACGTATATCAACGCCTGTGTGCAACTAAGGGTAGTGATTTAATTGTAATTTCATTCTAAAAAAACAATGGGCTGCAAGGTCACCAATGGTATCTGTTCTTTCAAAAATGGTTCAAATGGCTCTCAGCACTGTGGGACTTAACATCTATGGTCATCAGTCCCCTAGAACTTAGAACTACTTAAACCTAGCTAACCTAAGGACATCACACACATCCATGCCCGAGGCAGGATTCGAACCTGCGACCGTAGCAGTGGCGCGGCTCCGGACTCCTAGAACCGCTAGACCACCGCGGCCGGATCTGTTCTTTCGGACATGTCCGGAAGAACAGATACCATCTTCATATATAAAAGTTTAAGTGTAGTGACTCGATACATTGGGTTTATTTACATTTTAAACAGATGATGGATACAGCCTACCAAACATGATTATGTGTAACATACGGAGCGTTTCAGGAAGAATAGCAGATATTTTAGGGTGTGACACAACAGAACAATTCGAATAAAACATTCTACAGACATGATCATTTTCTAATGATAGCGCAGATACAGATGGATACAGTTTTGTGTATTGGCACTGCAGTTGCTATAGATTTATTTATCGAATGTCGTGTTTGTTTTGAAGTTCAAGTTATCAAGCTGTTCTTGAGTTTACGAATCTGAATTCTTCAGTTGTTGTTATTATTTACTGTCCAATTTTACTGTACTAAGCACGTCACACCATTAAAAAAAAGTTCAAGTCTGTGAAATCTTATGGGACTTAACTGCTAAGGTCATCAGTCCCTAATCTTACACACTACTTAACGTAAATTATCCGAAGGACAAACACACACACCCATGCCAGAGGGAGGACTCGAACCTCCGCCGGAACCAGCCGTACAGTCCATGACTGCTGCGCCCTAGACCACTCGGCAATTCTCGCGCGGCTCGCGTTTTTTCATATGCTGAGTGTGCCTGTATGGTATTTTAGTGCAAGTCATATAGTGGAAACGCTTCTGCTTCTTGTACAGGACACGGTAGATGATTTCCTAACTGAAGAGTATCAGAGTCAAGAGCGTTTACTGTGTTTTCATTGAACTATGTGGTACCACTGCGGCTTCCAGCAGTCGTAATTCATTTTAACGTGCATGTGGACAAAGTGACGGTGAAGCAGAAGACACTATTCAGCTGGTATAATGTAGTCCTTCAACAAGTACACAGACAATTGGTGACACACATCGGTGTTCCTCATCCAGCAAAATGATGGTCACTGCGTACGCAAGGCCTCTGTCGTTCTCATTTATAGTTGATTCAAGTCCTTCGAGAAAGGGATGCAGGTAGCCGACTGGCTAGTTGCAAATCGTTGAGGAATCCCATTAATACTGTGTACTGCTGATGCTACTTCCGGTCGTGGCGGTATCAGTAACACTCGTAAATCACAACAGTATGCCGACGAAAAACCGAATGCTATTGTGGAGAGACGTATTTAGAAACGCTTATCCTTAAATGTATTGTCAGCTGTAGTGTTGTGGCGCCGCGTTATTTAGCCTTTCTTGAACGCGAGCTTCCAACATTATTTAAAGAGGTTCCTCTGGCTACAGGGATGGGTGTAATCTTCCAGCATGACAGAGTCCCTGCAAATTCTATTCGTCAGGTGTCACATCAACATTCCCCGGAAGATGAATCAGCAGAAATGGCCAAGATTGTTGCCAACCAAGGTCTCTGGACCTTACTAACCCTCTCAGCTTCTTGGCTGTGGGGATGGCTGAAAGAAGAAGTCTGTAAATAATAAGCAAGCACATAGTGTGAATTAACGTTAGGATAATGGACAGTGCCGCCCCCATAGAAGAACGTCAAAATGAACTCAGAAGAGTTACAATTGCTTTTGTCAAATGAATACGAAAGTGCGTTGATGTAGGCAGTGAAATGTATGAAAATCGTTTGCATTGGCTTAACGTCTTCTGTGAGTATTTGTTAGGAAAAACAGATATAATGTCTGAAGGGATACAGCAATCACTGGTTATACAATGATACTTAACGTCCGTCTTGATTGCAACAATTTTATTTACATGACCGGTTTCGGTTCCTCTAGAACCATCTTCAGATCTGAAATGACAAAGATACTAATTTACTATTTCACAAATGCAAACCTATTTCCTCCTATCCAATCAACATAAAATGTACCAGAACGTACTTGCAATTCGGTTACACGAGTAACCCGTCCGCACACAGCAACCTTCACATGCCGCGTCACATTAAATTGGTTGGCAGAAATAATACAAATGACGTGCATTCAGCCATATGTTCTGGTACATTTGATGTTGATTGGATAGGAGGAAATAGGTTTGCATTTGTGAAATAGTAAATTAGTATCTTTGTTATTTCAGATTTGAAGATGGTTCTAGAGGAACCGAAAGCGGTCATGTGAATAAACATTTTTGCAATCAAGACAGAGTTTGAAAGTCATAGTATTTGTTAGGGTTACATCTGTATCTCTGTAATCAGAAGATTGGACACAAGGCATTTGAATGTTTTCTTGGAATTAGTCTACACTTCCTAAAATATTCACTACTACTCCTGAAGCACACTGTATATGCAGGGTGTCCACACATTCTCTCCACAAATGAAAAAAAAATTATTACACCGATAAATGAAAAGAATGAAAAGAGAGATGTATGAAATTTTTTATAACATTAAGGTGCCAACCAACCAAATATGATCCAAATGTTGCGCCTAATGCGCGCACAGCAGCACAACAACGGTAACAGAAAACATTCTCGACAGGCGAAGATTATCTTTGACTGCTGGCTACACATATACCAGATGTTGCTTCACGACTTTAGAGACTTCAAAGTTGCAGATGCAGCCACACGAAAGAGTAGGCATAACAAAGTGCCAGGAAGAGTTGATAACGGCCTACTGAAAGGATATAAGATCGTCACGACTAGCCTGACAAGCCGTTTTTGGTGAGATCTGTGAAATTTTTATTTTGCTGCAGTGAGATTGCTGGGATTCGTGCAGTGATACGAAACTTCTCACGCCACCATTAGTGAGTCAGACGACAAAAGGGTAGAGAAGGAAGCTGCCGCTGTCCTAGCGTGGGAATAGAGTCGCTGCACAATATTACTAAACAGGGGGGAACTACTGGATCGGCGTACGGAAGAAACTTAGTTACATTATCTGTACATATTACTAAATCAAAGTTCCCCCACCGTTTAGATTTGCCTTCATGTGAAGACTGATCTCAGGAACTACTGGAGCGATTTTGATACAGTTTTCGCTAATAGACAGACTGATTCGGAAGGAAGGTTTGTGTGTGTGATTTATGACCGCTTCATCAGACAAGTTGTCCAGTCGTAGATACTTATTGCTGCCCTTGAAAACTCGAGGCAGGTCACTTGTTATTTGTATAAAATAATCAGTTACTGACTGAAGGACTAGATGGTAAAGTTGCTCGATTCTAAACAAGATATTATGAATGTTTATATTAATTATTGGTATATGTTATTAAATTGTGCAATGCAGTATAAATCACTTCGCCCATACCATTGACAGTTGCCGATCGTATGCGATTGGTCGGTTCTTGCCGCGACTGTTCTCCTGTTACAGTTCACTGACGTTTACAGACGGTTAATTTCGGTCCGTAATGGCCATCTTCAGGCATATGCTCTTACTTTCAGTTTCAGGTTATAATGTCTTCTGACTAGTTCAGAAGCCTGGATAAGCTCTAACGTCATGAGATGCGACAGAGTCGCAGTAGATTCAGAGAGATCCAGGAACAAATAATATAGTCTCTTTATTTCCAGTCACTGGTCACAGTGCAGAGATCTGAAGATGTTCACTGTGGACCGAAACGACTTATCTGTTGCAGTTTTGTAACTGGTAGTTGGAATTAAAATGAGAATCCTTTTTACTCCTGGACCACTGCGATTCTACTGTAACTCGTGAGTAAATTTCCCTTAATAACACTAGCATTACAAAGACACGGATAGGAGTAGCCATATCTAAGTTCGATGCGCTAAACTCCATAAATTTTAAGCAGATTAATTCGATAGGTTGTCAGTGATCGAAAGAGTGTGCAACACAATTGAAAAGAATACGAAGGATATTTAAGAGCCACGGTTTATTAATCATTGTCAGAAACAATATAATGAGCTCTTCTCTTTTTCGAAGTATTAAAGGACGTAGCGTTTCAGTATTTGTACAGTTTCGCAAACTGCCATGCCATTGCCTTGATTCCCGACATCACCTTGCTAAGCCACTCCACAAGCTCTCAGCCTGTAGACACATCTACAGCTATATATACACAGATACTCAGCAAGTACGGTGAGTAGCGGAGGGTACGTTGTACCACTACTAGTCATTTCGCCTCCTGTTCCGCTGGTCATTACGCGAAATGTACGTTGACAGCAGTAGGATCGTTTCTCAGTCAACTTCAATTGCCAGTTCTCTAACTTTTCTCAGTAGCGTTTCCAGAAAAGAACGTAGCCTTCCCTCCAAAACTTCCCATTTGAATTCCTGCAGCATCTCCGTAATACTTGAGTGACAGATCTAGCAATCCACCCCTGAATTGGCTCGATGTCTTCCTTCAATTCGGCCTAATGGGGATCCCAAACACTCGAGTAATACTCAAGAGTGGGTCGCACTAGTGTTCTATATGCTGCCCCCTTTGCAGATGGACAACACCTGCTTAAAACTCTTCCTATAACCCGAAGTCGACCGTTTAATTTCCCCACTACAATCCTTATATGCTCGTTCAGTTTCATATCACTTTGCAAAGTACACCTAGATATTTAATCGACCTGATTGTGTCAAATGGAACACTATTAGTGCTGTATTCGAAGATTAAGGGGCTGATTTTTCCTGCTCATCTTCATTAACTTACCTTTTTCTACTTTAGAAACAGCTGCTATTCGTCACACAAACGAAAAATTTTGTCTAATTCATCTTTTATACTTCCACAATCTCTCATCGATGACACCTTCCTGTACGCCACAGCATCATCAGCGAAAAGCCGCAGATGGCTGCTCGCCCATCCGCCCGATCGTTTATGTATATAGAGAATAATAGCGATCCCATCAGACTTTCCTGGAGCACTCCTGACGATATCGTTGTCTCTGATTGACACTCGCCGTCGAGGACAACATACTGGGCCCTATCACTTAAGAACTCTTCGAGCCACTCACATATCTGAGAATTTATTCCGTATCCTCGTACGTGCTTTAACAATCAGCACTGAGACTCAATGTCAAACGCTTTTCGGAAGTCTAGGAATGCGGAGTCCACCTGTTGCCCTTCATACATAGTTCACAGTATATTATGTAAGAAAAGGAAGCTGAGTTTCGCAACAGCGATGCTTTGAAAAACCGTGCTGATTTGTAGATGGAAACTTGAGGATCTCAAGGAACTATATTAGATTCGAACTCGGAAAGTAATCAAGAATTCAAGAGCAAACCGGTTACTTCTTACATTAGGAAGTCACCTGCGTTTTTATACAGACGATTGTGACTGCGCTGGGCGAAAGATTCCCGATGAATGGTTTAAATGGCTTTGAGCGCTATTGGACTTAACATTTGAGGCTATCAGTCCCCTAGACTTAGAACTACTTAAACCTAGCTAACCTAAGGACATCACACACATCCATGCCGGAGGCAGGATTCGAACCTGCGACCGTAGCAGCAGCGCGGTCCCGGACTAAAGCGCCTAGAGCCGCTCGGCCGGATTTCCGATGAGTGCAAGCTAAGTAAGGGTCCAACGCCGTAGTGTCCTCTTTCTAAAACGGAATTGGGATTCCATCCAGACGTGGTGACTTACTTGTTTTCAACTCTTTCAGTTGTTTCTCTACACCAGGGATGTCTATCACTATGTCCTAGATACGGGAGTCTGTGCCATGGTCAAATGACGGAATGTTTGTATGATTCTCTTGCGTGAACGATTTAATAAACGTGAAATTTAAAACTTGCTATTTCATTTTGCTGTCATCTATTGCCACACCATGTTCATCAACGACTGACTGATTAGAAGCGGAAAGTATCTTTAGAAGGCGGCAGACGAATTTCGATCGTAAGATAGGGCAATTGCTATAAGTGTTTTAAATTATTTTGTGAATGAGTCCTCTAGGAGTCTTCCAGTTAATCTCAATCTTGCACCCGCCTTGCTACTTTATCTATATGATCATCATACCTGAGATACCACCCTCCTTTGTCGGTTGTGACTCATGCCTATGAAGTTTAGGCTGAACAATTGAGAGAAAACAATCTCAATGATCATGGGATTTCAGTCCATATGTGTTGCAATATGCGAGTTGGTTCAATTAATTTGCAGGTGTTGATAATAGAAATATGTTAATAATACCACGAGACCTGGAAGTAACAGTGTCAGTGAAATAGCAGTAATTCGAAAGGACTGACAATGTTTTCACGTAAATGCACAACACCCAGTTGGATTTTTCTTATAATGGGAACATTTATCATCAGAATGATTACATCCATCACCGACAGCGGCGGTGAAATTATATTCAGCTCAAATGATACTGAAATCCCCGCCTGGCTGTTACTTGCAGGATCCTACCATAAAACACCAGAGGTACTGTCCATCTGCATCATCTTACATTTTTCTACATTTACAGCTAGATGCCACTTATAACACCAGCTAGAAATTTTATCTAAGTTATCTTGTATCCTACTATAGTAACTCAATTACGCCACTTTCCCGTATACCACAGCAGGTCTTTCTAATTTTAGGAATATGGTCCACTGAAACCAAAGAAATATTTGGAACTGGAATTAAAGTTCAGGGAGAAGAACTAAAAACTTCGAGGTTTGCCGATTACATTGTAATTCGTTCAGAGACGACAAGGGACTTGGAAGAGCTGTTGAACGAAGAGTGGACAGCATCCTGGAAGGAGGATATAAGATGAACATAAAAATTTAAAACAAGAATAATGGAGTGCACTCGAATTTAATCATGTCATGTTCATGGAATTAGATGAGGAGAAAAGAGACACTAAAAGTAGTGGATGAATTTTGCTATTTGGGCAGCAAAATAACTGATGATTGATGAAGTAGAGAGGGTATAAAATGTAGGTCGGGAATAGCAAGAAAAGGGTTTATGAAGAAGAGAAATAGATAAATTTGTTAAAATTGAATATTGATTTAAGTGTTAGAGAGTCTTTTCTGAAGGTATTTTCTGGAGTGTAGCATGTATCGACTGTAAATACAGACTTGTTTAAGCGCTTCAGCAATTCTGCGATATGCCATCCCAACTGAATTAATTATCGAGTTGTAATCCCAATTATTTGTGTGAAGTGAGTGTAGCCTCCTATGGACGTGAAATGTGTACGAAAAACAGTTCATAGAGGCAGAGAACCGATATACAGTGTAGAGAAGTCGAGAATAGTGGATTTAGAAATGTGAAGCTACAGAAGAATGCGGAAAATTAGATGGGTACATCGGGTAACTAATGAAGAGATACTGAACAGAATTGGCGAGACAAGAAATTTGTGGCACAACTTTGGTAAAAGAAGTACTCGGTTGATAGGACACATTCTAAGGCGTCAAGGGGTCACCAATGTAGAACTGGAGGGAAATGCGGAGGGTAAAAATCGTAGACGCAGAGCAAGAGATGAATGCAGAAAGCAGATTAGAAAGGATGTAGGTTGCAGGAGCAGTTATTCGGAGATGAAGAGGCTTGCCCAGGATAGTGTTGCTGTCTTCAGTCCAGAGATTCGTTTAATTCAGCTCTCCACGTTACTCTATCCTACTCAAGGCTTGTCATCTCTGCCTAGCTACTGGAACCCACATCCACCGAAACCTGCTTACTGTATACGAGGCGAGGCCTCCCTCTACAATTTATACCCTTCATTACGAAATAGATGATTCCTTTATGCTACAGGATATGTCCTGTCAACATATGACTTCTTTTAGTCAGGTTGTGACTTGTGGATTAAATTTCTGTTTCCTCATGTAAGTTATTCGATCAACTCACCTAATATTCATCATTCTTCTATAACACCATCATTCAGAAGCTTCGGTTCTCTGCCTCTATGAACTGTTTATCGTACACATTTCACGTCCATAGGAGGCTACACTCACTTCACACAAATAATTGGGATTACAACTCGATAATAAATTCAGTTGGGATGGCATATCGCAGAATTGATGAAGCGCTTAAACAAGTATGTATTTGCAGTAAGAATGATGTCAAATATAGGGATACAAATATAAAAAAAAGACTTGCATACTTTGCTCACTTTCATTCTACACTCCTGGAAATGGAAAAAAGAACACATTGACACCGGTGTGTCAGACCCACCATACTTGCTCCGGACACTGCGAGAGGGCTGTACAAGCAATAATCACACGCACGGCACAGCGGACACACCAGCAACCGCGGTGTTGGTCGTCGAATGGCGCTAGCTGCGCAGCATTTGTGCAGTGTCAGCCAGTTTGCCGTGGCATACGGAGCTCCATCGCAGTCTTTAACACTGGTAGGATGCCGGGACAGCGTGGACGTGAACCGTATGTGCAGTTGACGGACTTTGAGCGAGGGCGTATAGTGGGCATGCGGGAGGCCGGGTTGACGTACCGCCGAATTGCTCAACACGTGGGTCGTGAGGTCTCCACAGTACATCAATGTTGTCGCCAGTGGTCGGCGGAAGGCGCACGTGCCCGTCGACCTGGGACCGGACCGCAGCGACTCACGGATGCACGCCAAGACCGTAGGATCCTACGCAGTGCCGTAGGGGACCGTCATCGAACCCATTGTTCTACCATTCCTAGACCGGCAAGGGAACTTGCTGTTCCAACAGGACAATGCACGTCCGCATGTACCCCGTGCCACCCAACGTGCTCTAGAAGGTGTAAGTCAACTACCCTGGCCAGCAAGATCTCCAGATCTGTCCCCCATTGAGCATGTTTGGGACTGGATGAAGCGTCGTCTCACGCGGTCTGCACGTCCAGCACGAACGCTGGTCCAACTGAGGCGCCAGGTGGAAATGGCATGGCAAGCCGTTCCACAGGATTACATCCAGCATCTCTACGATCGTCTCGATGGGAGAATAGCAGCCTGCATTGCTGCGAAAGGTGGATATACACTGTACTAGTGCCGACATTGTGCATGCTCTGTTGCCTGTGTCTATGTGCCTGTGGTCCTGTCAGTGTGATCATGTATCTGACCCCAGGAATGTGCCAATATAGTTTCCCCTTCCTGGGACAATGAATTCACGGTGTTCTTATTTCAATTTCCAGGAGTGTATTATGTCATAGGGGATCATGTTCTGTGTCAACTCGTCAAACCTAGCAAAAGTTTTTAGCGTGCAAAAGCGTGTACCGAGACTCATTTGTGGAGTAATTTCAAGGACATAATGTAGAAACCTGTTCAAGGAACTTTTTATTCTAAGCACTGTTCCTCATTATAATTACTCCTTAATGAAATTTGTTGCAAGTCATATATCTGTATATTCAGTCAATAGCTCAATACCTAGTATCAATACTAGGAATAAGAACAATCCATATAAAGACATAAAATAGCATATCTTGGTCAAAAAGGTGTCTAATGTTCAGGAACACACATTTTCACTAAATTGGTAGCAACTATTGAAAACTTGGTTTCAGATAAAGCATTGCTTAGGTAGAGTTTGAAAGATTTTTTGGTAGGCAATTCATTCTACTCTCCTGACGAATATCGTAACAGGTACTGTCAGACCAGCTTAAGTAAAAATGTCTGTTAGATTTCAGTTCTGACAGCCCTTGGCCACTACATTCAAGATTCGATGTTTTGTGCATGACAAATTTATTAAAGTGAATAACTATGTTTCATTCTACAGTGTATTCATTCTTTATTAGACCTTCCAGTTTGCTGTAATATATTCACCTGTTTTGACAGTCTCCTGACAAATAATCGGGGTAGCTAGTATTACATTCAAATGTTTTATGTTTTTTATGTTATGCTTTCTGATTTGTTCCACACCCTCGAGAATCATCTCACTTTTGGATCTATGGAACGAAAACTGAATCTAATCTAATCTAAGAAAAGAGTGGTTAAAATTTCAGTTTATATTCGACGTAATAGGTTTTATCTTTTCCTTGCTGCTGCCAGTCTTCATTCGATGCCCTCTCAGCTTCGATCATCATTAGTTATTTGCTATCCAAATAGCGAATCTCATCTACTACTTTTAGAGTCTCCTTTACTAATTCTCTCAGCATAGCCTGACTTAATTCGACTAAATTCCATTACCCATGTTTTATTTAAAACAGAGTTATCAACAAACCTCGAAGTAATTATTTCTTCTCCCTGACCTTTAATACACGTTTGCTCAACGTAAAAATTGAATAACATCGGAGATAGGCTACAAACCTGTATCACTCCCTTCTCAATCACTGCTTCCCTTTCATTGTATTTGACAGTTATTATTGCAGTCTGGTTTCTGTACAAGTTGTGAATAACCTTTAGCTCCATGTATTTTATCCTTGTTATCATCCACAATTCGAAGAGAGTAGTCCAGTCAACATTGTCAAAAACCTGCTCTAAATTTACAAATGATATAAATGTGAGGTGGTCCTTGTTTAACATACCTTCTACGATACGTCGCTTTTGCAGTATTGCCTCGCGTGTTCATACATTTCTCTGGAACCCAAGCTGATCGTATCCGAGATCGGCAGCTGCATCTTTTTCTATCTTCGGTAAGTAATTAACATCATTATTTTACAAGCAAGTGTTATTATACTGCTGGCTCAGTAGTATTCACACAAGTCAGCACGTGTAATTTTATGAAATGAAATTATTACATCCTTCTCGAAGTCAAGTCTGAGCACAGGAGTGCTGTAGTGACGTCAGAGACGGCACATAGACTAGATCCGAGATATTATCAGCGGTTATGTTGATAGCAAACTAGAGATAAGAAGCAAGGTAATGAGAGAATGGCGCTCGTCCAGCCGGAGTTCGAGTCCTCCCTCGGGCATTGGTGTATGTGTTGTTCGACTTAGAAATACTTAAACCTAACTAATCTAAGGACATCACACACATCCATGCCCGAGGCAGGGTTCGAACCTGCGACCGTACGAGCATCGCGGTTCCGGACTGAATCGCTTAGAACAGCTCGGCCACAACGGCGGCATGTGTTGTTCTTAGCGTAAGTTAGTTTAAGTTATTTTAAGTAGTGTGTAAGTCTAGGGACCGATGACCTAAGCAGTTTGGTCCCTTAGGAATTGACACACATTTGAACATTTTGAGAGAATGTCAGGGAGAGTGGGACCGCAGAGATACGGGAGACGTGTTTACGAAGTAAATCCTAATATCTAAAAGTGATTACTGATGAGAGATAAAAATGCATTATGAAAATTGATTCACTTTAAGTATGGCCACGGACCGTACCCATCGTACCTGGAAACGATTAAAAACAAGAATTAATATATGTCATTTTCAACAGTTTAGGTTGTTAGAGCACATCGTCATCCAGTGTTCAAGATATGTATGTATAACAGCGGAAGAACGGTATACGACTGAAATAGAATACTCTGCCATGTGTAGAATAAAATAAATCAGAGGTTGTCATTATACAGGTTAGAAATGTATCTATCGGGGAGACACGGGAACTTAAGCTATGGTATCCAGAGGACGTCGCAGGAAGAACATCGAGAGAAAAGAAGATAGATAAGGAGAGGCAGAAGTGTTGCTGAAGATCAAGTAAGCGAAGAGAGATCACACGATATAGCGGAACACTAAGACGAGAACGACAATAATCGAAGGATTTGAGGTTGTATATACGAGGTTATAGAAACGAAACAGATAATAGAAGAGAGCTGTAGAAGCGTACCAGGGATGTGAACAAACGGGAAGTGTTCCTCTCCGTTGACAGTCCTTGCTTGCCCCAAGAAGCAGTCTTATGTTCAGCAAACTGTAAAAGTTGCTGGAATAGATATTTTTAGGAAGCATCGCATTGAGGATGCAGCGAGTAGGAGATGTGGAGAGCGTAGTGTCCCTACAGGTTTACTCCAGATCTAAATGTCTCTTGTGCCGATATTACAACGTGGTGCTCAGTTAGTAGATAAGAAAATTTTTGGGTTAATGGTTAGGATACAAAACTCAACTACAATAGCAGTAATAGACATAAATACTACTCGAAAGTGGGAGAGTTCAGAATGTGTGGCCAGTTTTATGTTTGTTATTAGATTATTATATAATGTAGATTAGGAAAAATAGCACGTCAGAAACTAGTGACAAACGATGTGGTTAGTTGCAACAATGCACGTATAATTGCTCCGGACGTATGCATCTCGGTCTGCTGATACCAGGATGCATTACACATACGAAGTTCTATAAGTAACTATAAATCTCATATAGTTCTAGCATTTTAGTAAATCAAAAGACTAAGCATCACAAGACGGTATGAAACCAGTGTGTCTCTTCGCAAGTAAATGAGTAGCACTGAACTATAAGTCAAACAAATTAGAACTGTTAGAGAGACGGTGGTTGAGGAAAATTTTAGGGCAAATAACAAGCAAAGAAGCCTTAATAATGAATGATGAAATATATAAAATACGGAGAAAAGTAATATAAACAATTATGAAAGGAAGACTAATATTTTTAGGAGTTTTATTCAGTATGGATGGAAATAGACTAACATAACAGCTCTTCAAGTAATTTTGCTAAAGACGTTAATATGAAGCTGATTCAGAAAAGTTAAAAAGATTGAAAATACACAACATAAAACCAGAAGACTTTACAGAAAATGATACACTGCTGAAGAAAAATAAACGTTACGACACAATCACTGCTGGATACAGGGCCCTCTGCTGGCGTTGCGGGTGCTTAACGTTGTAAAGAAAGTGTATTTGGGGAGCAGGAAAGAATGGGAAATCATTCCAGTGATGATACGGGCCGCAGAATTCACAGACGTAAGCACTTTGACAAAGGGCAGATTGTTATAGTCCAGCTACTGGAAACGGGCGCCTTGGAAACGGTGGACCAGTCGGCTGTTCGCGTGCTACTATCGTGAGCATCTATAGAAAATGGCTGAACGACGGTGAACCCTTGAGAAGGCGACAAGGTGTCGCACGTTCATGCATCATGAAACATATAGACGTAATTGCATGCCCCACGTGTAAAACAGGACAGGCAGAGATCTGAGGCATATTCGACGATAGAATACAGTGCTGCTGTAGGCAAAAGTGTTTCGGAGCCAACCGTCCAGCGCATACTGTTGAACATGGGGCTCACCAGCAGATGACATTTACGTTTTCTCAGTTTAACTCAACGACTTACTTACTTAATTACGTACTTACTTACTTAAATACGACTGCAGTGGGCAGGGATCATCGAGAATGAACTGTGGATCAATGGGAACATGTCGCTTTGTCAGATGAATTGCGTTTCTTGTTACATCATCTCGACCGTCGTGACTGGGTTCGTCGTCATCCTGCTCGAATCGTGGACCTCGCCATGTGCACAGACCAGTGGAGGCAGTATTATGCTATGGCCGACGCTAACCTGGGCTTCCATGGGAACTATGGTAGAAATTGAAGACAGCATGATATGTGTGGACCACGTGAACGTTGTTGGTGGCCACCTGAATCCCTTCGTGCTGAATGTCTTCCCCGACGGCGGTGAAATCTCCCAGCAAGATATCTGTCTGTCTCACGAGACCACATTGGTGTTACAGGGTTTGAGCAGCATGACAATCAAGTCAGGTTGTTGTCGTGATTTAACATTTTTAAAATGTTCGGATAATAAGTTGCCGTCTCTTTATCTAAGAATAGATGATGAATGCAGGTAGCCGCTATCTCTGTATGTCTTGTCTGTATAGAATGTATCTGTTGCCTTTAAGATCCCTTCACCTTCACACATAAATCTATACAGTAAAGTAAGGGCCTCCCATTTCCTGGCTGATCCGTGATAAGACAGACGAAAAATTAGACTAATGGAGAATTATTAGTATTATCTGTATTTTCATTCGCTCTCTCTCTTTCTCTCCTATATCTATGTACAGTTTTAATATAATATTTAATTACGTGAAATCAGCCAAATAGAATCTTTGGTGGAGTCCTTCGTCTTGGTAATCAGCGGCTGGCTTGCTGTAAGAGCTCTTTACATTTATTATTACTGTTAAACACTGCATTCAGTCGGGAGAATCATTCGTTTGGACAATTTGTTTCTTTTACGATAGATTGCGAATTCCAGATGTGTACGAAGCCTTTCTGGAAAAGTTAACACAGACTCAGTGATTGCAGGCTCTCTTCGACACAGCTGAAACTTCCCCACTAATTACAGGGCCAACGTGATCATCAAATGATTCAGAAAAAACTCATTCGTTCATTCACTCCAGAACAAAAAAGTCACAAACCTTATTTATGGAGGAAATCGTGTATTAAATCCATCTCCATTACATGTCCAGACCTCCGGTGATTCCACACCTTAATTGTTTTCCTTTTACAGTCTCTTTCTCTTCAAACAAACCGCTAGCGGCACAAATGTTAATTGGCTCGCTTTAGCGAGAAGAAAAGCAGAATATGTATCTCTCAGCAACACGTCAATCCCTCAACAGATACTCAAGAAGCTGTCATCCTAGTTACCCCTCTAACAACCATGGAGAATGCGTATATGCATCTCTGTTATTTCAAAGAATAAACGCACTAGAAAATACTTTGGCGTCGTCGAGCTGTCGCCCCATATATTACGAGAAAATCAGATAACTTTTCCAAAGTGAATGAATGTGGATGGTTTGATTGAAAATGATTAATTGGTGCGTGGTAGAGGGTATTTGCTGAGGGGACATTACACTGACCACCAAATTTGACGGATATGAACCCGACGGAATACATCTGGGACGCTACTGGGTGTAGACATCTACTACCATTTGCCTCCGGGAACCTACCAAGAACTTGTTGAATCCGTGTCACGCAGAATTTTTGCGGTATTCCCTTCCAAAGGGAGACTGACTCGCTATTAAACTGTTGGTCATAATGTCTTGGCTCATCCGAGAATTTTCAGAAAGAAAGTGTTAAATATACAAGTATTCATGTGGAAAAGTAGTAACAGGACATGTTTATGAAGAAATGAATAAAGAGCTGCGGTAAAAAGATGAATGGATATAGCAAAGGAAAGATCAATTTGGAAGGAACTGAAATTGTTACGAAGTCCTTAGTTGGCTGAAACGGAAGGGAAAAGTTAACGCCTGGCTATTCTGATTTAGGTTCTCCGACGTTTTCCAGAATCACCTTATCAAGCTCTGGGCCATTTTTATCGTCAATCTTTATGCGCCCACTAATGACATCGAAGTCGATAGGTCGCTAAAGTTAGATCTTCGTGCATTTCATGCTGATGATACTTCCGCGAGTACTATCTCCATTCGGTTGTGTCTTTTCTCTAGGCCATCGAAGCGGGAAAACCGTCATAAGCCAGGATGTTGCTATACTCAGCACGCTGCGCTACAATTGCGCCAACATTGGCTCAAGCATATAGCAAAAGCTTCCCAGTCGCCAACTGACGAAACAACCGAATGGTCGCATAGGGAAGTAGGATATCCTAGAACTACGCTTGTTCTAAGCCACTGTCGATGGCCTTTCGGGCACCACGAGAGACACTCGCCTTGGCACCCCATCTAAATGAAGTGCAAATATTTTTGCTAAATGCACTGTTTCGAGCTTTTACTTACAACTGCAGATAAATGTTACGTGTTCGGTATTGCACTTGTGTTGAGTCTTTAATAATCTCTAACTTAATGTTTCTTACCTCTAACTACGTTTATTAGCTGTGTTTATGATAAAATAAGGACATTAATTAATATTACCAGCGGAAGAGCTCTAAGAAGTTGTTAACATATAGCCAGTAAGGAATGCAGTTGATTTATGTGTGCACATGCTTATGCTTTAATGAGAACAGGCACATCTGAAAGATGAGGCTACAGTCCTCGAAAGCGATTATACCAGGTGGACTAGTATGAAATGAGCGTTTTTTTGTGAAAAAAAACACTAATTTTGAATTGAAAAGTAAAAACATTTTATTCAGAGTACTGACCATTGCTTTCTATACATTTTGACCACCTTTGTTGCAATTTGTGGACACCACGCCAATTGAAATATTCGTCTTTTGAAGCAAACCAATTAGACACCGAATTTTCGACTTCTTCGTAGGAATCGAAGTGTTCCTCAGCCAATGCGTGTCCCACTGATGAAAACAAATGATAGTCGGAAGGGGCCAAGTCTGGCGAATACGGCGGGTGGGGTAGCAGCTCGCAGCCAAGTGTTTTGATTGTATCCTGAACCAGTTTTGCTTTGTGTGCAGGTGCATTCTCGTGTAAAAAACTTACTTTACCATGTCTTCTGGCCCATTCTGGTCTTTTTTCGACCAATGCATAGTTCAAATTGATCATTTGTTGTCTGTAGCGATTACTATTCACAGTTTCACCGGGTTTTAGAAGCTCATGATACACCACACCTTATGATCCCAACAAACACAGTGCCGAAGAGGTCTGGTTTTGCAGTCAATGTTGATGGTTGTCCCGGATTAACCCATGACTTTTACCGTTTAGGATTCTTAAAATAAATCAATTTTTCATCGCCAGTAACAATTCGATGCAAAATTGATTTTATTTCATGTCTTTGAGGCAAAATTTGACAAATGGTTTTTCGATTTTCCATCTGTCTTTCATTCAATTCATGTGGCACCCATTTTCCACACTTTTGGATCTTTCCCATAGCTTTCGAACGGTCAGAAATTGTTTGTTGTGCAACATTCAGCATTGCTGCCATTTGCTTCTGACTCAAAGTATCATCTTCATCCAATATTGCTTGCAATTCGACGTCTTCAAACTTTTTTGGTGGTCTTCCACGTTCTTCATTTCTTAAATCAAAATCATTATTTCTGAACCGTTAAAACCATCTTTTGCATGTTGCTTCTGATAGAGCATGATCACCATATGCCTCGATAAGCATTCGATGCGACACTGCAACACTTTTTTTCAAATGAAAACAAAAATTTATGCTTTCCGCAAATCAATTCGACTTTTTTAACACGATGAAAACATATGATGTTGTTTGTGCCATGACTTGATGTATACTAAATATCTTTGACAGATATCATACCAACCACACAAAAAATTAAGGCTCGTTCACAACAAATGTTCCCTATCGACACATTTGTATCGTAACGCTCATTTCATACCGGCACACCTGGTATTGCAATAAAATAGATCACTTATTTGTTCTAGGTGTTTGAGTCCGGATCCGCACAACCGCTACGGTCGCAGGTTCGAATCCTGCCTCGGGCATGGATGTGTGTGATGTCCTTAAGTTAGTTAGGTTTAAGTAGTTCTAAGTTCTAGAGGACTGATGACCACAGCAGTTGAGACCCATAGTGCTCAGAGCCATTTTTGAACATATTTGTTCTCTGAAGCAAATTAGTTATTCCTAACTTTTCCGTCAGAATCAACATTATTAGAAACGAAGCACACGCTTGGATTGGGGAAGGATTGGAAAGGAAATCAGCTTCTTCTTTTCAAGGAAAACATCTCGGCGTTCGCCTAAAGAGGTTTAGGGAAACTCTGGATAGATGTAATGTCGAGTGTGGACTCGGGGAATTCAGGCGCTATACTTCGGAATGAAAAAGAAAACTGAGGGTTTGTTAGATGACGATCGTTTGGCTTTAGGAAAGGTCAAGACACCAGAGCGGCAGTTCTGACTTTCGGTTGGCTATGGAAGTAAGAGTGACGAAAAATCAAGACACGTTCATAGGATTTTTGATCTGAAAAAACCATTCGACGATGTAAAATGGAGCTAGATGTTCGAAACTCTGGGGAAAATAGGGGTAAGGTATAGGGAAAGAGTGGTAATGTACAATGTGTGCAAGAACGAAGCGGGGATGATTAGACTGGAAGATCAAGAACGAAGTGCTCGAATTAAATAGGGTCTAAGGCAGGAACGCAATCTTTCGCCCCTGCTGTTCAGTCTACACATCGAAGAAGCAATGACGGAAATAAAGTAAAGCTTCAAGAATGGGATTAAAATTCAACGAGACAGGATGTCACTGATAAGATTCACTGATGACATTGCTATCCTTAATGAAAGTGAAGAAGAATTACAGGATCTGTTGAATGGGATGGACTATTTAATGAGTATAGGGTACAGACCGAGATTAAATCGGAGAAGAGGGAAGTAATGAGAATTATCAGAAATGAGAATAGCGAGAAACTTAAAATTAGAATTGGGGATCACGAAGTAGACGAAGTTAAGGAATTCTGCTACCTAGACAGCAAAGTAGTTCTTGATGGACAGAGCAAGGAGGATATAAAAAGCAGACTAGCACTGGCGAAAAGGGCATCGCTGGGCAGGATAAGTTTCCTAGTATCAAACATATGACTCATTTTGACGAAGAAATTTCTGAGAATGTAGCACAGCATTATATCGTAGTGAAACATGGACTGTGGGAAAACCGGAGCAGAAGAGAATCGAAGTATTTGAGATGTGGTGCTACAGACAAATGTTGGTAAGATACGGAATGAGGAGGTCCCGCGCAGAATCGGAGAGGAAAGGAATATGTGGAAAACTTTGGTTAGACGGAGCTTGGAATACATCCAGCCAATCATTGAGAACGTAAGTTGCAACTGTTATTCTGAGATGAAAAGGTTGGCCTAGGAGAGGAGAGGAATTCATGGTGGACCGCAGAAAACCTGTCGGAAAACTGATGACTCAGAAAAAGAGTCTTCGAAATGCGGGTCCAGGGTTCAAACACTGCGCCACCTCACTCTGTTTCTAAGAAACCAGAAATCATATTGCAGCAGGATGGTCGGACGATCACTTGAACATCGCTCACCTAATGGCTGTACCACAGAACCACCTTGGTCTTTAACTCAGAAATCTGATCACTCTTCCAGTCTGCTGTGTGATCATGTCAATTTTTTCTACAAAAGACACTGCTTCTCTTCCCCAGACACATTGTTCCATGTGTTAAGTTCTACTTTCAACTCCTTTCGCGTTTGTAGCGCTGGAAGAATTGTTGCTTAAAAAGCCACTCCCTACGGGAGCGATACGTAAGAGCTTGTAGCATATTCCTAGATTCCTCACTTGATACGGGTTCTGGACACTTTATAAGTAGGGTTTCTTGGGATAGTTGGCGCCTATCTTCGGTCGCCTGTCAGTACCAATTTTCCACCAATTCCTTGACGCCGTCTCATGGGTCAAACAAATCAGTGACCATTCATGCTGCTATTCTTTGAGCACTTCAACATTCCCTATGTCCGTAGCTCGTGGTTTTGCGGTAGCGTTCTCGATTCCCGCGCACGGGGTCCCGGCGGGGTCAGTGATTTTCTCTGCCTCGAGATGACTGGTTGTTGTGTGTCCTTCATTATCATATCATCATCATTGACTCGCAAGTCGCCGAAGTGGCGTCAACTAGAAAGAACTTGCAATACGACGGCCAAACTCCCCACTTATGGGGCCTTCCGGACAACAATGCTACACGATCATTTCATTTCTTTCATTCCCTATTAGCTGTGTGTGAGATATGATCTACTCACGTGATCAAGACCATTCTAAAATAGGTCGCATGAATGTTTTTAAGAAATCTCCTTTGTGGGCTGATTGCATTTTTCTAGTATTCTGCCAATGAACCAAATTCTCCCTCCTCTTTTACCCACGACGGGGCAGTGTGTTCATTCCATTTCATATTCCCAACAAATTGTAACAATGTAAGAGTTGACAGATCCCATTTGCCGCTCATTGGTACCGTAGTTATAGGATGCTACTTCTTTTAGTTTTCTGAAGCGCACAGTTTTACGTTTTGTGACGTCCTTCGGATATTCGGTCTTGGCTAACACTGAGCGGTAGAGCAATGAGATTGTTATTTCTTATGTATAGGTGTCGACGTTACAAAAAGAACATAGATTAACTGAACTCGCGACTTGTGCGAGTTCAGTTTACTTCACCAAATGTCGTAATTCAATCGTTTCTATATAAGCACCGAGCGCTTCAGTCAAATAATATTGCAGCACGTTATTTCTATAAATAATATTGAGAAACTTGAATGATAAATGCTTGAATTGACACAATATGCTGTGTAATACACAATATTAGTCACTTCCTAACAGAGCCGTGGGTAAGAAGGTTTCCCAGGTGTTGGGGGGAATTATAAAATATATGCTTCGTAACTAATGGCAGGCTCCATAGTCCATTAGTTAATACGAATTAAATTGTCTATCTGTGTTCACTTCCTAAATAGTGTTAACTTCAGGTTATCTAATTAAAAGTCACTTCTGTCTAATATATGCAAGTCCTCTAGCTGAATTCTAAATAACGTAATATTTGAAGTCAAAGAATCGTTTCACTGCGTCATAATAGATCGCAATAATCAATTCTGAAAAAACAATCTAATTGCGCCTACATATACGAGCATTCAAAAGTATGACCTGCTTCGGCTAAAAATTTTCATTTCTCGTCCGAGGAAGTTGCATTACAGTTTGTAAACATTTAAGGCAAATTGCCAAGCTTTTGCAACATCTTGAAATCTTACGACGATCCGGCTGAATATTTGTGCACCTATTTTCAGTCTTAGGCATTTGGCGCTATCTTATTTTCTGAGAAGTGTCTTCACCCGAGTTACACCTTTACGGAAAGGATAATCCCCTCGCTGATGTACACATGTAGAAAATTCTCACTTCCTTGAAGCAGTAACGAAATTCTCTCCTCGAGAGAATACCTCTTAAATCTTCCCGCAAGAAGCTGCTTTTTTCCGGCTTACGTAGCAGGAGAGGAAAACGTAACAAAACGTGAAGAAGCGATTTAAAAGCGGAGACGTATATCTAACAGATATACAGGGTGATTTTTTCCACCATGTACAAACTCTAGGGATTGATCGATGAGAGGAAACGGAACAAAAAAAGGTCTAATGAACGTATGTCCTTAAATGCTTGTTATCCATGTTAGCGGCTTCTCTCCACTCTAGAGTTTGTACACGGTGGAAAAAATCACTCCGTATATCTCACTGAAATGTAAATAATATGTGCATACACTACTTGAAACGTAGTCGTACCGTACCATACCCTAAAACAACCTTTTAAAGAAATTCTATGACATACCGGACAGCATTTTCAGTTGCTTTAACTGCCTGATTAGTTAAAATGGTGGAACCAACGACAGCACTGCACCCGATATACAGGGTGTTTCAAAAATGACCGGTATATTTGAAACGGCAATAAAAACTAAACGAGCAGCGATAGAAATACACCGTTTGTTGCAATATGCTTGGGACAACAGTACATTTTCAGGCGGACAAACTTTCGAAATTACAGTAGTTAGAATTTTCAACAACGGATGGCGCTGCAAGTGATGTGAAAGATATAGAAGACAACGCAGTCTGTGGGTGCGCCATTCTGTACGTCGTCTTTCTGCTGTAAGCGTGTGCCGTTCACAACGTGCAAGTGTTCTGTGGACAACATGGTTTATTCCTTAGAACAGAGGATTTTTCTGGTGTTGGAATTCCACCGCCTAGAACACAGTGTTGTTGCAACAAGACAAAGTTTTCAACGGAGGTTAAATGTAACCAAAGGACCGAAAAGCGATACAATAAAGGATCTGTTTGAAAAATTTCAACGGACTGGGAACGTGACGGATGAACGTGCTGCAAAGGTAGGGCGACCGCGTACGGCAACCACAGAGGGCAACGCGCAGCTAGTGCACCAGGTGATCCAACAGCGGCCTCGGGTTTCCGTTCGCCGAGTTGCAGCTGCGGTCCAAATGACGCCAACGTCCACGTATTGTCTCATGCGCCAGAGTTTACACCTCTATCCATACAAAATTCAAACGCGGCAACCCCTCAGCGCCGCTACCATTGCTGCACGAGAGACATACGCTAACGATATAGTGCACAGGATTGATGACGGTGATATGCATGTGTGCAGCATTTGGTTTACTGACGAAACTTATTTTTACCTGGACGGCTTCGTCAATAAACAGAACTGGCGCATATGGGGAACCGAAAAGCCCCATGTTGCAGTCCCATCGTCCCTGCATCCTCAAAAAGTACTGGTCTGGGCCGCCATTTCTTCCAAAGGAATCATTGGCCCATTTTTCAGATCCGCAAACTGCCTTAGACGACACTGCGAACACCTCGTGGTTTATGCAAGATGGTGCCCGGCCACATCGCACGGCCGACGTCTTTAATTTCCCGAATGAATATTTCGATGATCGTGTGATTGCTTTGGGCTATCCGAAACATACAGGAGGCGGCGTGGATTGGCCTCCCTATTCGCCAGACATGAACCCCTGTGACTTCTTTCTGTGGGGACACTTGAAAGACCAGATGTACCGCCAAAATCCAGAAACAATTGAACAGCTGAAGCAGTACATCTCATCTGCATGTGAAGCCATTCCGCCAGACACATTGTCAAAGGTTTCGGGTAATTTCATTCAGAGACCACGCCATATTATTGCTACGCATGGTGGATATGTGGAAAATATCGTACTATAGAGTTTCCCAGATCGCAGCGCCATCTGTTGTTGACAATTGAAACTACTGTAATTTCGAAAGTTTGTCTGCCTGAAAATGTACTGTTGTCCCAAGTACATTGCAACAAACGGTGTATTTCTATCGCTGCTCGTTTAGTTTGTATTGCCGTTTCAAACATACCGGTCATTTTTGAAAAACCCTGTACGTCTGCATGTTGTTACTAATATGGTAATAAACATTTTGGATACGAGCTCCTTCACGGATTGTATAAATTTCAGAAACGATGTTTTATTTTCAAAGAACAGCACTCAGCTTCGTTTCAATAACTGTGTGCAGCTTGTGTTCGGTATTCGCCCATCATTAGGATTATTAATTTACGAAACCGATTGGAAGAACAGTGACAAAAACTGGACTTCACGAAAGACGTCATTTACATCTGGTTTCCATTGCTTCATTACATTCGGCGCGATACGTAATAATCATTTTGAGACTCAGAACAAGGTATTGTTACTTATTCATATTGTATAAAGCTTAAATGTACGTTATACTTTTGCCGGCCTTGTTGGCCGATCGTTTCTAGGCGCTACAGTCTGGAACCACTCGACCGCTACGGTCACAGGTTCGAATCCTGCTTCGGGCATGGATGTGTGTGATGTCCTTAGGTTAGTTAGGTTGAAGTAGTTCTAAGTTCCAGGGGACTGATGACCTCAGAAGTTAAGTCCAATAGCGCTCAGAGCCATTTAAACAATACGTTATATTTCACGACGCTTTTAGTGCGCTTGTTAAAGCCTTCAGTGATAAAGAGGTTCTAAACTCTCAACTGGAAGAGTACATAACAAGGTCTGACGCACGAGTTCGTCTTCTTCAGAGCAAGCAGCGAAAGTTCCTATTAGAACTCGGTCATTTGGACACCGTAAGGCACGAAGTGAACTCTTCTTGTTCTTGGATGCACACTGCACTTGTACTAATATATGCACTTGTACTAATATATGGGGCATACTTAGGAACATGGTATCGAACTAAAACTATCGATGCTTTACTCATGAAAAGTCTTGTAAAAAATATATTGTAGTCATAAAAGAACCGAAATTAAAAGCCCCGATACCTTTAAATAGGTATACTTAACCTTGGTAAATAATTGGGCTTCAATTTCTGCATCTCTGTTTTTAAAATCTATCTATAAAAGAGAAAGACAGCCGATTTTAAGAAGTTTGAACTACAAAAAATCTTGCGTTAAATTAAATAATGCTTTTATTTTCATTACACATTACAATTTTGAAACATTTGGAACTTAAAATATGGAGCTACCATCACTCAGAACCAACGTTTTATTCAGTTGTTTCGTTGCTAATCTTTGTGGGACTGTAATAACGCAATTTCTCCCTTTGAAAATAAGCGCTCTGAGGGCACTGTTGTAGCTGAGGACTTCACCCTTAAATCCATGATTTTTTATTTCAAGCTGTAAAAATTACCACGTGTAGTTTATAGTGCCTACTTTACGAAAAAGTGTTGAAAACACTTTTTAATTACATTAACAAAGCATTATTGTTGACAATCGCTACAAACCCAAAAAAGACCTAATTTCAAATCTATCGTAAAGCACTCGAATTAACTGTCTACATCATATCTACTTACGTTTACAAAATAAAAAAGTAATTTTCAAACCCAAAAATCAGTGCACAAACACAAAAAACTTCTCTACTTTCCACCAAAACAAACGAGCGACAGTACATCCACACAGCTGTTTGTCGAACTGATTCAGTTCATCCTGCCAACTACGATCTCTATGAAGAACTACTAGCAACTTAGCAGCTGCAGTACAGTGTATAGACTTAACTACATAACGAATTTGTTACAAAATGTTGCTCAGTATAGGATACATCGAAGAAATGAAGTCTGTAGCTGATCAGCTACACTACGCATTAAAGGGTTAGAATTTTTTAAACAGTTTTTGCACCTTACTTCATAATTATCCATTTTATCGGAAGGCTACGAAGCTTCATCCCATGTAGGCGGCATTCTGTCTGCTGATTCAGTAGTTCTTGCACAAAAGCTGTTTTGAACAACAATCAGAACAAGTGCTTAAATAAAAATCAGTTTTTAGTATAACATGTTTTTAAATCGGACTAAAAAGTATAAAATAATTTATCCCAGCCCCCATACGATTCCTAAACCAATAAAGATACTCCTGAAAATTTGTGATCATGAATTTTTAATAGCTTTGAAACTACTCGTAAGATTTATTAAGAAAAACGTGGAGCGCACACATTAGATAGTAGTAAGGGGATCCACCATTAATACATCAATTACATACTACATGTGCCCCATGTTTTTCATTATATCTATTAAAAATTCACAATCACAGTTTTTCAGAACAGTCTATAAGGGGCTTTGAATCTGTATGGGGCTAGCAGAAATTTTTTTATACTTTTTGGTCCAATTAATAGGTGTGACACTAAAAATATATTTTTATTTAAATAATTACTTTCTGCTTTTTGGTCCTGTGTGTGTGAAATTTTTCAATGAATTCGTACGTTGTGATGAAATTAGAACTGAAGCTTGTGTTAAATCTCAAGTTTATTTATGCCTGCCTTTACCTGAGTCAGCTAATACAGGGCGTCACAGGAGGAATTGTCGTTTTTGAGAATTTGAGAGGAAAGATCGTTCGAAGCATGGTCTCTAAGGTGCATACTTTAACAACTATGGGCACTTGTTCATCCAGGCTAATGTGTGTACCGTGTAAGTGCTCATAGCTTATAGCTCATGTTTACTATATAATTTTTTCTTGTTTTGGTCCATACTTCCTCCTCTCAAAATACGGAAAGCAAAGAGCCTGTAGCAGAAGAGATTTGTTTCACAGTATCGACGATGAAGTATTGCTTACAACTGTTGAGGTATGCATTTTAGTATCCAAATTTACTATACCTTTTTGATTCGAGTGATTGTTCGTGTCATACTCTTGAATGTTGACCATTCCTCCTGGGACAATTTGTATTTTGTTTCCTTCTGCGTGTGTCTCGCGCAGTGAGCGTGGAGGTAAAAGAGAGATTCCTGGTCAAACGGAGGCTTACCAGCAATGTTCTTCCCGCGAACCATTCTCGGGTGGAACAGGAAGAAAGGGAGAAACGGAAGTGACACACAAAACGTACCGTCCACCACACACCAGAGAAGAAAGTGAGTTAGTATTGGATTGTCATCCAGTTCTGAGTTCTGTTGAAAGTTTCCAGTCTCTAGCTCATGGAGAAGTTAGTTTAAAATCAATTGCAAAAACTTGTATCGGACGGACAAACGGACAAGAAAGTGGCCTAATGAAAACGTGTTAAAATACACAAGCTGAATCGTGAACGAATTGCGAATGAAACTTTGCCACAGTTGATGAAGAGTCGGAAATGCTCTCGTTCACTCACTCAGTCGCTAGCGATGCAGACTGTTCCTTCGGTTGTTGTCCTGTTGCCGCTCAATTGCTGAAAGTACTGAAAATCAAGCCACGTGCAGAAATTTTCGTATTCGATACGATACCTACTATAAAGTACTGATTTGAGAAAAAGTATCAGTTGCGAAGTATCTTGGTGACAGTACCTGTGATCGTTACAAAACTTGTGAATACAGAGTGGACATTTAGACGGCCACCATTGTCGTGGAAACGTGGAATTAGCTTCCAGCACGTGAACCGTTTCGTCGTAAGCAATACTCAGAACCCTAAAAGTTCCCAACACACGCATGCAGTCTGGTCGCCATAAATTTTTTTTTTTTTTTTTTAACTTGAAAGATATGTCCCAGGATTGCCTGTTTATGGTGATTTCAGTGTCTTGATGGTGTTTACGTACTGCTGATATAATGAAATCATCCAAACTGGATGCATACAACAGGCTTTGGTGAGTCCCTTTTTTTTCTTATGAGAGCTTTTAACATGGTCTCGATTCATGTTATTCACAGAGGTTGAAAAACTAAATAGTTGCTCCACCGCATTGTATTACCTGCCAATTTCCAAATAATGGCGTGAAGCAAAATACCGGTTTTAACGTCATTTAATGTCACTTAAGCACAGCTGAAGGGTGTTCTTTGAAAATAAGATGTCGTTCGAGAGGATTATAATGTGAAAAGATATCAGAGAAGAACTCAGTAAATTTTGTAAAATATAAAAGAAACTATGTGTTCTGCCTTACGGCAGGTCTTGTCATGGGGGAAGCCTCGTCAGAGAGGTCCACCGCATGAACGTCTAGGGAAGTGATTCCAGTGGTGGTTTCCAGTTGCCTTCCACTGGTGATGATGAAATGATAATGAGGACAACACAACACCCAGTCTCTGAGCGGAGAAAATCTCCGGGAATCGTACCCGGGGCCCTTAGCGTGATAGACCGCTGCGCTGACCAATCAGCTTTTGGGGCGGGCTCGTAAGATATCCGCCATAACAAAAAATATAATATTGTAGCACCTGATGTGTGCTCACATATAGAACCTGGCTTGATCGTTATTTGTTTATTACTCCGTATGACATCTGTCGGGTCCAGCTCTCATCAGAACAAAATAAAGAAAAAGAGGGCACAAAGAACAGTCCCCTGCGAACTAATCCACATACAGGTTAGCACGAAACATCGTTAAATGTGCTAATATACACCAAAATAATAACAAGAATAGAAACGAAGTATCTCGTCAGCAACTAAACGGAATGTTCCCGCGGTAAGTGCCAAACTGAGCATCATGGTGTGTATTGACTACGAATTGTTTCAAAGCAACGCTACAGTAAAATGTGGATTGGCGCACAAATTTAGCGTGAAACATAAAAGCTGTAGTCATAGGATAAAATGATGTGACAGTACATCCACTTATTCAGAGAGGCCTACGTTGGAAGACTTAATACTGAATTTGAGGTAAGACAACATATTTCTCAGATAAATTATAGACGTGTAGCAACAAAACTGCTGGGAATGAAGTTTTAATTATACATCCAGATGCGTTTCACCTTTTAACAAGGGATCTTCACTGACGAGGAAAACATGGCAAGTGCCACAATCCGATTTCTCAGAAACTTTGCTCAGTGAAAGAGTGCTCAGAATAAGCGAACACGTGTCACGGCTTATTTGTAGACCGTTTCTGAGAAAACGACCGTCAAAGTTTTCGATATAGTTTAGTGCCTTTCAGCGAGTAAGCAGCTCAACCGAAGCGGTGGCAAAGTGTTTAGGGTCGCGGCTTCACACTTTTGTGCTGCAAGATTATAGTTTTTTTTTATTTTTGTTTTTCACTTATCTACCTATGTCCATAGAAGAGTACTACACGAATGTTTTCCAATGTATACTGAAGTAACGTTATTCTTATTCGTTTACAAATTGCATGCTAAATGAATTAAAAAGAAAAAAGTCACTTAATGAATTGAAAAATTATTCGGAACTGTTTTCGGTGAAATTCTCGTGGCGTACCTTGATTCGTAATCAATGACAAGCCTCAATTTTCGGAAAGCTGATCCGTTATGGTGTGCCGTGAAATTATTGCCAACGCTTATATCTTCACCAATGTTAAGACGTCTCTTTGTCGCGTGAGACTGATATGAAGAAATGTCGCTGTGGTAAACCTACTTTCACGCGATACTCATATTGTTTGCAATCGCTATCTTTCGAATGTTTCTACTATCGGTATAATCCAAGGTATTGCACTAAATTTTTCTGAAGAATAAACATAAGAATTAAGAACTGATATAAGAATGAAATATAAGAATATGAGAATTTAAAAAGATTATAAGCCTGAAACTAGCGTAGCACTTTATATTTTATAATAAATGTATGACACTTATTGAGAAAGAATAATAGACAGACACATTGCCAGCCGGCCGCGGTGGTCTCGCGGTTCTAGGCGCTCAGTCCGGAACCGCGGGATTGCTACGGTCGCAGGCTCGAATCCTGCCTTAGGTTAGTTAGGTTTAAGTAGTTCTACGTTCTAGGGGACTAATGACCACAGATGTTAAGTCCCATAGTATTCAGAACCATTTGAACCATTTTTGAACACATTGTCATCTAGAAAAAGCACTGTATGTAGGTACTATGAATGATCGCCAATTTGAAGGATTTCCTATTCTACATAGTGAACATGATACAGAGCCGATGGGACATTTCAAAGTAATATAAATCGAAAGTAACCTCTCATCACTTAATGTTTATGAGTGAGTTACCTGAACTGTTGAGTAACTAGCCGAAGTTTTTGTTATGACTTCACATTAGTTGGCATCGCCAACCCACGAGAAAAATGGCATCTTTCAACATAACCTGGATCTCAGGCTGCGCTACAGATTTATCTGTCACCGCAAAATTCATTTCAAAAAATTATATTGAAATGAAAGAAGAAAAAGTGTTCGACTCTATCTCGATTCGCTTTCGGAAGCCCTCTCTCTGCAGCGAAACAAAAGATTATAGCAAATAAACTATCTGTATTAGTTCGTCCAGTTGTGGTCAGTTCTCAGTGGGAAGACGAATGGGAAACATAAGGTGCAGGTAACGAAAAGTATCAAAGCTGGCTTCAATCCCACATACGTCGCTTACCTTGGTCTCGTACCCTGTGAGTACAAAGGAGAGCTATTTCCACAATCAATCTGAAGAGATTCAATCACGGCACTTTCTCATCTCCTTTGTATCGCCTACAACTAAGTAATTCTGACATTTGTGACTGCAATAATTCTGATGTTGGAGATGTTAATCATTCAATCTTTGCTGTTTTCGAGTTCCAGCACCACAGAGGATAATTCCACGCAGAATTGAGAAAGCTGACGGTACTATACCTGACAAGTATTACTCTCTTTCATTACAGCATGGTAAGGCAAGTGTTAGATGCTTAATAAGATTTATTTTACTTAGCAAGCTGGAAGGCTAATCAC
The DNA here is from genome assembly GCF_023897955.1 of Schistocerca gregaria. Taxonomy (NCBI): domain Eukaryota; kingdom Metazoa; phylum Arthropoda; class Insecta; order Orthoptera; family Acrididae; genus Schistocerca; species Schistocerca gregaria. The sequence continues at coordinate 165,001,013 of NC_064921.1, forward strand.
ATTTAGAGAAGTAGTAATCACAGATTTGTTGATTAGTTAAAAATTGATCAATTTTTAACAGTGGTGACTGTGTAAATAAGTTTGTGAACTTTTTTGTAAACAAAATTTTGTAAATTAAAAAGCGTTTCCTATTCTTTCTTTTTACAGATAGTAAAGAAATATTGTTTAGTTATTTACTGTCATATGTTCATTTACATGTGTTCAAAATATAATTTTATCGTAATTATTAATAGCTAAATAGAGCGGTCGTCAAAAAATTAGGCACCTCAAGGTGATACCCGTTTCCAGCACACTCCCCGCGCTAAAGCGCATTCATTCGCCCACCCCATAGCTTTGTTGCCACACGTACACTGTTAACAGTGTATTAATTCGGCGCCAGCTGGTCTTCCCGTCCGTTATCATGTGTTCACGTGTGGTTTTACTCTTCAGTAGAACGGTTTATTGACGTGTGTTTGGCAATGAACGAAATACAGGGGCGATGGCCCTCGTATAGTGCTACTTTAGTAGGGTTGCGTAAAGGGCGAAAAGACATTCGAAGACAATTTAATCGAATGGTCTGGCCAACAGTGAAGGAGCCAGGAATAATATAAATTCTGCGCAAATTCATAAAATGACAACAAAACGATGTGGTATTTCCGAATCGACTGTATTCATTATTATTGGTGTAGTAGCATCGGCAGAACCTCCAGATGTGAGCACGTGTTTTGATTCCCCAAGAAAGGGATATAAAAGGAAACAGAAATTAGGGAATTTGCCGATTTTGACAAAAAGCAAATGCGTAGAAATACGACAGAATATCCGACAGCTAGAAAGATACGGAGCGATCTCCGTGAAAAATTAATTATACTGACTCACATACCTCCGTTGATTGTTTTGTCCGCTGAAGTTGTTTTTGATCCAGAAGGTATAATGATGGACAACAGTGTTTAATGGAATACAGGGACACTGTAGCAAAAGAACGAAGTTCTGTGTAGAATACACTCAACAGCGTTCTGAGAACAATAGCCTTGTGGTTTATGTCGATAAGACTTGGGTTTTCGCGTAACTACAGCAAAAATATATTTTGCTTGACTTAGCCTGAAACTACCTACAGGTATTATAGCGTATATCGGCGACTAAGGTGATGCGTGCAGTGACGAAGGTTCAAAAGAGCTGCAAATATATTTTTGGGAGGCAGGTAATATTCTCGGTGTTATAAAGGAGAGCCGTCGAAATTAAAATCCAGGCGGCGACATACAACTACTGGCGCGCTGTCACACACAGTTTCTCGTAAAGAAAATGAGTTCACACATGATCTGATGCCATGATGTTACCAAAATTAATTTTATAATTTTCTTAACAACTTTATCGCTGGAAACTTTTACAATGTCCGACAGAACGCAAATTCGTTTTTCGTTACACACATGGAATAGTTTCACATCTATTACGGTATATTATTTTTTATCTCGAAATGTTTTCATGTTTTCACGATAAAATATGTATCCCAAGTATCTATAAACTTTGAGAATGTTTATACCTTATTTTCAGTCCAAATATGTCCGTGGTTCTTTTTTTGTACAGGTTCAAGTAAAAAACATATTTTTCTTCAAAATTTATGGTAGCCTTAGTTTTTATTTATTTATTTGTTTTCGTAGCGGATGGCAAGAATTTTCTATTGGAAAATACTCCATCATATTCTACACTAAAAATATCTAATGCTTTTTTCGGTGTTTTTAGGAACATTTTGAAACGTTTCTGTTAGAGTCGTTTCATACTATTTAACCCCTATTTTCTGCTGTCACGCTCAGTCATTTGTAACTTAGTGTTGTACTTCGTGTTTGTCCACACATAGTGGTTAACACTTACATCAAAGTATACATTTCTGCAGTAAGAACATAATCCTACGTACATTACCTTCATTTTGTGCTCCCAACATTCCTTTCTCTCTTATCTGTATGGATGACTGAGTGAGTGTTCATTGTTAATTAGGAAGTTCGTTACTCCAGCATAGGTTTAAAATTAAGTTGTCAGTCTTCTCTGTTAGCTGGAATGTGTGTTTGAAGTTTTCTCGTGTGTATGTGTTTCATTTCTTCTATTTTTCATTTCGTTTCGGTTTTAAGATTGCGTAGTTGTGGTAATTTCACAAGTTTTATTCTTAATTCCCCGCGAAATTTTATTGCTGTCTGTATCTATACGGTTTACATTTGTGTTCTTGAAGTTTTCACGAGTCTTAGTAATTTTGTTTTCTTCGTGGATATTCACGATACTTGGGGGTGTTTCAAGCCAGTGTGCCTTAGTCAGATGTGCAGAGCGATGAAGATAAATTTCTTCACCGGAAAGTATTCCATAGTATTCTTATTCAAATTAATTCAACTATAGCGACAGGAGTGTACCTCTGAGCCTCTGGCTTAGTGTCGTGGGCAAAATTCTTTATATCTCTATTCTTGTGTGTGTGAATCGTTTATGTGTGAACATTTCCCATACACCCATGGACTCCTAAGATTTCCTTTTCATATATCACAGCAATGTACCTAAGCACTCAATGTTATAAGCGAGTTAATTAATTAAGAAATAGGCAACGACAGATCATAGTTTATGCTTAGTTTGTGAATTTTTGATATGATGTTTTATTTTAATAAACTGTGATGACTGTCTCTCAGACAAACTTCTCACATTTGGTAAAATTATTTTAACACATTCCACCTGGCGTTTCTGAAACGCCTTATGTTTGTAGACTTTTGTCTGATTATTATTTTTTTCTTTTGGTTGGGCTTAAGCTTCTGCTTGCTCCGAATTATTTGATATATCGTTTGTGCTTAAATTGTTCCCATTGGTCCATTCCATATATTCACATGGATCTTTTTATTAAGAATAACACGTTAGTTATGTTTACCAATTCAGTGACTAATTCATTTCTTATTTTAAATTTTCCCAATTTTAATTAAATTGTGTGGCGACTCATCAAATTTTTATGGCACACAAAACTTACAGTAGAATGCAGAGTTCCACATTGGCTAACTTCCCCCAGTCTCTGATTGCAAACCACTTTCCAGATTACCTCTCACTCATTAATAACAATTTCATTTGAAATCACCATAAACTGACAATGCTGTCGCATAGTGAGATGAGCTCGAAGTGCCTATTTTCGTGATGTACGCAATAGTGTAATCACTGAAAACTAAATCGTGTAACTGTTGATGGCTAAGTGGTTTAATCATACTGAAAGACAAACAAATACACTACTGGCCATTAAAATTATTACACCAAGAAGAAATGCAGATGATAAACGGGTATTTATTGGACAAACATATTGTACTAGAACTGACATGTGATTAAATTTTCACGCAATTTGGATGCACAGATCCTGAGAAATTAGTACCCAGAACAACCACCTCTGGCCGTAATACTCGTAACGGGCTTGATACACCTGGGCATTGAGTCACACAGAGCTTGGATGGCGTGTACAGGTACAGCTGCCCATGTAGCATCAACACGATACCACAGTTCATCAATAGTAGGGACTGGCGTATTGTGACGAACCAGTTGCTCGACCACCATTGACCAGACGTTTTCAATCGGTGAGAGATCTGGAGAATGTGCTGGCCAGAGCAGCAGTCGAACATTTACTGTACCCAGAAAAGACCGTATAGGACGTGCAACATGCGGTCGTGCATTATCCGGCTGAAATGTAGGGTTTCACAGGGATCGAATGAAGGATAGAGCCACGGGTGGCAACACACCTAAAATGTAACGTCCACTGTTCAAAGCACCGTCAATGCGAACAAGAGACGTCCGAGACGCGTAACCAATGGCACCCCATACCATCACGCCGGGTGTTACGTCAGTATGGCGATGACGAATACACGCTTCCAATGTGTGTTCACCGCGATGTCACCAAACACGGATGCGACCATCACGATGCTGTAAACAGAACCCGGACGTTTTGCCTTTCGTGCACCCAGGTTCGTCGTTGAGTACAGGCGCTCCTGTCTGTGATGCAGCGCCACGGGTAGCCGCAGCCACGGTTTCCGAGCTGATAGTCCATGCTGCTGTTAACGTCGTCGAACTGCTCGTGCAGATGGTTGTTGTCTTGCAAACGTCCCCATCTGTTGACTCAGTGACCGAGACGTGGCTGCACGATCCGTTTCAGCCATGCGGATAAGATGCCTGTCATGTCGACTGCTAGTGATACGAGGCCTTTGGGATCCAGCACGGCGTTCCGTATTACCCTCCTGCATCCACCGATTCCATATTCTGTTAACAGTCATTGGATCTCCACCAACGCGAGCAGCAATGTCGCGATACGATAAACTGAAATCGCGATAGGCTGCAATTCGACCTTTATGAAAGTCGGAAACGTGATGGTACGCATTTCTGCTCCTTACATGAGACAACATCGTTTCACCTGACAACGCCGGTCAACTGCTGTTTGTGTATGAGAAGTCGGTTGGATACTTTCCTCATGTCAGCACGTTGTAGGTTTCGCGACCGGCGCCAACCTTTTGTGAATGCTCTGAAAAGCTAATCATTTGCGTATCACAGCATCTTCTTCCTGTCGGTTAAATCTCGCGTCTGTAGCATGTCATCTTCGTGGTGTAGCAATTTTAAGGGCCAGTAGTGTATATATGAAATAAAAGTTAGTTGATTTTGCGAATGAGGTGCAACCACTGCGTGTTGGTAGAGTTGCCGACTCTCCGTCCGACTGAGCTTATACCTTAAGTTACGCCAAGTACCCTCTGGCACATCCAGAACCCGACAGTTCTCGGAATGTTCAGCGGAAGCAGTGAACCACCGAAAAATTTCCGAAGAGCCGCCTTCCGAACTCGTACCGAGTATCCAGCGTTACGCGGCCAGTGGGCAGACCGTGACGTCAGCCGTGACGCTGTGTTGCAGGCGTGGTGCTGGCGGTCAGCCAGACGGTGGGCGCCGCGTCCTCACTGGCTGCCGCATACGTCGTCAGCGAGGGGCTCCACGGGTCGGTAAGTTGGCGCTCCTGCGCGCTCGATCGCAACGCTGATGCAATAGTTGTGTACGAGGCTGAAGTTGTAAGCTGCGGCCGATGTATGTCGCGGTGTCGTGCCAGTATGACGACAAACGTTTCGAATGCATGCTTCTCTATAGCTTGTATACGAGAGGGGACCCAAAAGAAACCGGATTGTGGTCATAAGAAATTTATTGATGAACCTTTTTACAAAATTACTTCAGTCACCTTCAAAATACTCTCCATTACATGCGATGCACCTCTCAAGTCTCTTTTCCCACTGTTGGAAGCATGTTTGGACCTCTTCAAGTTTGATATTGTCCAGTGCCCTTTGCGAAGCTATTTTCACCGCCTCCACATCGTCATAACACTCCTCTTTTAGCGTTTTTTTCATTCGTGGAAACAGGAAAAAGTCGCACGGGGCTAGGTCCGGCGAATACGGAGCGTGGGGAACGACAGACCGCCTCTGAGATGCCAGTGGCTCAATCGTAAGGCCGTGTGTGCTGGAGCGTTGTCGTGATGCAGAAAGCAGTCACCTGATCGCCAAAGTTCCGGGCGTTTCCTCCTCGCATCCTCTCGCAGACGCCTTAAAACATCCAAGTAAAAGTGCTGGTTAATAGTCTGGCCAGGGGTGTACGAATTTCCGATGCACAATTCCACGGCCATCAAAAAAGACAGTGATCATCGTCTTCACATTTGACCTCACTTTCCTTGCTTTTTTTGGTCTGGGAGAGTTGGGAGTCGTCCACTGGCTTGACGCTTGCTTGGTTTCTGGGTCATACCCGTAACACCAACTCTCATCCCCTGTAATGACTTTGTTCAAGAAGTTTGGATCACGTGCAATCTCTGTTTTCAAGTCTTGACTCACATTCATGCGGATCAAATTTAGCAGCAAAACGTCTCATGTGCAAATCCTCAGTCAAAATTCGCTGGCACGAGCTCCAACTGATTCCTATCTCTGCTGAAATTTGGTCGATCGTTTGGCGGAGCTTTTCAATGTTCTCCTCATTTCGCGATGTTGAAGGGCGTCCAGAAAGAGTTGGTCTTCAACTCACATCTCACCACGTTTAAAGCGCCCAAACCACTCTAAAAACCTGTGTGCTGCTCATAGCGTCCTCCTGGAAAGTTTCCAGAAGTATTTGGTGTGTCTCCGTTGCAGTTTTTTTTAAGCAGAAAACTCTTTGTTCTTTTAAAGTTGCCATAACGACTTCCCAGGGGTAATACGCCAACAGTCAGAGGAACACAATACCACACTTGTACGTTCAGCTCTACACTGACGCCGTTTCATGAAGGTCTCTACTAACACCATCTAGCGTGAGAACCCTGCATTACGTCTACGTCTACGAGTGGCAGCGGAGTCCGGTTTCTTTTGGGTCTCCCCTCTCAAATTTCACGAATGACATCTTACACTAAGTTGACAGAAGTCATGGGACAGCGTTACGCACATAAACAGATGGCGGTAGAATCGCGGAGGGGCAGTGGTTTGTACACAGGTGATTCATCTGAAAAGGTTTCCGATGTGATTATGGCCACACGAAGGGAATTGGTTCAAATGGTTCAAATGGCTCTGAGCACTATGCGACTTAACTTCTGAGGTCACCAGTCGCCTAGAACTTAGAACTACTTAAACCTAACTAACCTAAGGACATCACAGACATCCATGCCCGAGGCAGGATTCGAACCTGCGACCGTAGCGGTCGCTCGCCTCCAGACTGTAGCGCCTAGAACCGCACGACCACTCCGGCCGGCTACGAAGGGAATTAACAGACTTTGAACGCAGAATGGTAGTAGGAGCTAGACGCCTGAGGCATTCTATTTTCGAAATCGTTTGGGGATTCAATATTCCGAGATCCGCAGTGTCAAGCCTGGGCAGAGAATATCAAATTTCAGGTATTACCTTTCACTAAGGACAACGCAGTGGCCGAAGGCCTTCGCGTAACGACCGAGAACAAGAGTGTTTGTGAAGAGTTGTCAGAGCTAACAGACAAGTGACACTGCTTAAAATAACTTCGGAAATGAATTTGGGACGTACGACGAGCGTATGCGTTAGGGCAGTGCGGCGAAACTTGGCTCTAATGAGCTATGGCAGCAGACGACAGACACGAATGCCTTTGCTAGCACCACGACATCCACAATGAATTTTCACTCTGCGGTGCAGTGTGTGCGCTGATATGAAACTTCCTGGCAGATTGAAACTGTGTGCCGGACGGAGACTCGAACTCGGGAACTTTGCCTTTTGCGGGAAGTGCTTACCATCTGAGCTACCTAAGCACGACTCACAACCCTGTGGCCGTGCGGTTCTAGGCGCTTTAGTCCGGAACCGCGCGACCGCTACGGTGGCAGGTTCGAATCCTGCCTGGTTCATGGATGTGTGTGATGTCCTTAGGTTAGTTAGGTTTAAGTAGTTCTTAGTCTAGCGGACTGATGACCTCAGATGTTAAGTCCCATAGTGCTTGGAGCCATTTGAACCATTTGAAGCACAACTCGCCCTCACAGCTTTAATCCGCCAGTATGTCGCCTCGTACCTTCCAAACTTTCCAGAAGCTCTCCTGTAGACCTTGCAGAACTAGCACTCCTGTAGCTGCAGAGTGAAATTTAATTCTGGAGGTATCCCCCGCGCTGTGGTTAAGCCATGTCTCCGCAATATCCTTTCCTCCAGGAGTGCTAATTCTGCAAGGTCTGCAGGAAAGCATCTGTAATGTTTGGAAGGTAGGAGACGAGGTACTGGCGGAATTAAACCTGTGAGGTCGGGTTGTGAGTCGTGCTTGGGTAGCTCAGATGGTAGCGTACTTGTCCGCGAAAGGCAGAGCTTCCGAGTTTATGTCTCGGTCTGGCATACGGTTTCAATCTGCCAGGAAATTTCTCATCAGCGCACACTCTGCTGCAGAGAGAAACTTCATTCTGAAAACATCCCCGCCGGCCGCTGCGGCCGAGCGCTTCTAGGCGCTTCGGTCCGGAACCGCGCGACTGCTACGCTCGCAGGTTCCAAACCATGCCTCGGGCATGGATGTGTGTGATGTCCTTAGGTTAGTTAGGTTTAAGTAGTTCTAAGTTCTAGGGGATTGATGACCTCAGATGTTAAGTCCCATAGTGCTCAGAGCCATTTGAACCATTTAAAAACATCTCCCTGCCTGTGGATAAACCATGTCTCCGCAATGTCCTTTCTTCCAGGAGAGCTAGTCCTGGAAGGTGTGCAGGAGAGCTTCTGTTAAGTTTGGAAGATGGGAGACGACATACTGGTGGAATTAAAGTTGTGAGGACGGGTTGTGAGTCGTGCTTGGGTAGCTCCGATGGTAGAGCTCTTGCCCGCGAAAGGCAGATATCCCGAGTTCAAGTGCCTCTCCGGCACACAGTTTTCATCTGCCCCTGCACTCTCTGACCATATCTGTGGGACCCTAGACAATTGAAAACCGTTGCCTGATCAGGTGAGTGCCGATTTCAGCTAGTATGAGCTGATGGTAGAGTTCTGGTGTGGTGCAGGCCCCACGAAGCCATGGATCGAAGTTGTCAACAAGGCTCTGTGCAAGTTTGTGGTGGCTCCATAACGGGGTGGACTGTGTTCACATTGTATGGACTGGGTCCTTTGGATGTTCGGCTATTTGGAGACCATTTTTAGCCATTCATGCACTTCATGTTCCCAAACAATGATGGAAAATTTATGGTCGTCATTGCGCCTTGTCACTGGACACAGTTGTTCGCGACGGGTTTGAAGAACCTTGAGCGCAATTTGAGCGAATGATTTGTCCACCCAGGTCTCTCGACATGAATTCCATCGAATATTTATGAGGCATAATCGAAAAGTCAGTTCGTGCGAAATCCTGAACCGGTAACGCCTTCGCCATTATGGACTGCTATAGAGACAGCTAGGCTCAATATTTCTGCATGCAACTTCCATAGACCTGTTGGGTTCATGCCACGTCGAGGTGCTGCACTATCCCGGGCGAAAGGAGATCCGAGACGCGATGCTACGAAATATCCCATGACTTTTGTCACCTCAGAGTCACTTAAAATAGCACCTGCCAGCTGCGCTTGAATTTGGTATTAGACCTTAGCACATCATCTGGAGACGTACAAAACTTCTAGTTCACCGGGTTTACAGAATTTGCAGGTTTAGAGAAATTTTATGATAAAGTTTATTGGAATATGTTGTGGTTGGCAGGAGGGCCAACCGTGTTAGTAAAGGAGGCCGAAGTGCACGCGTCTCAGCTCACGCAGGCTGGCGTGAGGTCTGGAACATGACAAGGGAATTAGAATTGAGAAAAACGGACGTAGCTGGTGGAATACTTTAATCCATTAATGAAAAACGTCGCTCATTATGGTACATGATTCACAATATCAAAAGTACGGATACTGGCGCCTTGCTAGTTCGTAGCAAATGACGTAGCTGAGGGCTATGCTAACTATCGTCTCGGCAAATGAGAGCGTAGAAGTCAGTGAACCATCGCTAGCAAAGTCGGCTGTACAACTGGGGCGAGTGCTAGGAAGTCTCTCTAGACCCGCCGTGTGGCGGCGCTCGGTCTGCAATCAATTGATAGTGGCGACACGCGGGTCCGACGTATACTACCGGACAGCGGCCGATTTAAAGGCTACCACCTAGCAAGTGCGGTGTCTAGTGGTGACACCAAAGAATACATTCTTTGAAATTCTGAAGGTAGCAGGGATAAAACTGCGAAAGAAATGTTTTTTTTCTACAACTCGTATAGAAACAAGACTGCAGTTAGAACAGTTGAAGGTACGAAAGGAAAGGAGTGGTTCAGAAGGGAGTAAAGTATGGTTGTAGCATCTCCCCGATGTTAGTCAGTCTGTACATCGAGCAAGCAGTAAAGGAAGTCAAGCAGAGATGTGAAGAGGGAATTAAATTTCTGAGAAAAGAAATAAAAATTTTGTGGTTTCCTGACGCTATTGTTATTGTGTCAGAGACGGCCAGGACTGGTGAGACCGGTTGAACGAAATGGGTACTGACTTGAAACAAGTTTATAAGATGAATATCAAGAAAAGTAAAATAAGGACAATGGAATATAGTGAAATTAAATTAGCTGTTGCTGACAGAATTCGAATGAGAACTGAGACCCTAAAAGTAATCGACGAGGGTGTTAGTTGGGCAGCAAAATTACTGACGATGGCCGAAGTAAGAGAGAATATAAAATGCGGACTGGCAATAGCAAGGAAAAGTTTCTGAGAAAGAAAATTTCTTAACATCGAAAATAAATTCAGTTGTTGGTAACTCTTTCCTGAAGGCAATCGTAAGAAGCGTTGCATTTGTGGAAGGGAAACGTAAACGATAAACAGTTGAGACAAGAAGAAAACAGAAGCTTTTGAAATGTGGTGCAAAAGAAGAATGTTGAAAATTACATGCATAAGTCGATAATTAACGAGGATGTACTGAATCGTTTTGTGGAGAAAAGAACTTATGGCACGACTTGACGAAGGTAGCCATTGGGTAATAGGTCACTTCCTGCTGCATCAAAGAATCATCAAATTGGTAAGGGAGATAAGCGTGAGTGACAAAAATTGTAGAGTGGTAGCAAGGATTGAATACAGTAAGCAGGTTCAGTGGACGGAGGTTGCAGTAGTTACACAGAAATGAAGAGGCTTTCAGAAGACACATTATCGATTAGAACTGCATCAAACCAGTCTTCGGATTAAAGACCACGAATACAGTGACATTGGTTACTTCTTTACATCGCCATAAAACAAAATATTGTAACTTAGTCTCCAATGTTTTCAGTCTCTTTGTGGCGTGTCCTCTCCCGCAGGACCAGGCCGATGTAATGAATTAAACCAAACTGAACGTAATGTGTTTTCTAAGTCTTATCACTGTCTTCATCGTGTTTAGATTAATGTTATTGACAAAGGGTTCTCTAATCGTTTGTCTGTACTCCGTTCTCTGTCGGAGTTCTGATGGGCTAAACTTATCTGGTGGTAAAAGTATTTAAACTCAGAAAGAAATATCACATATTTCCAAATCAGATATGTATTAGGTGAAACCTTCTCGGGTTATCAACCGAATGGTGGCGTCATGTTGTCGCAACGTTTTGTCGAGTTTCATACTCGTCATCTGTGCCTGAAGATGACGAACAGGAGACTTGTCGAGACGTTGCGACAGCAAAACTTCACCATTTGGTTGATAAACCGAGAAGGTTTCATCAGTGTAATTTGCCGAAGAAGCCTGCATCGCCATACGGATATTTGTATCTGTGTGTAATCTTCACTCACACCAATGCATTCTATCCAGATGGGAGTTCCATCTTTTTATTTTCTCAGTTAAAAAGATTGTTCCAGTTGTGCGTTATACCAGTGCCACCTGTAAATCTTTTACAAAAACAACGATAGATATATATTTTTTGTACAAATCGCCTAACTGTTTATCAAAACATCCGCCTTCAAAATTTATACCAGTCATGAGAAACAGTTTTCCCAATAGACGTTGGCACCTCAAAAATGTGGTCTTCAAACGCTTCAGTTGCTCGTTGGGGGTAAAGAAAATCGTTTGTTTGACACATGGGATCAAAAATTAGTTGTTGGGGGACATAGCGGGTGAATCGGCTGGGTCGGAGATTTTCTCCGCACAGAGACTGGGTGTTGTCCTAATCATCATTTCATCCCCATCGACGCGTAAGTCGCCGAAGTGGCGTCAAATCGAAAGACGTGCACCCGTCGAACGGTCTATCCGACGGGAGACCCTAGTCACACGACATTTACAGCGGGTGAATACGGGAAACGACACATATTTTTCGATATTTTTGCCCCTCAAATGACCAAAAGTTTGACGTGATCTTTGAGTGCTAGTATTTGTTTTTTGATCCTGCAGTGGTTCAATTTTGGGTCCACTCATGTTCGTTGTTAATGTGTTCTATCTAGGGAACCATTCCAAATATATATATAGTGTAAATTTTGAAGTTGACAAACCAGAATAACTCGAAAAATAACCTTCACACGAAAAAATGTGTAGAATCGAAAGCTGGTTATTTTCGAGGGGGACATCTGCTGGTGCTAACATTAGCCTGCCACCCCAGCCCCTGGGGGTAGGGCGGGAGATACGTTTAAAATTTCAATTGGGAACCCCCATTTATAATTACAGAATCAGATTTTACATAAAAAAAACTACGTCCATTTTCTCTTAAACATTTGTCTTGGTAGTTGGCGCTGTAATTCAAGAAAATCCATGTTCACATTTTTGCGTGGAAAATGGTTACAGATAACTAAAAAATGCTTATTTACTTCGTAAATGTTGATTCGCTAAAACTAAAACTCTCCCTCTCTCCCCATAGGGTGGGGTTTGAGAGAGAGGAATTAGAGTTTTACAAATGTTGACCCAAATATTAGTTTTTTCCGCAGATTTGGATAAGTTTTGTTTGTTTCGTGGTCATGAGGCGACACAAGTTTTAATTATCAAACAAATCATCGACTAGCTAAATAACTAACCGAATATCCTACTTACTAAGGAGTGAACTCATTTTTTATTTATCCGTAAGCATTTTCCACGCAAAAATGAGAACATGAATTTTCTTGAATTACAGCGCCAACTACCAAGACTCAAAACAAATGTTTAAGAGAAAATGGACGTCGTTTTTTTATGTAAAATCTGATTCTGTAATTATAAATGGGGGTTCCCATTTGAAATTTTTAAGTTGGGTCCCGCCTCACCCCCAGGGGGCTGGCTGGTCTGGGATGGCGTGCTAATTTTAGCACCAGCAGATGTCCCCCTCGAAAGTAATCAGCTGTGGGTTCTACACATTTTTTCGTGTGAAGCTTATTTTTCGAGTTATTCTGGTTTGTCAACTTAAAATTTACACCATGTGCTTAGGCAGATATTTGCAGTTACGTTTCCGCAATATGTAACTGGAGTCAGCCCAAACAAATGATGCTCATCAATTCTTTCACACGACGTCCATTGCCGGCTGACAGTGGCGCCTTGTTTCCTGTTACGAGCAAAATGGTTTTTCAAGCGATATTTTACGTGCACACTCGAATGAGCAGTCTCAAGTTAGTCTAGTACGATATTTGGTTTATGGATATGTATTAACAGGAAGAAAAAACAGTGCTCCAGCAGCAGTTACTGAGCACTGCTACTGCGTGGCGCTATCAGTCAGCGTGGACCTGGGCAGATATACTTCCATAATCCAAACATCATACGAAACTAATTTGGGACCTCTTAATCGCGTGGGGGTGTAAAATTCGTCCAAAAATTTTCTTGCTCGCAAAGGGAAACAAGCCGACAGTTTCCGTCGGGACTGAGTATCGCGTAAAAAACGCGATGAGCACTATTTGTCTGGGCTGACTCCAGTTACACACTGAACAAACGAAACTGCAAATATCCTTCGAAACAGCAGAGTAAATAGACTTGAAGGCCCAGGGGAGAGGCAAACTACATGTGTGTATAGATGCCCATAATTATGGCGCCAGTTTCAAAACGCTGTAGAAACAGAAACACGGCTCAGAATGACCTCAACTTTGAACAAAATATTACTGGCGCAGGGGGAACATCACGGAAAAATAACTAAGCAAAATTTTACCAATACATGGCACTGTAATCGTCAGAATATGCACACGAACAGACGCGAGGCACACGGCTGTCCCTCAGCTTGCGTCCGAAACGCCAAACATGACTGTATCCAAAAAGGATCGCGCGCTGCTGGTAAAGCTCTTCTACGAGAATGATGACTGTGCGCCATTAGCCCCGCAGAAGTTCCAGACACTCAAGGGTATTAAATAAGCTAAGGGTCTGTAGAAAATGATTACAAAATTCGGAAAAACAGGTTCTTTTCAAGTGCAACGTGGCAGAGGGAGGAAAGCAGTTGAGCCAACGTCTGTCAAAGATGTGTCCGCAGCATTAAACGAAGGTCGAGCGGTGGTGTGTAAACATGCAGTGCAGGGAAAATTGCCCGAACGTTGGACATGTCTACGAGTACGGTGCGTAAAATCCTATGAAACATCTTGAACTGCTATCCGTACCCATGTGGGGGAGCTGCTTTCTGCTGGCCTCACAGCAAGCAAACGTTTGCTGTACAATTTATTACTCGCATGGAATTGGACAGTGAATGTCCGTGGAACATTCTGTGAACAGACAAATCCCATTTCCATCTCCGAGGACATTTCAACACGCAGATCTGCAGAATATGGGCAACGGAAAATCGGTACGCACATCAAACGATACCACTTCATTCAGCAAAGGTGACTGTGTAGTGTGTGTTGATGGCATCGTTTATCGTCGGGTTTGTATTTTTTCGAGGAAATGAGATCTACTTTACCTCTAATGTCACTGGTGAACGCTATGACAGTCTTCTTCGCACAAACGTCATCCTTCAACAGCGTTGATGGGTGGATAGGATCATTTTTACGCAACACGGCGCTCCCTTGCACATTTCATAGCCAGTGAAGCGGCCGCTTTAGAGGCATTTCGGAAATTCTGGGGTTATCGGGCGTCATTTCCCTGCAGTCTGGCCATCCAGATCACCTGATCTTAATCCGTGTGACTTCTGGCCGTGGGATTACCTGAAAGATGTTGTGTTCACTGTTCCAATCACGAACATAGCTGAATTAAATGCATGCTCTGCGCAACGCTTTCTGAATGTGACTGTCGAGACACTCGGGACTTGATTTGGAACATGCTGTTTCTCGATTTCGACTTTTGGCAGAAAACGGTGAACAGCATGTTGAACATGCCTTGCGCCAGTCTCACGAAAGTTAGAAACCGATCTCATTTTGCCTTTTATGCTGTTTTTGGCCCCAGGACAATTCAAAACCGCTGTCATTTTGCTTTTTATACCGTTTTTGGCTTTCAGGAGAACAATCACAATCCGATTATTCCCATGCCATATGGTACGACGTTGCCTTCGTTGCTGGGCTTACCAATCAACTGTTGACTGCCGAACTGCAGTGCCGGCCGGGGTGGCCGAGCGGTTCTAGGTGCTTCAGTCTGGAACCGCACGACCGCTACGATCGCAGGTTCGAATCCTGCCTCGGGCATGGATGTGTGTGATGTCCTTAGGTTGGTTAGGTTTAAGTAGTTCTAAGTTCTAGGGGACTGATGACCTCAGACGTTAAGTACCATAGTGCTCAGAGCCATTTGAACCATTTTTTCGAACTGCAGTCACGCGCATTGAACAGTACCGATCGTGAAATGTGCAACTCAAATCATAGCCGTCCTATTTCATCTGTCAGTTGTAGCCGACCCCCTTTGCTTCAAGACGCTTACAGCGCCATCAACTCGTTTTGATTAAAAATTTTTTTCCGTGACGTTTCCTCCCCCGTTAACAACACGCTGTTCAAGTTTGACGTCATTCTGATCAGTGGTTCTCTTTGCACAGTGTTTTGAAAATGCAATTTTAATTATGGACACACTGTATAATGTTCCAAATTTCCCAGGTAACTTTCGGAGAACACAGTAGTGTAAAAACTAAAGGTGCGGTAAGCAGAAAGAAATTCCAGCAAATTTCAAGATACTTTTTCAGTTTCCTGGCCACACGAATGGGCTTGGGCACAGACAGGCCGGCAAGAACATTCCGGCCTGGTAAACGCTGATCATACCTAATGCCGAAAACAAGTCAGACAGATTCAAGAGCCCACAAGCAGGACCACAGAATGGTGAGTATGATGAGGCAGAAAGGGACAGAAAAAATTACAGAAAGAGTGAATTCCGGAACGTAGGCAGAAAGAACTGAAGGAGCAACATTTCCCTAATTTACACGCTCTCATTGTCTTATTCTGCAGATAGTCCTAGTGCTAGGTCGCAGTTCGTAGTAATAGACGGCAAATCATCGAGTAAAACTGAAGTGATATCAGGTGTTCTCCAGGGAAGCGTCCTGGGACCTCTGCTGTTCCTGATCTATATAAATTACCTGGGTGACAATCTGAGCAGTTCTCTTAGGTTGTTCGCAGATGATGCTGTAATTTAACGTCTAGTAAGGTCATCCTAAGACCAGTATCAGTTGCAAAGCGATTTAGAAAAGATTGCTGTATGGTGTGTCAGGTGGCAGTTGACGCTAAATAACGAAAAGTGTGAGATGATCCACATGAGTTCCAAAAGAAATCCGTTGGAATTCGATTACTCGATAAATAGTACAATTCTCAAGGCTGTCAATTCAACTAAGTACCTGGGTGTCAAAATTACGAACAACTTCAGTTGGAAGGACCACACAGATAATATTGTGGGGAAGGCGAGCCAAAGGTTGCGTTTCATTGGCAGGACACTTAGAAGATGCAACAAGTCCACTAAAGAGACAGCTTACACTACACTCGTTCATCCTCTGTTAGAATATTGCTGCGCGGTGTGGGATCCTTACCAGGTGGGATTGACGGAGGACATCGAAAGGGTGCAAAAATGGCAGCTCGTTTTGTATTATCACGTAATAGGGGAGAGAGTGTGGCAGATATGATACGCGAGTTGGGATGGAAGTCATTACAGCAAAGACGTTTTTCGTCGCGGCGAGACCTTTTTACTAAATTTCAGTCACCAACTTTCTCTTCCAAAGCGAAAATATTTTGTTGAGCCCAACCTACATAGGTAGGAATGACCATCAAAATAAAATAAGAGAAATCAGAGCTCGAACAGAAAGGTTTAGGTGTTTGTTTTCCCGCGCGCTGTTCGGGAGTGGAATAGTAGAGAGATAGTATGATTGTGATTCGATGAACCCTCTGCCAAGCACTTAAATGTGAATTGCAGAGTAGTCATGTAGATGTAGATGTAGAACTGAAATTGTAAGTAGGCTGTTTATGTTTTTTTTTATTGGTAACGCCACGTAGCACTCTATATGAAAATCACTGACTGTCCTGTTTGCAGTCTGAGGCTGGTCAGCATTGTTGCAACAGTCGCTATTGTAGTGTTGGGCAGTTGGCTGTTAACAGTGCGTAGCGTTGCGCAGTTGGAGGTGAGCCACCAGCAGTGGTAGATGTGGGGAGAGAGATGACGTAATTTTGAGAGCGGACGTGTCTCATTAAGAAAGAGTAAATTTATAAGACTGGATGTCATGAACTGATACATATAATATGACTTTTGAACAGTATTAAGGTAAATACATTGTTTGTTCTCTATCGTTCATTTGCTAACTATGCCTATCAGTAGTTAGTGCCTTCAATAGTTTGAATCTTTTATTTAGCTGGCAGTAGTGTCCAGCAGAAAGAGTAAATTTGTAATATTGGATTCTTGGACTGATATATATTTTGAACACTATCAAGGTTTGTTCTCTATCAAAATCTTTCATTTGCTAACTATGCATATCAGTAGTTAGTGCCTTCACTGGTTTGTGTCTTTTATTTAGCTGGCAGCAGTGGCGCTCGCTGTATTGCAGTAGTTCGAGTAACGGAGATTTTTGTGAGGTAAGTGATTTGTGAAACGTATAGGTTACTGTTAGTCAGGGCCATTCTTTTGCAGTGATTTTTGAAAGTCAGATTGCGTTGCGCTAAAAATATTGTGTGTCAGTTTAAGCACAGTCATGTATTATTGTTCAAAGGGGACGTTTCAAAATATTGACAATGGTGAATGCACGTTTTGATTTATTTTGTGTAGCTTCTGATGTTACCAGAGTTCTAAGATTTCTTTGCTCTTACAGCTCTCGCAGTTTTTAAATTTTTGGACGAATGATTTTCAGTTTGTATAGTTCTCTGAAATGTAATTTGTTGGAAGTTATGGTAAAGCTATGTACTCACATCGTATTAAACTGCTTTATTGTAATAATATTTATTATTATTATTACTATTACTATTATCGTAGGCACCTGTGAATGTTAAAAGCGACGGTGACAGCAAGATAGATTTTGAAGACTGTGACAAACTGGGATTCCCCCTCGGCAGAACCGAACCAAACCCTGGGTCCGCGATTGCAACTGCAGGGTGCGGAAAACAGATCTGACAGTGGTTTCTTACTAATAATAACGTACGTATTACAAAACAGTTTTATTTTCGCACAACAATGCATTGTGGCGGATGCGATGCCATTACAGTCCATATGGAGTTGTGGTCGTGTAAGCACCATGCAGTCGTCGTAATAACATTTTTTTTTCTTTTTTTAGGGTTCCGTACCTCAGATCGTAAAAACGGACCCCTTGTGGGATACCTTTGTCGTCCATCAGTTTGTCGGTTTGTCCGACTGTTAAGACTCCTTTTTCTCACGAGCAGACAGGGGTATGGAGTTTAAATTTATGTCAGTAACTAAGGTCTACGGTCCCTTTTATAGACTTCTTGGGATTACAGAGGGGACTTCGTAAATAAAATTTTGATAGGGAACGGATCTCCTGAGATGCAGTATTTGATATAAAATGAGGATGGAGATCACTTTCAAATCTCCTGCTTCACAGTACGCACACCAAGCGAAAAGAGGTCGCCGTCGTGGGTTCCTACGTTAATTAGGACACCACCCACCATTCTCGTCCGACTACTGGCACGTTCGCAACTAGGGAAGCTGACTGTGGTTGTTCCACAGGAGCGCTGCCGTTGAGCTACTGCATGACACTGAGTACGAAACTCCTGAACCCATCGATTCCATGACAGTCGGTGGTTCCCGCCCAACGCTATCAACAATCTAGATCATAATATTAATCCGTGAACACGAAAATTGAAGTGACGATTTTTAATATTAATTGTACAAAGGGTTTAATGAAATTTACATAATTCGAAAGGTAGTTTGCCATAGACATTCACAAAGAAGAAAAACCATGTGTGTATATAGGCCTTAAGAGTCGTACAAGAAAGCAGATTATTTCATATTCGTCAGTCTGATACCTTCTCTGTCATGCATTGAAATCTCCAATACGTGAACAATGAAAATTGGAGTTATATCACCTTCCGTCCTCCGTACCGATCAGGAGCTACATTAGAAATGACACACGAAAGTAACAACGTTTCACGAAATCGCACTCTAGAGACGTTCATGTTTACATGGTTCATTCGCAGTAACACACGAATACTAGGCAGCTAGAATGCGACAGCTGCTAGGTTGATGATGTTGTCAGCGGTGGAAATCTAAATATCGTAGTAACAAAGTCTGTAAATGACGTTGTATATTTGCGTTGTTATTTCACTTACTTTTCTGTAAGAATAACATTGAGGTCATTTGCCACTTACCAGTAAATATGAAATAAGTTCCTAATTTTTAATTTCTTTCTTTTGAATAACTACGACTTCCGCCTTCCCTCATTACACGAAAACTATACTTGTTTTGACTATGCCTGGAAGGAGAACACAGAGCTAGACAGACATAATTTTTGCGTTTGGAAGGTAATACGAATTTGGGCATTCATAATTATACTGCATTTAAATGTGCACTGAAGGTAATTCTATATAATTCGTGAACTTAAAGTGCAGATTTTGCAATGCGAAAAAATTCCTGTCAGAGGTTACTGTACGTGATACAACGGCATTTACATTGTGTTGTCCTTAGTGAAAAGTTAATTTCCCACCGTCAGCACAAAATTTATTTTTCTATCCACTTTATCAATCCAAGAATTCAAGGAAAATCAAAATATAATTACAATAGCATAGAAGTGGCGAATGAAAGTAATAAAATTTCGTGAAACAGCATTGAATGGGCGTTCATGTTTTTCTGTTTGAGATCGTTCGATGCAGTAACTTACGCATACCGCGCAGCTAGAACGCTACAACAGAATAGATCTTTGATGTTGTCAGCAGTGGAAAGCATAACATCACAGTAACGAAGCTGTCGTGGCCAACACAGATTGTACGTTACGTTCTTTATTGACATCGTTTCTTCGCTTACTTTTGTCTACCAGTAAACGGAACTAATTTTCTATTCATTTGCCTCCGTTTTCGTGAAAACTGATGTAAGATCCAAACTTTCAATGTTTTTAATTAAGAATAGCTACAATTTCCCCTATTATACTTCAAGCTATCTCTCGAAGAAGAACATTAACGTGTCGGACTGAAAGACTAAGAGCTACAGGGGTAAAATTTTTGCACTGTTCAATGAGAAAAAATATTATTATGTAAAAAGAATGGATGAAAATGGGGAAGAAATGGCTTTAAATATTTTTGTTATTTACTCTTTCAGTACGAACTTTGTTGTAGAACCCTTTTTTTACTTGCGGTAATAAAAATTCATTTAGACAGAATTAAGCATATTTAAAATTACGTGAACTTTACAAACCCTCTCATGCTGATAAATTCAAACTAACTGATTAATAACATTTATGGCTTTGAAAATTATTTAAATAAATTTTTTTACGTATTTCTGCCTTGGCACACATTTTCTAAATGCGGTGGGATTTTAAATATTTACTGAATTCTTTCCCGGCGTTAGCTATGGAACACAAGACTGTCTCTGTTAGCATAAAATGGTTAAATATTGCCAAGCCGACCTGAACGTTTAATCATCATTGATAAAACAGACTTCACTATACGTTTAAGTTATTTGCTTCAGAAATTGAAAGAACCAACAGATTAACAACTTCAACGTTAATTATCCGCCTATGAATGCACAAATGTAAAACCAGTACTAAATTCAGTGAGCCTCAGGACCACTGTAAAAGAAAAATATTTCGTAATTCACTGCTAATTTTACTGCTCCCGATTTACGGGTTTGGTTAATTTTATAGCGGAACAATTTTTTAAATGTGCCACAGCTGCAAATCGTTCGGTCGCGGCACAGCCCAGCAACACCAACGATAATCGCTAAAAACGCTGAAAATTCTTTAAAGAATATACATTAGTAATACACAATTTTGATAAATTATAATGTATTTAGACCATAACAATAATTAAAATTACACACCTTTATAATTTCTCCTCTAATGGCGGCTAAAGGTAGATACAGACAAAAGAAGTCTACTATTCATATAATTCTACGTCAGAGGTTCCTCTCTCTCTCTCAGCTCTCAAGGAAGACGACAAAGAATGCACATTATGTAGCGCTATTTATATTATTGCTGATTGTGAATATCTCTTTGTAATCTTACAACATTATTTTCCTCTGCGGCTATATTTTACATTTTTTCATCGCAGATATTAACATATTTCGTAATTACATTATGAGTATAGAAATATTACAATCGTAAATACATCGAAAATATTATTACAGAAAATATTACAATAATAACCAACGTCCATGATACAAAATTAAATAATATTTTTTGTTAAACAATTGCAGTACATACGAATTGCTTTTTTGTTAGTATGAACTGTATGTAGTATTCTCATTATCGTACACGTTCGTAACAGGCGTGCCACGGTTGTTGTCAAGCATTTGCAAATGTGCAATTCAGAAATTCTGTGCGCATTTCATTTTATTAATAGTTTGTGTGCTGCCAGGGGACGTTACAACTGACAAAGTGATAGGAACAATGTGGACATTGATAATGATAACTCTACTGTTGTTTTGAAAGGTAGCTTTCAGCTATGAACTAAGAATCTGCATGCGAATAAATTCCAATTAATTATGTAAATAATTGACTTTCGGTACTTCATAAACATAATTAGTCGAATTTAGACAAGCGGTGATACTAGATTAAACGATTACTCTACAGTTCACAATTAAGTTTCTTGCTGGGGAGACTTCAAACCACCTTCAAGCTACTTCCCTGCTGCTCCACTCTCGAACAGCGCCCTGGAGTAGCGAACACTTAAAACTTTTCGTGCGAGGTCTGATTTGAGAAGGCTGATGATTGAAATTTCATGAGAAGATCCTGCCGGGATGAAAAACGCCGTTGTTTTAATGATTACCACGTAAATCTGCGCATCATATCTATGGCGCTCTCTCCTCTATATCACGATAATGCGAAACAGGCTGGTCTCCTTTGAAATTTTTCGATGTCCTTCATCAATCCTGTATGATGCGGATCCCAGACCGCACAGCAGTATTCCAGAATAGGGCGGACAAGCACCGTGTAAGCAGTCTCTTTAGTATACCTTTTACATTTTCTAAGTTTCCTGCCAATAAATCGTTGTCTATGGCTTACTTTCCCCACAACATTATCTGCGTGATCGATCTAATATATTCGTAGTTATAACCCTTAAGTATTTATTTGAAATAACAGCCTATATGTTGTATGATTTATCGTGTAACCGAAATTTCGCGGATTCCTTTTAGTACTCGTATGGATGACTTTACACTTTTCATTATTTAGAGTCAATTGCCACTTTTATCACCATACAGGTAGCTTGTGTAAATCATTTTGCAATTGGTTTTGACCACCTGATGACTTTACAAGACGCTAAACGACAGCATCATCCACAAACAATATAAGACGGCTGCTCAGATAGTATCTTATATCGTTTACCTAGGTCGGAAAGAGCAGAGGACGTATAACAGTTCGTTGTGGAACGCCAGGTATTACTTCTGTTGTACTCGACGGCTTTCCGTCAATTACAACGAACTGTGACCTTACTGACAGGAACTGACTAATCTAGTCACACAATTGAAACGACACTCCATTGACATGCAATTTAATTTGAAGTCGCTTGTAAGGAACTGTGTCAAAAGCCTTCTGGAAATGTAAAAAAAAAAAAAAAAAAAAAAAAAAAAAAAAGGATAAATTTGAGATCCCCTGTCGATAGCACTAATTACTTCGTGAGATCAAAAAACTAGCTTTTTTTCACAAGAAAGATGTTTTCTGAATCCATGTTAGTTGTTTGTCAATAAATCGTTTCCTTCCAGGTAATTCGTATTGTTCAAATACAATATATGTTCTCAAATCATGCTGAAAATCGACGTTAGTGATATAGGGCTGTAACTCACCGTCTATCTCCTTTCTTGGGTAACCGTGTGACTTGTGCAACTTTACAGTCTTTAGGTACAGATCGTATGGAGCTATTGTATCAGCATACTCTGAAAGTAATCTGACTGGCATACGATCTGGTCCGAAGGCTTTACCTTTATTAAGTGATTTAAACATTTTCGCTACACCAAGGATAGGTATCTCTAAGTGACTCATGTTGGTAGTTGTCCTTGATTTGAATTCTGGAATACTTCGTCGTCTTTGTGAAGGCATTTCGGAGAACCGTATGTAGTACCTCTGCTTTAGTGTCACTGTCATCGATAGCATCACCATTTTACCGCGTAGCGGAGTTGTTGCTGCTGTAAGATCTGCAAGTGATATCGTATAATATTTCAAGCAAATGTGTAGCTGGGTGTAGAAAAATTTCCCCTACCAGTCCCAATAAAAGGTAGTTTATGAGTCACATGACCGGTTTCGGGCTTGCACCCGTCCTCAGGTGTTTATAAACATCTACATGAATGTATAAACACCTGAAGATGGGCGCAAGCCCGAAACCGGTCGTGTGGCAAATAAATAACCTTTTATTGTGACTAGTAGCGTCAATTTTTCTGCACCCTGTAAAGGAAAATCACGCAGTTCAACATTATCCACTATGGATAAAATTCATTAAATGTGCAGCTTTCGGCCAAACAATACCTGATGTACGGCTTTTCTGACTCTGCTGATCATAATCGTTTAACGACGGACCACGAACCTTCCGCTGTCGTATTCCAGCACATGTTAATAGACATTTCTCCTTCTTTAACAAGAGAGAACACGACTATCTGAGAAACAACCAATATTCAACCGTGATTTACTAGTGAGAAACACGCCACGTAGTCTTCCCTTGTATATAAGACGTAGATGAGTCTTTTTCCTAACTACTCTGGGTAGTTGCCCTGTAATTCTAATCATGTGCATATCCTAGCATTCAAGACATTTCATGACACTTTGACGTTCGTTGCGTGCCACTTTCATGGTGCTGCATCTATATCGCTTTTATCCTGTGTGAACACTGCGAAACGGGAAGCCATGGAAAACAGTTTTGTAACTGGCGCCCAGTTTTCCTCCAGTTATATACGAGGCGGTCCCGTAATACCGCTAACCGCGCGTCACTGACAGGTCGTGTGTTCGATCTGCCGGGGAAACTATCGCTAGGTTTTCCCCTCGACACCCATTCCCGTAAAGCTGTTCCGCTCGTTCCATAGTGACGTCAGAACTGCGCTTGTGTTGGGGGAGCGGAATCACGCTCTGTACAGGCTCTGTTGCAG
Source organism: Schistocerca gregaria (assembly GCF_023897955.1). Taxonomy (NCBI): domain Eukaryota; kingdom Metazoa; phylum Arthropoda; class Insecta; order Orthoptera; family Acrididae; genus Schistocerca; species Schistocerca gregaria. Next base: position 165,024,949 of record NC_064921.1, read on the forward strand.
TGTGCTGGGGGATTTCATTGGAAAACCCAATGGATGTCCCTTGCTGTGCGCAAATGCTTATCCGCATCTGACGCGAAATGTACATTGCTGTGCAGGAACTGGTAACAGGATCTGTGTTCATCACGCGACTGTGCAATCTCATTTTCAACTAATTGAACGCACAGTCACACTAAACCAAAACAAAAAAAATTAACGACGGGTTTCTGGTGTTTGGCATCTATATTAAAGTAATGTTCGACAACAAATTCTAACTGTTCCATCCATCCATCATAATCGATTTTTTTTTTTAAAGCGTGAAAGTGTGTCAGTAATGCTTCAATTGACAAGTGCATTGCACCAGTTGCGTATTTCATGCTTACCAAGACTAGTTGCAGTAGTTTATTCACATTTTAAAGTGCGGTTACAGTTAACCCTTTCCTGCTGCAGACATATATATATATATATATATATATATATATATATATATATATATATATAGGGTGTTTCAAAAATGACTGGTATATTTGAAACGGCAATAAAAACTAAACGAGCAGCGATAGAAATACACCGTCTGTTGCAGTATGCTTGGGACAACAGTACATTTTCAGGCGGACAAACTTTAGAAATTACATTAGTTATAATTTTCAACAACAGATGGTGCTGCAAGTGATGTGAAAGATATAGAAGACAACGCAGTCTGTGGGTGCGCCATTCTGTACGTCGTCTTTCTGCTGTAAGCGTGTGCTGTTCACAACGTGCAAGTGTGCTGTGGTCAACATGGTTTATTCCTTAGAACAGAGGATTTTTCTGGTGTTGGAATTCCACCGCCTAGAACACAGTGTTGTTGCAACAAGACAAAGTTTTCAACGGAGGTTTAATGTAACCAAAGGACCGAAAAGCGATACAATAAAGGACCTGTTTGAAAAATTTCAACGGACTGGAAACGTGACGGATGAACGTGCTGGAAAGGTAGGGCGACCACGTACAGCAACCACAGAGGGCAACGCGCAGCTAGTGCAGCAGGTGATCCAACAGCGGCCTCGGGTTTCCGTTCGCCGTGTTGCAGCTGCGGTCCAAATGACGCCAACGTCCACGTATCGTTTCATGCGCCAGAGTTTACATCTCTATCCATACAAAATTCAAACGCGGCAACCCCACAGCGCCGCTACTATTGCTGCACGAGACATTCGCTAACGATATAGTGCACAGGATTGATAACGGCGATATGCGATATGCATGTGGGCAGCATTTGGTTTACTGACGAAGCTAATTTTTACCTGGACGACTTCGTCAATAAACAGAACTGGCGTATATGGGGAACCTAAAAGCCCCATGTTGCAGTCCCATTGTCCCTGCATCCTCAAAAAGTACTGGGCTGGGCCGCCATTTCTTCCAGAGCAATCATTGGCCCATTTTTCAGATCCGAAACGATTCTTCGTGAATTTGTGGCCGTACAAACTGCCTTAGACGACACTGCGAACACCTCGTGGTTTATGCAAGATGGTGCCCGGCCACATCGCATGGCCGACGTCTTGAATTTCCTGAATGAATATTTCGATGATCGTGTGATTGCTTTGGGCTATCCGAAACATACAGGAGGCGGCGTGGATTGGCCTCCCTATTCGCCAGACATGAACCCCTGTGACTTCTTTCTGTGGGGACACTTGAAAGACCAGGTGTACCGCCAGAATCCAGAAACAATTGAACAGCTGAAGCAGTACATCTCATCTGCATGTGAAGCCATTCCGCCAGACACGTTGTCAAAGGTTTCGGGTAATTCCATTCAGAGACTACGCCATATTATTGCTACGCATGGTGGATATGTGGAAAATATCGTACTATAGAGTTTCCCAGACCGCAGCGCCATCTGTTGTTGACAATTGTAACTACTGTAATTTCGAGAGTTTGTCTGCCTGAAAATGTACTGTTGTCCCAAGCATATTGCAACAAACTGTGTATTTCTATCGCTGCTCGTTTAGTTGTATTGCCGTTTCAAATATACCGGTCATTTTTTAAACACTCTGTATATATATATATATATATATATATATATATATATATATATATATATATATATATATATTCAGTGCTCTCGGGGTATGTATACAACTTACTATGAAAAGTATTTGCAGCGGCTCCCTGCTACAGTCGTATAGATATGTATAACGCGTATTAGCCGACCATAGTATCGGAATGATTGTTGGAATACGATACTGGGAGTTACCCAAACGACTTAATGATGAATTCTGTTTAGAGGTCATTGGTATCGTAACATTACCTAGTTCATTTGCTGTGTTTTTCGTATAAAGAGGTCATTGGTGCCCTAAATTGCCTAGTTTATCTGCTGCGCTTTCCTGTTATCGAATTAAATGACACGACGCTTACAGATGATGACCTGTTGTGTCTTCCAAACCAAAGTGACGACGAGGACTTCATGATGCCCAGTCCAGCTGTTTATGGTTGGACGTATACTGATGGCGATGAGCCTGTACGTGAATCCGTGAACCGGCAAGCGCTGAACCAGGGAACGCAGATCCAGATTTTGATGTTACCATCGCATCTTCCTTCGATCCCGAAGGAGAGCGTGAGCATAAGCCTGACAAATCTATTAGAAGGCGCAAAACAGGTGATTTTAGATGGAAAGAGACTAGTTTGATCCTCAAAGAGGATAATTTCGGTAGCAGCATTCTGGTTGCAAAATCGTCAGTTTAGACGATTCATCTGCTGTATATGACTGCCTCCAAGTCTTTCTTAGCATGAAATTGTAAACTACATAGCTGAGAAATGTAATCAATATTACGAGCACCTTTACATCGATGCCAGTGAAAAATGAAGACAGCGAAGCTGAAAAAAATAGTATTGAAATTTGTTTACTTGCAGTATATTTTCTGACGGCTCACATGAGAAAAAATGAAATAAGCAGTTGTTGCACCAAAGATCCGATACCGGTGAAGTGTTCAGTTTGGCTTGGGCTGCGTGGTGGTTTGTTATACTTCACTTCGTGCTCCACGCAAATAAGTTGCCACCTGAACACTCCTTTTATATACAATTAATGTTGCCTACTGGATATTCGGTCGCCGTTAAGTGTTATTAAACAGGGTCCATCCAGTCTGTGGCCTGAAGCAGTGTGCTTTCTTCCTCCCATGTAGCTCAGACTTCACACCCTTAGAGGCTGCAGATAAAGCTCCTGAAATTAACTTGTCGTTCTCATTCACTCCACCACATAAATAAGAAGTGAGATGCAGTTCACCCTCACATTTTCTTCAAAATTACAACTTAATACATGATAAATGAGGACAGCTACCAACCCTTAGCCTGCCTCTCCGTACTACGTACATAACAGACCTGATATTCAACTTGACAATTAACAGTTACAATACATTTATTATCTTTGAAATTTCGCGTTCTTAGATTTCATGCAGCTGTTTCTTCCGTACCGCCGATTCAATGGGACTCCTATCTCTACCTCAGGAGGTAGGGTCATCTGTCTGCTACCCACTTCCGTACAGTCACTGAATCGGTATCCCTTGTATCAGCACCTACGATTTAAAACACCTCCCGACGGTGGGGTGCTCACCACTTATCGACTACTTAGTTACGAACATCTTTTCTCTGACATATGCAGTTAAGGACGTGATACCTCTCATGCAAGAAATGGGATGTATCACTACAACGGTATGTCTACTTACAGTTGAAACGTCCCCTTAGAAAAATTGTACACGACTGTGCTTAAACTGACAAACAATAGTTTTTAGCGCAACGCAATCTGACTTTCAAAAATCCGTACGAAAGAATGGCCCTGACTAACAATAACCTATACGTTTCACAAATCACTTACCTCACAAAAATCTTCGTTACTCAAGCTACTGCGATACAGCGAGCGCCACTACTGTCAGCTAAATAAAAGATTCAAACTACTGAAGGCACTAACTACTGATAGGCATAGTTAGCAAATGAAAGATTTTAATACAGAACAAACAATGTATTTACCTTAATAGTCATAATATATATATATATATATATATATATATATATATATATATATATCGTGACACCAATTCTTACAAATTTCAAAACTCCGCCATCTCTCTCCCCACGTCCACCACTGCTGGCGGCTCACCTCCAACTGCGCAACGCTACGCGCTGTTAGCATCGAGCTGCCGCTGCCCGACACTACAATGGCAGACAACAATGCAAACTAGCCACAGACTGCGCACAGTACAGCCAGTGATTTTTCATACAGAGCGCTATGTGGCGTTACCAATAAGAATACCTAAACAGCCTACTTACACAGTGTTTTAGCTGATCATACCAAGAGATAGGTTCCTCCCGTTACTAAGAATGTTACATTTTGTTGATAACATTTAGGACCCTGGAGATGAAAAAATCTAGAAAGTTAGTGGAATTGTGGATCATCTAAGAAAAGCATTTCCAAATGCTTTCCATCTTTTTAAAGATTTGTGCTTCGACGAAAGTTTAGTTCTCTACAAAGGTCGTGTCTTTGTCAAACAATACATTCCATCCAAAATCCGTAGATCTGGCGTAAAGTTTGCTATAATGTGTGATTGTGCAACTTGATATATTCTTGACTCTATTATTTATGTGGGTGGAACAACGGACGCAGGAAAAGAAACTGATTTCTATGTAAATGATGGAATAACTAGAAGCAGTGTACTTACTTTACTGGAGCACTACACTGATAACGATTGTAGTACACCGTGTGTTGACGACTAGTCACTAGCCCCGTGCTATTTTCTAATCTGCACGACAGAGTGACTATTACTTGTGTAAATATAGGGAAACACTGGAAAACCATGTACGCTTTGTCAATACAACTTGAAACAGGTGAGATCGTATTTATGTAAAAGATAAACTTCTTGCTCTTAAGTGGCAGGGCAAACAGGAAGTGAGGATGTTTTTAACTCTTCATGACAGAGGAATTACAGCGACTCACAAAACTGACAGAAGCCCAGATGAAACAATAAGAAAACCAGTTTTCATAGTAACCTATACCGAAAAATTGGGGGCCGTTAATAGGAGCGACATGACTGTAACTACATCTACATCTATACTCCGCAAACCACCTGACGGTGTGTGGCGGAGGGTAATTTGAGTACCTCTATCGGTTCTCCCTTCTATTCCAGCCTCGTATTGTTGGTGGAAAGAAAGATTGTCGGTATGCCTCTGTGTGGGCTCTAATCTCTCTGATTTTATCCTCATAGTCTCTTCGCGAGATATACGTAGGAGGGAGCAATATACTGCTTGACTCCTCGGTGAAGGTATGTTCTAGAAACTTCAACAAAAGCCCGTACCGAGCTACTGAGTGTCTCTCTTGCAGAGTCTTCCACTGGAGTTTATCTATCATCACCATAACGCTTTCGCGATTACTAAATTATCATGTAACGAACCGCGCTGCTCTCCGTTGGATCTTCTCTCTGTCTTCTATCAACACTATCTGGTACGGATCCCACACCGGTGAGCAGTATTCAAGAAGAGGGACAACAAGTGTACTGTAAACTACTTTCTTTGTTTTCAGATTGCATTTCCTTAGGATTCTTGCAATGAATCTCAGTCTGACATCTGCTTTACCGACGATTAATTTTAAATGGTCATTCCATTTTAAATCACTCCTAATGCCTACTCCCAGATAATTTATGGAATTAACTGCTTCCAGATGCTGACCTGCTGTATTGTAGTTAAATGATAAAGGTTCTTTCTTTCTTTCTTTCTTTCTTTTCGCAGCACATTACACTTGTCTACATTCAGATTCAATTGCCATTCCCTGCATCATGCACCAGTTCGCTGCAGATCCTCCTGCATTTCAGTACAATTTTCCACTGTTACATCATCCGCAAAAAGCCTCGGTGAACTTCCGATGTTATCCACAAGGTCATTTATGTATGTATATTGTGAATAGCAACGGTCCTACGACACCCCCCTGCGGCACACCTGAAATCACTCTTACTTCGGAAGACTTCTCTCCATTGAGAATGGCATGCTTCGTTCTGTTATCTAGGAACTCTTCAATCCAACCCCACAATTGGTCTGATAGTTCTTATGCTCTTACTTTGTTCATTAAACGACTGTGTCAAGAAACACGGCATCTACCTGTGAACCCGTGTCTATGGCCCTCTGAGTCTCGTGGTCGAACAGTGCGACCTGGATTTCACACGATCGTCTTTTTCGAAACCCATGCTGATCCCTACAGAGTAGATTTCTAGTCTCCAGAAAAGTCATTATACTCGAACATAATACGTGTTCCAAAATTCTGCAACTGATCGACGTTAGAGATATAGGTCTATAGTTCTGCACATCTGTTCGACGTCCCTTCTTGAAGACGGGGATGACCTGTGCCCTTTCCCAATCTTTTGGAACGCTACGCTCTTCTAGAGACCTACGGTACACCGCTGCAAGAAGGGGGGCAAGTTCCTTCACGTACTCTGTGTAAAATCGAACTGGTATCCCATCAGGCCCAGCGGCCTTTCCTCTTTTGAGCGATTTTAATTGTTTTTCCACCCCTCTGTCATCTATTTCGATATCTACATTTTGTCACCCGTGAGACAATCTAGAGAAGGAACTACAGTGCAGTCTTCCTCTGTGAAACAGCCTTGCAAAAAGACATTTAGACTTCAGTAAAATGTGTACGATAACCTGTAAAATGAAATAAAATAGTATTTTGTCATTTAATAGCGACAGCAAACAGAGTGTCATAGTGGAAGGAGATTGGCTGATGGTGATAATCACTTACTCTTAACCGAGCGCAAATTTATGTTGCTAATCGCTGGAACATCAATGAAGATAACCACCCAGAGAAGGTGTAATGCGCTAAACATGAAAACAATGTGGCATTTTCATAAAATTTAATGCACTTTTATGGCTGAATTTTTGTTTCGGCAGATACCACACTCTGAGGTTTCACTAGTGTTATAACGCATGTATTTTTTTCTACTAATAAAGTACCTTTTTGGAAAGAATAAGTATTTCTCTACAAAGATTTAAAAAGGGAATGAATTTAACACTATAATGATGCATTTTGCGTCTTAATTTTTCTCGATAATAGCGATAGACTGCTACTGTTGTATGGGGGTATACGCACCACTTGAAAATTAAGCGAGCGTGGCAGGCGGTCGTTTAGACTAATACCGCTGTGGAGGGGTTAAATTAGTTTTCGACACAATAACTGCGTGTGTGTTGTTCTGCCACTCTTTCTCTGTTGTCGTCTTTGTCCGTTACTGAAATCGGAAAAACTAAAATTAGGAATTTTAGATGCTGATGTTATGAGATAGTATTTTCTGTCACACACACACACACACACACACACACACACACACACACAAGCGCGCGCACACACAATATATCATTTACAGTGTTTGTTTAAATTAAATCATAACTTAGTAAAAGGATATTGTGATGATAATGCGTAAATATTTGAATGTTTCTGAAGCCTCTGGTAAACAATACTGTCAAAATAGCTTTGTAAATTTGCTATTTAATGTAAACAAACATTAGAACGATGTATTGCATCTGTGAAAATTTCTGCGTCACGAAAAAGGCACAATACCTGTAAGTAAATTCATTATACAAAAATCCTATCCTATAATATCAGGATCTAATAGTTTCTGGTGTTCCAACAGCAATGAGAGCACGAGAAAACAACACCAGAGAAAGAGAGAGAGAAAAATTCATGCAAATATCTCCTCGAATATTAAAGGAACTCTCACGGCACTAAATTGATAAATTTCTGAAACTCATCATGGTACGCATGTAAAAACGTAACTGTTGCAGTACTTCATTAATGATAGCTACTAACATTAACGCGCAGCCTTTGCAAGTAATATAAGTGAATTTGCAGAAAGGCAATGACTGATGAAGCCATCAGTTCCTTAAAGCCTCGGGGCGCATCAAACACTGCCAACAGCCATGTCCTTTGTCAGAATGAACCTCCTTCGCAAAAGAAGGGCTTTACAGATCACACATTATGTAAGAGAATATGCATGTAAATCTGTGTCTAAAATTAATGCCGTTACTAGATAAACATCTACAGTTAAAATTTCACGTAAGACTGGCTCCAAGAGACGGTGACGAATTGGTTGCTTCATTACTGTTTACTTTCCAACAGTTCGATTAGAAGACTGCACAGTAATGTCAGTATAATTCGTTTCTAACTTGCTGTGGTTAAGATGAAATTGGATGCTTGACATCCCAAGCCGAACTTTAAATACTCGTACACTGATAAGCCAAAACATTATGACCACCTGCTTAATAGCCTGTGTGTCCGTCTTTGGAACGATTCTGATTCTGCGTATCATGGATCCAATAGTTTAATGGTAGCTTTATGAACATATGTGGCATTAGATTTCTACACACAGGTCATGCAATGCGCGTAAAAACTGGCCGTTGGTTTGCGTACGCAGTGGTGACATCCGATAACAACACAGATGGGCTCCATAGGATTCACATCAAGCGAATTTGGTCGCTGAGACATCAACGTGAGTTCACTATAATGCTCCTCAGCCCACTGTAGCACGGTTGTGGCTACAAGACATGAAGAGTCGTAGTGCTGAAAGACGACATCGCCGCCAGGGAAGACATCAACCATGAAGGGATGCAGGTGGCTCGCAGCTGTCAGCTTGTCTTCGATTAGTACCACAGGTCCAATGCAAGCGCAGGAGATCGTCTCCCATAGCATAATATTGCTCCCACCAGCCTGCGCCCAAGGTGCCCTGCACGTTTCAAGCCGTCATTAACCTCGATGACGACGTTTGGGGAGACGACCATCGAGCTGGTGCACCAAAAAGATGATTCACCCGGAGAGCCGACACGTTTCCATTGATCGATGATCGAAACCCGATGTTCACGTGACCACTGTAATTGGTAATTGACTGTATCGTTGGGTCAACATGTGAGCACGTAAGGGTGGTGTGCTTTGGAACCATGTTCAACAATGTACGATGAACAGTGTGCTCCAAAACACTTGTACGTGCGCCCTTTCGCCAGAGATGCCACAGGTGGCCATCTACCCTACTTTACAGAACAGACAAGCCTCCGAACCCCACGTTCTGTGAAGAGTCGTGGACTTCCAAACATTTAGCCCCTAGTGGTAGTTTCACTGTCGTTCTCCCCTGTCCGTAGATGCACACGACAGTAACACGTGAACATTCGACCAGCTTCGCCGTTTTAGAGATGCTCGTTCACAGGATCTGTGCAATAACAATCTGCCCTTCGACAAGGTCGCTTATATCAGTAGATTTCCCCATTTTCAGCGCATAGCTTAGCTCGGGGATATCCCCCGTCCGTGTCTGCTCCGCTTACATTCTTTTTTTTTTTTTTTACCGTGTCACGTGTCCACAACGCCACCAGGCGGCATACAACATCGCGGTGGGCACTGGTCATAATGTTTCGGCTGATCAGTATAAATTTTGCTGTGTAAATGAGACCATTTGACATATTACTTTACTCTCGCCCTTGCTGTTAATCCGTAACACCATGGCAAACATTTCTTAATTCCAGGTCTTAGGTGGTCAGTAAACTAAGTTTACGGATCAGCGCGGTCGTTGTTGCTTCCAGTAATGAACTGAGGGAAACAAGTACAATGTGTCGCTTTCATCTTCTGAAGAGATCGCTTGCAGACTATAGATAACAGATTCAGCTTTCCTAGATTCCCGAAAGCCATTCGATACTGTACCATAATGTCGACTATAATCAAGATGCCATCATACGGAGTATTTTTGGAAAGATACGATAGATTCGACGAATATTTGACCAACGGATTCCAGTACGTTATACTATACGGCGAATGTTACAGATACGAGTACAAGAAAGTAGCATCGAGTGGGGCCCAAGGAAAAAAATGGCTCTGAGCACTATGGGACTTAACATCTGAGGTCATCAGTCTCCTAAAACTTAGAACTACTTAAACCTAAGGACATCATAACTTCCATGCCCGAGGCAGGATTCGAACCTGCGACCGTAGCAGTAGCGCGGCTCCGGACTGAAGCGCCTAGTACCCCTCGGCCACCGCGGCCGGCCGGGGCCCAAGGAAACGTGATAGGACTGCTATTGTCCTTCTTAATACACTGTCCGAAAAAAGTGAAGTACGCATAAAACGTTGACGGATACCATTGTAACTACGTACACGTGCACGCCATAGGCGGGTACGTAAGAAGTGAGCGTTTGGCGTCATTGGTCGGGAGGCCCCTTGCAGGGCAGGTCCGGCTGCCTTGGTGCAGGTCTTATTGCATTCGACGCCACATTGGGTTACCTGCGCGCCGAATGGGGATGAAATGATGATGAAGACAACACAACACCCATTCACTGAGCGGAGAAAATCTCCGACCCATCCGGGAATCGAACCCGGGCCTGTAGAACGTCAATCCGTCACGCTGACTACGCAACTATCAGGGCAGACGGTGGGTAGGTGAATGATAAGAATTGCAATTCTCTTTGACAGGTAGAACGGTCACCAGAATGTGTTATTGTTGTTCGTGTTTGATGCTGTTACCAAGAAATCTGAGACGGTGAAAAAACCAGGGAGGATAATTTACCAGTTTATTTCTAAGATAAAAGATAGGTCGAGAATGTTATACATCCTTCCGACCAAGGGAGCTCTACGCTGCCTGTCGGGACATGGTCCATATCTCAGTCACTTACTCAGTATAGGACAGCGCACGACACACACTCGTGAATGCGGAGCAATTGGCACCCCAGACCAGACCAGACTGGGAGTGTGACAGACAAGATGTTACAGACCGGCATAAGAACAACTATGGTTATACAACAGTCTGTAACATAATAAGGAATGAGGACCTGTGGCACAAGCTGTTGTCAATGACAGCTAAAATATCAGCTTATGAAACGCGAACCTAAATGGCTGAGAGACAACCAAGAAGCGGTCATTCATTATGACAACGAAACGCGCACTGCAGAACATCTATCTAGAACAACCTTCAGGAGGCAACGAGAAGATGAGCGTCGTGGAGGGCCATGAAGGATTTCACAAGACCCTGACAGCCATCTCGCAGTGTCACAACAGTACAACCTCTATGAATCCTGAGCTATCCAGTTTGTTTCTGATACCAAGCACAGTGGTGTAGTGCACCGAAGTGTTGCATAGTGTAGTGTTGTGCAATAGTGCAGACCAGAGTCATAAAATACAGAATTTTTCATGTACCAATGCATCATGGTACAGCAGACCTGTAGCATTTGCCTTCTGTACGTCAGATGTCAAAGGTTGGTATCAGATTTTTTTACATTATTATTTCTATGTAGATTTTTTCCCTTACACGCTATAAAGCTTAGTTATACTAACACATTCAGGTTACACTTATTTCTGAACTCGTGTTTACATCCATCGAACCCATTGTTAAAGGTTGAATAAAACCAGCTTTTGTTGCAACGGGTTGGCTGCTTTGGATTCACGCACATTTTGAACTCTATTACAGTATTACGTCCTACATTCATGATAATTCATGTGCAATGTTTGGTTTCTTTTTGTATGTACATTGCAGACTAAGTGAAATTAACAATATATTATAAAATAAATAAATTTTACCATGCTTAGTTTGGTATATAAGGGGCTCCAACAAAGTCAGAAATTGAGTGATTACTGTGAAGGACACGGAGATGCCGCGTACTTGTATGAGACTGTGTTATTAGCAACTGTGAGAGTTTTAAAGGAGCCTCACTGTGGTCTACATTTGGTTTGCTCGTCGAATAGTGCACTATCCATATTTATGGTCATTGGGAACTGAAAGGGGCCCGATGTTGGACAGTATGGAAGTTGGGGGAGGAACAATCCTCGTCAAGATTCCGTTCGACCACGAGCATGAGGGAGGATAGCTGTATAGAGCTCCAAGCACATAATAATCCCTTCACGTCCCTGCCTGCCATTCGAGAACAGGTAATGGATTCTGAAGCCAAATTCTTGTAGCCTTACATAAGTAATCGACTCCTTGCAACATTTTGTCTTGCCGCTCCACTGGTCAGAGACTAAGCAAGACCACAGAATGCGTAAGCTGCCGTTAACCCACACACAAACGGTTGCGTTTGGAGGTGTGCCGTTACCGGCAAGTATGGCGTCGCATTGGAAAATTTGGAAATTTTTGGTAAGATCATATGGGACCAAACTGTTGTGGTCATCGGTCCCTAAGCTTACACACTACTTATTCTAACTTAAACTAACTTACACTAAGGACACTTACACTAAGGACAACACACATATCCATGCCCGAGGGAGGACTCGAACCTCCGACGGGGGGTGGGGGGGGGGGGACCCTCGCGAACCATGACAGGAGGCCTCTGACCGCGCGGCTACCCGGCGCGGCACGTCGTATTGTGTTGCGTTCGGCGATGAATCAAGGTTGTGCACTACCACAGATGACCATCGTGGGCGAGTAAGGAGGCGACCTGCGAACAGGTTCCATTCTTACACTTTAGGAGTGGAGCAGCGGTGTCACTTCTGGCGTCGTGGTGTGGAGGGACCTTTGGCTATGATTTCACGCCACGAGCGAACTCTGACAGCACAACGCTACTTCATAATATGCTGTGTCCTCGTGTGTTACCTTCCATGCAACAGTGTCGTGGTGCCATTTTTCGACAGGACAGGACGACCGATCAGATATCTGATCTCGATAGAACATGGGTGGGGCCAGCTTGGACGTCAACTCTTCCGACTGTCAGCACGCAGGATATCAACGACCAACAACAACAGTTGTGGGCCCGCTTGCCCGGACAGAGGATATAACAGGTTTCTGAGACCCTTCCCAACGGAATCAGTGCGTGCGTGCATCTAGGCAACACCTAGACTACAGGCCTGCGTTCACACGTGTGACGTCACGTACTGCTGGCCGGGTCTGTATCGGAACGCTCCTGTTAAGCACTATGCAGCTATGCGAACTTTACGATTTTTAGAGCTGGGACTGCATGGGTATTCTCGTGCTTTCCTCTTCTACATGTCTTTGTAATGAAATTGTGGAAATTTATATCATTGCGTAATGTAACTGAACAAAACTACCCTATGTTATTTCAAGATGTAAAATTATTTTGACAATTTGCCTTAAATACGCGTTTCTAGGCTTGAATACAAACTGTAATTTTAAATTCTGTCTTTTACCTCAGGAGCTACGTTTTCTTGCCGTAAAAAGTCGGCAATATGCAACAACAAGCAAACGTTTTCAGCTTTAAGAACTTGTTTCCCCGGTAGTTTTCGTAAACTTTCCTCTCCACTTCAGATTTACTGACCTCATACGAAACTCAAGTCATTCGACGAAATGGAGCACCTAGTGACGTAATGTTTAATAAATCAAAAAACCCGAAAAAATATTTTATTTCCCTGTTTCTCCAGAACTTTAGAACCTTAAACATGAAAAGATTGTTTCTCCTATACCCTTGACTGAAATTCGTGTCACAGAGTGCTGTTAATTTAATCACAATGCACTTACATCGAAATTTTGCTTTATATACTGCTTAATCTGTCGAACACTGAATTCATTAAAACAATTTTCTAAGGTAGTTTACTCAAATTGAAATTATTTCCGTATAGCTGTATACGTAAAACTGAACAAAATCATTCTGTAGTTCTTCCAAATAAAAGTACTGGAAACTCAATAACCTGGTAGGAGTGATAAGCAATACTAAACATTTTCGAGCCACACTAATTAATATAACTATACTGTGTGACGGTAGTTGCAAATGTGAGAGACATTTCCCAGCCAGCTCCGTATTAACCTCGCAGCAATGGTCCAGAATTAAGAAACAAATTATACTGGTACATGATACATAACTGCTTCTAAAAACAATTGGCAAATGTGGTGCAATGGAAACAAATAACACACTGTAAATTTTTTGTTATTTACTTACTCTTTAATGATGCGTAGACACAAGTTCCTGTCTGGGAATAGCTGCAATCTAGCGATTTCTCGACTTCACACATTTGGGAAATCGAAACATGTGCACTTTCATGCCTTTTTGAGATTTATAATTTTCCAGCAAAAGGGACTTGTATCCCCTATTTCGAAGAATTGTAGGCGAATACTGTATGAAATCTATATAAGTTTCACGTGGCACACACTTTTAGCACAACATACACGTCAACAGGACTGCGGACTAAGAGAAGATGGGCAACAGTTTGTGACGTCACGTGCCAATATGGCCGCTGCGCGTAGGCTTTGTATCTAGAAGGCTTTGATCCAGGTCAGACGGAGTGCACCGTCTGGTAGTCTCTGGTAACCCATCAAGGAAAGTGGGACGTTAGACAGACAACAAGTAGTTGAATAATGATAACAAAACCAGCGGCTGTATTTGAATCCAACGTCGTTTGTTCTTTTTGAAACATATTGCTAGTTTAGACACCAAATCGTGTCACCTTCAGGCCCCATGTGTGACGTGTCATCCGCAACCGTTTTCAAGTGCAATGAACAGAATCGTATGCAGCGGGCCAAAATTAACTGGATTCCGTACCTTCCGTCCAAGTCCGATATGGTATCTGACCATTCTGGGCTTAGTATAGCCACGGAAGGTCTGGTTAATTTTGGCCCGCTGCATACGATTCTGTTCATTGCACATGAAAACGGTTGTGGATGACAGGTTACACATGGGGCCTGGAGGTGATACGATTTGGTGTCGAAACTGGTAGCGTGTTTTAAAATGAATAAACGACGTTGTATTCAAACACGGCCGCTGGTTTTGTTAGCATTATTTAAGAAACATTGGTAAGCTGGATCATACTGCAAACTTCTTTGTATATTTGACTCTATGTTGCAATCTCTCAAATAACATCGCATACGGAGATACGATACTGCGTGAAGAGTTTGACACAGCACTCAAAGACCTGAGTCGAAACAAGGCCCTCGGAGTAGACAACATTCCATTGGAACTACTGACGGCCTTGGGAGAGCCAGTCCTGACAAAACTCTACCATCTGGAGAGCACGATGTGTGAAACAGGCGAAATACCCTCAGACTTCAAGAAGAATATAATAATTCCAATCCCAAAGATAGCAGGTGTTGACAGATGTCAAAATTACCGAACAATCAGTTTAATAAGCCACAGCTGCAAAATACTAACACGAATTTTTCACAGACGAATGGGGAAGATCAGTTTGGATTCCGTAGAAACACTGGAACACGTGAGGCAATACTGGCCTTACGACTTTTCTTAGAAAATAGATTAAGGAAAGACAAACCTACGTTTCTAGCATTTGTAGACTTAGAGAAAGCTTTTCACAATGTTGACTGGAATACTCTCTTTCAAATTCTAAAGGTAGCAAGGGTAAAATACAGGGAGCGAGAAGCTATTTACAATTTGTACAGAAACCAGATGGCAGTCATAAGAGTCGAGGGGTATGAAAGGGAAGCAGTGGTTGGGAAGGGAGTGAGACAGGGTTGTAGCCTCTCCCCGATGTTATTCAATCTGTATATTGAGCATCGTCAGGCCGTGTGCAGTTCTGCCGGTTTCCAAATCTCTTGTCGCGTCCTTGTCAGGTGTTCGCATCCCCCTACCGCAGGACCATCTGACCCCACACAATATCTGAAGCGCTGTTTAATGATAACGCTTGTCAGTTGTGATTTACAATTCATGGTAGGGGGGGACTTATCTTAGAAGCTAGATTAACGAAAGGCAAGCCTACTTTTCTAGCAATTGTAGACTTATAGAAAGCTTTTGACAGTGTTGACTGGAATACTCTCTTTCAAATTCCAAAGTTGGCAGGGGTAAAATACAGGGAGCGAAAGGCTATTTACGATTTGTACAGAAACCAGATGGCAGTTATAAGAGTAGAGGGAGATTAAAGGGAAGCAGTGGTTGGGAAGGGAGTGAGAAAGGATTGTAGCCTATCTCCGATGTTATTCATTCTGTATATTGAGCAAGCAGTAAAGGAAACAAAAGAAAAATTAGGAGTAGGTATTAAAATCCATGGAGAAGAAATAAAAACTTTGAGGTTCGCCGATGACATTGTAATTCTGTCAGAGACAGCAAAGGACTTGGAAGAGCAGTTGAATGGAATGGACAGTGTCTTGAAAGGAGGATATAAGATGAAGATCAACAAAAGCAAAACGAGGATAATGGAATGTAGTCGAATTAAGTCGGGTGATGCTGAGGGAATTAGATTAGGAAATAAGGCACTTAAAGTAGTAAAGAAGTTTTGCTATTTGGGGATCAAAATAACTGATGATGGTCGAAGTAGAGAGGATATAAAATGTATACTGGCAATGGCAAGGAAAGCGTTTCTGAAGAAGAGAAATTTGTTTACATCGAGTATAGATTTAAGTGTCAGGAAGTCGTTTCTGAAAGTATTTGTATGGAGTGTAGCCATGTATGGAAGTGAAACATGGACGATAAATAGTTTGGACAGTAAGAGAATAGAAGCTTTCGAAATGTGGTGCTACAGAAGAATGCTGAAGGTTAGATGGGTAGATCACATAACTAATGAGGAAGTATTGAATAGGATTGGGGAGAAGAGAAGTTTGTGTCACAACTTGACTAGAAGAAGGGATCGGTTGGTAGGACATGTTCTGAGGCATCAAGGGATCACCAATTTAGCATTGGAGGTCAGCGTGGAGGGTAAAAATCGTAGAGGGAGACCAAGAGATAAATACACTAAGCAGATTCAGAAGGATGTAGGTTGCAGTAGGTACTGGGAGATGAAGAAGCTTGCACAGGATAGAGTAGCATGGAGAGCTCATCAAACCAGTCTCAGGACTGAAGACCACAACAACAACAACAACCCTCTTAGTGCATGAAGTTTTACTTTTTTCTGCTCCTTCACTCTTTTTGTCATGCACTATACCTATAAACGACTGACCAGAAAGTGTCGGCAGCAGTATAAGATTGTTTGCTGACGATGCTGTTGTTTACAGTAAAGTGCGAGGGGCGGTCAGGAAGTAATGAAACGTCAGGAAGTAATGAAACTCATTTTTTTCTCGGAAAATTTCGGCTGAATAAATGCGGAATTTATTGTGGGACATCGTGAATATTACCGCTTCAATCTTTATAGTTTTATGAAGTTCCGATACATGACGCCGCTATACGTAGCTTTCAAAGTGCATGTGTAACGGAGAAGCATTCCACGCAGAGAGCTGTCATTGAATTTCTTTTGGCATAAAACTAGAGTATCGCAGGTCTTCAGAATGTCTACGGTGACATGGCAGTGAACAAAAGCTCGGCGAGTCGTTGGTCGAGGGGTCTGTCATCATCGACATCCTACCCGATCTCCCTTGCACAGCTGTGACTCTTGTGAAGGTTGAACGTACGGATGCTCTCATTCGAGGTGATCAACGGATCACAATCAAACACCTCGTTGCACAGCTGGACGTCTCTATTGGCAGTACTGACACACTCGTCCACCAGTTGGGGCACTCAAAGTTGTCTTCCCCTTGGATTTCCAACTGAGCGGAATTCCTTTCGCGTTACGAGGCGGATCTTGACAATTTTTTGTCTAACATCGTCACAGGCGATGAAGCAAGTGTTTATCACTTCGAACCGGGAAGAAAACGGCCGTCCATGGAGGGGTGGCACACAACCTCGCCAGCGAATAAAAAACTCGAAGAGTGCACCCCCAGCCGATAAAGCCACGGCGACAGTCTTCTGGGTCTCTGAACGCGTTATTCTGTTTGAAGGTCTCTCTCAAGGTGCAACTATCTACTCTGAAGTTTAAACGCCCCTTAGAAAAATTAATGAATTACTGTGCTGATAAACCTCTTACGTTATTTGCTTTTCAAACAGCTGAGCAAAACTGAACGTACTCAGACATTACTCTCTTTACTTATTCTGATCAACACTAAACTGACACACAATATTTTTAGCGCAACGCAATCTGACATTCAATAATCCCCACAAAATAATGGCCATGACTAACATTAACCTATACGTTTCACAAATCACTTACCTCACAAAAATCTTCGTTACTGCAATACAGCGAGCGCCACTACTGCCAGCTAAATAAAAGATTCAATCTACTGAAGTCAGTAACTACTGATAGGCACAGTTAGCAAATGGAAGATTTTAATAGAGAACAAACAATGTATTTATCTTAATATTGTTCAAAAGTCGTATTATACATATATCAGTTAATGACATCCAGTCTTACAAATTTACTCTTTCTTAATGAGACACGTCCAGATCGTCCGCTCTCAAAATTGCGCCATCTCTCTCCCCACATCCACCACTGCTGGCGGCTCAGCTCCAACTGCGCAACGCTACGCGCTGTTAACATCCAGCTGCCCAACACTACAATGGCAGACAACAATGCAAACTAGCCACAGACTGCACACGGCACAGCCAGTGATTTTCATACAGAGCGCTACGTGGCGTTACCAATAAGAAAACCTAAACAACCTACTTACAAAGTGTATTCTGGTACACTCAGCAAATTAAAGCAACGATTTCAGTGTTTTCATCGCCACAAAAATGTAAACCGACTTCTCCTTCTCCATGAGAACGCAAGGCTTCACACAAGTCTACGTACCAGAGAGG
This sequence comes from Schistocerca gregaria, assembly GCF_023897955.1. Classification (NCBI taxonomy): domain Eukaryota; kingdom Metazoa; phylum Arthropoda; class Insecta; order Orthoptera; family Acrididae; genus Schistocerca; species Schistocerca gregaria. The sequence continues at coordinate 165,043,396 of NC_064921.1, forward strand.
AGCTGACAAAACTACATTGGACTGTTCTTCCTCATCCTCCCTACATCCTGGATCTCACATCTTCCGACTTCCGTCTGTTTGGCCCAATGAAGGGTGTATTCCGTGGGAAGCAGTACGTGGCTGATAATGAGGTTGGTAATACAGTAAGACGTTTCACTTCGACGTCGAACAGTAGAGTGGTACTAAGCAGACATAAAGACCCTCCCCATAAGGTGACGTAAGGACATAGCATTGAACAGAGATTAAGGTGGAAAAAAAGGGTTTTTTAGCCAAATAAGTGGCGAATATTATGGTATATTGTTATTCTGAATAAAGCCAACCTCGTTTCAGAGAAGAAAGTGTTGCAAACTCATTTAACCTCCCCCCCTCATATCGTCTTCGGACAATTGCAAGGAAATCCAGAAAGACTTGAACAAAATTTCCACGAGCTTTAATGAACTGTAGCTCTCTTTAACTGCAGATACATGTGAGACAATGGCAACAAGAAACAGAAAGCACTCTCTAAGCACGTCACATTGACTAAGTATTTATGGGCAATATTAATATGCGATATGAAACGAGACGATAACGTGGAATCATTACTAGAGAACACGAATGGAAGACTTACATTTGTTGGCAGGGTTCTCTGAATGTGGAACGCATCTGTAAAGGAAATCGTATAAAAGACGCTAGTGCGACCAATTCTAGAGTACTGTTAAAGTGTTTGGATTCCTTATTAACCACGTATGGGCAACAGTTATTGAACGAATTCAGAGACGCTTGCTACGATCGTTTGCAGATTGCTGTATACGAAAGTGTAACAGAAAACCTCGGGGAACTTACTCTGAAATCGTAGGGGGAAGAACTTCGTAATTGTCGCGAAACTTTGAGGAGTTAATTTAGAGAAGCAGTTTTCGAAGAAAACAGTTTGGCCATTAAGCTGTCGCGTCGGCATGAATAGAATACGACAAGATGATTAGGGCCCTTACATACGCTTATAGAGTCTTTTTAACTATCGCTCAGTATGCGACTGGAAGAGAAGAGCAAATCGATAATGTTGGTACGATTAACCATCTGCCACACACTGCACAACCACCTGTGGACTATGCAGATGAGACCATAACATTATTTTTCAATAAGTTTCCTTCCTAATTTATTGTACAAGTAACCTAGTGATCAACTAGACATTTACTGTGAACGTTTATTATTAAGCTTAGTCCGAATGGAAGTAAGAGCAGTTGCCTTCCTCCAAACAGAGAATCCGTTTATAGATACATATCTGGTGGAGAAGTTTACTGTTTTACATGGGATCCAAAAGACATTGAGCCTTGCCGTCACACAAATACACTATGTATTTCCAGAGGAGATACATTAACTGAACTGCGAACACCAGCGCTCTTACACCAACTTGTCCTTGTATTTTAAGAAGAAAAAAAAGCACACACGCGAGATGTAACGCCCAGAAATCGATACCCTGCGAAAATTTGGGCCATAATTCTGACTGTACGCTGTTATGACGTTCTGTGAGTGCAGCTTTTAAACTTTCGCGAACTCCGTTTGTTTCTTACTCGATCCGCCCCACTTCTGCCGCCTACGTCCATGCGCGAAGTGACAGCGTACTGACAACTAGAGCTCTCCTATTCGTGGATGTGGAGAGCTACGGAATGGGAGGAGGGGAAGGAGGACGCATCTGTCCAGCATGTTTTGAAATCTCACTCGAGAAAACACGTTATTTTAGTGAAAAACAGTAAGTAATATGAGTACGTAATACGTCAACCTCATACAGGTATACATCCAGTATTGTTCAAATAACTTACTGGAATGCAGATGGTGACGTCGTTGACAACTGCAGATATTTCGACAGGTTCACATCCCGCCACTTTCAAGACAAAACAGTAACAGATAAACGTTGTGTAAAGGAATTTAAAGCCTTGGTTTGCAGCGCAATTCGTGAAAGATAAAACACATAAATAAAGACACACACACACACTGTAAACACTAGCCCCACCACCCAACGAAAGATGACCGACTTCCAAAGCCATCGTTATCGAAAATTAATAACTAACAGGTGACATAGCATTAAATCATCCCTCTGTTTTTTGACATATCTTACCGGACAAACCCGATTTTAGGATGAACTAGTTTCGTCTAGGTCAAACTCGTTCAGCCTTTTACGGATGGGATAAAACAGTTTACCCTATATCGAATCGGTTTATCCTAATTAGAATTTACACACTTTAGGATAAACTGGTACGTCCTAGTCTGAACTAATTTCATCTAGTTTGTATCTTCCATAAGCCTTTCGAAGTAAACTGAATAAAATAGTCAATATAATTAATTAAAGTTATATATCAACTAACACTAATTTCACATCTAACACTACACTTATTTACATATATCCTTCCACGGAAATCACATTATCTGCGATTTGCTTATTTGATTATTTTTGCACTGTTTACTTTGGCGGCACTTAGAATTGCAGGGTACTTCGTTTTTCTTACAATTGCATTTGTTTGTTAAAAATGGTTCAGATAGCTCTGAGCACTATGGACTTAACATCTGAGGCCAGCAGTCCCCTAGAACTTAGAATTACTTAAACCTAACTAACCTAAGGACATCACACACACCCATGCCCAAGGCAGGATTCTAACCTGCGACCGTAGCGGTCGCGCGGTTCCAGACTTTAGCGCCTAGAACCGCTCAGCCACGCCGACCGGCATTTGTTTGTTGTACAGTTTTTCATGCAACTGCATTCCACGAAGCTTTGCCCTGATCCAACAGAATGTTTTGTGGCTGCAGTCCTTAAAGATAATTCAATATCCTAGTTAATATCTCCCACATCTAAAAACTTCTTAATGCAGACATCGAAATCTGTTCTAAAAAATGAAAAAGAAGTTAAAACAAATATTTTTTAATATTTTATTTGAAAAAATTACGGAAAATTTTAATAAAATTATACTGCAATAATGTTTTTGAATTACGCCATGTTTGGTGCCAAATTTGTAGAGGCCCACACCAGTCTTTTAAAGTATTACTCCAATTATGTTTGGAGGGTCACCTCTGCCTTTATCTACATCTGGAATAGGTATGGTTACATTGTCTACAATGTCAGCTGGTGGATGCGATTGTCAGGGGAAGCTTTCATTCTTTTAGCTTGTTTTTTTTAAAGTTTCTGTCGTAATTTTTCTAGCATTTTGAATGTCGCTTGTGTCAATTTTCACAATGTTATCATCATCACTGTCTTCGTACTGTTCAGTGTTGCTGTCATCTTCCATTGCCTTCTTTAGGTCATCTTCATCACGAATATCATTTATGATTTCTTGAGGCAACGAGGAAGTGGAAAGTTCTACTCTAGATTCTATTCCGAATAATGCTTTGTAAGGTGGTTGTTTTATGCCAGAGTAGTAAGCCCGATTTTTCATCAATTGGACATACCTTAATCTTTCCGACCACTTCGTCGAATTGCTGTTCTTTAAGAACTTATCATATTTTCAATGTCTTGGTTGGCACGTTCAACAGAACCCTGACTTCGGCTGTGCCTTGGTTTTACATGCACAATTTTCAATTCTGACCAAAGATTTGCTTGATCACTTATAACATTATTGACAAATTCTCTGCCATTATCAGATTGAAGAATGCACGAAGCCCCTACAGTTATGAAAACGTCATTCAAATGATAAGCCACTTCTTTGGCCCTCTTTGATGTTAACGCACGAAGGAGAACAAATTTCGTGAGATGGTCTTGGTAAACTAGAATGAATTTTAAATGTCCATCTGGTTGTGTTTGGAAATCAATCAAATCGACTTGGCATTTGCTATTCATTTCCGAATGGAGAATTGGCTTTGAAACTAGCCCTCTTTTCTGTTTTGTTTTGTTTTGTTGACAAACATCTCACTCTGATAAATAGAGGCATATCATTTCCTTTGTGATATTGGCATATGTTTTTGATGTCTCGGATAACATCCCACCGTGACCACCAATACCCACAGCTACATGAGCTACGTCAATCGCATCATAAAGTTCATCAGCTGGAACCAAATATTTTATATTCTCTTCACATCGTGCAATGATTTTTTTTTTGCATCACTAATTTTCAAAACAGCAAATCGTTTCAGTCTTCCTTTTTGTAATGATGTTCTTTTTTCCAACTTTTCCGCGTCTTCTACTCGTTTAACCAAATCCGCATATTCGTCTACTGATAAGACATTATAACGAGAAAACTTTTTGTTTTCTCTCTGCAAAATTTCCTGCAGAAACTTTTCTCTCCACAGCTTTTGATTGGCTTGTCTACTACACGAAGGCTCATCCATGATGAAACGCCTCACAGCAATTATACCAGGATTATAATAAAATGTTTTAAACGCAACCAGCAACTTAACACTCGCACTCGTCGATGCAAAATACCGTCCGAAACAAAGAACAGTGCGAGCGAAGAGCGGTTGAGAGGCGCGAGGGGCGAGCCAGAGATGATTCGGGGATTCCCCGCTCGTTCAGGCAGCGACATGCGTTCCGACGTACCAGTTTATCATAAAGCATGCAAATTCTAACTAGGATAAACCGATTCGACCTAGGCTAAACTGTTTTATTTTATCGGTAATAGGATGGACGAGTTTCACCTAGGCCAAACTAGTTCATCCTAAAATCGGGTTTGGCCGGTAACATATACAGGTTGATCAATAAGTCGGTATAAATTTGAAAACTTACTAAATCACGGAATAATGTAGACAGAGAGGTAAAATTTGACACACGTGCTTGGAATGACATGGGGTTTTATTAGAACAAAAAAAAGTTCACAAAATGTCTGACAGATAGCGCTGGACAGCAAAATTGCTACCGTGACGGGTGACAGGTACGCCGATATGTTACAGACTCACATCATCCCCAGCATGGCTGATAAACACCTGCTGGAATGTACGATGTTTATGCAGGATGGTGCTGCACTTCATATTACTAGACGCCTGAAAGATCTCTTGCGCCCGTCGTTTGGTGATAATCGTGTGCTCAGCCGCCACTTTCATGCTTGGGCTCCCAGGTTCCTAGACCTCAGTCCGTGCGATTATTGGCTTTGGGGTTAAATGAAGTCGCAAGTGTATCGTGATCGACCGACATATCTAGGGATGCTGAAAGACAACATCCGACGTCAATGCCTCACCATAACTCCGGACATGTTTTACAGTGCTGTTCACAAGATAATTCCTCGACTACAGCTATTGTTGACGAATGATGGTGGACATATTGAGCATTTCCTGTAAAGAACATCATCATTGCTTTGTCTTACTTTGTTATGCTAATTATTGCTATTCTGATCAGATGGAGGGCCATCTGTCGGACATTTTTTGAACGTTTGTATTTTTTCGGCTCTAATAAAACCCCATGTAATTCCCAGCATGTGTGTCAATTTGTACCTCTCTATCTTCATTATTCCGTGGTTTATTCAGGTTTCAAATTTATACTGACTTTTTGATCACCCGGTATACACCAAAATGTATAGATGCAAGCAACTGAAGAACTGATGAATTATTATGAAATTAAGTTAATGATTTTCGATTTACAATTTCATGACTATAATCACGTTGAAGAACAGCGCATCGTTTGATGATGTAATTCACTTTCACATATGTTAAGTCCAATAGTGCTCAGAGCCATTTGAACCACTTTTTGGAATTCACTTTAACAGTGCCAACTTTAAAAAAAGCACAGAAAATAACGTATAATAGTGGAGTTGACAATTAAACAGCGGTACGCTATTTACGAGCGCGTGCTGAAAAGTAATTCGTCCGAATTTGCTATGTGAAAATTCTTAAAAATATGTGTGAATTCCTAAGGGACGAAACTGTTGAGGTCATTGGTCCGTAGACTTGCACACTACCTAAACGAACCGATGCCCGAGGGAGGACCCGAACCTCCAGCGAGACGGGCCGCGCAATTCGTGACATGCCGCCTCTAAACGCGCGGCCACACCGCGCGGCGCAAATTCTTTAAGCTTTTTAAATAAAACAAACGCTATTAACACTCTACATTATTCCTCACGTCTACATATTTGTAAACACTATAGCACGAACACTGCGCTAATTAAGTTAACTGATGGCTGAAGTACGCTACCGACGACATGAGGCAACGAAAATGACATTACTAGACTTTAGCAAAGATACTGAAACTGTCAACTTTGACATAAGCTGTGAAAAGTGCGACAGCTAAAATTTCACAGACACTGCGCTGAAATGGATTGAAAGCTACTTGAAAACAGGCAGCAGTATGTTGGCTGTGGGAATGAAAAATCATCTTTGAAACATGTCCACTCGGGGTGCCACAGGGGTCAGTCTCAGGCCCACTTATGTTTTCCTTGTATGTCTATGGCATTTCGTCGGTTTGCCCTTCTGTAAATATCATTTCTACGCCGACGAAGCGTTACCGAAGTTCCTGACCTGAAATACCAATACTGCGGTCGTACAGATAAACTCTGATCTATCTTCGGTGGTAATATCGGCGAAAAAGCTGAGGCTTAAACTAAATGCAAAAAATCAAATTAATGAGTTTAGAATTCCCTGAACAGTTGCCTCCTGATCAACTAGACGATATTCCAGTACCACACCAGAAAACAATAAAGAATTTGGGTGTAACTTTGGCTGAGCATCTCAAATGGGCAGAGAATGTACACAATGTGTTCGCCTGCAAAAAGCTTTGGAAGCGATTTCCACGGGATCTCGTGCAAGCGCTCGAACTACCGAATCTCCACTGTTGTGATGTAATTCAGCATGGCCATTTGAACCATTTATCTACTTCACTGTCTCCGTCGAACGCAATCGCCTTATTACGTCGCACCAGAGATTAAACACCTTTCATGTCATAATAGCAAAAAAACAAGGTCATACTAATCTTGCATCCAGGCTGTGCCCATTCACTAAACAAAAACGTTCACAAACTCCTTAACTGTCGCTGCTGTCCGTCTCTGGAACCCCCTACATTAGGCTCACTGTTCAGCGTCATTCTGCTTCGAAGAAGAAGTTGAAGCACTTCTTTCTGACAACGTCATAACGAGTCCCCAAAAATTAAAGTGTATGATCAACCCTCCGTCTGTCAAGTAACAAAGCCTGTGCTTTTGTCTTCACCCAGTTATGCTCCTTTCTCGTTTCCTTTCTCTGCGAGTCACACCATCCTCTTTTCCTTATATAGCTGTTTGTTACCACCTTTCTCTTTCTCTCAGTCCTCCACCCCTTTCTCTCATATCCTCTACTGCTAGCAGTCATAATTAAAAACCCACCTTACCGTAATTTCTGCATCTACGTCTACGTGTGTACTCCGCAAGCCGCCGTGGCGGAGGGTACCCTGTACCAATACTAATCATTTCCTTCCTGTTTCCTGATTTGATGAAATGTACTTTGGCAGTTGTAGAATAGTTCTGCAGTTAGCTTCAAATTTTAGTTCTCAAAATTTTCTCAACAGTGTTCCTCGAAAAGAACATCGCCTACCTCCAGGAATTCCCATTTGAGTATCTCCGTAATACTTACATGTCGTTCGAACCTACCAGCAATAAATATAGCAGCTCGCCTCTGATTTGATTCGATGTCTTCCTTTAGTCCGACCTGATGAAGATCCCAAACATCTGAGCAGTACTCAAGAATAGGTTGCACTAGCGTCCTATATGTGTCTCCTTTACTAATGAACTATAATTCCCTAAAATTTTCCCAGTGAACTGTAGTCAACCATTCGCCTTCCCTACTACAATCCATACATGCTCGTCGCGTTTTATATCGCTTTGCAACGTTGCGCCCAGATGTTTAAACGCCAACTAGGAATTTTGTCTGAGTCATCTTGTATCCTCCTACAGTCACTCAACAATGAGTCCCTCCCGTACACAACAGCATCAGCAGCGAACAACAGCAGACGGCTTCCCATCCTGTCAGCTAGATCTCTTATGTATACAGAAATTTATAGCGGTCCTGTCACACTTTAGTGGAGCACTCCTGACCATACTCTCGTCTCTGCTGAACATTCACCGTCGAGGACAGCGTACTGGGTTCTGTTACTTGAGAAGTCTTTGAGCCACTCACATATCTGGGAACCTATTCCATATGCTCGTGCCTTTGTTAATATTCTACAGTGGGGCACCATGTCAAATGCTTTTCGGAAATGAAGAAAACTATTGCTGTACTTATTACGTACGATTATGAATCTGTGTGTATGTTTTTTAATCTCATATATAGTAAACTTTAAGTTCTCATCATGATATAACACGCTTAGTGAAATATATGTAATTAAAATATGCAGAGTGTCTGGTTAGATATAAGACAGGGTCTGAATGCTCTAATCAGGCCAGATTAAATAAATAAATAAAAATTATGTTTTGTCTTACTTCCTAGACAGAATAATGCTTTCGTTTCTTCTACAGCTGCGTAATTCCCAGTTTTAATACCAAAATTGCTATTATCCTATCTACCATTCAATCTCACGTTCGTCTTGATTTTGTTTACCCTTCTTCATAGCCTATTCAAAGCACACTCCCCACGCTGTCGGCCGTAAAAACTGCAGCACCACCACGGATAGAAAGTAAAGAAATTTTAATTTTTGTTCATACACAGTACAGGCAACGGCCTTGCCGCGGTGGGTACATCGGTTCCTGTGAGATCACCGAAGTTGAGCGCTGTCGGGCGCGGTCGGCACTTGGATGGGTGACCATCCAGGCCGCCATGCGCTCTTGCCATTTTTCGGGGTGCACTCTGCCTCTTGATGCCAATTGAGGAGCTACTCGACCGACTGGTAACGGCTTCGATCGAGAATACCATCATAAAGACGATCGAGAATACCATCATAAAGACTGGGAGAGCGGTGTGCTGACCCCACGCCCCTCCTATCCGCATCCTCCACTGAGGATGACACGGCGGTCAGATGGACCGGGAGGCCACTCGTGGCCTGAAGACGGAGTGCTTTTACATACACAGTACAGCAGGAAGAGTGCATGATAACATTTGCAGATGATGCGGGGTGTGTAGTGAGCAAATTTTAGTATACGCAGCAGTCACCTCCAGCAGCTACATGCCGCTAAACTGGCTGCTCCTCGAAACGAGCTTTGCTTGGGTAACTGATATGGATACATCATTCCATACTCTTTCATCTCCTTGCTGAGGTTCCTCAATTGTTGTGCCTGGCGTTTGGTGCTGTGCCAGTCTCTCCGCAAAATATAGCTATATAGGACCTTAGGAGTATAAGTGCAGCTGTTGTGATCATTGGTACCTTAATATGTACGTACATTGGCGTATTGGTTGTTTTTTTGTGCATCTAACATTCTGCCAACAGACACGTCACATAATTTACTACCTGATTCTTGTGCAAACTCGTAACTGCACCACTAAGTGGACTGCGCCTGCCAGTATAGACTAAACGATTTGCTCCCATGCATCCACACTTCAACACCTGCTGCTCAGGGAAAGATAAACATTAATGGCTTGCTCTTGCCACATGTATGCTATCGATGTAATGTCGTTTAGTACACTCTCTTCAGTTGTCAATAAAAATACCTGCACCTATACATTAAACACCATGTATACCTTCAGTGTGAGAGATAAGCAGAACTTGCTTGCTGGCGAAAGAAACAGTAGAACATCCTCTGTAGCGAGGTAGGTAAGGGCAGCTTTGGCGACGTATTGTCTTGCGATATCCTGTTGGAAGGTAACCGCCTGCAGATTTCAGTGATAGGACAGAATCACCGGCATTAAATGCTCACAATTATAGCTCCTGTGTCCAAATTACTGGCTATGCGGGCCTGAGCCAATTGTTTGCGCAATGTAATGTCAGGTGTAATAATGTACGCAATCTGGCAACGTTTGTACTTTCCAGAGCCTCCACATATGGGTACATTTAACTTGTTGCTCTGTGTCCTACGTAAAATTGCTAAGCGGGTCTAAGGCTTCCATCCAGTCAATCGTTGACCAGTCTGGTTTTGCAGCAGATGATAGCGAAAGGAAGGCCGAAGTGTTAAATTTCACGCTTTAGAAATCGTTCACGGAGGAGACTGTTACAAACGTATCGTCGTTTGATCATCGCACTGAATCCCATATGGATGACATAGTAATAAGCATCCCTGGCGCAGAGAAGCAGCTGAAAGAATTGAAAATAAATAAATTTCCAGGTCTTGATGGAAGCCCTACTCGTTTTTACAAAGAGTACTCTCTTTCATTCGACGCTTACTTAGTTTGCATTTATCGCGATACCCTCGAACAGCGTAAAATGCTAAGCGACCGGAGAAAAGCGCAAGTGATTCCCGTATATTAGAAGGGTAAAAGAACGGATCCGCAAAATTACAGACAAATAGCCTTAGCATCGGTTTGCTGCAGAATTCTTAAACTATATTCTGAGTTCGAATATAATAAATTACCTATAGACCGAAAAGTTCATGTCATATTTAAGAAAGAGTCGTTCGTACGAAACCCAGCTTGCTCTTTTCTCACATGATATACTGCGAATTATGAATGAAAGGCAACAGGCAGAGTCCATATTTATAAATTTCCGAAAAGCATTCGACACGGTTAGCGAAGATACGAGCATATGGAGTAGTACCCCACTGTAGACTGTTAACGAAGCACGAGCATATGGAGTAGTCTCCCAGATATGTGACTGCCTCGAAGACTACTTAAGTAATAGAACCTAGTATGTTGCATTAGGAGTGCCCCAGGGAAGTGTGATACGACCGTTGCTATTTTCTGTATACATAAATCATCTGGCGGACACGGTGGGCAGCAATCTATGGTTGTTCGCTGATGATGCTGTGGTGTACAGGAAGGTGTCGAAGATCGGTGAGTGTACGTTGATACAAGATGACCTAGACAAAATTTCTAGTTGGTGTGATGAATGGCTGCTGGCTGTAAATGTAGGGAAGTGTAACTTAATGCACACGAGTAGGGATAAAAACCTTGTGTTTGGATACAGCATTATCAGTGTCCTGCTTGGCACAGTCATGTCGTTTAAATACCTGGGCGTAATGTTGCGAAGCGATACGAAATGTAACGATGATGTGAGGGTTCGTTGGGTGGTTGATTTGGGGGAGGGTACTAAACAGCGAGGTCATCGGTCCCATCGGATTAGGAAGGACGGGGGAAAATGATGTCGATGCCCTTTCAAAGGAACCATCCCAGCATTTGTCTAAAGCGATTTAGGGGAATCACGGAAAACCTAAATCAGCATGCCCGGACGCAGGTTTAAACCGTTATCCTCCCGCATGCGAGTCCAATGTGCTAACCACAGCGCCACCCACTCGGTGAGCGTGTGAGGATTGAGGTAGGGAAAGTGAATGTTCGAGTTCGATTTACTAGGAGAATTTTAGGAAAGAGTGGTTCATCTATAAAGGAGACTGGATGTAGGACGCCAGTGCGACATGAGTGTTGGGATTCCCCCGAGGTCAGATTGAAAGAAGATATCAAAGCAGTTCAGAGGCGAGCTGCTAGATTTCTTACTGGTGGGTTTGATCAGGATGCAAGTCTTACGGATTTGCTGTGGGAATTTAAGTGGGAATCCGTGGAGGGAAGAAGATATTCATTTCGAAAACACTACTGAGAACCAGTATTTGAAGCTGATTACAGAACAATTCTACTGCTGCCAACATACATTTCGCGCAGGTACTACGAAGGTAAGACAGGAGAAATTAGGTCTCATACGGAACTATATAGATAGTCTTTTTTCCCTCCTCTGTTTACGAGTGGAATAGGAAAGAAAATGACAAGTAGTAGTATAGCGTACCCGCCGCCACGCAACGTGCAGTGACTTGTGGAGCATGTATGTAGATGTAGGTGCATGTGTACACATAACTAGAATCAGTCTGAAAAGATGATGTGGAGCCATTGCACCACTATCAGTCCACCGCTCTCTGCTGCTACATCAAGGGCAACCTCATCAATGAGCACAGCAGTTACAGTATGAGGTACTCCAGACATCATTAAACTTTCTGCGTAGATATTTGTCTTGCTCCAAACAAGCCCATATTTCGGTTTAAGATGCCTAAGGTTGCTGTATGACCCCGCACTGATGAACAAATACGCCATTAAAATTGTTACACCACGAAGATGACGCGCTAAAGACGCGGAATTTAACCGACAGGAAGAAGATTCTGTGATATGCAAATGATTAGGTTTTCAGAGCATTCACACAAGGTTGGCGCCGGTGGTGACACCTACACCGTCCTGACATGAGGAAAGTGTCCAAACGATTTCTCATACACAAACAGCAGTTGACCGGCGTTGCCTGGTGAAACGTTGTTGCCTTGCCTCGTGTAAGGAGGACAAATGCGTACCATCACGTTGCCGACTTTGATAAAGGTTGGATTTTAGCCTATCGCGATTGCGGTTTATCGTATCGCGACACTGCTGCTCTCGTTGGTCGAGCTCCAATGACTGTTAGCAGAATATGGAACCGGTGGGTGCAGGAGGGTAATACGGAACGCCGTGCTGGATCCCAAAGCTTCGTATCACTAGCAGTCGAGATGACAGGCATCTTATCAGCATGGCTGTAACGGATAGTGCAGCGACATCTCGATCCCTGAGTCAACAGATGGGGACGTTTGCAAGACAACAACTATCTGCACGAACAGTTCGACGACGTTTGCAGCAGCATGGACTATCAGCTCGGAGACCGTGGCTGCGGTTACCCTTGACGCTGTATCACAGACAGGAGCGCCTGCGATGGTGTACTCAACGACGAACCTGGGTGAACGAATGGCAAAAGTCATTTTTTCGGATGACTCCATTTTCTGTTCAGAGCATCATGATGGTCGCATTCGTGTTTGGCGACATCGAGATGAACGCACATTGGAAGCGTGTATGCGTCATCGCCATACTGTCGTATCACCCGGCGTGATGGTATGGGGTGCCATTGTTTACACGTCTCGGTCACCCCTTGTTCGCACTGACGGCACTTTGAACAGTGGACGTTACGTTTCAGATGTGTTACGACCCGTGGCTCTACCCCTCATTCGATCCCTGCGAAACCCTACATTTCAGCAGGACAATGCACGACCACATATTGGTAGGTCCTGATAATGCACGACCGCATGTTGCAGGTCGTGTACGGGCCTTTCTGGATACAGAAAATGTTCGACTGCTGCCCTGGCCAGCACATTCTCCAGATCTCTCACGTATTGAAAACGTCAGGTCAATGGTATCCGAGCAACTGGCTCGTCACAATACGCCAGTCACTACTCTTGATGAACTGTGGTATCGTGTTTAAGCTGCTTGGGCAGCTGTACCTGTACACGCCATCGAAGCTGTGTTTGACTGAATGCCCAGGCGTATCAAGGGCGTTAATGCGGTCAGAGGTGGTTGTTCTGGGTACTGATTTCTCAGAATCTATGCACCCAAATTACGTGAAAATGTAATCACATGTCAGTTCTGGTATAATATATTTGTCCAATGAATGCCCGTTTATCTGCATTTCTTCTTGGTGTAGCAATTTTAATGGCGAGTAGTGTAATTTTGTCTTGTCTGTCAGGCGCTAGTCACGTAAGGTCACTGCTATCATGTACAAAGATGTGTACAGCCCCATGAATTCATCAGTGCAGGCATGCAAGTGCAGCTACAACAGTGGTCGCTATGATAATAGTCCATGGTGCTCCAGATGCTATCGTGCTTGTCGTGTGGATGATGTTCTTCCGATTTCTTGGCTCAAGATACCTGACAGTTCTGCTTTGCCGAGCAGACAATTCTCTGTCCCCTGCAGGACTAGCCAAGTGGGTCCGCTGAAATCCTGCATGACACCGTTTATGACCCTCCTGAACCCATTGATTCCATTTTTGCAAGACTATTGTATGGTTCCAAACAATGCGCAGCAGTAGCATGGAAGGGAAAGTTGCAGTTTGATTAGGCCACAGACGTCCTGTCGAATGGTGACGAGTGCTGCTAGGCGATATCCTCACAAACAAATAACATCAAAAAGTGATTTCTGCGACCTCTGCGTAATGTTTCCTTACATGCAGAATGGAGAAAGTGTCACTCCTAATTAGTTTGCACAGGTACGCTGAAGTGCTATCCACGTGCATATAATAGCATTCACGAGAAATTTACATTTGGTGCGTGCTGTGTTGATGGCGTTAGCTTATAGTGGACATCAGTGTACTTTTACAAAATGATGTGGCTCAGGGCCCCAAGGTTTTGCTCAACATTGGTCCACGCTGTTGCTGTAGAGGTGGACGGTGTTGTTGGCAGCTACCTGGCTCTTGGCGGATGGTGTTTGGCGTGTCAGCGCTGGTGCTCACATTCACGGGCATCATCTTCATGGCGCTGGGCAGCGGCAGCGTGCAGCCATGGAACTTCGTAGCGAGCGACATGCAGCACCGGCAGCAGGCGCAGGCGTCGCCCTCTGTGCCGGCCACGCCGTCCCCTCGTCAGCAGCAGCCGCGGGAACAGCAACAGCAGCAGCAGCAACAACAACAACAGCAACAGCAGCAGCAGCAGCAGCAACAACAACAGCAACAGCCGCAGCAGCAGCAGCAGCAGCAACACACCGAGTCAGCGCCGCAGCCGCTAGAGGTCTCCACCATGATGATCGCGCCGGCCACCGGTGGCTGCATCGTCTGAGTGCGGCGTCAGCCGTGAACCCGCCGTCCATCGCTCCCATGCCCTGTGACGCATCATTTACACTTCAGTGGATAGCTGTTAATGGTAATATCTCTGGCGTTTTCAGTCAGTCGTAAGTCTGCAAATGCGTGCAGGTCACGACAGCCTCAGGACAGACTGGAAAAGCCAAACTAGAGACCATTAACAGCTGTCCACTGTAGTTGGCTCTATGCGCCACGGGGTTACTGTACTGAATGTTCTGATAACAAATAAAGCACTGCTATGTGATTTTTGAGAGGTTTCTGGAGTGATCGATACAAGGCGCATTGTCGAGTTAGCGGACGTGTTTGACATTGTCTTTATTGTCTTTGGCACATGGGGCATGCAAAACTCTTACTAGTTGCGTTACAGGTTGGCCCTACGTCAGTGCCCGGATATAAATTTAATAAAGCAGTATGACGAAATTACTGGAAAAAAACGGAACTACCGCCTTTAAAAATTAGAGGATTTTCGAGTGCAGTTAGGTGACCACATTAACGTAGTTGCAGATGTCCGAGTACATTGCGCGAAACTAGTCGTATTTTCTCTGGTTCAAATCTCACTAGTAGTAACGTTCACTTATAATCTTTTTTAAAAATTTTGTGTTTGTTAACAAATGAAAACGTTAAATAAAAATATTGAACACAAAATTGTAATAAAAATTTCATCGTTGTATTTTTCATTGCTGGTCGTATGAAAATAAATTAAAATTTGATGCAGATGGGTGAAATGTGTTACTGTTAATTGAAAATGTTATACATGTCAAAAATAAGGCTCGATCTCTAGCAGCGAAAAATTTTTTTGTTTTCGATTTTTGATAGTTTGAATTTTAGTAGTGGTATTTAATATATTGTGATTAGTAATTGGAAACAGAAAGGTGGTATTTTTATCAAAAATTATGATTCGATATCTTTGTTAATTAACATTTTCATTTGTTAATAAATTCACGAGTTTGCCATTACTAGATTTGGTAATCTGGAAGATCAGTTGCAGGCGGTGTGTGTCGAAGGGGAGACTGTCACGGAGACAGTTATCGATTGTGAGAGTCGCCACGTCATGAGCGGCAAAGATTTTTATATCATGACATTGGTAGAGTTTTGCGACTGTTCCTGATAGAAATTCGTTGACAATCCAATGTTTGCTGGTGCTAGTGTAATAGGTGTGAGTGAAGGAAGTAGTGCTTAGAATATTGCTCGTCTCACATGGCGTAACGAACTGTACGTCTGTCAATATGCCTACGTCCACAGTCTAAGATTACGTGGTATAAAACTACCTAGTGACGCTGTAGCAGTTTCTTTTGCGAGTTATAGCTAGAGTCTATCATGGTTATGGAAAGAAAGGACTCCTACCAGGTGCATACAAATCAGCCCGAATCGTCTAATACGAAAATATCAATGACGAAAAAGGTAAGTGAAATTACTTTACATCTCATCATAGGCTGACATTCATTTATGATCGTTGTTGTTGGTAACGCTATAAACAAAGTCCATGTAGTTTATCTTTTGTCATCGTAGCTATTATCGCTGTGAACATAATCGATATCTGCCTCCATGGCAGTCGCACCTTCGATATATATCGCTTGCAAGCGTTCTTCCACAATACCCTAGATTTCTACGCCATACACTCAGCTGCAGGTTACTATGTGAGTTAAGGCAAAATTTTTTTCACTTATCAGCGCTTGGAAATATTCTGATTTTCAAAGGCGATGTTTTCCTAGATGTTTCGAGAAAAAAATCGAAAGAGGAGTGCAAGGACTAAGTTCAAGTTTTCGTGAAGTTTCTCTCTGGTGTGCCGCTACTAATAGGGGCCTGAAATAAAAATCTCCTGGCAATACTGATTACCCAACATAAAATGCATGACTAGGCCTCTACGATTCGCATCTGATTTTGATAATAGTGTTTTGCTACCCCGGCAAGGGTAATCACGAAAGAATACTAAATTATAAAACCCTGTGATAAAACTAGGACTGACCAATTGTCTTAGTTCCATGCAGCAATTCTTTAAAAAAATATTGCTCACTATGAAATTAGTTAGAAATAAAAAATCTGACTTTTACTTGATTCAGTTTGTAAAGAGGACGACGAATTACTGAGAACAAATAAACTGATACATTCTTTTAAACAAATTAGAGGCACTTCGTCTCGTCGTAATAACTTCCTAACAGTTTCAAATCAAAGTTAACAATGGTTGCGGTGCTCACAAATTGGAGACTGAAGAATGTATAGGTCAAATTATCTCCTTATTTTCATGATAATGGCGCGTTGTGGATGCCGACTCCTGTGTGATTATTCAGCGCCTCCACTGCTTTGACATGAATCATCCAGATACTGCATTCCCCGGAATTCGATGTTTGGATGGCGCCTAGGAAGTTCTTTGCACTAAATATTTTTTTTTCAGAAACAACAACAAAACGATTTTTCCTCAATTTTTGCCCTTCTACCATCACTCACAAACGGTATTTTCTTTCACTTGTATCTGATATTTGTATTTTGCTAGTGAATAAAAAGGCGTATGTAACTAGACTGTTACGTACTGAAGAAAGTCTAAGACGGCCAATCGGTTATGGTCCTCTTTTCAGATATCTTAGTCCTCTGCATGTCAGTAAAGACGTCCGAAAACAGAGTAAGTTCAGTCAAGTGTCTTCTAAGAACACGCACTTCATGTACTGTCTTAGCCGCACTTAACGGGAAAGTGATATTGTTTGGTCATTCCAGCAGTGCATAGTGACATAAACACCAGACGTATACTGTTGTTTCTCTAATTTTTACTTGGTATTCAGGTCACAAAGCGTTCTTCTCAGTATCGAAAGTGACTTACGCAGCTCGTAATATACACAGTTTCAACCAAACAATCAATGCAGTTTAATTCATTGCACTGATTGTTATGTCTTCACAGTATTCCTCCCTTTTCCGTTTGGTAGCAGCTGTGTGTCTGTCATATGGCGAGATCTAACGATGCATTTGTCATCTAGTGGACTTTCGAGTACTCAACCACTAAAATCATTTATTCAGACACGACCTCTGTCGGGCTGCAACAGTAGAGACGGCACCAAAGTATTTAAGGAGACTGATTTATTTCCATAGAATGCCTATGTTGATTTGGAGGAGGATTTTGCTCCTGCTTGTGCAACAGCAGGAGTCGAAACTGCCGTTCAAGTCAGCGAGTATCATATGTCTCCCGACACAGGAACAGCGAAGGAAATTCAGCCAAGAGCTCTACCGGGGCTGCTAGAATCAGTGCCACAAGCGGGCACACACCCAAGCTCATTTCTAACAGCCGGCCGAAGTGGCCAAGCGGTTCTAGGCGCTCCAGTCTGGAACCGCGCGACCGCTACGGTCGCAGGTTCGAATCCTGCCTCGGGCATGGATGTGTGTGATGTCCTTCGGTTAGTTAGGTTTAAGTAGTTCTAAGTTCTAGGGGACTGATGCCCTCAGCAGTTACGTCCCATAGTGCTCATTTCATTTCTAACATCTGATCCCTTGCCGAAGTTGTAGTCTTTTGAGGTCATCAGTCCCCTAGACTTAGAACTACTTAAGCCTAACTAACCTAAGGACATCACACACATCCATGCCCGAGGCAGGATTGGAACCTGCGACCGTAGCAGCTGCGCAGTTCAGGACTGAAGCCCCTAGAACCGCTCGGCCACAACGGATGGCAAGGGCGTCCGAAGGGAGCAGAAAAAAGAAAACAAGATAAACAGGATTTTCTAGAACAGAAAAACATCGTATATGATTTTGATGATTACTACGTACAGCATGTGCAGATTATGAGGCTCTAGGACGGTATCTCTGTTATCATTTACGAAGAAATTTACCTGTGAACTCTTCCCTGAATAAACGCTACTCGTATCCGCTTGTGCAGCCAAGGGTGCGCATTTAATGCTTTTGTACTCTAGCTCTCACTGTGTATGTATTAAGAATAAAAATTATTTTATTTTACAACGCTTAATATGTAGGAGCTTAAACGGCAGCTCGTGTTTAAATAGGTTACAATAAAACATTAAGTAAATATCCGCGTTTTTCCCTATAATAAACTCTCTTACACATTTATCGGTGCCAGTTTATGCTTTTCTTCCTTTAGACTTTACATAGATGAGCGCAGTAATGAGAGAGTTTCTGTATACTTTTACTTCAACACCCCTTGTAGCACGGCCCTATGTATATGCCACATGTCTTCACAAATTCAAAACATCACTAAAGAGATCGCAACTTTCATTTCCGTTTCCCAGTCACTAAAATCTGCACCACTGGTCACACAAGTCCAACACACACTTTCATTTACAAACCGTTATTGGAAGAAACGTCAGTTGCATGGAAAGTGGTTGAAAGCACGGAATAAGAAGATGGAATCCATTCCTGTTGTAGATACATCAAGCTCCTCGGCGACGAAAACTGTCGTATAAATCCCGTAATAAAGACATTACCCACTGATTATGAATCCCCTCTCCAGTGACATAACCTACGAGTGTGTGGCTTTTTTTGTACACGAATATCAGTACACACGATTTAGGAGCAATGCACATTCTTTATGTTACCTGACAACAATAAACCGCCCCGTCGTTATGACTATTTTTTGCTTGTTCTAAGCATTACATTAAGCTTCCCGGCTTATATCTGCTTTAGTTTTTCTCCTGAATGCTGCCACTGAATATTAGCATGCATCAGAGAAAGCCAGCTACATTTATGGTTAGACTTCATATACTGAAAGGTCTTTTTTAGTATACGTGCGGAAGCTTTTTGCAACCTTAGACCTATGACTGAATGGCGCAGCGAAAGTGAAGAACTGAAGCACATACGAAGCAGCAGATTTCGGCAAACATAAATGTTTAACGCGAAATGCTTTACACTCTATAAAAACAATAACATTAAACTCATCCTTAAAAATTATATTCACAACTTTTTTTTTGAGTCGTTAATCTTCTCACCGGTTTGCTGTTGCCCCCACGAATTCATCTGTTGTGCCAAAATCTTGTTCTCAGAGTAGCACTCGCACTCAGACTCATCAGCCACTTTGTAGAGACTGGTGGTGAATGTCCACTGCAGTAGATGGTAGAGCTGTTCTTCTATAGGTAGCTATGGCGATCATTTCTCCACCATTGGCGTTGTTGGAACAGGGCAGTGGGCAGGAATCAGCTGGCTGTCCCATGTCCTCTCATAAAAACGGCAGCTACATACACATGTTTATTCCGAGCGAAAGATGCAACATCCTAGCGTTGCCGGGTGGCAGTCATCGCCCACAAGACGCACTCTGGTCTCGGTCGATGAAGTGTGCTTTGATCAGCAAGCAGCCCTCTGTCATCTCCAGCGTACAGTGTCGCATCGCCCAGGTGGCGGAAGCCCCGGCAAAGTAACAAAGTACTCCCGTGGTGTTGTGCGGCGTCAGCTCGCAGGTACTCTTTCAGCATGAATTTATGACATGCTCCGCAAAGTCAAACACTTAACAAGTCTTTAAAATGTCATTTTTTCCTCTACTAACTATGTTGTACGAATATTACAAGACCATTATTTACATTTGTATTCCTTGCTACAAGTAAGTAAGCTCACACATTTGAAGGTAATAATCTGTATAGTCCACATTCACTTTTATCATAAGAATCTGATCGGTACGAGATGCTCACGACCGTGAGTTGTCATCACTGCACGACAAACAAGAAAATTCTGTCTCGCATGACCCCTCCCTCACACTTCTATTGAGAACATAATTTAGAGCCGCGGGTGATTAGCCGAGCGGTCTGAGGCGGTGCAGTCATGGACTGTGCGGCTGGTCCTGGCGGAGGTTCGAGTCCTCTCTCGGGCATGGGGTGTGTGTATTTGTCCTAAGGATAATTTAGGTTAAGTAGTGTGTAAGCTTTGGGACTGATGACCTTAGCAGTTAAGTCCCATAAGATTTCACACACATTTGAACATTTTGAACATAATTTATAAACAACATAGACTGGCTAAGGCGCCACCATGTTTGATGTCGATTGAATACATCCATACAACCTACTTTCCCTCTGCACTCCAAATTCCATGGAGGTAATAGCAACAGACATTTCTTAGGCGTCAATTAAAAAAGAATTACATTATAAACAATAGAACTATCGATAGTTAAACCAAACTACCAATAGTGACAATAGTGCATGAAAGGTCTCTGTTGGATTCCTTTCATATTAATTTCTTAAATCTGTTGTTATTTATGGATCAAATTCCACTTCTAAATTTACTGTGGTGTTTCTGACTCCATCTGGGAGGAGACTGAGCAGTGGAACATGTTACTTTTACACATAAACAAGAACGATCTGTCACACTACTACACTTTAAAACACGGTTTATATGTAATTCATGGCACACAGTCTCATAGGGAACCTACATGTGCTTTCTTTTATATAGTGTATATGATAAGATACTGTCATCCCCCTTCCCTTCTGTGTGAAAGGATGAATGAGCAAATGTATTTCTAGTTGCATGCTTGATGGTAGCAGACAAGCCTGTCTGCTAGAGAACAGTAGGACCAACGTCGGAACAGGTAGCTACACTTTCTAAAAGCAAAGAGGTTTCTATTCCTGGTATGGTCCTGTCCGTCCCTTGTCATGTTGGTATAAGAAGCTGCGTCTCTAATCACTTCCGTTTGTATCTGAAAAGCACCCTCGGTAGAGGCCCACGGCAGTCAGTCTGCGGTGAGTGTCTGAAGTGGTAAGATCTCCAGCTTAGCACGTCTCTGCTAAGTCCATAGGACAATGTATTTCGTAAGTTCAGCCTAACTGAAAATTTAATCATCTTTGTTTCAGGTTTAGATCTAAAATATCTTATGTTATCTTAAATTGCAAGCAGTGTAATTCCAATGTGAATCCAGAGTACCTTCCAGTAGTTGCTTTGTCAGCAAAGTGGAACCACGTGTTGATGATCCGTAATTCTAACTAACATCATCAATCTTAAATGCGATTGTGTGTGAGATTATAACATCTCGTCTTGGCAATATTTTTCAATGTAGCAACTTTTCTTTATGTTCAACCCACGTGGGGTGTACTTTGACGCGAAAGGAGGTAAAGCCGTGTACCCGGCGTGTTTATACCAACTTCCGTGGGTCGTGCACAAGACAGGTTTTTCATTTACTTGTTCTGACACATACAGCGCCATCTATTGATCAAATTTCACACTGTTTTTCTTCTTCTGGCTTTAAGTTTTTCCCCTTCTCCGATAATTTTGCGTTGCAATTTGAAATCATTCTGACCGGTGGTGTTATTTCTACGGCGTTTTGAAAGCGTAACTTTAATTATTATCACCCTGTACTTACAGCTTGCATGACAGCATCTGCGACTGTTGCTACCTTCACTAACCCATCTCTACATCTGAATGCCGAAGTGGGTCGCCTCTCCCCTCTGCGTTCTGCACGGCCCTCAGACCGGTAGCTGCTGGGATGGCGATACTCCAAGTTAGGATGTTGTGCACTTGTAATTTCTGCGACTCGAGACGAGCTTGCTAACAGACCGTGCTCGGTAACAATGCACTTTCGAATACCTCGCCGTATAGACCAAATAATTTAGCGACTTCTATAAAACGACCGTTGCTTAGCAACTGAATTGTGACGTTCATTGCGACTCACTTGATTTGCCATTGTTGTCATTTGTGTAGCAAAAAAATCTGAAGTCTTCCATTTCGGGGCTGGAACAGTATTGCTTCGTTATAATAAAAATTGTTAGGTATCGTGAGATGATTCTGTATGAAGAACAATATATTTAAATTTCTCGTCATGTTGTTAACAAAGCTTACAGACAGGGCAGAGTGTTTCTATTGTTAATGTAGAGCAGCTTCTGTTGAATACTGATTAGTGCAAACTTTTTTATCGTTGTTCAATGAAATTAAATTTTGTTACAGTCATATGATTTCAGATTTTCATCATTTTAAAAAAGCGTATTACAATTCAAGTCTTCTAGCTTTTTGAAATCAGTGCATAACAATGTGCCCACTTCACATATATTTTCTACATGCCCTGGACAATTTCTATGTGGGTAGAGTTCTCATACATGGATTAGAAACTATTTGCCACTGGGGAGAAGAGCTGACACACAAAACAACGAAAGTGTGCTGAACTCAGGGCGTTTGGACTATCAGGTTTCATGAAGAACCTCATTGAATTATATGCTGTAGCTCTGCATCGTTCCTGGAGGCTCTAATACTATAATAACCGAAACATAAGAATAAACTATATGTTCTTCATTTTCAAAGCCAATATATCGTATCGTAAAACCTAAGTTGGTTATCATCATGGAAGACAGTAATTGAACTACAACGCGTCGTACTTCCGGGATAAAAATGGAACACCAAATAATTGAAACTTGTCATATTTATTCACATATAGTGTCATGTACAAAAGTATAAAAAGTATATAAAATTACTTAATACTAACAGTGTATCACACCAGTACAGTGTCAATAAATACTTAGTAATCTACAAGTTCAACGTCACAGAACCATTAATTTTTTGATAGTTTTCCGTTTGAATTGCTCTGAGGTGTCGTACTTCCTTTGGAATAACAATTTTTTTGATTCTTTTTTCATAGTTATGTAATGGGTAGTGGTAAATGAAAATTGTAATGCAAATTATTAAAAAGCGCACTTACTTCTATATAAATAAACATGTTTACAGTATAGAAGTAAATATAGTAAGTCTTTCTCTGCACATTGTTGACAAAAATTTACATAAAAGTCAGCAATAACAGTAAGCTGTGAATCATTCGTTATATCCAACGTACAGGACAAAAAGTGGGACAAGAAATCGCTTTGAGTTTGTTGAACACAAAAATTTTGTATGATTCTGATATAATATTAAAAATAGAGAAACGTTCACCAAATCAGACTTCTCAACTGGTGATTCGCTAGGCACATCAGACTTAAGTACAAATGGACTGTGTTGTGTACAAGTCCTTAAGATAATTTGCAAAGGTCACTAAAGGTTATTGCTGAGCCAAGCAAAATAAGCCATAGTTAGTGCTGCTAATAGAAGAACCATTGTTGCAGCACTCAGGAAATACATAGCAATTGTAAATACTTCAGTCGGTTTACTTTAAAGCAACACTTGCTGAGTCTTCGATATAAGCAGAGTCTATGCTTATTTCCATTGATTCTACGGTAGGTCATTATACGACAGATTCTTAATGGTAATTCTACCTTAGTGCTGAAATGTGTATTACAGGAACTGAACTAAGCTAGCCATAGAAAACGAATGTTACAAGGAGACAAAGCAGACAGCGTCTTTGGATTTGTGTCCGGCATTGGTGCCGTAATTAAGTTCGTTATGTCATGAGGACTAAAAAGTTACTTGTAGAGCACCTCCTATGCCCCATTACATCAGCTGGGAGTTCATCTGACCCCTGCTGGAATCGAAGGTTCGTGTGGTGAGCTGGCGCGCGCTGTCGTCAAGCCACCGGCGCCTTCTCGCTGGCTGCCTCTGTCGTGTTTTCCACCGCCTTCTCGCTAGTTGTTTCGGTGGCGCTGCCCACCGCCTTCTGGCTATTTGTTTCGATGGCGCTGCCCACAGCCTTCTCGACAGCCTCTTCTCCAGCCTTATGGTCAGACGCAGCAGCAGCAGCGTCCTGACTGGCCTCCCTCTTGCCCTTGGTGTCTGTGGCTGCGTCCACGGACCTTTTGGAGGAGCCCTCAGTGGCGGGATCTGTGCCCGGGTCGAGGATCTGCACGCTGCGCACCGGCGTCGGCGTCCTGTAATACGTGGGCCTCACCGTGGTCGTTGATGTGCTCGGAGTGCTCGAGCTCGTCGAGCTGACGGAGCTGGTGGAACTCTCAGATGACTCTGTCACCTGATACACTGGACTCTGCGAACAGAAAAAGGAAGGAACTTTTACACATGCCACGCTACTCAAGGCTGTTTATTAGAGAGGATTAATTACTTATTTTCTGTAAAATGCTGCACAGCTTCAGTGTATTTTAATAACAGCATCATGGTACCATCAAAAGCTGGTGTATCGTATATTTCTTCGCAGAGAACCAGTGTTGGTCAACCAACAGTTTTTAAATCATCTACACATGCATGAAACTTTATGGACGTTGTCTAACTGTTTCATTTAGACGCTGCAGCTAAAACCAGTTATAGGTTCAGTCACATTAATGCGACTACCGCCTATATTCGACGTCATCGTGCAGTAACCATACATAAGCAGCAGGTGGCAGCACTAACAATGGAGGATATACAGGGTGTTACAAAAAGGTACGTCCAAACTTTCAGGAAACATTCCTCACACACAAAGAAAGAAAGGATGTTATGCGGACACGTGTCCGGAAACGCTTGCTTTCCATGTTAGAGCTCATTTTATTACTTCTCTTCAAATCACACACAGCATCAGAAGTACCAGCGTTACTTCAAACACTTTGTTACAAGAAATGTTCAAAATGTCCTCCGTTAGCAAGGATACATGCGTCTACCCTCTGTCTCATGGAAGCCCTGTTGCGCTGATGCAGCCCTGGAGAACGGCGTATTGTATCACAGCCGTCCACAATACGAGCACGAAGAGTCTCTACATTTGGTACCGGGGTTGCGTAGTCAAGAGCTTTCAAATGCCCCCATAAATGAAAGTCTAGACGGTTGAAGTCAGGAGAGCGTGGAGGCCATGGAATTGGTCCGCCTGTACCAATCCATCGGTCACCGAATCTGTTGTTGAGAAGCGTTCGAACACTTCGACTGAAATGTGCAGGAGCTCCATCGTGCATGAACCACATGTTGTGTCGTACTTGTAAAAGCACATGTTCTAGCAGCACAGGTAGAATATCCCGTATGAAATCATGGCGGTGAATCGAGGAAGTACAGCACATACTGACGAAACTAAAATGAGCTGTAACGTGGAAATTAAGCGTTTCCGGACCCATGTCCACATAACATCTTTTCTTTATTTGTGTGTGAGGAATATTTCCTGAAAGTTTGGCCGTACCTTTTCGTAACACCCTGTATAAAGCGCCTCAGAGGATGTGGAAAAAAGTGCAGTCGTTGACTTTTCTGACGTCCAAACGGGCATGATCATTGGGTTTCGAGCCAAGGATGGAAGCACTTCTAAAACGGCTAAGTTTGTAAATTGTTAGCCTGTCGCCATAGTTAAAATATACCGTAAATGGCAAAATGGCATTATACAAAACCAGTGCCGAGGCAACTGTGGCTGGCTGGGAAGACATGTACGGGCGGATAGATGTGCGACTGTTGAGCGACTGATCGCTCAGATGAACCAAGCAGCTACCAACCCCTCAACGAACGTTGCTGCGTGTGGGCCTCCGAAATAGGTGTGTGGCTCATGTACTCATGTTCATCGACGACGAAGGCTGGAACAGGCACGCCAGTATCGCAATTGGACGTCTGAGTGGAGACAGGTGGCCTTTTCAGTTCCAGAATGAGATTTTCACTCTGCAGCGGAGTGTGCGCTGATATGAAACCTTTTGAGATATGAAGCCTTCTGAGATAACAGAAGTCTATTGGCGTGCACGGCTTGAACCGTCTGAAAGCGAACACCATGCAACATTGGAAGTGTTCAGGCCGGAGAAGGGAGCATAATGGTCTGGGAAATGTTTTCTTGGAATTCCCTGGGTGATCTCGTCATTCTGAAAGGTATGAATGCCTTGGCCGCAGTCCGACTGCTTAGCTGGGTGGTAACGTTGTCGCCTCCCATGCAAGCGGGCCCTGGTCCAATTCCCGGCAGGGTTGGAGATTTTCTCCGCTCGGGGGTTGGGTGTTGTGTTGCCCTCATCATTTCATCGTGATCACCGGTGCGCAATTCGCCCAGTGTAGCGTCGACTGAAATAAGACTTGCACATGGCGGCCGAACCTCCCCAGCTAGGGGCTCATTTCCATTTTTTTGCCTTGGCCATAGCGTCTACAGGAAACCTAAACACGCTGATCTGTACTTGCATGCCATCAGCCATCACCATCCGGCACAGACGCTGTGATACAAGAACATCAGACACCGACAAGCTGTCCCCTGAGGTGAGCTACATACGCTAGGTATTCAGCAATACACGATATAAGACAGTCGTGTAGGTGAAGTCTAGACGAACAAATTGATATAGGACACTTGTGGTCTGTCAAGACAGAAAACAGCCACAAATTGGCTTACAAAAGCCACGTAAGCTACAATTCATGGCCAACGTGTGAAATTTCGACTAAAATCATCCTTTAACATTAAAACAAACTCTTGTTCTTGCATTTACAAAATGAAAATACACGTTTACGTTTATTTTACCTCAAAATAATCCGAATTTTAACTGCAAAAATTGACCGTTAACTCATTTCATTCGTCTGGCCCTCTTTCTACGAAAATAATTCGCTTGCAAGGGCTCAGTTTAGATAGAATTGTAATCGTAAATAGTTTTTGCATAACGTCTACAAAACTTACCTGCTTTAATTACCTTTACACGAGAGTTCAAATGAATTGTGTTAGGGAAATAGTCGACTAAGCCGGGGGCATAATGTCGCTCTATTGCTCAGGTTTATTTGAGCAGACCATATTTGCAACGACCGTCTGCACATCTGGACTGCACTACTGAATTCGTATGTACACCTTCCAACCACAATTTAGGTTTGGCACAATCCTGAATTAACAGTCCGAGAGTGCAGAGTGTTTCCTGGCCATGGCCAAATGAAGCAAATTTTCTTGTAAGATAATATTCTGTCTAGTGCTCTTCCTTGCCAAGTTACGAAAAGGAAAAGATCAATTCGGAGAAAATGGACGAAAAAGTGACTTCTGAAACGTGTAGCGCTTCTCAACGTTAATCCTTCCCCTTCTTCTTCTTTTTTGGTTATGCCTTTGTCCCGCATCGGCGTAGCTTCGGCGTGGTTATTAACGGATTGGAACGGTTAGTTTAAGGGGTTGTCGGATGCCCTTCCTGTCGCCACCCCGTTACTCACCGGGACCTAACATGCGTATGGCATCTGCCTGCGTGTAGTACTTCTCATGTGAAAGAGAGCCACCAAAGTTTTCTAAATGTTTGCGTATCGTGTAACTGTGGAGGGGCTTGAGTACCAGCCAGGCATTCAGTTAGTGGGATGTGGAGACCTCCGAAAAACCACATCTAGGCTGGCCGGCGCATTGACTCTGGTCCTTAATCCATCGGGCGGATTCGACCCGGGGCCGCCGCATCTCCCCGTCCCGGAAGTGACGCTTTTAACACGCACGGCTATCCGGACGGATCCATGTAATCTTTGAAGGAGATAAAAGTTTTAAAAGAGGACTGGAACAAGTGGGTTGCTGCGGTATGCTACGCCATATGTAGGGAGAAAAGAATGTAATGATGAAATATTTAAGTGGTTATGAAAGGGTTACAGCAACAGTGAGATATTTGGTAGGACTATTGATATTTAAAAAATATATCATTCCCGTCTCTCGCTGTGTCGAGAAAAAGTATCGACACACCGATATATCGACGGAAGAAATATCGACGTAGTGGCACATAAAAATATCGGCTTCACATTGTAAATTTACTGCCAGTTTTAGAGCTTTATATTTATGTACTGATTTTTTATTAGATATTATGTACATCAACAAAGTAGCAGCCTGCCTATCCCACTTAGAGCAAGAATTGAAAGGAAAACGATACACGTTCACGCTTGGCGATAACCATATTGCTAACAATGGTAACTGCATGTAAGTGGTACAATAAAAGGTGCCTGATGGGTCCTTTGTTCGGTTTCGCCACATATTGAATTTGTCTAGAAAACTTCATGCCGACTACCCTCATTTTCGTTTCTAGAACCCGGCAGTGACCTAGCAGATGTAATGTCAAAATTGCATGGTAAAGCCAAACGTTGCAGTTTTTGTTGGTAGCGCAGAGCGCGGATTACGACAGCATTTCCCCCTCACACGTCTCATCCCACCATGAAGACCAGTCTTGTCATTCAGATTTTTGTTCATTTTCGAAAACCATTTATGAAGGACGCTGATGGGAAGAAATAGCACACTAGTTGCGTAAAAAATTGTTTTTTAACGCTCCTATTTCTTCACATACCGAAATCTTATTAATCCATTCACACTGCCACCCCCAGTGCCGTCGGACTTCTTCTTTGGTGACACATGACTTGTTTCACATTGTCAAAGAGAAAGATTAAACTTGACGAAAGCTCAAAAAGTAGCAAGACTCTTTCACATAGTGAAAGTAAAATTATGTTCTACTACAAATTAAAAAGACCAACTTCAAATGTGTACATAAAATTGTGGAAAAGTATAAAATAAAAATAGCGGAAGTCGACACTGCCGCTTCTGAATCGATATAAAGATATATCGGAGGAAAAGGTATCGTTTATTTTCATCTACACATTTTGGAAAAATATAGATATATTGATTCACATGCAACAGTTTGTCGGTGCAAACATTGTCCGTGCAGAGAAGTCAGTGTAAATATTTGAGCATGTGAAAGGCCCTTAAGAAAGCGAGAGGATACTGAAAATCTTGCGCGGCGTACCTACGCCGTTGTTTAAGAGGATATTGTAGGCAAATTTGATGTTACTTTCGGCTTTGATAGCAAGTGTCCTATATCGGACTGCTCGACTTCCCCCAACACCTCTGCGATACGTGGTAAACAGTTAGCGTTTACACCAGTCCTTCCCAACCTTACTGAGAACATGGACCCCGAGTGTAATCAGGTATTAGCTAGTCAAATGGGTCAAATGGCTGTGAGCACTATCGGACTTAACTTCTGAGGTCATCAGTCCCAAGAACTTAGAACTACTTAAACCTAACTAACCTAACGACATCACACACGTCCATGCCCGAGGCAGGATTCTAAACTGCGACCGGAGCAGTCGCGCAGTTCAGGACTAAAGCACCTAGAACCGCTCGGCCACCACGGCCGGCACGAAGTCCATCACAGAACTGGTATAACAGGCATTGAAACATTCAACGACAAAACGCTCAAAGTGGAATGTGTGCCAAGAAATCAAGAAATTCAAGACAAGAAGAACTTGGTCAGAAGAAAGGAAGAAAATGCATAGTGAGAAGACAAAAGGAGTGTGGTACCGGGGAATATCTCACAACAATTACTCCTCTTGGAGCCTGTACGTATGTAATAATAATAGTAATCCTTTCTGGTTCTGCCTTGCTCTGAACCCACTATCCAACATGCTAAACAATACAAATAATGGATACAATATGACTGGAACATACCAACACAAAATCACACATTTGCTATACGTGGATGATCTGAAACTACTGGCAGCAACAAATCAACAACTCAACCAATTACTAAAGATAACAGAAGTATTTAGCAATGATATAAATATGGCTTTTGGAACAGACAAATGTAAGAAAAATAGCATAGTCAAGGGAAACCACACTAAACAAGAAGATTACATATTGGATAACGACAGCGACTGCATAGAAGCGATGGAAAAACAGATGCCTATAAATATCTAGGATACAAACAAAAAATAGGAATAGATAATAAAAATATTAAAGAAGAACTAAAAGAAAAATATAGACAAAGACTAACAAAAATACTGAAAACAGAACTGACAGCAAGAAAGAAGACAAAAGCCATAAATACTTATGCTATACCAATATTGACCTCTTCATTTGGCGTAGTGAAATGGAGTAACACAGAACTACAAGCACTCAGTACACTTACACGATCAGAATGCCACAAATATAGAATACATTACATACATTCAGCAACAGAAAGATTCACATAAAGCAGAAAGGGAGGAGGAAGGGGATTTATCGACATAAAAAACCTACATTATGAACATGTAGACAATTTAAGAAAATTCTTTAGAGAACGAGCAGAAACTAGCAAAATACGCAAAGTAATTACTCATATAAATACATCGGCTACACATTGCAATTTCATAACCACTTCTACAACCCATTAGATCACATAACATCAACAGATACGAAGAATGTAAATTGGAAAAAGAAAACACTACATGGCAAGCACCCGTATCATCTAGGAAGGATTCGTGATTGCAATACAGGATCAAACAATAAACACCAGATATTACAGCAAGCACATTATTAAAGATCCCAATACCACAACAGATAAATGCAGACTTTGCAAACAAACGGATGCACAATACTAGCAAATACAGAATACCCCAGAAGACATGACAATGTAGCAAAAATAATACATCAGTAACTTGCCATATAACGTAAACTAATAGAACAACACGTTCCCACATAAAAGTATGCACCACAAAATGTACTGGAGGATAATGAATACAAATTATACAGGAACAGAACCATTATAACAGATAAAACAACACCACATAACAAACCTGACATCATACTCACCAATAAAAAGAAGAAATTAACACAACTAATCGAAATATTCATACCCAATACCACAAATACACAGAAGAAAACAGGAGAAAAAATTGGAAAATACATCCAACTGGTTGAGGAAGTCAACGACACGTGGCATCAGGATAAAGTTGACATTATACCAATTATACTATCAACTACAGGAGTCATACCACACACTATCCACCAGTACATCAACGGAATACAGCTACATCCCAACGTATATATACAACTACAGAAATCTGTAATTTTTGATACATGTTCAATTACCCGAAAGTTCCTAAATGCAATGTAACATATACCGTACAGTTAAAAGGAAGTCACATTTGATCAAGGTCCGCGTCAATTTCCATTTTTAACCAGACATAACGTCTGAGAAAGGAAAGAAATAATAATAATAATGATAATCTGCTCTCACGAACAGAGAAATCAAGAGATGACTAGAGCAAACTGGAAAACTGGAAACATCTACAGTAAATCATGTCTATCACTTAATGTGAAAGTGAGACATTATAATACCGTCATCAAGCCAGGAACCTTATACACATGAGAAAAGTTTATCATGTGCCTGAAAGGTGTACATGTTAACATGATGAAACTAAAGAAGAAGCACTAGAAAAATCCTAGGGCCCAATAAGCAGAAGAGCGCTGCAGATTTCGGGGTAGATAAGAGACCGAACACGTATGTAACATAGTACATGACATGAGGAAATCTCGACTGAAATTTTATTGAAATACGCAGAGGATGCGAGTCTGACAAAACAAACAGATCCTGGTGTACACAGAAAGCATTAAGAACAGGAAGTCCATCACCGAAGTCAGAAAACACTGAGAGGATGCTGGCGTAACAGGCATTGAAACATTCAACGACAAAATCCTCAAGTTCAATGTGGGCCAAGAAGTCAAGAAATTCCAGACAAGAAGAACTTGGTCAGAAGAAAGGAAGAAAATGCATAGTGAGAAGACAAAAGGAGTGTGGTACCGGGGAATATCTCACATCAAATAGTCCTCTTGGGGCCTCTATCTGAATAATAATAATAATTATAATAATAATTAGAATTATAATTATTAATTATAATGTCTAGGCCCTACAGCAATGTAGCAGCCATTATGCAGTTTCTGTTGTATGGTGCTGTCAATTAGCTCGTTTACCTGTTGCGAAGTGAATAACGAAGCAGTTTGTGATCCAATATGAGAACTACAAGTAACGTAGAGAACGCACTTTTATGAGATATTTAAAAGTATGTGATGCATATGCCCCATTTTTACTATCATAGGTGCATATCGTTCAGTGCAAAGTGTGTGTGTAGCGCCTGGACTGTATGAAGAAGATGTTCATAAATTCATCTCACAAGCTGTAATCCAAACCACATTGTTCATTGATTTTTGGGAGGAGACTAAAGAGCGATGTGACCGGTCCCAACGGATTAGGGAAGGATCGAGGAGGAAGCCAGCCGCGCACTTTCAAAGAAACCATCCCGGAATTTGCCTGAAGCGATTTAGGGAAATCACGGAAAACCGAAATCAGGATGGTTGGACGTGGGATTGAACCATTGTCCTCCTGAATGCGTGTCCAGTGTACTAACCACTGCCCCAGGTCGTTCGGTTGCAACCACATTGTGGCAGTATTTGAAAACTATATAATAATTGGTGGCTTATATAATCAGTATTATAATCTTCAGAAATAGTGATAACAGTAATTATCTTTAAAGATAGTCCAGTGTCATGATCGAACGACGATTGAAAAAAATGGTTCTCAGCACTATGGGACTTAACATCTGTGGTCATCAGTCCCGTAGAACTTAGAACTACTTAAAACTAACTAACCTAAGGACATCACTCATATCCATGCCCGAGGCAGGATTCGAACCTGCGACCGTAGCATTCGCGCGGTTCCAGAATGAAGCGCCTAGAACCGCTCGGCTACCGCGGCCGGCGAACGACGATTGAACCCTTTTGTTTTGCCCCTCAGAAAAATTAATTTTACCCCTCAGGGCATAATTACCCTCATTTTCGTTGATCCATTATGGATCGTGGGACGACGGCTGGCATGAACGTCTTGTTGCAATGATTTACCAACAGCCGTATGTATTGTAGAAATTTATTATTTTTATGAACTACTATGTGCTACCAGTTTCGGCATTACATTGATGCCATCTTCAGGCCCCACTCGTCGTAGTCGTAAAATCGCTATACATGGAAGGAGCCATATAACTGGATCCGTGAATCAAATCGTCCTGCAACAGAGTTTTTGTAGGACGATTTGATTCACGGATTCAGTTAGATGGCTCCTTCCATGTATAACGATTTTACGACTACTACGAATGGGGCACTGGTGTAGACGTACGGACCGACTCACCGGCGTGGTGGATGAAGATAAGGCTGCCGCTTGCTGCTGCTGCTGTTGCGCTGCGCGAACCGCAGCGAGCATGCGCAGGAAGAGCGCCTCTCGATACTCGTCGGGCATCAGCTCCCGGGGAGTGCCCACGGCCGAGCGGGCGCCGCCGGTGCGGTGCTGGATCTGCGGGATGTCGTACGGCAGCGGCTGCGGCGGCAGCACCTGTCCACACCACACCACACACAACCGAAGCTTCATTACTTCCGTCTGAGGTGGGCCCCTTGTAGCCAACGCTACTACGTGGGGTATCCAAGAACAATCTGGATTTCTTTTAAAGCTATATGTTTTCAAATTGTTTACAAAACTACCTTATTCCCTTCAAAATACTCTCCATTACAACTAAGACATTTGTCGCACCGCTGGTTCCACTGTTCGACATTTTTTGTAACCTTTAGAAATGGCTGACATCTCCTCCCCCTTTCTTTCCTTGGCTTCTTCAATGTCGTCAAATCGGTGTCCTATCATGAGTATAGTAGCGAAACTTCGTAGATATGCCAATGCGTTAATGTAAAACCGATTTACGCTGGAAAAAAGTAGTTCCAATTTTGGCCAACAGTTGCAAATACGGCGCTGTGAATGCAAGAAAGACGAAGAGAAACTTTTCCATGTATCATGGACTGGGAACATGACGTAGGCAGAAAAGGTTAATTAAATGAGAAAGGCATAATATTGATTTTGTTATTAACTGCCGGTTAGACAATTTGTTCAGTATGAGCATTGAAGGCGTCGTCGAGATGCTGAATCCGTAAAACCACGTTATCACCAGTTGCTTGCAGCAGCTCCAGTAGAATCTGAGCAACGTGTTCCTGTATACTGGCCTCAGATCACGCAGAGACCGAACGTGTCCTTGGTAAACGCGTTCTTATTCCCAGAGTCGAAAGTCACACCAATTTAAATCAAGTGATCCTGCAGGACATGCATCTGGAAAATCTCCACGTTCGTGGAAGGTAGCCTTAAGAGTATCTTTCACTGGGCAAGCGGCTTTAGGCTTTACTCCAGCTTGCATGAAAACAGTGGTTTACACGCAGTGGCGCTCTTCCACAGTAGGACTCATATGCTGTACACGGAGGCCTCGATAACGTGCAGACCTGACGGGCCCTCTTGGTGAATTCTCTTCAAAAAAAGAACGGAACGAGTGTAAAGATGCTTGTGAATCCACACCACTCAGTCACGTAAAGCGAGTAGAATGGCTCTTCGTGCACAACACGCGGTTAACATTACTCAAAAGTCAGTAGTTCTATGTGTTCACTTCAGCCTATAGTGTAAAATGTGCCTCGTCACTCCATAGGGTATTGCCCGCCCACATGTCATCAACTTCGACCCTTGTCAGAAACACAAGGGAAAATTAAGAACTCTGAAATCTTGGTACATTTGTCCATGGCTTTTCAACAGATTTCTTAGATAAGGTTGACAACGGACGGAAACAATTCCTACCAGCCCAAAGGCACTCTGAAGGGTATCAGTCGATCGGCCTTTCACGTAATTTTGAAGTTTTCGTTTGTCAAGTTCGGCAGAGTATCTTTTCTCTGCCTGAATTTGCTCATATTTCCCATGTTCATATTTTCCATGCCAGGGAGGAAGATAACGCTGGAGACCTGAACTGTGTGTATTTATTGTCACCATAATTAAAATTGATAACCAGTACATGTACCTAAAGGGTGATTTTTTCGACCGTGTACAAACCCTAGGGATTGATCGATCGGAGGATATGGAACAAAACAGGTCTAATGAACTTACGTCTTGTAATGCATGGTTGCCAAGCTAGAGACCATTCATTCAGTCACACTCTGTTACAGAGTCTGCAGTCTAATACTCGCTGTACCATGCATCCACAATTACAGTATGCTTGGTTTCCTCCTAGAGGGTGGTATTGTTCCTGGACGTTGTGCCCTAGCACCCTCTCCTACCACAGTTATTGGTGATGTTGTGTCCGATTCACGTCTCTTGCTGACTCGCCTTGTAGTGGATGTGATACAGCTTTGTACACAATGGTTCCGTATTCGGGTCTAGATCTTGCCGACTTGGTGTTTACTTACGGAAAGGCAAAAGGCAACGGGCGGCGGGCAGCAAGGTTGCATCAGGAATCAATCCCCGCCGACAACAACAAGAGCATTAAAAGTCTGCAACAGTGTTTCGCCGTTTGTCTGAAACAGGGTCCTTTTAGGAAGCAGGAAATCATGAACCACGTACCCGGAACGTTCAGACACCAAACTTGACTTCTCTACTGGAAGAAGTGCCACTGATGATTCGAAGAGTTATGTGGTTGCTAGATGATGGTGCTCTAGCCCACTTCGCCGTTAACGTTCGGAAGAATCTCAATCGTGTCTTCCCTGTTCGGTGGATAGGACGAGGAGGTCCAGTTGCCTGGCCTGCTCCTTCACCGGATCTCAAACCACGTGATTCTGGTTGTGAGGTCATCTCAAAAGTATGGTCTATGCAGAGCCCATTCCAGATGTGGAGTTTGGTCTCTTTTCCCAAACAACCCAACCCAGATGTGGAGTCATTGGAGCAGCGTATTCATGCTGCCTTTGTCACTGTTGGGATGCAGCCTGGCCGATGTGAACGTGTGAGACAGAACATGCTACGGTGCGTACACGCACCCGTTGAGACACATGGAAACCATTTTCAGCACATACTGTAACTGTGGCTGCATGGTACAGCGCATATTAGACCGCAGTCTCTGTAACGATGCATAATTGAATAAATGGTCTCTAGCATGCAAACCATGCATTTCTGGACATAATATGATTAGACCTGTTCTGTTCCATATCCTCTCATCGATCAATCCCTAGATTCGTACACGGTGGAAAAAATCACTCTGTAGGTACATGCGCTGACTATCAGTTTTAATTATGATGACAATAAACACACACAATTCAGGTTCTCAGCTTTATCATCCTCCCCGGAATGGAAAATGTGAACATGGAAAATATGGACAAATTCAGGCAGAGAAAAAAATACTCTGCCGAACTTGATAAAGCACAACTGCAAAATTATGCGAGAGGCGGATTGATTAATACGTCTCAGAATGGCTTTGGGTCGGTAGGAATTGTTTCCGTCCGTTGCCAACGTTATCTAGGAAATCTGTTCAAAAGCCATGGTGCAACTGTATCAATAACTCAGTATGGAGATTATAACTCCAACAGTTGTCTCAGTGTGTGATTTATTTAATTATTTTGATTCGGCAGCTGTATTGTTGTTTGCACTGATGTATGCGTAACAGTGTATTGCAGTCTTTGGTCAGCGAGTGTCAGTTGATTGGGATTAGTCAATGAACAGAATTCTGTGAGAGTGTTAAGAGTTACCAGCAACTACGATCATTAGACCATGACATATATAGCGGCGAATCTTTATGTTTGGGAATGCCTTTTTACTGCTTGCATATTTTACCTGGACCTAATGGAATAATACTTTAAAGATACAGATCCGGATTGCACGTATATTAGTACGTGATATAATGCAAAATAATGTTTAGTGGTCTCCTTGTTTTTAGATCTTTACACTGGTAACATTTCTTCTCGAAATATGTTGCGTTTTTCAATTAAATAAATCACACATTTGGACAAATAGTACATCGTGATCTCCGTACTTATTAACTAGGAAACAATGCAGCGCGCTGATGCACGATACCTTTGTAGTAGACTCCGAAAATCATATAACCTCTCCTTCCCCTCTTCCCTCCCCCTTTCCCTCGCAGCTGCCCATGTTTTAGAGGGCGACTGCTGCTTATAAGGACTTCGGAGCCACTGTAACTGAAGGAGCGTCTATTGAATGATATCCATACACTTTGTAGTGTTCAACCTTCATTCCTAAAAGAACGTGGCATTCAACAGTCATAAGAATGCGAAATGGAAACGTGTGCTATCCTGAACATACCAACAGAACTGAAGTTTTAACCCTTCCATATAGTGAATATCACCCCTCTGAACTGGCAGATCCAAATTACCTCGTCTGTTCCCACTACTACAGTCAACAACAGGCAATCGTCAAACTGGGAACGTTCCTACCAACAAGTGTGATCAACCGGAAAAGTTTGAACACTTCGCAAGATGCTTCCAACAGGCGGAGATGCATCTCTAAATTACAAGATGCGAAAGCACTGAGGTACAGCAACCGAAGCGCTTCTTTGGCTCCACAAGTGAATAACAGCGACTGTGTAAGGTGTCTGTAAGATGAGAAGAGGCAGTAGTGTTTGTAATGTTTGCCAAAGAGTGTTTTGTCCCTGAGTACATGGGTGGAGTAAATGTCTTTGGCAATCAGAGGTAGTGGTTCGTACGTGGGCCCCGGTTTCGTGTAGAAACGTGACTTGTTTCTTACCAGCCAAGCTGGTTACTATTGTTCAGTTGGCGATTATAGTGTGGAGATTTATTTTCGCGTGAGGTTACAAGTATCACAAGTTTTACATTTGCTGCAGTCGCTTACTTTTGAACAACATTGTTGTTTCGGTAGCCATCTCATGTTGGTCACGTACGTGTGAAGGAAATGCTTATATCACAACTTTAAATTCTTTGTGTCGAAGGATTGTTCATATGCACAAACGGAGATCTATAACCTCTGTTTCCTATCTTGATACGAAATATCAATTTGTATCTGTGCTTCTTCAATACTTTCAGGATCTGGAACATCTAATTTTGACACGCAACATCTGTCTGCTTCTACGTTTGGTCAACACTTGCAGAAACTATATCATCTGATTACAGTGTGAAGATACTTTGATGCTTTGTATCAGTCAGTTTCTTATTATTCAAAGTCAGAGAGAGACGCCTGCGAGTAAGCTTAACTTTCTTAGAATCACAGCACTGCTATGTAAAAACACATGGCTGCATGCAGCGTTCACTTGGATCCTAGATGCTAAAGATAGCTGTCGGCTTATGAGAGAGAGAGAATTTTTGTCAATATATAGTTCTGTTGCGAGTTGACATTGCGAAACCTTTGATGTAATGATAGTTTAGATCATTAAAACTCAAGAAATAACATTGGAACTGTTCACAATTTTGTAGAGTAAGTATTGTCTGGAAAATACAAGATAATTTATAATGAAGAGGTATGTGTTCGTGATTTATTCTGGGGTAACCGGGGCTCAATGACATGAATTATTACGCTGAGGCTAGGTCGGTCGAATTAATGCAAACTGGATTGGTGGTACGAACCGTCACACAGTCACGCTTATTTGAAGAAGGATTAACGCTCCTTTCAAAGGGATTCAATGAAATCTTACTCACGGAGCTACAATTCATTTTTCATTAAGAACGCTGAAATAGCGCATCGACGGATTCCGGCCGATCTATACCTAGGGAGTAACAACATACAGTAAGATTTCAAATTTGGCCGAGAAATTGCAGCTTCATCGAAGAACAGTCAAAGATATTTTCTAGTGAGCTTTAACGTCTCTGCATTGCTCAAAGGAAACACACATTTTCGCCCATTACTACATTATCTCAAGACAAAATAAGTTACGACGATAGCTAACAATGTTAAAAGTTCTTTTCAACATTCTTCCGTCTTTAAATATCACAATGCTTCCATATAAAGAACTATGTAAGATCAGGACCACAAAACCAAGTAATAATTAATTTAATTGCAGTTAACGTCATTTGAGATAGTACTACTGTGACGAAGTCATTGTTATCGACAATGTTAGCTGAAACGTGTACTTCTATTCAAATGGTAGAACATCTAACCGTCCCTGTTCTCTTGATTAAAATATGGGAATGAAATCTTAACTGTCCGTGTTTTCTTGGTTAAAATGCTTAATTTCGAACTTTCATATTCCCTCTTGATGATTGAAAGTATACTTTTGACACGCATTACACTTTCGCGAAATTATTTCCTTAAACCTCTATACACGCATTCCACTCAGCGCGATTTATTTAACCGTCACTGCGTAGCAGCGCACTGCAAATTTATTTCAGATCAACATCTAGCAATATGATTGATTTCAGGTATTATTGCAGAACACAGAGGAGGACTGTTGCACATTAAAGTCCATTTTAGGGCCACGATTAACAAGTCTGGAACGTGTTTAGCTTGCAGTGATCCTGTATCTATCTCTGTATAATTTCCAACGCAGTGTCAGTTTGTCCCCGTGAATTTAACCTGCGACAGATAGCCTTCCTAAGTCTTGATTGTTAAAGGGAAAGCTAAAATATCGAGTAGCACAGATAGTAGCTTCTCACGTTAAAATTATTAAACTCGGGGAACAGATGGCAAATTACCATTTTAAGTCTAATGTAACAGAAAAGGCACACATATACTAAGTACTGCAGTATTAGGTTCAGTATACGAAAGTCATGTATTACAGCAGTACAAAAGCAATCATTAATAAGTTTTCGTGTGTTCGAAAACTTGTTAACAAATACTAGATCACGTTCCGTATTACATTTACAGCACCGCATTTGGAAAATTCAGAACTACATTCAGAAAGTTGCACACTGATGCTATGTTTATACACTCCTGGAAATGGAAAAAAGAACACATTGACACCGGTGTGTCAGACCCACCATACTTGCTCCGGACACTGCGAGAGGGCTGTATAAGCAATGATCACACTCACGGCACAGCGGACACACCAGGAACCACGGTGTTGGCCGTCGAATGGCGCTAGCTGCGCAGCATTTGTGCACCGCCGCCGTCAGTGTCAGCCACTTTGCCGTGGCATACGGAGCTACATCGCAGTCTTTAACACTGGTAGCATGCCGCGACAGCGTGGACGTGAACCGTATGTGCAGTTGACGGACTTTGAGCGAGGGCGTATAGTGGGCATGTGGGAGGCCGGGTAGACGTACCGCCGAATTGCTCAACACGTGGGGCGTGAGGTCTCCACAGTACATCGATGATGTCGCCAGTGGTCGGCGGAAGGTGCACGTGCCCGTCGACCTGGGACCGGACCGCAGCGACGCACGGATGCACGCCAAGACCGTAGGATCCTACGCAGTGCCGTAGGGGACCGCACCGCCACTTCCCAGCAAATTAGGGACACTGTTGCTCCTGGGGTATCGGCGAGGACCATTCGCAACCGTCTCCATGAAGCTGGGCTACGGTCCCGCACACTGTTAGGCCGTCTTCCGCTCACGCCCCAACATCGTGCAGCCCGCCTCCAGCGGTGTCGCGACAGGCGTGAATGGAGGGACGAATGGAGACGTGTCGTCTTCAGCGATGAGAGTCGCT
The DNA here is from genome assembly GCF_023897955.1 of Schistocerca gregaria. Taxonomy (NCBI): domain Eukaryota; kingdom Metazoa; phylum Arthropoda; class Insecta; order Orthoptera; family Acrididae; genus Schistocerca; species Schistocerca gregaria. The sequence goes on from NC_064921.1 coordinate 165,083,780, forward strand.
TCTGCCTTGGTGCCAATGATGGTCGTATGCGTGTTTGGCGCCGTGCAGGTGAGCGCCAAAATCAGGACTGCATACGACCGAGGCACACAGGGCCAACACCCGGCATCATGGTGTGGGGAGCGATCTCCTACACTGGCCGTACACCTCTGGTGATCGTCGAGGGGACACTGAATAGTGCACGGTACATCCAAACCGTCATCGAACCCATCGTTCTACCATTTCTAGACCGGCAAGGGAACTTGCTGTTCCAACAGGACAATGCACGTCCGCATGTATCCCGTGCCACCCAACGTGCTCTAGAAGGTGTAAGTCAACTACCCTGGCCAGCAAGATCTCCGGATCTGTCCCCCATTGAGCATGTTTGGGACTGGATGAAGCGTCGTCTCACACGGTGTGCACGTCCAGCAGGAACGCTGGTCCAACTGAGGCGCCAGGTGGAAATGGCATGGCAAGTCGTTCCACAGGACTACATCCAGCATCTCTACGATCGTCTCCATGGGAGAATAGCAGCCTGCATTGCTGCGAAAGGTGGATATACACTGTACTAGTGCCGACATTGTGCATGCTCTGTTGCCTGTGTCTATGTGCCTGTGGTTCTGTCAGTGTGATCATGTGATGTATCTGACCCCAGGAATGTGTCAATAAAGTTTCCCCTTCCTGGGACAATGAATTCACGGTGTTCTTATTTCAATTTCCAGGAGTGTATTACAGTATATTGGCTAGATAGCTTAATAATTACACAAGAGTCACAATTCGAACATTCCATTCTACATTGTGAACATTACGCCGATATATTACATTTACAATACTGAAGTGTTATAAAATTAAAATTTCAAGTACAAAGATTACAGCTAATACCAGAAAAAGAATCAGCTTGGAGTCATTATTTAGCTGTGTGTTTATGTTCAGTATTAATTTCTTGCCTGAGTTATTTATTTCCAGTGATGAGCCCCACAAAATCCACAGGAGTGAAATTCTGTCGTAAACTATAAGCGCTCTCAGCTTAACCTGAAGGAAGCCGTTTTCCTTTGTAGGCTGTTTTACCTTGTAAATAATCACTTCATTTCATAGTTTAGTTATTACCTAATTCACCCCCCCCCCATTGTCAAGCTACCTGGTGGTAAACACAGTATCTAAAATTACAGCAAGAAGAAACAAGAAATAAATTAAAATATTCATTTATAAAAATTTACACATCTATGTTACCTACATCACAGTAAAAAATCGTAAGACTTTAGCATCGTATACCACTCATCTGCGTTATGTTAACGTCTTTCAATGCGTTATATGCTGATAACGTGACAAAACATTTGTAAAGGTCTTACTTTTCCCTTTTCACTCACAAATTTCATGTCTTAGATAGTAAGTTGTAACGTTATTTAACGGTAATTCCAGATGAAATTCATATTTTTACGTTTTTAAGAATATGCCCTTAACTACTATGGTTGTGAGAAACCGTTTTTAGGGACGCCATCACGTGTTGCTTACTGAACGCAAATGTGAGGAACATCTGCATTACTAAGCGACTACATATCTCTAACCGATTACCAATTGCAGTTTGCCTATCTAAAGGCTTCCTGGGGCAAAAGAAAATTCGTTTTACTATAATTCGCGTACTTATTGGCAGAGTTTAAAACTTTAATGTGCTGTCAAAATCTACTCATTAAGAGGTACAAGCTTATATTAACAGTGTAACACAATGCGGCAAGTATTACAGTTAAAATAGATGTTTTTTATCTTGAGGCGCGCAAATATCCAGACTTTATTCATCCAGTGTTAGGGAATGAGAGCACTAACGACTTTCAGCACACCATGTACATAACCTCAAACCTTTACGAATCTTTTACTCGCTGACGATCACCACAAAATGATGAAAGGAAAAACGTTTATCACATACAATATTTTTGCTATTCTTGTAGTAAAAATTCAGCATCAGGACATGATGTTTTAATTTATTACTTCTTTACTACTAACTCTATCCGCAACACACTTTGCAGACAGTACCTACATATATCACTCACAGAAACTGCAAAATTATATCATTCTGCGACAGGTATTTAAGGAGATATGACATAAACACTGAGGCGTGGGAAAAATATGTGCTTGCTTAAAATGAGGTGCAAATTACCAAGACTATATTCGCTCAGTGGTCACAATGAGAGCAATTAGCAACATCCAACAAACTTTAACCTTTATTTCAATCTTTTTTTAAACTCCGTCCCTTTTACTCGCTCAATGTCAGGTATTTAACACAGTTAACTCGTCTGTAAAGTAAGTGTACGTTTGAAGCTCTTTTTCATGTGAGAGTTCGACACTTAAGAATGAGAGGTTTACTGGTATGATACTATATGCTTACAAGTTTTGACTGGGATGATGGAAGTAACAGTGGTGTGTAAATTTTTATACATGTACAGATTTGATTGTGTTTCTACTTTCTTCTTGAAGCTGCTCTAACATTTTGGCATCGTTTTCACCACAATATAGCTTGGTGTTGCCCAAGGGGGTGAAACCAGTTAGTCGTTAAATTATGAAGTAAAGTGGTTATTGCAAAACTAAAACACGAAGGAAAATAACGTCTTTCAAGAAGTTCACAATGGCTGTGGACCAATAAACGTAAAAGAATTCTTAGCATAAGAATAAGAAAGTTGATATCTTTGTGTTATTTGTGGGGATAATGTTTAATGAAGGGGGAACTTCATGAAATACACACAGTTTAGAAAATGCAAGAGATACAGACTTTTGAAGATATGGCAATGAACTTTTATACCTTGCTTCACATGCCAAATTTTTTAAATTTCTTATGGGATTTAAAAATTTTATTTTGAAAAAATGTATATGTTCCTTTTTCTCATAAAATATACTATTCTTGGTTTCATAGAAATAAGTTTACAAAATTTTGTAATTCTAACCTTCATAGATTCTGAGAAGAACGTACCAACCTTTCAGCTGCATAGAGGAGCTGTAAATCTATTTTTATCACGATGTCTTGAGTGAAATTTCCTACCTTAAAAATCATTCTCTCTAATAATTCCATCCTCCCTACATTCCCATTATTAAATACAAGAACTGCACCACAAATCGCAATTCTGACAGTTGTAGCAGGCGAAAGCGTAGCAAAACAAGAAAGATACGGAGCAGAGTCACACATCATGTATAAAACCAAAAAGTATATATCATAGCGTTGCAGATGTTTTGCAGATATTTTGGGTAAACATTACCCCTCTCTTACTCTGTCCGTTTCGAGTCTAGCCACTGATGATGACCAACCGATAGTGGTAGCAGGCATTTTAACCTATAACCCTTCTCCAGCATAAGTGTGGTATAGTGCCTTTCTATCCAATGACGATGGACCGCCAATGGTGTCCACAGGAGATGAGCTACCAACGCCCCTTCTTCTGCATCAGAGCGGGAACATTAGCCTATGACTATGGCCGAGCAATGGTAGCCTTATGAATTTTAACCAGTACTATCACTTCGCGAGCACGAACGCCAGAAAACTCCCCCTTTATAAGCGGCACTCGTCTCTGACATCTATCCCTCATATCAACTCTGATCCTCACCCCCCCCCTTTCCTCTGTCCTTTCCCTGGGCTCCCTCTTCCCCCTCCCCCCTTCCATCCTGTTTTCTCCCCGCCAAACCTCTCCCTACTTCCCTTCTCCCCCCCCCCCGAGTCCTTTTGTATTCCCCTCCTCTGCCTTCCCAACTCCCTATCGCATCTGCCCAGCACCCCCACCCCTCTTATGGGTCCTCATCCTCCATCGGCTCCTTTTCCCCCTCCCCCCCTTCGCTTTTCCTCTCCTTCCCTCCCTTTTTTTTTTACTTTTCCATCATCTGTCAAGTTTCCCCCCACCTGCTCTCGGCTGTGGATGTCGCATTTGCCAACTTTTTAGTGCACTGTTCCAGTGAATGTTCAGTGTTGTTTACCTGTCGCTTAGTAATGCAGATGTTCCACACATTTGCGTTCAGTAAAGAAACCATGTCGTCGCTGTGTTTTTTCAATTGTCTGTCTATTATTTTACCTGTCTGCTTCGTATGTATTTTATTAGCATCATCACCACTTTGTTCTATATTTTAAGTTCCACAGTTTTTTGTCCCTGTTACTATTTAAGTCTCCGATTTTATCGCCTGTTTTTATTATTTATTCTCTTCATCTTTTTAACAAAGTCTGTAGGCTGAAGAGCGGCATACTACGCTGCTGCCAGCCCGCCCTCTTCAGGGGGAATCGAAATTCAATAAAGAAAAAAAATCGTCTCTGACAGTGTTCTAGCAGTAGTGGACACCAAAAGATCCTGAGGAAGATCCCAGCAGAGGGGTTGAAACGTCGAACATTTTAGAAGAAACATGACGTGGCCTAATAACCCAGAAGATTTTAACTTCAAATAATGAGATGTATGAAAAATTCACTGTTAGCAGAGCAACTGAAAGTATAAGTATAAATAAATTATATAAGAGCGTACTTGGCGAAAGAGCTGGGCAGCTAGAGACCAGATACCGAAAACATGAGAAGTGTGCTTCAAGCATTCCTCGCGAAAAGTGTTAAGTTATATTGGGCGTACAAAAATGGTAGGTAGTTGTACGAACCTGCGGATCGACGTAGGGTCCAGGCACGAAGTACGGGTAGGGCCTGGCGTATATCGGAGGCGGCGGTGGCGGGTACCTGGGTCGATACCTCAGAATGCGACGCTCCGGGTCGAAGACGACAGAGTAACTGGGGTACCCTGAGAACGCCCGCGGGTCGACGCCAACCTCTGGGCTGTACGGGGGCGGCGGCGGTGTCGGCGGAGGAGCTGTGGGCGGCGGGTAGGCGCCTGCTGGAGGCTGCCCGGGGGCGCCGCCGGGCGGCGGCAGGTCAGGCCGCGGCGAGTAGCCGGGGGGCGGCGGGGGCGGGTACGCCGCAGGTCGCTGTGGCGGGGCTGGAGGCGGCGGCGGTGGCGGCGGAGGTGGAGTCGTGGGTGGCGCAGGGGCGTACGTAGGCGGTGGCGGTGGGGGTGGGGGTGGAGGGTAGGGCGCGTAGGCGCCGGGTGGTGGCTGCGGTTGATAGGGGTACCCTGTGAGTTGTCCAGGATATGGACCGTACGGAGACGCCGCATAAGGCGGCGGCGCGTACGGCGGTACCTACACAAAACAAGTGCATTGCGGGTGTTTGTTACTTACGAGCAAGCGACAACAGAGGAATTTATGGTTTTATCTACACACTGTTTGAAACATATTTAATAAACATAACTCGAAAATTTGTGCTGAATAATTCAAACAGTTGTGGAAGGATAGAAAATCTTAGTGCTTGGAGATACACTACTGGTCATTAAAATAGCTACACCACGAAGATAACCTGCTACAGATGCGAAATTTATCCGACAGGAACAAGATGCTGTGATATGCAAATCATTAGTTTTTCAGGGCATTCACACAAGGTTGGCGCCGGTGGCGACGCCTACAACGTGCTGACATGAGGAAAGTTTCCAACAGATTTCTCTTACACAAACAGCAGTTGACCGGCGTGGCCTGGTGAAACGTTGTTGTGACGCCTCGTGTAAGGAGGAGAAATGCGTACCATCACGCTACCGACTTTGATAAAGGTCGGATTGTAGCCTATCGCGATTATGGTTTATAGTATCACGACATTGCAGCTCGCGTTGGTCGATATCCAATGACTGTTATCAGAATATGGAATCGGTGGTTTCAGGAGGGTAATACGAAACGCCGCGCTGGATCCCGACTGCCTCATATCACTAGCAGTCGACATGACAGGTATCTTAACCGCATGGCTGTAATGGATCATGCAGCCACGTCTCGATCCCTAACAAATGGGGACGTTTGCAAGACAACAACCATCTGCACGAACAGTTCGACACCGTTGCAGCAGCATGGACTATCAGCTCGGAGACCATGGTTGCGGTTACCCTTGGCGCTACATCACAGACACGAGCGCCTGCGATGGTGTACTCAACGACGAACCTGAGTGCACGAATGGCAAAACGTCAGTTTTTTGGATGAATCCAGGTTCTGTTAACACCATAATGATGGGTGCATCCGTGTTTAGCGACATCGCGGTGAACGCACATTGGAAGCGTGTATTCGTCATCGCCATGCTGGTGATCACCTGGCGTGAAGGTATGGGGTGCCATTGGTTACACGTCTCGGTCACCTGTTGTTCGCAATGACGGCACTTTGAGCAGTGTACATTACATTTCAGATGTGTTACCACGCGTGGCTCTACCCTTCATTCGATGCCTGTGAAAACCTACATTTCTGCAGGATAATGCACGACCGCATGTTGCAGGTCCTGTACGGACCTTTCTGGATACAGAAAATGTTCGACTGCTGCCCTGGCTCGCACATTCTCCAGATCTCTCACGAATTGAAGACGTCTGGTCAATGGGGGCCGAGCAACTAGCTCGTCACAATACGCCAGTCACTATTCTTCATGAACTGTGGTATCGTGTTGAAGCTACATGGGCAGCTGTACCTGTACACGCCATCCAAGCTCTGTGTGACTCAATGCCCAGGCGTATCAAGGCCGTTATTACGGCCAGAGGAGGTTGTTCTGGGTACTGATTTCTGAGGATGTATGCACCCAAATTGCGTGAAAATGTAATCACATGTCAGTTCTAGTATAATATATTTGTCCAATGAATACACGTTTATCGTCTGCATTTCCTCTTGATGTAGGAATTTTAATGGCCAGTAATGTAACTAAGGGAGTCCCACAGGATTCAGTTTTGATGGCTTTACACACAGATTTCAGTCATACTTCACAAACAGAATGCAAAAGTTTGTGCTGAATAATTCATCCTTTGAAGGGTGAAAAATTTTAGTGACTGGAGAGAAATCGTTAGCGAGTACCACAGGATTCAATTTTGGTCCACTCCCATTCCTTACCTATGGAAATGACTTTCCACTTAACATTCAACAACCAGTTGGTTCCGTTTGCAGACGATACTAGTGTTACAGTAAAACCCATTAGAGATATAGCAACCCAAGGGATGGTTAATAGTTGGTTGGCTAATTTTGGTGAGGGGACCGAACAGCCAAGTCATCTGTCCCATCGGATTAGGTAATGATGGGGGAGGAAGTCGGCCGTGCCCTTTCAAAGGAACCATTCTTGCATTTGCCTGGAGCGATTTAGGGAAGTCACGGAAAACCTGAATCATGATGGCCGGAGTAGGGGTTTGAACCATCGTCCTCCCGAACGCGAGTCCTGTGCGCTAACTACTGCGCCATCTCGCTCGGTTTGTTAATCTTATTTTTGAAAGGATTATTCAATGGTTCTCTAAATTTAAAAGAAAACGCACTATATTCAGTTCTGTGGAACAATAGTCATACCAAAAACTGATGGACCGCATGAATAGAAGCCAGTAGATAGTGCAGATTGCTCCAATTTTATGGGTGTGCATATTGATGAATACAAATAGTTAAGTCAGCTACTCGTACTCTTCGTACAATTGCTTGTCCTGGAAACAAAGGAATAAGTCTCCTGACATATTTTCCATAAAATAACGCTTATGGAGCAATTCTTTTGGGCTAGTCGACCACTTGGAAAGTACTGATTGCACAACAGCGAGCACTAAGAATAATATGTTGTGTTCACCTACGAAAGTCATGTACACACCTATCCATTTTTACTGTGGCGTCATAGTATATGTAATCGTTTAAGAAATTTAGATAATTCATCACGTTTTGAGTAGAACATTGATGTCTGTACCAACAACAGTAGAGGGAATAATAAGCTTTATTACCCATTATTAAAGCTGTCAGTGCCTCAGAAAGAAGTTGAGTGTACAGCAACAAAAAATTGCCCATTTACCAATAACATAAAATGTGTGACACGTAGCAAAGCGAGTTTTAAGTTTAACCTAAAATCATATCTTCTTGACAACTCCTACTCCGAGGACGAAATTCTATTTAAAGACTGGAAGCCTATAAAAAAAGGGCATTTTTAAGTGTATTTGCATGACTATCACTAAAAAATTATGTGTTAACACTAGTCAGTATACAGTCCTGTAAACTGACTCGTTCCACATTATTTCAATAAAGGAGTAGATCAGATGATTTATGGAACATGTAACCAAGTAACTATGAGGGATGATATGCTTGTGACCTTGGATGTTACTTTGCTGGCACTCCTGGGTTAGCATATCTAGCTGCTAACAGTAGGGCTCTGTGGACAAGCAGGATCATCGATGTGTGAAGACGGCCATACCATTAACATTTTGGTAAAATCACACTGTGGGGTCATGGGTAAGGAAGCTGTCGATCACGTAGCCATAGACGCTACTGTGACAGGGTCCTGTACGTGAACTATAATCCCCAGTCTGGACTGTCGATAACTACTAAACCGAGGTAGGAAGACCGTCAACTGGAAGGGGCATAACAACAACGGCAGCAAGAAATGCTCAATAATTCACCCTTTGGTCCCATATTCCACGAAATGCCGGAAAGATTTCTGCTCTTGTGGAGAAGAGGACGCCTAGCGCCTTTCCGTCGCGTTCCCTAGAACTACATGGAGATGCTAAAATCCATTTTCGAGAACTTGTGAAACTCGGTCATTCATTGCCAACCTGCGTGACAGCCTTATTAGCAACACATGAACACGTACTTTATAACTCAGTGTGCAGATTCACTGTTGCTGCAGGTATCCACATCTAAGACCAACATATCAACACTCAACACAAGTGCATGAAACTATATGTAGCTACTATTAAAATTTAGCATACATTATTCCTTAAAGTAAACAAGTCTAGTTTTCATGTGTACCTGTGACCAGCTAAGTGTTAAAACCGTAACAAAAATCAAAATTTATGATGAGTATTTGTACTACATCACAATTATTGCACTAACATCAGTGAGCCTACGACAGAGATTTATTAACACTTTGCCGACCGCACGTCTCGTGCAAATTTACTCGCTTGGCACCGGCAGCGCTGAAGTCGGATTACTTGGCTTGTCGCCGGCCGCTTGTCACCTTTCCGCTGATGACAATCTTCAAACATATTGACTTTTGAGCGCTTTAATTTTCCGGAAATCCTCTATTTTGCCGTATCGTTCCACAAACTCGAATTTCCTTTTCAAGTAACTTCTCTGCATGTTCTACACTGTTATAGTAATTATCCATGCAGAGGTGACGCCACTTTCCATCAGAAGGTGTCAATAGTTCCATCACTGCTTTTGCAAAAGGCTGTCCAGCGCCGGAATATATCTTGCATGAGGAAATGTATCCCGTACTCGAATCACACAGAATCCGAATGAGTATGCCGCATTTCGTAATTTTCGATGGATTGTAAACTTTAAAATTTAACCATCCACGCAAAGGTGTCATTCCTTCCTCAGTTGAGATATTTTGACTTAGATTAAACGTTTCCTTAAACTTTCTGGATAAATAATCAATTACGAATTATAGTTTGACAAGCCGGTCGGTATTATCCAGTTTATTGTTGCTGTCGGAGAAATTTAAAAATGATAATATTTGTCTGAATCGGTTGCGGGACATCATTCTGCGAAATATCGGTGTGTCTCTCAACGGATTCGTTGACCAATAATCATTGATCCTTGTTTTCTTACAATTCCCATAAGGGTACCAAAACCAAACCATTTTCTAATTTCGGGTCCCGTAACGTCGACAAATTTGGAATTTTTAAAATCCAGTTTCCTTCTATTGCAATTTTGACTGTAGTACTTTTTGGTTGCGTTGCTGATATATTCAAATAGATCGTTCCCAATATATACTTGTACGATATCCTCGACGCTCTGTGTATCTTTGGAAAACATGTTTGGACCCGGGGATCCTTCAAATTTATTATTGGTCCTCGGTAAATCAAAGTCTGACCACTGTGCACTGTCTTCTTCGTCTGATTCATCCGGAACAGTTGGCAACCGTAGCGTTCGTCCAACTGTTCTTGGATGTATTTCACTATCTTCCTACGAGTCTGCTTCACTTTCATTTTTTTGCTGTCCAATGTCTTCTTGCCAATTGGCCAAGTCGTCCGGAACGTCAGACAAGACGTCCGCGCGTTTATCGTAAATAATCCTATTGTCTCTTTCGTCCGCCTTGATGAAACACTTGTTGACATGTGTAGCTTATTGTTACCTAAACAAAACACCAACAAAATGCAAAAGTATCGCTGGCCAGTGCGTCATGCTATGCTCACGACGCCACCCTGGTGACGCCGGCCACTGAACGATACTATGCAGAAGACACCACTGTGGTGTCGCCGGCCGTTGACCGCTATTTCGCGCGCGACACCATTGTGGTTTCGCCGGATGGCATAGTGTTAACACTTGCGAGCAGTGAAGACACACAAAGTGATTAGATGTAAGTAAAATGAGGGAGCTTGTAGTCCTTTTGTTTCAGCGACATAAAACAGTTGAGAGGATATGGCACTTACATGACGTGGTATCCGGATGGAGGGTAAAACAGAAATGTAACATGCAGCCAAGGTAGTTAAATCGTTTAATCTTATGATGAAACCTATCAGCGCAGGACAGAGTCATTATTTGTGTAGTAATAGACTAAATATGGCTATTTACAGCTACATTTCTATTGCTATTAACAGTTTTCATCCGCAAGGAAGTTTCAGATCAGCGTAGGCTCCGCTGCACGGTGAAAATTCATTCCAGAAACAATCGTATAGACTGCAGCTGGGACCTGTCTCCGCAGTCCCCCTTCTGTGAAGTTTAGTAGGTGAGAGATGATGTACTGGTGGAAGTAAAGTGGCGAGTCGTGGACGGATAGCTCAGTCGTTAGAGCACTTGGCCGTGAAAGGCTAAAGTCTCAGATTCAGATTCGAGTCTCAGTCCATCACACAGTTTTATGTCCGAACAATTTCGATGAGGGAAATAGTGACTAACCGTTTAAGGAGACAGTGATTGCCTTGTTACAAAGTTCTGTTTATTTCGCCACAATCACTTATTTATGACGCAATGATAACCGGCTACGGACCACAACGGCCATTTTTGTCAACGCGTGATTGTTTTAAAGAATTTGCTGCCATTTGACTGTAAATTGTTCATTTATATCACACAATCAAGATTTCAGCTTTATAGGCACTCTCAGGTGCATGCTGAAATGTTGCAATGTACCTGAGTTATCTGTACACAATGAACAGTGCACAATGTCAGCCATGGTATGTATCTCCGATATGTACTCATATCCTGTAACACGACAACTGGTCGATAATACTAGAAATCTATTTCTTCGACGACGTCACGACGCGTAAACAGGCCAGATACGCCTGTAACATTTCGAAAAGCGCTTGAGTATAGGCGTAAAGCCGAAATGATGATTTTGTGAAATAAATGAAGAATTTGCAGTCAAATGGCGGCAATTTCTTAAAAAAAATGAAGGTGACTGTTATCCTCCACGAAGCAAAAACATGAACATTGTTCACCAAATGCCGGCCATAGCATCTGAAGGTGGCCGCTGAGGACCGAAAGCAATTATGATTGTATCAGAATAAAAGTGACTGTGTGAAAAACAAACTAAAGTTTCTAATTTGGATGATGTAAGTTAGGCTGTCTATATTACAGTGGATGAAACATTTCTCAGGCCATTTCTATTTTGCGCACCCCATATAGGGAGTGGGCAAAATTATATAAACATCGGTAGGACAACACATTACTATGCGTAATGCGGTGCACGAAAAGTGATGGCATCTTACAGTCATCTCTGAATAGATTAACACTGGTCCTGTGTGGTTTTCAATGGAATTTTACAGCATTGATCTTGCAAACTAGTGGCATGTTCAGATAACGGTGTGGAGCTAGACAGAGATAACGCAGCCTCTGTAAGTAGGCTGTTTAGGTTTTTTTTATCGGTAACGTCACGTAGCGCTATGTACGAAAATCACTGACTGTGCTGTGTGCAGTCTGTGGCTGGTTGGCTTGTTGGAATATTCGCTATTGTATTGTTGGGCTGTTGGATGTGAACAGCGCATAGCGTTCTGCAGTTGGAGGTGAGCCGCCAGCAGTGGTGGATGTGGAGAGAGAGATGCCAGAGTTTTGAGAGATTACTATGTGAGCACGATCTGGACGTGTGCCCGCCAGAAAAAGGAAATTTGTAAAGATGGATGTCATAAGATCACTTTTGAACATTATTCAAACAAATACATTGTTTGTTCTCTATCAAAAAAGTGTTCAAATGTGTGTGAAATCTTATGGGATTTAACTGCTAAGGCCATCAGTCCCTAAGCTTACACACTACTTAACCTAAATTATCCTAATGACAAAAACACACAACCATGCCCGAGGGAGGACTCGAACCTCCGCCCGGACCAGCCGCACTGTCTATGAGTGCAGCGCCCTAGACCGCTCGGATAATCCTGCGCGGCTGTTCTCTATAAAAATCTTTCATTTGCTAACTATGCCTATCAGTAGTTAGTGGCTTCAGTAGGTAGAAAGTGATTCATGAAAGGTATAGGTTATTGTTAGTCAGGGCAATATTTCTGTAGGGATTATTGAAAGTCAGATAGCGTAGCTAAAAAAATTATTGTGTGTCAGTTTAGTGTTGATCAGAATAAGTAAAGAGAGTACCGTCTGAGTACGTTCAGTTTTGCTCAGCTGTTTGAAAATCAAATAACGTAAGAGGTTTACCAGCACAGTCATTCATAATTTTCCAAAGGGGACGTTACACCTTCTCTCCAAACTAGATCACAAGGGCTCAGTAATATTGACGTTTTGTGGCTGAAGTGGTCAGGGGAGATGTAACAATTCGTTCTTCTCAAGCTCACAAAAACCAATCCTGTACGATGCGAACTGTGTCAGTAGGGGCCTCTTGGATCACAGCACCACCATTGGGGAACAAACGACGTACAATATGGTCGCCCTGATCAGCCAAAATGGACACATAATCCTTGGCAGTAATGCCGCCTTCGAGAGCATCCGTGGGTCTCACGGAATACCACGATATTGTTGCTCAGATCATCACCGAACCATTGCCATATTTTACTTTTGGGCTACAAACTCAGCCAGAAGTTGGAAACAATGTGTAACAAGACTCGTCCATCCAAACGACTCTCTTCCCTTGCTCCACAGTACAGTTTTTATAGCTTCATAACCACGTTTTCCTGTTACGTGCATTTGCTTCACTGACGTGCGGTTTTGGAATACCAGCTTTTCCTGCAATTGCGAGCTTCTGGAGCAGCCTTTCTTTTATTTTTGAGCCAACAGGTCTCGCGAGGGCGACATTCAGTTCTTCATTGTATTTTTCTGCTGTCGTTCACTTACTTTTCGTCACAATCTTCTTCAATGTCCGTTTATCACGATCGCTTAACACACTATTCCATTCGCGTTGTGCGTTAGCGGATGATGATTTTTCCGCTCTCCCTGTATGCGGTGTAAAGCTTCGATACGATGCCTCATTTCGGCTACCTCGGTTACGGACGCACCCACCACACGAGTACCAACAATTTGCTAGTGATCGATTTCACTCAGCCCCGACGTAATGCACCTGCAACTACACAGAACTCTGTTCTTACGGCGACTTATACTTGCAACGTACGAGTGGGCATCCAAAAAAAGAAGCGGAATTATTTTTTAAAAGCCATATATTTTCAAATTGTTTACAAAGCAAGTTTATCCCCTTCAAAATAATCTCCATTACGATTAATGCATTTGTCTCCACTGTGGCAGTCATAATTAGAAATGGCTGACAAACTCCTTCCTCGTTTTTTTGTTGACTTCTTCAGTGTTGTCAGATCACTGACCTTTCATGTCCCTTTTCATGCTTGGAAATTAGAAGTCGCACGGAGCCAGATCAGGCGAGTAAGGTGCGTGGGGCAGCGGAACCAAAAGTGTCTAACAAAGATGTCTGAGTGCGCAGGTGCGTTGTCGTGGTGGAAGAACCATTTCGTGTCTGCCACAACTTCGGTGAACCGTGCTCAAAGATAGCCCACTAATCTCTGACAGTTGATAAATTGTCTGTCGCCGGTCTGTGAGCATAAGCTCACGATTCTTTTTTCAATATTTTCGTCGATTCGGGCAGTTGATGGACGTTCAGAGTGAGGTTCGTCATCAATCGATGTGTCGCCCTTTTAAATCGAGCAAACCACTCGTACACTACAGTTTTTCCCATAGCTTCAGATTGGTAAGCTATTTTCAACATTAAAACAGTTTCAGTAGCATTTTTACCGAGTAGAAAACGCTGTTTACTTAACACTTACGATCATAAAAAACGAAACAAGAACAAAACAGTGGTAAAAAAACAATCACTGCAGATGATCAGAACAAGCCAAGCCGACAACACAGGCGGCACTGAACTGGCAATGAGTTCTGCTACACACGCCCATCCGCAGAAATGCGTACTACACAAGCTCCGCCCACGGTAATGCAATTCCGGTTTTTTTTTGGTACCCCCTCCTATTGCGGACATTGCACATGTGTCTTCGGTGGTCAAATACATTGAAGCGCCAAAGAAACTGGTACACACATGCGTATTCAAATACAGAGATATGTAAAGAGGCAGAATACGGTGTTGGGGTCGGCAACGTCTATATAAAAGACAAGTGTCTGGTACCTGGGGCAGTTGTTTCTGCTGCTACCATGGCAGGTTATCAAGATTTACATGAGTTTGAACGTGGTGTTATAGTTGGCGTACGAGCGATGGGGCACAGCATCTCCGAGGTAGCTATGTAGTGGGGATTTTCCCGTAGACCATTTTACGAGTGTACCGTGAATATCAGGAATCCGGTAAAACATCAGATCTCCGCCATCGCTGCGGCCGGAAAAATATTCTGCAAGAACGGGATCAATGACGACTGAAGAGAATCGTTCAATGTGACAGAAATCCAACCCTTCCGCAAGCTGCTGCAGATTTCGGTCAACAAGTGTCAGCATGCGAAGCATTCAACGAAACATCAACGATATGCGCTTTCGGAGCCTAAGAACCACTCTTATACCCTTGATAACTGCACGACACAGAGCAATACGCTTCACTTGGGCCTGTCAGCACCGACATAAGACTTTTGATGACTGGAAACATGTTGCCTGGTCGGACGAGTCTCGTTTCAAATTGCATCGAGCGGATGGACGTGTAGGGGTATGAAGCAATCTCATGAATCCATGGACCCTACATGTCAGCAGGGGACTGTTCAAGCTGATGGAGGCTCTGTAATGGTGAGGAGCGTGTGCAGTTGGAGTGATCTGGGTTGGAGTGATATGGGACCCCAGATACGTCTAGATACGACTGTGGCATGTGACACGTACGTAAGCATCCTGTCTGATTACCTGCATCCATTGATGTCCATTGTGCATTTCAAAGGACTTGGGCAATTTCCGCGCGACAATGTTACACCCCACACGTCCAGAATTGCTACACGGTGGCCCCAGGAACACGCCTCTGTGTTTAAACACTTCCGCTGTCCACCAAACTCTCTAGACGTATCTGGGATGCCTCCAGCACTAGTTCAGACATTATTCGAGTCTATGCCACGTCACGATGCGGCACTTCTGCGTGATCGTGGGGGCGCTACACGATATTAGGCAGGTGTGCCAATTTCTTTGCCTCTCCAATGTACAACAGCGAAGCCTGGATCCTTGGTCAGCACCTGCATTTATGTTCAAGCATGCGTTATTCGCGGAGTTTCCTTATTTTTGTCCAACTCTTGCAAAAGAAGCACTACAGAGCCGGTCGTAAGACAGTGAAACGTTGTTGTGATGCCTCGTGTAAGGAGGAGAAATGCGTAACATCACGTTTCCGACTTTGATAAAGGTCGGATTGTAGCCTACCGCGATTGCGGTTTATCCTATCGCGACACTGCTGCTCGCGGTGGTCGAGATCCTATGACTGTTAGCAGAATATGGAACCGGTGGGTTCAGGAGGGTAATACGAAACGCCGCGCTGGATCCCGAAGGCCTCGTATCACTAGCAGTCGAGATGACAGGCATGTTATCCGCATGGCTGTAACGGATCGTGCAACCACGACTGGATCCCTGAGTCAACAGATGGGGACGTTTGCAAGACAACAATCATCTGCACGAACAGTTCGACGACGTTTGCAGCAGCATAGACTATCAGCTCAGAGGCCATGGCTGCGGTTACTCTAGACCCTTCATCACAGACAGGAGCGCCTGCGATGGTGTACTCAACGACGAACCTAGGTGCACGAATGGCAAAACGGTATTTTTTCGGATGAATCCAGTTTCTGTTTACAGCATCATGATGGTCGCATCCATGTTTGGCGACATCGTGGTAAATGCACATTGGAAGCGTGTATTCGTCATCGCCACACTGGCGTATCACCTGGCGTGACGGTATGGGGTGCCATTGGTTACACGTTTCGGTCACCTGTTGAACAGTGGACGTTACATTTCAGACGTGTTACGACCTGTGGCTCTACCCTTCATTCGATCCCTGCGAAACCCTACATTTCAGCAGGATAATGGACGACCGCATGTTGCAGGTGCTGTACGGGCCTTGGATACAGAAAATGTTCGTCTGCTGCCCTGTCCAGCAGATTCTCCAGATCTCTCACCAATTGAAAACGTCTGGTCAATGGTCGCCGAGCAACTGACTCGTCACAATACGGCAGTTACTACTCTTGATGAACTGTGGTATCGTGCTGAAGCTGTATCGACAGCTGTACCTGTACACGCCATCCAAGCCCTGTTTGACTCAATGCCCAGGCGCATCAAGGCCGTTATTACGGCCAGAGGTGATTGTTCTGGGTACGGATTTCTCAGGATCTATGCACCCAAGTTGCTTGAAAATGTAATCACATGTCAGTTCTAGTTTAACATATTTGTCCTGTAAATACCCGTTTATCATCTGCATTTCTTCTTGGTGTAGCAATTTTAATGGCCAGTAGTGTACGTGGTTCATAGCAGCTTAGTTATACGGAGAGGGAGAATACACCATTTGACAAGGTGAGCACTGTACATGAGTCGGCGTTAGAATTCGTACCTGCGGCCTGAGCAGCTCCTGCAGGAGCTCCGGCGGCAGCTCCGAGCCCAGCAGCGTCTGCATCAGCGCCTGCTGGAAGGGCGTCAGCGACGGCGAGGCGGGCAGCGGCCGGTACGGGGGACCCCGCGGTCTGGGCCGGCGGCCCATCAGCAGCCGCAGCAGCAGCTGCTGGGCCTGCGCCTCCAGCTGGTTGGGGTCAGCCACCTGCGAACACGGGGCAGGCGCACCCTCACCTCGAGTCTTCTGTTACTACACAAAACAACTTACAAAGACATAAGAAACATTGCCAGCTAATGAGAGTTGAGGGAATCATCTGGAGTGCCCCAAGGAAGTGTGGTAGCTCCGCTGTTGTTTTGTATCTATATAAATGATCTTTTGGATAGAGTGGATAGCAATGTGCAGCTGTTTGCTGGTGATGCTGTGGTGTACGGGAAGGTGTCGTTGAGTGACTGTAGGAGGATACAAGATGACTTGGACAGGATTTGTGATTGGTGTAAAGAATGGCAGCTAACTCTAAATATAGATAAATGTAAATTAATGCAGATCCATAGGAAAAAGAATCCCGTAATGTTTGAATACTGCATTAGTAGTGTAGCGCCAGACACAGTCACGTCGATTAAATATTTGGGCGTAACATTGCAGAGCGATATGAATTGCGACAAGCATGTAATGGCAGTTGTGGGGAAGGCGGATAGTCGTCTTCGGTTCATTGGTAGATTTTGGGAAGATGTGGTTCATCTGTAAAGGAGACCGCTTATAAAACACTAATACGACCTATTCTTGAGTGCTGCACCAGCGTTTGGGATCCCTATCAGGCCGGATTGAGGGAGGACATAGAAGCAATTCAGAGGCTGGCTGCTAGATTTGTTACTGCTAGGTTTGATCATCACGCGAGTGTTGCGGAAGTGTTTGAGGAACTCGGGTGGGAGTCTCTGGAGGAAAGGAGGCGTTCTTTTCGTGAATCGCTACTGAGGAAATTCAGATAACCAGCATTTGAGGCTGACTGCAGTACAATTTTACTGCCGCCAACTTATTTTTCGCGGAAAGACCACAGAGATAAGATAAGAGAGATTAGGGCTCGTACAGAGGCGTATAGGCAGTCATTTTTCCCTCGTTCTGTTTGGGAGTGGAACAGGGAGAAAAGATGCTAGTTGTGGTACGAGGTACCCTCCGCCACACACCTTATGGTGGATAGCGAAGTATGTGTGTAGATGTAGATGCTTAGATGACAGCGATCCATTGTTATGAAATTATTGGTAAATGCCACAAGAGTCACTGACCGCAAGTATTTGTTTATTCAGTTATCGATTTCCATCGCTTTGATCATCTTTATGAAGTTAATAGAGAAAGCAAGTAAAATATGTAGCCATAAGTGGCATTGTCCATGGATTAGAATCATGGTAAAATAGTAACAACACCTGCCCTGCAATGTCGTGTCATTGCTTCCGTACCGTCCCTACATTACGGTTAGTTACTAGTGTGGTCAAAATAAATGTTGCATTATAGGATATGGAACCCTACCTTTTTACGAACACACTGCTTTTTCTTTTTACCCAAACATGTTTCAGCATCTCTGTACCATCATCAGCGGGTTTTTTGTTTATCGGAAAACTGTAAAAAATGTAAATACTTTAGGTTATAATTGATTTAGCAAAGTGATATCTAAAGAAATTTGTCGTTCGTTTTGCTTTTTGCCGTGATTTTACATTATGCGGTTTTGCAGGACCAACTCTATAGTGTCCTGCACTGATAGCTTGTCATCTCCAAACCAAACAATGTAAATGTAATTTTCACCAGCAATTTAACACACCTCTTGATTTTCAACAACGTGATTTTTTTTACGCAAAACATTTTGACAAGCCAAAAATCCACGTTTTTAAAAACCAAGGGATGTGTTAAATCGCCTATGAAATTCACATTTACAATGTTTTGGTTTGCAGATGATAAGTTATGGGTGCAGGGCACTATACAGTTGGTCCTGCAAAACCACATAATGTGATCACTGTAAGAGGCAAAAAGAACGAAATATTTCTTTAGGCCTCACTTTGTTACATCAGTTATAAAACATTTACACTTTTTACAGTTTTTCAATGAACAAAAATACCCACTGATGATGGCACAGAGGTATTGAAACATCTTTGGGTAAAAGAAAAAAGCAGTGAGTCTGCAAAAAGGCGGAACCCATATCCTGGAATTTAACTGCAAATGCGGAAAGAAAGGACGGGAGCTGCTGTTCCAAAAGATGAATGTAAATGTTGCATATTGCTTTATTGTGAATAATTGACATAACAGGAAACAAAATTGATTTTTTTTCTGTCAGGCACAGTGGTAAGAAAATAAAGAGGATAAACACCTTTGCATTTTATAAAAATAGAGAAAATTACGAAAACGACATCTTGCATAAGACCCCATTGCAAACACTGCAGTTTCTTCTCACAGTCATATTGCATAACACATTCTTTATGAATCAATTGCCGCCCCCCCCCCCATTCGTATTTGCGGACGCTTGTGACTGCGACTAGGTGTACTCTTTGGCAAATTGTGTAGATAAGCTTGTTTAATATTGTCACTTTTCTCCACAGCGACATTTAGTGATGCGCTGTGTCTACTGGGACAGAACGACTGCAGACTACTCGCTTTAACGCTGCCCGTGCATTCTCAATGTAGTTTGTTCTCTAGAATTGGAGGCCATTCCATTCAAATGCTTCTGTACTCCACTAGGAAGGTATTTGTAAGATAATGACGATGCAATCGCGCCATCAGGCTGAATCATGCTCCAATATGTTCACCAACTGCAACCTCAATGCAAGTGAGGATGTCGTCCCAATACTTCACAGCATTCCTCCTCCCATGTACTGGCATAAGGGGTGCAACCATACACCATTCTACCCCATAGGATGACCGAACCGCCCTGATAAGGGTGGAGATGTGCGACACAGTTAAGATGTTGTCCTCGTTGCCTCCACACATGAATATTTGTACTGCCAGCTCGGGGACTGATACGAATCTCATCAGAAGAGAGCACTGTGTCCCACTGCTGCTCAGTACACAAAGAGTGGTTTCGTGCCCCTCTTTGAAACCGATTTAGAGGAGCCTTGAGAGATTTTCTGGCACCTAATCCCTGCTCATGGAGCCTATTTCGCATCGTTTCTGTTGGCATCTGCACTCCTGTAGCCGTTTGCAAGTGCCATGAAAGTGTATCGTTGTGTTCAGAGTTTCAGCTTGCTTTTACTTTCAGATACCTATCCTGAAAAACTGTTGGTCTTCTTCCGCGGCCACTTCTGTGACAATCCTGAACAGCTCCTGTGGCTAGAAACTTGTTCCAGATTCTAGAGTCATCACTTTGACATTCGCTGTGAAATCCACTTGTCCCATTCCCTGCTCATTAAAATCACTATATGGAGCTTCAAAACGTACATTACTGTTCTCCGAAGCATACTGAAACTACACAACTTTCGTAATTCCACATAGCACCTGTTTATAGGTGACTTCTATGTCACAGACTGCACGTACTGCCGCCTCACGGTAGAAACACAGAATATTGCAGCTAGAATTACATTACAAAATAACCACGCTGTTGACATCATAATATATTCCTCGTCCATCACGAACAATATTAATGTTTCGACGATATGCAACATTTATTTTGACTACTGTATTAATCCATGTGTCAGTGCCGCTTACGGCTACAGATTTTAATTGCTTTCTCTGTTAATTTCATGAAGACAGATCAATCTGAAGATGATCAAAACGATGGAAACCGGTAACTAAATAAATAATGCGATCAGTGACTCTTGTAACATTCACAAAAAATTGTCAGTTAACTGTAGTAAAGTCGTTTGGCATCAATGATTGGGAGACCCCTTAAGTTCAGCTTGAGCTGCCTGCATTGCAAAGGTGTTTTCTATCCTTTGCACCTGTAGGCACCTTTCCTTCTCGATGTGTGACCCTTGTGTTTTGTTTAAGTATAATTATTAAGTGTGGATTAATGTAATGAGCACGGGTGGATACATGCGCGCGCGCGCTTGTGTGCGTGTTTGTGTGTGTGTGTGTGTGTGTGTGTGTGTGTGTGTAGCGTGGTGTTATGTATGTCTGTGATGAAGATGAGAGGAAGTATAAGGTGGATCCCAGTGCGGGCACATAGTCTACTTGGCTTCAATGGCAGCAAGGGGATCGCCGAGCTTAAACTCCCCAATTGATGGACGGATCAACAGGGTCACATGCCCTCAATTCATGAGTTTTGGAACTGCTTCTAGGGCACTGGTGCAGAGAGTGGTGATCGGGGACTTAACCCCACCACCCTTCGTGTCCCCCCCTGTCGTAAAGGCAAACGGAAAAATGTCCAAGCCCAATAGTACTTACTTCCGGTGAAACATTTCAGTCTTAGTGTGATTCTTAGGCACGTACGTTCTAAACGGCGAAAACGGTTCCCCGGGCACCCAATGCCAATTCAAGTTTGCCTATCTAACGGCTTCCACGGGCAACAAAACTTTGATCTTCAGTATTTCATGTAATTATGTTTTGAGGCAGTGTAACTTGCAGTGCACAAATAACCCAGACTTACTCACTGTGCAAACAGTTAGCACTTAGTGACTTTTATCAAACTTTACACTTAATTTGAAACCATTTTGAAACAGTTTCTCGCTGGCACCTCCAGCCCTCCCCCCTCCCCTCTACCCCGCTCCCACTTCATAAGATAATGAAAGGAAGGAAGAGAAGTTTATCGCTTCTTACATTGCCTCGTTGTACATCCTAGTTTACTAGTAATTCGATCTTGATAAAACCGTGGCTTCAAAGAAATCGCGAACTTGGCGATTTCTTGATGCCAGTGGATGTACTGCTACGGCTGACTTATCTGAGTTGCCCGGACTGATGGTGTGATCATGGGGGATCTATTCAACGCAGATGTAGCGAATTTTTATACGGAAGACCTGGAAGAAGCAGTCCTTGAGACAGAGAAGAAGAAACTATCGTGTTGGATTCCGTACGTTGACGATACTTCCGCTACGTAACTTTCACAATTTCTAAATTTTATGGATGATATTAATTCTAGTACAAAGTTCACTAAAGAAAAAAAGGAAGAGGGTCAAATTTAATTTTTGGATGTACAAATACTTAGAATCCCTACGAAACTGCAGGGAACAAAGTCTATAGAAAGTTCACTCACACTGATAGATCGGTTCACAGTAATTCAAATCACCATCCGAAATAGAAAAGTGGGCTAAAAAAATCTGTGAGTCACAGTATTTGGAGGACGAGCTCGATCATTTAAGAACTCCCTTTGGAAGAAAGGGCAGCTGTGACAGAGAGATAAATAAGGAACAACAACCAAAGCCCGCATCTCGTGGTCGTGCGGTAGCGTTCTCGCTTCCCACGCCCGGGTTCCCGGGTTCTATTCCCGGCGGGGTCAGGGATTTTCTTTGCCTCGTGATGGCTGGGTGTTGTGTGATGTCTTTAGGTTAGTTAGGTTTAAGTAGTTCTAAGTTCTAGGGGACTGATGACCTAAGATGTTAAGTCCCATAGTGCTCAGAGCCATATAACAACCAGAAAAGGAAAGTGTTCCTTCTATTCGCAAAATCGGTCACAGATCGCATCTGCAGAGAACTCAGAATATATGGTACTGGCACTGTGTTTAAACCAACAAGGAAGGGTAGTGAATATCTGAACAAAGAACATAAGCCCACCGCTTGCCACAGCCAGAGTAAATAAAATCCCTTGCATACGCGCTCAAATGCACATATGAACTACAAAAAAAGCATTAATACCCATCTTAAGGAAAACATGAGTAATTTGCGTCTGGGCAGCGTGGATAAATCAGCAGTAGCAAAACATGATGTTATCAAGATCGAACCATTACAATGCTACGGTGCACAGACACGTCATTGTTATTTAAAAACACAACAGAAGGCCGGACGGTGTGGCCTTGCGGTTCTGGCACTTCAGTCTGGAACCGCGTGACCACTACGTCGCAGGTTCGAATCCTGTCTCGGGCATGAATGTGTGTGATGTCCTTAGGTTAGTTAGGTTTAAGT
Organism: Schistocerca gregaria; assembly: GCF_023897955.1. Lineage (NCBI taxonomy): Eukaryota > Metazoa > Arthropoda > Insecta > Orthoptera > Acrididae > Schistocerca > Schistocerca gregaria. The sequence continues at coordinate 165,106,703 of NC_064921.1, forward strand.
AGTTCTAAGTTCTAGGCGACTGATGACCACAGATGTTAAGTCCCAAAGTGCTCAGAGCCATCTGAACCACAACAGAAGATATGTACACGTCCAGTCACATTAATGTGACCATCGCCTATGTTCCATGTAAAGCTGCAATAACCACTCAGTCGCAGTCTGACCCATTTAAACCACACAAACCAACCAACCAACCAACCAATAACCACTCACAGATGGTAGATGGCAGCAGTGGGATTTGAGGGTATACACAGCGTAGGGGGGAAGCGGGAGGGGAACAATGAAGTCGTTGACGTGATGCGGAAACGAAGTGATCCGACATCCTAAAGGACATGATCATTGCCTTTCGGGTCAAGGGTGGAAGCATTTCCAAAACTGCTTAGCTTGTAAACTGTTCGCGTGCTGCCGTTGTTAAAGTACACTCATGTTCATAAATGAAGGATAATGTTGATACATGGTGAAAAAACGCTCTGGTGGGCGAGTTGAGGGTTTAAATCACCTCGGAGTATGGCCATGCAGTGAATTTGACCTGCGGTTGTCGCACGGTCGCGCTGGCAGCAGTCCACATACGCAGAGGTGTGTCGGTGCATGTCAGAGTACGGCGCAGCGGGTAAGTGTGCGGACGTTTTTAGACGTGCTAGTGGTGACCGTGTGTTGAAAGTGGTTCCAAGAACACATATTCATGACGTTATGAGGGGTACAATACTAGGGCGACTGGAGGCTGGTCAAACACAGCAGGTAGTAGCAGGGGCCCTCCGTGTGCCACAAAGTGTGATCTCCAGATTACGGCAACGATTCCAGCAGACAGGAAACGTGTCCAGGCGCTACTGCACGGGACGTCCACAGTGTACAACACCACAAGAAGACTGATATCTCACTATCAGTGCCCGCAGACGGCCACGGAGTACTGCAGGTAGCCTCGCTTGGGGCCTTACCGCAGCAACTGGAACAGTTTTCTCCAGACACACAGCCTACAGAGGACTGAACAAACATGGTTTATTCGCCCCGAGACCTGCAAGGTGCATTCCACTGACCCCTGGTACCTGGTTATTGGAACAGTGGTCTCAGGTTATGTTCACGGACGAGCCCATGTATAGTCTGAACAGTGATTCTCGTCGGGTTTTCATCTGGCGTGAACCAGATATTAACCCCTTAATGTCCTTGAAAGGGACCTGTATCTGGCAAGTGGTTTGATGGTGTGGGGTGGGATTATGATTGGTGCGTGTACACCCCTGCATGTCTTTGACAGAGGAACTGTAACAGATCAGGTGTATCGGAACGTCCTTTTGCACCAATATGTCCGCCTTTTCAGGGGTGCAGTGGGTCCCACCTTCCTCCTGATGGATGATAACGCACGGCTCCACCGATCTGCCATCGTGAAGGAGTACCTTGAAACAGAAGACATCAGGCGAATGGAGTGGTCTGGCTGTTCTCCAGACCTAAACTCCATCGAGCACGTCTGGGATGCTCTCGGTCGACATATCCCTGCACATCTTCAAAACCCTATGACACTTCAGGAGCTCCGACAGGCACTGGTGCAAGAATGGGAGGCTACACCCCAGAAGCTACTCGACAACCTGATCCAGTATATGTGAATCCGTTGTGCGGCCTGTGTTCGTGTGCATGGTGATCATATCCCATATTGATATCGGGGTACATACACAGGAAACAGTGTCGTTTTGTAGCACATGTGTTTCGGGGCGGTTTTCTTAACTTATCACCAATACCGTGGACTTACAGATCTGTGTCGTGTGTGTTCCCTATGTGCCTATGCTATTAGCGTCAGTTTTGTGTAGTGCCACGTTGTGTGACACCACATTCTGCAATTATTCTTGATTTATGAGCATAAGTGTATATTGTGCATGGAAAAATGGCACTATCCAAAACCAACGTTGAAGAAATTGTGCTGCGCCATAGACAATAGATTACAGGAATGAACTATGTGTGTGGGTGAACAGGCTTGCAACTGTTGAACAACTGAATGCATAGTTTGAAGCAAGGGACTGCCAACGGTGTCTCCTCAATGACCGTCCAGTGAACGTTTCTGCCTAGGGGCCTCAACAGTGGGTGCCTGGTTCATGTACACATGTTGACTGCTGTCACTGGCGAAGAAGGCTGGGATTTACACGCCAACAGGGCGTCCTCTGAGCGGCGACAGGTGGCCTCTTCAGATGAACCACGTTTTATGAGCCATTAGACAGACAGTCTACGACGTGTGCGGCCGTGCAACAGTCGTCGGAAGGGTCAAGATTGGTGGAGGAAGGACTATGGTGTGGGGAATGGTTTCGTTGCATTCGCTGAAGTCTTCTCGTCAGTCTGGAACGCACAATGGATCAAAACAAGTACGCATTTATCCTCAGATACCATGTCTACCCCTGCTATCTTGCTGTTTCTCCTCAGCACCTTGGTATCTATCAGCACCACAATGCAACGTCTCACACTGCTCGCGATGAACATGTAGGGTTCGAAAAGCACTAGGATGAGTTTACCGTACTCCCCTGGCCACCAAATCCCACAGATCTAAGCCCACTCGAGAATCTGTGGGACCACCTCGCTCAGGCTGTTCGCGCCATGGAACTATGAAACCCAGCGCAGCTGTAAATGGCCATGGCATGGCTCCACATCCCTGTCGGTACTTTCCAGAATCTCACTCACTGTCTTCCTCCTCGCCCGCATAGTTATTCAGGCTTCCGACAGGTGGTCACATTAATGTGACTGGACAGTGCATAATGAGTTCGACTTGCTGACTTATTTGAAGTCGTTATAGCCTGTGATGTTGTGTCCAACGTTGGAAGAGGAAATGCTGGGCAGAGACATACGACTTGGACCACAGCATGACGCCCACAAACAAATGTTACCGCAAATGCAATGAGATTTGGTCGGCTGCACTCACCACAGCGGCAGGGTCTCTAGGGTCGGCGGGCACAGGGAGCAGCCTGTAGCCGGGCTCCTGCTGCGGCAGTGGCTCCTGCTGCTGCTGGGAGCCGTCCCTCGCGTAGGCGGCCAGCGCCTGCAGCAGCTGCGCCGGCGACGCGCTGCCCGGGGGCGGAGGCCTTCCCGCAGTGAAGAGGCCGCGGAACGGCGTCTCTGGCACCGGCCTCGCCGTCGTTGTGCCCGGATCGACGTATGCTTCGTCCGCCTCCTCTGACCGGTACCTGCAGCGCACACACACATAGCGCCCACGTCGCTGCTTTCAACTTCATCTTGTAACGGAACAGTGCTACCTCACATGGCTCTTAGTGTTTTATGGAAATGTGATGCGTGATTGTTTAGTGATGCTCATGGTGCTACCGTAAGATTATTTAATACCAGCTGCTCCAGACACGCGTTGATGTGGCTCAGTCTAGTTAAATGGAATAGAATGAAAACAGAAACTACAAGTTTCAAACATGTACTGAAATTAGAAATATGCCCTAATCTCCTTCTCCCCCTTTCCCCCCACCCTCCTTCTCTCTGTGCATCTCTCCTGCCCCTCTCTTTGTCCATCTCCTCTTCCTTCCCCCTCTCTCTGTCCATCACCTACTCCTCCCTTTATCTGTCAATCTTCTCCTCCATCCTCTCTCATTCTCTCATCATCTCCGACTTTCCCTGCTCTCCCCCACTCTCTGTCCATCACCTCCTCCATCCTCTCTCATCATCTCCATCTTCCCCTGCTCTCTCCCACTCACTGTCCATCACCTCCTCCATCCTCTCTCATCATCTCTGCCTTCCCCTGTTCTCTCCTGCTCTCTGTCCATCACCTCCTCCGTCCTCTCTCATCATCTCCACATTCCCCTGCTCTCCCCCACTCTCTGCCCATCTCCTCCTCCATTCTCTCTCATCTTCTCCGCCTTCCCCATCACCTGCTCCCCCTTTCTATGTTCATATGCTCCTTCCCATCTCTCTCCATCTCCTCCGCCCCATCTCTGTCTACCTCCTCCTTTTCACTTTCTACATCCCTTACGTCGCACCACTTTGTCCATTACCTCTTTCCTTTCCCACTCTATGACCCTGAGCCTCGTTCATTGTTATTTCATATTCAGATTCTGTAATATCATTCTGATCATCAGCTGAAAAGCTATAAATTCAACACTGCTGTTTGCCAATAACGTTTCACTATTGTTTATATAGCCTATGTTCATCCGAATGTTTATTAGATTATTGTGTAAAAATTTAAAGTAAATCGACCAAAAATTTTTGTAGTGTTTTGGTAGTAACATTTCCTTGTAGTGTATTGCATATTTATTTATGTGTCCTTTTTTAAAAATGATATGTATATAAAACATGCACAGTTCCAAAGAAATTGGTGAAGAACGAATATTTAAGATTTGTATCACATGAACATTTGCATTTTTATTTACATAGGTTGTGTATTTAACTATTATTCCAGCAACAGAATAAAATGTTCAATTTTTTGAATTCCCTTAATTGTCTCCCACTGCGTCGCAGAAGCTTGAAATGGGCCTCAAAATAACATACAACTTCTCCCGTAATGGTGCAAAAGCGTGTCGCATTCCGACGTCACCCTCAAGATGGCAACTTTTCAAACAGCAAGGTATCGGTACATGCGAAAGAAAGGCCAGCACTCAGAAATTCATGTGAGGTGTAATAATGGTTAATGACGTAAAATTGGCGCCGAATTCCACTGCACTTCTGCCCAATTCCACCGTGCCCGTTGTCGCGCGATGGCAAGGTCGTCGCATCCCTTCTTACCCACATTCAAAAAATGGTTCAAATGGCTCTGAGCACTATGGGACTTAACATCTTAGGTCATCAGTCCCCTAGAACTTAGAACTACTTAAACGTAACTAACCTAAGGACATCACACAACACCCAGCCATCACGAAACAGAGATAATCCCTGACCCCGCCGGGAATCTAACCCGGGAACCCGGGCGTGGGAAGCGAGAACGCGACCGCACGACCACGAGATGCGGGCCACCCACATTCCACCTCTTGCCACATTCCCATCTTTTGCGATTGATGTCAGAACTGCGACGACCAGCGCCGACTTCACGTAGTTACCTTATGGGTGACCGAGGAAAACATTTCAGACACACCACCGCTCAGTACGGGCACGAAAAGGTCTCAGGGGGCTGTGACGCCATGTAAATATTTTGTTCCCACATTTCCGGTTTAGTGAAGGACTTTATAGTGACATAAGAAGATTCTAGTGTTCAGTAACATTAATAATAATGTTGATGTTGTGGTCTTTAGACCCAAGACTCATTTGATGCAGCTCCCCACGCTAATCTGTCAATGGAGCCATCTTCATCCCCAAACAACTGAAACCTCCATCCTTTTGAACCAATTTGCTGTATTCATCCCTTGGTCTCCTTCTACAGTTTCACTTCACCGTTTCCCCGCTTCCATCTATCAACAAATTTACGATTCTTTGATACCCCAAAACGTCTCCTGTCAAACAATTCCTTCTTTTGGACAAGATGTGCCATAAATTTGTTTTTACGGCAGTGTGATTTAATATCTCCTCATTAGTTGCTCGATTTATCCCTCTAATTTTCAGCAGTCTTCTGTAACACCACTTTTCATAAAGGCGCTTCAGTCTGGAACCGCGGGACCGCTACGGTCGCAGGTTCGAATCCTGCCTCAGGCATGGATGTGTGTGATGTCCTTAGGTTAGTTAGGTTTAAGTAGTTGTAAGTTCTAGGGGACTGATGACCTCAGCAGTTAAGTCCCACAGCGCTCAGAGCCATTTGAACCATTTGAACCACTTTTCAAAACCTTATAATCTTTTTCTGTGTGAACTACTTATTGTGGTCGTTTCACTTGTACACAAGGCTACACTCCAGACAAACAGCTTCCAAAACATTCCCTTGTACTAGGTTTTCCTTCTGTTGCTCCGCAGGATGAACACAGCACATGCCAAAGTTGTACAGAACAACTTTAATGTCTATGTGTACTTTCATTAAATGTTTTTGTTTCGCCAGTGTAGACTATATTTGAAGTTTTATTAACATATTTAAATCATTAACGTAAGTCAACGAATTTTGTTACTTGTAGCAGTCTCTGAAATACCTTTCATTTTGTTTGGATTAACAGCCAATATGTTTTTAAAATGCCAGAAATATTCGTGAAAAGTAATAATCAGTTAAACTTAGTTACTTGTCGCCAGGCAAAATAACCACAAATCTTATCATGTGGTGATGTGAAATATAGATAGCATATTTAGTAAGTTTACTGAAAGCTGATACACGTCCTTAGTCATTACATGGTGATGATAAAAAAGTAGTAACGGAGTTCAGTAACTGGTTGTGATGCTGATTGCTAGCCTTACTGGTAATGTAAACTCATAGAGACAGAAATGTAACGGACATGAAACGCGTAAGCGAGATATTTGGTACTAATCGATGCAACCAATGACAGGAGGATACACGGGAAGCCGGGTTCGACTGTCATTGACGGATAGTGTGAAACAGTACGCTAAGACGATTTGGATACTACAAAAGGAAAGCTGATTAGAATACAGAAATCAGGGATGGGCCAAGAAAGAGGGAGGTAGTTTTACACCTCTGGGCGAAGGGGTGTTACTGAAGAAAAGGGAAGCAATGCTGACGCTGAGAAGTATACGGGGATGTGGGACGTGGAAGAGATCTCAGTAAATGTCTAAAGTCAAAATACATAATTAAAAGTGGAATAATAAAATGGTTGGCCTCTCATTTCCATCTTGGCATTAATTAATTGCCAGTATTTTGTATAAGACCTCCTGTAATTGCTGTATTAAAACCCTGGGTACCTTATTATACGACTGAAAATTTGAAAAGAAACTGCTCTCAGACAGAAATCGAATCCTCTTACTCGGATATTCTAATGCAAGACTTTACCCACGTCACTGACTGAGCACAACAGTTACACAGCACTGAATTTAGGCTCTCGTCGGACATGTTATTACAATGTTGTCAGATTGCCTTTCTTTGACGTTCATTTTCTACCGGGAATACGCAAGGGGCGAAATTTTGTTACAGACACTTCTTTGCACAGTTTACATTAAAGGAATCACACTGTGGCATCAGAGCGCGAGAATTTTACTCCACCCTATATATCTCTACTTGACGCCATGCCAAATTTCATTTTCTTTTCTTTATTGGATTTCAGTTCTGGCAGCAGCGTAATATGCTGCTCTAAAGCCTATAGAAAAGTTAAAAAACATAATGAGAATAGAAACAAACAAGAAAAACCGGCGATAAACGGTGACATTGTAAAATTGTAAAATGGCGGTAAGGTGTGGAATTTAAAATATAAAAGCTCTGCAGCGACGGTGCTGATGAAGCAGTAGACAGGCACAATTAAAAAACAGGGCGACAGTCTGGTTTCTGTTTGCACGAAATAAAAAACCGAACTAGCGACAGTATGGCAGCTGTTCGCAACACTGACAAGGGACGCACAACACTAAACACTCACTTATAACAGCACTATACAGGTGACATGGTTGCAGATAGGGGAGGGGGGACCGGACCTATGATGGGGAAAAGGGGCGAGAGGAAAAGAATAAGGGGGGAGCTGATGGAGGGAGGGGACAAAAAAAAGGGGGCTGGGCGGACGCGAGAAGGAGTGGGAAAGGCAGTGGAGGGGAGAGCAGAAAGGACTCAGGGGAGAGAAGGGAGGCAGAGAGAGGGAAGGCAGGGAAAAAACAGGGTGGAAGGGGGGAAAGAGGGAGCCTGGGGAAAGGACAGAGGAGAGGAGGGCGAGGTGAGGATCAGAGTTGATAGGAGGGATAAATGGAGAGAGGAGATCATCCAGGAGGGGGAGTTGATGGAAGCCACCTTGGTAAAGGAGATGAAGGGTTTAGAGATGGAAGGTAGGGGGGACACAACAGTAAAGGCGTTGCAGAGGAGCAACTAGGGGATGAGGGGGATCAAGGTGGCGGGAGGTGTAGAGTATGCGGATGTGTTCAAGGAATAGGAACAGATGGGGGAAAGGAATCAGGTCGTAGAGGATCCGCATGGGGATGGGAGCCGTGCACGGAAGGCCAGGCAGAGTGCATGGCACTCGAGAATCTCTAGGGCCTATGCTAAAAGAAACTGTGAAACTGTACTGTCTGTCTGTCTGCTTGAACACGCTAATCTGCAGAACGACTAGACGAATTTTCAGAGGCAACTTGAGAATAGCTTGGAGCAACATACAGGCCTTATTTCATCAAAATATGATCAGGAAAGAAAAGATATTTTAATTTAAAGCTTTATCTAAAGTCGTCTGCTCAGCTTAGTAGTTCAGGTGTTTAATCATCATGGCGTAATATACCAAAGAACCAACAGATGGTGCTGTTAGTTCTGTAGCACATCTAAGAATCAATAGGTGGTGCTGTCAATTTTCTTAACTCAGTGGGACACATACAGGTTTATGTCTGTGACAGAATTTAGCACCACAGTCCTTTCTTTACGAATACAGCCTAAAAGTGAATTCACTTGGCAAAGATATAGAAATTTACTGGTTACTCTTTGTGTATTAAAAATTTCATGACATTACATTGCTTCGTTCGATAACTTTTATTTATACTCTTTCCTAGTAAAAACGGATTTATTAAGTTTGCTTGGTGATTTTGTTGTCTCCCCATTACATTTTGGTTTCATTTTGCTTATGAATAAAAGTATGTGGAAAATGGTCGCGTCTTTCTGAATACATTAGAATGGCTAAAGGACTGAGGATTACACAATCTCACGAACCCAAAGAATTTTGTGATGGAAACTTGCTGAAGCTCGAGAACAGCAGGCCTTAACTTACTCTTTGAAAACTCCTTCCAAACGCAAGGTGCGATGTAACTCTGATGTCCGCAGCGTGTGGTCGTGAGGTAGCGTTCTCGCTTCCCGCGCCCGGGTTCGATTCCCGGCGGGGTCAGGGATTTTTCTCTGCCTCGTGATGACTGGGTGTTAGGTTAGTTATATTTAAGTAGTTCTACGTTCTAAGGGACTGATGACCATAGATGTTAAGTCCCATAGTGCTCAGAACCATTTGTAACTCTGATTGAGGATGTGGTATGCATTACCTCACTCCTCAAAACCCTTCACTCACAGAGGCTCAAAGTTGCTTCTCTGCAACGTAACATAATATAAGCAGATATTTTGATGGGAAGTAGCGCTGGCTTATCCCTAATAGTTAACCATTCCGTTTTAAACATGTGCAATTCTTAGCGAGACTGTGTTATGGCTCGACCACAAATAATGGGCAAGGCCAGATGATGCGTGTTACAGGCGTGGATCTTATTGTCAGTTGCTTTTCGTGTGACTAACTCTATGTGGCTGTCACCGTCGTTAGTGAAGCAAACAAGCTCTTCGTTGACGAAGAGTTCTCGGGCTTCCAGCCAGGTGGCGGTGTCTGTAAACTGCGACGTTTCGACGAGTGACATACTCATTATCTTCTGGCGAAGTCGCAGTTTGCAGACACCGTCACCCATCTGGAAACCCGAGAACTCTTCGCCAGCTGTATACGCCGGGAAAGCATACATTCACAAGCTCTTCGTTCATCTCCAATCACACTACTTCAAAAATTCTGTATAAAGAAGCTTTGCAAGTCAAAAATAAATTCCACATTTACGAAGTCTCGGGCAAAGCTATAAATAAATACTCGGGTAATATCGGCTTTCTCGGATAGTGTCTTTAGTAATTGTAAAGAAATTACAGACCCTGTGGTCATACAAACGAAGGTTTCAGGTCCCTGAAGATGGGTTGGAATATCGGAAACGCGAGGCAGCCCGGTCCTCACCTGGTGAACAGCGGCTGCGCCGGCACGTAGTAGTATAGGGGCTGTTCCGGCGCCAGCTGCCTGCGCAGCGCGTTTCCCCTGACGGGAGACTCCCTGCCACGCTCTTTGGCCGCCGCCTCCTGCTGCTTCTCGTGGACTACAGCGGCCGCCGCCTCTTCCGCGTGCGTGTTCTCGTCCTCGCCCTCTTCGTCGGCTGCCTTCGTCGCATCCTCCTCAGCTTCTTCCTCTGCGGATGGCCGTCTGGTCACGAATACCACCTGTCGGTACATAAACAGATGCACACTTTGAAACAATTGCAAATGAATTAACAGGAAATGAATTAAAAACGATCTATCGACAGGGATGAAGTCGAACGAAAATGCAACGATGACAACAAATGCTATAAGTGCAAACCACTAAAAAACACTGTTGTTGTTTTTGTGGTCTTCAGTCCTCAGACTGGTTTGATGCTTTCCATGCTACTCTATCCTGTGCAAGCTTCTTCATCTCCCAGTACTTACGGCAACCTACATCCTTCTGAATCTGCTTAGTGTATTCATCTCTTGGTCTCCCTCCACGCTACCCTCCAATACTAAACTGATGATCCCTTAATGCCTCAGAACATGTCCTACCAACCGTTCCCTTCTTCTAGTCAAGTTGTCCCACAAACTTCTCTTCTCCCCAATCCTATTCAGTACTTCCTCATTAGTTATGTGATCTATACATCTAATCTTCAGCATTCTTCTGTAGCACCACATTTCGAAAGCTTCTATTCTCTTCTTGTCCAAACTATTTATCGTCCATGTTTCACTTCCATACATGGCTACACTCCATACAAATACTTTCAGAAACGACTTCCTGACACTTAAATCTATACTCGATGTCAACAAATTTCTCTTCTTCAGAAACATTTTCCTTGCCATTGCCAGTCTACATTTTATATTCTCTCTGCTTCGACCATCATCAGTTATTTTGCTCCCCAAATAGCAAAACTCTTTTACTACTTTTAGTGTCTCATTTCCTAATCTAATTCCTTCAGCATTACCCGACTTAATTCGACTACATTCCATTATACTTCTTTTGCTTTTGTTGATGTTCATCTTATATCCTCCTTTCAAGACACTATCCATTCCGTTCAACTGCTCTTCCAAGTCCTTTGCTGTCTCTGACAGAGTTACAATGTCATCGGCGAACCGTAAAGTTTTTATTTCTTCTCCATGGATTTTAATACCTACTCCGAATTTTTCTTTTGTTTCCTTTACTGCTTGCTCAATATACAGATTGAACAACATCGGGGAGAGGCTAAAACCCTGTCTCACTCTCTTCCCAACCACTGCTTCCCTTTGATCTCCCTCGACTCTTATAACTGCCATCTGGTGTCTGTACAAATTGTAAACAGCTTTTCGCTCCCTGTATTTTACCCCTGTCACCTTCGGAATTTGAAAGAGAGTATTCCAGTCAACGTTTTCAAAAGCTTTCTCTAAGTCTACAAATGCTAGGAACGTAGGTTCGCCTTTCCTTAATCTAGCTTCTAAGATAAGTCGTAGGGTCAGTATTGCCTCACGTGTTCCAATATTTCTACGGAATCGAAACTGATCTTCCCCGAGTTCGGCTTCTACTAGTTTTTCCAACACTACCTTATGAAAACTGTCCGAAAACGCTACGTAATGCGGGATTTATGAGTGCTCTTTGGAAAGTAAGGTTGGATCGAACTCGAAACGGAAATCACAGCAAAAATCTAATGAGGCTTTGCATAGATATGTTGGAGAGTGTCTCTAGTATGCCCGTCGATCGCGTCACGTCGCTGTTTTCAGCTCTAAGCGCATAGTGAGCATGTAAAAATGCCTAGAAGACAGAGCCTCGCTTCACGTACGAGTGCCTCTGAGAGATTTCGCCTGATTTCATGCAGCTCGCGCAACGTCACTGTCATGTATTCCCTTCAGAACAGTCCTCAGCAGCATGCTGCAGGGGCAATGAAGACGGTCCTGCAGCGTTTTCCATGGGAAATATTTCCTCACCCACCACACAGCATAGACTTGTCTCCCTTTGATTTTCATCTCTGCTCACACGAACTGTTGGCTATGATGAATACGTTTTTGACACAGACAACACGCTGCAGATCAGCGTACAGAATTGGTAGAATGCACAGGCGGCTGCCTTATATGTCGAGGCAATTGGAAAGTTGGTACAATGCTATGACAAATGTCTCAGTCGGTGCAGCGGTTATGTAGCGAAGTAGCTGGGAAGTACAGCTAACTGTTGCAAATAAAAGGTTTTTGATTTTTACTGTAATTTCAAGTTTACCACCGATTGAACCTTACTTTCCGCATAGCCTTCGTAGCACTAGATTTCACGATAGGCGGGCCAGTCGGTACAGAACAAGCAGTGGAGTATTTTGTTGCCAGTAGAGACGTAACAACAGCAAAATTCATCTATCAGGAGAACTCAGTGACTTCAAACGCCTTCTTGTCATTGGTTGTCACCTGAGTAACAACACTTTCAGCGACATTTCAGTCCTTCTAAAGCTGTCCTGGCTGAACGTAAGTGCTGAGACAGTGAAGTGGAAACACGAAGGAATGATCACTGCTAAACTAAGAACAAGAAGACCTCATATACCAATAGACAGGGATTGTAAAACATTGCACAGGATAGTTGTGGAAAATTGCATAAAATCAGCGTAAGGGATCACTTGTCAGTTCCAAAGTGCTACCGGCACTGGAGCAAACATAATCTGTGTACAGGGAGTTAAAAAGAGGACGTACAATGATTGAAAGCCCTCTTATAACCCAGACAGTTAGTGAAGTACGGTGGAGGTAGTCCTACAATATGGCAGTGTTTATCGTGTTTCCGGTGTGGTCCTCTTATTGTGCTTAAGAAAACGCTAAATATAGAAGATGTGAACATACTCTACAGCGCAGTTTACTGAATGCATTAGAGAAAGAGTTCGGAAACGATGATTTTATCAGCATGATAGTGCACCGTGTCAAAAAGAAGCATCTCAGTGAAGCTGCGGTTTATAGACAATAACATTCATGAAATGAACTGACTTGCCCCGAGGGCTTCTTTGGTTTGAAGAATGCACATTCAGTCCTCCAAAGACATTCAGACACCACAATGAAAGAGTTCCCACCAAAGTTCAAGCCATTATAAAGGTGAACGGTGGACGCACCTCATTTGAGGTCCACTGATTTGTGACCGGATACTTTTGATCAGTGAATCTGCAATGTAATGAATATATATAGGGAGAACTGAAAAATGTTATAAGACTGGGACTCCAAGACGCTTTTCCTGCTTATTGTGAACAGTCCCTTTAGGGTGGAAACATCAGTGACTGTTGTAAGACTACCATGCAAATTAACAAGCATAATTTTCAATTACACAGTAGAGTGTAACAAAGCAACAACTTCCTTGAATTCTGTGATTCCCAAGAGGCGAGAGACTTGTGCATGATGAAAATATTGAACATTTACAGATGTGAACATGAGGTTTCTATTGAGGAAGAATATTTATGTTGCTCTTAATACACGCTAAATATTAATTTACACAGTTGTAGTCAGTGGGTCTGAAATGGTTAACGATCTCTCTATGAAATTTCCCTTCATCAGTTAAGAAACATTGAAAGCTGGATTCACTGTTGATCCTCCAATTCATAAACTGACTAAAAACGAATTTGAGAATACAACGAATGTTACAGAAAAAGTTACTGCATTTTTTTTAGTGAATGAAGAACATTCATATTAACTAGTAAATTTCGTCACAGGCTCCTACTCGCTCTAAACCAACAATGTTGTTTACTACATCACATTTTGGACTAACGTCACCTGTTGTGATATGCACTGAAGATGACCATGTAATAGTTAAGATCTAGACATGCTGTAATAAACGACGGATTTCGCGATAGACTGCCGTTCCTTTCTCCACTGGCTTAATTTGAAGAAGTTGAGTTGTAAGATAAGTATTAAATTCCTCTCCGTTCACTCACATATTGACTATTTCCCTTAAACAGTGTGACATTATAGTGATGAGTAAGGAGAGCATTTCCACAGGACATTAAGGAGACTGAGACGAGGTACGAGAAAAGACTGACTGATAATATCATGGTAGTATTGCTGGATGTTGAAGAGGGACAGTAAAGATGAAGATGCTCTGAGGTACCCGAAAACGAGGAAGTTTGGAAATTAAATGTAACTGAGCACTCATAATATTTCTAGGACAATTGTTTGTAGTGATTTTAGTATAAACATCAGACAATAATTATAAAAGGATATAGCTTGATTGTAGCTTTAAATTAAACTCCATGCTTCATTTAGTTCAATCTTTAAAATAAGAGATCTTATTTTGCAAGAGGTCCTGGTATTGTAGACAGATGAAAACTTATGCTAGACACCATAACCTGTTTTTGAGAATCAGCTAAAAAAATCTTTTAGATGCACGGCTGTGTTATCACGTGTCTCCCAAAGTGAAACAATTAGGACAACGGACGAAGTTACGCAAACATTGTAACGATAAGGATTTGTTAATATAGAAATACACATAGCGAAAACGATTAAAGTTATGGTAGTATGTTCTTTAATTTGAGTTTTGCTGTGGATGAGTATGAGATGAAAAGTCAATGACAGCATTGCTCATTACTGCAAACCCTGCTGAACATGGGACGCTAAACTTCTCTTCTGACACAACACCAAATCGCTCTGTCAGGTACAGGAAGACCAACAGTTGATCATGGAGCCAGAACAGCGGAGCAGTTCGGTATTTTTCGCCAAGCACAGCAAAGGTATAGCAGTAGTTGAGAGAAAGAATATGCATTGCCACCAGGGTTTTGGAACTCCAGTTTCAGCATTACTAATGACAAACTGGGAAGTACATCAGCCCACACAACGAACATTGTCCGGAATGTCGAAGGAGCAAAGGAGATACCGTGAAAAGTGCTGGTAGGCAGTACATATCACCCTTCGAGAGCTATGCTCAATAGCTTTTGCATTTCTGCATACGACGAAAAGACGTGCATCACCTGGTTTTAAAGTTTCTATTGAGTGGAGAAGACTGTGACTCGTATTTGTTTGAAATGAAAGTTTCTTTAATAATCTTATCGTTCATTTCTAAAACTCTGTTGACGAACTCGTAGTTGTCGTTATCAGGGCAACATCACCACGTGCGCTACCACAGAGACAGGTCTTTCATGGCAAGCCTAGAATTCTGCGTTCTTTCATTTTTTTTCTACCGTCCTTCCACGAGCGACGTTCAATAAGTAATGTAACTTTTTTTCTCGACCAAGGTTGAAAAAATGCGGGGTGTGTAGTGGGACATCGTGTAGTACTCTCGCTTCAGCAGCTATAGTTTCCAATAGATGTAACGTAGGTGCATTCCAAGCAGAGAGCTGTCATTGAGTTTCTTTTGCAAAACCAGTGCATTGGAGATATTAAGAGGCGCTTGCAGAATGGCTACGGGCCTGACAGTTGAGTCATTGAGACAGGCGTACGCCATCATCGGAGCAACGTCGTGCAAACCTGTCCGATCTCCCGTTTGCCGGCTGGCCGCACACAGCTGTGACATCTGCAATGTTGGAATGTGCGGACACTCTCATTCGACGGATCACAATCAAAATTCCAAACGAACTTCTCCTTCCGTTGGACAATGCAAGGTCTCCCACAAGTCTGCACACCCGATAGAAGCCCACAAAACTTCATTGGACTGTTGTTTCCCAACCACCTTACAGCCTGGATCTCGCACCTTCCGACTTCCATGTGTTTGGCCCAATGAAGGATGCGCTCTGCATGAAGAAATACATGGATGACGGGGAAGTTGTTGATGCAACAAGACGTTGACTCCGACGTCAATCAATATAGTGGTACCAATAGGAATACAGGCCCTCCCAGTAAGGTAGCCTAAGGCGATCACGTTGAAAGGGGATAATATTGAAAAACAAGATTTTTTACCAAAAGATTGGTAAATAATATGGTTTATAGGAATCGTGAATAAAACTGACCTGCTTTCAGAAAAAAATGTGTTGCATTACTTACTGTTCGCCCCTTGTAGTTTAGCAAAGTAACAATTCACGCGTTTTGTCTAGTATTTTAACGAAGTTTTGTAAGCTTCTATATAAAACTTTATTCTTAACTCTTTGTCTGAGGAATTATACAAATTTTGTTTTGCTTTCGCTAGTTGTATTTTCACTTCTTCGTATTTCTTGTTTAACCTGTATCCAAAACACTTTCTGCTTTGCCATTTCACCCGCAGTTCTTATTGCCGTCTTTCTTTTCAAAGTTTACCTTTAACATTTGCCTTCGTTTCATGTTGTTCACAGCTACTCTTCAATTTCATCATCAGTTAATTTTTGTGACGGCTCCCAAACTCAAGGTACGCGGCGGTACTTTTGGGGCAGCCACCACAAATTGTATAAAGCGTGGGTAGTGACCAGGATGTAGCTATGCCTGTTGGCCGAAAAATAGTTAATGACAAGAACTGCGCCAGCTACAATGAAGAGATAACTTATCTTGATGTCTGACGAAACGTGCGCCAGCAATACAAGTCCAATTAACATCCAAGAGTAATATGTGTACTGAGCCTAGTCGAATACAATACCAAATATCACACTGCAATGGATCCGCTATAAACTCCACGAAAGGCTAGCAATACACAATCGACAATAGACTGTCCATCTCGGGACCAGCGCTCCTCCTTATATGCAAAAGGCAGAGGGCGCTGCGGACCCGGGCTCAGCCATGGAGCGACCTCTTCCGTCAGCGGTGACGCCTTGAGACGCCGACGGCCGCGACAGGAACTGTGGCCAGCGATGTCACGGTCAGATCGCGCGTGCGCGAGTTGGTTGGTTGGTTGGTTGGTTGGTTGGTTGGTTGGTTGGGTCCGTGGATACAACACTAATAATCCTAGCATCACCTCCAAGTTTGATACAGTCTGACACTGGAACTCCCAAGAGCACCTAACATGATAAACAAGATCAGGATTGCATTGTAGTTTATCTCTTCCTCTCCCTCTTCACACACACACACACACACACACACACACACACACACACACACACACACACACACATATGCGCGAGCGCGCGCACATACATACATACACTCGCAGATTTGCCAAATTAAGTGTATGCACAGGGGTAGACATCGTTCATTTTAAGTTCGCTTAAAATGGACACTCTCGAGGTACGTGATTCATCTCTTTGCATTTTTTTACTATTTTACGTTTCCGTGTTTGCTCTCCAAAAACTGCAAGGGACATCGGGTGGAATTTGTCAATACGATGTGTAGTTATTGAGGGAATAAATCACACAAGTCGGACAGCTATCACGCAAGGAAATCAAGATTTGTGCTTCATATCCCGATGACGACGAGATCATCACAACCGGTACGCAGTCTCGCAGTGGACATGGGTAAGCTCTGAAACTGGCTGCTTCCTTCTTCAGAGGAACGAAACCAACAATTCACCTTTCAACTAAATTGTTTGAAAGTAGATTCTAATGGCTGTTGTCATTTTTACTAAGACGTTTCCGGATAAGTAACCTTGTCTTATGTTTACAACAGAAACGTTTCGAACGCTGTTGCGAGTACCTTCATCAAGATGATGTATTCAGTTTTTATAAACAACATGACGATTCCGTCAAGTTTTTTAATTGAATGTGAACATATATCTGGCTAGCCGGAAGGGAATTTCAACGCCGCTTCAACCGAATACCAGTCGTTTGCCACCAAACCACCTCTTTTCGAGGAATCTAAGAAGACCCCTTATCAGATGAAAGGACTGTTCTTTTCCCATGGAGAACGCCAGCAATCCTAGAGCTGATGATGATGAATATGACGATGACAACTTCTACATCCGGTCGATAAAAAGGACAAAGGAGTAATAAGGGTTTACCATGATATCGGCTATGGAGATGGAAGATTACGGTTGAACGTTCCACCGACTCTAAGGTCTCCAGAGATGGAGCAGAAGCTGGGATTGGGGAACCTAAATCTGGGTGGCCGGATGGGGATTTCAACCGCTTTCCTCCCAAATACGAGTCTATTATCTTGCCATTGCGCCATCCCTCTCGGTCAGTCTACTGACGAGATCATCAGAGACGGATGCCGTCAGTGTCGAGCATAGCACAGACTGCATAATAAGTTAACTGAACAAGTACGGCCCTTTCCATTCCAATATCATTCAGATGGAGTTAAGGACGAACCCAGCGAAGGGAAAAGAAAAAAATGTTGGCAAGCCGAGCTCGCATCCTACTCTGCGCAGCAGACGGATGTATCAGTTTAGTATCAGTTTCATGGAAGCCAGAACATGTGTGTTGAGCAGTAGCAAGTTTAAGGCGATCCATTTGTAGTGAAATCTCAAAACTACTTCCTCATTCACCACGAAACTAACGTGAATGCCCCTCTCTCCACCCCCCACCAGTTTTTCTTCTAACTCAGCTTTTGGGTGTGGTCATGGAAGAAGCAGTATGATACATGCACAAATATGTTGGATGAAGACGACAGAAGTCCACCTCAAGAAAAAATGGCAGTACTCTTTTAAAGATCACCATGTTCACCGTAGATAATAAAATTATTTATGTTTAAAATCCAGTTCTGCTATTTCGGCACTATGACCATTGTCAAGAGCAGTACTACGAAACTGTGCTTCAGTTCAGGGTGGCCATACAGCAAAATTGCAACAGTAGTTATTGTAAATACATAATTTTTCGTGGGAATGCAGACTTTGCCTGCAAATTTCAATGATGCAATAATCTCGGGTTATTACCCGAGTCGTACCGTCCTATTGTCGACACGTTTCAACTAGTTTCCTACTCGTCATTTTCAGCCGAAACGTCGTCTGGTTCGTTTCTTTATAAGCTTTGGACTGCAGCCTCCTCTGCGAAGGGGACAGTGGGTGGCACAATCGCATGCCTTCGTAAGAGATGTAGCGATCGGTGGTGGAGAGTCCAGGAGTCGAGTCTCATCTATTCCGTTCTTAGTGGCGGAGGCAAGACCATCCCTCAAGGCGGGGGGGGGGGGGGGGGGGCGGAGGCAAGCCTCCCAGCAGCAGCACTTTCGATATGTTTTCCGGTGAACTTGACTGACCCACCCGTTGGGCCCTCGACAGAGAAATCTGTGGCCCAACAGCTATAAAGGAACTAACTAGAAATGAACACGACGCTTTGCCTGAAGATGACACCTATGAAACTCGTCGAAACGCTGCGGCAACCCGACTCCACGGCTCGACTGATAAGTTGAGAATATTTCACAAACAGATAACTGTACAGTCGAAGGGGATTATGGTGCCAGTTAAAAGATTGTACATGATTGTGATCCGCAGCCACGAGAAGTTGATCAGTCCCAGTAGGGTGCCGTTTTAGACGAGGTAGTTCGGATGTGATAAGCGGTGGGAGAGCAGCACCTTGCGCTGCTGCGCCGCCTGCTGGCGCGCCGCCAGCTGCCTGAAGAGCGCCGCCGGGTCGTGCAGACGCTGCCGGCGCCTGGCGTCCAGCACGGCGTCGCGACGCCCGGCGTCGCCTTCGGCGCTGGGCGTCGTGGTGGCGGCGGGCCGGCCCACCAGCAGCGCCGGGTGGTACAGCGAGCGCCTGGTCGACGACTCGGTCGACGTGGACGTCGGCTCCTGCGTCACGGTCGTCGACGGCGCCGTGGTCGTAGTGGAGCCCTGTTTGCGCGTGCGCGGTATCACCTGTCGGGACGGAGCAATGCGTCAGGCCGGAAAACTCGCCGATTCACTTCCGCTCTGTCGCTTAGTGATCAAAATGTGAGTGTTGTACCAAATTTTGGACGGGACCCATGCTAGCACATGGAACTGAATGGGACATAAGTAATTGTTTTGTAGACTGTCATCATAGCCGGATGGTTAGCGCCACTCTCTTTGGTGCGGAAGGACCGCGTTCGATTCCCGGCACCACCTCTACAGACAATAACGGCTGGAGGGATCGGCGAATCACTGATCATAAGTCCCATGACAATAGATCTCTCCTCAGTCTACTTTGCAAGGCGCATTCGGCTAGTTCGAGCAGGCCTGATGCCTAATCTCTGAGTGGCATATATGTTTCAATTTATTTTTTGTTTTATGACGTATACAAGCAGACTGAAGCGACGAAAGAAATTTTGTACAAGGCCGGGATTCGAACCCGGGTCTCCTACTCACGAGGCGGATGCGGTAACCATTACGGCACCCTCTAGCAGTGTCTTTGCACCATGCATGGACTACCCCACATGCCTCCCTCCTTAATCAAAATTCCTATTCAAGCCTCAGGCCACTTTGTACTCTCCCTAAACTCGAACAGTATTCCAGAGGTTCTCCAGCGTATTGGAGTAGCATCGTACACATCGAACAAAAAAGAGGATCCTGCCTGAAACCCTGGCACAAGTGCTTTAATCGAACTACATTATATGGTTCGAGAGACCTTTTCGCGTATTAAACATCTATGATCAACTGAGGAGACGAATTAAAATTTGTACCACGGCCAGGATTCGAATCTGGGTCTGTTGCTCACTAAGCAGATACACTACCCATGCTGGGTATTCGGCCGCCGCAATTGCAAGTCCTTTTTAGCTGACGCCACTGCGGCGACTTGCGAGTCAGTGATGATGAAATGATGATAAAAGACACACAACACCCAGGCAGAGAAAATCCCTGACCCCGCCGGGAATCGAACCCGAAACCCAGTGCGCGGGAAGCGAGGACGCTACCGCAAGACCACGAGCTGAGGACAGTCCTAACCTGGTGGAAGTTATTGATGGTTCATGCTGTAACCAAGCATGCAGCACGTGCCCAGGGAAATGCTAGTGGTTGTGCAGTGTCACGAGAATGCGTGTCCAGCTGTTCCTAAATATAACACCAACTACCACATTGGGTGGAAAGCATTGCACTTCGTCGGGCCACTTCGCCTTCACAGTTCCTAATAACATTTATTGAAGTTTCTAGCGTCATCCTCTGTTTATTGCAAGATTTGTACTTCGTAATAATCGAAACTATGAAGATTGTACATTGAGGAATTAGAACAAAAATTTCTGATTGTGAGAGCTGACGAGAACACGAAATTATTCGGAAGGTCGTCGGTTCATTTCCCCGCCAGCTCACCCTTATTTAGATTTTTCGTTATTTTCCTAAATTGCTTACTGCAAGTAACATCATGGTTCCTTTGAAAGGGTACATGCAATTTCCTTCCCCACCCTTCTCCAATGCGAGCTTGTGCTTCGATCTTTAACGACCTCGTCATCTACGGGAGCTAAACGCTGGTCTTCGTTTTTAGTGGGTTATTAAGGAAAACAAGCAGAGAAACAAATGAAACAGACACCTGCCGCCGGTGGATACAGAGAACTGCCATCAACGGATGTAGAATGGTATGTGGATACTTCAAGAAAGAGTAGAACAAGAAGATGTAAATGTGTTGATGAAACTACAAGAGTGAAGCAGTGGGATCCTGCGAGACGTCATGGAAATTACGAGAATGAGCGTACATTATGGAGAAACAGGTTTGAAAATCCCGTCTGGCCATCCTGGTTTTCCACGGCTTCGCTACGTCACTTGCAGTGTTTGCCACATTAGTTTCTTAAGAGCACCGCCAATGTCAAGCGCAATTGTAATCCGATTAGTTTAGTGCTCGATCCCCAAAACAGCCGTTATTAAGGAGAAGTTTATATGACAGAAAGTGAACAGTGACCACACCGATTCTATATTTAAAAAAAAGTAGGTGACATTATTAGAAAAACAAACTTTAATTTGCATAACATTGGCACGCAACTAGTTATGTCCTGCAAAACAGAGAGATTATGAGGAGCCTGATGGTAAAATGGAATTCCTCTAGGGTGACGATTCCTAACCTGAGGGCAATTACTCCCTGATGGGTAAAACGTAATTTTCTGAGGGGCAAGGTTTCAACTGTGTTTGGCCATGAAACTAAAGTGTTTTTAAAAGATCATTACTATTATTACTGTTTCATAGGTTTGTGATACTGATTCGTAAGTGACCAACGAATACGCTGTTGTCAAATACTAACATTAACGCGTGACACAGTGTGGTTGAGATTACTACAGCTTGTGAGACGAATTCATCAATATCTTCCTCATACACTCCATCCTCTACGCTCATACTTCGTAATGCGACTCTACGACTGTAAAATTGAGACATATGCATCACGTACGTCTAAATAACTCGTGAAAATGCGTTCTCCGAGCTGTAGGTACTCCCCGCAATAGTCACAAGTTGCTTCTTATTCCGCTTCGCAACACATAAACGAATTAATTGAAATTACAAAAATGGTTCAAATGGCCCTGAGCACTAGGCGACGTAACTTATGAGGTCATCAGTTGCCTATAACTTATAACTAATTAAACCTAAGTAATCTAAGGACATCACACACATCCATACCCGAGGCAGGATTCGAACCTGCGACCTAGCGGTCGCTCGGTTCCAGACTGTAGCGCCTAGAACCGCACGGCCACTCCGCGCGGCAATTGACATTACAACACAACAGTAACTGTATAATGGCTACTATATTGCTGTAGGGCGTACTTACTGTTATTGTTATTGTTGTTACCATTATACACGTGTAGGCCGATAAAGGACCACGTGACAAGTCTAGCTGATGTGAGATTTTCTCAAGCGTCAAATTACTTTCATCTTCTCACTACGTAGTTTCTTCTTTTCTTCCGACTTCTTCCTGTCTTGAATTTCTTGACCTCTTGATTGACATTCCACTTGAGTATTTTGTGGTTGAATGTTTGCCTCTCTTATACACGATGGTTGTTATTAAGCTTCTGATGCCTGACAGGACCCGCATGAAAAACGGGTGATCGTAGGACAGTGAAACTTTGTGGAAACGTTTGTAAAGACAAGGGAAGAGAAATAACGAATAACCCATTGAAAGAAACACATTTTAATTTCGACGTAGGAATGTAACATTTGTTAAAAAGAAACACGTTTTAATTTCGACATGAGAGGGTAACATTCGTTAACTGCGTGCCACGATTACGTTCCAGGTTAGAAACGTTTCTCGGTGTCACTACCGTCTGCATCCACGACAGCGTGGAACTGAACTAGACATTCGTCTACTGCTGCCCGAAACATCTGAGGAGGAGGCTACCTTCCTCGCTGTGTTGATCTTCATCCTCCAACGTGCGTTAATGTCCCGTCCTTCAGAAAACCCTACAGCCAGTAATCACACGGGTTCAAATCTAGCAACCATGCACCTTGAAACGATCGGCCAATGATTCGGTTTTCACCAGATGTTCTTCAAACACTCTGATGCGGAAAGAAGACCTCCCCTTATTCCTTTAATGCGTCGCTACTGACTAAGAGCAGTTGCTGTTGTTTTAAGACAGCACCTTTACGGCTAAAGCCCTGCTCACTTTGCCGAGACCCATGTTTACTTTCTGCAACTGTAATGCATAGAGAAGCTTGTGCTTCAACCACACGGTGCCGTACCAGTACCGGCGCCTGACGGCAAGTCGTAACATTAACAGAACTAACAACGCAAATCCTACAGCGCCTAGTCTGAACAGCATTCCTGTAGCCGGACGCGGTGGTCTAGTGGCCCTAGGCGCTCAGTTCGGAACCGCACGACTGCTACGGTCGCAGGTTCGAATCCTGCCTCGGGCATGGATGTGTGTGATGTCCTTAGGTTAGTTAGGTTTAAGTAGTTCTAAGTTCTAGGGGACTGATGACCACAGATGTTAAGTCCCATAGTGCTCAGAGCCATTTGAACCATTCCTATAAGGTTGGGTACTCATACGATAAATAGTTTCCGTCTGCACTAGCCGAAGAAGCGAAAGTTAAATCGGAACCACGTTTTTTATCTGCATCTGTTGTACCAACATCCTTCCGGTCTTTTCTGAACTCGGCGATATACTTCATGTTCTTAATGCTCTCCATGTACTCCAAGATCTGTTCAGTTTGTCTAGTGTCCGGCATTCTCTTGATATTCCCATTAAATTTAAGTCGACGTTTCTCATGTAATTTACTACCTGTAAGTTACTCGTACATATCTGTTCGGTCTCTTGTCTGCTCCGCAGTCTGAAGCCTTCTGCTGTATTACTGCACCCCAGGATTTTTTTTGATAATTCTTCTCTCTAGTTCCTTGATATTTTTAGTTCATCTTTCCGATGCATGACCAAAGTTTCTGATGCGTCTAAGGTTTCTAGCTTGATGTTGCTACGTCTCACTTGTAAAATTCATGATGCACATGATTTATTGTAGATGTTTCCAGTCTTCTAGACTTCTCTAATCGATTTTTGATTTCTCTGTTCGTATGTACACATTATTATTATTATTATTATTATTTTATTATTATTATCATTAATACCAGTGGTCAGAGACGAAGCACTGCCAGCCAAAATCCTCCAGGTTCTGACAGTTCAGAAGTAAGGAGTCCAGCAGGAAAGTGATTTGCTAACAGTAAGTGTAGTTCACACATTTTAACGTGTAACGTGTTGATTTTAAATGTGGGTGCAGGTTGTGGGCGAATCAGGTGTCACTATGGGGACAATTGGTGCAGTGTTGCATATTTCATAACTCCTGTGGATGGTTAGCTTTCTTCTCTGAGGAGCTATGGGTGGCGCTTGCGATGTACTGAGAATTGCTTCAACAGACTACAAATATAGTTTGTTAGAAATAAGCAGACACAATTGTTTCACTGACTCGTCAATGCGTTATTTAATAAAAACCTTCAAAAACTAAACATAATTTAATTTAAATCAGTTTAAAAATCTAGGTCTTTAAAGAAAATTCTTTTTCATGTTAAAGTTTAATTAGGCGCTAATGTTCACGATTGATGGGCCGGTGCTAGCTAATATCCAATTACGCTCATAGGTAACGGTCTCGGTAAGGTTGAGGGACTGGTGTAAACGGTGTTTATAATATCGCAGTGATGTAGGGGAAGTCGAACCGTTCGATATAGAATACTTGTGATCAAGGACCGAAGTCACCTCTGATTGGCCTACAAAAGTCAGGTAAACAACAGTGCGGGTAAGCTGCGCGAGATTTTCAATATCCTCTCGTTCTCTTAAGAGCCCTTTACACGCTCTTATGTTTTATCATTTTTTTAAAAAATCCGTGCTCAAAGAAAATTGCTTTTCATTATGGGCTTCCAGAGGCACATAATGTTTTTTCAGTGTTTGATACAATCACTGACCAAATTTAAAATTCTAAAATGCTCTCATAATTTACTCGTTAAAAGGTATAATCTTAAGTTAGAAATATAACACACTAAGTGAAGTAGTAAAGAAACTGTGTACATGTCTTGAGGGAGCGTAACTCATAACGCGCAAATGATCCAGACTACATTCATCCAGTATTTGAGAATCGTGGCACTTAGCGACTTCCAATTACCTTAAAATATAAATTTAAATCTTTTCGAAACTTTTTCTCTCTCGCACCCGCCACAAAGGTTTATCGCTTACTACATTTTCGCTGTTCGTGTATTAAAACTTCATCACCAGGCATGCCGTTTAAATTTATTACTTCTTTATACCAGCTCTATTGGCAATAAATGTTGCAGACAGTATCCTCAATAACACTGAATATACCTGCAAAATAATACCATTGTAAGGCACATGTTTCAGGAGATTGGATGTCATAAAGATTGAGATGGCTCAAATGGCTCTGAGCACTATGGGACTCAACTGCTGTGGTCATTAGTCCCCTAGAACTTAGAACTATTTAAACCTCACTAACCTAAGGGCATCACACACATCAATGCTCGAGGCAGGATACGAACCTGCGACTGTAGCAGTCGCACAGCTCCGGACTGCGCGCCTAGAACCGCGAGACCACCACGGCCGGCAGATTGAGATGCGCGAAGAACGGAGAGCGAGCAAAAAAAAGGGCTCTGACCACTATGGGACTTAACTTCTAAGGTCATCAGTCCCCTAGAACTTAGAACTATTTAAACCTAACTAACCTAAGGACATCAGACACATCCATGCCAGAAGCAGGATTTGAACCTGCGACCCTGGCCGGCGGAGAGCGAACACTGATTGGACTTAACTCATCCAGTGTCTGATAATGAGAGCACTTGGAGAAATCTTTAAGGCATTAACTCATTTCCAAAGTAATCAAACATTTGATAAAAATTATCTTTACAGCAGAATTTTGCGTGCCCTTTCGATTAGCAGTTCCAAAACAGTGTGGACCAATATTCGGTTTAGCGATATGTATTAACAGGGACAGTAGAACACGAAAGATACGCAGTATTCCAGAGGCGACTGAGTAGCACAGAAGACTGTTTCAACCGGACAACGAAGACGTGACGAAAGAAATTTTTACTGTCCCTGTTAATACACAAATCTCTAAACTGAATACCGCACTGGATTAATCTGGGACCAACAAATCTATCTATCGCTTGAGCCTTGTCCCGCAGTGACGCAGGGTCAGACATAGCTTGTCGGATTTGGCATGTTAATGTTTAAGGGGTGGTCGGATGCCCTTTCTGCCGCCACCCCGTACTCCCCGGGACGGAATTGGTGTACCCCAGCTGTCTGCGTGGAGTATAATCCATGGAATAGTGCGAACGTGTTCAGACGTCTGCGAGCCGTGTAACTGAGGCGGAACATGTAGACCAACCCAGTATTCACCCAGCGCGATGTGGAAAACAGCCTAAAAACCTCATCCAGGCTGGCCAGCACACCGGCCCTCGTCGTTAATCCGCCGGGTGGATTCGATCCGTGGCCGGCGCGCCTACCCGAGTCCAGGAAGCAACGCGCTAGCGTTCTCAGCTACCCTGGCGTTATGACCTCTCCAGCAAACAGATACGCAGAATTCCGCTTTAAAAACCATTTTGTTTGTATTGGATATTAACCGATG
Source organism: Schistocerca gregaria (assembly GCF_023897955.1). NCBI lineage: Eukaryota > Metazoa > Arthropoda > Insecta > Orthoptera > Acrididae > Schistocerca > Schistocerca gregaria. The sequence continues at coordinate 165,133,168 of NC_064921.1, forward strand.
CTTTCCATTGACACAGTGACATTAGTCGTTGTATGAAAGACGTGATGAGCAGTATTGGAATGGAAATGAGCGTTTGGCATCATTGGCCGGGAGGCCGCCTTGGTGCAGGTCTTTTTACATTCGACGCCACATTGGCCGATCTGCGCGAGGTATGGGGATGAAGTGATGATGAAGACAACAGCTAGCCGTTGTGTCCGAGCAGTTCTAGGCGCTTCAGCCAGGAACCACGCGGCTGCTACGGTCGCAGGTTCGAATCCTGCCTCGTGCATGGATGTCTGTGATGTCCTTAGGTTAGTTAGGTTTAAGTAGTTCTATGTCTAGTGGACTGATGAGCTCCGCTGTTAAGTCCCGTAGTGCTTAGAGTCATTTGAACCATTTTTGAAGACAACACAAAACCGGGTCCCTGAGCGGAGAAAATCCCCGATTCAGCCGGGAATCGAACCCGGGCCCGTAGGACGGCAATCTGTCACGCTGACCACTCAGCTATCGGGACGGACATGAGCAGTATTGTTAGGGCTGATTCCGCACACCGAGGGATGTGGCGCAATGGTTAGCACACTGGACTCGCATTCGGGAGGACGACGGTTCAAACCCGTCTCCGGCCATCCTGCTTTAGGTTTTCCGCGATTTCCCTTAATCACTTACAGGCAAATGCCGGGATGGTTCCTTTGAAAGGGCACGGCCGCTTTTCTTCCCCATCCTTCCTTAATCCCAGCTTGCGCTCTGTCTCTAATGACCTCGCTGTCGACGAGACATTAAACACTAATCTCCCCCTCCTCCTCCTGATTCCACACAGCAACAACTAAACTTTAAATATGCATTGAAACACGAGATAAAATGCACCCGACGATTCTTAGGATCGACACCCGGTACGTACAGGGTGTTTCCAAAATGAGTGTAAAAATGATAGAGTTCACAGAGGGTTCATTACGAGTAACTTTCACATAGTAACCCATGTACGCATCCCTTATCGTTCGGCGCCAGGTGTTATTCAACAATAACGCGCACCGCCGGAAAGGTAGACATACAAACTCGCCATGCTTATAGCAGGTCTGCAGGGCAACGTTGTCAATTTCTTTGTGACATCAAGGTAAAAGAGGTTGACGTTTCATGACCTTCATTTATAAACAGCTACAAAACTGCTCGAAATTACACCCTCCTGTTTGAATGCGCGAATGGAACGAAGCCTTAGTGAAGGTTGCCCCGTTTCAATCACACCTGGTTCAAAATGGTTCAAATGGCTCTGAGCACTATGGGACTTAACATCTGTGGTCATCAGTCCCCTAGAACTTAGAACTACTTAAACCTAACTAACCTAAGGACATCACACAACACCCAGTCATCACGAGGCAGAGAAAATCCCTGACTCCGCGGGGAATCGAACCCGGGAACCCGGGCGCGGGAAGCGAGAACGCTACCTCACGACCACGAGCTGCGGACAATCACACCTGGGAAAGTGGGGATTGCATAAGAGGCTGCCATAAATCGCGCATCAGCTCTTCATTTATCTCGTTAGATGTTTCGGATCAACAGATACAAGATGTCTTCAGATGAAGAAAATAAATGGGCTTCAAGTTGGGAGAACGCGCAGGTCATGCCATCAGCCCACCACGCTTTTTCTGTTCTTACCAAATGTCTCATCCAAATGATTACGCACCGCATGAGTGAAGTGTACCACAAGCGTTGTTGCACGTTGAGTGGAATATGTTCCAGTAACTCTGGCACAGTTTCCCTTAAGACGATTAAGTATTTATTTGCGTTCAGTTTATAGGGAGAGCATGTCTGGCCCAGTCAGATTATCGGCAACCAAACCAGCCCCAACGTTGATGGCTATGCGCTCTTGGCGCCCACGAACAAAGTTAGCTTACGGATTTTCCCATGCTCATGTTGCTATCGAACGCACTTTTCCTTGTTAAGGATGCCTCATCCGTAAAAAGTATATGACGTAAGAATTGAGGACGAGTGGCACACTTCTGCAAAAACTATGGCAGAAGTCAATGTGACGTGGCAAATCTTCCGGGTTAAGGGCTTAAACTTTGTAAATGAGGCAAGAGTGCAAGTCACTTTCATTCCAAAAACGCAAGACCGCAGTCTCGCTTACACCCAGTTCCCGAACAACAAATGTTTCAAATGGCTCTGAGCACTATGGGAGGCCATCAGTCCCCTAGAACATAGACTGAAGCGCCTAGAACCGCTCGACCACTTCGGGCGGCTTCCGAACAACACCTTGCGATCTTCTTGATGTATTTTACAGCAAGGCTAAATCCTGCTCTTCAAACTCTGGTGTAATAACTGTTCATTGACGATAGCATCCATCCGGCCTTCGCACCTTCATCACAAAATGAAACCATCGGGTTTCACTGTAGTCCTTAAATGCACATGCACTATTACGATACCTTGTGATCGGGTAACTCACCTCAAGTGCCTTGGAGCCTGTGGCTGGCAGTGAACGTGCGTGGATATGACACTCGGTGATTTGGAAACCTCCGAACGTAGAATCATTGAGCAATGAGAGCATTTCCATCTGTAGTCCCGTAAGCACTGTGCATGTGTGCCCTTTGTTCCCGTTTACCGTCCGCTCCGCACAGTACCAAATACAACAGTGTCCCGATTTGTTGACACATTGACACAGAGCGAACCACAATCTGCAGCGTTCACAGGTACCGTCCTCTTTGCGACATCATATGAAACCAGTATTTTCACTGCCAAGGCATCTATTTCGTGTCCTAGCAAATGCTGGAGGAAACTGTATGGTTTGGTCTCAGCCGGAATACCTGCTACCATTTCGACTCGGATGGCGGGTTGTATGCCTACGGTCCTAGCGATGCGCGATGCTGTTAAATGACACCTAGCGCCGAACGCTAAGGGAAATGGTTATAGGTTGCTAAGTTAAACTTGTTTGTTGTGACTCACTTTATCAGCCCTCTCATTTTTACTTTCGTTTTAGAGATATCGGAACTAGAGATGCCATTGCGCTGCTGAGAGCGATATTGGAGAGGTACATGGAGAAGAAAAGGAAGGTGTATGTTGTGTTCATTGATCTTGAAAAGGCTTTTGACTGTGTCAATGGGACAAACTGAAGGAAACCCTAAGGAAACATGGAGTTGCCTAGAGTAATAGACGGCTAGTTAAACATTTATATTTGAACCAGAGAGCAGGAGGAAGAATAGGTGTGATGAGTAAAGAAATAGAACTGGGAAGAGGTGTAAGACAAGGCTGTTGTATATCACCAACACTGTTCAATATATATCACGAGGAAATTATTCGTGAAAGTTTTGATGGAAGGAGAGGAGCTTGTATAGGGGGTCGGAGAGTGAAGTGTATAAGAGTTGGAGACAACATGGTTGTGATGGCAGAGAGTGCAAAAGAAATGGAACAAATGTTAGAGCATGTTGTTATTGTCGTGGTCTACAGTCCTGAGTCTGGTTTAATGCAGCTCTCCATGCTACCCTATCCTGTTCAAGCTTCTTCATCTCCCAGTACCTACTGCAACCTACATCCTTCTGAATCTGCTTAGTATATTCATGTCTTGGTCTCCCTCTACGATTGTTACCCTCCACGCTGATCTCCAATGCTAAATTTGTGATCCCATGATGCCGCAGAATATGTCCTAACAACCGGTTCCTTCTTCTCGTCAAGTTGTGCCACAAACTCCTCTTCTCCCCAATTCTATTCAATACCTCCTCATTAGATATGTGATCTACCACTCTAATTTTCAGCATTCTTCTGTAGCACCACATTTCGAAAGCGTCTATTCTCTTCCTGTCCAAACTATTTATTGTCCATGTTTCACTTCCATACATGGCTACACTCCATACAAATACTTTCAGAAACGACTTCCTGACACTTAAATCTATACTCGATGTCAACAAATTTCTCTTCTTCAGAAACATTTTCCTTGCCATTGCCAGTCTACCTTTTATATATTCTCTACTTCGACCATCATCAGTTATTTTGCTCCCCAAAGAGCAAAACTCCTTTACTACGTTTAGTGTCTCATTTCCTAATCTAATTCCCTCAGCATCACCCGACTTAACTCGAATACATTCCATTACCCTCGTTTTGCTTTTGTTGATGTTCATCTTATATCCTCCTTTCAAGACACTGTCCATTCCGTTCAACTGCTCTTCCAAGTCCTTTGCTGTCTCTGACAGAATTACAATGTCATCGGCGAACCTAAAAGTTTTTAGTTCTTCTCCATGGATTTTAATACCTACTCCGAATTTTTCTTTTGTTTCCTTACTGCTGGCTCAATATACAGAATGAATAACATCGGAGATTGGCTACAACCCTGTCTCACTCCCTTCCCAACCACTGCTTCCCTTTAATCTCCCTCTACTCTTATAACTGCCATCTGGTTTCTGTACAAATTGTAAATAGCCTTTCGCTCCCTGTATTTTACCCCCGCCAGATTTGGAATTTGAAAGAGAGTATTCCAGGCAACATTGTCAAAAGCTTTCTCTAAGTCTACAAATGCTAGAAACGTAGGTTTGCCTTTCCTTAATGTTTCTCCTAACATAAGTCGTAAGGTCAGTATTGTCTCACGTGTTCCAATATTTCTGCGGAATCCAAACTGATCTTCCCCGAGGTCGTCTTCTACCAATTTTTCCATTCGTCTGTAAAGAATTCGCATTAGTATTTTGCATCTGTGACTTATTAAACTGATAGTTCGGTAATTTTCATATCTGTCAACACCTGCTTTCTTTGGGATTGGAATTATTATATTCTTCTTGAAGTCTGACGGTACGTCGCCTGTCTCATACATCTTACTCGCCAGATGGTAGAGTTTTGTTAGGACTGGCTCTCCCAAGGCCGTCAGTAGTTCTAATGGAATGTTGTCTACTCTCGGGGCCTTGTTTCGGCTAAGGTCTTTCAGCGCTCTGTGAAACTCTTCACACAGTATCGCATATCCCATTTCATCTTCATCTACATTCTCTTCCATTTCTATAATATTGTCCTCAATTACATCGCCGTTGTATAGACCCTCTATATACTCCCTCCACCTTTCTGCTTTCCCTTCTTTGGTTAGGACTGGGTTTCCATCTGAGCTCTTGATATTCATACAAGTGTTTCTCTTTTCTCCAAAGGTCTCTTTAATTTTCCTGTAAGCAGTATCTATCTTAACCCTAGTGTGGTAAGCCTCTACATTCTTACATTTGTCCTCTAGACATCCCTGCTTAACCATTTTGCACTTTCTGTCGATATCATTTTTGAGACGTTTGTATTCCTTTTTGCCTGCTTCATTTACTGCGTTTTTATGTTTCCTCTTTTCATCAATTAAATTCAATATTTCTTCTGTTACCCAAGGGTTTCTACTAGCCCTCATCTTTTTACCTACTTGATCTTCTGCTGCCTTCACTACTTCATCCTTCAGAGCTACCCATTCTTCTTCTACTGTACTTCTTTCCCCCATTGCTGTCAATTGTTCCCTTATGGTCACCCTGATACTCTGCACAACCTCTGGTTTAGTCAGTTTATCCAGGCCCCATCTCCTTAAATTCCCACCTGTTTGCAGTTTCTTCAATTTTAATCTGCAGTTCATAACCAATAGATTGTGGTCAGAGTCCGCATCTGCCCCTGAAAATGTCTTACAATTTAAAACCTGGTTCCTAAATCTCTGTCTTACCATTATGTAATCTATCTGATACCTTTTAGTAACTCCGGGATTCTTCCATGTATACAAGCTTCTTTTATGATTCTTGAAGCAAGTGTTAGCTATGATTAAGTTATGCTCCGTGCAAAATTCTAACAGACGGCTTCCTCTTTCAATTCTTACCCCCAATCCATATTCAAAATGGTTCAGATGGCTCTGAGCACTACGGGACTTAACATCTGTAGTCATCAGTCCCCTAGAACTTGGAACTACTCAAACCTAACTAACCTAAGGACATCACACATATCCATGCCCGAGGCAGGATTCGAACCTGCGACCGTAACAGTCGCACGGTTCCGGACTGCGCGCCTAGAACCGCTAGACCACCGCGGCCGGCCAAATCCATATTCACCTACTATGTTTCCTTCTCTCCCTTTTCCTACACTCGAATTCCAGTCACCCGTGACTATTAAATTTTCGTCTCCCTTGACTACCTGAATAATTTCTTTTATCTCATCATACATTTCATCAATTTCTTCATCATCTGCAGAGCTAGTTGGCATATAAAATTGTACTACTGTAGTAGGCGTGAGCTTCGTATGTATCTCGGCCACAATAATGCGTTCACTATGCTGTTTGTAGTAGCTGACCCGCACTCCTATTTTTTATTCATTGTTAAACCTACTCCTGCATTACCCCTATTTGATTTTGTATTTATAACCCTGCATTCGCCTGACCAAAAGTCTTGTTCCTCCTGCAACCGAACTTCACTAATTCCCACTATATCTAACTTTAACCTATCCATTTCCTTTTTTAAATTTTCTATCCTACCTGCTCGATTAAGGGATCTGACATTCCACGCTCCGATCCGCAGAACGCCAGTTTTCTTTCTCCTGATAACAACGTCCACTTGAGTAGTCCCCGCCCGGAGATCCGAATGGGGGACTATTTTACCTCCGGAATATTTTACCCAAGAGGACGCCATCATCATTTAACCATACAGTAAAGCTGCATGCCCTCGGGAAAAATTACGGCTGTAGTTTCCCCTTGCTTTCAGCCGTTCGCAGTACCAGCACAGCAAGGCTGTTTGGTTATTGTTACAAGGCCAGATCAGTCAATCATCCAGACTGTTGCCCCTGCAACTACTGAAAAGGCTGCTGCCCCTCTTCAGGAACCACACGTTTATCTGGCCTCTCAACAGATACCCCTCCGTTGTGGTTGCACCTACGGTACGGCCATCTGTATCGCTGAGGCACACAAGCCTCCCCACGAGCGGAAAGATCCATGGTTCATGGGGGGAGAGGAAATAGAGCAAGTGAATAACTTCAGTTACTTGGGAAGTGTAATAAGGGATGATATGTATTGCTCAACAGAAATTAGGAAAAGAATTGAAATGGCAGAAGGATTCAAGAGGAGACAGAAATTACTTTGTGTACCACTAAAGAAAGATCTGAGAAAAGACGTGGCAAATGTTACATCAGGAGCGTTGAACTATATGGTGTGGAGACCTGGACGTTGAGGAAGGAAGATGAGAGAAGATTGGAGGCACTAGAGATGTGGATTTGGAGAAGAATGGAAAAAGTGAAATGGGAAGACCGAGTAAGGAATGAAGAAGTATTAAGAAGAGTTGAAGAAGAAAGAAACATACTGAAAGTCATCAGAGAGAGAAAACGGAACTGGATTGGATATTGTTTGAGGAGGGACTGTTTATTGAAGGAAGGAATAGAAGGAATGGTGGAGGGAAAAAGGAGAAAAGGAAAAAGAAGATATCAAATGCTGGACAATATAAAAGGAAACAAATATTCAGAAATGAAAAGACAAGCTATGGACAGACAGAAGTGGAAGAGGCTTAACCCACGACAAGACCTGCAGTGAAGCAGAATAACATACTACTACTACTTTAGAAACACGCTGTATGTACTGTATTACGCCAATTGTAGACGGGTGAAAGGTCGAAACGCGTCTTGACAAAAATAAAGCTATTTGTAAAAGTGCCTGGTTGTTGTATTTCTTTAACTAATGTAATCTACAGCAACATAAATTGCATAACTTAATATTGTGGATCTGTGTTTGCAGGACTTCTTTTTCTCGTATTGACCAGTACTCTCTGCTGCAAGAATATCGGGCATTTGTTTCTAGTCGCCCTGTGGGTGAAGCGGCAGCTGCTGAGTCGCCGTACCTGTATGACCCCCGGCCGCGGCGCCGGCGTGGGCTCCAGCGCGTTGCGCAGGCCGAACTGTCGCAGCGACGGCCTGACGACTCGTGACGTCAACGGGTGCGCAGCCTGCGTCAGCGGCGGCTGCTGCCCAGCCGAGGCTGCGTGGGTGGCTGCGGAGGCGCGGTCATTCGTCTGGAAGCCCGTGCCGTTGCTCGCGGAGTACGAGACGCGTTTGAGAGTGCCGCTCTCGTCGATGAAGCCGAACATGCCCTTCACGTTGCCCTGCAACGAAACCAGCATTATCACGCGGACGTCCCACCTGAGAATTGCACTTCCTTGTACGATTGTCCTACATACACTACTGGCCATTAAAATTGCTACACCAAGAAGAAATGCAGATGTTAAACGGGTAATCATTGGACAAATATATTATACTAGAACTGACATGTTATTACATTTTCACGCGGTTTGGGTGCATAGATCCTGAGAAATCAGTACCCATTGTCGTTTCTGTTGTGTTTCATTGCTTTACTGCTACGATGTTCTGTATGCTGAAGAATGTATAGATCGTTGGGTCCATTGTGACTTTTGTCTTTCTTGTTTCGTCTGTTAATATTAAGTAGGGTGTCGGCTTTGTCTGGGTATTTTTGGAATTTAATTTTGGGGTGAGATACGTTTCTCAGTGTCTCTTACTCTTCCACTGTCCATAATTATTTGTGCACTGCATTTTATGCCCAACTGTGTAGCTGAACGAACTCGGAGGGTCTGATTATTGACATTCTGTCTACTGTACAAGGTACTACTCTGTTCTTACACTATGCTCGCTTATTGTAGCGTTGATTGATACTACTGGGGCAAGTTAAACTCGCAAGTCACATTTTGTTGCTCTAAGCACTGAGCTCTTCACATGTCAAGAGTAAAAACGTCATACAGCAGAAAAAACGTTTCCAGCTGTATGGACTGGGTTGCTGTTGTCTCTCGGTCTGACATGGGCCACCGCAAAGGTATGCTGTGAAGGGGAGGGGGAAAGGCGGAGAGATTCGAGGATTTTTGATGAATCTTCTCACCGGAAGGCTTAAGCCCATATTAGGAATGTAGGTAAATGCTCTATGGAACGACTATTAATGTTCTTACGTACAAGAACCAAGAAGGCACAATGACAGTGGCAGATCAAGAGAAAGGGTTCTGATTAAAAAGGGCCTAAGGTAGGGTGTAGTCTTTCCCTTCCGCTTACTGTTGAAACTGTATTTCGCAGAAATATTGAAGGATATAGAAGGGAGATTAGGAAATGCACTTAAATTTGAAGAGCAAAAGTTTGGTTATATAATGACTCACTGACAACTTGCCATCATCTGTGAGAGTGAGGAAGAATTACAGCACCTTCTGAATGAAATGAAAAGTCTACCAAGCACAAAGTATGGATATGGAATAACCCAAAGAAACACAAAAGTACTGATGAGTAGCAGAAACTAGATCAGAGACAAACTTAACAGCATAACTGGAAACGATGCGTTAGACCTAGATTTCTGAGAATGTGCGTCTGGGTCACGTCATTGTATGGACGAAAATAATGGTCGGTAGGAAAGCCGGAAAAGAAGAGAATCTAAGCGTTTGATATGCAAATTAAGTGGAGTAGCTCGGCCCCTCCCGCCGGAGGTTCGACTCCACTCTCGGACATGGGTGTGTTCTTAGCGTGTAAGTCTAAGGAGCGATGACCCCCAGTAGTTTGGTCCTGTAGGAATTTGCACACATTTGAACATTTTTAAGTTGAATAATGTCACAAAAATGAATATAATTGACGAGAAAATGAATTTGTACAAAACAGTGGAAAAACGAGGGAACCGAGCGAATACCTTTACATAGAAAATTAGAAATTTCAGTGGTACTAGTTTGTTTCTTTTTGTGTATTTTTCCCGCTAACGTAAATACCAATATTTGTAGCGCGGAAAGGGAAAATACACATCAGCGAATTTTATTTTGCTAGCAATTAGTTATCCCTGATCTAAGAAGGTTTCGTACTAGGTTAGGTGGGTGTGCATGTCATTCACGAATACAGTGTATCTCATAGAACCAGTGGCAGTGCAACTGATGCTAAGCGTATGAGTACACGAAGCTGTACACAATGAAGAAACCGTTGAAAGGGTGAGAGGTGCAGTCACAAACAGCCAAAACAAATCTGCCAGAGGGCTGTCACAACAAAACTAGTGTCAACAGAAAAACAGTGAGCAACATCCTGAGGCAAAATCTGAACGTGTTTTGTTACAAAGTGCAGGTATCTCACGAGCTGAAACCAGTTGATTTCGAAAGTCGTTTGGCGCTATGCAACACTATGACTAGATTCAATGTAGCCAATCGGAACTTTGGTAAATGGCTCATAAAACGGAATGTGACAGCATGTACGTGAAAAAAAATTGAGTTTCTTGAAGGCCTTTCAAATAGAGCAATATCGTAGGTAATAGTCCCATATTTATTTGAAATAGAAAATGGTGTTACTGTAACTGTCATTAGGCATCGTTACAGAGAGATGCAGTGGGATGCTTTTTGTTTCTTATTTACAGTGTCGGAAAACCAATTTTCGAAACATGTTCTTTCAGCAAGACTGTTCAGCAAGTCACGAAAGTCAACAAGGAAGTTGTTGCAACAGACATTTCCCAGTCATGTGATTCCGTCGTTTGGTGACACTGAATGGCCTCTTTGTTCCCCAGACTTCTCAGCAACAGAATTTTTAGGAGATTATTTAAAGTCTAAAGTCAATAAAACAACTTAGAGGATCTGACAACTGCTGTAAAGAATGAAACTCAACTGATATCAAATGTAACACTTGCAAAAGTTATGTAAGAAGTGCTTGTTCAATTTTAAAAAAAGGCAGTGTTTGTTATTTTCCTGAGTTTTCATGTACCAAATTACTCACTACTTAAATTTTTGGATAAAATCACACTAAGTATAGATGTGCTCATTAATTAATAACATTCATGAAGATGAAAGCCACTGATTATGAAATCTCTTGAATAGAGGGCCTTGTATGAAAATAAAATACAGAAATACGATATTTTAACAGAATTCCTAGCCTCATTCGCCTAGTAACGAGAACATGTTCTAACCTCTGACAATATCGTACAGTACAAAATATTTCCAAATTTTTTGACTGAAATCGACATTTTGCTCAACACCGTTTTCCTGAATTTGTGAAAGATTTATACGTATGGATCGAAGACCATCGACGGCAATAAAGTAGGTGGCGCATTATACAACACTACAAAAAATTATCAAGCCCTGTTTCTCTACCAAAGGAGTCAACAAAACATTACAAGGAGGCCGTCGCAGTTAGGAATGCAGCAAAATACGGCAGATCTCGCACACGCACACGAAGCAATTTGGTGATACTAACCAATTCCGTAAGAGTACTCAAGAACCTTATAAATCCAAAATGGAACAAATATGTGTGGCTTATTATTATAGGGATTATTAAAAAGTAAGCAGGAGTAGTCACAAATTTCTTGTTGATGCCGTGGCACAGAGCATTTTTCATAAAAAAAAAATAGTAGACATCTCAGCGAAATCAGCGATGAACTTGCATGATATCGTAAATGAGAGACTTCCTTATCAAGAAATTCTGAGCTTAGTCCATGTAAAAGCTAGAAACGACTGACAGATTCGATCGGATTCGACCAAGATATCAAAAGGAATACAATGCGGCCAGATGCAACCTAGAATAGCTTTGTCCCCTTGGTTTACTGATTGGAAAAGGAGCAGACGATTCATAAGAACGATTACGTGCATGCGCTTAAATCATGGCAAATTCCCAACCCATCTCTTCCGAACAGGACTGAAGGAAGCCCCATCGTGTGATTTACGGAATGAAGAAGGAGGCGTGAATCATCTGCTATTCTTGTGTACCATAAACAAGACATAACAGAAATCCTTTTTCAGAGCACTGGTTCATGCGAAGATTCCTCTTCCGACGTCGGCTGCAGTGTTTTTGTCACTCAGAAAGAGTGCGCATTAGTATTAAATGTGAAGTTCAACCAGTTACATATGTGTGACCTAACTATCTAGAAACACTGCATAGATGATATGTGGATATTTGTTTGATGTTACATTTTCCTTTTCTATTGGTATAGTATAAGCACGTTATAAGTAGTTTGTAGTGGCGACATTTATCAATCACTTATCCATACCCTAATTTTGTTGTAAATAGCTATTCACGAATTGTGTAGTAGAGCAAGCATTAATAAAGATGTTTTGTAAGTTTAATGGATGACTGTATCGCGATCTACATCTACATGCGTACTCCACAAGCCACCCGACGGTGTGTGGCGGAGGGTACTTTGAGTACCTCTATCGGTTCTCCCTCCTATTCCAGTCTCGTATTGCTCGTGGAAAGAAAGATTGTCGGTATGCTTCTGTGTGGGCTCTAATCTCTCTGATTTTATCCTCATGGTCTCTTCGCCAGATATACGTAGGAGGGAGCAATATACTGCTTGACTCGTCGGTGAAGGTATGTTCTCGAAACTTCAACAAAAGACCGTACCGAGCTACTGAGCGTCTCTCCTGCAGAGTCTTCCACTGGAGTTTATCTATCATCTCCGTAACGCTTTCGCGATTACTAAATGATCCTGTAACGAAGCGCGCTGCTCTCCGTCGGATCTTCTCTATCTCTTCTGTCAACCCCACCTGGTACGGATCCCACACCTGTGAGTAATATTCAAGCAGTGGGCGAACAAGTGTACTGTAAACTCCTTCTTTTGTTTTCGGACTGAATTTCCTTAGGATTCTTCCAATGAATCTCAGTCTGGCATCCGCTTTACCCGCGATTAATTTTATATGGTCATTCCATTTTAAATCACTCCTAATGCGTACTCCCAGATTTATGGACTTAACTGCTTCCAGTTGCTGACCTGGCATATTGTAGCTAAATGGTAAAGGATCTTTCTTTCTATGACGATGGCCAAATAACATTAAAATAAACTAATAAAATAAAATAAATCTTCAGTCAGGCACATTGAAAATAGCACAGCAGAGGGAAGGAAGATACAAAGGCGAAACTTTGTGCAAATAAGTACAGTGAGATCCGATATGCCAATGATCCAAGTTTGGTGCCAATGCCGATTCCCAGAATCGCCAGTGGCGCTGCAATTGGGCGGGATAGGGTCTTTAAACGGCGCACAGTGGACGAGTCACCACATACCTTCTCGAGGAGGACTCTAGTAGGCTCAAAATGCCAGTTAGACGTGTTCGATAACACTTCTCACAAAAAGACAGTTTGGGAGGTGGCTAATCATCGGCATGAAAACTGAAGGCTAGCCGAGCGGCTAGCCAGGTCGATCGTTCAGAGTGTTCTGTCAGACGATGTTGGGAGCAATGGACACGAAACGGCACTCACTTGTCACGTACGGAGTCTGGACCGACCAGGAAAAAGACGAGCCGAGAGGATCGAAGGATCGTGCGGAAGCGATCAGAGATCCTACAGTGACTAGATGTACCGTCGCCAGTTGTTCCACAAACCATATGCAGACGTGTTGTGAAAGCGAATTTGCAATCCAGGCGTCCTTGTGTACTGCCGTTAACAAACACACATCGTCAACTCCGTCTACATTGGTGCCAAGCCAGAACGACTTAGACTGCCACAGACTGGCGACACGTGGAGTTTAGTGAGGATTGCCAATTCGTTGGGGGCGAATGATAATCTCATACAGATGTGGAGACAATCTGGTTAACGGGCTAACGATAGTGTTTCATCCACGCTGTCGTACGTCACACCACTGTAGAGGGGGGGGGGGGAGGGAGTGAGGGGGGAGGGGAGGGGGTGGAGATCATAGGAACATTAACGATCAACGTTATGTTGATGAAAGTCTTCAACTCCATGTAGGACCCTCCGTACACGATCTTCCAGGGGCATTTTTTTCAGCAAGATAATGCTCGTCCGAACACAGTTCAAGATGCTCAAAACTTCCTTCATAGTGTTCCGAATCCTCCGTGGCTGGCCTGCTCCACAGACTTGTCCCGTATGCATCTACATCTACATGTACACTCCGGTAGCCACCACGCGGTGTGTGGCGGAGGGCACAATTCGCGCCAAAATCATATCCCCCCCCCCCCCGCCCCCCTCTGTTCCACTCGCGGATCGCGCGAGGGAAAAACGACTGTCTGAACGCCTCAGTACGAACTCTTATTTCCCTTATCTTTCAGTGGTGATCATTGCGCGATCTGAAAGTTGGTGGTAATAATATATGCTCTACATCCTCGGTGAAGATCGGATTTCGGAATTTAATGAGCAGACCCTTCTGTTTAGTGCGTCGTCTATCTAAAAGTGTGTCCCACTTCAAACTTTCTGTGAGATTTGTAACGCTCTCGCGATGGCTTAATGTACCAGTCACGAATCTTGCCGGTTTTCTTTGGACCTTCTCAATCTCTTGAATCAGACCCAACTGGCAAAGATCCCATACAGACGAACAATACTGCAAGATTGGACGAACTAACTAAAGTATTGTAAGCTTTTTCCTTTGTTGAAGGACTGCATCGCTTCAGGATTCTACCAATAAACCGCAATCTAGAGTTCGCCTTACCCGTACTTGTGTAATATGATCGTTCCATTTGAGATCATTTCGAATAGTCACACCCAGACACTTGGCGAATGGCTCTGAGCACTATGAGACAACATTAGAGGTCATCATTCCCCTAGAACTTAGAATTACTTCAACCTAACTAACCTAAGGACATCACACACATCCATGCCCGAGGCAGGATTCGAACCTGCGATCGTAGCGGTCGCGCGGTTCCAGACTCAAGCGCCTAGAACCGCTCAGCCACACCGGCCGGTACTTGGCGAATGTTACCGCTTGCAAAGACTGGGCATTTATTTTGTACTCATACATTAATGGGGATAGTCGCCTTGTTATACGCAGTAGGGTACACTTACTAATATTGAGAGATAACTGCCAGTCATTACACCGCGCATTTATTTTCTGCAAATCCTCATTGATTTGTTCCATAAAAACACGGGAGAACTGCCGGATGTCAGTAACGTCCTGCCACGATATTTCGGCGCAGACTCTTCTGGCCATCATCAGGTGGGTGCCACTGTAGTAGTACTGGCGAGTACGCGCTGAGCTCCGCTATTTATAGCCTTCCGAGGTGACACTGCGCATGCGCTGCTCAGCAGAGCGTGCGCGTTCATAACGTCTCCGTGCGCTGCGCCTCGCGCCCTCCACTGTGAAAGCCTGGCGTATCGGTGTCAGGTCGATTTCCATCTTTATGCAGATAACTACGTCGACTACGAAGTTTCTCTACAACAGGATTCCAAGCAAAATTCAGCTGATAACTGCTATCTCGATTGATGAGAGTCTCGTTGTCAGACAATCTTATTTCCACAGATTCATTGATAATCGAGCTCCAAAAGTTTGATGTATGGGCCAAAATTTTTGTGTCGTTGTGATTCATGGAATGGTCTGTGGAAATACGATGTTCGGCGATTGCGGACTTGATGGGTTGGTGAAGGCGAGTATACCGTTGGTGTTCCACAATGCGTTCCTGCACAGTTCGTGTTGTTTTTGCCCTATATACGATTTGCCGCATTCACACGGAATTTTGTAAACACCTGGTTTACACAGGCCCAGATCGTCTTTAACGGATCCCACCAGTGATGCAATTTTGGAAGGAGTGCGAAAGATGACTCTCACTTGATACTTTCTCAATATTCTGCCTATCTGTGAAGAAATATTCCCAATAAATGGTAGATAAACAGTCGACCTGAAGGCCTCTTCCTCTTCCCTGTTCCGTCGTTTGTAGGTCTTCATCACTCTATTCACTTGCCTAGGTGAAAAGCCATTCTTCAAAAATATCTTTTGCAGGTGTTTCAGTTCCGTTTGAAGACTGTCGGCGTCAAAGATAGTATGGGCACGGTGGATCAAGGTTTTCAGAACGCCCATTGCTTGTGCTGGATGGTGGCAACTAGTAGCTTGTAGATACAGGTCTGTATGAGTGGGCTTTCTGTACACCGAGTGACCAAGTGTGCCGTCACTCTTCCGTCGCACCAAGACGTCTAAAAATGGCAGACAACCATCTTTCTCTATCTCCATGGTAAACTTTATGTTTTCATGCCTGGAGTTCATGTGATGTAAAAATTCTTGGAGACGGTCTAGACCATGAGGCCACACTATAAAAGCGTCGTCAACTTACCGCCAAAATACTGTCGGTTTAAAAGTGGAAGAGTCGAGTGCTCTCTCCTCAAAATCCTCCATAAAAGATTGGCCAGCAGGGGAGACAAAGGATTCCCCATGGCGACACCGTCAGATTGTTCGTAAAATTCGTTGTTAAATATAAAATATGTAGAGGAGAGACGGTGCTCTAACAACGCTGTAATGTCTGCACCAAACATATTGCCAATGAGGTGTAGTGAGTCCACCAGAGGCACCTTTGTGAACAGTGAAACCACATCAAAACTGACCAATAAATCACTACTTTGCAGTTGTAGTGACTGAAGTCGACTGATAAAATCACCAGAATTCTTTATGTGATGTACACACTTGCCTATCATTAGTTTGAGCGAAGATGCCAAGAATTTTTGCTAGGTCGTAGGTGGCTGCTCCAATGTTACTCACAATTGGACGTAATGGCACATTTTCCTTGTGGCTCTTGGGCAGTCCATATAGCCTAGGTGGAACTGAACTGTTTGGTTTCAGTCTCTTGATGACCTCCTTCGGTAGAGAACTATTTGATAAAAGTTCTGCTGTTTTTCGCACTACTCGGCTCGTGGGATCCTTATAGATTTTGCGATACATTGAATCACATAATAAAACATTGATCTTATTAATATATTCATCCCTTGGTATGAGGACAGTAGCGTTTCCTTTGTCAGATTTTAAGACCACTGTATCCACATCTGCTCGTAAGTTACGGAGGGCTATCCTCTCCACGGGCGAGATGTTATTCTTCATTGGTGCACCCCTGGTCAATACACAGCAAGACTCTCGACGAACTTCCTCCGCTTCATCTGTATCAAGACGGAGTACAGCTTCTTCGATGGCACTGATGAAATGAACTAGTGGCGGTGCAACAGGTGTAGGAGCAAAATTCAGTCCTTTTGCTAGCACAGACACAGTCGCGTCATCTAAAGTTTTCTCTGTCAAATTAACAACAGATCGTCGAGTTGGAACTTCCTGCTGCATCTGTTTAGAAAGATGGTGTGAAATGGGATACAGCAAACTGGAGCCGTGATAAAGCTGTGACGAGGCAAACTGCCAAGATTGAGAGACTTTCTAAACAGCTGAGCAGCGCATGCGCAATGTCACCTCAGTACGGCTTTAAATAGCGGACCTCAGCGCGTACTAGCCAGTACTACTACAGTGGCACTCACCTGAAGATGGCCAGAAGACTCTGCGCCGAAATATCGTGGCAGGAAGTTACTGATATCCGGCAGTTCTACCATGTTATTATGGAACAATCAGTACGCCGGGAAAGCTTTAAACATCACTCATTGATTTGTTCACAACTTTCGTGTGGTACCACTTTTCTGTAGACTACAGCAAACAGTCTCAGGCGGCTGTCAATACCATCAACCAGATAGATTTTGTAAATCGTGAAAAGCAGAGGACCTATTACGCTGCCCTGAAACGCTAGATGCCACTGTGTCACGCTGCACATTATTTGGAGGTGGCTGTTCAAGGTTTGTAACTAGGGCAACACCAGACGCCTCTTCAACTCAAAGACGGATCGAGTTGCGACGTGCATTGCAGCAAAAGTTGGTCCAATGCGTTATCGATGTTCCTCCGTATCTGTCTACATGTTGTACTCACTGCATTTGTTTATATGTCTTAATTTTAGGATGTCTAATGAACTTCATTTCGGTTAGATGCTCCCTTCTTGGTGCCCTATTTACAACGTTACTGAGTGCAGTAACGGGAGCCATAAACAGCAAAATTTATAGAGAGAGACAGATAATGCTAGGTGTACAAAAATAACTAAGAACGATGGTGTAGCCGGCCGAGGTGGCCGAGCGGGGCTGGGCCAACAGTCTGGAACCGCTCGACCGCTACCGTCACAGGTTCGAATCCTGCCTCGGCAATGGATGTGTGTGATGTCCTTCAGTTAGTTAGGTTTAAGTAGTTTTAAGTTCTAGGGGGCTGATGACCTTAGAAGTTAAGTCCCATAGTGCTCAGAGCCATTTTGAACGTTGGTGTAAGTTGCATCCTGAGATGAACAGATTGGCATGGGAGAGGACATTGCGGCTGGCCACATCAAACCAGAAGACTGACGACTCAGGAAACAATACAAAGCAATGTGGGCGACTGACCTGCACATCCCTGGTTTCAATCTTGAAGGAGCCGTCGGCGGCCTCGTAGCCGAAGGTGTAGGAGCCGTCGTCGTTGACGCGGTTGATCTGCTTGAGGATGGCCACCTGCTCCTGGGCCTGCGCCTCCTGCTGCTCGTCCTCAGCGCTCAGTTCCTCCACGGCCAGTGGTGGCGGTCTGGGTGGGGGCCCGCAGCTGCCGCGCGTCGCCCAGCACGCCAGCAGGCACAGCAGCCACAGGACACATCTCTGCAATACCACCACCACCACCACCTTAGTCAGGAGTCACCACTGAATGTCCAAACTCCGGTATCAAACAGAGCATCAGGTAGGGCACTTGAGTCCTACAGTGTTGAATCACTGAAAACTAAACTTTCTCAATTATACGTATGTGGATACACCTGAACATTACTTATAATATCTACAACAGACTGAGATTAAGCCGCAGCGAGTAATCAGAAACAGTACTTAGTTTTTAATTGCTGCCCGTCATCAGTTTTGTACGACATTCATATACGCTCTCGGTGGCGCATCTACAGGGTGAAAAGCATTTAAACCGACAAACTCTGGGAGGTTGTAGGGGACATCAAAACAAATATTTTTTCCTAATGTCATTATTTGCTATGAGGATTATTTGAACAAGTGGAGGTCGTATTACGCTCTTCATTCGTTAGAGGCCATGTTACGATCTTCAGTTGTTAGAGGGGGTATTACGCTCTTCAGTTGTGGCCAACTGCTGTCCACCAGTGTAGTAGTGCATTGTCTCTGTTTACTAATGGATCGATACACCTGGAGTGAGTACGCTGATATGGTTGGTGCGTACTACGTAGCACACCACAAGGGACGAGCTGTACAGCGGGTTTATCAACAACAATTCCTAATTGCCGTATCCGCCGTATGCTGCTGTGTACCAACGTCTGCGTGAGACCAGGTTATTTAGCAGATTACCTGGACAGGGACGCCGTCGCACGGTAAGAACGCTGTAACTTGAGGAAGTTGCTGGAAGACGTCCCGCTCCCTACGAGATAACACGTGTTGTTCCGACATGACGGGGCGCCGGCACACTTCAGTCGTCGTTGGCGTCGATTCCTGGACCGACGGTTCCCAGAAACGTGGATTGGCAGAGATGGTCCTGTATCATGGCCTGCTTGATCCTCTGTGGACTTTTTTGTGTGGGGAGAGATGCGCAACCTTGTTTAGGCAACTCCTGTTGCATCAGAGCATCTGGTTACCCGGATAGTAGCAGCAGCAGAAACAATTCAGGATACTCCTGGGGTTTTGGCCCGTGGCAGACAGAATATGATACGACGGTGTAACCTTTGTTTACGTGTCAATGGAGGCATTATTGAAAATCTACTATAATTGAAATTGGGTTGTGTAGTCTCTTGGTCGTAAAAAAATGGAAACGTGGTTGTTGGTTTAATTAATTTGCCGCCAGATAAATCTTCCTCTACCGGTTTAAATTCTCCTCATAGGAAAAAATGACATTAGAAAAAAATATTTGTTTTGATGTCCCCTACAACCTCCCAGAGTTTGTTGGTTTAAATACTTTTCACCCTGTAGAATCCACCCAGTAATCAGATGTGCCAGCAAAACCTTCAATGGATAGAATCATTTGTAGACTTAAGTTTTGCTAAAGATTGTACCTTACCAGTCATAGCCAGCAGCTGTTATCTTCATTGTATACAGAACATTCTGGTAACAGATAACGAACTGCAGTGCAGTTCAGTGTAGAAAATTGCCGGAAAGTGCAGCAGGCTGCCTTCTATCACGAGTTATTGGAAATTTGGTACAAAGCTACGATAGATGTCCATTCCAAATAGCCCTCGTATTTTCTGGGCCACATTAGTTTTGCCCACTCTGTAGTTTCGGGGAATCGACGAATTACTGATTTCGATCCGTTGCAGGTATAGCTCAGAAAGGGGGCTTTGGCAATGTTCCTACAATCACCTCTTTCATTCCCACTGCAGATCATAGTTTTTTTCTGGCTTTTTTTCGTTGAATATATTTTCCTATTTAGTGTATGAGAAGAAGCAACCAACATATATTATGAGACAGGTTCACAATGGGAGATATGGACACATGACCTTCTTTTGAGGTTACTTAATCGCTCATACTGGGTGGGAAACAAGATGAGTGTTGAGTTTCATCCACAGGATTTTTTTTTTTATAGAATGAATCACATAATAAGTGAGCCTTCGAGACACAGTAGGGGAATGTAAGATAGACAGAGAAAGAGAAAGGTGGGACGGAGAGATGGGCCATGGAGGCAGGAAGTTAGCAGTAACAAACATGGAACACTTTTGGTTGCTTTTTCTTCACATTCTCTAAGAAAGGATAAAAAAAGCGTTGTCAAATTTCTGTGCATTTCGTCCAGGTTTAAAATTAAAATTTATTGTGCATAAGCTGACAATACATAAACTATGTGAGAGTTTTCATTCTCTTGTCAAAGACTACCAAATATTCCAAGCGCGAAAGTACTGACCTGAAAGCAGTCCTTACACCAGTTGAACAATGTCCCAATTAGCAAGAATCCCTTTCCTCAAGCGTAGCTTCAACGAGCAGAAATCACTAACTCCACAATTTCTCTAAACCCGTTAGGCAGCCAGCATAGATGTACTTGTGAAAGTTGGATATACACTACTGGCCATTAAAATTTCTCCACCAAGAAGAAATGCATATGATAAACGGGTATCCATTGGACAAGTATATTATACTACAACTGACATGTGATTACATTTTCCCGCAATTTGGGTGCATAGATTCTGAGAAATCAGTATCCAGAACAACCACCTCTGGCCGTAATAACGGGCTTGATACGCTTGGGAATTGAGTCAAACAGAGCTTGCATGGCGTGTACAGGTACAGCTGCCCATGCAGCACGATACCACAGTTCATCAAGAATAGTGACTGGTGTATTTTGACGAACCAGTTGCTCGGCCACCATTGACCAGACGTTTTCAGTTGGTGAGAGATCTGGAGAATGTGCTAGCCATGGCAGCAGTCGAACATTTTCTGTATCCAGAAGGGCCCGTACAGGACCTGCAACATGCGGTCGTGTATTATTCTGCTGAAACGTAGGGTTTCGCAGGGATCGAATAAAGGGCGGAACCACGGGTCGCAACACATCTGAAATGTAACGTCCACCGTTCAAAGTGCCGTCAATGCGAACAAGAGGTGACCGAGACGTGTAACCAATGGCACCCCATACCATCATGCCGGGAGATACGCCAGTATGGCGATGACGAATACACGCTTCCAATGTGCGTTCACCGCGATGTCGCCAAGCACGGATGCGACTATCATGATGCTCTAAACAGAGCCTGGATTCATCCGAAAAAATGACGCTTTGCCATTCGTGCACCCAGGTTCGTCCTTGAGTACACCGTCGCAGGCGCTCCTGTCTGTTATGCAGCGTCAAGGGTAACCGCAGCCATGGTCTCCGAGCTGATAGTCCATGCTGCTGCAAACGTCTTCGAACTGTTCGTGCAGATGGTTGTTGTCTTGCAAACTCCCCGTCTGTTAACCCAGGGATCGGGACGTGGCTGCACGATCCGTTACAGCTATGCGGATAAGATGCCTGTCATCTCGACTGATAACGATACGAGGCCGTTGGGATCCAGCACGACGTTCCGTATTACATTCCTGAACCCACCGATTCCATAGTCTGCTAACAGTAATTGGATCTCGACCAACGCAAGCAGCAATGTCTCAATACGATAAACTGCAATAACCAAAAGCTACAATCCGGCCTTTACCAAAGTCGGAAATGTGATGGTACGCATTTCTCCTCCTTACGCGAGGCATCACAACAACCTGTCACCAGGCAACGCCGGTCAGCTACTGTTTGTGTATGAGAAATCGGTTGGAAACTTTCCTCATATCAGCACGTTGTAGGTGTCGCTACCGGTGCCATCCTTGTGCGAATACTCTGAAAAGCTAATCATTTGCACATCGCAACATCTTCTTCCTGTCGGTTAAGTTTCGCGTCTGTAGCACGTCATCTTCGTAGTGTAGCAATTTTGACAGCCAGTAGTGTATATATGGCGTGAAAACGTTTTTAAATAAAAACGAAATAAAAGTTTATTGTTTCTGTTGACGCATGCAAATTGTATGCCATTGCCCCTAACTGCAGGATGCTTGAAAACATCTTTTACTTTGAGAAGTAAAATTAGTTTCCATCTGTTAGAACGCCGTTATCAGTGACTAGATAAGGTCAGATGGGAATATAGCATTTCATAAAACGACTACTATTCGTGATGTCAAGGCAGGTAATATCGGGAACTCTTTGAAAGTGGTCACTGTTGATACAGGTGTTAACAATATATATATATATATATATATATATATATATATATATATATATATATATATATATATATCACTGAATGTACCTGTCATTGCACGACACATTGATCAGAAGATACGACGCCAAAAACATTGACTGAACTGAATAACAAGCGGTTTTACACATCTGATCTCGATTCCTAAAAGAATAGGGGCTAGGCAAGCAGCGACCTGATCCTGTTAGGCGGGCAGATCGAGGAGCTCCTTAGAACGGTCAAAGATGAATTGCCGTTAAGGAAACCTGGTATCTACATATACCATGTGAATGTCGTATGTCTTACATCGGTCAAAGCGCCAGAACAGTTGAAATAAGATGTAAAGAACTCCAAAGACATACCAGGCTACAAGAGGCCACTAAATCAGCAGAGCAGAACATTGCCTGCAGCTTGAACACGCCACACATTCTCCCATCGCTCCAGACGTTACCTTCCAGGTTTATTGATGTTCTCTTTTGTTTCATACAGCAAAAACATTCAGTTTTTGTCTAATGCTTTTATTAGGCATCCTATCCAACTAAGTGCAAACTTCGACTGCTCGTAAAAGCTTCATCTCAGCTGTCTGAATAAGGCTATAATCTTAACTCTTCAAAACCTACGTCTGACTGCAACATGGTAGAAAAGGTAGAACCATCACCTTGTAGAATTTCAGTTTTGCTTGTCTTCGTGTATTGTTTAACGTTCTGTTTATACTGGCAGATACAGGTTGGTCCATTGATAGTGACCGGGCCAAATATCTCACGAAATAAGCATAAAAACGAAAAAACTAAAAAGAACGAAACTCGGCTAGCTTGAAGGGGGAAACCAGATGGCGCTGTGATTGGCGCACTAGATGACGCTGCCATAGGTCAAACGGATATCAACTGCGTTTTTTAAAATAGGAACCCCCAATTTTTATTACATATTCGTGTAGTACTTAAAGAAAAATGAAGGTTTTAGTTGGACCACTGTTTTCGCTTTGTGATAGATGGCGCTGTAATAGTCACAAACGTATATTCCGCCAGTGCGGACGATATTTGCTTCGTGATACATTACCCGTGTTAAAATGGACCATTTACCAATTGCGGAAAAGGTCGATATCGTGTTGATGTATGGCTATTGTGATCAAAATGCCCAACGGGCGTATGTTATGTATGCTACCTGGTATCCTGGTGGACATCATCCAAGTGTCAGGACCGTTCACCGGATAGTTACGTTATTTAAGGAAACAGGAAGTGTTCAGAAACACGTGAAACGTCAACCACGGCCTGCAACAAATGATGATGCCGAAGTAGGTGTTTTAGCTGCTGCAGCGGCAAATCCGCACATCAGTAGCAGAAAAATTCCGCGAGAATCGGGAATCTCAAAAACGTCGGTGTTGAGAATGCTACATCAACATCGATTGCACCCGTACCATATTTCTATGCACCAGGAATAGCATGGCGACGACTTTGAACGTCGTGTACAGTTCTGCCACTGGGTACAGGAGAAATTACGGGACAATGACAGATTTTTTTGCACGCGTTCTATTTAGCAACGAAGCGTCATTCACCAACAGCGGTAACGTAAACCGGCATAATATGAACTATTGCGCAACGGAAAATCCACGATGGCTGCGACAAGTGCAGCATCAGCGACCTTGGCGAGTTAATGTATGGTGCGGCATTATGGGAAGAAGGATAATTGGACCCATTTTATCGATGGCAATCTAAATGGTGCATTTTCCTACGCAATGTTCTACGAATGTTACTTACTACAAGATATTTCACTGCATGACAGAATGGCGATGTACTTCCAACATGATGGATGTCCGGCACATGGCTCGCGTGTAGTTGAATGAATAGCTTATTTCATGACAGGTCGTCGAAGCACCATACCATGGCCCGCACGTTCGCCTGATCAGACGTCCCCGTATTTCTTTCAGTGGGGAATGTTGAAGGATATTTGCTACCGTGATTCACCGACAACGCCTGGGAACATGCGTCAGCGCATAATCAATGCATGTGCGAACATTACGGAAGGCGAACTACTCGCTATTGTGGTGAATGTCGTTACACATATTGCCAAATGCATTTAGGTTGACGGACATCATTTTGAGCATTTATTGCAGTAATGTGAGATATACAGGTAATCACTCTGTAATGGCATGCGTTCTCAGAAATGATAAGTTCACAAAAGGTGCGTGTATCACGTTGGAACAACCTTCAAGCTAGACAAGTTTCGTTCTTTGTAGATTTTTCGTTTGACGCTTATTTCGTGAGATATGTGGCCCGGTCACGATCAATGGACCACCCTATATATTACGATATCACTGAAATTTAGTGTCTTCATCCTTATTTGCGTTAAAAATGATGCTGCATAGGTACTAAAATGGAACTTGTTCCAAAATCTGATCTTCAGTTTTGTTTCGTACTGTATACACTCTAAGACAGTTAACAAGAAAAAGAAAAATCTACGCACTCCAAAGGAATTACCCCAATGGGACGGATATATGCAGGTGTGACGTACATGTACGGACAAACAAATGATTACAAATTCAGAAAAACTTGATGATTTATTCACGAATTGTGTAAGTCAATGACACGTTGAAACGGCTCTGGCCCTAATGCAAGCAGTTATTCAGCTTGGCACTGACTGATAGAGTTGCTGATTGTCCTCCTGCCAAACGCTGTCCGATTGGGGGATTAGGTCTTCAAAATCGTAAGATGCTCCAAATATTTTCAGTTGCCAAGCCAAGGCAGGGTTAGGCAAACAAAGACAGGCAGCAGAAATTCTCGCCACGCGCGGGCGGGCCTCATCTTGCTGAAATTTTGGAAATTTCTGGTAAGAACTTATGGGACCAAACTGCTGAGGCCATCGGCCCCTAAGCTTACACTCTACTTAATCTAACTGAAACTAACTTACGCTAAGGACAACACACACACCCATACCTGAGGGAGGACTCGAACCTCCGTCGGTGGGAGCCACGCGAACCGTGACAGGATGCCTGTGACCGCGCGGCTACCCCGCACGGGTTGCTGAAATATAAGTCCAGTTGGCTTGCCATGAAAGGCAACAAAACGGAGTGTAGAATATCGTCGACGTATCGCTGTGCTTCAGGGTTCCTACCGCTGTCTGGAACATCTCCAGACTCGTCTTCGGCCTGGAATCTCATTGACTGGAGTAGAATTATCTTCAATGATGGGCCCCACTTAGAAAAGAGCTCCGATGACCAGCGAAGGCGTGTCTGGAGACGTTCTGGGCAGTGGTGGGATGCCTGTCTGACTGTAACCCACCATACGGTCCAACTGCCAGGAGTGATGTTCTAGGATTTCATTTCTTTTCATAGCAGAACCCCTTTGGTTGTCATCCGGTGCACCCTTACAGCACATCCGTACGTCGACGATATTTTATACCCCGTTTTGTTGACCTTCATGTTGAGCCATGCCGTCCTGGACGCACATTTCAGCACGGTAATGCCTGCCCTCAGACGGCGAAAGTTTCCACTGCTTGTCTTCGTACTTGCCAAATCCTGCCTTGGCCAGCAAGGTTGCCGGATCTCCCTTAAATTGAGAACGTTTGGAGTATTATGGACAGGGCCCACCAGCTATCTCGGAGTGACCGCCAATTGGACAGACGTTGGCACCATATCCTTCAAGAGGACATCCAACAAGTGGAATGACAGCTTGCATAAGGGTCAGAGGTGACCTGCGCGTTATTGACGTGCTGAATTTGTGAAGTCTTTTTCTTTGAATGTTCTTGAATAAATCATCCAATTTGTATGAAACTGTACTAATCTGTTTGCCTGTACATCTACATGACGTCAACCGATTTCTCGACCCATTCTGACAATTCCTTCGTGGTGCTTCGATTTTTTAAAATCATTTAGCATTATAGTTCATTAGAATTTGCCCCTCCCCATGAACCATGGACTCTGCCGTTGGTGGGGAGTCTTGCGTGCCTCAATGATACAGATAGCCGTACCGTAGGTGCAACCACAACAGAGGGTTATCTGTTGAGAGGCCAGACAAACGTGTGGTTCCTGAAGAGGGGCAGCAGTCTTTTCAGTAGTTGATGATTGACTGATCTGGTCTTGTAATACTAACCAAAACGGCATTGCTGTTGTGGTACTGCAAACGGTAGATGTGGACTCTGACCACAATCTACTGGTTATGAACTGTAGATTAAAACTGAAGAAATTGCAAAAAGGTGGGAAGTTAAGGAGATACGACCTGGATAAACTGAAAGAACCAGAGGTTGTAAAGAGTTTCAGGGAGAGCATAAGGGAACAATTGACAGGAATGTTGGAAAGAAATACAGGAAAAGAAGAATGAGTAGCTTTGAGGGATGAAATTGTGAAGGCAGAAGAGGATCAAGGAGGTAAAAAGACGAGTGCCAGTAGAAATCCTTGGGTAACAGAAGAAATATTGAATTTAATTGATGAAAGGAGAAAATATAAAAATGCAGTAAATGGAGCAGGCAAAAAGGAATACAGACGTCTGAAAAATGAGATCGACAGGAAGTGCAAAATAGCTAAGCAGGGATGGCTAGAGGACAAATGTAAGGATGTAGAGGCTTATCTCACTAGGGGTAAGATAGATACTGCCTACAGGAAAATTAAAGAGACCTTTGGAGAAAAAGAGAACCACTTGCGTGAATATCAAGAGCTCAGATGGAAATCCAGTTCTAAGCAAAGAGGGGAAAGCAGGAAGGTGGAAGGAGTATATAGAGGGTTTATACACGGGCGATGTACTTGAGGACAATATTATAGAAATGGAAGAGAATGTAGATGAAGATGAAATGGGAGATACGATACTGCGTGAAGAGTTTGACAAAGCACTGAAAGACCTTAGCCGAAACAAGACCCCGGGAGTAGACAACATTCCATTGGAACTACTGACGGCCTTGGGAGAGCCAGTCCTGACAAAACTTTACCATCTAGTGAGGAAGATGTATGAGACAGACGAAATTCCCTCAGACTTGAAGAAGAATATAATAATTCCAATCCCAAAGAAAGCAGGTGTTGACAGATGTGAATATTAGGAACTATCAGTTTAATAAGACGCATCTGCAAAATACTAACGCAAATTCTTTACAGACGAATGGAAAAACTGGTAGAAGCTGACCTCGGGGAAGATCAGTTTCGATTCCGTAGAAATGTTGGAACACGTGAAGCAATACTGACCCTACGACTTATCTTAGAAGAAAGATTAAGGAAAGGAAAACCTACGTTTCTAGCATCTGTAGACTTAAAGAAAGCTTTTGACAATGTTGCCTGGAATACTCTCTTTCCAATTCAGAATGTGGCAGGGGTAAAATGCAGGGGGCGAAAGGCTATTTACAATTTGTACAGAAAGCAGATGGCAGTTATAAGAGTCGAGGTACATGAAAGGGAAGCATCGGTTGGAAAAGGAGTGAGACAGGGTTGTAGCCTCTCCCCGATGTTATTCAATCTGTATATTGAGGAAGCAGTAAAGGAAACAAAAGAAAAGTTCGGAATAGGTATCAAAATACATGGAGAATAAATAAAAACTTTGAGATTCGCCGATGACATTGTAATTCTGTCAGAGACAGCAAAGGACCTGGAAGAGCACCTGAACGGAATGGACTGTGTCTTGATAGGAGGGTATAAGATGAACATCAATAAAAGCAAAACGAGGATAATGGAATGTAGTCGAATTAAGTCGGGTGATGCTGAGAGTATTAGTTTAGGAAATGATACGCTTAAAGTAGTAAAGGAATTTTTCTATTTGGAGAGCAAAATAACTGATGATGGTCGAAGTAGAGAGGATGTAAAATGTAGACTGGCTATGGCAAGGAAAGCGTTTCTGAAGAAAAGAGATTTGTTAATATCGAGTATACATTTAAGTGTCAGGGAGTCGTTTCTGGAAGTATTTGTATGGAGTGTAGCCATGTATGGGAGTGAAACATGGACGATAAATAGTTTAGACAAGAAGGGAGTAGAAGCTTTCGAAATGTGGTGCTACAGAAGAATGCTGAAGATTAGATGGGTAGATCACAAAACTAATGAGTAGCTATTGAATAGAATTGGGGAGAAGAGAAGTTTGTGGCACAACTTGACTAGAAGAAGGGATCGGTTGGTAGGACATGTTCTGAGGCATTAAGGGATCACCAATATAGTACTGGAAGGCAGTGCGGAGGGTAAAAATCGTAGAGGGAGACCAAGAGATGAATACACTAAGCAGATTCAGCAGGATGTAGGCTGCAGTAGGCTCTGGGAGATGATGAGGCTTGCACAGGATAGAGTAGCATGGAGAGCTGCATCAAACCAGTCTCAGGACTGAAGACCACAACAACAACAACGTAGAATTTGCCATTAATTCAGTATATCAGTGTATACTAGTATGTTACTATTCGCAGGGTTTTTCAAAAAAATATACATATTTCGAATGCATATATTTATTAAACGCCGACGGCTGTGGTCTCGCAGTTAAGGCGCTCAGTCCGGAGCCGCGCGACTGCTACGGTCGCAGGTTCGAATCCTGCCTCGGGCATGGATGTGTGTGATGTCTTTAGGTTAGTTAGGTTTAAGTAGTTCTAAGTTCTAGGGGACTGATGATCACAGATGTTAAGTCCCATTGCGCTCAGAGCCATTTTTGAGCCATTTATTAAACTTTAAGATATACGAATATGAATCTTTACACACATTTTTACGATCCTTCAATATCAGATTACAGATGTTCAATATGTCCTCCATCAGCGACACTAACTATACCACATCGATACTGAACTTCCTTCCATATTCGGGCAAGCATGTCCTTCGTCACTGATGTTATGTAGCTGAGTGGTCGTCTCGACGGACTGTCATACCTAACAGCCCGGGTTCGATTCCCGGCTGGGTCGGGGATTTCTCCGCTCAGGGACTGGGCGTTGTGTTGTCCTTATCATCATCATTTCATTCCTATCGATACGTAAGTCGCCGAAGTACCGTCAACTCGAAAACCTGCACCATGCCAACGGTCTACCCACGGGAGGCCCCAGCCACAAGGCATTTCCATTTACTGATTTTATGGCAGTACAGGTCCAGTTGTTCGACTCTTCCAGGTACTTGTGGACTGGTGGTATAGAAACGTTGTCTTTCACGAAAAACCACAGGAAGAAGTCAGAGGGTGTCAAATCCGTTGACAGTGCAGCCCAGCTGAGACATGCTAAGTCTCCAGCTTCTTGACGACCGATCCAACGGTTCGGTAGAGTTTCATTCAGATATTCACACACTTGGCGACTCCAGTGAGGGGCTGCCCCGTCTTGTTGAAAAATGAAGCAATCTTCGTGCAGCTTCGGAAACAACCAATTTTGTAACACAGCGAGATACTGCAGACCGTCAACTGTGTTTACATCAAAGACGAATGGGCTGTAAACAGATGATCGGGATATCGCACAAAACACATTGACTTTGGGAGAATCAAGTACATGTTCAATGGCTGCATGTGGGTTCTGTAGGCCCCTAATTCGAACATTGTGTTTATTTACCTGACCACTAACAATGGAAAGTCCCTTCATCACTGAATACGATGTGTTGTGCGAAGGTGTTATCATTGTCAATAACATGAAGAATCTCGTTACAAAATGCCACACGTTTGCGTGTGTCATCAGGACGCAGCGGTTGTAACAGCTGTAACTTGTACGACTTCATAACCAACCGACGTCTCAAAACACGTCAAAGTGTTGTTGTAGGCAGTTGCAACTCCCGACTGCCACGACGAGTTGATTTTGAAGGACTACGCTGGAAAGCAGTTTGAATTCGTGCATCATTTTCTTCAGGATTAGGTGGGCGGCCAGGACTCCTTTCTTTACATAGCCACCCTTAGCTAAAAACTGTCGATACCATCTGCGAATGTTCCAACCGTTCGGAAGATCAATTTGGTACCTCAACCTGAAACGCCTTTGAACTGTAATCACCGAACTGCACTTCGCAAACGTGAGAACACAAAATGATTTCTGCTGCGGAGTAGCCATTTTAAACATATGACTGTTACCAAGCAAAAGAGAAGACAACTCACATCTAGCGGCTATTAATATAAACTAGACTATGTATTTGTTTCTCCAATACCCGAGCCGAGGCGCAGCGATCTATAGTTTGTATGGCTACCTTTTGGCTTTCTTTATAAGACGTAACGTTTGAAACCCTGTGAGGTAACGGGCGAATTGTGGCACCCTGAAAATATTCTAAGTTGGCCAGCAGGGGCCCGGCAGCAAACACGTGGTGGCGAACGTTAGCCGGACGAGAGGGGTAGCCCCAGCGCGTGATCCAGCCGAGTGGCTGGGAATTCCAGGGTGACGCTGTGTCAATGAAAGAGATTTGTATGCCGAGAGTGGCAAAGATGGCAACTTCGTGAAACCATCATGGCAGACATTTCACAGTTCGTAAAGAAATTAATAGTAGCTAGATGAATCGTGATACCTCAAAAAGAAACATGTACGTTACTATTATTTGCACGACGATTCTGATGGTGTAAACAGATTTTCAATATCTTTATTAGTTTGAAGTTTAGTATCTGACAGTAAATTATACAAGTAACACAAAGCAACGAATTTCAAAATCGTCGATCTACGTGTCTATGGAAGCCCTTAGTGTAAACCTAAATTGATATAAATTACAGGCATGTAACTTGAATAGTACAAGAGTTATTGAAGGTCAAAGTGGCCGATTACTATAGATGTGTCAGGCCTTAAGTATTCCACAGTTACACGAAGAAAACGGTAGCAGCATGCTTATAAATATATTCACTCGTCTGTGTCTTTGTTTATATCCGAGATATACTGTCATGAAGAAATTGGTTACATGTTTACTGTGTTTTAGAAAGCACAGAGACATTACGCTATTGATCTAACTTCAATTTCTATTCATTTGAGGTATGTTTATTTGATTTGTTTATGTATTTAATGATGTGTGTTAGAACGTGTTTATGGTCGAGCAGTAGGAATATTTATTTAATTTCACGTTATTTAAATGTAAATCCTGTATTTCGAATGTGTTTCAATACGTGTGTGGGTGCGTTGGCATGAAGATACGGCGGGAGCACTCTAGCCAATCTCAGCGCTTGTGAATGGGGAGACTGGATGGAAGTGGGAGGAGAGCATGGTTTCCAGAGAGGACACGAGGTAGTTCTGAGCAGGACGGCATAAGACAGTACAGTTCGGGGGAGTACAGCACTACACACGGGGAGTGCTGGATAGAACAGGACAGGACACGGAAAGTGCTGGACTGCGCGGCGGACGTACAGCCGGGGGAAAATCTTGGAGCCGAGCGGTTCTAGGCGCTATAGTTTGGTACCGCGGGAGCGCTACGGTCGCAGGTTCGAATCCTGTCTCGGGTATGGATATGTGTGATTTCCTTAGGCTAGTTAGGTTTAAGTAGTTCTAAGTTCTAGGGGACTGATGACCTCAGATGTTAAGTCCCATAGTGCTCAGAGCCATTTGAACCATTTGAAAGACTTGGAGTGGAGCAGTTTGCGCGTGATCGCAAGAGATAGAAATACTTCGGTGTGCCGACTTCTGCTCTTGTGTGATTTCCGTGGCTTGTGCAGTGAAGGTGTAGTGTGCGTTTGGCAATGAATGCCTCGCAAGCTATGTTGTTCATAACTAATTGCGTGCTGTAAGAGTCTATTGTTTCCCTGTTATTCAGCTTATATTTTATTTAATTGCTGGACCATCGACACCAATAAGTGTTTTTCAGAAATATACCACATTCTGAAAAGTACTTCTACTATCGTACTCATCATTTACAGTTGTAAAGATAGTACCTGCAGATTTTATTTAATTGCAGTCTTTCATTTATAAATGTATATGTTACATTTATAATCCGGAATTTCCGAGTGATTGAAACCTCCGACCATTCGATTCATGTGTGTACTCTTATCGCATACTGTAGACTCAGCAGTATTTGGCCTGTAATGCGACAACTACGTGTCCCGGCCCCTAGACAACGAAACCAACCAAAACCTTTAGTTTAGTGGTACGTGGCTGAGGGCCACATTATCATTCCATATCCTTTACACTAAACAGCAGCAACGAAATATCAACAAAAGTAAACAGCAGTGATGAAATAACAACAATACGAAACAACAGCTATGTATTAACAAGGCTTAATAGCAACTACGAAAGCTGTGTAAGTTAAGCACACAATATGGCGTCCAGAAACGGGATATATGGTTACAAACAACGTTGGCGTGATATCAGTTTCTCGCTCTCTAATCGTCAACGCAGGCGAGTGCATCCTGTCGCGAGACACTCCCCCGGGCTTGGTGCGTGCTGAGCAGTGGGCAGCCGCCTGGAGGCCGGTTGCTGAGCTTTCGCAATGCGCCCCGGCAATTAGCGGTGTGGTAACGGCAGACAGGACACAGCGCGGGAAGTGAGCCGCCACACAGCACAGTATGTGGAGCGCGAGAACCTCGCCCCGGGGACCGGATGCTCGCAACGCGGGCGGCGGCGGCGGCAAGTGGCTAGGGCAGTTGCAGTGGCAGCCGCTGCCGGCAGCACGTCGGCAGCGCGCCGGATGCTGCGCGCAGGCTCGGCTGCTCCGCGATACCGCGGTTCTCAAGACCCTGCGGAAGTCGCAGCGAAAGCGCCGGCTTCCTACGCCTAACTTTATTGCCGGTTTATCTGTCTCCGATGAGAGTCCTGGATGAGATATAAGTTCCTGACGCGTCTGTTGCTAGTCGTACACTGAGCTGACAGTCATGAGATAACTCCTAATATCGTGTTGGACCTTTTACCTGGCATAATGACACTACTGGCCATTAAAATTGCTACACCAAGAAGATATGCAGATGATAAACGGGTATTCATTCGACAACTATATTATACTAGAACTAACATGTGATTACATTTTCACGCAGCTTGCTTGCTTAGATCCTGAGAAATCAGAACCCAGATCAACCACCTCTTGCCGTAATAACGGCCTTGATACGCCTGGAGCTTGGATGGCGTGTACAGGTACAACTGTCCATGCAGCTTCAACACGATACCACATGAGTAGCGACTGGCGTATTGTCACGAACTAGTTGCTCGACCAGACGTTTTCAATTGGTGAAAGATCTGGAGAATGTGCTGGCCAGGGCAGCAGTCGAATATTTTTTGTATCCAGAAAGGCCCCTACAAGGCCTGCAACGTGTGGTCGTGCATTATCCTGCTGAAATGTAGGGTTTTGCAGGGATCGAATGAAGGGTAGAGCCACGGGTCTTAATACATATGAAATGTAACGTCCACTGTTCAAAGTGCCGTCAGTACGAACAAGAGGTGACCGAGACGTGTAACCAATGGCACCCCATACCATCACGCCGGGTGCTCGCCAGTATGGCGATGACGAATACACCCTTCCAATGTGCGTTCACCGCGGTGTCGCCAAACACGGATGCGACCATCATGACGCTGTAAACAGAACCTGAATTCATTCGAAAACATGACGTTTTGTCATTCGTGCTCTCAGGTTCGTCGTCGAGTACACTATCGCAGGCGCTCCTGTCTGTCAAGGGTAACCGCAGCCGTGGTCACCGAGCTGATAGTCCATGCTGCTGCAAACGTCGTCGAACTGTTCGTGCAGTTGGTTGTTGTCTTGCAAACGTCCCTATCTGTTGACTCAGGGATCGAGACGTGACTGCTCCATCTGTTACAGCCATGTGGATAAGATGCCTGTCATCTCGACTGCTAGTGATACGAGGCCGTTGGGATCCAGCACGACGTTCCGTATTACCCTCCTGAACCCACCGATTCCATATACTGTTAACAGTCATTGGATCTCGACCAACGCGAACAGCAATGTCGCGATACGATAAACCGCAATCGCGATAGTCTACAATCCGACCTTTATCAAAGCCTGAAACGCGATGGTACTCATTTCTCCTCCTTACACGAGGCATCACAACAACGTTTGACCAGGCAACGCCGGTCAACTGCTGTTTGTGTATGAGAAATCGGTTGCAAACCTTCCTCATGTCAGCACGTTCTAGGTGTCGCTCTTAGCAAAGGCACTGGCGTCGGTCATCTGCTGCCATAGCCGATTAACGCCAAATTTAACCGCTCGGTCCGAACGGAAAAGTTTGCCGTGTGTCCTAAACTGATTTCAACGATTATTTCAAGCTTTTCCTTGCTTGTCTGTTAGCACTGACAAGTCTGCGCAAACGCCGCTGCTCTCTGTTGTTAATTGGCTGCCGTCGGCCACTGCGTTGTCCGTGGTGAGAGGTAATGTCTGAAATTTGGTATTCTCGGCTCACTTTTGACACTGTGGATCTCGGAAACTCACTTCGCTAACTATTTACGAAATCGATGTCTTGGGCGTTCGGAGTCTTGTTAATTCCCGTCGTGTGGTCATAATCACGTCATAGAGCTTTTCAGTAGAGTTACCTGCGTACAAATGACAGCTCCGTCAAAGCACTGCCCTGATATTACCGCCATCTGGATATGTACATATCGCTATCCCATGACGTTTGTCACCTTAGTGTATATTAAAGTCGTAACTAGTTTCGAGATACTATGCCCAGAGTCAGATGACTATGTTTACGTTTCTTACGTAGCAGGGCACCTGAAGATTGGTGGGACTCTAATGAGATAGTGACGTAAACACACTGCCCATTTCACGCAACAGTCTTTCTCACACGAACTCCACAACTTTTTATCTGCAGTATCACGTCTCTGCCGAAATCGTGCTGTTACGTAGTATGTCCATTCATCAGATCTCAGAAAAACGTAGTCAACATACGAGGGCTGTCCAGAAAGTAAGTTCCGATTGATCGCGAAATGGAAACCACAGTGAAAATCAGAAATGTTTTATTTGTAACAGTTAGCTACCCCTTCCAGCTTCTTCTCTACGTAGTCGCCGCTCTGACTTAGACATCTGTCGTAGCGTTGTACCATCTTTCCAATACCGTCATCATAGAAGACAGCCGTCAGTGCTTTCCGCCAATTCTCTACGCTGGCCTACAGCTCGTTTTCTGTGCCAAAATGTTGTCTTCCTAGAGAGCGGTTCATGGGAGCAGAGATGAAACTCAGAGGGAGACAATTACGGGCTGTATTGTGGGTAATTAAACATATACAACTGAAAACGATGCAGGGGCATCTTCATTGCCCCTGCAGAATGCGACTGAGAATTGTCTTGACGAAGAAACCGCACGACAGTTATGTAATGTTGGTTGCATAGCTTCAGGCGAAATTTCTCACCAGGCCCTCGTACTTGGTGGGCGACGCTATTTTCTAGATACCTTCACGCGCTCACTGTGAGCTCAGAAATGAGAACAGCAGCGTGATGCTATCTAGGGTCATACTAGAGACTCTGCCCAATACATCTCACCAAAGCTTTATCGGATTTTGATAGTCGTTTCCATCTCGTGACGATCGGAACTTACTTTCTGGACACCCCTCGTAACTTGTCAATGCTCTTACCGAGTTCCTCTAGAGTAATTGATGTAAACAGGAAAGCAATATTGTACCGTTTCTTGCGTGCGATCTATAAAATCAAGGCTGCACAAGAATACGCTTCAAATTCTCTATGACGAGGGTGCAATGTGATCGCACTTTATTCACGGGGACTGATGACCTCAGAAGTTAAGTCCCATAGTGCTCAGAGCCATTCGAACCATTTTTTGAACTATTTCTGGAAGATGAATTACCAACGGTACTAGAGAACGTTACCTCTCCAGAAGAGGTGGTTTATGCATGACGGACACCACCCTATTGTCTATGCACTGTGTGCCAGTGTCTCATCGCGGATTTTCATGGGCGATGGATTAGTCGAGGAGAACCAGTAAAATGGCCTGTCCGTTCATCGGGCCTGACTCTGTTCGATTTCTGGCTGTTGAGACCTTTAAAGGTGTTGCTATATTACCATCTCGTCGGCAATATGCAAACTTTGCAGGAGCGTGTGAACGTCGCATGTGACGCAATCCAAGTGGGGCCAGGTGTATTTGAAAGAATGAGCGATTCACTGCGAAGAAGAGCTGAAGGACTTGTCAGTATGCGTGATAACAGAAAGATGGGAATGACAGGACAGATTGGTGCATATCTCATTAGGTGTTGGTTTCGCAATGTCGTTAGCAGAACTTTTTTTCTAGTTTTAACCAAAACTATTTTGTGTAAGAATATCTCACACAATTTTTAAGCACCTGTGTATTCCAGTATTGTAATGTGGCTGTAAATATTGGATAATGAGTAAACGAACAAAAGGCCAAAATCTAAGAGCGGAAACGAGATGTCATAGAAAAAAAAAATCTTCGAGAAAATTATGATGGACGACAAAATAGAAAACAAGATTAAGACGAACAGGATCCCAAAACACAGTTGAACTGTTCCGAACAGGCACGCACAATAAATGTCGACTATTCAACCGCCAAGGTTAATGGAGGATGTAAGGCCAATAAGGAAAGACTTGGGAAAAAATACAAGATGGGCAAAATAAAATTAGCTCAGAAAATATTTCATGCACGTTAAGATAGGCAACACAACATACATCATCTGTCCCGGTTTGCAAATGGTGTATGCTGGGTTGCCTGTCTTAAGATGGAAGAAATATTTTCTGAGCTATTTTTATTTTGCTCATCCTGTGGAAGAGAAACTGCAGAGGAGCGGACTGTCGGTGAGAGAGCCAGCAACTGCGACTGCAGACAGGAAGTGGTGCAGCTCCTTAGTATCCTCTCCATCGCGAGGCGGATGACGACCACATTAAGTAAAGTAACGTAAAATACGTGACAAGTTTCATCACTTTTCAATAGCATCGCATCCGAATCATTCAAGATTGGAAATTTATGGTAAGCTCTTATGGGACCAAATTGCTGAGGTCATCGATCCCTAAGGTTACACACTATTTAATCTAACTTCTAAGGACGAACCTCTGACGAGTGGGGGGGGGGCAGCCCCGCAGACCATGACAAGATGCCCTAGACAGCACGGCTACCTCGCGCGGCCTCAATATTCTTCTCTGGATTTCCGATGGTACAAATTCCTCTTCTATACTATGCCGTAATCCAGACGCACACACTCAAGACTTACTTGTTAATTCACATATTAATATCCGACACTAGTAGAGTTTTTCACTAAAGAAAGCAGTAATCACGCCAATCTTTAAACATGGAAACAGAAAAGATTGTAACAACTACAGAGGTATCTCTTTAATCAGCTTTGTGGGTAAAATCTTTTCAGGTATTGTTGAAAGGGAAGTGCGAGTATTAGGTGAGGACCAGTTGGAGGAAAATAAGTGTGGGTTTAGGCCTCTTAGAGGTTGTCAGGACCAGATCTTTAGCTTATGGCAAATAATGGAGAAGTGTTATGAATGGAATAGGGAATTGTATCTATGCTTTATAGATCTAGAAAAGGCATATGACCGGGTTCCTAGGAGGAAGTTATTGCCTGTTATACGAGATTATGGAATAGGAGGCAAACTTTTGCAAGCAATTAAAGGTCTTTACATAGATAGTCAGGCAGCAGTTAGAATTGAAGGTAAATTGAGTTCATGGTTCCGAGTAGTTTCAGGGGTAGGACAAGGCTGCAACCTGTCTCCACTGTTGTTCATATTATATATGGATCATATGTTGAAAGCAATAGACTGGCTGTGTGAGATTAAGATGTGTAAACACAAAATAAGCAGTCTTGCATATGCGGATGACTTAATTGTGATGGCAGATTCGATTGAAAGTTTGCAAAGTAATATTTCAGAGCTAGATCAGAAATGTAAGGATTGTAGTATGGTATGGTATGGAATGTCAGTGGGAAAGAGATATAAACGGACTGATAGGAGGAACAAAGTTAGAACAGGTGGACAGTTTCAAGTACTTAGGATGCATATTCTCACAGGATGGCAACATAGTGAAAGAACTGGAAGCGAGGTGTAGCAAAGCTAATGCACTGAGTGCTCAGCTACGATCTACTCTCTTCTGCAAGAAGGAAGTCAGTACGAAGACTAAGTTATCTGTGCACCGTTCAATCTTTCGACCAACTTTGTTGTATGGGAGCGAAAGCTGGGTGGATTCAGGGTACCTGATCAATAAGGTTGAGGTTACGGATATGAAAGTAGCTAGGACGATCGCAGGTACTAGTAGATGGAAACAATGGCAGGAGGGTGTCCACAATGAGGAAATCAAAGAAAAACTGGAAATAAACTCTATAGACGTAGCAGCCAGGGCGAACAGGCTTAGATGGTGGGGTCATGTTACAAGCATGGGAGAAGCAAGGTTACGCAAGAGACTCATGGGTTCAGCAGTAGAGGGTAGGAGGAGTCGGGGCAGACCAAGGAGAAGGTACCTGGATTCGGTTAAGAATGATTTTGAAGTAATAGGCTTAACATGAGAAGAGGCACCAATGCTAGCACGGGATAGAGGTTCATGGAGGAATTTTATAAAGGGGACTATGCTCCAGACTGAACGCTGAAAGGCATAATCAGTCTTAAATGATGATGATGATGATGATGATGATTATGAAACCTTTCTTCTCCTGTGCCAATCTAGTTTTGATACCTTTCCTGCTTCGATCATCCTGTGTAATCTTACTTAGTAGATAGAAGATTGGATTATCACTTCTACTGGTAAGTACACTCCTGGAAATGGAAAAAAGAACACATTGACACCGGTGTGTCAGACCCACCATACTTGCTCCGGACACTGCGAGAGGGCTGTACAAGCAATGATCACACGCACGGCACAGCGGACACGCCAGGAACCGCGGTGTTGGCCGTCGAATGGCGCTAGCTGCGCAGCATTTGTGCACCGCCACCGTCAGTGTCAGCCAGTTTGCCGTGGCATACGGAGCTCCATCGCAGTCTTTAACACTGGTAGCATGCCGCGACAGCGTGGACGTGAACCGTATGTGCAGTTGACGGACTTTGAGCGAGGGCGTATAGTGGGCATGCGGGAGGCCGGGTGGACGTACCGCCGAATTGCTCAACACGTGGGGCGTGAGGTCTCCACAGTACATCGATGTTGTCGCCAGTGGTCGACGGAAGGTGCACGTGCCCGTCGACCTGGGACCGGACCGCAGCGACGCACGGATGCACGCCAAGACCGTAGGATCCTACGCAGTGCCGTAGGGGACCGCACCGCCACTTCCTAGCAAATTAGGGACACTGTTGCTCCTGGGGTATCGGCGAGGACCATTCGCAACCGTCTCCATGAAGCTGGGCTACGGTCCTGCACACCGTTAGGCCGTCTTCCGCTCACGCCCCAACATCATGCAGCCCGCCTCCAGTGGTGTCGCGACAGGCGTGAATGGAGGGACGAATGGAGACGTGTCGTCTTCAGCGATGAGAGTCGCTTCTGCCTTGGTGCCAATGATGGTCGTATGCGTGTTTGGCGCCGTGCAGGTGAGTGCCACAATCAGGACTGCATACGACCGAGGCACACAGGACCAACACCCGGCATCATGGTGTGGGGAGCGATCTCCTACACTGGCCGTACACCTCTGGTGATCGTCGAAGGGACACTGAATAGTGCACGGTACATCCAAACCGTCATCGAACCCATCGTTCTACCATTCCTAGACCGGCAAGGGAACTTGCTGTTCCAACAGGACAATGCACGTCCGCATGTATCCCGTGCCACCCAACGAGCTCTAGAAGGTGTAAGTCAACTACCCTGGCCAGCAACATCTCCGGATCTGTCCCCCATTGAGCATGTTTGGGACTGGATGAAGCGTCGTCTCACGCGGTCTGCACGTCCAGCACGAACGCTGGTCCAACTGAGGCGCCAGGTGGAAATGGCATGGCAAGCCGTTCCATAGGACTACATCCAGCATCTCTACGATCGTCTCCATGGGATAATAGCAGCCTGCATTGCTGCGAAAGGTGGATATACACTGTACTAGTGCCGACATTGTGCATGCTCTGTTGCCTGTGTCTATGTGCCTGTGGTTCTGTCAGTGTGATCATGTGATGTATCTGACCCCAGGAATGTGTCAATAAAGTTTCCCCTTCCTGGGACAATGAATTCACGGTGTTCTTATTTCAATTTCCAGGAGTGTATATTCAAATTTGTGAGGTTACAATACGATTTCTTAACTGAGCGGTTAGCATGTCTGACTTCCATTTGCAGTGCCTGGGTTCTGTTCCCGGTACTTCCGGAGATTTTTTTTTTGTTTTTTGTTGAGAAGGCAAGAAGAATGGAATGAGATGTATTCTGCTCGTGATGCCAACTGAACTACCTGAACCTGAAGTAGTGGCTCCAAGATGTGCAAACTGCTTGGAGAATGGTGTACTAACCGGAAGTCCCTCCATACTGCAGCCAAGCGATGCCACTGTTCATCCAAGTGACAAGGCGAATGGTCAGCATGACGTGCTCTTCAGGAGTAGGAAAAACGTTTAATAAAGTGTGTCCACATGAAACCTCTCTTACTTCCAGTGCAATTAAGGAAAGCCATGAGGTGAAGGTACTTCTCGTTGGCAACATCATTTAAAAAAAGTCAAAAAGGTACGTGTAGATTTTTTTAAACGATTCTTTTTTCCGGTATTAAATAGCTACCTGAAATGACTACATATCAAGAAATTAGTTGCGCTGTAAATCAACTGCTGAGAAACACAATTTCCGAACGCTAGTTTCTAGGGGAATCAGCAGACGTTAAAATGATTAAGGCTTAGCACGACACGTTCCTAGCCACTGGGCGTGTAAACAATCACTTTCTGGCAGAAAACGCACAATGATAAAACGGTTCAGGAGATCAGAGAGAGACCATCCAAAGAAGCCCATTAAAGTCAGTTCCCGGAGCATCACGAGAGCTAAACATCCCTCGCTTAGCAGTTCACAAGGCGGTACAGAAACGGCTTCGGATTCACATCTACAAAGTTCATATTGAAGAGACTACTTGCAGGTTTGCCACGAATTTTCTATTCAGGAGTTGCAAGAAACTATCTAGGAAACGTCGTTTCCTATGAAGAAGGAACCCTTCACATATGCTGAAAGGTTAATCGGCACAGTTTTCGCGTCTAGGGTTCAGGAAACCCCCACTGTTTTCAGGAATATGCCAGAGACAACGAAAAGGTGAATGTATGATGTGCGCCGATGAGAATCCACATAGCTGGATCGTCTTTCCTTACCGAACTAACTGTAACAAAAACCATTGTAATGGACATGTTTGAGCAATTTGAGATCCCTCAGGAACTTCCAGCAGGATGATGCGTAGAGATCATTTTAAACAATTTACGGGTTACGAATGCAGTTCATGTAGAGATGTATTCATTCTAATGGCAGGAGAGAAACCGTCCTAGTGGGAGATTTCAAGACAGCAAAGCAAGTATTTGACTGCGAGAGCTGATTGAAAGGACATCATTCTGTGGCTCATGAATGTCACTTCCGCTGACTCTGGACCTCCAGTTCTCACCGTAGCCGAAAGACACGCGCCTCCCGCGGTATCGACTCTGCCGATGGGAGATGCTGCCGCCGACTCCAGGGTGCATTCAGCCGCACCGCTAGCAGCCCGAACAACGACCGGTAAATGACCTACGCTGCAGCACTCGCAGCAATGTCCGTCTGGCAGTTCCGTTAGATTGTTAGCAACCACGATTTGAAACAATGGCAACAACCCTAAACGATTTTTGTTGACAATAGGCACATTACTTTTTGTCTCACTGGTGATAATGGAAAAAGGTCAACTGTTTTGTACTGGAAATGTATTAAGCATTTGTAACCTTAAAAAAAGGTTCAGATGGCTCCTAGCACTATGGGACTTAACATCTGAGGTCATCAGTCCCCTAGAACTTGGAACTACTTAAACCTAACTAACCTAAGGACATCACACACATCCATGCCCGAGGCAGGATTCGAACCTGCGACTGTAGCGATCACGCGGATCCAGACTGAAGCGCCTAGAACCGCTCGGCCACAACGGCCAGCCATTTTTAACCTTAGTCCAAAACACTTTGATATACCAAAATGAAATATGTTTGTGATAACCTACAACGAACATTTCATAAACAATACACACTGACCTTTTTACGTACATGTTTATTTTTTAACATCTCTTCACAGTCCTTCAATATAGTATCCCTGCTTCTCAATGACTGAATCCTAATGTCTCGGATGCTCTGTTATTCCATCCGGGATACCACTTCCGTTCATCTGTCAAATGGCTCGATAACGGTGGTAGAAAGCTCTTCCAGAGAAAGGTAACGACGTCCACGCCTGGGTTTTATCAACTGCAGGAGCAAATCGAAGTCTACGTGATGATGGAATCTGTTCTTTCGGACATGTCCGAAAGAACAGATACCATCAGTGACCATGCAGCTCTCTTAGAATGAAATGATAATTAAATCAAGACCATAAGCTGTCGACAGGCGTTGATATACATCAACGGGGACAGTTGAAAATGTGTGCCCCGACCGAGACTCGAAACCGGGATCTCCTGCTTACATGGCAGACACCCTAACGATCTGAGCCACCGAGGTCACAGGGATTTATCCCTTGCACGCTCTCCGTGAGACCTATATTCCCAACTTAATATCCACACACTACATTCGTAGTGCCCCTACCCATTACCCTCATTACTCGCAGCAGGCGATCTACAGAGTCCCGTAAGAATTCGGGCAATGCGTGTACCTCCAGCACAGAAGAAGGTCAATGGCTGGTTAGCCTTAACTATATGAAGATGCTATCTGTTCTTTCAGCCATGTGCTAACCGGCCATTAACCTTCTTCTTCTGTGCTGGATGTACACGCACTGCCCGAATTCATACGGGACTCGGTAGATTATCTGTCGCGAGTAATGGCTCAAATGGCTCTGAGCACT
This sequence comes from Schistocerca gregaria, assembly GCF_023897955.1. Classification (NCBI taxonomy): domain Eukaryota; kingdom Metazoa; phylum Arthropoda; class Insecta; order Orthoptera; family Acrididae; genus Schistocerca; species Schistocerca gregaria. The sequence continues at coordinate 165,176,222 of NC_064921.1, forward strand.
ATGGGACTTAACTGCTGAGGTCATCAGTCCCCTAGAACTTAGAACTACTTAAACCTAACTAACCTAAGGACATCACACACATCCATGCCCGAGGCAGGATTCGAACCTGTGACCGTAGCGGTCGCGCGGTTCCAAACTATAGCGCCTAGAACCGTTCGGCCACACCGGCCGGCCGCGAGTAATGAGTGATGTGTAATGCCGTGTGTGTACGTTAAGTTGGGAATGTGGTTCTCACGGGGAGCGTGCAAGGGATAAATCCCTGCGGTCGCACTATCCTCTGTGCCCTCGGTGGCTCAGATGGATAGAGCGTCTGCCATGTAAGCTGCAGATCCCGGGTTCGAGTCCCGGTCGTGGCACACATTTCCAACTGTCGACAGCTTAGGGTCTTGATTTAATTATCATTTGAAGTCGACGTCTGGTGAACTCATGTCCGGGCTGTAGGGAGGGTGCGCCAGCACTTCCCATCTGTATTCGTGCAGTGTTTAGGCTACAGATTTGCATTGTTGTGGAGAATGAGTGGTCCAGGTTAGAGCAGCCGAGGTCGGGTTTTGCGCATTTTTCTGCGCAGGTTTTGCATGAAATTGCGATAACACTCTGCTGTGACAGTTGTTCCAAACGATCATAAGCAAAAGTCATCATTTTCTTATTCTTTGATTGAGCATATCGAAGTTTTTTTGACCGTGGAGAGTCTGAAGTTCTCCACTCATTGACTGTGATTTCAACTCCGGTTTGAAGTCTCAAATCCACGTTTCATCAATAGTGACAATTCGACACATAGAATCCTTGACCTTCACGGTCGAATCGTGTTTTGAGCGAGGTTGCAATGTCCGGGCGTTTCCGTTTCTCTTCAGCAGTCAAACAATATGTGACCCATCTCGCAGAATTTTTTCTCTTTTACTGTGATCTTCTTCAAGAGCATCTGACACAAGTTTTACACTTCGTTCATCTGTTGACGTTTTTGGTCTTCCGGGTCTTGGACTATCATCTGTGCTCATACGGCCACCATGAAAACAATTAACCCAACGTGAATCTGTTCCACGGTCCAATGTAAAATTACCACAAACTTCACTTAATGCACTGTGGATTTCGGTCGGGTTTTTGTCGCCTGAAGTTTCGATCTTTATGTACGACCTCTGGTCTTTAGTAGTCACAGTTCCTGAGACACCTGCTGGGCCGCGCGGGGTAGCCATGCGGTCTCAGGCGCCTTGCCACGGTTCGCGTGGCTCCCCCCGTCAGAGGTTCAAGTCCTCCCTAGGGCATGGGTGTGTGTGTTTTTCTTAGTGTAAGTAGTGTCTAAGCCCAGGGACCAATGACCTCCGCAATTTGGTCCCACCGAACTTACCACAAATTTACCACCACACCTGCTGGGTTCATTTCTAGCTCTCGCAAATTCTATGTTACAGTACACAGCGAAAAAAAAAACACACATGCTTTTTCCTCAAGTTCCCAAACACATCTGACGTAATTTTCATTGCTGTTACATCAAACAATCGACAGTACCAACCTGTGGATTACTTATGAAGTGTCCATCGTAGTTACGTTCTTATGGTGGTCATGTTGTTATAAATGATTGCGGGTTGTAAATGATGGCGAAAATTGTTGCCAGCATAAAGCTGATCATAGTAGTATGGTGTGGCTCAACGGTCGACTGCAGATCTTAACTGGGCACCACTTCGGCGAGTTGCGAGTCGCGAATCTTCCCAGTTATCTAACCACGGAAAGCCAGCCTGTAGTTTTCTATGGTATACGAACCACGTGTCGTTTCTGGCGACACTATAACCCCATCGTTCTCAGATTAATGCTGGACTGAAAACTTCCATGGTCCGACCGTGATTCGACCCCGAGACTTGTCTGTTACCAGGCGCACGTTCTATTGCTGGACCAACATGCCCGACAGCATTTAACTTTAATTCCTTTCGAATAACACGCAGAGGGACGTTGCCTGACTTTCCTATCCGACAGACGGTTCATCACTACCTGTACCCACGTACTGCAGAGAAGTTTTGTATTTAAGGAAGGACTCTCAGATTTTAATGCCCCGTTGTCGATGATGCCATTAGAGATGGCGCACAACTTCGTAGGGGTAAGGATGCAGAAATAAATCGGACGTATCCTTTCCAAAGAAACCATTCCAGCATTTGATGTAAGCGATTTCAGGTAATTATAGCGAACTTAAATCTAGGTGTCCAGCTGGAGGTTTGAACCACTGTACTCCCAGATGCGAGTCCAGTGTCTTACTTTCCAATCATTTAGTCTTTTGAGATGGGAAGCTGGTTAAGATACTGGTGTTTTCTTATTTTATCGGTGTTATTGGGTCTTTCTTCCATTGACTATCTTTCAACCTTTCAATGTATCTAGCAATACCTTCCATGATGTCATTCATCTTCGTTCTTCTTCAGATCTTCGCATGGTCATGTGGTACTCTTAGAGAGAAACAAAGTCCTAACCTCTACTTCTTTCTTCAAGCTACTTATAGTTTCATCACTGAATGTCTATTTAGGGGTGGGGATTTGTGTCCGGTAATTTAGACATAGCTACTCTTCACACTTACTGATTTTTCTTTCATTACTTGTGTTGTCCATAATCTGTCTTATTGTTTATCTTAATGGGAGTTGACCATCATCCAGTTCTCCATTAGTAATCGTGCAGTTCCATCCAAGTACATGTTCATCCACACGAAACATAACGAAAACGTTATAACGTCACACGAAACGCACTTCATCATAATTAGGTTTTTATAAGATTTTACCATTCTAAATTATCTTTCATTGAATATTAATTACATGTTTTAACTGATTTTAACTTAAACAATTCGAAAATTTTGTGCGCAGAAACTAATGGTTTTTTGATAGGCTGTGAATGCCAGGTCCAAGAAATTACTGAACTTTGCAAGCCGAACTGACATAATCATTACTGGGTAGAGGACCATTTTAATTATTCTCTTTCCTTATGTCTGTGGTTGAGATCGCTGTATTTAAAATAAACGTTGGGATATGACCAAAGGTAGCATGTTTTAGCTTTTCCTGGTATTTAGCGGGCGGAGTTAATTTTTAGTTGGGGCGTTTAAAAATGTGAACACCAACGATCTTATAAAAGGAAGAGGTAAAACTCTCAACCCAAGCGACGCAAATGGGAAACTAAAGCACTAAGGTTCTAGAATTGAACTATCACACATCAGCGAGGTGTGTGGGCTGATTCCCTGCCTGGCACCTCGTTTTGATCTACCAGGATGCTTAAAGCACGAAGATGTGTGATCAGTAAGAAATACTCTAGCGCACCGTAATCATGCTGGGTGAATAATTCCGCTCTCATACCTACATGAAAAATTACTTTTATTATTCTAATGGTAAAGTACAGCAACAAATGTTCGTGTTCTCATAATAGGTTACAGTCTCAGGGCATTTTGCAAGGATTAAAACATCGAAAAAAGAGCATTCTATCGCTGGAGAAAGCAACGATCTTGTTTTATTATTTGATGGACAATACAGTCTGTGTTACACTTTATGTAACTGTTACAACTGATTTCAACCGAAGTGGGCCATCCTAAAATTGTAAACTAAAGTTCAGGAGTGTTGCTAATACCAGCATCAGCTCGTGTGCGTCGTTACCATTTGTTATACAGGCTGTATTGTTCATGAAATTATAGTATCAGTTGCTAAAGCGAATCAGATTTTCTTGTTAAGACGTATTCTGACCGCGTATATGTCACATGTGTCACCTTGACCAGTTCAGACGAAATAGTGCTAGGTAAAAAGAATATAATTTCTATTTCCATCTTCGCTGGCATCTAAGAAAGTCCTGTCGGCATGTTTGGTATACAAATTTCCATATACATGTGATAAGATCATTGGAATTACAAAGAGACCCGTTAATGTCCGAAGGAATACAAAAGTCTTTGTCGAATGAGGAAAGAGAAAATCAGCTGCAGCACAGCATGCTTTCAGTCAGATAATCATGAAGTGACATTTTCAGAAACCAAAATTTTATCTATAATGACGTTATGTTATTCATGGCTATAAACAGAAGACATATATGCAGAAGAAATATAAAAACGTAGGGCAATTTTAACAGAGAAGAACAAGCCATGTAACTTAATGGTATATGGACAGTAGCTCTACAGAACTGAAAGACAGTTTTTCTGTGACAGACGATAGTTGAGTTTTATCTCTGACAAGGGTTATCTCTACTAAAGATGTGTAAACTTGTACCACGCGTTCTCTCCACGGTATATGTATCACTCTCCGATGTCTGAGCCGACAGTTGGGAAGACTGAGTGGAACCAGGAGTAGCTCTGAAGATGTTTAACACAGCTATGGACGAAGCGTCAGGACCAAAAATTTTTAACGAGACATGAACGAACAACCCGGATGATTCACCCGCAACTAAGAAAGCGGCCATCAAAAGCTTCATTGTATGATTCTTAAAAGAAGTTGTGATCCTCTGCTGATATCGTAATCTAATTCTATCCAAAGTAATCAACGAAAAGCCATATACATATTTTATCGAAGGGAAGTCAGTAGCATGCAACACACGTCATAACTGAAACAGTTCCTCTTATTCTGAACGCTGGGCTATGGGAAGATCCAGTCAGTTTAATTGTTGGGTATCAATATCTTCTGTCGCGAATCCTGTTAACAAATTAGCATTGGCAACTGTGTCAGAAATGAAAATAATTTTATTTTAGCAACAGCCCCTCTACCGTGGATAAGGAGTTCCAGACCAGAAACTACGTAGATGGACTGAAGGTACTTGGAACTACCCTTCAGGGCAAAATGGAAGACATTCCATTATCCGATTCAGTGAAGTACCAAGCAACGCCAAACCTGGAGAAGTTATAGATATTAGAGAAATATATTTCAGTTGTATAAGTTTCCAACAGGTATCGGTCTCTTCATTTTATACTGCAATGTGGTATCAATAATTACAATTTATCATTTTTCTATGCAAAAATTTCAGATCAATTATTACAGATTTTTGTTTTGACTAATAGTAACTGAGAAAATTTCGCAAGCCAAGAGAGCTAATAAAAGTATTGCATTAGATAACCAGTCTTGACAGAGCTACGCCGTTATCATCGGATCTTATGCCTTAATATGTTACAACATATTGTCCATCACTGTCGCAAGTCATTTCACATTGCATATACGCTTCCCTCTACGACAAATACTAAAAATCGTATTGTCAAATGTAGTATTACTGTTTACGAACATAAACATGATTGTATTGCTACGATAACAAGTATTAATGTTCACCAGTAGCTGACCCAATACAGGCATGTTTATATTTGTACACAACAAATTTACGTCTGCCAATTTGTACTGCGGATGTGAAACGACTTGCAACTCTGATGGGCAATATGTTGTAATATTTTGAAGCATAAGATTTGATGATGACGGCGTAGTTCTTTCTAAAACCAGTCATGCAATGAAGTGCTTTATTAGCGATCTTGGCTATTGAACGCTGAAGATTTCTCTCACATTGACAATGTGAGGAACACACAGTTTAAGTAACGACTGCATAAATAAAGATTACGCCTGTGAGTCTGTCACATCCAAGATCTGCTAAGAAATTTTTTATTTAATTTTTCTAATTACAATATAAAATCTAGCTTTTCTTTCATATTATAAAATTAATTTCTAGGAAACCGAGCTATTGTAGTAAGTATATGAGAAGAAACTTAAAACGAACATTGTTATTATTATTTCTCAACTCACAAAAATCGTAACTTCGATTTTTTTTCTATCGAACTATTTTGGCACGAGTGTTAGCACCGATGAATCATGTCGAGCGGTGCATAAAATTATGGCTGAGCAAGTAATGGGCAAAGAGGTGCTAGAAATTAGTTACACAATTTATGATGGAGTTTAGTTGTTTGACCAAGGAGTTAAGCGCAAATGGAAGTATTATTAGAAAACAGACGTTGAAACTAATTCAAAAGTCAACAGTTTCACAAATTGTATGTAAAATCCAAATGTTCCTAGCACCAAACGGGATGGCTACAACGAATAATCGTCGGTATCATAGATCCAAAAAGATAAGTAAAATGCTTGTTTCTCCTCCTTTTAGTGAATAATTATAAATGCATTGCAACAAAAACTTGCAGTTATAGTGATTAGTGCGTTGCCTAGTCGAGAACAAAGACAGCAGGAACGTTGGAGTATGAAACACGAAAGGACATAAAAATTTATGGTTATCTGACTTTGTCATCCAGTGCAGGATGCGATCTGTAGTTTTGTACTGTAGTCTTTTTCGGAAAACCAATATATTGGCCAAGATTGCTATGTTAATACAGTAACTGGATTATTAGTTTCGGCAATACGTGTTGCCTTCCTCAGTTCTGTAAAAAGAAAGTGTCTCGAAGTTAAGAGCTTACAACCACCCACCAGGCCCCCCCCCCCCCCATATATATATATATATATATATATATATATATATATATATATATATGTGTGTGTGTGTGTGTGTGTGTGTGTGTGTGTGTGTGTCGGGGAGTGTGGTTCAGAGTGTAGACAACAGCTCAGTGACAAAAATTACATACTCATAAAACCGGGAAGTGGTAGCTACATCCCACAATGCTTACACAATTCTGTCACATGAGGACTATTTTACAGCATATTGAACCGTCCCCGTGTGACAGAATGGTGTATGCATTGTATGATGTAGCTACTACTGCCCCGTTTTATGAGTACGTAATTTTTGTCATTGAGCTGTTGTGTATAGCCTACTACATTTTCAATATGATTTTAGGCCGGTAACCTCGATATATTTTTTTATATAGATATGAGGATGGAAATACTTATTGCCGACACTAGTAATCCATTGTCTGTGTTAACATAGCAATCTTGACAAATAAATTAGTTTTCAAAAGCAGATTACAGCACATACAACTTCGCCGGTACACCACACCATGATTTTCAGAGTGGAAAGATAGGTCGTGGCAGAAGTGGTAATACACCAGAACGTCACCACTGAGCCTGGTCAGCGTGTTTTTGTGGACTCACCTGATGCGTGCTGGAGGCCATGTGTGGAGCGGCCGGAGAACTGCGGAGGCCGGGGCGCAGCCCGCCCCGCTATATAGCGTGCGCTAACCTTGGAGGAGGCGGAGAAAGCCACTTGCAAAACGGCGTCCGCGCAGCCGGGGCAGCGCGCTGTTCCCACGTGGTCCCCACGCGTCGCGCGACGTACAGCGGGCCGCGGGCTCCGGCGCCACCGCCTGGCGCAAGCCGCTTCGTCTCCCAGATTAATCTGCTCCCACGACCAACTCCGCCCGTGTGCCGCGTTACAAAACACCACACACAACCACTAAACTCCAGGTTCGGCTTGGCGACTCACTGTGCTGCCCAGTGATCTCCGTATCCACTACTGGCCATTAAAATTGCTACACCACGAAGATGACGTGCTACAGAGGCGAAATTTAACCTACAGGAAGAAGATGCTGTGATATGCAAATGATTAGCTTTTCAGAGCGTTCACACGTGCTGACATGAGGGAAGTTTCCAACCGATTTCTCATACACAAACAGCAGTTGACCGGCGTTGCCTGCTGAAACGTTGTTGTGATGCCTCGTCTAAGGAGGAGAAATGGGTACCATCACGTTTTCGACTTTGATAAAGGTCCGATTGTAGCCTATCACGATTGCGGTTTATCGTATTGCGACACTGCTGCTCGTGTTGGTCGAGATCCAATGACTGTTACCAGAATATGGAATCGGTGGGTTCAGGAGGGTAATACGGAACGCCGTGCTGGATCTCAACGGCCTCGTATCACTAGCAGTCGAGATGACAGGCATCTTATCCGCATGGCTGTAACGGATCGTACAGCCACGTCTCGATCAATGAGTCAACACATGGGGACGTTTGCATGACAACCACCATCTGCACGAACAGTTCGACGACGTTTGCAGCAGCATGGACTATCACCTCGGAGACCATAGCTGCGGTTACCCTTGACGTTACATTACAGACAGGTGCGCCTGCAATGGTGTACTCAATGACGAACCAGGGTGCACGAATGGCAAAACGTCATTTTTTCGGATGAATCCAGGTTCTGTTTACAGAATCAAGATGGTCGCATCAGTGTTTGGCAACATCGCGGTGAACACACATTGGAAGCGTGTATTCTTCAACGCCATACCTGCGCATCACCCGGCGTGGTGGTATGGGGTGCCATTGGTTACACATCTCGGTCACCTCTTGTTCGCATTGACGGTACTTTGAACAGTGGACGTTACATTTCAGATGTGTAACGACCCGTGGCTCTACCCCTCACTGTATCCCTGCGAAACTCTACATTTCAGCAGGATAATGCACGACCGCATGTTGCAGGTCCTGTACGGGCCTTTCTGGATACAGAAAATGATCGACTGCTGCCCTGGCCAACACATTCTCCTGATCTCTTACCAATTGAAAACCTCTGGTGAATGGTGGCCGAGCAACTGGCTCGTCACAATACGCCAGTCACTACTCTTGATGAACTGTGGTATCGTGTTGAAGCTGCATGGGCAGCTGTACCTGTACAAGGCATCCAAGCTCTGTTTGACTCAATGCCCAGGCGTATCAAGGCCGTTTTTACGGCCACAGGTGGTTGTTCTGGGTACTGATTTCTCAGGATCTATGCACCCAAACTGCGTGATAATCACATGTCATTTCTCGTATAATATATTTGTCCAATGTATACCCGTTTATCATCTGCATTTCTTCTTGGTGTAGCAATCATAATGGCTAGTAGTGTACATAGATGAACCCTCTGGAGCACTTCTTGTTGTCTGTTTTCTCAAGAGTTCCCGTAGCATCTGGCGAAGACGAATATACGGCCGTAACCAGAGATCGTACACTCTTAAACCGCCCTCCCACGAAATGAGGCAGCTAACGTAGACGTGGACGCGGACGAGACATCCGAGAGACAGCCCCATAGGCACACGGGATGAACTGCTTAACGTGATGTGCGTCTTCAGCACTCTCCAGCGGCAGTTGTCGGCGTTATTTGACTCGCAAGCACACAGTTTCTTTACCAAAATGTGCGCGCTTGAAGTAGATGCGTTAACTTTGGTAGCGATTGCCGGAGAAGTCAGAGTAAATCGCGAAGAAGATTCTGGACTCTTCCATAGCTCGAACAGCGAACTGCTGGTCGAGGAACATTACATAATGCTATACAACCATCTGGGATAGATACTAGTATAAGTTATTCGTCAACTCAATAGCATTTTCATTCAATTTTCGGATTTAACTCGTAGTTAAAGTATAGTGTCTAATGTCATTCTGCGCACACACGATATCCATATTCTCGATGTTGCATTAACAAACAACACTCTGAAACTACTTATTTCATCGTGTCGCGTCGCTCTTTTCAGTTCTGAGTTAACAGTGAACACGTAAAGATGCATAGGGAATAGCGTCTCCTGCCAAGTGTGAGGGTCTGGTTAGAGATTTCGCCTGTGTGCTGCAGCCCACATAACACAACTGAAGAGCACTTCCTTCTTCGTGTCAATTCTCGGCCGTACACTGCAGGGGCAATGAAGACGCTCCTGCAGCGCTTCCGATGAGAAGTGTTTGATCACCCACAGTACAGTCCGTAATTGGCTCCTGCTGAGTCTCATCTCTCCTCACAAGAATCGCTGGCTGTGAATGCAAACTTTTTCCACAGACAACGAGCTGCAGACCAGTGCATATAACTGGTCGAAAGCACAGGCGGCTGCTTTTATGACGAGGCTATTGGAAAGTCGATAAAACACTACGACAAAACTCGAAGTCGTAGCGGCGACTACGTAGAGAAGTAGGTGGAAGGTGTACTTAACTGTTGCAAATAAAATGTTTCTGGTTTTCCCTGTGGTTTCCATTTCGCGACCGACGGGAACTTACTTTCTGGACAACCCTCGTATACTCTGGTCAATGCATAGACCGTACCAAGAAAGAATGCTTTGCAAAGTTTCCTCAAAATTAAACATATTGGCTGATTCCGTGATGACGTCACAAACTTTCAGGAATTGTGAAGAATGGTAAATGTATCAAGAAAGTCTAGAAGGCGTGGGCACTAACAGGCATACTTTATGAGCTATGAGCACTTCTTTATGTTTGACATTGGAACAAATCGATCCTGTTGCAAAATCGTTGGTTTCCATATTTTGAGAACTGGTATTATGGACCAAAAGAAGACAGAAATATCCCAATAAACGTAGGCTCTAAAGTTCATATTAGCTATTGCCAGCACTTGGTCCTCTTCTTTACTGCGAAACACAGCTCTTTCCACTGGTCAAATGCTTATAGCCCTACGTTATGCATTTTAGAGCCCATGTTCGCCATACATTTTGTTGTTGTTGTTTTTGTCAATACTACCGCCTCCCAAATTATGTAAAGCAAAAAGCTTGCAGTACAAATTTGTTTCACTGCATAAAAGATGAAGAAATGCTCTTAGCTCTTGAGGTATGTATCTCAAATCCCATATTTATAGCTCCCAAATTATGGAAAGCAAAAAGCTTGCAGTACAAATTTGTTTCACTGCATAAAAGTAGATGAAATGCTCTTAGCTCTTGAGGTATGTGTCTCAAATCCCATATTTATAGCTTTTTGTGATAGATTTACCCTTCTCCGCCATCCCTGAAAGTTTCTAAGATCATGTCGGAATCACCTTGTATACTTTTGTAGATATTCGGGTTTTGTCGATTTGTTTATGGCTGCCCTCTTTCAACTTGATCAAGTAAGTCTCACAACAAAGAGGTTCTGGTCATACATAAAGCACACCAGTGGCAAAACGCAATCAATACCTTCACTGCGCGATGAGAACGGTGAATTCACTTATGACAGTGCCACTACAGCAGAGTTATTAAACACGGTTTTCCGAAACTCCTTCACCAAATAAGACGAAATAAATATTCCTGAATTCCAATCAACAACAACTACCAAGATGAGAAACATAGTAGATACGCTCGGTGTAGGAAAGCAGCTCAAATCATTTAATAAAGGCAAGGCCCCAGGTCCAGATTGTATACCAGTTAGGTTCCTCTCAGAGTATGCTGATAAAATAGCTCCATATTTAGCAATTATATACAACCACTCGTTCACAGTAAGATCCGTACCTAAAGACTGAAAAATTGCTCAAGTCACACCAATACCCAAAAAGGGAAGTAGGAGTAATCCGCTCAATTACAAGCCCATACAACTAACGTCGATTTGCAGTAGGGTTTTGCAACATACGCTGTATTCGAACATTATGCAGTACCTCGAAGATAACGATTTATTGACACATAGTCAGCACGGTTTCAGAAAATATCGTTGTTGTGAAACACAACTAGCTCTTTATACTCATGAAGTAATAAGTGCTATCGACAGGGGATGTCAAATTGATTCCATATTTTTAGATTTCCAGAAGGCTTTCGACACTGTTCCTCACAAGCGTCTTCTAACCAAACTGCAAGCCTACGGAGTTTCGCCTCAATTGTGCAACTGGATTCGTGATTTCCTATCAGAAAGGACACAGTTCGTAGTAACAGACGGAAAGTCATCGAGTAAAACAGAAGTAATATCCGGCGTTCGCCAAGGAAGTGTTATAGGCCCTCTATTGTTCCTGATCTATATTAACGATTAGGACACTATCTGAGTAGCCGTCTTAGGTTGTTTGCAGATGATGCTGTCATTTACCGTCTTGTAAAGTCATCAGATGATCAAACCGACTTGCAAAATGATTTTTATATGATATCTGTATGGTGCGAAAAGTGGCAGTTGACCCTGAATAGTGGCCGTGCGGTTCTAGGCGCTACAGTCTGCAACCGAGCGACCTCTACGGTCGCAGGTTCGAATCCTGCCTCGGGCATGGATGTATTTGATGTCCTTAGGTTAGTTAGGTTTACTTAGTTCTAAGCTCTAGGATACTGATGACCTCTGAAGTTAAGTCGCACAGTGCTTAGAGCCATTTGAACCATTTTTTTTTTTACCCTGAATAAGGAAAAGTGTGAAGTTATTCACATGAGTACTAAAACAAATCAGCTAAATTTCGATTACGCGATAAGTCACATAAATCTGAAGGCTGTAAATTCAACTAAATACTTAGGGTTACAATTACAAATAACCTAAATTGGAACGATCACATAGATAATATTGTGGGTTGAGCAAAACAAAAACTGCGATTCATTGGCAGAACACTTAGAAGGTGCAACAGATCTACTAAAGTGACTGCTTACACCACGCTTGTCCGCCCCATTCTGGAGTATTGCTGTGAGGTGTGGGATCCGCATCAGGTTGGACTGACGGATGACATCAAAAAAGTACAAAGAAGGGCAGCTCGTTTTGTATCATCGCGGAATAGGGGAGATAGTGTCACAGACATGATACGTGAGTTGTAGTGGCAATCTTTAAAACAAAGGCGTTTTTTTGTTGCGACGGGATATTTTCACGAAATTTCAATCATCCGATTGCGAAAACATTCTGTTGCCACCAACCTACATAGGGAGATCGCGATAAAATAAATCAGGGCTAGCACAGAAAAATTTAAGTGCTCGTTTTTCCTGCGTGCCGTTCGAGAGTGGAACGGTAGAGAGACAGCTTGAAGGTGGTTCATTGAACCCTCTGCCAGGCACTTAGTTGTGAATAGCAGAGTAATCACGTAGATGTAGATGTAGACATTAATGATTCCACTTAATTTTATAAGACCTGTTTCGATTTAGTACCCATCCTTTTAAGCCCCCTAGCATAAACATTTGCATGTGTTGTACGTTATAGAAAATCGCGGGGATGTAAGACTTTGGGACGATTTCTCCAGCCGAAATGAAACCCTTAGGTGCTCTTTCAGAGCGCAGAGCCGACCATGCCGCGTCTATAACAAATCCCTGTCCCTTTGTTTTGCAGAACAGGGCGTCACTTGTCGCTGGTCTTCACTCAGCAAAAGATCCACGAATGTGAAAACATTTTTAAAGTCTTAGCAGAGACACATATGGGAGCGCTATGTGTAATTTAGTTGGTTGGATGGAGCATATTTTTCTCGGGTTAAAAGCAGGGGCGGATGTCGGGTCCACCATCCGCTCTGCCAGATAAAAGATGCGCCCCTCGCCGGCCAGAAGTGAACTGTGGTAGTCGAAGGACGCTGTCACTGAGCTAGTGTGCGCTCTGCCTCGAAAACCGCGTTGTTTTCATCCACTCACTCGATTTCTAACTCTAAGTCATATCGAGTAGCTGAAGTATTGCAAACTTCACAAACTGTTTCTTACCTTAAACCACTGTGTTGCAAGTGAGTTCTTTTCATTCTAAAGAATTTTAGTTGTACTTCATGCTTCCAAGGCTCCCCTTTAGGGACTCCGTCTTCAGGCCACAAGTGACCCAACGGGACCATCCGACCACCGTGTCATCCTCAGTTGAAGATGCGGTTAGGAGGCGTGTGGTCAGCACACCGCTCTCCCGGTTTTTGACCGAAGCCGCTACTAATCGGTCGAGTAGCTCCTCAATTGTCATCACAAGGCTGAGTGCACTCCCTCCCGTTTAGGGCGAACTATTAAATGAATTTTACCGGCGTAACTTACAACTTTTTCATCGTGTTACACAATTCGGTGACAAAAATCATCGGATTGCGATATGCACATTTACAGATGGCAGTCGTACCGCACATACGAGTTATACAAGAGCGGTGCATTGACGGAGTTGTCATTTGTACTTAGGTGATTCATGTGAAAAGGTTTCGGACGTGATTATGACCACACGATGGGAATTAAATGATTTTGAACGCCGAGTGGTAGTTGGAACTAGACGCTTGGGACATTCCATTTCGGAAATCGTTAGAGAATTCAGTATTCCGAGATCCACAGTGCCATGAGTGTGCTGAGAATATCAAATTTCGGGCATTACCTCTCACCACGGACAACTCAGTGGCCGACGGCCTTCAGTTAACAATCGACAGCAGAGGCGTTTACGTAGAGTTGCCAGTATTAACAGACAAGTAACAATGCTTGAAATAACAGCAGAAATCAATGTGGAACCTACGGCGAACGATCGCTTAGGACAGTGCTGCGACATTTGGCGTTCTTCCTTTCTTTATTCGTGTCAGAGGTACACTAAAATGAACACATATAGAATACATATAAAGAAAACTATACAGTATTCACCCAGAATTGGGCAACTTTGATAGCATTGGGTGCTGCAGACGTTAAGTCCTTCATGCTACAGTTGGTTGGGCATGAGTTACATTTGAAGAGATGCAGTGTTGTCTGCAGTTCACCGCATTCGCACAGCGTTGTGTTGCCAGTTGACAGTTGGAAGTTCCATTTATGGAGATTGTCCCTCGATCTTGCGACTTCGGTCCGTAGTCTGTTCAAGGACTTCCAGATGAACCACCTCTCCGTGTATCCAGGCGGCAGGGATTCTTTTGGTGTCATCCAGTTTGACAGGTGTTGGCATCTTTCTTTCCACTTGGTGAGTCGGGTAGTCGCAGCTGATCCTTCTAAGGGCTGAGGCTGTTAAGAAATTCTTCCTGGACTTCAGTCTTGGCTTGGCAGGTTGATGTCCAAAGAGTGGATGTGAGGTCAGTGTATTTGATCTATGCCTCTCGATGTTAGCGGCGACCTCTCTTCTGATGTCACGTGGAGCAATCCCAGCGAGACACTGTACTTTGTCCATGGGGTTGGCCTTAGGCAGCCTGTAGCAATCCTACAGCTGTCGTTTAAGGCTACATCAACATATTTGCAAGTACTGAACTGTACCACATTGGGCTATCATACTCTCCTGCAGAATAGAATAAGGCAAGAGCTGTTGTCCTTAATGTTTGTGGATGTGTACCACAGTTCGATCCCGCCAGTTTCTGAAGCAGGCAGGTTCTGGAGGATACTTTCTGCTTCAGCTTCAGACATTGTTCCTTGTAGGTCAGTGTACAGTCGAGAGTTAATACGATATGGCAGCGGACAATCGACACAAGTACCTTTGCTAACAGCGCGAAATCGTCTGCAGCGCCTCTCCTGCCCTCGTGACCATATCAGTTAGACCCTCGTCAACTGGAAAACCGTGGCCTAGTCAGATGAATCCCAAAATAGAAGATGATAAGGGTATAGTGTGCTACAATTTCCACGAAGCCATGGACCGAAGTAGTCGACAAGCCACTGTCCTCTAATGGCTTCATAATGGTGTGTATTGTGTTTAGTTGGAATGGACTGGGTCCTCTGGTCCAACTGAACCGATCACTGACTGGAAATGGTTATGTTCGGCTACTTGGAGATCATGTGAAGCCATTCAACGGTGGAATTTTTATGGATGATATTGCGCCATGTCACCAGGCCACAGTTTTTCGCAATTGGTTTGAATGAGATTCTGAACAATTTTAGCGAATTTTCTGGCCATCCATATCGCCCGACAGGAATACCTTAGTGCATTTATGGATCTTATCGAGTGGTCAGTTCGTCCACGAAATCCTGTACCAGAAACACTTCCGCAAATATCGATGGCTATAAAGGCAGCATGGCTCAATATTTCTGCGGGATACTTCAAGCTACTTGTTGAGTCGATGGCACGTTGAGTTACCGCACTACGACGGGCAAAAGGGGGGCCAACACGATATTAGGAGGTACTGTATCTCATGACTTTTTACGCCTCAGTGTAAAGATACACTACTGGCCATTAAAATTGTCGATGATAAACAGGAATTCATTGGACAAATATATTATACTAGAACTGACATGTGATTACATTTTCACGCAATGTGGGTGTATAGATCCTGAGAAATCAGTACCTAGAACAACCACCTCTAGCCGTAATAACTGCCTTGATACGCCTGGGCATAGAGTCAAACAGAGATTGGATGGAGTGTACAAGTACAGCTGGCCATGCAACTACAACGCGATACCACAGTTCATCAAGAGTAGTGATTGGCGTTTTGTGACGAGCCAGTTGCTTGGCCACGATTGACGAGACGTTTTCAATTGCTGAGAGATCTGGAGAATGTGCTGGCCAAGGCAGCAGTCGAACATTTTCTTTATCCAGAAAGGCCCGCACAGGACGTGCAACATGCGGTCGTGCATTATCCTGCTGAAATGTGGGGTTTTGCAGGGTTCGAATGAAGGGTAGAGCCACGGGTCAAAACACATCTGAAATGTAACGTTCACTGTTCAAAGTGCCGTCAATACGACTAAGAGGTGACCGAGACGTGTAACCAATGGCACCCCATACCATCACACCGGTTCAAAATGGCTCTGAGTACTATGGAACTTAACATCAATGGTCATCAGTGCCCTAGAACTTAGAACTACTCAAACCTAACTAACCTAAGGACATCACACAACACTCAGTCATCACGAGACAGAGAAAATCCCTGACCTCGCCGAGAATCGAACCAGGGACATCACGCCGGGTGATACGCCAGTATGGCGAAGACGAATACACGCTTCCAATTTGCGTTCACCGAGATGTCGCCAAACACGGATGCGACAATCATGATTCTGTAAACAAAACCTGGATTCATCCGAAAGAATGACGTTTTGCCGTTCGTGCACCCAGGTTCGTCGTTGAGTACACTATCGCAGGCGCTCCTGTCTGTGATGCAGCGTCAAGGGTAACCGCAGCCATGGTCTCTGAGCTGATAGCCCATGCTGCTGCAAACGTCGTCGAACTGTTCGTGCACATGGTTGTTGTCTTGCAAACGACCCCATCTGTTGACTCAGGGATCGAGAAGTGGTTGCACGATCCGTTACAGCCATGCGCATAAGATGCCTGTCATCTCGAGTGGTAGTGGTACGAGGCCGTTGGGATCCAGTACGGCGTTCCGTATTACCCTCCTGTACCCACCGATTCCATATTCTGCTAACAGTCATTGGATCTGCACCAACGCGAGCAGCAATGTCGCTATACGGTCAACCGCAATCGCGATGGGCTACAATCCGACCTTTATCAAAGTCGGAAACGCGATGGTACGCATTTCTCCTCCTTACACGAGGCATCACAACAACGTTTCACCAGGCAACGAACTGCTGTTTGTGTATGAGAAATCAATTGGAAACTTTCCTCACGTCAGCACGTTGTAGGCGTTTTCACCAGCGCCAAACTTGTTTGAATGCTCTGAAAAGCTAATCATTTGCATATCACAGCATCTTCTTCCTGTCGGTTAAATTTCACGTCTGTAGCACGTCATCTTCGTGGTGTAGCCGTTTTAATGGCCAGTAATGTATTTCGAGTTTGGGCTCCGAACGATGCCAGTGACGGGAGGACACTGTTGTATAAATCAGATTCTGTAAAGGACTTCATCGCGTCGTATATGTTCCTGAAGAGACTCCTCCTGAATATATCTAGAGCTTAGTCAGCTAGAAACCCACTAAATCCATTTCACAACTGCAATGGACGAGATGTTTCCCAGGGGAAATACCTGAAGGAGTCTGCACGTAGGAAGACGATGGGAGCGACCACTTCTTCCAGCAGTTTGTAGCTGATAATACCGTCCGAACTGCCATGTGGGCTGGGATCGAGAGTTCACACTGCCGCAACAGAGAACCAACGACGATAGAAACAGTTCATCCCCGAATCCTCCAAAACGTTTGTTGACCGAACCGGATCATTTCTGTGCACTGCTACTTTCACCCCAAACCACCATCGCCTGTCTCGCTTTGACGTGCGACATAAGTTTGACACTCTGCCGTCCGGCGACACCATAGTGGTGTCGGTGTGCATAGTATCGCGCAGTGGCCGGCGACAGCACTTCAGTATCTTTTGCATTCTGTTGATGTTTTGTTTAGGTAACAATAAGTTACACACGACAACAAGTTTTTTTGTTTTTATAAATACTTGTGCCCTTATATCACGGCGGACGAAAGAGACGATAGGATGGTTTACGATAAACGCGCGGACATCTTGTCTGACGTTCCGGACGACTTGGCCGATTGGGAAGAAGACATTGGATATAAAAAAAATGAAAATGAAGCAGAATCGTCGCAAGATAGTGAAATACGACCAAGAAGAAGTCGGCTAACGCTACGGTTGCCAACTGATTCGGCTGAATCAGACGAGGAAGACAGCGCACAGTGGTCAGACTTTGATTTACCGATGGCCAATAATAAATCTGAAAGATCCCCGGTTCCAAACATATTTCCCAAAGATACACAGAGCGTCGAGTATATTGTAGAATTATATATTGGGAACGATCTCATTGAATCTGTTAGCAACGAAATCAACAAGTACGACAGTCAAAATTGCAATAGAAGGAAACTGGATTCAAAAATGCCAACTTTGCCGACGTTACGGGACCCGAAATTAGAAAATGGGTTTGGCTTGCCATCCTTATGGGTCTTGTCAAAAAAAAGCATAGATCGATTATTTTGGTCAACGGATCCGTTGGCAGACACAGCGATATTTCGCAAAACAATGTCCCACACCCGATTCAGACAAATATTATGATTTGTACATTTTTACGACAGCAACAATAAACCGGATAGTCTAGTGCCGACCGGCTTGTCAAAGTGCAATTCGTAATTGATTATTTTTCCAGAATATTTAAAGAAACGTTTAATCAAAGTCAAAACATATCAAATTGAAGGAATGATACCGTCGCGTGGACGGTTAAATTTTAAAGTTTACAATCCGTCAAAAGCTGCGAAATACGGCATACTCATTCGCATACTGATACGAGTACGGGATTCGTTTCCTTATTCAAGATATATTCCGGCGGTGGACAGCCATTAGAAAAACAGTGATGGAACTATTGACACCTTGTGATGGAAAGTGGCATCACCTCTGCATGGATGATTATTATAACAGCGTAGAACTAGCAGAGAAGTTACTTGAAAAGAAAGTTCGAGTTTGTGGAAAGATACGGCAAAATAGAGAATTTCAGGAAAATTGAAGCGCGCAAAAGTCAATATGTTTGAAGCTTGTCATCAACGGAAAGGTGACAAGCGGCTGGCGACAAGCCAAGTAATCCGACTTAGCGCTGCCAGCGCCAAGCGAGTAAATTTGTACGAGACGTGCCGACGGCAAAGTGTTAATATAGTCACTTCTTCTATACGACTACTCACTGCCCTGTAGCAACCAAACTGTTTTCAAAGGCTCCGAAACCTGATCAATGGATTGGAATAGGAGCACTGCTAACAATTACTACAATGAAACTTCCTGGCAGATTAAAACTGTGTGCCCGACCGAGACTCGAACTCGGGACCTTTGCCTTTCGCAGGCAAGTGCTCTACCATCTGAGCTACCGAAGCACGACTCACGGCCGGTCCCCACAGAATTACTTCTGCCAGTATCTCGTCTCCTACCTTCCAAACTTTACAGAAGCTCTTCTGCGAAGGTGAGTCGTACTTGGGTAGCTCAGTTGGTAGAGCACTTGCCGGCGAAAGGCAAAGGTCTCGAGTTCGAGTCTCGGTCCGGCACCCAGTTTTAATCTGCCAGGAAGTTTCATATCAGCGCACACTCCGCTGCAGAGTGAAAATCACATTCTAATTACTACAATGTCTGCAAGTGAGTTACAGTATCTCCTCCACACACAAAACAGGACAACAGTGTAAATTAAAATGGTGAAGCACACATGCAATAGCACCACAGATTTCCACAGCAACAAATGGAATTTATTGTTATCAAACACTACCTCTAGCTTCGTGATATCTCCGAGTTCTCATATGAGGCCTAGCAAATTTTTGTTCATTAATTTGCTCCCTTTCCCACATCAACTGAAAAAAAACTACGAGTGGCTTTCAATAAGTAATACAAAACAATTTTATCCAAAAGCAGGATGATTGTGTTCAAGATTCCAATACACGATATTATTCCCCACCCTTTTGGCTACAAATCCCTATTTTTCAACATAACCTACGTTCAGTGCGACGGGCTTACTCCACCTTGCTAGGAGGGCCTCCACGACACTATGGCACCGCTCTGCTTATCAACGTCAGAGCAGACGTCTTGCTACATCAGTAACCTCATTTCGTAGGATCAAACACATGGAGCCGGCAGGTGCGAGACCCAATCTGTAGGGTGGATGAGTAATAACAGTCCAGTAACGTTCTGAGTCCTCCTCTCGGGACGGAGGCTTGTCTGTGGCCTTACGTTGTCATGGAGAAGGAGAAAATCGTTTGCATTTTTGTGCTCACGAACAAGCTGAAGTCGTTTCTTCAATTTGCTGTAGATTTATGTGGCCGGCCGGTACCCTGGAGATCGGACAGGTTTGGGAGACCTTGTTGCAATGATGACAGATGCGTCGCCCAACGACTGACTGTGCTTTTGTTCACTGCCAGCTCTCCATAGGCATTCTGCAAGCGCCTACGAATACCTCTGATGCTCTCGTTTTCCGTCAAAAGAAAGTCAACGACCCATCGGTACCTCATGAAAGTATGGTGACTGAAACGGGAATTTTTCACCATGTCCCAAACAAATTCTGCTTTTTTTTTCAACCGAAACAGACTGAGAAAAAAATGTGTTGGACTACTTATTGAATGCCCCTAGTATTTTATCACTCACTTCCAACTACATACTCGTACATGCAGTATTTTCAGAACTTCAGTTCAGCCCCACAGGACCTACAAATCCCGTCCTCCTCTCGGGTGTGAGCCGATTTCGCGAGCAACCAAGACCGATCCACGTATTTATTTAAACAAGCTCCCTTTCGCCAATCAGCCCCCAGAGCGAACTGTGGACATTGCAACTGGTAATTTCCTCTTGACGCTCATAATACTTGCTGTGAGGTGCTACTTACTATCAACCCTCTTAGAAGTTTCCTTTTAAAAGGGCATTAAGAAACACTGGTGAGCTTGTGGAAGTCACTAGCGCTTTAAAAATAGTGTCAGACCAGACCACTGTCCATTTAGCCTGTTACAGGGAGATCCACCCTAGCATCACCAGGCAGGAGAACAGTCCATGTCCCCTGAAAGCAGATAACTGGTACTGGCATTCACAGGAGCGACAACCACTAGCCAACGAGTCCGCTCCCGAACTGATATGTTACATCTCGTCTGGAAGCATGGAACTTCCGAATAATTCATCTCTTCCTGACCGACTGAAACTGCGTGCCGGACTGGGATTCGAACTTGGAATCCTTGCCTCTTTGGGGTAAGTACTCTACCGACTGAGCTATCCAAGTAAGACTCAGGATCCGACGGGCAGGTTACGGAAATGAGCGTTTGGCGTCATTGGCCGGGAGGCCCATTGCGGGACAGGTCCGGACGCCTAGGTGCAGGTCTTATTACATTCGACGCCACATTGGGCGACCTGCGCGCCATATGGGAATGAAATGATGATGAAGACAACACAACACCCAGTCCCTGAGCGGAGAAAATCCCCGACTAATCCGGGGAATCGAACCCGGGTCCGTAGGACGACAATCAGTCACGATGACCACTCAGCTATCTGGTTGGACGACGGGTATGTGTCTCCGTAGAACACTTTCTTCTCAATGACGAAGATCCCAAGTACGAGTCGTGGTCCGGCACAAAATTTTAATCTGCCAAGAAGTTTAAAATCAGCGCACGCTCTGCTGTAGAGTGAAAATTCAATCTTCAAACAATCCGGTAGCGTTCTCGCTTCACGCGTCGGGGTTCCTGGGTTCGTTCCTGGCGGAGTCAGGCATTTTCTCTGCCGCGTGATGACTGGGTGTTGTCTGATGTCCTTAAGTTAGTTAGGTTTAAGTAGTTCTAAGTTCTAGGGGACTGATGACCATAAATGTTAAGTCTCATAGTGCTCAGAGCCATTTGAACCATTTCAAACAATCCCCCAGGTTGTGGCTATGCCATGTCTGCAATATCCTTTCTTCCAGGACGGGTAGTCCCGCGAGATATGCAGGGGAATTACTGTGAAGTTTGGAAAGCAGGAGATGAGGTATTGGCGGAAGTGAGGTTGTGAGGACGGGTCGTGAGTTGTGCCCACACAGCTCGAGAGTCTGTGGGACCGCCTCAGTTGGAACGTACGCGCCAGGTTCCTTAACCAAGAAACCGAGTGCAGCTGTCCACCACACTGGAGTTGGTATCCCTGTCGGTACCTTCCAGAACCTCACTGACTCTCTTCCTGCACGTCAAGAAGAGGATCGTGCTACAGGTGGTATTCATCCTTTCAACAGGTGGTCATATTAATGTGACTGGACAGTATGTATGTGGCACATTTCTTACGAAAAGAGGTATTACTTTTTTTTTAACTTTGTAGTACGATATTTTGTTTCTGTCATACTCGTGTATTTCCACTGGCTGCTGCGATGGTCGAGCATCTGTCCCTGTCTTGTACCATTTTTCTGCACTGCTTTAAGTCACGGTTAATTTTTCTATGTGCTTTTAATGTGAGGCTTATGCATAGCGCTTTGTACTAATGCATAACACCTTAATTTATATGTGATCAGTGTTCCATCCATCCACAGATCATCTGTACAAATAATCATAATGATGTGGATCGAGTCAGTTCACATTTGCATGCAAATGGGGCTCAATTCTGACTATTTACAATGTTTTTTATACGTACTGAAACGTTTTACTGTTCTGTGTCTATGTAAATCTGAGCTAAGGTTGCACTGTACCCTTGTCCTGAGCTATGACAAACCTTTCTCTAAATGTTGCTGCCTGCTGTACTTGAACAGTGAAACATTTTTAACCAAAATTATCATGAAAAGCACACGACTACGATTGGGATCTAGGGAAGATGGACATTATCTGTCACTGCTTAATTAACAAATTTAACATCATACTACATGAGCGAGTGCAATGCTCATTACCTTCTCTAAACATAAAATAATCAAACATCGTGTTTGGCCACTGTACGAATACACCGCAGCAACGATGAGAACGACTTAAATACGTAGCAGTTTATATTTGTTATTTGTGTGTCGTTTAACCATGCGATAGTTGCAGGATGATTAAAGGATTTCGAAATCTAAATTAAGCTTGAGTATAATAAATTCTCATTTACTCCAGTGATTTAACAGAATTCAGACAGAAGTTGATAGAGATCGTACTTCTCTAAAATGCAACATAAAATTACTGAAAATGATGCTTACACTGTGTGTATGTGTGTGTGTGTGTGCGTGAGAGAAAGAGAGAATATGTATGTTTGTGTATGTGTGTGTGTGTGTGAGAGAGAGAGAGAGAGAGAGAGAGAGAGAGAGAGAGAGGGGGGGGGGAGGGGGGCACCATGATTCATGGAGAAAACGCATGATGTGGAATTCTTCTCCTGTGCCAACCTCTTCATTTCAGAGGAGCACTTGCAACTTGCGTCGAAAATTATTTGCTGGACGTATTCCAATCTGTGCCTTCCTCTACAGCTTTTGACCTCTACAAGTCCGTCTAGTACCATGGGAGCCATTCCCTAACGTCTTAATAGATGTCCTATCTTCCTATCCCTTCTCCTTATCAGTTTTGTCCACACATTCCTTTCTTCTCCGAAACTGCGCAGAAAGTCTCCATTCCATATCTTATCAGTCCACCTAATTTTCAACAGTCGTCTATAACACCACATCTCAAATGCTTAGATTCTCTTCTGCTTCGGTTTTCCCACAGTCCATGTTTCACTACCATAGAATGCTGTGCTCCAAACGTATATTCTCAGAAATTTCATCCTCATATTAAGGCCTGTGTTTGATACCAGTAGACTTCTCTTGGCCAGGAATGCCTTTTTTACCATAGCGAGTCTGACTTTAATCTCCTCCTTGCTCCGTCCGTCATTGGTTATTTTGCTGACTAGGTAGCAGAATGCCCTAACTTAATCTGTTTCGTGACCATCAATCCCAATGTTAAATTTCTGGCTGTTCTCATTTTAGCCACTTCCCATTACTTTCTTTATTCTCAATCCATATTCTGTACTCATTAAACTGCTCATTCCGTTTGGTACAGCATGTAATTCTTCTTCACTTTCACTCAAGATAGCAACGTCAGACATCAGCGAATCGTATCAATGATATCTTTGGTCATTTGCCAAATCGTATTAAAAGTCTGACTGGTAGCCAACCAACATTTAAAAGCAAATGAAAAGAATTTCTAAATGACAACTCCTTCTACTCAACAGATGAATTCTTAGATATGAAGTAGTAACAGTAAAAAAAATTATTCTCTATTTATTTATTTTGTGTAAAGAAAACTTATGTTAACGTGATACGTTCCACACCATTACGAAATGTGGTATTCATGATCTATGGAACAAGGATTAATGTATGTATGTATGTCACCTTGAGTTTTAATTCCACTCCTGAACCTTTCTTTTATTTCATTCATTGCTTCTTCAATGTATAGATTGAACAGTAAGGGCGACAGACTACAACCCCGTCTTACACCTTTTTTTAATCCGAGCACTTCGTTCTCGGTCGTCCACTCTTATTATTCCATCTTGGCTCTTGTACGTATTGTGTATTAAACGTCTCTCTCTGTAGCTTACCTCCATTTTTCTTAGAATTTCGAACATTTTGCACCATTTTACATTGTCGAACGCTTTTTCCTATGACTATACCTTGATTTTTCATTAGTCTTGCTTCCATTATCAACCGCAACGTCAGAGTTTGCCTCTCTGGAGCCATTACCTTTCCTAAAGCCAAACTGATCGTCATTTAACACACCCTCAATTTTCTTTTAGGTTCTTCTGCATATTATTCTTGTCAGCAATTTGGATGCATGAGCTGTTAAGATGAATGCGATAATTCTTGCACTTGTTAGCTCTTGCAGTCTTCGGCATTTTGTGGATGATATTTTTCCGAAAGTCAGATGGTACGTTGCCAGACTCATACATTCTACACGCCAACGTGATAGTCGTTTTGTTGCCACTTCCCCTAACGATTTTAGAAATTCTGGTGGAATGTTATCTATCTCGTCTGTCTCATTTGATCTTAAATCTTCCAAAGCTCTCTTAAATTCTGATTCTAATACTGGATCTCCTATTTCTTTTAAATCGACACCTGTTATTTCTTCGATCAGATCAAAGAAATCATTCCCCCTTATAGAGGCCTTCCGTGTACTCTATCCACCTATCCGCTCTCTGCTCTGTATTTAACAGTGAAATTTCCGTTGCACTCTTAATGTTGTCACCCTTGCTTTTAATTTGACCGAAGGTTGTTTTGATTTCCCTCTATGCTTAGTCACTCTTTCCGGCAATCTTTTATTTTTTGATTTCTTCCCGTTTTTCATGCAGCCATTTCGTCTTAGGTTCCCTGAACTTGCTATTTATTTCATTCCGCAGAGACTTGTATTTCCGTATTCCTAAATTTCCCTAAACAATTTTTACGTCACTCTTTCATCGATCAGCAGAAATATTTCTTCAGTTACCCATGGTTTCTTCGCAGTTACCTTCATTGTACCTGTGTTTTTGTTTCCAACTTCTGTGATTGACCTTTTCAAAGATGTCCATTCCTCTTCAACTGTGCTGCCTACTGAGCTATTCCTTATTGCCCTATCTATAGCCTTAGAGAATTTCAAGCTTATTTCGTCACCCATTAGTACTTGCGCATTAATTCTTCCTGACTAATCTCTTAAACTTCAACCTATTCTTCATCAGTACTATATTGTAATTTGTGTCTATATCTGCTCCTGGGTACGTCTTGCAATCCAGTATCTGAGTTCAGAAGCTCTGTCTTACCAGGATGTAATCTAACTGAAATCTTCCCGTATTACTCAACCTTTTCCAAGTATACCACCTCCTCCTGTGATTCTTGAAGAGGGTATTCGCTGTTACGACCTGAAATTTATTACGGAACTCAGTTCGTCTTTCTCTTCTCTCATTCCTAGTTCCCAGCTCATATTCTCCCGTAACCTTTTCTCCTACTCTTTCCGATACAACTGCATTCCAGTGCCCCACGACTATGACTATTAGATTTTCATCTCCCTTTACATACTGTATTACCCTTTCAATATCCTCGTATACTTTCTCTGTCTCTTCAACTTCAGCTTGCGACGTCGGCATCCATACCTGAACTACGGTTGCCGCTGCTGCTTTGCTGTCGATTCTGATAAGAACCACCCTACCACTGAACTATTCGCAATAGCACACTCTCTTCCCTATCTCCTTATTCACAACGAATCCTACTCCCGTTATACCATTTGCTGCTGCTGTTGTTATTAGCCTTTACTCATCTGACCAGAATACCTTGTCTCCTTTCCATTTAAAAAATGGATCAAATGGCTCTTAGCACTATGGGACTTAACAGTTCCCTGGAACTTAGAACTGCTTAAACATAACTAACCTAAGGCCATCACACACATCCAAGCCTTTCCCTTTCACTTCACTGACGCCTACTCTCTCTCTCTCTCTCTCTCTCTCTCTATATATATATATATATATATATATATATATATATATATAGAGAGAGAGAGAGAGAGAGAGAGAGAGAGAGAGAGAGAGAGAGTGCTAGCGTTTCCCTTTTCACATTCTCTAGCTCCCCTACCATGTTCAAGCTTCTGAAACTCCACGCCCCCACACGTAGAATGTTATCCTTTCGTTGGTTATTCAATCTTTTTCTGATGATCACCTCTCCCTTGGCAATACCCACCCAGAGATCCGAATGGATGGCTACTCCCGAATCTTTATCCAATCGAGAGATCATCATGACATTTTTTAGTTACAGGCCACATGTTCTGTTGATACACGTTATGTGTCTTTAATGCAGTGGTTTCCATTACCTTTTGCAT
Source organism: Schistocerca gregaria (assembly GCF_023897955.1). Taxonomy (NCBI): domain Eukaryota; kingdom Metazoa; phylum Arthropoda; class Insecta; order Orthoptera; family Acrididae; genus Schistocerca; species Schistocerca gregaria. Next base: position 165,202,749 of record NC_064921.1, read on the forward strand.
CCTCATACCGTTGGTCTTTGCTGATTCTTCTGCCTTTAGGGGCACTTTCCCACTCCAGCGACAAGAGTGTGCCCTGAACTTCTGTCCGCTCCTTCGCCCTCTTTGACAATGAAATTGGCAGAATGAGGGTGACGTCTTATAACGGAAGTCTTCAGCCGCCATTGTTGATTATTGATCAAAACTTACGAAGTGCCGGGTTTTGAACCCGCGACCGAGGATGTTTTGATTAACAATCATAGACGCTACCCCGAGACCACTGGTGCTACCAAAGTAAGAGTTAACGAGAGGAATTATTCAAAGTGCATACTCAATTAAGCAACACAATTTACGTGGCAAAACAAGTAAGACGCGAGTTGCTCAAAAAATTGATTACGCTACCGCAATTGCAACATTTACAGTTCCCCAAAATTAGCTACCTTGCACTAATCAGTACCAGACTGCGAACAGAAGACGAAAAAGTCCAGAATCTTAGTTTACAACCCTCAACTGCTCAAGTTTCAAAAAACTCCACATGGAGAGGGCAACTCAATGCTGTTGCCAGTATGAAGCACGAGAATATCGTTTATTTCAAGTACAAACAGGCGAACGTTGAGGTACCTTCCCCTCTAGGGTGCAAAATGCAACTTATCAAACAAGAGGTTGGTACTGGCGTGTAGCGGTGCCCCACCAATTGATAGTCTCTTTGTTCCAGTCGACTGGATAAAGAAAAATTTTTGAGTGAAAGCAATCGACCACTCTGGTCTGACGGCGGCATGGCGGCCTATCCTATGCAGCCCGTACAGAAAGGGCAAAACATCGTGCTCAATTATTCTCCGGGATCAGCAGTGGAGGCTCGGCGGTACTCGCTCCAGTGAGGGCAGAATGTCGGTTTTTGCGAACAAAAGCACAGAACGGGTCTTGGCTCCAGTTTTGTCAAATCTGCTCAAACACGGGACACTCATCCCTGCTATTGAGATCCACTGACCACCTTCTGGCACTAAGCAGGAACTAGAAACTAACTCAGTAGCGCACTTTTCCAGCTTTAAATATGTTAAACTTCCCTCCCTAGGAAATGTACCCAATATTCCCAATAAAACAACAACGAAATAGTGGCCGAAAAGAAGGCAGTATCTCCCGAGCAGTAACACGTGCCGGTCCCCAGCACATATCCGCCCGGCAAAATAGTGTTGAGGTCCAGTGTGCCAGCCAGCCTGTGGATGGTTTTTAGGCGGTTTTCCATCTGCCTCGGCGAATGCGGGCTGGTTCCCCTTATTCCGCCTCATTTGCACTATGTCAAACACTGTCTCCACATACGCGTACATCATAACTACTCTACCACACAAACATCTGGAGTACACTCGACTAGTCCGAGACGTTCCCAGAAAGGGGACGGGAGTCCACTGGGGGGACCGAACCGCACCATAACGCTGGGTTTGGTTTGTGCGGCGATGGGGTGGGTGGACTGCCGTGGCCTGTTGTGGGTCTGTGAACCACTGAGGGCTACGGCGGCACGAAGCCTCTCCGTCGTTTCTAGGTCCCCGGTTCAATACACAATACACAAGGCAATATCGCAAAAGATATGCGACAGTCATATCATAATATGTAGACTGGTAATTTCTACTCGTCATTTTTTACCTACCTCATTAGTTGAAATTCTGCTTTAGAATAGAAAAGTTTGTCAAGGACAAACTTTTTCAGTTTGTTTTCAAATGAAACTGTTCCGTCTTTCGGACAATTTATATCATTAAGTAGGTAATCAAAACTCTTGGTTCAAATGTTTCAAATGGCTCTAAACACTATGGGACTTATCATCTGAGTTCATCAGTCCCCTAGACTTAGAACACACACATCCATGCCCGAAGCTTAATTCGAACCTGCGACCGTAGCAGCAGCGCGGTTCTGGACTGAAGCGCCAAGAACCGCTCGGCCACAGTGGCCGGCAAACTCTTAGTGGTAGCATCTCAATCTCATACGTGGACCTGTTGTGTATTCGTACGCGTGTTGCTAAGCAATTGTATGAGTCAAAGGAACATTAGTCTATGTCCACGTCTGCAAGAGTGGTGTGCCTGTGGCCTAGGGGCACGCAGAAGGCAAGCAGGCACGGTACTGTAGCTCACCTTATCCTATCAGGGGGGGGGGGGAGGGGGGGGGGCTGCCCTCTGTATAAAAAGAAAACGGAGTAGAGGCCACCAGCACAACCAATAATCCGCAGGCCGACACTCCCAACATTAATACTCCGAAAAATAATGGAGACATTACTCCCCGGACGCGCGACCACCGAAGTAGTGATGAAGATTATGGAGTGTGTCTCGCGAGTCTTTACACAGTTCAGGTTGGGCTCGTCCTTGTGAAGGAAACACTGCTTATGTCTCACAAACAGCTAAACTTCCTCCCAGGTTTTTGCGTCTATCGTACTGACCGAGCGGTTGGCAGGAAGAGGGTCGGCACAGCTGTCGTCATATACAAAGACACAGAACACACGAACATAGAGCTCCCTGTACTTGCGAGACTAGAGTTCAACGGAGCCAACGCCGCACTGGTATCGCTATCTAATTCACCTAAAAACGTAGTAACAAGCAATATCAGCACAGTTCTCAACATAGCATTGCGGGTAATGGCCGCTGCAGACTTAAACGCATGAAAACCCGATTGGAATTCACGAATACGTACCTCCAACGGCAAGAAATTGTACGAACATACATTATACTTGGGTCCAGACGTCCCCACGAAGGTGCCCGCATATGCCCTACTCAGACCAGTCGTGTTAGACGTAGCCCTCATCAAGGCCATCACAGGCCGGCCGCTGTGGCCGAGCGGTTCTAGGCACTTCAGTCCGGAACCGCGCTGCTGCTTCAGTCGCAGGTTCGAATCCTGCCTCTGGCATGGATGTGCGTGATGTTCTTAGGTTAATTAGGTTTAAGCAGTTCTAAGTCTAGGAGACTGATGACCTCAGATGCTAAGTCCCGTAGTGCTTAGAGCCATTTGAACAATTTGAAGGCCATCACAAGCACACTCAACCTTACGGTTGAAAACGATCTGGACTCCGACCACATGTCTGTAATACTGCACACGGAAGAAACACTGCAAAACATAGAACTACTCAGGATACTGAATTACAAGCTTGTTCAAGGAAACGCGTGATAGTCTTATTCAGGACACTCACGAAATTAACAACACGCAATAAATTGATGAGGGGGGTGGAGGCTCTCACTATTGCTGTCCAAGACGCAATGTCTGAAGTCATTCCACACACAAAACCACAAAAACACTCGACGGCCCTGCCCCAGCAAATCCTGGGCCTTATCTCAACAAGGAACCGACACAGGAGATACTGGCAGAGTACTAGGAGCCCGTTCTATGAACTGCATGTCAACAGATTCCAGGGTCTAATAATGGAGAAAATATAAACATTTAGAAACGAGCAAAGGGGGCAGAAACTCGCAGGGCTAGTAACCACACGTCCTGACGTGTGAAAGCTAGCCAGACACATCACCAGGGATGAACATTACGTTCCTACTCTACAAGTACCAGACGGCCCTTCATACTCAGCAAGAGGACACCTGCACCGTCCTTCTTGCCGAATCTGACTGCTTCACACCCAGTATTCGCCTTGCAACGGGCCAGGAGGTTACATGACTTGTAACACAGGCCACGCGTGACGGAATTGCACGTAGTAGTACAAATGAAATTACTTGGGCTATCAAGTATACCAATGCTAGGATAACCCCTGGTCCCGATGACATCCAAAATCGTGTCCTCCAGGAGTTCAAGGATAGAGACGTAGAATATCTTGCGCATATAACGAATTATATCGCCAAGGTCCTGATGTTCAGGATGCCAGGGAAAGACCCCCCCTCCCTCCACAAAATGACCGACCCATTAGTCTGCTGTGCTCGCTCAGCAAGATTGTTGAGAAGGTAATACTGAAACGTGTCACTAGGCAGTGCATCGCCAGTGACACCCTAAGAACGGAGCAATTCGGCTTTGGGAATCACCACTCAACAACACAACACGTGCTCCAAGTAATCGAACATATAACACACGGCTACGACACGAATTAGAGCTTTGGAAGACTTAAGATCGGATAAGGCAGTAGGGATTGATAATATTCGATCAGAATTTCTAAAATGAATGGGGGAACGGGCAAGAAAACGATTATTCACACTCGTGGGTCGATATGTAAGTCTGGCGATATACCATCTGACTTCCGGAAAAGCGTCATCCAGACATCCCTCTAAATCCATTCTATTTTCATATTTCATTATGAGGCCTGAAGATAGTCAGTAAATCTGTCGATCTGGAAAAAGCGTTCGACAATGTCAAATGGTGCAAGATGTTCTAAATTATGAGAAAGATTAGGGATAAGCTATAGGGAAAGTCGAGTGCTGCGCGATATGTACATCAACCAAGAGGGAACGATTAGAGTGGAAGATCAAGAACGAAGTGCTCGGATTAAAATGAGTGTAAGACAAGGATGCAGTCTTTCGCCCCTACTGTTCAATCTCTACATCGAAGAAGCAATGACAGAAATAAAAGAAAAATTCAAGATTGGAATTTAAGTTCAAGGCGAAAGAATATCAATGATAACATTCGCTGATGACATTGCTATCCTGAGTGAAAGCGAAGATGACTTACGAGATTTACTGAATGGAATGAAGTCTGATGAGTAAGGAATATGGATTGCCAGTAAAGCGAAGAAAGACGAAAGTAATGAGAAGTAACAGAAATGAGAAGAGCGAGAAACTTAACATCATAATTGGTGATCACGAAGTAGATGAAATTAAGGGATTGTGCTATCTAGGCAGCAAATTAACCCATGACGGACGGAGCAAGGAAAACATAAAAAGCAGAGTAGTACTATCAAAAAGGGCATTCCTGGCCAAGATAAGTCTGCTGTCATCATACTTACACCTTAATTTGAGGAAATAATTTCTGAGAATGTTTGTCTGGAGCAAGGCATTGTATGGTAGTGAAACGTAGACTGAGGGAAAACCGGAGCAGAAGAGAATCGAAGCATTTGAGATGCAATGCTACAGAAGAATGTTGAAAATTGGATGGACTGATAAGGTGAGAAAGTCCTCCGCAGAATCGACGAGGAAAAGAATATGTGGAAAACACCGACAAGAAGAAGGGACAGGTTGATAGGACATCTGTTAAGACATCAGGGAATAACTTCCAAGATACTAGAGGGAGCTGTAAAGTGTAAAAGCCGTAGAGGAAGACAGAGATTGGAAGACATCGAACAAATAATTGAGGACGAAGGTTGCAAGTGCTGAGACGAAGAGGCTGGCGTAGGAGAGCAGTTCGTGGAGGGCCGCATCAAACGAGCCACAAGACTGCTGACTCGAAAAGTAATAGCCTTATCTTTGGTTGGAAACTATGGTGGAAGTCTCTAGCCAGCTCTTTGAACGTTGAGTCTAGCTATTGAATCATGTTGCTTGGCGCAGAAACTTGACACCACAAGGACGGTGTGATTCATCGGCAAGGACTCTGTCTCTCATCTTCCGCCTGCCGCCGTGAACAACACTCTTCGCTTGCTGCCGTGAATGTACCGACTTATAAAGTACAGACACTTTGACTTGCGATACTGATAGTGAGGTGAGCATGTTGAAGCTTCATCGTCCAGGAAATTATTGTGATAGCTGCTCGTCGCGCTGCATTTTTAATTACATGTCACGTGAGTTTTCAGGTTTATTGCGTGACATATTTTGCAGTTGTTCTTTACGTGAGCAAAACTAGTTCGATGGTCGAATTCGTGTCTTTCTTAGAACACGAGGAATCGATATCTGAGTCTTCTTTGGTCATCCGAGCATACAAGTCGTTCATCTCATTATATTCCCATTCACTAAATAAGGGCATTTTTACGAATATGAAGCTATTTTTCGGTCTTTTGTAAATGTATGGTTCTGTCAATAAACGTGATCCGTTGAAAGACATTTGTGTGTACATACACGAAAAAAAGTTTTGCATCACCTCGGTTCCGAGAGTTCCGGAACCTGTACAGAGAATTGGAATAGAGATCAACATAAACATCATTTCCGCTTATTTTATTGCTCATGAAAACCATACATTGCAAGTTGCACCACCATACAGCGAAACCTACAGAGGTGGTGGTCCAGATTGCTGTACACACCGGTACCTCTGATACCCAGTAGAACGTTCTTTTGGAATGATGCATGCCTGTATTCGTCGTGGTATACTATCTACAAGTTCATCAAAGGCGCTGTTGGTTCAGATTGTCCCACTCCTCAACGGCGATTCGGCGTAGATTCCTCAGCGCGGTTGGTGGGTCACGTCATCCATAAACAGCTCTTTTCAGTCTATCTCAGGCGTGTTCGATAGGGTACATGTCTGGAGAACTTGCTAGCCGCTGTAATCGAGCGATGTCGTTATCCTGAGGGGCGTCATTCACAAGATGTGCACGATGGGGGCGTGAATTGTCGTCCATGAAGACGAATGCCTCACTAAAACGCTGCAGATATGGTTGCCCTTTTGGTCAGATGATGGCATTCACGTATCGTACAGCAATTACGGCGCCTTCCATGACCACCAGCGGCGTACGTCGGCCCCACATAATGCCACCCCAAAACAGCAGGGAACCACTACCTTGCTGCACTCGCTGGACAGTGCGTCTAAGGCGTTCAGCCTGACAGGGTTGCCTCCAAACACATCTCCCACGATTGTCTGGTGAAAGGCATATACGATACTCATCGGTGAACGTAATGCCAATCCTGAGCGGTCCATTTCGCATGTTGTTGGGCCATTCTCTACCGCGCTGCATGGTGTCGTGGTTGCAAAGATGGACTTCCCATGGACGTCGGCAGTAAAGCTGCGCATCATGCAACCTACTGCGCACAGTTTGAGTCGTAACACGACATCCTGTGGTTGCACGAGAAGCATTATTCAACATGGTGGCGTTGCTGTCAGGGTTCCTCCGTAGGTAGCTGTCATTCACTGCAGTAGTATCCCTTGGGCGGCCTGAGCGAGGCATATCATCGGCAGCTCCTGTCTCTCTGTATCCCCTCCAATCCGAACAACATCGCTTTGCTTCACTCCGAGACGCCTGGACACTTCCCTTGTTGAGAGCCCTTCCTGGCACAAAGTAACTATGCGGACGCGATCGAACCGTCTAGGTATGGTTAAACTACAGACAACATGAGCAATGTACCTCCTTCCTGGTGGAATGACTGGAGCTGATCGGCTGTTGGAGCCTCTCCGTCTAATAGGCGCTGCTCATGCATGGTTGTTTACGTCTTTGGGCGGGTTTAGTGACATATCTGAACAGTCAAAGGGACTGATTATGATACAATATCCAGAGTGAACGTCTTACTCCAGGAGTTCTGGGAATTGGGGTTATGTAAAACTTTTTTTGATTTGTGTATTATTCATGGCGTTTATATGCATTTTACGATCAATACATCAATTTCTGTTTAGTTCTCAAATACAGAATGTTTTACACAATGATTTTCAATCCTCTGCTCATGTTTCTAAAGACCTCATATGTGCTCTCTTTAACGTTGCTCATGGAAGACCGACATTAAAGTGGTATGTGATCAACCAAGAGAGCACATTAACTGCGTGCACCAGAAACAGCACTTCTTAATTCCAAATGGACTTTTCAACTAAATAATGTATGTGTGAGTTGAAGTGAATCTTCAAGACACATTTTCTGAAGCTATCAAGATTTCGAGACTATGGCTTTAAGTGAGGCACTTTCTAGTAGTTAGATATTATAGAAAGAGGGGTGCAGTTTGTATAGGAACAGCTAACCGAAACACATTAATTATAAATCTTTTGAAAATCGCTTTTGCTACAACTGTCTATCGATCCCTAAAACTCTTTGAGGGGGTTGAAACGTCCCTTTAGAAAAATTATTGAATTACTGTGCTGGTAAACCGCCTTACGTTACTTGATTTTCAAACAGCTGAGCAGAACTGAACATCCTGAGACATTTCGTTCTTTACTTATTCAGATCAACACTAAACTGACACACAATATTTTTTTAGCGCAACGCAATCTGACTTTCAAAAATCCCTGCAAAAGAATGGCCCTGACTAACAATAACCTATACCTTTCATTAATCACTTACCTCACAAAAATCTTCGTTACTCGAACTACTGCAATACAGCGAGCGCCACTATTGCCAGCTAAATAAAAGATTCAAACTACTGAAGGTACTAACTACTGATAGGCATAGTTAGCAAATGAAAGATTTTGATAAAGAACAAACAATGTATTTACCTTAATAGTGTTCAAATAATGACATCCAGTGTTACAAATTTATTGTCTTTGATGGACACAGGTCCAGATCATCTGCTCTCAAAACTCCGTCATCTCTCTCCCGACATCGACCACTGCTGGGGGCTTACCTCCAACTGCGCAACGCTACGCGCTGTTAACAGCCAACTGCCCAACACTACAGTAGCAATATTACAACAATGCAAACCAGCCACAGACTGCACACAGCACAGTCAGTGATTTTCATATAGAGCGCTGCATGGCGTTACCAACATAAAAACCTAAACAGCCTACTTACAAGGTTCGCAGTAGATATAACTTTGCAAATTTGTACAATGTGTTGCGTTTTACTTGTGCATTAATTTAAAATGATGAAAAGGTGTAATTTCTATTTCTTTAACTGTAAGCGTCTGCTCTATTCCAATGGTAAAGACAATAAGCTAATTAAAAGGAAAATACTGCAAAAAATCAAATAATCGTATTGGACAGTTAGCTTGACGTACTCCGTGGTGACGTGTGCAACAAAAAATGGGTGACAAATAGTGACGAGGTCTTGAACTGTGTACACATTATCGATGGCCAGGATGTAGAATCGTTGTGATGTTAAAAATTCCGTCGAATTTTCATAGAAGTGATGCGGCTTTTCAGTTACGCGCTATTAGTCATCTCTGAAATCATCAAGTCGAGATTGTAATAATTTTTGGACATACGACACTGTGAAAACCTGTAACCCATGGCTGCCGCTGGAACAATGGCTCTGCCAAGTTCCTTGTTGCTTGGCGTGTATTAATTTATTGCAGACATGGAGAAGCTGTGTGAGATCATTGACCACCATCGTTCGGCGACGCAGTCACAAGCGCGCTTCCGACGAAGCAAACCACAAGAGGGCAAGACTATCATTTTCTTCAGTAAAATAGTTTTGTAAATGGAGTAACAGTCACGACATGCCAAAGTGAAATAACAATTAATCTGATCATTATAGTTTGTTAGTAATAACGATTAGACTTTTATTTGATCATTCCATCACCATTCTATCTTAAATGCTTTGTAATTTATTACAAATAATAACTTGTGTAAAAATTTAAACCTTTCGGCTCTTAATAATATTTTCACTATTTGGTACTTCAGAATAGAATCCCAACAATGCACATCATTCAAACTGGATAAATGGAAGCTCTATGCCTTGGTCGTCTTTACGTTTCTATTTACTTGTGTAAATTGTGCTAATTGAAAATCCACAATCCAGGTAATAATTTTTAATAATTAATTATGTAAAGCACTTAAAAGTAGCTACCAGAGCATGGCATTAGAATCAGTATGGCTTGCTTCCATCTTACAGTTTTGAGTAGTGTAATGTTCCAAGTGTAACGTTTGTAACACCATAGCTATAATTCTGTACTGATTTATTTTGCCTTTTCTTTTGTTTAATGTTATATCGTTGAGTTTCTGTAATTATTCTATGAGTAATTCGGTACTGTATAAAAATTTGTACTTTTTTCTTTTTAGAAACTTTGATGTCCTGGTCTAATCATATGTAGTCTATCATTTCTTTGTATCATTTGAAGAGATCAAAACTTAATGTATATAATTATAATTTCTGTTTGAATAATTTTTTTGTAGAAATACCAATATGTGTAACTGGTCTATTTTATTTAAAGTGATTGTTTGCTGTTGTGTAAACTGCTGACATTCACTGACGGCTTTTAGTTATTTCGTATGTAAAAGGTGGTGTGGTTCCCCTTGGTAACGGAACTTCGTAGCGCGTGCAAAATGTGGTTGGCATGGATAAAAGGTGGAAGGGAGAGTCCGTCTGGGATGAGCTACCAAACTGCAAACTGGTCATGTAAAAGTTGTGTATTGTGTTGGTGCCGAAAGAGGCTTTTCGTGCCGCTTTCCAATGCCTCGGATGGATGGATAAAGAGCTGGAACTATTGTGGAACTGGTATCTATCATCACCATCAAGAAATGACAGAGTCCAGCAATTCTACCTGCAAATCCACCTACCAACATGTACTCGCCACCACATTGCGCAATCACTGTAATGGAACAGAAGAACTATAGTAATGTACAGTGAAGGATCAGCTCATTAGATGTTATAGTGTACTCAAATATAAGGTAACTTATAACTGAATTTATGTACCTACCTTGATTTTTTCCTTATCACAACACCTCTCAGGTTTCTCTCCATTTGAACTATGATTACCGAGTGTCCTTGTTGTGGAAAAAATGAAAGCCTCAAAGCCAGACAGTTAATTAAATAATGTTGTTTGATATTTGGTAAGAATGGAGTATTCATATTTACTGTGTATTTGGTAAAATTGTGGGAGGTAGTAAATGTAGCTTTGTGAAAGCCTCCCAGTGATTGAAACAGAGCTACCTAATTAATCATTGACTTGAAAGTAGAAGACATTGGTAATATAGATAATTTGCTGTTACTTAAAAATATTAAAAGTTCTTAAAGCCGAGGCTTATATAGTTTTCCTTAGTTAATGATCCTAGTGCTGCCTGTTGTAAACCTTAAAAGGTGAGTCAGTTTTTTACAATTTTGTCAATTTTGTGTCTCACTGCAGTAAAAGTCGTGAACTGCATTTGTGGAAAGTTATATACTCATGTTTGCTAAGTGCTTGTCTCATTTGTTTATTGGAAGTGTATATTAATAGTGTAACAGGATCCACAGTTTGTCTATTGTGCTTATGCTAGGTAACAAGTAACAGAAAGACCACTATCTATGAAAACAGTAACTTCTATTATTCCACAGACAGTGATAAATATTTTGCTAATGAATTTTTTCTCATGTCGGTTAGAAAAGTAATTGGTAAAAGAAAGATTAAACCTATGCCAGATTTATAATTTTGCAGTGAACTTTATTCACATCTCATGTCAGATAGGAAAATGTTTGAAAAGTGAGGCTACATCCATGCTTCATTGTATATTCCTGAAGTGCACTTTAATAGTAATATTATTGAAACCATTCAGTTTGACTAAGACTTGAAGGTAAAACTGTATGTCATTTTCTGTTATCCTTTTGCAAATAGTCTTGTTCTCCTATAACTGTTAGCACTTTCTTTAACGTCAACATCTGCTAGCGACAGAGTTCATTGCACTCTCATGTGATGAAGTATAGGATGTGTCTGTCCATTAAAGTTACTCATATCTATTTTCTTGAACAAGAATTTTACTCGTTCTTATGCCTAATTAGGCTGGCGACCGTTTTTGTTATCATTTGGACATTGCGGATAGGCAAAATATTGTTTGTTACTGTTCAAATATTTACGTAATTCTGACTTTCACTTAAGATAAGCCATCTGCGTTAGGTAAATCGCGGTCAACACAACAAAATTCCTTTCAGATGGTAACACTGCTCTGTTAATTTATACTATAATTGCTTTAACAAGTTAGTTCCATTTTACGATCTGGTTCCACCTTTAAGGATGGGGGGTATAGCAGTAGCAGACGGTAGTGTTACACGTTCTTTAAAAAAATTAAATAATAAGTTTTACGATTACGTTGAATGAATGTCTGATCTGTGTAATAAATACTGAATTCCGAATTGTCGTGTGGCGTGTTGTAACTGCAAGTGGTGTGCTTAGTCTGTGTTATTGCATGCAAAACTTTACACGTATTGGTTCGGCAATGCAACTACCAATACCAGTGAAGAAATACAGTCACTGTAAAATACATTCAGCCCCTAAGGCACTGAATCATCTGGCCCTGTTCAAAACTGATACTTTTGGTCCATGTGCACATAAAAAATAAATTAAATTGTCTTACCTCTAAAGCAGCCACGGTGAAACGCGATATATTCTCGTCTCTCACAAAAAAATATGAATATGCTAATTACAGGCTCAGCACTGTGCAAGGCTGGCCTTAATACTTGAAATGCACATGAAATTCAATATGTTGATAAACGAGAACATTTAAGAAAATCCAACTTCTTTGAAAAATATATGAGCTGGACTGGGGGCGGTACTGATTATGGTGAATTATTAACACTCAGTTCTTTAGGAAAATTATATTGCAAGTTAAGTTTGTCTTTTCAAAAACATCTGACAACTGAAGTTACATTACTCACAACTGATTCACAGACAATGAGATTTAAACACCAAGTATTATCTAACTTCATCAATCCAACATAAATGCAAACCATCAAATTAAATATAGCTATGTTAGCAAATCTTAAAAGCATTACAAAAATGAAATATCTAAATAGCCTTTTTATCAAAACCGTTTACGTACATTCTGGGGTTACTCAATAATTACAAATTATCAGCCAACTCATCGATACTAACGCGCTAGAAAAAACTGAAAACATAATTAGTGAAAATCTTTACCCTATTTGCATGAAGGCTTCGGCTTCCATGTTCAACCATACTGACATACCTACATAAATTTAACTCTTGGTGGCTTCAGACAGCACACCACAAAAACTGCCTAGTCCATCGTCCTTCCCTCACAGACAGCTACCTACACTAGCAGTATCTATGGCTCTGCTGTCGCGCACAGCAAGCGGTCCGCATTATCGAGCCTTTCAGAGACGTCCATCGTTCATAGTATACTAGTTTCATTTTAATTTATTACTATTCTTATCCTATTCTGGCGCCACATACAAGTGTGCCTCAGTATACTCCTTTCAGTATAAAAACAGTTAATAAATTTGCTTTTAAGTTCATAGTATGTATCAAAGTCAATAGAAATTAAATTAGCTTCTTCGGACCTTGGTGCCCGTAAAAACCTAAATATATCATTTATTTCAGAGCGTTTAATAAAGGAAAACACAATCATCTCTTTTTGTGCGCCTGCAATCGATGGATGTATACATACCACGAAAACTTTACTAAAGGTAGGCAGCACAATGAATCAGACAGTATTTTTTTTTTTTAGACAGTGGGTGTATTTTTACGAACGAGTCAAATGGGACTTAACTTCTGAGGTCATCACTCCCCTAGAACTTAGAACTGCGTAAACCTAACTAATCTAAGGACATCACACACATTCATGCCTGAGGCAGGATTCGAACCTGCGATCGTAGCGGTCGCACGGTTCCAGACTGTAGCGTCCAGAACCGCTTGGCCACCCCGGCCGGCTACGATCCAGTCCCTGCATCCATTAGTTGTTTTGGATGTCGTAGCTGATGGGCGATCGCCTTAATTATTCTAGAACAATCCACGTGTAGCTTCAGAAAGAAATGTGATAATAATATTTTTAGTTTTCCAAATAAAGACAATACAAATACTCCAGCCAGTGATGGGGCGGATATCTTGTGTATACTGGTAACTTTTGCAAAGGCTAAAACTTAGGACCTGGGCTACAGCGAAGGCCACGTGTCATGGCAACGCAGACAGCAGCTAGAGCGTCCGATTTCGCGAACAGTGACAGATGACGCGAAACAATAGCTTTCGTAATTCAGTATAAAAGTTCTGACCACACTTGATGCATTTCAAAGATATTAACACTGAGCGAGGTGGCGCAGTAGTTAGCACACTGGACTCGCATTAGGGAGGACGACAGTTCAAACCCCGCGTCCGACTATCCTGAATTAGGTTTTCCATGATTTCCCTAAATCGCTCCAGGCAAATGCCCGGATGATTTCTTTGACAGAGCACAGCCGATATCTTTCCTCAATCCGACTGGGCCGATGACCTCACTTTTTGGTTTCCTCCTCCAAATCAACCAACCAACCAACGATATTAGCGTATGAAACAAACCATTATAATACCAACTGGCCACAAAAATATCAGTTTTACAACAATTGTCAAATAAGAAACCTGAAGCAATTGTACGCAGTCTGTCACCACTTAAAAGCACAAATTGAACTGACCTAGAATTGTGAGGTTTCAGTCACAAGGGCCATATGAGGTGCACGTTTCACTTCTATAAGCGGCTATACATCAACATTGATAGTTTGCATTAGATCAGTTGAAAATTTTTGTTGCTGTTTATCTCGACTCATCCTATGTTAAACACCCCTGGAGTCATTCTTCGATTGCAATAAGAGAAAGTTGGTTCATTGCAGCATATTCATTAATAGTAGTCATCTGTGCATCAATGTTCATGTGAAGGGAAGTCTTTCAGGGGCATTAAAACTGTCGTCATAATGTATTGAGTACTCACAGATTAAAATTTAAATTTAGTGACCACTTTCAGACTGCTAGCTGATGCGATGCCCAATTACTTATTTGTCCTAATCTTATACTAGGTAGTGCACAGCGTGAAACAAAATACTAACAGCAATCATTTTTATGTCTTTTTTTTCTTGTCTCCCCTCCGTACCATCACAAATAGAGAAATGCCTTATGGTTTCCTCTAGTCCACTTAGCGACCTCAAAAACTTTGGGTTCGACACAAATTTCATTCAGCTTCGATTGTTTTTACATTCCCCCCTCCCTAACCCTCTTCCTGTGAGTGAGGGTGAGGGTGAGCTGTCACTGTCATTGTCACACGCCCACAAGTTAGCCAACGACCCCATAGCCTTTGGATATGATACACATATCTGTCACTTCGAACTATTTTTCTACGTCATCTACTTCTCGTATCCAAATCTCGTGCCTTGGGTGGAAGAAGGGGAGAAGGGTTGCTAACTATACCGAAGACCAGTTTTCTTGTCCAACATGTTAAGACATATCTAAGTTTGTAAGCGTTGCAGATATACGCTTTATATGCTACCCATTCCTACTATCATCACAGCGCCAAAGCGTTAAATGTCATCACGACTGTGACCAATCAGCGTAGTAACCACAAACACTGTGGATTCAACGCAAACATATTTCAGTTTCGATCATTCTTACATGTCACAACCTTCACACATATTAGTATTTCTACAGGTTTGTTCCTAAATAACTCTGGGGTCGCAGAAGACGACTGCAACGAAAACTATAAGTTGGACAGAAAAAAAAAAACAGATAGTGGACAGCACATCTCTCCAAATTTTGGTTCATAATACGAGCACAGGCGCAGTTGCATTAGGCTGCAGCCGTGTCAGAACATGTAGACGAATCATCCACTCCATATCGTCGTATCGAATTAGTTTTTGTGTGCAGATAGGCAACCCAATAAACAGATTTCGAAAATGGGTTCCTGTCGCGCCTTCCCAGATAATTCATGTCAGCGTCTTCAAGGCATAAAATGTATTTGCAGTTGCGAATATAGACCACCATCAGTTGCATAATGGAATGACGGCAGTAAAAATCTTGCCGGTCCGGGACTCGAACCTGGATTTCCCACTTAACGCGAGCGGTCGTCCTACAATTAGGCTATCCGAGCACGCCTCAGGGCCAGATCCAATCTTTCAATTGTCATCAACCATGTGGCGTGTTTGTCGCTGTTAGTAGTAGTTTATCCTGTAGTGAAACTGAAGTGGATAGTTCCTGTGGATTATTATGGGTGGAGGTTATACTCAACAACCGAGCTAGGTTAATAATTGGCTCCTTTTACCGACCTCTCAACTCAGTAGCATAAGTTGCAGAATAACTGAGAGAAAATCTGGAGTGCCGGCCGGGGTGGCCGAGAGGTTCTAGACGCTACAGTCTGCAACCGCGAAACCGCTACGGTCGTTGGTTCGAATCCTGCCTCGGGCATGGATGTGTGTGATGTCCTTAGGTTAGTTAGTTCTAAGTTCTAGGGGACTGATGACCTCAGAAGTTAAGTCCCATAGTGCTCAGAGCCATTTGAGCCATTTGAAAATCTGGAATACATTTCGAATAAATTTCCTCAGCATGTTATAGTCTTAGGGGGAGATTTCAATTTACCAGATATAGACTGGGACACTCAGATGTTTGGGACGGGTGGTAGGGACAGAGCATCGAGTGACATTATACTGAGTGCACTATCCGAAAATTACCTCGAGCAGTTAAACAGAGAACCGACTCGTGGAGATAACATCTTGGACCTACTGATAACAAACAGACCCGAACTTTCCTACTCTGTAAACGCAGAACAGGGAATCAGTGATCAAAGGCCATTGCAGCATCCCTGAATTTGGAAATAAATAGGAACATTAAAAAAGGGAGGAAGGTTTATCTGTTTAGCAAGAGTAATAGGAGGCAGATTTCAGACTACCTAACAGAT
The DNA here is from genome assembly GCF_023897955.1 of Schistocerca gregaria. Classification (NCBI taxonomy): domain Eukaryota; kingdom Metazoa; phylum Arthropoda; class Insecta; order Orthoptera; family Acrididae; genus Schistocerca; species Schistocerca gregaria. The sequence goes on from NC_064921.1 coordinate 165,219,030, forward strand.
CAAAACGACAATTTCTGGTCCGACACTGACAACGTTGAGTGTTTATGGAAAAATTTCAAGGCAATCGTCAAATGCGTTTTAGACACGTACGTGCCGAGTAAAACTGTGAGGGACGGGAAAAACCCACCGTGGTTCAACAACAAAGTTAAGAAACTACTGCGAAAGCAAAGAGAGCTCCACTGCAATTTTAAACGCAGCCAAAACCTCTCAGACAAACTGAAGCTAAACGATGACAAAGTTAGCGTAAGGAGGGCTATGCGTCATGCGTTCCGCGAGTTCGAAAGTAAAATTCTATGTACCGACTTGACAGATAAACCTAGGAAATTCAGGTCTTACTTTAAATCAGTAAGTCGATCGAAACAGCATATCCAGACACTCTGGGATGATGATGGCATTGAAACAGAGGATGACACACGTAAAGCTGAAATACTACACACCTTTTCGAAAACTGTTTCAGAGGAGGACAACACTGCAGTTTCTTCTGTAAATCCTCGCACGAACGAAAAAATGGCTGAAATCGAAATAAGTGTCCAAGGAATAGAAAAGCAACTGAAATCACTCAACAGAGGAAAGTCCACTGAACCTGACGGGACACCAATTCGATTCTACAGAGAGTACCTGAAAGAACTTGCCCCCCTTCTAACAACCGTGTACCGCAATTCTCTAGAGGAACGGAAGGTTCCAAATGATTGGAAAAGAGCACAGGTAGTCCCTGTTTTCAAGAAGGGTCGCCGAGCAGATGCGCAAAACTATAGGCCTATATCGCTGACATCGATCTGTTGTAGAATTTTAGAACATGTATTTTGCTCGCGTATCATGTCATTTCTGTAAACCCAGAATCTATTCTGTAGGAATCAACATGGATTCCGGAAACAGCGATCGTGAGAGACCCAACTCGCTTTATTTGTTCATGAGACCCAGAAAATATTAGATACAGGCTCCCAGGCAGAAACCATTTTCCTTGACTTCCGGAAGGCGTTCGATACAGTTCCGCACTGTCGACTGATAAACAAAGTAAGAGCCTACGGAATATCAGACCAGCTGTGTGGATGGATTGAAGATTTTTTGGCAAACAGAACACAGCATGTTGTTCTCAATGGAAAGACGTCTACAAACGTTACAGCAACCTCTGGCGTGCCACAGGGAAATGTTATGGGACCATTGCTTTTCACAATATATATAATATATGTAGTATACAGAGAAGTTGCAGCATTAGAAAATTGTAGCGAAATGCAAGAAGATCTGCAGCGGATAGGCACTTGGTGCAGGGAGTGGCAACAGATTCTTAACATAGACAAATGTAATGTATTGCGAAATAGAGAGAAGGATCCTTTATTGTATGATTATATGATAGCGGAACGAACACTGGTAGCATTTAGTTCTGTAAAATATCTGAGAGTATGCGTACGGAACGATTTGAAGTGGAATGATCATATAAAATTAATTGTTGGTAAGGCGGGCGCCAGGTTGAGATTCATTGGGAGAGTCCTTAGAAAATGCGGTCCATCAACAAAGGAGGTGGCTTACAAAACACTCGTTCGACCTATAGTTGAGTATAGCTCATCAGTGTGGGATCCGTACCAAGTCGGGTTGACAGAGGAGATAGAGAAGATCCAAAGAAGAGCTGCGCGTTTCGTCAAGGGTTATATGGTAAGCGTGATAGCGTTACGGAGATGTTTAGCAAACTCAAGTGGCATACTGTGCAAGACAGGCGCTCTGCATCGCGTTGTAGCTTGCTGTCCAGGTTTCGAGGCGGTGTGTTTCTGGATGAGGTATCGAATATATTGCTTCCCCCTACTTATACCTCCCGAGGAGATCACGAATGTAAAATCAGAGAGATTCGAGAGCACACGGAGGCTTTTCGGCAGTCGTTCTTCCCGCGAACCATACGCGACTGGAACAGGAATGAGGTAATGACAGTGGCACGTAAAGTGCCCTCCGCCACACACCGTTGGGTGGCTTGCGGATTATAAATGTACATCTAGATGCTGAACCATGTGTGTACAACCTACATTCGTACACCCAATACGTACAGTCCGGTACAGGGGTCACATTTTAATTGAAAAATTGGTTGCCTAATGTTGAAGGTAAATACGATATGCCGGCCTGTGTGGCCGAGTGGTTCTAGGCGCTTCAGTCGGGAGCCGAGCGACCGCTACGGTCGCAGGTTCGAATCCTGCCTCGGGCATGGATGTGTGTAATGTCCTTAGGTTAGTTCGGTTTCAGTAGTTCTAAGTTCTAGGGGACTGATGACCTCAGATGTGAACTCCCATAGTGCTCAAAGCCATTTGAACCATTTGAAATACGATATTGTAGTGTTCTGCCGACACCGAACAAGCGGCTTTTCAATTAAAATGTCTTCTCTCTATTGGAATATGCATAATAGATGTGCGAGTGCAGGTTGTAGACGTACGGTTAACGACATATGGAAGTGTGGGTATGGCTATGAAACGTTCTCTGATAGCCTAAATGGAACGGCGACCGCTCGTGTTAAGCGAGAAACCCGCATTCGAGTACCGGTCCGGCACAAATTTTCATTGTCGTTATTCCGTTACATAGCTGATGATTGTCCATAATCGCAACTGCTAATACATTTCATGTATTTTCATGTCCGAAGTAACGTTGCATTGATGAACAACATAGGCACTGCAGTATCGCATCTTCAATGAGTTGCACGCAGTTACCGATATCTGCCGCGTTACAAGAAGTGCTCATACGGAACGCCTGTATGTGAGTGATCTTCTCTCCACTGGTGTGTATTTGTTTCCCGTACGGACTGTAATTTTCGCACAGTCATCTTCTGAAAGACAGTAGGTATTTATGACTAACTCTGCCTGTGCACCAAGTTACGCAAAGATAGCTCCAGGATTTTCACAATATTGCGTTACGCGTCACTTCTTTCCTACACTTACCCCGCAAAGTCTATGCTAGGGATGTCTTACCCAGACACAATTGCTTTCCTAGATGATGAGTCACATGTGTAACACATCAGCAAGCGTTCCAGAATTATGGTTTACTTCTCAGCCTTTCCTACTGACGCCCCCATATTGAGGGTTTGAATGTTTTCAGGACTGACACCAATGATCCCAACAATGGATTCGATAATAGTATTGTTCGTTCAGAATTTCGACTACCAACTGTACCCTAAGAGCATTATGGGTGTTTTACCACAACAGTACATTTTTCCAAATAGTAAACCACATATCCATCGATATTCTTTGAAATTGTTCGAAACGTACCAGATTTATGCTCACATGTTGTCACCGTGCCATCCGATAACCTCTATAAATAGAAGTGTCTTACGCCCAGGGTTATTGTCCCCTGCTACCGAATCATATACGTGTCAGCCGTGGGTGAAATTACTCCACAATTTCCAGATCTGTGCTGTATTATACACACACGTAGAGAACATTCGGTCACTATGGAATACCATCTACATTTGTGAGAATAATTTACTACTGCAATGATTAAATTGCTAAAAACCAAAACGAATAGAAACTGCAACTTACAGTGATCAGTTACATATCGTGCGAAAGTAATGTGCGTAAATTCTTCTTATTAAAGACAAATGAACTAAAAAGAGTATAAAATGGAGGGTAATACGAAATAGTCGGGTAATACGGAACAGTGCGTCGAAAATGTAAATAAAAAAACTGCATTTAGTAAAAAAGAAGTCTAGTACAGTTCATTTACTAAACAAGAAGTCTAGTACAGTTTACAATACAGTTTCGCATTTCAGTAAGGTTATTTAGGTTGTTTTATTTGGAGTTACCATAAACATAATCTTCCTTCTCTGCGCCAACGTAATCGAGGTAAGCGCACAGTGAGCAAGTCAAAGAATATACCCAGCTTTCTTCTTGTTCACTTTAGAAAAATTTTCCGTCAACAAAAAGACGTCCAGCAATGTTGTCTTCCTGTACAGTAGAGTAGATGAGTCGAAATACATTTCAACGGTACAAGGGAATGAAAGAATCATCGCAACTTAAGTCATCCTTACCAGCAAACTGTATCTTCATTTGCTGGGAGGTTTCGGGTTCTTGCGTTTAAATTTTCGCCTTTAGGAACTTTCTTGCCCTTGGGCTGTTTCTTAGCTCTTGCTTCGAACTCTAATTGACATTTTTTGGATATAGGCCAATGCATAATGAATGTGAATGTGCGTTGCACTTAATGTCTAAATGGAGAGTTCTATCGAGGCAACACTAGGCGAAACCTTACCTCAAGTCGCACGTTACATGTCACATAGCGTTGCCACCTTTTAGCGTGCTACATGAAACCTCGCAAAACTTGCTACAAAGTTGCTGTTCCACAGAAGATGTGTTGTCTGCTGTCGCATGCTGCAAGTTGCCTGGATTTGTAGCGTATACCTCAGTTAGTTCCACTGGAGGAACATCAGAACAGTGTACCATGTCTGTGCAAGCGGTAGCGGCGGCAGCATTCTAAGAAAAGAAAAATTAGAAAATTTCAGAAAATTTATTAAATACGGGGGCGAAAGATTATATACCCTTTGTGGAGAACCCAGAATGAAATATAAGACACATGCACATGCGTGCGAGGCGGTAATTGAGAAATGAATGAGACAAGAGTGGTACCTATCGTCCATGCTATTCACTCCGTAAAGTGTGCAAACAGTAATGCAACCCCAGATAAATTTGGAAACGGAATTAATTTTATTTATTCGTATAGCTCACATGCAGTTTTAAGTTACAGGTATATAACATCAGTAATACTATATCTAACATGAATATGAATATACAAAACTAACTGAATGTCAATATCTAGGTCCTAATTCAAAGGAATTAAAGATCAGCGAGGAGAAATAAAAAGTTTTAAGGCTTGACAACGGTATTGTAATTCTGTCAGTTGCTTTTAAGATCATTTTAACTAGGGTCATGGCATGTGGCCGAGTTAAATCAGTTGGTGCTGAGAGACTGACATTAGGAAATTAGAAGCTGAAAGTAGTATGAGTTTTGATAAATGGGCAGCAAAATAACTGTCGATGCCTGACGTAAAATGGATATGAAATGCTGACTCTAAATAGCTAGGAAAGCTTTCCTGAAAAAGACAAATATTTGAACACACGGGAACATGAAACTTGAAACTTCCTGGCAGATTAAAACCGTGTGCCGGACCGAGACTCGAACTCAGGACCTTTGCCTTTCGCGGGCAAGTGTTCTACCAACTGAGCTACCCAAGCACGACTTACGCCCTATCCACACAGCTTTACTTCCGGCAGTTTGTCGTCTGCTACCTTCCAAACTTAGCATGGTTCGCAGGAGAGCTTCTGTAAAGTTTGGAAGGTAGGAGACGAGATACTGGCAGAAGTAAAGCTGTGAGGACGGGGCGTGAATCGTGCTTGGGTAGCTCAGTTGATAGGCAAAGGTTCCGAGTTCGAGTCTCGGTCCGGCTCACGGTTTTAATCTGCCAGGAAGTTTCATATCAACGCACACTCCGCTGCAGAGTGAAAATCTCCTTCTGGAAACGGAAACCTCTACACGACGTAATGAACGCTTTTGTAAACTTAATAACAATACAGAATATAATAATCATTGGACACACTACAAACGGCTTCAATTCAGATTTAAAAGATTCTGGATGCTGTCTTGGTGCACGACAGATCATCGAAATTGTCTACACGTTTATTATGAGCTGAGCTTCATGTCATCTGGATAAACTGTGCTGTGCCTAGAGATCAGCGACAGGGTTAACATGAGTTTCATCTAAAGCGTCAGATATGACACCTGTTACATGGAACACTGCTTTGGCGAACGCATGCAAGTGAACAGAGTCATGTTTCCAGGTTTCTGGCTGCGGAGTCAGCACGCGCGTGCGTGTATGTATGTGTGTGTGTGTGTGTGTGTGTGTGAGAGAGAGAGAGAGAGAGAGAGAGAGAGAGAGTCAGAGGGAGGGTAGAAACGAATTTGGTTAAAATGTCTCTATGTTAAAAAACAACGAAAAGTAACTCTTACATAAAATCGTACTCACACTCTCCCAGTCCACTCATTGTCACATGCGTAACGGCAATATTTCACATTCTTTAAGTAGTGAAAGGTTGGTGAAATGTTTTCACAACACTCTCCGTGCATTGGCAAAACACGCTCCGCCCTCTAGTTGTACTTGAGTTACCATATACACGAGATTGTCGCTGGTGACGTGCATATCCGTTACATCTCACGAATTTTCTGGTATCCACTAATCTTACAACCTTAGCGTGCTTTACGACCCAAGGCCGTCCATCAAGACTGCGCGTGCTGGCTGCCCAGGTGGACTTCCGCTTGCCTGCGGCCGAGTTCTGCTGTGAGAAGGGTCGTCCACCTTGGTGCTGTGGGTGGAGTCCCATGCCTCCGTAGCTCTCACACGCGCCGAAGAAGACGCAGCTTTCGTTATCTGCTACCGCTCGCGCGCACCTGCCTTTTTCCCACTTCGTCCACCTTTAGAAGAGACATATCAAAGTCTTGCGGTCTTCTGCGCTTCATGTCAGTCACTTCACACCGCAGTTCACAGCACTTTGCATTACACACACGTTATCCGCCATTACGATACCATAACCCATCAATCGTTGTCAGGGAATGTTGTACTAGCTTTTATCAAAGTCACTGTCGCAGTTATTTTTCCTATCATTCATTGGTATGTATCCAACACTGTGCTCTTTACGAATATTGGTAATTATTACTGATCCTTTACACTGCTCTAAGGATTGCTGTTGTCATGTATGCACTGTTTAATTCAGTTATTCAGGTACAGCCTAAATCCATCCACATTGATCTCCACCAGTGATCCATATACAACATTCTCCTTGTGTTGGAAAGACGTGCCCCGACCTCTATATGTAATAGAGTAATTGTACACGCGAGGTTGTTGGTGAAGATGTGCAAATCCATTGCGTGTCACAGTTTTTCTGAAGTCCACTGACCTTGCGGCTTCAGAGACGTCCCTTCGCTGCAGTGGTAGCACTCGGTCGTGGGCTCGTACAGAAGGGGTGGACGTAGCGTTTAAATGGTGATGTTTGGAGGAAATCCTTAACCACTTGTCTTGTGGTAAAAAGCACACAATTTAACATTTTCAAGAGATTTAATGATTCCTATGCTTCTAATCGTATCACAGTTCGCAAGCAGAACATATTTGTTATTAATAATTCTGCAGTTGTGGGCTGATGACAATTTAATAACTTCCAATGCACTTACGCGACTGCACTATATACAGGCCCGTGCTAAGCGCTCATTAACTATATTTTAAAGTACCGGGTGATCAAAAAGTCAGTATAAATTTGGAAACTTAATAATCCACGGAATAATGTAGATAGAGAGGTAAAAAGTGACACACATGCTTGGAATGACACGCGGTTTAATTAGGACAACAAAAAAAGTTCACAAAATGTCTGACAGATGGCGCTGGACAGCAAAACTGCAACCGTGACGGGTGAGAGGTACGCCGATATGTTACAGAATCGCATCATCCCCATCCTGGCTGATAAACACCTGCTGGAACGTACGATGTGTATGCAGGATGGCGCTCCACCCCATATTGCTAGACGCGTGAAAGATTTCTTGCGCGCGTCGTTTGGTGATGATAATGTGCTCAGTCGCCACTTTCGTCAGTTTGGCCTCCCAGGTTCCCAGACCTCAGTCCGTGCGAGTATTGGCTTTGGGGTTACCTGAAGTCGCAAGTGTATCGTGATCGACCGACATCTCTAGGGATACTGAAAGACAACACCTGATGCCAATGCCTCACCATAACTCCGGACATGCTTTACAGTGCTGTTCACAACATTATTCCTCGACTAAAGCTATTGTTGAGGAATGATGGTGGACACATCGAGCATTTCCTGTAAAGAACATCATCTTTGCTTTGTCTTACTTTGTTATGCTAATTATTGCCATTCTGATCAGATGAATCGCCATCTGTCGGACATTTTTGAACGTTTGTATTATTTTGGTTCTAATAAAACTCCATGTCATTCCAAGCATGTGTGTCAATTTGTAGCTCTTTGTCTACATTATTCCGTGATTTATTCGATTTTCAAATTTATACTGACTTTTTGATCACGCAATATATTTCTCAACACCTGACGAGAACCACCACCGATCCGACCGTCTGCAGCGGACCCCACTCGCATACTGATTTTGCAACGCAGTTCTTAACGGAACTATCAGCAACCACCTCTCATACGACTGTTCAGTGCGGCCCTCGCTATCAAACTGACACTACCAGCCCGGACGTTCGATTTTCTGTCACAATGGTGTTGCTTCTTTCATCCAGTCATAACCACCAAAATTTTATGTCTTTATATGTACTCGGACCTTGTTCAACCAATAGCATGCTTCATACATGGGTGATGCTGTGACGTCAGGCGACATCACTAAGGTGCCATGCTTCAATTTCCATCTCATTCCGACACCATATTATCCCTCTATGCAGACAGCAGGCTTTGCACAATATTGCACAATCTTATGAAGTCTTAGCTACATGTTATGTAAGTATAAAACTGTCAAATAATACACAAGTAACGCAAGAGAAAAACTAAAATAATTACACGGGGATATATGGATGGCTGATCACTTATGAGACATGGATGAATGAGACATCCTGATAACACACTGCTTCTCCCTGAAATTTTTGGGAGCGATCGGACATTTCGGAGAATTCTGAAAGTCTAACTACATTCGTGTCATTGAGAGTTACAACAGAGAGCAAACCTGTAGGTAAATTACCTGCAGCCCTCTTGCCCAGCTGTAAAACGCAGTCATCTACAATGTGACTCACTGTGATCTGTAGACCACACATTGGAGGGTTACCACTCTAGAGCAAGAAGCCATGCGCCATAAAGCAGTGCCTTATGCAAGTGAGAAAGACGTCATCCCATCTGTGTTGCTGCAAAGTGTCATGCCATGGCCGAGTTGTTGACTTTACTAGACGCAACTTACTGTCTGTCACTTCCAGCTTGTTCTCTTCCTGTCTATGCATGAATCTGTACGCCAATAGTGAGGTAGTAGCTTGACGGGGGAAGTATCTAATTATCTTATCTGATTTGAACTATCTGTTTATACCGTCGCACCTCCTCTGCTGCTACATCTGCATTTTTGTTTCCCTTAATGCTCACGTGCCCTGGTAGGCAACTGAAAGACACTTGCTTCCGTAGTCTTTGTAGTTGATGGAGGACATCCTGGATACCCGCAACTACTTTATCTGCTGGATACATGTATTGTAGAGACTGAAGGGTACTCGGGGAGTCTGCACAGCCGAGGAATTTAGCAGGTGCAACACATCTCACCTGCTCCAGTGCCCTCAAGAGCGCATAATAATTCTGCATCCAACACAGTGAATATTTAAGGTGAGTGGATCTTGAGAAAACGATCAAGCAGAACGAAATAACACTCAAGGTAGTCCTGCCTTTTAGAGTCACCCATGAATCTAACTACCCTACTGACCATTAAAGTTGCCAGACCAAGAAGAAACGCAGATGATAAACGGGTATTCATTGGAGAAATATATTATACTAGAACTGACATGTGATTACATTTTCACGCAATTTGGGTGCAGAGATTCTGAGAAACCAGTGCTCAGAACAACCACCTCTGGCCGTAATAACGGCCTCGATACGTCTGGACATTGAGTCGAACAGAGCTTGGATGGCGTGTACAGGTACAGCTGCCTATGCAGCTTCAACACGATACCACAGTTCATCAAGAGTAGTGACTGGCGTATTGTGACGAGCCAGTTGCTCGGCCACCATTGACCAAACGTTTTCAATTGGTGAGAGATCCTGAGAATGTGCTGGCCAGGACAGCGGTAGAACATTTTCAGTATTCACAAAGGACCTGCAACATGCGGTCGTGCATTGTCCTGCTGAAATGTAAGGTTTCGCAGGGATCGAATGAAGGGTAGAGTCGTTGGGATCCAGCACGGCGTTGCGTATTACCCTTCTGAACCCACCGATTCCATATTTTGCTAACAGTCATTGGATCTCGACCAACGCGAGCAGCAATGTCGCGATACGATAAACCGCAATCGTGATAGGCTACAATCCTACCTTTATCAAAGTCGGAAACGTGATGGTAAGTATCACAACAACGTTTCACCAGGCAACGCCGGTCAACTGCTGTTTTTGTATGAGAAATCGGTTGGAAACTTTCCTCGTGTCAGCATGTTGTAGGTGTCACCACCGGCGCCAACCTTGTGTGAATGCTCTGAAAAGCTAATCATTTGCATATCACAGCATCTTGTTCCTGTTGGTTAAATTTTGAGTCTGTAGCACATCATCTTCGTAGAGTATCAATTTTAATGGCCAGTAGTGTATACAGTTACGGCCTTCATCCAAAAAGGAGATACAATTACAACGAAAAGGAATTTGCTAAAGTGCGATAATCTCTCTACAAGTAGTAAAGACATCTGAGATTTACTAAGACAGGTGCTTACACGCTGGAATTAAGTTTTCGACCTTCAACAGGCACGTAAAGGTTTCGTGAAGGGTCATGCACCTATTTGCGTCTGCCCCACTCTACTCCCATCTAAGTCGTGATCCCAGACAGAACTCTGAATAATAATGTCAATCATGTGTTCTCAAAGAAGCCGCGGTTGCAAGATAAAAAATTAACAATAGCTCCAAATAAAGCTACATACATGCTGCTTATGGCTAAACCAGAATCCTACCCTTAAGATAAAATCTCACTCACACGTAAAATTGCATGCAGATATTTAGATGTTTTCTTCGACAGCGGAAGAAACTTGTTCAGCATATGCAGATACAATGTGTCAACAGGTTGCTAAAACCACGCACCAACGCTGGCAGCTACAACTTACCTCTGGAGGCTGTAAAGCAGTACCACAATCCAATAGCAGCTGTCATTATGGGCTTTCCAGCAACTGCTTGGGATCACCAGCTCCACAAATCCCACTAAGTCGTACACAGCGAGGGGGTCTGCAGACAATGGCCGGCCTTTGTGACCGAGCGGTTCTAGGCGCATCAGTCGAGAACCGCGCTGTTGCTACGGTCGCAGGTTCGAATCCTGCCTCGGGCTTGGATGTGTGTGGTGTCCTTAGGTTAGTTAGGTGTAAGTAGTTCTAAGTCTAGGGGACTGATGACCTCAGTTGTTAAGTCCTGAATTTTATGCCATCTATACTTCCAGCATCGTCACTTATTTAGTTTCTCAGATCACAAAACTCATCTTCTATTGTTCCTCGTATCCTACTGTAATTCCCTCAGTGTCGCCTGATTTCGTTTGATTAGATTACGTTATCCTTGGTGAAGTCTTTTCGGGTTATCAGCCGAGTCAAGGAGTCGTTTGCGGCAACGTTTCTTCAGACGTGAAAATGGCGAGTAGGAAACCTGTTTAAAGGTTGTCACAGAACGACGCCTTGGCTCAGCTTATTACACGAGAAGATTTCATCACTGTCCACTCCGATCAACTGACTTTCCTTGACCTTTTGCCGTCTGTGACAGATTTACAATGTCATCGGCTACAACTCTGTCTCACTCCCTTCTCAACAGTTGCTTCTCTTTCATATCGTACAACTGTAATACTTGCCGTCTGTTTTCTGCACAGGGTGTATACAATATTTCGCTACCTGAATTTTGTCCCTGCTTCCTTCAAAATTTCGAGGAATGTATAAGGTAGTCCTATTAAAAATACTTGATAGTTGACATCTGTCATTTGTCTTTACAATGTTGTCTCATCAGCTGGCGACTAGCGCTCGGTTATAGGCGACTTAAGCCGGGCGGGCTGCCACACAAATGCTGTAAATACATAAAGCGAAGCAGCGTCGGAAGCGACTCCCGCAAGATAGGATGAAATGTGACATGCTTTGTCGACGAACGGTGTCCTGTGACTGAACTACGGCGGACGACGCGTTTTTAAGCCCTCAACTTAAACTCATGTCCTGAGCTAACCACAACCTCCTGACATGCAATGTATCCGAGAAAACGGCGGTCAAGAATCTGTGGCAGAAATAAAATCACAATTGCATAGCTCGCGGCTATTAGAGCTAACCCCTACTAGCAAAGACAGAAAAAATCCGGCTTCAGCGCTCAAAGCAAACTATAATTTCTAGTTACCATTGGTTACCTGAAAATATCCTCGCACTGGCTACACGAGTTTCCGCTTTACCAAACGATGAGAGGTTCTCGTTGGCACTTGCTTCTACATTATAGGAGACACAGGCAGATACTAGAAGAAAAATAAGAGCAAAAAGAAAAATAAGAGGAAATGTAAAAAGTCAATATGATGATGAAAATGACACGGCAAAGTATTAGAAACAAAAAAATACATTTAAACCAATTAACTGAATAAAAATAAAAATCGAACAGTTTTGATTAGATTTAGACAAACATGGTTGCATTTGATGGTATTCATCCTACATGTAAGGCTAATAAACTAACCACAGCGCTACACCACTACCGTATGTTCGGTGGTTATGTTTCTAACTATAGTGATGCAGTCACGACGACGAATTGAAGTCTTTAAAAAATCAGCTTCACACAATGTTGTGCAAAGCTTATCTTACATAAGCTGATATCTGAGATTGTACACTCCTGGAAATTGAAATAAGAACACCGTGAATTCATTGTCCCAGGAAGGGGAAACTTTATTGACACATTCCTGGGGTCAGATACATCACATGATCACACTGACAGAACCACAGGCACATAGACACAGGCAACAGAGCATGCACAATGTCGGCACTAGTACAGTGTATATCCACCTTTCGCAGCAATGCAGGCTGCTATTCTCCCATGGAGACGATCTTAGAGATGCTGGATGTAGTCCTGTGGAACGGCTTGCCATGCCATTTCCACCTGGCGCCTCAGTTGGACCAGCGTTCGTGCTGGACGTGCAGACCGCGTGAGACGACGCTTCATCCAGTCCCAAACATGCTCAATGGGGGACAGATCCGGAGATCTTGCTGGCCAGGGTAGTTGACTTACACCTTCTAGAGCACGTTGAGTGGCACGGGATACATGCGGACGTGCATTGTCCTGTTGGAACAGCAAGTTCTCTTGCCGGTCTAGGAATGGTAGAACGATGGGTTCGATGACGGTTTGGATGTACCGTGCACTATTCAGTGTCCCCTCGACGATCACCAGAGGTGTACGGCCAGTGTAGGAGATCGCTCCCCACACCATGATGCCGGGTGTTGGCCCTGTGTGCCTCGGTCGTATGCAGTCCTGATTGTGGCGCTCACCTGCACGGCGCCAAACACGCATACGACCATCATTGGCATCAAGGCAGAAACGAGTCTCATCGCTGAAGACGACACGTCTCCATTCGTCCCTCCATTCACGCCTGTCGCGACACCACTGGAGGCGGGCTGCACGATGTTGGGGCGTGAGCGGAAGACGGCCTAACGGTGTGCGGGACCGTAGCCCAACTTCATGGAGACGGTTGCGAATGGTCCTCGCCGATACCCCAGGAGCAACAGTGTCCCTAATTTGCTGGGAAGTGGCGGTGCGGTCCCCTACGGCACTGCGTAGGATCCTACGGTCTTGGCGTGCATCCGTGCGTCGCTGCGGTCCGGTCCCAGGTCGACGGGCACGTGCACCTTCCGCCGACCACTGGCGACAACATCGATGTACTGTGGAGACCTCACGCCCCACGTGTTGAGCAATTCGGCGGTACGTCCATCCGGCCTCCCGCATGCCCACTATACGCCCTCGCTCAAAGTCCGTCAACTGCACATACGGTTCACGTCCACGCTGTCGCGGCATGCTACCAGTGTTAAAGACTGCGATGGAGCTCCGTATGCCACGGCAAACTGGCTGACACTGACGGCGGCGGTGCACAAATGCTGCGCAGCTAGCTCCATTCGACGGCCAACACCGCGGTTCCTGGTGTGTCCGCTGCGCCGTGCGTGTGATCATTGCTTGTACAGCCCTCTCGCAGTGGCCGGAGCAAGTATGGTGGGTCTGACACACCGGTGTCAATGTGTTCTGTTTTCCATTTCCAGGAGTGTAATAACTGTATATGTGACTCTGAATCGAGCCACGTGTGGAAGGATCCAGTAGTGTTTGGTTAGTGCTGAAAATGAAACATGAATATTTCACTAGCATTGTTGTGACTGTGTGTGTGTGTGTGTGTGTGTGTGTGTGTGTGTGTGTGTGTGTGTGTGTGCGTGCATATGTGTTGGTTTTGGTGTGGTTATGATGTGTGATGAAATATGAAATAAAAGTGCCAGACTCATGATTCGGGATCCAAACACATCAAAAATGAAGCTAGACAAGGAATTGTAAGCGAACCGACCAGCTGTTGTAGCACTTAGGCAACTGCGTGCAGATCGGCAGTGACGTTGAGTGCTCTGATTGGAGGGAACTAGCTCCAATGCTTGAAGTGGCAACTATCAAGTAACTACGATCGGACGATAGTCAGTAGTTTTCGTGGTTACAGTAACGTTATTATTGGTGGAGTCGCATATCTTTTCCAAACTACTATGTGCTGTTTGCTTGGGTTTTTGTTTCTCCGACAGGCAAAAAATCAAACAAATAACGCATACCCAGAGCTGCGATCGACTGCTGGCAGCTCAGACGACATCCGGTCGCCACCCGACACAGGATGTCCCAAATACCTCGCTGCACAAGGCCGCCCACTGTTTGCTCATTTACCGAGGACAGTCAACAGCCGATGACGGCAACCGAATAAATGCTGCTTTGTGCTCTCCTTGAAACCCAAATATCATTTCAAGCGAAACAAAAATACAAACAAAAATTCCGGAGAGAAGCGCCAGTTGTCTTCAATTAAACACAACATTGTCACAAATATTCATTTCGAAATATATCCGCAATAGGAGAGGAATTAAGTTTTTCTTCTTCTGTACTTCAAGGTTTAGGCAATACGCCTTCTCCGAGTTCACATTTCTGGACTCGTCTTTTCGTCCGTCTTGCAACGTCTCCTTCTCCGCAGCGCTTGTATTTGTTTACAACGACTAGAATTCTGTCTTCTTCCATAATTTAAAATCGTATCTACGTTTCTCCCTATATTTTTCCTCTTTTTCGTTTAAGTTACATACTGCAAATTCTTCCGATATATTCTCATTTGTTATAAGATCCCTTCTTGAGCAACCTTTGATAAATCTTAAAAACCGAGTTACAGCTGACTGTATGGTGCTTTTGTGTTAAGTTTTTTTCAGTTCAAGATTCATTGTCGCAGAGCAAGATAGGCACAACCACTGTTTAATAAACGTTTAATTTTGTAACTTTCTTCATCTTGTACTTTCCGGTTTTAAGTTTCATACATGTGCTGAAATATATTGATTTCATTCCGTACGTCTTTATCGTTACCTAAATTAACATCGCACCCTAAATATCGCAAACTGCAGACTTGTTCCTCTGCCTCGTCTCCATTAACAGTTACCGACGATCAAATTAGGTGTTTTCCATAGTGAACCATAACTTTAGTTTTAGTGGTGGATATTTGTAGAGATTATAATTGTCTTCCCAGTTTATATAATCTAACATTACATGTCGTAAGTTTGCTTCCTTATTCTGTACTACGACTACATCATCTGCATATCGTATACCGTTCAGATGATACCTTCCTTTCAGTTGTATTCCTTCATATAGTTGTATCCCCTCATATACGTCATTCTTCCATGTTTTTTTAATAGATCCTCAATATAGATGATAGAGAGGGTCGGTGACCAGTTACATGCTTGCCTGATGCGTTGATTTCTTATCAGCTCTACTGTTTCTGAGCCGCCTATGTTTGTGATTATTTTCGAACCTTCAAAGTATGATTATTAATGACAGATTACTAGTTAGGCTGTAGAACTCTGAGGTGAGTAAAGAAGGCCTAGCCCTTAGAATGGTTCATTCCGTAAATCACTAGACGTGATTTAAGCAATATCTTACACAGCATAAGGATCACCATTGTAGGGTTTAAATGATGTTGCTTCAGAATACAAACTAATTCGTTAACTACAGGCTGACTCAAGTGACGTGGTTAACAATGTGTTAGACATGATTCTTACTGTGAGTCGGTCTGTGGACTTACTCTGCCCCCACAGAAGGCTATATAGGTAAATGATAAAAAGAACTGTTTAAAGATTTCCACAGTCATAGACATATAGGACCTTGCCTGTGTTAGTAATAACAAAGCTAAAAGGAATTTTAATTCGAGATTAGTCTCGAACTGACAGCTTTCTGAAGTGTGGCATGTTAGTGGTATTGTTTTAGCTCAGTTTTTTCTGTTGTCTGGATCTCAGAACTGTCCCCCATTTCCGTCAAACGTTGTGGCCGTTGGTTGGTGTTATAAGGCTGCATCAACACATTAATTAGGCGATGAGATGCTCGATTTCGATGGTAATGGGTGTCTCAGCTGCTGCAAAGAAGGAAGCGTGCAAAATCAAAATGGCTCCAAGCACTATGGGACTTAACATCTGTCGTCATCAGTCCCCTAGACTTAGAACTACTTAAACCTAACTAACCTAAGGACATCACACCCATCCATGCCCGAGGTAGGATTCGAACCTGCGACCGGAGCAGCAGTGCGGTTCCGGACTGAAGAGCCTAAAACCGCTAGGCTACAGCGGCCGGCTGTAAAAATCCGTAAGACGCCTCGCGACATTGACTTAAACTCTGGCATCCGTTTTTTGCAGTTTTAGTCATTCCAGCTGTTCTCTGCTGACCATTAAAATTACAGCATTCTGATGACGGCGTACAACAAATGCCAAACTGGAGTTGAATGTTGTATGTTAACCGGGGACCTAGAAACGACGGAGAGGCTCCGTTCCCGCCGTAGCCGCAGTAATCCACAACCCCACGACGACTACCGCAGTCCACTTCACCCCTCCGCCGCCCCACACCGAACCCAGGGTTATTGTGCTGTCCGGCCCCCGGTGGACACCCCCCCCCCCCCCCCCCCCCCCCCAGGGAACGTCTCACACAAGACGAGTGTAACCCCTATGTTTGCGTGGTAGAGTAATGGTGGTGTACGCGTACGTGGAGAACTTGTTAGCGCAGCAATCTCTGACATAGTGTATCTGAGGTGGAATAAGGGAAACCAGTGGGCAGGCAGATGGAAGGTCTCCTAAAAACCGTCCATAGAATGGCCGGCTCACCGGACCTCGACACAAGTCCACAGGGCGAATTCGTGCCGGAGACCAGGCGCTCCTTCCCGCTCCGGAAAGCCGTGAGTTAGATCGCTCGACTAACCGGGCGGGCAAACTGGAGTTTGTAGTATCGCTTCGAGAGGACGAAGGCATGTATGGCCTATCAAAGACGCAACGTTGGCAGACATGTGCAGTAATCAGTGAGAGAATTACGTTGGGCAGAAGTTATTCCTTTAGGGGATTATATCCCTGAACACAGGACGGGATGGGATGATAAGACTTGGAATGGCAGCGCAAAATTGTCATCATTTGTCATTAACTAATTCATATTTATTTGTAATAACAATAATACTTTTAAAAAGTGTATTAACAATAAGTGTCAATATAAATATGCTCTGGCATAATTACAACCAATGGCACGATAATGGAATTTAAAATTTTTTTTATAATTTAAAAAATATATATCAAATTATCTCAGACCCTTAAGCCCATATATTTACAGTTAAATAAAAGATTTCCATAAAACATATTCCCCAAGACATCAACATACAACCTTGATATTAAGGTAGATAGACACTAATAGCCATAACAAACGATCTAAATCTGAACAAGTGGAACAATAGACAAATTTTCTTAAAAAATGAAATAATATTTACATGACACAAGGTGATTTTATGCAAAGACATTAATTACTAAAAGTTAGGACTTCAAAAATAACCTTCACAATAAGGCTCACTAGCAATCAGAGTGAAATAAATATAACTGACAGAATTTAAAGCTCAAAACAACCTGAAAACATGGTGTCTCCATATACAGGCAGGTGTTAAAACAATAACCTTTAGGCGGGTAAGGGAAAGACTGATAAAACTCAACCTGATCTGTAGACAGCCGTCAGCAGCTCGTGGTCGTGCGGTAGCGTTCTCGCTTCCCGGGTTCCCGGGTTCGATTCTCGGCGGGGTCAGGGATTTAATCTGCCTCACGATGACTGGGTGTTATGTGATGTCCTTAGGTTAGTTAGGTTTAAGTAGTTCTAAGTGCTATGGGACTGATGACCATAGATGTTAAGTCCCATTGTGCTCAGAGCCATTTGAACCATTTTTGTAGACAGCCGACATAATCAACCTTGCGCAACACAGCGCAACGCCGCCCCAGATACCAGCCGATACTGAAAACACTGCGGCGTCACACCAACAGGCTCCCCGCTCATGGCAGGCACGTTACAATCACACGAGGGCCCGAACTTCAGGAACACAATTAGCAAAAAGCTGTCGACAAGAATACCGTAACCTAAGTACAAACAAATTAAGCCAAGATAACTCAAGAATCCATTAAAGTTACTCGCCTAAAGGCACCTTTAAAAGCTAATGTGAAGGAGCCAGAAAATTACTCAGTCAGCTAAGCATCTAGAAATGCCTTTACACGTTTTAACATAACAAGGAGTTTGAAACAACAAAAATTTACAACACCACTCGCCATGTATCTCAGAGGCCAAAGCTAACTCCAATTAGACAACACAAGGTGAATAAATCGAAGTCCAGAAGACATACTTTAAATATAAGGTCTTACCAATGCAGATCCGGCAAAGGGCCGTACATGCAGTCAGCGTCTTGAAGGATGCATAACCCTTACCTCTGCAACAAATACATCAGAGCCTTAAACTTGCACAGTAGGATCTAAAAACATTTCAAACACATATTAACACTGACCTGTAAACTCACAGAGTTCCATTTTAAGAAGTACTCATATCTCTATAGAATAATGAATGAGATGCAACAAATTTTAAAAGTACTAATTAATGTTCCAGCTTTGCGCAACAACTTGGCTCATCAAACCTCATAAATGCCAAAACCACATACGGTAAACCAAATATACATCATTGCACTCTTAATAAAACGTATGGTAACTGTTTAATCAAATTATAGCGCAGAAAATCTGAGAGCGCCATGCAAGGCAGGAAATAAATCAGTAGACAGGAAAATAATACCGACTGTTGCACAAGAAATGCTGTCGAGTCCAAAAACTTAAAATTTCAGTCAGCGACGACTTCCAACAGCAATAACGGCGACGATTCCTCAAAGTCACATACTGGCTCCCTCGGCGCGCCGGGCTTGTTTTTTTTAAAGTGCTGGCCGCAGCCAGCGAGTGTCGTACTCCACAACTCGGCTCTTACAAAGCCCCGGCGGGCGGGCAGCGCATGTGTTTCACGTCGTCACGGCAACGATAATTCTCTAGACACTACACTATAACCACACCACTTATCGAGATGCCGTTGTATGGGGCAAACAAACGAACAAAAGATTCGACTCGAGCCGCCACCAGCGAAGACGACACCACGGGTATTCATGGCAAATTGAATTTCTTAACTCGGCTGTCCCGCAAATGCCACAACACACCAGGGGCGACCATCGGAATAAATTTTGTTTCTGGAGCTGTCCAGATTCTGTGAATTCCAGCACCACCGTACCACGAGCTTTCACCTCTCAAGCAATGAAACGGTGGAGAGGTGGCGTAGAAATCTGAGTTCTTTTTCGAAAAGCAGACGTCTATGGAACAAGAGCTGCCGTACATTTTACGCTATGCCCCGGCATTACATCGTGGAGTTCGAAAGATATTTTCTACACAGGGACATTGCGAAATGCTCGCATGTAATGCGAACCGTCGCTGGGCGCGCACCGTTACAGTCTCCGTACTCGGAACCTTTTCTGGTATTATGGTGCAGTGAACGTGAGATTTCAATAGAGTACAACGACCGGCCTCTTACAGTGTCATGGGCACGGGTTAAGCCTGCATACGTGCTCTCTATGGACGCGTCTACGCAACGGCAGGAGAAGAGGGCTACAGCGACAGCGACCGCAGCTTATAAAGAGACACAGCAACCGGCAACCGAGCCACCTTCGACAAATGAATATGGGCGACAAACGAGGACAGAAGGTCCAGCGACGTATACAAGAACAAGTACTTTCTGAGCTCAGTTCTACGACGTGGGTGGGGGGGGGGGGGGGGGGGCAGCGGACACCGGTCGACACTACGAAACATTGTATAGCATAGCAGATGCTGACCTGGGCACGCCTATGACGAGAGAAGACTAAGACACGCCTCAGGCTGCGTGCCGATAACGCTCCCTGGGCAGCGTCCATATAGGCCGCCGCCGCCGACCGAAATGTCTCAATCTCTGACTACCTAAGTAAGACGCATCCGGACTCAGTTCGCATTGCACCTCAATACGGCTCACTGTGCTCTAGTCAAAAATGGCTCTGAGCACTGTGGGACTTAACATCTGCGGTCTTCAGTCCCCTAGAACTTAGAACTACTTAAACCTAACTAACCTAACAACATCACACACATCCGTGCCCGAGGCAGGATTCGAACCTGCGACCGTAGTAGTCGCGCGGTTCCGGACTGAGCGCCTGAACCGCTAGACCACCGCGGCCGGCGTGCTCTAGTCTTCTACAGTGACTCTCGTCCCCTTGCACCTTAGCTATATGTGAGGGAACGTTAGTCATTGTACACACATAAAAAAGTTATGCATCACCTCGGTTCCAAGAGTTCCAGAACCTGTACAAACAAATTGGAATACAGATCAACATAAACATCGTGTCCGCCCTTTTTATTGCTCATGAAAACCACACATTACATGTTGCACCACTATACAGCGAGACCTTCAGAGGTGGTGGTCCAGACTGCTGCACACACCAGTACCTCTAATACCCAGTAGCACGTCCTCTTGCGTTGATGCATGCCTGTATTCGTCGTAGCATACTAACCACAAGTTCATCAAGGCACTGTTGGTCCAGATTGTCCCACTCCTCAACGGTGCCTTCCATGACCGCCAACGGCGTACGTCGGTCCCACATAATGCCGCCCCAAAACAGCAGGGAACCTCCAACCTGCTGCACTCGCTGGATAGTGTGTCTAAGGCGTTCAGCCTGACTGGGTTGCCTCCAAACACGTCTATGACGATTGTGTGGTTGAAGGCATATGCGACACTCATTGGTGAAGAAAACGTGATGCCAATCCTAAGCGGTCCATTCGGCATGTTGTTGGGCCCATCTGTACCACGCTGCATGGTGTCGTGGTTGCAATGATGGACATCGCCATGGACGTCGGGAGTGAAGTTGCGCATCATGCAACCTATTGCGCACAGTTTGAGTCGTAACACGACATCCTGTCGCTCCACGAAAAGCATTATTCAACCTGGTGGCGTTGCTGTCAGGGTTCCTCCGAGTCATAAACCGTAGGTAGCGGCCATCCACTGCAGTAGTAGCCCTTGGGCGACCTGAGCAAAGCATATCATCGACTGTTCCTGTCTCTCTGTATCCCCTCCATATCCGAACAACACTGCTGTGGTTCACTCCGAAACTCCCTGATATTTCCCTTGTTGAGAGCCCTTCCTGGCACAAAATAACAATGCGGACGTGATGTAACCGTCTAGGCATTGTTGAACTACAGACAACACGAGCCGTGTACCTCCTCCCTGGTGCATTGACTGGAATTGATCAGCTGTCGGACCCCCTCCGTCTAATAGGCGCTGCTAAAAAAAAAAAAAAAAAAAAAAAAAAAAAAAAAAAAAAAAAAAAAAAGGTTCAGATGGCTCTGAGCACTATGGGACTTAACTCCTGAGGTCATCAGCCCCCTAGAACTTATAACTACTTAAACCTAACTAACCTAAGGACATCACACACATCCATGCCTGAGGCAGGATTCGAACCTGCGACCGCAGCGGTCTCGCGGCTCCAGACTGTAGCGCCTAGAACCGCACGGCCACTCCGGTCGGCGCTGCCCATGCATGGTTGTTTACATCTTTGGGTGGGTTTAGTGACATTTCTGAAAAGTCAAAGGAACTGTGTCTGTGACACAATATTCACAGTCAACGTCTATCTTCAGGAGTTCTGGGAACCGGGGTGATGAAAAAGTTCTTGATGTGTGTACATACGAGAGTTGGAACTTTAATAGTGGCAACTATTTATTTACAGCTCGTACAAAACAGATACGTGTTTCATAGTTTTACTGACCTTTCAAAGTAGTCACCGTTGCCAGCGATGTGGAAGTCGTAGTATACTTTTAGTAGTGCCAGTTGTGTTGACAGTTCGAGCGGCGCGGTCTATTGCCCGACGAATCTGTAGCAGTTCTAAAGCGAAAACCGTGAAGTGTTACCTTCAGTTTATAAATCGAGTTGAACTTAAGAGGGCTTAAGACAGGGGAGTGCAGTAGGTGGTATAGCACTTAGCAGCCCCATTAGTCAAACAAATGAGTAACAACTTGCACTGTGCGTACTTGAGCATTGTCTTGCAAAATGATGGTCATGTTCTGCAGAAAATGTCATCGCTTCTGTCTCTAAGCTGGTAGTAGGTTGTGTTCCAAAAATTAACAGCATAGAGACAGAAGTGATGACACTTTCTGCAGGACAATGCTCAAGCACGTGCAGTGCAGTGGTTGAGGACCCATGGCGCGAACAACCCAAAAGAGGTAGTTAACAGAGATTCTCGATTTGGTTTAAATCTGCGGTGTCTGGTGGCCAGGGTAGTACAGTAGACTTATTAAGTTTTTCTTCGAGCCATGCACGTGCACTGCGAGCTGTGTGACACGTTTCATTGCCCTGCTGGCAGATGCCATCGTGCCGAGCAAAAATAAACTGCATGTGGGTGTGGAAACTATCCCCAAGGATAGGCTCATTCTTGTGTTGACCCCTTGTGCCTTCCAGAAAGACGAGATCACCAAGGGAATGCCACGAAAACATTGCCCGTCCCATAACGCTCCGTTCTGCTTGCAGCGTGTTTGCTTCGAGATGTTTCATGCCGTATACGCCAATGGCCGTCTGTCCAATGGAGCACAAAAAGTGATACATCTGAGAAGGTCACCAACTCAGTGGGAGCCTAGTTGTGGGACTGGCATGCAGATTTCAGCCTTCGTTACCGGTGAACAGAAGTCAGCATGGCTGCATGGACCACGCGCCTGTTGCCGAGGCCCACTCGCAGGGAGGTTCGCTGAACGGCCGTTGAGGAGAGATTGTTGGTAGCCTCTTTATCACGGCGGTAGGCGAACAATTTACAAACTTAACCGTTGCACCCTTGCCGCGGAAGCCAATGTTCATGCTCTTTTGGACGTCAGCTAAATCGATCCGTTTCTATATTACGACAACTACTGCAATGTTGTCGGCGTGCCCACGACGTGGTTTACATTCCCTTCGCTATAATGATGCCATCTTCCTTCTGTGAGTTGTTATTGCAGGATGACGCCGAACATAGGCGATGGTCACATTAATGTGATTGGACCGTGTATATAAAGAATGATCTCGTAGAGGATTTCTCATTCGCATTTGAATGTTAGTTGTCTGTGAGAAGGTTGCTGTATTCCGTGTGACGGCTATTCAGAGGGAAGACAACGCGGAAGCGACACAAATCTACGTGACTTCAATGTTATTACGGCCACCAGTCGTACGAATGTAGTTAAAATGCTCGCTGGTTGCTATAATATCACCATTACGTCGAATGTGGCTGGTCCAGTGCGCCAATATCGAACTCAGGACGGTTGTTCGAGAACTACTGAAAAAGTGTGGTGACCGTGGTAAAGGACGCGCCGACAGTGCCTTTGTGTTTCAAAGCATCTATATTACTAAACGGTAAGCCGGTTGATGGTTCATGGTGCACGGTTCCAGTTGCAAGTTGCATATATAACTTTTCCCAGGGACAACAAGAATTCAATTCGCAGTATTTTATAAAATTAACGACCGAATTTAAAATACTGTCAAATACTACTCTTTAAGCGGTATAACCTTAGCCTATAGGTGTAACATCATAAGATGGGAAACTGGGTATATTGTGTGTAAGGGGCGATCAAAAGGTTTCTGTTCGAAGGCCGTACAGTACAGAATCGGTATGCCAATCATCCAAAATCGCTGTGAGCACTGAGACAATAGTCCCACGGAAGCACCAACTTGACGGTACACAGTTGGTAAAACACCGTATCTTGCTGTCGTGTGAAGTATATAACTGCCTACTGCACATCCTCTTCCGACAGGAATTGTTCACCCTTCGAGGCCTTCTTTTAAGTAATCGAAGACGTGTTAATAGAGTAGGGAGAGATCAGGACAATAGGGCGGTTATCGAGTACCTCCCACCTGAGTTGGCGTTAACTCTACGTTAAGACATTTGCTTATGGACACGCATTATCATGAACCAGCGGAACCTATTACCGCAGCTTTCCCAGACATGGTGGTCCGTACACATTCTCACGCTCCGATGTCTATATGCGTTTGTCCATCGACAGCCAAGAAAAGAATAACAGCACGTTGTGAGTGGCGGGGGTGCTATTCTGTAATTCTGCGCAACGGATTAATCTGATATGTACACTTTACCCTGTGGCTCCTGCAAGATGCAATTTCCACCCCCACATTACTACAGAAGTCAGACAGACGCTCCTAACGTTCTAAAGATAAATTCCTGAAAAACTCTCAGCAATAAATATCTTCTGGAGTCGTCCGCTGTAAGGAAATGACACAAAAATTCACAAAATTTCTTATGTGACTAGTGGGATACTTGGGTACTGGAGTAGTGCTAGTTAGTGTAAGAAAAACATGAAACTAACTGAAATTATTATTTATTTTGCAAAAATTCTGAGAAATCACAATGGCACTTTTAGTTATGAACTGAACAAGTTATTTCCGGGTTCTTTTCGGAATGTGAAGTTACCTCTTAAGGATAGCATTTGATGAAATTTCTATACAAAGTTTAAGATGGTGATTGACTTCGTAGAATGGCTGAGAGGCGCGCCTACTCAGCTTGAATAATTATCCTTTAGAATGTTGCTAGGTACTGTAGGGGCTGTCGCGTGTGAAATGCAGTGAAGTGTACTGTTGTGGAGGAAATATGGGGCTTGCAAGAGTTGTAGCGCACAATACCGTAAGCAGCGATGACTGCTGTCTGCGCCGCTCGCTGCTGACAAATTAGATAACTCTCGTTCTATCTGGATTGACCTTTCCCAATCAAACTCTCCCTATACCTTGATGACGTCAAGGACTCCTATTCGCCCCTAGTCCAACTATTGGTCAGATAATCAGTCCACCGCGATGCCACTCAAAAATTCGCTCGCAGGCGTTTAACTATAACTCAGTCTTCACACCGCACAATAAGTGTGTTGGCCAAAACAGTGAACAACGCTTAATCGTAAGGACTCAATAGACAGTCGCACTCCGATTCGCTCTTGAGAGAGGTGCTCTCCCAGTAAATTACTGAGGAGAGACTTGTTCCTCGCTCTTTGAGTAAATATACGAGCGCACACGCTCTCGTTATGTGTTCTAGCTCCAAGAGCGACAACGGAACGGCCCCTCTCCACGCCAGACGTCAAGGGGTATATCTTTTGGTCTCTTCCATTACCCCTTCAGCTCAAGGCGTCAGGAATATCGCCTGCCTATCAGCATTGTTCTTCTAAAACAGGAGAATGACGTTTCGTTTAAAGCGACCAATCCCGAAATCTGTAGAATCGGTGTTTGGCGTTTGCTGTCTCCCTGTGAAAACCTCTGAAACTGCGTGCTATGTTTGTAAACAATGCGTAGGCTGGGCGCTCCCACACAATGCAGCGGAATTTGCTTTTAAGCCCAACACGGGGTCGTTCTGCCTTTCACTCGGGCAAACTCTGTCTGCTCTATGGGAGGTCACTGTCCGACGTAGATCGGTTAACTGGTCCTCTGAAAGGACCGGCCTCCCGGCGTGCGGTCTGCCTCTCCCGAACTAAAAGCTCCTGTGACCGTCGTGCCTGGAATGTGTGTGCGTATGCCAGCCTCGAATATTTCAATCTCGGTGCCCATTTGCGATTTACTAGTTATTTGCATATCGTTTACATGCATTCATACAACATTGACTTTACCTTACCGAGTTTTGGTTTGAATGAAGCGTCTTGATGTGCGGAATAAGATTGTAAGAGCGGAATATGTAAGCAATGAAGGTCAGGAGACCACGACGTCTTACAACATTGATCCTGTTCCGACGCATATGTTAATAACGTCGCCATAGTTAATTTAATGCACGCACGTCAGAAAGCCACGAATGCCATACTAATTCCCTATTTATATGTCGGTGCTTATATACTGCCACTGAAATCGCTCTACATAGCACATACCCTGCAGCAATGTCCTCGAACGGAAACCCTTTCATCTCTCTCTGTATTTTAGGCAGCGTACCTCACAGCGTGCAAATTACCCACACTATCCTAGTTTCTGCATTTTAGAACGAGTGCACTTATCGCCATACAACTACTTCACACATAATTTCAAACCTTTAAGAAAATTTTTCTTGCTGACACTCTTCTAAAAACGCATGAAAAGAAAGAAAGTTGAGCATTTACTGCATTTTCGTTATTCTTGCAGTAAAACTTCAACATCGGGCATGAGGTTTTAATTTATCACTTCTTTACTACAAACTGTGTTCGAAACACATTTTGCAGACAGTATCCACTTTTTTTTTATTTTTATCAGTCTACTGACTGGTTTGATGCGGCCCGCGACGAATTCCTTTCCTGTGCTAACCTCTTCGTCTCAGAGTAGCACTTGCAACCTACGTCCTCAATTATTTGCTTGACGTATTCCAATCTCTATCTTCCTCTACAGTTTTTGCCCTCTACAGCACCCTCTAGTACCATGGAAGTCATTCCCTCATGTCTTAGCAGATGTCCTATCATCCTGTCCCTTCTCCTTATCAGTGTTTTCCACATATTCCTTTCCTCTCCGATTCTGCGTAGAACCTCCTCATTCCTTACCTTATCAGTCCACCTAATTTTCAACATTCGTCTATAGCACCACATCTCAAATGCTTCGATTCTCTTCTGTTCCGGTTTTCCCACAGTCCATGTTTCACTACCATACAATGCTGTACTCCAGACGTACATCCTCAGAAATTTCTTCCTAAAATTAAGGCCGGTATTTGATATTAGTAGACTTCTCTTGGCCAGAAATGCCTTTTTTGCCATAGCGAGTCGGCTTTTGATGTCCTCCTTACTCCGTCCGTCATTGGTTTTTTTACTGCCTAGGTAGCAGAATTCCTTAACTTCACTGACTTCGTGACCATCAATCCTGATGTTAAGTTTCTCGCTGTTCTCATTTCTGCTACTTCTCATTACCTTCGTCTTTCTCCGATTTACTCTCAAACCATACTGTGTACTCATTAGACTGTTCATTCCGTTCAGCAGATCATTTAATTCTTCTTCACTTTCACTCAGGATAGCAATGTCATCAGCGAATCGTATCACTGATATCCTTTCACCTTGTATTTTAATTGCACTCCTGAACCTTTGTTTTATTTCCATCATTGCTTCCTCGATGTACAGATTGAAGAGTAGGGGCGAAAGGCTACAGCCTTGTCTTACACCCTTCTTAATACGAGCACTTCGTTCTTGATCGTCCACTCTTATTATTCCCTCTTGGTTGTTGTACATATTGTATATGACCCGTCTCTCCTATGAACGTGTCTTGATTTTTCTTTAGCCTTGCTTCCATTATTAGCCGTATCGTCAGAATTGCCTCTCTCGTGCCTTTACTTTTCCTAAAGCCAAACTGATCGTCACCTAGCGCATTCTCAATTTTCTTTTCCATTCTTCTGTATATTATTCTTGTAAGCAGCTTCGATGCATGAGCTGTTAAGCTGATTGTGCGATAATTCTCGCACTTGTCAGCTCTTGCCGTCTTCGGAATTGTGTGGATGATGCTTTTCCGAAAGTCAGATGGTATGTCACCAGACTAATATATTCTACACACCAACGTGAATAGTCGTTTTGTTGCCACTTCCCCTAATGATTTTAGAAATTCTGATGGAATGTTATCTATCCCTTCTGCCTTATTTGACTGTAAGTCCTCCAAAGCTCTTTTAAATTCCGATTCTAATACTGGATCCCCAATCTCTTCTAAATCGACTCCTGTTTCTTCTTCTATCACATCAGACAAATCTTCACCCTCATAGAGGCTTTCAGTGTATTCTTTCCACCTATCTGCTATCTCCTCTGCATTTAACAGTGGAATTCCCGTTGCACTCTTAATGTTACCACCGTTGCTTTTAATGTCACCAAAGGTTGTCTTGACTTTCCTGTATGCTGAGTCTGTCCTTCCGACAATCTTTTTTTTTTCGATGTCTTCACATTTTTCATGCAGCCATTTCGTCTTAGCTTCCCTGCACTTCCTATTTATTTCATTCCTCAGCGACTTGTATTTCTGTATTCCTGATTTTCCCGGAACATGTTTGTACTTCCTCCTTTCCTCAATCAACTGAAGTATTTCTTCTGTTACCCATGGTTTCTTCGCAGCTACCTTCTGTGAACCAATGTTTTCCTTCCCAACTTCTGTGATGGCCCTTTTTAGAGGCGTCCATTCCTCTTTAACTGTGTTTCCTACTGCGCTATTCCTTATTGCTGTATCTATAGCGTCAGAGAATTTCAAACGTATCTCGTCATTCCTTAGAACTTCCGTATCCCACTTCTTAGCGTATTGATTCTTCCTGACTAATGTCTTGAACTTTAGCCTACTCTTCATCACTACTATATTGCGATCTGAGTCTATATCTGCTCCTGGGTACGCCTTACAATCCAGTATCTGATTTCGGAATCTCTGTCTGACCATGATGTAATCTAATTGAAATCTTCCCGTATCTCCCGGCCTTTTCCAAGTATACCTCCTCCTCTTGTGATTCTTGAATAGGGTATTCGCTATTACTAGCTGAAACTTGTTACAGAACTCAATCTGTCTTTCTCCTCTTTCTTCCTTGTCCCAAGCCCATATTCTCCTGTAATCTTTTCTTCTACTCCTTCCCCTACAACTGCATTCCAGTCGCCTATGACTATTAGATTTTCGTCCCACTTTACATACTGCATTACCCTTTCAATATCCTCATACACTTTCTCCATCTGTTCATCTTCAGCTTGCGACGTCGGCATGTATACCTGAACTATCGTTGTCGGTGTTGGTCTACTGTCGATTCTGATTAGAACAACCCGGTCACTGAACTGTTCACGGTAACACACCCTCTGCCCTACCTTCCTATTCATAACGAATCCTACACCTGTTATACCACTTTCTGGTTCAAAATGGCCCTGAGCACTATGGGACTCAACTGCTGTGGTCATTAGTCCCCTATAACTTAGAACTGCTTAAACCGAACTAACCTAAGGACATCACACACATCCATGCCCGAGGCAGGATTCGAACCTGCGACCGTAGCAGTCGCATGGTTCCGGACTGCGCGCCTAGAACCGCGAGACCCCCATTTTCTGCCGCTATTGATATTACCCGATACTGATCTGACCAGAAATCCTTGTCTTCCTTCCACTTCACTTCACTGACCCCTACTAGATCTAGATTGAGCCTTTGCATTTCCCTTTTCAGATTTTCTAGCTTCCCTACCACGTTCAAGTTTCTGACATTCCCCGCCCCCACTCGTAGAACATTATCCTTTCGTTGATTATTCAATCTTTTTCTCATGGTAACCTCCCCCTTGGCAGTCCCCTCCCGGAGATCCGAATGGGGGACTATTCCGGAATCTTTTGCCAATGGAGAGAACGTCATGACACTTCTTCAACTACAGGCCACATGTCCTGTGGATACACGTTACGTGTCTTTAATGTAGTGGTTTCCATTGCCTTCTGCATCCTCATGTCGTTGATCATTGCTGATTCTTCCGCCTTTAGGGGCAATTTCCCACCCCTAGGACAAGAGAGTGCCCTGAACCTCTATCTGCTCCTCCGCCCTCTTTGAAAAGGCCGTTGGCAGAATGAGGCTGACTTCTTATGCCGGAAGTCTTCGGCCGCCAATGCTGATTATTTATCAAAATTTAGGCAGTGGGATCGAACCCGGGACCGAGGACGTTTTGATTATGAATCAAAGACGCTACCCCTAGACCGCGGGTACTTCAGTATCTACATCCACCGCTGAATTTACTTGCAAAATTTTATCATTGTACGACTCGTAGCTCAGGAGATATGCCATCACAAACTTTGAGATGCGTGAAAAACCAGCTTTTACTTACCTAGACAACACTCATCCAATGTTTGGTAATGAGAACACTTAGCGACTTCCAACAAACTATAATCACAATTTAAACCATTTCTAAACTTTTTCTCCCTTATATACTTAACGACAAATTTTGAACGCGTTAACTCGTTTTGAAAGTTATCAGATGTGTGAAACTGTTATATATATAGGGGTACGATTAGTCAAATAATCGGAGTTGGGGCTTTACTGGTGATGGAACTAACCGATTAATGCGCACCTAGAAATGACTGGATCCGGTCAAAGATTTGGCCTAGCAGTAACAGATCACTGCCATATACTGTTTTGACATAGCTGTGTCCACAGTCTAATAAATACAGTCGTAACATTCTCTGGCGTGAAAGTTGTTAGCGTTTAACAACTGGGGCACACTAGCGCTCCAAACAGTGAGTGCAGACGGCGACATGTGTCAAAGAATAACGTATATTTTCCATTCATTACTAAATTACCAAAGTACATGAATTATCGTGAAGTAAATTTAAAAATACCAGAATTTCACTGCTTCAATGACATCAGTTACAACTTTTTCATGAATAAATACCTTCGAATTTGTAAATAATTGAAACTTACTTCGCTGAGAACTAGAGAATATATATACATATTTCATGTACAAGACGCATATATTTCTGTTGCTGTCTGTTGTTATTGCAACAGGCATTCCGTTGACATTCAAAAAAAAATTTTTATAGAGTCTAATAATACGCCCATTTTTAAACTTCATTCAACTTTCTGACACACAAATATTTTTGTAAATGCAACAAGTCGATGATCCGTGTCGTTTGGTGCTCAGGCGTAGCAACAGTAGTGGAATTGGTTTTTTCCTTGCTGGGAACCAGTTTTATTGCTTGTCGATTTTATATTGTAACGTCTGTGCGGTTTTCTCTTCAGCTACATGTGGGGTGGCTTATTTGGTACGTTAAATAATGTAGGTATTAGCTTCAAAACCGGTTTACTACATTCCTCATTCATTGATTTGGGTGGAAGTGTGGCGAACACAAGTTCGTGTTGTATGGAACTGTAACGTCCTTCTGTAGAAGGTCAAGTCTTCTGCTCTTTACTGGCAAATTTTTGTTATTAAAGGAGAACAACATTCTTCGATAAGTATCCATACGTTACAAGAGAATCGTAAAGATTCACGTAATTTAATGTTTCATACTTCCCAGTGTCTCTAGGAAACTAAAGAACGACAAACGTAGTATCATTTTTCAGTTCTTGTTGTTTTTTATGCCACTACATACGCTCTATGTTGTAAAAGCTATGTTACAAATCAATACGAAGAATAGTATTTGCACTTAACCAGTATCGTACTCAGAAGTGTCATTTGATGATCGCTTGGCGCGCTGCTGTCGCAGTGGGTAACAAATAGCAGACGGAGTGTCGTGACTGTTATGTTAGACTGTGGATGTGTTGCTCTCGCAGACGGAGATAACTGGTGATTGACTGTTGATCAAACAAGTGACTTACGCTTAGCGCAGTTGAGCGATGTTTGATAGGACCTCGAGCACAGTCATACATTACTTGATTGGCAAAGACTCATCTTTTACTTAAGTCTGATGTCTGGTGAGGTAAGATGGCGGCCTCAGGAAGTTTGCGAATGGCACTACCACGATTGTGTGAAACAAAATGACGTTGTAAACTTTAAGCGTTGGTCTAAGTTCTGCAGTTGAGTAAATATTTGCGCACTAGTTAAATTTAACACATACACTGTAGAATCGTGTAAGAAGAACATCAGGTTGCAATTGAGTAAACATCCTGCACAGTTGAATTTATCACGTTCGTTGTACAATCTTGTTATGAGAAGAATACCAGGTTACATATACTCATGTTTAAAGAAGACTATAGTTTCCGTAATGATACTCAAATAAATAAATAAATACACTTGTCATCAACCACAAATAGCACGTTCTGCTTATAGGAGCATTTTCATAACGAATGCACAGTTCGAAAAAGAGCCTAAGTTAAATGCTGATGGTGTTAGGACAGCAACCAGCAACAAATTTACTTTCAGTTCCTTTATTTAAAGGTACCGTCACCGGTTTCGAATCGTTGTGATTCATCCTCAGACGGTTTACACGCTTTCTTTGTGAGATGTGGTGTGTTTTTTACAGATTAATTGTCCTAAAATATAAATAATACATAATTATAAACACGCCACACACAGATGGTTGCGTTACAGATTTTCGTTGCATGTGACTTACGTGAAATGTCGGTTTTGAGTGTTTGTTTCCATAACATTCGTCCAACAGACGTAAATGAATTCCCACTGCATTCTTATTGTTGCACACGTAAATTGTTCTCACTGAACACTTTAGATTTGTCACGGAGAAGACTCTACCACGCACCACATGTTTTGATACATACAAAGAGCTTACAAACATATGAGTATGACAGATGCTATGATATATCGTAATATTTGACGATGATGTCCTCTGTTTGGAAAGGATCATATATTCATTTACGCAACTGTAATGCATTTTACACTATTACAGAGGCATTGAATTTTGAGTTGATATTGTTAAATTTATTATAAAGTTTTTTTAAATATGTATACGAGGGCTGTCCAGAAAGTAAGATACGATCGGTCACGAAATGGAAACGACTATGAAAATCCGATAAAGCTTTGCAAAGATGTGTTGGGCAGTGTCTCTAGTATGATTCTAGGTAGAATTATGTCGCTCTTTTCATTCCTGAGCTCTTAGTGAGCGCGTAAAGATCTTATAGAAAATAGTGTCTCCCGCCAAGTACGAAGGCCTGGTGAGAATTTTCCCCTGAAGCTATACAACCAACATTACATAACTATCGTGCGGTTTCTTCTTCAAGGCAATTCTCAGGGTCATTCTGCAGGGGCAATGAAGATATTCCTGCATCGTTTCAATTAGAAATGTTTGGTTACCCTCAATACAGCCCGTAATTGTCTCCTACTGAGTTTCGTCTCTGCTCAAACGAACCGCTGGCTATGAAGACAACATTTTGGCACAGACAACGAGCTTTAGGCCAGCGTAGAGAATTGGCGGAAAGCACTGGCGGCTGCCTTCTATGATGAGGGTATTGGGAAGTTGGTACAACGCTACGAGGAATGTCTGAGCTAGAACGGCGACTACGTAGAGAAGTAGCTGAAAGGTGTAGCTAACTGTTACAAATGAAACATTTCTGATTTTCTCTGCGATTTTCATTTCGAGATCAATAGTAACTTACTTTCTGGACAGCCCTCGTATATACATTAAAAAACTTTATAATTAATTTAACAATATAGGTGAAATAGTATATTATTTAATTACATTTATCATCATGAGAATTATAGTAACATATAAATTTGCTAGTTGATCTGCAGATAGGTGTAATAATATCATTTGCTTTGGAGGCTGGAAAGTTATTTTTGGAAATTTTTCAGGAAAGCGGTCTTAGCTAACTCTATTTGTTCGTTAAGGATATAGTCTGGGGTGCTGTTTTTGTGTGTGTGTATTTCTAATTCTTCTAATATATTCACAGTGGCTCCTTTTTCTGATAGATGCAGAATTTTTAAGTTGTCCTCATTGTTTCCCACTGAATGGTTTTCTTCAGCAATACGGGCTGCAAATGCCGATTTGTTCAAGTTACCAAGTCTTAAAGCATCAATATGTTCTTTGTATCTCATTTCAAAACTTCTGCCTGTCTGTCCAATGTAGAATTTTGGGCATGCATCACATTTGAATTTGTAAATTCCTGATTTACGGTAGGGACTCTTGGAGGTATTTACATCCTGGATTACTTTTTGTTGTAATTTATTATTTGTGGAAAAGCTGATTGATATATTTTTCTTCTTTTTAAATAAGTTTGCTATTTGGTATGAAAGTGGGCCGATGTATGGGAGAGTAGCATATTTAGGTGTGACTTCAGTGGCACACTGATTTGGCTTGAAGTGACTGCTGTGGATTTGTGATTTTTGTCTGCATTTTGTTGTGGAGTTTTTCTAATATTGTGGGTTTATATCCATTATTATGAGCAACTGTTTTAATTATATTGATTTCATTTTGTTGGTCTGTGTCACTCATTGGTACTTATTAAATTCGGTGTAGCATCTATCTGAAATATGCCCTTTTTTGTTAGTGGGGGTGGCAAGGTGAGTTGCACATACTGACATCTGCGGTGGTAGGTTTTCTGTAAATACTAAATTGATGTTTATTGTTACTATTGCAAACTTTCAGGTCAAGAAAGTTAATGCTGTTATTAGTTTCATGTTCAACTGTGAATTTAATAGTGCATTTTGCTTAGATCTGTTGCTAATGTATCTATTTCATTGCTTGTACCATCAAAAAGCAAGATTGCATCATCAACATATCTTCTGTAGTAGATTATTTTGTTTGAGATGTGCTGGTTGGTTGAGAAGACTTTTTATTCTATATGGTTGATGTAAATGTCGTCTGTTGGACGAATGTTATGGAAACAAACACTCAAAACCGACGTTTCACGTAAGTCAGATGCAACGAAAATCTGTAAAGCAACCATCTGTGTGTGGAGTGTTTATAATTATGTATTATTTATATTTTAGGACAATTAATCTGTAAGAAACACACCACATGTCATAACGAAAGCGTGTAAACCGTCTGAGGATGAATCACAACCATTCGAAACCGGTAACGGTACCCCTAGAATAAAGGAATTGAAAGTAAATTTGTGGGTGGTTGCTGCCCTAACATCATCAACATTTGTCTTCAAACAACAGCCACGGTCTCCATCATGTCATCATACGACAAAATTGCATAGAGCCGAAGTTGATCCCAAACAGGATAAAAGCAAATCACTGAAATAGTCTGTTAATACTACACTGATTAAACCAATTAAAATATACTTGAATTATTTAAACACTGCCGGATTTTCAGACATGACGAACTGTAGTGTACGTATTTACGCTTACATATAATACTGAATCAAAAACACGTAAGATGTTTCTAGTTATGCTTCCATCGAGAAATGTATTTTTTTTATTTTATTTTTTACATTAACATTTCAATCCGTGCTTCTACAGTATTCGCACATGCAGGTTTTCCCACTTTACACAAGTCACAGTTTTGGTAAAAAGTTCAGCACTTCGTCACATAGATTGATCACTTGTTCTTTTCATTCTACATCATCATGGATTTCAGAAAACTACATTAAGTTATGTTGTCGCTCAATAAACAATACAAATGGAGTTATATAGATAAGGAAACAGAATGCTATTGAACTGACATTTTATAACGTGGAACTTACCACACTTTTTGTAGACTGTATTGTTATCCAGAGGTCATACTGTAGCTTCGGCTGCTTGCTTTTGACTGTTACAGCTTGTATGGTGCTCGGAGGCACTCAATTAAGGGTCAGTCTAAAGTTTATGAAGTCACAGGGATATTGGCTGTTCGTCCCCCATTCGGCAAGGCCTGAGGGAAACGCCAGGTGAAAAGCTAGACGGAGTGGTACACCAACCCACTTTGACTATCCTCAATTAATAACTCGTGTTAAGACCTCTGTAAATAATGAAATGTGTATGTTAATTAGTGATTGCCTGTTAAAACAAGCAAGAGAGTTACACGTTAGAATGACAGTTGGTAAATCGCAAGAATGTTTTGTGCATATTTATGAGAGTTTATGTTGCTATTGCTCGTTAGGTGGTGGTGGGTAGTGTTCAACGTCCCGTCGACAACGAGGTCATTAGAGACGGAGCGCAAGCTCGGGTTAGGGAAGGAGCGGGAAGGAAATCGGCCGTGTCCTTTCAAAGGAACCATCCCGGCATTTGCCTGAAACGATTTAGGGAAATCACGGAAAACCTAAATCTGGATGTCCGGAGACGGGATTGAACCGTCGTCCTCCAGAATGCGAGTCCAGTGTGCTAACCACTGCGCCACCTCGCTTGGTTTGCTCGTTAGGTTATCAATTCGGTTGTCACTTGTGATAGTGATGGTTGTTGTTCGACGTCGTGACGTTCAGCTCCGGAAGGCTTTGGTAGGGGCGGCCTGGGTCCGCGGTGGCGGCGGAGAGGTCGACGCCCGGGTAGCCTAGGCGTGGTACCCTCCGGCGTTGAACGTCGGAATCAGCTGAT
Organism: Schistocerca gregaria; assembly: GCF_023897955.1. NCBI lineage: Eukaryota > Metazoa > Arthropoda > Insecta > Orthoptera > Acrididae > Schistocerca > Schistocerca gregaria. The sequence continues at coordinate 165,255,143 of NC_064921.1, forward strand.
CCACCGAACAGCTGGCGATCGCCTTTGCCAGTGGTCGGTCCGAATGGGATGAGGACCGCCCCCCTCGTTGTCAAGATTCTACTCAGCAACGCGTCTCCGGCATTGCGCATGAAACAACACACCCTCACAACGCTGATGCTGAAGACGTTATAACTAGTGATGTAGCGTTTGTTAATGTTGACGTTGAAACATATCGTAAAAAAAATTCGAGATATGTGAGAGCACGGTGGCCAGAAACGGCGTTAGGGGTGCAAACACTGCCTAGCAGGCGTCTCGGACCAGGTTGCGTTGTTGTATACCGAAAGGTAGGCGTGCTCTAGGAGAATAAAGCTTTGTCTCCCATTGAACCTACTTACGACCTACAAGCAGGTTCATCTACGAGTGTTGTACATGTAAAAACGACATAAGCTAGAATCTAGCGTATAACAAAAGGCATAGGAAAGTTATTTCACATTTGTGTACCCTCCTAGATTTACGTGAGCTGAAACAGAGTAATCAACTATTCACTCTTCAAAAACAAGATGGTCTAATACGCTGCAAAAAGAAACTAATGCATTAAATAGACTACTGGCCATTAAAATTGCTACACCAAGAAGATGATAAACGGGTATTCATTGGACAAATATATCATACTAGAACTAACATGTGAATACATTTTCACGCAATTTGGGTGCATAGGTCCTGAGAAATCAGTACCAAGAACAAACACTTCTGGCCGTAATAACGGCATTGATACGTCTGTGCATTGAGTCAAAACAGAGCTTAGATGGCATATATAGGTACAGCTGCCGATGCAGCTTCAACACGATACCACAGTTCATCAAGAATAGTGATTGGAGTATTGTGACGAGCCGGTTGCTCTGTAACCATCGACCAGACGTTTTCAATTGGTTAGAGATCTGGAGAATGTGATGGTCAGGGCAGCAGTCGAACATTTTCAGTATTGAGAAAGGCCCGTACAGAACCTGCAACATGTGGTCGTGCCTTTATCAAAGTCGGAAACGTAATGGTACGCATTTCTCCTCCTTACACGAGGCATCACAACAACGTTTCATCAGGCAATACCGTTCAACTGCTGCTTGTGTGTGAGAAATCGGATGGAAACTTTCCTCTTGTCAGCACGTTGTAGGTGTCGCCAGCGGCGCCAACCTTGTGTGAATGCTCTGAAAAGCTAATCATTTACATATCACTGCATCTTCTTCCTGTCGGTTAAATTTCGCGTCTGTAGCACGTCATTTTCGTGGTGTAGCAATTTTAATGGCCTGTAGTGTATCTAAATGCTAGAAGGAATATTTGACCCCTCTTTTTCTGTACGTTGCCGTGTGGTTCTTAGAGGTAAAGTACATGATGTTGGCCAACTGTCTCTACTTACAGTGCTCTAAATTGTACATACGCGATACATTCGTTCAACTAAACATTCTATTAAAAACACTTTGGTGACCACATGTTCAGTCGTTCTCAAAAGTATCCGAACGACCTGAATTGCATTTCGACTGGTTAGTATGCAACCCACATAAAGCAGCTGTTTAGCAGGTCCTCTAATTGCTCCTCGGCACTATTGATAATGGTTCCAAGTCTCCACTAGAAAACACTGCTCTGTATCGCAATAACTGCAGATGTAAAGTAATACCATTATAGTAGAAATATCAGGGAACACCTTATCACAGATAAGACTGTCCCTAAGGCTTGTAAGCTCACATTTATTACAATAAATGACATACCTGGAATGTTACCATTCCCACTATTACGTCAGATAGGTAATGCACATAGTGAGTTCGTCGTATTCGTGATTTCCTCTTCAAAGTAACATACTGTACTTATTATTTAACACAAAATGACATTAAAAATTTAAGTTATTTACGAGCAGCTAGTTGAGAATATGTATGAACTTCAAATGACACGACGAACCGTCTCTTTCTGAATATGGATTCAAACGCAGGTCATGCAGCCTAAGCAAAAATTTCGTGACTGACGAAACAGTCATTCCTGGCTAGGTATACAGAGAGTGTTATTCCACGATTTTAGACGGTATTAGTTAGTAAATATCAACTTTAAATTACATAACGTAAACATTTTTAACGGATGCGAATTCCTACCCAGCATCTTTTGTCCATCTTAACGAAGTGCGACAGATGTTAAATATTGCTTCTTCACAAGTAACGTACTTGAAATATCGTGAGGTAAAGCTTTGTCCTGGACAGGGATTCGAAACCAGAAACTAATCGGATTGTTATCGAAGCACAATCAACTGTGACATATCGGATTTTCTAGGCTTTAGCTAGATGATTTAACTGAAATGACGAGACGAAACATTAATTTTTTCCTTCCCAGGACTCTAAAAAAAATGGTTCTGAGCACTATGGGACTTAACATCTTAGGTCATCATTCCCCTAGAACTTAGAACTATTTAAACCTAACTAACCTGAGGACATCGCACACATCCATGCCCGTTGCAGCATTCGAACCTGCGACCATAGCAGTCCCGTGGTTCCGGACTGCAGTGCCTAGAACCGCACGGCCACCGCGGTCGGCCCCAGGACTCCAACTCGGCACCTATAACATATTCTAGAGAAAGCGAACGTTATAATATGGATAGTTCGGCAGCTGATGTGAAGTTTTCACCGGTTTTGCAGTATTAAGTCAGCATTGTTTAGTAGAAAAACATGACATGACTCTTTTTCTTAGACTGCAGTTTATACGTGACACAGTTTTAATTACACATCAAACTTTGGTTCTGTTACGGTCACTTTAATTTCTCCGTTGCACCAGCAGACACTTTTGAGCGTCCAAATACGAGTGCGCTTCTTTGCACAAACATTCGTTGCTTCTGCGTTCGCTGCGTTTACAATAGTCCGCGCATAGCATATCGAACCCACATTGTTAGACTTAATGGAAACGCAGTCTGGGTTGCGGATTTATTTTGCGTTACAAATTTATAATAACACTCACAGTTTCTCGTGCACAATATTGTTGTTCTGCGTGTGCGTAACTACTGAACGTTCAATATCTCCACTTCACTGTCCGTTATCAAAGTTTCACGCTTTTACAGTGTTCAAAAGTACGTGTCTCGGCTAGCTAGTTCAAAAGTACCTGCCTCGGCTAGCTAACAAGCACTAACACACTTAGCTCAGTTAAATCTGGAATTTAGTTTATGCGGTGTTCTATGAGTTTCTTTCACCAAATCTACAATTCAAACTTTCATTTACATATTCATACTTTCCATTAGATTTTTGGCAATACCATTGTATTTGCGTCTGATCTGAGGTAAGTCTAATGGCATGTCTGCCTGTAGATTGCCTACTTGCCTTCCAGAGCCAGGCTCGACTTTAGAAAAACTTTGCCTAAATTATTATTTATCCATTTTGCAACCTAGGCCTAACTTGCAAGTTCCTAGTCTGTCAGTTGATCATGAACTGAAATTACTCGATAAACTCGTGATAATATTTCTGCCTTAAGAGGAAAATTACACCTTAGCAGGGCCTAGCATTACTCGCGTTTACTAATTTTGTCATTCTTTGCCCTCAACACAAGAGGAACTTAGTTCTATAGCAAATAAAAAACAATTGGTGTCTCAAGTTTAGAACACACACAGATACTGGCAACACAGTATACAGTGGTTTATTCTACAAGCCCCATTACTATTACAATTAAAACATTTAATATCCACAAATAGAAATTCACCCATATTTGTATGCTGTTGCATATCCTTGAATAAGATTTTACAACACTCTTTAACCTTCTTTTACTATTCCTTCAAAATGCAAATTATTTTCATGGTAATGATTCAATATGGCTTTGCGCAACTATGGGACTTAACTGCTGAGGTCACCAGTCTCTTAGAACTACTTAAACCTAACTAACCTAACGACATCACACAAATCCATGCCCGAGGCAGGATTCGAATCCGCGACCGTAGCGGTCGCGCTGTTCCAGACTGGAGCGCATAGAACCGCTCGGCCACTCCGGCCGGCCCATGGTAATGATATTTTCAACCTCTACAAAAATGAATCCTATGACGTAACTCTTTGTGCATAACTTTTCTTACACACTACATTTAAATATATGACATTTACGTATGAAAAATGTACTACAAACTTAATCTACTATCTACAAAGTTGAACACTGCTCTATTGAGCAAATCTTTCAGATCTATATACGGATAAAGTCTTTTTACTTCCTCTGATTGGACATCACCCAACTAATAACTCCACCCTCGAGGTATGTCTATTATTTTATAATGTACGGCGTATACCGGGTTCCATTTCTTATTTCTCTTTCGTTACTGCCTCCTTTTTGGACCATGGGACGGTGTAGATGGCATGGCAAAATGTATCATGAAGTACTGCCTCAATGTTATTAGTGTAGCCTTTTATAGTACCTGGTTTCTCCGAGAACACATTCTCGTAACTTACGAGCAGCAGAATTAATTCATTCTGTTGTGCCACTGACAAATATTCTGATTACACGGCCTTAAAGTTTATCAGATTTCTTCTTTCTTCACTGTTCACTGTCTTCGGTAATAGATTCATTATAATATTCTTCCTCCCCCCCATGAACCATGGACCTTGCCGTTGGTGAGGAGGCTTGCGTGCCTCAGCGATACAGATGGCCGTACCGTAGGTGCAACCACAACGGAGGGGTATCTGTTGAGAGGCCAGATAAACGTGTGGTTCCTGAAGAGGGGCAGCAGCCTTTTCAGTAGTTGCAGGGGCAACAGTCTGGATGATTGACTGATCTGGCCTTGCAACATTAACCAAAACGGCCTTGCTGTGTTGGTACTGCGAACGGCTGAAAGCAAGGGGAAACTACAGCCGTAATTTTTCCCGAGGACATGCAGCTTTACTGTATGATTAAATGATGATGGCATCCTCTTGGGTAAAATATTCCGGAGGTAAAATAGTTCCCCATTCGGATCTCCGGGCGGGGACTACTCAGGAGGATGTCGTTATCAGGAGAAAGAAAACTGGCGTTCTACGGATCGGAGCGTGGAATGTCAGATCCCTTAATCGGGCAGGTAGGTTAGAAAATTTAAAAAGGGAAATGGATAGGTTAAAGTTAGATATAGTGGGAATTAGTAAAGTTCGGTGGCAGGAGGAACAAGACTTCTGGTCAGGTGACTACAGGGTTATAAACACAAAATCAAATAGGGGTAATGCAGGAGTAGGTTTAATAATGAATAGGAAAATAGGAATGCGGGTAAGCTACTACAAACAGCATAGTGAACGCATTATTGTGTCCAAGATAGATACGAAGCCCACACCTACTACAGTAGTACAAGTTTATATGCCAACTAGCTCTGCAGATGATGAAGAAATTGAAGAAATGTACGATGAAACAAAACAAATTGTTCAGATAGTGAAGGGAGACGAAAATTTAATAGTAATGGGTGACTGGAATTCGAGTGTAGGAAAAGGGAGAGAAGGAAACATAGTAGGTGAGTATGGATTGGGGCTAAGAAATGAAAGAGGAAACCGCCTAGTAGAATTTTGCACAGAGCACAACTTAATCATAGCTAACACTTGGTTTAAGAATCATGAAAGAATGTTGTATACGTGGAAGAACCCTGGAGATACTAAAAGGTATCAAATAGATTATATAATGGTAAGACAGAGATTTAGGAACCAGGTTTCAAGTTGTAAGACATTTCCAGGGGCAGATGTGGACTCTGACCACAATCTATTGGTTATGACCTGTAGATTAAAACTGAAGAAACTGCAAAAATGTGGGAAATTAAGGAGATGGGACCTGGATAAACTGAAAGAACCAGAAGTTGTACAGAGTTTCAGGGAGAGCATAAGGGGACAATTGACAGGAATAGGGGAAAGAAATACCGTAGAAGAAGAATGGGTAGCTCTGAGGGATGAAGTAGTGAAGGCAGCAGAGGATAAAGTAGGTAAAAAGACGAGGGCCAATAGAAATCCTTGGGTAACAGAAGAAATATTGAATTTAATTGATAAAAGGAGAAAATATAAAAAATGCAGTAAATGAAGCAGGCAAAAAGGAATACAGACGTCTCAAAAATGAGATCGACAGGAAGTGCAAAATGGCTAAGCAGGGATGGCTAGAGGACAAATGTAAGGATGTAGAAGCTTATCTCACTAGGGGTAAGATAGATACTGCCTACAGGAAAATTAAAGAGACCTTTGGAGAGAAGAGAACCACGTGTATGAATATCAAGAGCTCAGATGGCAACCCAGTTCTAAGCAAGGAAGGAAAGGCAGAGAGGTGGAAGGAGTATAAAGAAGGTTTATACAAGGGTGATGTACTTGAGGACAATATTATGGAAATGGTAGAGGATGTAGATGAAGACAAAATGGGAGATACGATACTGCGTGAAGAGTTTGACAGAGCACTGAAAGACCTGAGTCGAAACAAGGCCCCCGGAGTAGACAACATTCCATTAGAACTACTGACGGCCTTGGGAGAGCCAGTCATGACAAAACTCTACCAGCTGGTGAGCAAGATGTATGAGACAGGCGAAATACCCTCAGACTTCAAGAAGAATATAATAATTCCAATCCCAAAGAAAGCAGGTGCTGACAGATGTGAAAATTACCGAACTATCAGTTTAATAAGTCACAGCTGCAAAATACTAACGCGAATTCTTTACAGACGAATGGAAAGACTGGTAGATGCGGACCTCGTGGAGGATCAGTTTGGATTCCGTCGAAATGTTGGAACACGTGAGGCAATACTGACCTTACGACTTATCTTAGAAGAAAGATTAAGAAAAGGCAAACCTACGTTTCTAGCATTTGTAGACTTAGAGAAAGCTTTTGACAATGTTGACTGGAATACTCTCTTTCAAATTCTAAAGGTGGCAAGGGTAAAATACAGGGAGCGAAAGGCTATTTACAATTTGTACAGAAACCAGATGGCAGTTATGAGAGTCGAGGGGCATGAAAGGGAAGCAGTGGTTGGGAAAGGAGTGAGACAGGGTTGTAGCCTCTCCCCGATGTTATTCAATCTGTATATTGAGCAAGCAGTAAAGGAAACAAAAGAAAAATTTGGAGTAGGTATTAAAATTCATGGAGACGAAGTAAAAACTTTGAGGTTCGCCGATGACATTGTAATTCTGTCAGAGACGGCAAAGGACTTGGAAGAGCAGTTGAACGGAATGGACAGTGTCTTGAAAGGAGGATATAAGATGAACATCAACAAAAGCAAAACGAGGATAATGGAATGTAGTCAAATTAAATCGGGTGATGCTGAGGGAATTAGATTAAGAAATGAGACACTTCAAGTAGTAAAGGAGTTTTGCTATTTAGGAAGTAAAATAACTGATGATGGTCGAAGTAGAGAGGATATAAAATGTAGACTGGCAATGGCAAGGAAAGCTTTTCTGAAGAAGAGAAATTTGTTAACATCGAATATACACTCCTGGAAATGGAAAAAAGAACACATTGACACCGGTGTGTCAGACCCACCATACTTGCTCCGGACACTGCGAGAGGGCTGTACAAGCAATGATCACACGCACGGCACAGCGGACACACCAGTAACCGCGGTGTTGGCCGTCGAATGGCGCTAGCTGCGCAGCATTTGTGCACCGCCGCCGTCAGTGTCAGCCAGTTTGCCGTGGTTTACGGAGCTCCATCGCAGTCTTTAACACTGGTAGCATGCCGCGACAGCGTGGACGTGAACCGTATGTGCAGTTGACGGACTTTGAGCGAGGGCGTATAGTGGGCATGCGGGAGGCCGGGTGGACCTACCGCCGAATTGCTCAACACGTGGGGCGTGAGGTCTCCACAGTACATCGATGTTGTCGCCAGTGGTCGGCGGAAGGTGCACGTGCCCGTCGACCTGGGACCGGACCGCAGCGACGCACGGATGCACGCCAAGACCGTAGGATCCTACGCTGCGCCGTAGGGGACCGCACCGCCACTTCCCAGCAAATTAGGGACACTGTTGCTCCTGGGGTATCGGCGAGGACCATTCGCAACCGTCTCCATGAAGCTGGGCTACGGTCCCGCACACCGTTAGGCCGTCTTCCGCTCACGCCCCAACATCGTGCAGCCCGCCTCCAGTGGTGTCGCGCCAGGTGTGAATGGAGGGACGAATGGAGACGTGTCGTCTTCAGCGATGAGAGTCGCTTCTGCCTTGGTGCCAATGATGGTCGTATGCGTGTTTGGGGCCGTGCAGGTGAGCGCCACAATCAGGACTGCATACGACGGAGGCACACAGGGCCAACACCCGGCATCATGGTGTGGGGAGCGATCTCCTACACTGGCCGTACACCTCTGGTGATCGTCGAGGGGACACTGAATAGTGCACGGTGCATCCAAACCGTCATCGAACCCATCGTTCTACCATTCCTAGACCGGCAAGGGAACTTGCTGTTCCAACAGGACAATGCACGCCGCATGTATCCCGTGCCACCCAACGTGCTCTAGAGGGTGTATGTCAACTACCCTGGCCAGCAAGATCTCCGGATCTGTCCCCCATTGAGCATGTTTGGGACTGGATGAAGCGTCGTCTCACGCGGTCTGCACGTCCAGCACGAACGCTGGTCCAACTGAGGCGCCAGGTGGAAATGGCGTGGCAAGCCGTTCCACAGGACTACATCCAGCATCTCTCCGATCGTCTCCATGGGAGAATAGCAGCCTGCATTGCTGCGAAAGGTGGATATACACTTTACTAGCGCCGAAATTGTGCATGCTCCGTTGCCTGTGTCTATGTGCCTGTGGTTCTGTCAGTGTGATCATGTGATGTATCTGACACTAGGAATGTGTCAATAAAGTTTCCCCTTCCTGGGACAATGAATTCACGGTGTTCTTATTTCAATTTCCAGGAGTGTAGATTTATGTATCAGGAAGTCGTTTCTGAAAGTGTTTGTTTGGAGTGTAGCCATGTATGGAAGTGAAACATGGACGATAACTAGTTTGGACAAGAAGAGAATAGAAGCTTTCGAAATGTGGTGCTACAGAAGAATACTGAAGATAAGGTGGATAGATCACGTAACTAATGAGGAGGTATTGAATAGGATTGGGGAGAAGTTTGTGGCACAACTTGACTAGAAGAAGGGATCGGTTGGTAGGACATGTTTTGAGGCATCAAGGGATCACAAATTTAGCGTTGGAGGGCAGCGTGGAGGGTAAAAATCGTAGAGGGAGACCGAGAGATGAGTACACTAAGCAGATTCAGAAGGATGTAGGTTGCAGTAGGTACTGGGAGATGAAGCAGCTTGCACAGGATAGAGTAGCATGGAGAGCTGCATCAAACCAGTCTTAGGACTGAAGACAACAACAACAACATAATATTCTTTTGTTCCACTTATGTCTGAGTACAAGTGCATAACCTGTAGGACCTCAAATTTAACCTGAAAGCTACGGCAATATTTTCCGTGCATTTCTCGTGTTCGTAACATCGGCAATGTCACACGTTTACCCTTGTTCATAATGCTCAATTCACCGCACAAGAGGGCGACTTTTGCGTCCCTCTTGCGCAAAAATTCTATTCCCAGAATGCAAGCGACCATCAATCCTCTAACAACAAGGAACGAGCTTGTTATTGCAACATTTATTATCACATATTCAACTTGCACCTGGTGATTTATGATTTGGGATTGTGCACCAATTGCACCTGTCACTCTACAATTTTTTATTGGCAATATGTGATTATGTACTTTTAAAGTTCTAAACTCGGGACGTTAGGTGATGCACCTGTGTGTACCATTATTTTAAACTGTATATTTCGGCTTTAAATACCGCTTGCACAACATCTTTACCTGTTCATCTACATTTTTGAGATGTTGTTGTTGTTGTGATCTTCAGTCCTGAGGCTGGTTTGATGCAGTTTTCCATGCTACTCTATCCTGTGCAAGCTTCTTCATCTCCCAGTGCTTACTGCAAGCTACATCCTTCTGAATCTGCTTGGTGTATTCATCTCTTGGTCTTCCTCTACGATTTTTACCCTCCACGCTACTCTCCAATGCTAAATTGGCGATCCCTTGATGGCTCAGAACATGTCCTACCAATCGATCCCTTTTTCTAGTCAAGTTGTGCCACAAACTTATCTTCTCCCCAATCCTATTCAATACCTCCTCATTAGTTATGTGATCTACCCATCTAGTCTTCAGCATTCTTCTGTAGCACCACATTTCGAAAGCTTCTATTCTCTTCTTGTCTAAGCTATTTATCGTCCACGTTTCACTTCCATACGTGGCTACACTCCATACAAATACTTTCAGAAACGACTTCCTAACACTTAAATCAATACTCGATGTTAACAAATTTCTCTTCTTAAGAAACGCTTTCCTTGCCATTGCCAGTCTACATTTTATATTCTCTCTACTTCGACCATCATCAGTTATTTTGCTCCCCAAATAGCAAAACTCCTTTACTACTTTAAGTGTCTCATTTCCTAATCTAATTCCCTCAGCATCACCCGACTTAATTTGACTACATTCCATTATCCTCGTTTTACTTTTGTTGATGTTCATCTTATGCCCTCCTTTCAAGACACTGTCCATTCCGTTCAACTGCTCTTCCAAGTCCTGTGCTGTCTCTGACAGAAATACAATGTCATCGGCAAACCTCAAAGTTTTTATTTCTTCTCCATGGATTTAGACACCTACTCCGAATTTTTGTTTTGTTTCCTTTACTGCTTGCTCAATATACAGATTGAATAACATCGGGGAGAGGCTACAACGCTGTCTCACTCCCTTCCCAACCATTGCTTCCCTTTCATGCCCCTCGACTCTTACAACTGCCATTTGCCTTTCGTTCCCTGTATTTTACCCCTGCCACCTTCAGAATCTGTAAGAAAGTATTCCAGTCAACATTGTAAAAAGCTTTCCCTAAATCTACAAATGCTGGAAACATAGGTTTGCCTTTCCTTAATCTAGCTTTCTTTGGGATTGGAATTATTATATTCTTCTTGAAGTCTGAGGGTATTTCGCCAGTCTCATACATCTTGCTCACCAGATGGTAGAGTTTTGTCATGACTGGTTCTTCCAAAGCCGTCAGTAGTTCTAATGGAATGTTGTCTACTCCCGGGGCCTTGTTTCGGCTAAGGTCTTTCAGTGCTCTGTCAAACTCTTCACGCAGTATCTTGTCTCCCATTTCGTCTTCCTCTACATGCTCTTCCATTTCCATAATACAGTGCTCAAGTACATCGCCCTTGTATAAACCTTAGATATACTCCTTCCACCTTTCCGCTTCCCTTCTTTGCTTAGAACTGGGTTTCCATCTGAGCTCTTGATATTCATAAAAGTGGTTCTCTTCTCTTGGTAGGTCTCTTTAATTTTCCTGTAGGCAGTATCTATCTTACCCCTAGTGAGATAAGCCTCTACATCCTTACATTTGTCCTCTAGCCACCCCTGCTTATCCATTTTGAACTTCCTGACGATCTCATTTTTGAGACGTTTGTATTGCTTTTTGCCTGCTTCATTTACTGCATTTTTATATTTTCTCCTTTCATCAATTAAATTCAATATTTCTTCTGTTACCCAAGGATTTCTATTGGCCCTCGTCTTTTTACCTACTTGATCGTCTGCTGCCTTCACTACTTCATCCCTCAGAACTACCCATTCTTCTTCTAATGTATATCTTTCCCCCATTCCTGTCAATTGTTCCCTTATGCTCTCCCTGAAACTCTCTACAACCTCTGGTTCTTTCAGTTTATCCAGGTCCCATCTCCTTAACTTAGCACCTTTTTGTAGTTTCTTCAGTTTCAATCTACAGTTCATAACCAATAGATTGTGGTCAGAGTCCACATCTGCCCCTGGAAATGTCTTACAATTTAAAACCTTATTCCTAAATCTCTGTCTTACCATTATATAATCTGATACCTTTTAGTATCTCCAGGATTCTTCCATGTATACAACCTTCTTTTATGATTCTTGAACCAAGTATTAGCTATGATTAAGTTATGCTCTGTGCAAAATTCTACCAGACGGCTTCCTTTTTCATTTCTTCCCCCCAATCCACATTCACCTACTATGTTTCCTTCTCTCCCTTTTCCTACTGACGAATTCCAGTCACCCATTACTATTAAATTTTCGTCACCCTTCACTATCTGCATAATTTCTTTTATTTCATCATACATTTCTTCAATTTCTTCTTCATCTATAGAGATAGTTGGCATATAAACTTGTAGTACTGTAGTAGGCGTGGGGTTGGTCTCTATCTTGCCCACAATAATGCGTTCACTATGCTGTTTGTAGTAGCTTACCCGCATTCCTATTTTCTTTATTCATTATTAAACCTACTCCTGCATTACCCCTATTTGATTTTGTATTTATAACCCTGTATTCTCCTGACCACAAGTCTTGTTCCTCCTGTCATTGAACTTCGCTAATTCCCACTATATCTAACTTTAACCTATCCATTTACCTTTTTAAATTTTCCAACCTACCTGCCCTATTAAGGGATCTGACATTCCACGCTCCGATCCGTAGGATGCCAGTTTTCTTTCTCCTGATAAGGACGTCCTCTTGAGTAGTCCCCGCCCGGAGATCCGAATGGGGGACTATTTTACCTCCGGAATATTTTACCCAAGAGGACGCCATCATCATTAACCATACAGTAGAGCTGCATGCCCTCGGGAAAAATTACGGCTGTAGTTTCCCCTTGCTTTCAACCGTTCGCAGTACCAGCACAGCAAGGCCGTTTTGGTTAGTGTTACAAAGCCAGATCAGTCAATCATCCAGACTGTTGCCCCTGCAACTACTGAAAAGGCTGCTGCCCCTCTTCAGGAACCACACGTTTATCTGGCCTCTCAACAGATAACCCTCCGTTGTGGTTGCACCTACGGTACGGCTATCTGTATCGCTGAGGCACGCAAGCCTCCCCACCAACGGCAAGGTCCTTTGTTCATGGGGAGATACGTTTACTAATTCCTCCCCTATTTTCAACCCCGTCATTATACCTCGGCATAAAGAATTGTTATTGTTATTGTAGAATGTGCCATCACTACACCATGTCACAGCCAACAACGGAGAGCGGATTGCTGCTGTCTTTAGTTTGGTGGGGAGTGACATTGGGTTGACAGTTACCTGTCACCTCCACTATTCTCACTATGATTTTGGTTGTTGCTACTATGGTTGGGTTGGCTGTCCGCCTCCCCGATGGTGCAGTTAGATATGTCGCATTGTTCTGATTATGTGGCGGGTGGTTATAGCCTCCAGCCATGTTTTGTTTTGGACCTGAATTTGAATTCCACTTTGGCGCTGCATTTTGTTGTCATTGTGCTGGTGGTTCGTTATATCCGCGCCACTGGTTCCGGTTATGCCGACACTGCGGATTTCGTTACCATTGTAACCATTACTTATGCGCCCGTCATGACTCATTTTCCTGTTTTGATTAGTATAACAGTTACTATTGTTTGGCCCCCGATTCGGTTGCCTATGTTCTTGTCTGTACCCATTAACGTTTGTTATTGGGTTATTATTACTGCAGTTGTAATCAGCTTTCTGCTCGTTACAACCTGCATGATTCCACTTATTTTCACTTTTCATGTCCTCGATTAACAGATCCAAAGAATCAACTATGTCCGTGAACTGTTCAATGTCATACTCGGGTGCGTTTATAAAATATTTCTAAATATCACTTGGTAATTTCATCTTTATCAGTCTGATCACATCATGCTCAGACATGGTTTCGTTTCAATACCTAGTTTTAAATATGTATATTTCTAAGTACTTTGCGCAAAGTTCCTAATTTCGAATTGTACATCTCAGGGCTGTATAGTTCATTACGCAGTCTTTCTTGTACACTGTCTGGCCACAATTTCTGCAAAAATCCACACTCAAATTGATGCATAGTGTGGCATTTTTCCGATACATCTGTTGCCCACAGTACTGCGTCACCTTGTATAAAAGAGACTACGAACTGTATGAGTTGCCTTTCTGTCCAGCCCCTGGGGAAAAACATTACGAAAGCTCTTGATAAAAACAACTGTGTGGACATTACGCTTCTCCCTATTGAAAGGCTGAAATGTTCGATGTTTGGTCACATTATCCTCCTTCCGGTACAGTGGATTGCTACTGTCCGTTTCGTTTCTTAATTCCTGTTGTGAACTACATGGTATTGCATATTGTTCATGTCTGTTATTGACAGCTGGTTTTGTCTGCAAGTAAGCGCTTTGCACTCGGTTATGTTATCGTAAACGATCTGTACGCGGAGTCTGATTGACTTTCGGTCCTCCACTGTTTTACTTGGTTCTCTAGCTCAGATAGCCTTCGTGCGACATCTCGTTGCCAAATTGGTAACTCTGCCGTCACACGTGACTTTATCTGCTCTAGTTCGACTTGTATTGAGGCAGCGCTGTCTCTTGTTCAAACAGCTGACTTAACACCACTCACTATCTTTGATGAGATTTCGCGATTTTTAATGTCTAGCCATTCGTCAAGCTCCTTCTCAACTTTGTGTGCTTGGGCTTCTAAATACCCATCAATGTTTTTACGTGCCTCAAGCTCCACATTGTCTACACGATTTGTTAGATTCTGAACATCGTCTTTGAGACTAGGATGAGATACGTGCAATTTCTGCATCTCACTAGACAAACTTTGTACAATATCGGGTATCTCCTTATACACATCCTGCGTCTCGAATAGTTCATTTTGTATACCATTTAGTTTTGATTCTATGCGTTGCTCTCGCTCACTGAGCATTAGAGCAAATTTTTGGTCTCTTTCTCCATCTCTTTGTTGCTCACACTCATGGACCATTTAGCTAATTTTTCTCTCGCTCATTGAGCATTTCAGCTAATGATTCAAACGTTCTCGGTTTTCCAGCAACGTCAATTCGAATAAAATCCTCGAGCTTTCGACGGCCATCTCCGCCATCGTCGTCAGGACTTCAGTGCGCCGGCAGTCAGTGAACTCCTGACGACGATGGCGGAGATGGTCATCGAAAGCTCGAGGATTTTATTCGAATTGACGCGGCTGGAAAACTGAGAAGGTTTTATTCATGAATGCCGTCACGAAAGACTCCGAGGACACATTTGAGCTCCTTTTCTCGCCCTTTCTGTTCTAAAAGTTTTTCCTTTTTTCTGTCTCTTTCCTCAAGCCATCACAATAATTCTGAGAAAAGATCTGCGATAGGCAAGCACACTGGTGCAACACCTAGTCTGACATTTGGTTGGTCCTCCTGTACAGGCAGAGGAGTCATTAATAGTTCATTGTCATTTTGCTGTGGAGCGTCCTTTGAGGTCCACAGATCCTCGCCCCCCGCTTCGGAAGCTGTTTTCCAAGGCGGGGGCATGGGATTTGTTTACATTCTATGATTTACACTTTCCATGGCGAGAAAATTTCGCTCGTCCGGTACAGGTGCTTTAGCCTGCCCAATGCCCTACTTTACCCACAGCGGATTCAATTCGACACAACTACAATTTCAACCACTAACACAAACGAATATATATATATATATATATATATATATATATATATATATATATATATATATATATCCGTTCCAAAAATAGACATTTAAATACATACTCAAATAAACACAAATACACTCCTGGAAATTCATATAAGAACACCGTGAATTCATTGTCCCAGGAAGGGGAAACTTTATTGACACTTTCCTGGGGTCCGATACATCACATGATCACACTGACAGAACCACAGGCACATAGACACAGGCAACAGAGCATGTACAATGTCGGCACTAGTACATTGTATATCCATCTTTCGCAGCAATGCAGGCTGCTATTCTCCCATGGAGACGATCGTAGAGATGCTGGATGTAGTCCTGTGGAACGGCTTGCCATGCCATTTCCACCTGGCGCCTCAGTTGGACCAGCGTTCGTGCTGGACGTGCAGACCGCGTGAGACGACGCTTCATCCAGTCCCAAACATGCTCAATGGGGGACAGATCCGGAGATCTTGCTGGCCAGGGTAGTTGACTTACACCTTCTAGAGCACGTTGGGTGGCACGGGATACATGCGGACGTGCATTGTCCTGTTGGAACAGCAAGTTCCCTTGTCGGTCTAGGAATGGTAGAACGATGGGTTCAATGACGGTTTGGATGTACCGTGCACTATTCAGTGTCCCCTCGACGATCACCAGAGGTGTACCGCCAGTGTAGGAGATCGCTCCTCACACCATGATGCCGGGTGTTGGCCCTGTGTGCCTCCGTCGTATGCAGTCCTGATTGTGGCGCTCACCTGCACGGCGCCAAACACGCATACGACCCATCATTGGCACCAAGGCAGAAGCGACTCTCATCTCTGAAGACGACACGTCTCCATTCGTCCCTCCATTCACGCCTGTCGCGACACCACTGGAGGCGAGCTGCACGATGTTGGGGCGTGAGCGGAAGACGGCCTAATGGTGTGCGGGACCGTAGCCCAGCTTCATAGAGACGGTTGCGAATGGTCCTCGCCGATACTCCAGAAGCAACAGTGTCCCTAATTTGCTGGGAAGTGGCGGTGCGGTCCCCTACGGCACTGCGTAGGATCCTACGGTCTTGGCGTGCATCCGTGCGTCGCTGCGGTCCGGTCCCAGGTCGACGGGCACGTGCACCTTCCGCCGACCACTGGCGACAACATCGTTATACTGTGGAGACCTCACGCCCGACGTGTTGAGCAATTCGGCGGTACGTCCACCCGGCCTCCCGCATGCCCACTATACGCCCTCGCTCAAAGTCCGTCAACTGCACATACGGTTCACGTCCACGCTGTCGCGGCATGCTACCAGTGTTAAAGACTGCGATGGAGCTCCGTATGCCACGGCAAACTGGCTGACACTGACGGCGGCGGTGCACAAATGCTGCGCAGCTAGCGCCATTCGACGGCCAACACCGCGGTTCCTGGTGTGTCCGCTGTGCCGTGCGTGTGATCATTGCTTGTACAGCCCTCTCGCAGTGTCCGGAGCAAGTACGGTGGGTCTGACATACCGGTGTCAATGTGTTCTTTTTTCCATTTCCAGGAGTGTACACTTACTTCACATTTCACTACTTACTGTTCTGAACCAAAGGCATCTCATGTGCGTATGGCTTCAATTTTAGCACACTATTCTTTAGGATTTTTGCACAATAAGCCTTACCGTTTTTTTTATCTCTGTCTCCGGTTAGTCTCACGGTATGGTTTGGTGTGCATGTACAAAATTTTTTACAAACATTAATATATTACAATGGTTATGTATATAAATAATTACATCGCTCATAATAGTACATACATTCGAGCCCCGAGTTGCGGCGCGAGTCTCGCGGGACACTAATAAAAAATGTAGTGTGGGCGCGAAAGACTTTTTAGATGATTGAGATTTGGATGTAACGTTGAACTGAATTGAAATTATTTTTGAGTTTATGCTTTTAATAACAGGCTGAGTAATAAAGATTAATATGAGCAAACGTTTTCTTCACGTTAGTTACTGCAATATGAGCCAGTCTAGAAACACATTGCATTTAATTTGGAAACTGAAATAATATATTTGTATTTTGCCTCGGCTAGTATTTTTTTTTACAAGCATGAGTTCTTTGTTATAATTTGCAACTGCCCACACACACGAGAGAATGGTTCTTACCGCCGTTAACAAATAATTGAAGGCCGAGTCGTGGGTTAGAATCTCGGCGAGTAAAAAATAATAATCTTAAAATCCGTTTTCTTCCGCTACGTCAGGCGGCTGTGGAAAAAGAATTTGTTATATTTGAGCGGGAGATCTCTTCTCTTCCGCTAAATTCGTGAACTAAAATTGCCACGTAATGGCGTCTGTTGCTGCAGTGGTGGCTCCAACTGTTACGCTGAAAATTACTGAGAATACTGATTTTAAAAAGAAAGCGGGCATGACAGAAGGCTCACATTCTACACATAAAAGTGAACAAAAACCTTAAACTATTATATTAATATCACAAATGGGCTTACATTCATCAGCAATTAATAAACATGTCCGACCTCTACCACATCAGACAAGAGAGAGAGAGAGAGAGAGAGAGAGAGAGAGAGAGAGAGAGAGAATAGTAGAAGAACAATTGAACTCCGTTCTTCTTCACATTAAACTTACATTGATTGTCTTGTACATAATTAGTCATCTTTGCACTCGAATACTGAAATTAACATTTTATATAATAATAATACAAATCATTATATTTTTTCGCCTGTGCGGCCAGTATCGCACTCAGTATAAAATTTCGCATCGAGATAAAAGCTCTCGTCCTCATTAATGCTTTTTAAAATTTGCGTTCGAGTTTTTTTTTTTTTAATATTTATACTGGAGACGGCACACTTTCCTTGCATATTCCGTCTGCTGTGCGAAAAATTTCGGCCAAACTCGACGCATGAATTTACCATTGTGTCCAAACTGTGAAAATAACGTAACTATATCAGTTTAGTCCCATTTTGTATGACCGTTTTATCAGTAAACAAACAGCTGTTTATACGCCCTTTTCCGCTCGTCGCCATGTTGCCATTCTTTAGTATGTCTGTGCTCCAAAGCGACTGCCTTTCAGCTGTTATCTAGTACACCGCATTATAGAAGCAGTTCAGGAGTTTTCCCGCTCAAGTAGAACATCTATCGTGTTTTGGTAAAAACGCACAGCGGAATAAAAGAAAATGAATATGTACACACTGTGGCCATTTAGTAAAGTATGACATAAAGTGTCACTGTCTGATCTACGAACAATAAGGGCTAGAAACAAAGCCCTGTGGAACGAAAACTTCTATCGCTCTTACGAAATTGAAGGCAGATATTGTGCCGCAGTGGTATCTAATCTGCCATCACGTCCTAGGTACCAAAACTGTACATACTGCAGAAATTTTACAGTGACAATGCGCGGCTACGATTCAATCACGGGAGATTTCAGCGACATCTCCGCCACCTCAGTATGTCCACATCTTCCTCGTGTGAATGCGAGGAAGGTCTTAACCACATTTTCTTCAGTTGCAACAGAAATTGTACGGAAACTGCGAAATTGCAGCATCTGATGCCCCTAAGCAAACTTTAAAACTCGTTTACGACTGAAGACATAAAAGCGTATACACACTTATACAATAAGAAAATAGGAATATCTTAAAAGATTTTTTAAATTTAATGTATCTTAAGTTGTTTCTTAGAGCATTATTCCGCAATAAATTGGGGTAAGCGATAGGCGTCTTTAGTGGCTCAGACTGTTACAGAAGTAAATGTTAAAAATGAAATATATAATTTGAAGACTGGCTGTATGGATGCCGCCTAGGAGCCATTAATAAATAATAAAATAGTATGAAACTTCCTGGCAGATTAAAGCTGTGTGCCCGACCGAGACTCGAACTCGGGACCTTTGCCTTTCGCGAACCTCGCAGGAAAGCTTCTGTAAAGTTTGGAAGGTAGGAGACGGATACTGGCAGAAGTAAGGCTTTGAGTACCGGGCGTGAGTCGTGCTTCGGTAGCTCAGATGGTAGAGCACTTGCCCGCGAAAGGCAAAGGTCCCGAGTTCGAGTCTCGGTCGGGAACACAGTTTTAATCTGCCAGGAAGTTTCATGTCAGCGCACACTCCGCTGCAGAGTGAAAATCTCATTCTGGAATAAAATAGTAGCTTAAGTTAAATATAAGACCTATTTTAATTTTACATTGTCATCCACATAGTGAAAATCATTTAGGGAGAAAACTGGAGACTTCCAGGTAGTTATTTAGCGACTATTTTTATTTACACATTATTGTATGGTACACTGAGAAAACAAAGTTTAACGCGCCAGAGTTCCTTTCTGAAGGTCACAGGAGAAGTGATGCAAAAGTAAAGGAGAATATTGCACAGTTTCTCTGGTAGGACATCTTCGAGTAAGCACCAGCTATTTCTCCTAATCGCAATGTGGTCGTCATAGGAAGTGGCAGACTTCCTGCACTACGATAGCTCGTATTCACCACTGGAAGACTCTGAATATATGTGAATGCTACAAAGGGCCAAGGAGGCAGAAAAGACTTCAATTCATGGACGATAGAAATCCGCTTTTTGCTCACGTAGCAACAAAACGATGTCATTGCTTTATTTTGCGGCCTCGTTTGTTTATTTACCGCGTTGCGATGCGATCTCAGTATTGCAGAGTACGATTCGCCATTAATGGTCGTGCTCTTTGACATAAGCTCTGTCTACACGGTCGAAGAATGACCATGCGTGACCTTCACTGCTGATGGCGCAACATGTCTCTCTACTCCATAGACCCTCTTCTTTTTTGTTGCAGGTGTAAAACGGCGTATCCATGTCCTATCGCCAGTAATAACGCAGCTTATGAAATCATTGTCTTCCACAGAGTAATGCTCAATGAAGTCCATAGATGCTACAAACCTTGCGCCTAGTGTAGAGGTGATAGTGGGCGTGAAACCTAGCGAGATCACAATTTCTAATACTGCTGATCATTTCGGACGTTAGAATGACCAACGCCTCTTGAGATGCACATCTGCTGACCAATATCTGCTATAGCCACTCTGTGCTTTCCGTGGCTCATTTCCTCGACTGCCTGGACATTGTCATCTGTGATCGATGTAGATGGTTTTCCTTTCCGATCAGCACCGCCCACGCCTGTGCTGCATTGCTGAAATTGATGCCACCGTTTCACTACAGCTGGATGTGACACTGCATTTGGCCCTATACCGCCAGAATTTCACAGTGAATCTGTATGACATTTAGGCGTTTTGTCCACAAGAATCGTGCTGTCCCGCTTACTTCGACTTTTGAAAACGTTTCCAGTTATTGCACCATTTCGCTTCCACACTGTGATACATCTGTTAACGGTACCGCTAAAGAACTGTGTCTGCAGGAGACTGGGAACGTTACTTTCTTCTGACAAGGTGCCACTCATGTTGCGCAATGGTCTTAGCGAGGGAGGACGAGTATAATTTGTTTTCTGAACTCCTTAAGAAACCCCAG
This sequence comes from Schistocerca gregaria, assembly GCF_023897955.1. NCBI lineage: Eukaryota > Metazoa > Arthropoda > Insecta > Orthoptera > Acrididae > Schistocerca > Schistocerca gregaria. The sequence goes on from NC_064921.1 coordinate 165,275,933, forward strand.
CCCAGTTGTCAGACGTGAGAACAAACCAACGAGTTGGCAAAAGGAGTAACATCATCCGATGTCGCCAGCTAAGCCCGTCTCACCGAAGTAGGCAGTCCATTCCCGCCCCTGGCGAGCAAAAAATTCCCAGACGTCCTTGTGCGTTGTGATGCCACGCAGAGGACTAGTGCGTTCAGCATATGTGCATTCAGCATAAGTATTTACATGTTTATAAGACGAGACTGTCATTTCATTCTGGTGGGAGGGGGGGGGGGGGCTGTCAGCTGGTACATGTCGCTGCTCTTCAGCCATGAGAGAGTAAAAAGTTTAAAACATTATAAAAAAGTGGCACGGCAGTTGACAAAAGGAGCGTTTGACATAATAACAAAAAAGATTCAGTTGCATAATTTAAAATATAATAGGCGGATTTGTTGATTAAGTATGAGGTTGACACAGATGAAATGGCAAATGAATGTTTCACAAAAGATAAGAAGACAGAAGGGCACTTGCATAATTTAAATAAGTAAAACGCCAGTGTATTGATTGACTGAGATATAAGATATACATGAGTGAAATGATGAGTTGGCCTAGACAGCCAGGAACAGAGATATTATGGGAATGTAGCAGTCGGGGTAGTGTGGTTGGTTGATTCGGGTGAGGGGACCAAACAGTGAGGTCATCAGTCCCATCGAATTAGGGGAGGATGGGGAAGGAAATAGGCCATGCCCTTTCAAAGGAACCATCCCGGCATTTGCCTGAAGCGATTTAGGGAAATCACAGAAAACCTATATCAGGGTGGCCGGGCGCTGGTTTAACCGTCTTCTTCCCGAACGTGTGTCCAGTGTGGTAACGACTGCTCCACTTTGCTTGGAGGTAGGGGGAGGGGGGGGGGGGTCTGAAATGGTGTTCGTGTTGGCAAATGTTTTGGGAGAGTGAAGAGGGATGACGTTCCCAACCAAGCGTAGGATGTTGGTGGTGAGGAGTGGAGAGGAAGGGAAAACTGGGGTGGGTTCCTCTCGATCTTGGAGGACGCATATATATCAGGGGGATTTCATGGTCGGATAAGGGCAGGCGTTTAAAATTTCGTTGGGAGAGGATGTGGCGAGTGTGGAGATGTATCATTGGGGGAATGTGGTTGTAGAGGTGCGGCAGAGTACTTGGAGCAGTGAGAAGGGGAGAAAATAGGGAGTGGGTGGCGTTGAGTTCATGGCGTAACGTAGGATATTCAGAGGTATTCAAGATGGATCTATGATTATCTCAGCATCACTGAAGTTTAAAATTGCTGTACGTTCATTTAAGAAGTCCACTCCCTATATTATTTCCGTCGACATAAGCTGTACAATTTAGGAACTTATTGCAAATTTTTGGCTTTGACATGTGAAATCCAAGCAAGTTTGCTGTCATAAATCAACACTTTTGCATAAAATATCACCCTGAAGTTTGATTTTGCGTAATGGTAATGTAGGACACTCTGTCATCTTTATACATCTGTTGAATGCAATTTCACCAGCCACAGATATGGGGCCACTTGAATCAAGAACAGCAGAGAAAGTGATGTTATGTAAAGAAACATGTATAACTAGATCTGTGATAGCATACCGTGTATTATCTAATTCCTGAAATAAAATATCTCTTTTGTCATAAATACATACAAAATTTAACGTTCCGGCAACGACGTTTTCAGTCTTGTCTATAGTGCCGTCAGCTGCCGGCATTGCGAGTCATTGCTGTTATTTCCACGCCGCTGAGGAGGTCTCCCTCAACTATCTCCACGTGTCGCGGCGGGCTTTATCTACACTATGTGATCAAAAGTATCCGTACACCTGGCTGAAAATGACTTACAAGTTCGTGGCGCCCTCCATCGGTAATGCTGGAATTCAGTATGGCGTTGGCCCATCCTTATCCTTCATGACAACTTCCTCTCTCGCAGGCATACGTTCAATTAGGTGCCGGAAGGTTTCTTGGGGAATGGCAGCCCATTCTTCACGGAGTCGTGCACTGAGGAGAGGTATCGATGTCGGTCGGTGAGGCATGGCACACAGTCGGCGTTCCAGAACATCCCAAAGATGTTCTGTAGGATTCAGGTCAGAACTCTGTGCAGGGCAGTCCATTACAGGGATGTTACTGTCGTGTAACCTCTCCGCCACAGGCCGTGCATTATGAACAGTTGCTCTATCGTGTTGAAAGAGGCAATTGCCATCCCCGAATTGCTCTTCAGCAGTGGGAAACAAGAAGGTGGTTGAAACATCAATGTAGACCTGTGCTGTGATAGTGCCACGCAAAGCAACAAGGGATGCAAGCTCACTCCGTGAAAAACACCACCACACCATAACACCATCGTCTCCGAATTTTACTCTTGGCACCACACACGCTAGCAGATGACGTTCCGGCATTCCCCATACCCACACCCTGCCATCGGACCGCCACATTGTGTACCGTGATTCGTCACTCCACACAACGTTTTTGCACAGTTCAATCGTCCAATGTTTATGTTCTTTACACCAAGGGAGGCGTCGTTTTGCATTTACCGGAGTGATGTGTGGCTTATGAGCAACTGTTCGACCATGAAGTCCAAGTATTCTCACCTCCCGCCTAACTGTCATAGTACTTGCAGTGGATCCTGATGCAGTTTGGAATTCCTGTGTCATGATCTGGATAGATATCTGCCTATTACACATTACGACCCTCTTCAAATGTCGGCGGTCTCTGTCAGTCAACAGATCAGGTCGGCTCGTATGCTTTTGTGCTGTACGTGTCCCTTCACGTTTCCATTTCAGAATCACATCGGAAACAGTGGTCCTAGGGATGTTTAGGAGTGTGGAAATTTCGCGTATAGACGTATGACACAAGTGACACCAAGTCACCTAATCACGTTCCGAGTCCGTGAGTTCCGCGGAGCGCCCCGTCCTGCTCTCTCACGATGTCTAATGACTACTGAGGTCGCTGATATGGAGTACCTGTCAGTATGTGGCAGCACATTACACCTAATATGAAGTACGTTTTTGGGGGTGTCCGGATACTTTTGATCACATAGTGTAGCAGGATTTTGGCACTGTTGACGGTGTTGTTGTCTGTTATTGTTTTGATAATGCTCCCCATTTCGATGACTGTCTCTGTAATTTCTGTTCTGCCATGAGTTCTGTGGGTGAGATCTAACAAAATGGCATCTATTAGAACATGAGTTGCCTCTGTAGTTGCTCTGATTATGTGATATGTGATTATGTGATAGAGCCTGTGCTTGTTTTCATAGCGTCTGTTCTGTCGATTACCATGGCCATGAGTGTTCTTACGAAAATGGCTGCCGAGACGCAAATGTGAAGGCAATTTTGTTACGCAAATACGTATCAACTCAGATAAACTGTACGGGTTTGTGAGATTATTGGCTCTTAGCAGCATCTCCTCAAAATATCTGATTGGGCTAGAAAACTCTGGTTGACCAACTTTTTTAATAATTTTATACTGTGCTTTATTCGAACCTGAGAAGCTTGCAGAAAACGTGATGAAAATCAGCTTCACTGTGACAATCTCTCATTACTGACCGCATTCGCATGGCTGGCTCGCTCTCGAGATACTCACACATGAATTCCAGTTTATGGCCTAAAGGCCAGTTTGGTGGTAACGAAAACAAAAATTTGTCCAACCAGGCTTCGGGCGAATTTCGTTGCCAAAGTTTCGAAAAATTTTGAATTTGCGAACAGTGAGAAAGTGATTGTAATCAAAATTGTCGTTTAGGTGAGAGCCGGAATGTTCCCCATCGCGCCTGACGGGCGGCTCACCATCATGCCTTGGTGAAAAATATTGTTCTGTGGAAAAGTCACAAAGACGCCACAAATTTAGTTTTATCATAAGTTTCAGACACTTGATATGAGTGTGAACGTTTGACGTCACAGATGCCGTCGTTATTATTTAGTTCTTGTCATTTATCTGTTGTTGATTCAGTTTAATCTTTTATTTAAATTCTAAAGTGCCTAATATTCTGCTGTGTCTGAGAATGGTACACGACGCGTAGCATCAGAACCATTGTCGGTATTTGTAGACAAGTTTGCCATCTTCGTTGTCAGATTAACATTCTTTGTTAACGTACAAAGTTGTGCTTTTTGTTCGTCAGAGTAAAGTTTTAATGCGTCTACCTGTTCACCAATTGTGTCAACAGTGATACTGAGATGGCCCTGACGTTCTGTCAGTTGCGAAGCTACGGCGCCTGTTGCAGTAGTATTTAATTTTGCTAGTAGCTCTCCTTTGTCATTCTGTTGTGTAGTTTTTAAATTATTTTGTTCAGTTTCAAAGTGTGTATCGTGGCCGCTAGCCTCGTAATTTTTAATCTCTGGTCGAATTTCTACAGAAAAATTTTGCTGTTTTGAAGTTTTGGAATGTGAGATGTGAGTTCATTTTCCGTGCTTTTGATATCTCTACTTATTTCTCCTTGTTATTTTGCATTTTGCTCTGTGTTTTGTTCAAGGGTTTTATTCATTTACAGCAAGTTGAATGATTAATTTCATCATTCAAGTTTATTTGATCTGCAACACCTGAGTCCATATTGTCAGTAAGAGATATTGGCTCCTGTACTGTTTGACTGAAAAGTGGAAGCTGTCTCACGTCAGTAATTGGTTGTTGCTGTATTTCTTATAGCTGAAACGATTTTTCGCCTCTCAATTCGTCTTCTGAAACTGCTTATTCACAGCTGGAAATCTGTTCTGTTGCACTTCCTAGTAAAGAACACATCAGTGTTGGAGAGTTATTTCCATTCTCTGAAATTTCAAATAAATTAGTTATGTGTATGTACTGTTGTGTTTGGTCTGTTTCATTAATAACTGAGTCATTACTTTGTGACATGTTTTGCTGTTTGCGGTCTAGTAACGCGATGAAGTACTGTATTGATGGTCATAATGTTGAAATATGAAAACTGAATTATCAAACAAAGTTACTATTTGTAGTCAAATAACAGAAAGTAATAAATTCTTTTATGCGACAAAAATATCTGCGAAGAGTCTAGATAACCCCGAAATAATTAACATAGTTGTACTATTGTCTGCCTACGCAACAACTATCTTCACTATCAATGTTTTGCAGGAATGGAAAAAAATTCACAAAAATCATACACAAAAATGGCAATGAAATTACAGCAGCTGAAAGAGAAAATACCAATGTTACTACACATATCTGTAGCGCTGATATGTCTTCGAGAACCTGCGTTGCAGTCTATATAATCACAGGAAAACCAGCAGACTGTCCTAGGAGAAAAGGCTCGCCATGTGTAAGCTTTCTGTAAAAAACTGCCTCTGTGTGAAAAAACGGAATATATTGATCTCAAAAACTTTTTCCTCATGTAACGTTTACTTTCGGTATCACACTAAATTGCCTAGCAAAACTGACTGTTGGCCCTGTACTGCGGATGTGAACAGTGTCATGAAATAAAACTTTAAACTTCATGAAATGCAAAATCTCAAACAAAGAAAATGATCTAATTAAATGCCAAAAAAACTGTGTGCTCAATGAAAGCTATGTAACTTAACACTCAGTACCGAAGCACTGCTTATGAACGTTCCGTGTTGTGAATTGCAATATCCACAAAAATAAATTACTGCTCTAATCGAATGAAAATAACTGTTTGAAATTACCAATACCGCTCACCGAAAATTAATCTGCTTGCTGGCATGCACCTGGCAATCCCGACTACACGCTGTTTGCTCAAGAACGCAAGGTGAAATCTGCTCTGAAATAAAAGTGACTTCCTTCTTGCTCATCCTGCTGTTTTTGTGTGTGGAATACTGACGTTCTCGAAAACAAATACAAACCAGCAGAGGCAACAGGTTTTTTTTTTTTTTTTTTCAAGGAACAATCTGTTGCTGCCTATGGCATAAGGAGCACTACACTCGCAACAAAATATTCAAAACTTCACTAACAAACATTGAGGTAAGTTTTACTTTAAAGAAAATCGCTCTGGAAAAATCAAACGCTGATTATTGTCAAAAAGATTGCATAACATAAACAGACTCTAACAATTACAAAATCCTCTCTTTACGAAAAAGACTACAAACATTTGAACCAATTGCGTAATATGTGGCTTAATAAAAACAAAGAGATCAAATTAACACTAATCATAAATGTTATTAGTCTAGTGAGGAACAATGATTTTCTTCAATTAGTGGTTCTGATCATTATTGCGCACGCCCTTGTTACCTTTAAATTCATCTAAAATCTTCTCCGCTAATGTAAGGAACGAGAAAATATTATAGATGAGTTTCCATCTCCATAATAAACTGTTCCACACAGTTTCTCCCAGATTCACGAAAGGCAGATCTCATTCTCCGAAAAACGCAACTGCTCGCTACACAACCTCAAATAAGAATGCCCGTGCGCTCCACAACAGACTGACGGCCAAGTCAACGACAGATACGTAACGTTAGCGACAGCCCCGGACGGTGCACAAGTCCCGCCCAATCACCCCACTCCACACCAATCCGTATCCTAAGCTCCGCCCATGGTCTGCCGCATGTTCCAACATCAAAGTTGTTCGTATCACGGATATGCCAGTCATAACAAGAGAGGAAATCAGTAGTTAGTACGAAATACAGTTTTTCCGGTACCATTGTGAAAAGAAATAGAAATACACTCCTGGAAATGGAAAAAAGAACACATTGACACCGGTGTGTCAGACCCACCATACTTGCTCCGGACACTGCGAGAGGGCTGTACAAGCAATGATCACACGCACGACACAGCGGACACACCAGGAACCGCGGTGTTGGCCGTCGAATGGCGCTAGCTGCGCAGCATTTGTGCACCGCCGCCGTCAGTGTCAGCCAGTTTGCCGTTGCATACGGAGCTCCATCGCAGTCTTTAACACTGGCAGCATGCCGCGACAGCGTGGACGTGAACCGTATGTGCAGTTGACGGACTTTGAGCGAGAGCGTATAGTGGGCATGCGGGAGGTCGGGTGGACGTACCGCCGAATTGCTCAACACGTGGGGCGTGAGGTCGCCACAGTACATCGATGTTGTCGCCAGTGGTCGGCGGAAGGTGCACGTGCGCGTCGACCTGGCACCGGACCGGAGGGACGCACGGATGCACGCCAAAACCGTAGGATCCTACGCAGTGCCGTAGGGGACCGCACCGCCACTTCCCAGCAAATTAGGGACACTGTTGCTCCTGGGGTATCGGCGAGGACCATTCGCAACCGTCTCCATGAAGCTGGGCTACGGTCCCGCACACCGTTAGGCCGTCTTCCGCTCACGCCCCAACATCGTGCAGCTCGCCTCCAGTGGCGTCGCGACAGGCGTGAATGGAGGGACGAATGGAGACGTGTCGTCTTCAGCGGTGAGAGTCGCTTCTGCCTTTGTGCCAATGATGGTCGTATGCGTGTTTGGCGCCGTGCAGGTGAGCGCCACAATCAGGACTGCATACGACCGAGGCACACAGGGCAAACACCCGGCATCATGGTGTGGGGAGCGATCTCCTACACTGGCCGTACACCTCTGGTGATCGTCGAGGGGACACTGAATAGTGCACGGTACATCCAAACCGTCATCGAACCCATCGTTCTACAATTCCTAGACCGGCAAGGGAACTTGCTGTTCCAACAGGACAATGCACGTCCGCATGTATCCCGTGCCACCCAACGTGCTCTAGAAGGTGTAAGTCAACTACCCTGGCCAGCAAGATCTCCGGATCTGTCCCCCATTGAGCATGTTTGGGACTGGATGAAGCGTCGTCTCACGCGGTCTGCACGTCCAGCACGAACGCTGGTCCAACTAAGGCGCCAGGTGGAAATGGCATGGCAAGCCGTTCCACAGGACTACATCCAGCATCTCTACGATCGTCTCCATGGGAGAATAGCAGCCTGCATTGCTGCGAAAGGTGGATATACACTGTACTAGTGCCGACATTGTGCATGCTCTGTTGCCTGTGTCTATGTGCCTGTGGTTCTGTCAGTGTGATCATGTGATATATCTGACCCCAGGAATGTGTCAATAAAGTTTCCCCTTCCTGGGACAATGAATTCACGGTGTTCTTATTTCAATTTCCAGGAGTGTATGTTCATTAATATGCGAGTTGAAAAATCATCAGTAAGAAAGAAAAATAAAAATGGTACCCACCCTGTCTTTTTTATTTCCTGAGCTTCCATGTGCACTATATCAAAAAATCTGATATTTGTTAACTGCAGTGAGCGCAAATTTCTGTCACGTCGCGTAGTGTAAGAAATTCTGTTGGGAAATATTAATTGGTAGTATCGCCAAGGTTGCTGTCCATTATCTCGATTATCTAAAGTCAATGTTGTGCATAAACAAGACAAAGTCGATGTCTTGGTTTGTTTCTGATCACCTCATTAAAACTAAAGAATATAAGAGTGGGATAATGCAGAAATGCGTAATGCAAGCAGTCAGATATTGATACAGTGACATTCTTCATTAATATTCGCCCGTGTAATGGGTGAGTTTTTACTTGTGAACTCTTATGACTGCTTGCTTATAGCAGACACAAGATTACTTTGAGTTCTTCTTCAGTGTTTGAGAGCTTTAGAGCTGCCTATTGTTAAACATATGTACGTAATTTCGTCAGTGTCGTTCCAACACATCTTATCGTACTTTAATGTCTGTTAGATATCAGTTTTGACAGCAGTTGGCCACAACAGTCAAGATTAGGTACCTTGTGTATGATAATTTTATTGAGAGTGCATATCTATGTTTCATTTTGACAATATTACACAAACTGCCAAGAAGTACTAACAGCACAACACTGCTAGAATGAACAACCGCGTTAAAACAAAAAACGACTAACAAAAACACGACAGCGACAAGGACTACCAAAGTTCATATTGATGCGCTCTTGGTTGGTGTGGCGGGGGGTAGGTGTGGAGGGGGCTAAATGGGCGGGGCTTGTGCAAATGTCCGGGGCTGTCGCTAACGTTTCCTGGGACAGATAAAACTAAACACAGAGTCAGGGATCTGATTCGTACATGCTGTGTGCTCATTCATTTTTCTCCCCGTACAGTAAAAGTGAATTATCACTATAGCAGGAAACTTACGAGAACCGTACAACCTTTAGCAACTTAACACTTAGTCTTACATCTCTTTCTTAAAGGACAGCGCAGGAACTACTTTTCTGCTGTCAGGATTCTTCGTTATTTTTTTCTGTTAGGGTCCAACTGTCTGCTGCATAGAGACTTGTAGTTATAGCTGTCTCTTTAATGGCTCTGAGCACTATTGGTCTTAACATCTGAGGTCATCAGTCACCTAGAACTTAGAACTACTTAAACCTAACTAACCTAAGCACATCACACACATCCATGCCCAAGGCAGGATTCGAACCTGCGACTGTAGCAGTCGCGCGGTTCCACACTGAAGCGCCTAGAGCCGCTCGGTCACAACGGCCGGCTTTGTCGCTTTCATATTTTACCATTGTCTTACAATGAGTATGCCATCTACGGTTCTTTTAATTGTACTGCACAAGCTAAAGAATGATTTAATTTTAGAGTAAATATCACTGGAACCATCTAAAAATTTATAACCAAGCTATTTAAAACTACTTATCAGTTCAAAGCTTTCCCTCTTATTAAGATTTTTGCACGTGCAATATGGCAGAAGATTCAATTCCTTACGTTAAATATCCTAACCGTTACGTTATTCACCATCCAACCAAAAAGTTCCGACACTGATTTTATTCTTGATGCACAGACAACGTCAGCGTAGCAACTCCGTTGGCAATTCGAGCTAACAACTTTAAACAACTTTTGTATGTTCAACCATTCATACAGTGTTAAGTAGTGGATGTGCGGCCGTAGTGTGTCAACGTTCTTCAATCACAAGTCACAATGGAGTGACAGACTGAACACCTCTAAATCAGATGTTGAAGAGATTGTCCAGAATGCTTTGAAGAATAGAGAAATGTGTGCATTGTTGTCCAGTACGGAAATGACGACACGTCGATGCTTGCCACGGCTTTACTGAAATGAAAAACGCTGATGACCTAGCGCCCTCAGCCATAAATCATCATAATCATCAAGTGAAATGAAAAACACGGACAATTCTTTTCTCCGAGAAATCATAACGGTTGACAACACATGATGTTACGAACACTAACTGGTGACTAAACGACAATGTGCAGAAATTCAAATGATGAGTCAATATTGTGACTACATAACCGACATCCAAGTCAACATGACGCAGGAGTTGAACAACATCCCAGAGAAGGACTACTGTGACAGTTTCATAGGGTGACCAGACGTCCGGATTAATCTGGACATGTCCTCCTTTTTAGCTCTTTGTCCGGGTTCCGGGCGGAGTTTTACAGCGTCCGACTTTTTCGGAAAGTTGAGGGTAATACAGTTAAATTTACAATTCGGCCCGTTCTATTGCTGTTTTCTTAAATACTTTAACTATTGGCACAGCCTTCGTGATAAACAAGCACGAAGGCGATGTTAGCAGGTGGAACCAGGATCGTCGATGTTATCGTTGATCGACCTATAAGCGAATGCAAATATCAATTATTTAAAATTTTCGTTTCGTGTCTTCGTTTGGCTTCCTGTAGTGCACCTGTGATTTTGAAACGTCCCCTTTGAACAATTTATACACGACTGTGCTTAAGCTGACACACAATATTTTTAGCGCAACGCAATCTGACTTCCAAAAATCCCTACGAAAGAATGGCCCTGACTAACATTAACCTATACGTTTCACAAATCACTTACCTCACAAAAATCTTCCTTACTCAAGCTACTGCAATACAGCGAGCGCCACTACTGCCAGCTAAATAAAAGATTCAAACTACGGAAGGCACTAACTACTGATAGGGGCATAGTTAGCAAATGAAAGATTTTAATAGAGAACAAACAATGTATTTAACTTAATAGTCATAATATATATATCAGTTCGTGACACCAATTCTTACAAATTTCAAAACTCCGCCATCTCTCTCCCCACGTCCACCACTGCTGGCAGCTCACCTCCAACTGAGCAACGCTACGCGCTGTTAGCATCCAGCTGCCGCTGCCCAACACTACAATGACAGACAACAATGCAAACCAGCCACAGATTGCACAAGGCACAGCCAGTGATTTTCATACAGAGCGCTACGTGGCGGCGGCGTTACCAATAAAAAAACCTAAACAGCCTTCTTACAATTTGTGACTGTAATTTTTAACCGAATGAGTTACGTAAACTATTCGGCTATACCTAAACGAAAGTGAACATTTTTCTGATGTCCTTTCCTGCAAATATCCGGCTTTCAAGAAAGAGAGAAATGAATTTGAAGCGGAATGTAAGATATGTGGAACTGGAACGTACGTCTCAGTGGCCAATAAAGGTAAGAAGTAACTCGACAGATTAACGGTCATCGTTTTATTTCATTGTTTCATAGTCATTCAATTTATTTGTATTCGGAAAGTTAAAGTGCAGTTTACATGTCGTCAGCTGCTGCTTGAATTGTAGATGTTGGTAGTGGTGCGTGGAATGAAGGGAGGTGAATGGTCTTACGTTTTTCGGTTTGTAAACAATTCCGTGTTGTTGACATAACAAAACAATTGGCGACACACTGTCACCACAGTCAACGTTTTCAATTTTTTTATATTGCTCAGTTAACCACCACTGACCATCAGTAACAATTAACTACTAGTTTTACCGGTAATTACCGGCAGTCACCTGACTTGTCGAAAGCTGACGGGTGGTATCCTCATCTGCAGTTGACCCGTTTGATGTGTCCTCTTTTTTCTTCCTTTGTCCTCTTTTTTGAAGCTGTTTGTCCTCCTTTTTAAACAATTGCATCTGGTCACGCTACAGATGGGAAACTACTTAAGAATACCTGAAGCATTAAAATCACCATCTTATATTTTCCATTTTTTTAGTAACCAGCCTCGAAAGTTGTTGAACTAATAGGGTAGGACCCTATTACAGGGAAATCATTACTGACATAGAGCATGTGAAACTTAGATTCTATTCCAATATCACTCCATGTCGGCCTTTTCGAAACTCCTCTTCAGCTTTCACAAATGGACTTTTCCAACCAAGTTATCCAACGTTAATTTCAACCGTATTAAACTGTCTCGCAGTATTTAGAAACTACCTCCTCCCCTTAATTTATGCGCTGGTATCTGAACTTGGACATCAGGCGTGCCGGACGTACGAGCGCCTCCCATTGTATGCAGCGGTTTCTGCAGTGTGGCTGCAATGTCTTTGTTTCAGTGGGAAGGAACTGAACGGTAGTTACAACGCCAGTGACTTAATCTCCACTCTGAAAGGTTCACTTCCGCAGCACGACTTTCCTGAATCACATACGCGTTGCTTCATGAAAATGTCGCACCTCTGCTAGCCGACGATCCCACCGATTTAATGAGATTTCTCTCTTGGACACACTCCCTTGTTTAGTGTTCTGTACTAAGACCGGTACGGTGTCGCTCATAAAAGAGTAGACCCGAAGAAAGCGTGCAGCTCATTCGACGAATAAAGATTCGTAATATGTCGCGAGAAACGTAGAAAGCGTGCAGCTCATTTTACAGACAGAGATTCGTAATATGATGCGAACAAAAGGTAAGCTCTGCTCATACGACTAACGTTAGCAGAATTAGTGGATTCGTCTTTCGTCCCGCAAATTCCTTATTGATTCACGTTTCCCTACCTTAGGCTAACATTAGCTTTTATAATAGGCAGAGCTGATAAACATTCATTTATTAATTAAAGCATCTATAGGCACAGTGTGAATTCTCAAATCCTCAATCTAAAAGCAAAGCGTAGGATATCTTGCGACTGAGTTCGTCTTTGGATCCACATTTTGCAGTTTTATGAATTCTTTCAATCTATAAGTAAAAAAATGAAAGACAGTGTTGTTCACTTTAGGTCAACCAGGAACGTCTGTAAAATTTATGAAAATTGAAATGATGAAACCAGATTATGGAAATACATACACCACTTGCCATTAAAATTGCTACACCAAGAAGAAATGCAGATGATACACGAGTTTTCATTGCACATATATATTATACTGGAACTGACATGTGATTACATTTTCACGCAATTAGGGTGCATAGATCCTGAGAAATAAGTACCCAGAACAAACACCTCTGGCCGTAATAACGGACTTGATACGCCTGGGCATTGAATCAAACAGAGCTTGGATGGCGTGTACAGGCACAGCAGCACTTGCAACTGCAACACGATACCACAGTTCCTCAAAACTAGTGACTGGCGTAGTGTGACGAGTCAGTTGCTCGGCCACCATTGACTGGACGTTTGCAGTTGGTGAGAGATCTGGAGAATGTGCTGGCCAGAGCAGCAGTCGAACATTTTCTGTATCCATAAACGCCCGTATAGGACCTGCAACATGCGGTCGTGCATTATCCTGCTGAAATTTAGGGTTTCGCAGGGTTTGAGTGAAGGGTAGAGCCACGGGTCGTAACACATCTGCAATGTAACATCCACTGTTCAAAGTGCCTCAGTGCGAACAAGAGTTGACCCAGACGTGTAACCAATGGTACCCCATACCATCACGCCGGGTGAGACGCCAGTATGATGATGACGAATGCACGCTTCCAATGTGCGTTCACCTCTTCCAATGTGCGTTCACTGCGATGACGATAAACACGGATGCGACCATCATGATGCTGTAGAAAGAACCTAGATTCATCCGAAAAAATGACGTTTTCCCATTCCTGCACCCAGGTTTGTCCTTGAGCACACCATCGCAGGCGCTCCTGTCTGTGATTCAGTGTCAAGGATAACCGCGGCCATGGTGTCCGAGCTGATAGTCCATGCTGCTGCAAAAGTCGTCCAACTGTTCGTGAAGATAGTTGTTGTCTTGCAAACATCCCCATCTGTTAGGGATCGAGACGTGGCTGCATGATCCGTTACAGCCATGCGAATAAGATGCCTGTCATTTCGAGTGCTACTCATACGAGGCCGTTGGGATCCAGCATGGTGTTCTGTATTACCCTCATGAACCCACCGATTCCATATTCTGATAACAGTCATTGGATCTCGACCAATGCGAGCAGCAATGTCGCGATACGATAGACCGCAATCGCGATTGGCTACAATCCGACCTTTATCAAAGTCGGAAACGTGATGGTACGTATTTCTCCTTCTTACACGAGGCATCACAACAACGTTACACCAGGCAACGCCGGTCAACTGCTGTTTGTGCATGATAAATCGGTTGGAAACGTTCCTCATGTCAGTACGTTGTAGGTGTCGCCACCGGCGCCAACCTTGTGTGAATGCTCTGAAAAGTTAATGATTTGCATATCACAGCATCTTCTTCCAGTCGGTTAAATTTCGCGTCTGTAGCACGTTATCTTCGTGATGTAGCAATTTTAATGGACAGTAGTCTAAATGAAATTATTTTTTGTTTCAGCAATCAGGTAGAAGACTATTATGATTTATTCAGTGGAACATAGACGGAGATAACCAAGAGTAGTCAAGATAATAATATGCGCAACTGAAGACGACAGGCAAATGGAATTTGAAGCTAGAAGTACAATTTAGTGAAATTAAAGGTTGAATCCAAAATCCATATATTAAATTCGGAAGCACAGTTTAGCTTCTTGCTGACGAAAAGTTCATTACAGACTGAATACAAGCTCGGAGTAGATAAGTATGGGGCAGGAACTCGATTGTCTCATTTTTTCGAATGCATAGCCTTGTTATTTGCCTTAGGCAATTTAGGGACACCAAGGCGTAACTAAATTTAGATGGCTGGACGGGATGGGGATGAAAAATAAGGGTAACGCATCGGGCGGAAACCTTGACTATATTCCCCCAGTATTTCAGAACGAGAACACTTAACGACTAGCAACAAGTTTTACTGGCAATTTAAAATCTTTACGAAACTTTTTCCACCTGACTGCTCAATCAAAACTATCCAAGGAAAAAAGTTAGTGTCTTACCACATTTTCGCTGTTCAAGAGACATAAGAGTAGCATACAGCATGACATTTCAGTTTATTACTTACTTACTACTAACTTTATTCGAAACACATTTTTCGGACAACATCCTATATGACACTGAATGTACCTGCGTGATTATATCATTGCAAGATATGTACGCTGAGGTGACAAACGTCATGGGTTAGCTCCTAATATCAGTCGGACCTCCTTTTGCCCGAAATATTGCAGCATATCGACATGGCATGGACTAAACAAGTCGCTAGAAGCCCCTGCAGAAATATTGACCCATGCTGCCTCTACAGCCGTCCATAACTGCGAAAGTGCTCACGGTGCAGAATTTTGGACACGAACAGACCCCTCGATTATGTCCCATAAATGTGCGATGGGATTCATGTTGGCCGATCTCGATGGCTCGAATTGTCCAGAATGTTCTTCAAACCAGCTGTGAACAATTGTGGTGCGATGACATGTTCGGGAACATGAAATCCATGAATGGTAGCGAATGGTCTCCAAGCCGATGTTCAGACTGACCAGAGGACCCAGACCATTCCATGTAAGCACAGCCCACACCATTACGGAGCCACCACCAGCTTGAACAGTGCCTTGTTGACAACCTAGGTCAATGGCTTCGTCAAGCCTGCGCCACACTCGACACTTACCATCAGCTCTTATCAACTGAAATCTGGACTCATCCAACCAGATCACGGTACTTCAGTAATCTAGGGTCCAACCAATATGGCCACGAGCCAAGGAAAGGCGTTGTAGGAGATGTGTTGTTCGCAAAGACACTCGCGTCACTCACATGCTGCCATAGCCCATTAACGTCAAATTTCGCCGCTCTGTCCTAATGGATACGTTCGTCGTACGTCCCACATTCAATTCTGCAGTTATTTCATGTTTTGTTGCTTGTCTTTCAGCACCGACAGCGCTACGCCAACACCGTTGCTGTCAGCCGTTAAGCGAAGGGCGTCGACCACCGCGTTGTTTATGGTGGGAGTTGATGCAAGAAATGTAGCATTCTCGGCACACTTTTGACACTGGATCGCGGAATATTGAATTAGCTAACGATTTCCGAAACTGAGTGTCCCATGCGTGTAGCTCCAACTACTATTTCGGGTTGAAAGTCTTAATTCTCGTCGTGCGGCCGTAACCACATCGGAAACCACTTCAGATGCATCGCCTGAGTAGAAATGGCAGCTCCGCCCATACCTTGTGTACGGGATACGACCACCATTTGTATATGTGCATACTACCATCTCACTGATGACACGTATCCACACACACACACGCCCATGGTGGTAGTGGGGACCTTATTCCCACAATATTTTTATACAAATAACAAGTAAAGTACCTAACAAATTTGGTTGAAATTGCCTTTGAGAATAAGGAGGATTAAGCGATACTAGCAGGAAGATACTGAATCTGGGAATAATGAGCAAGATGCTAATGCGGAAAAGGACCCTATCCTTGAAGAAACAGAGGCTAAGGTACAATAAATACATCAAATTTCTGACAAAAGAGCTATTGACAGAGAAAGACAACATGACGCAAAATCTACCCTCATTAATATTAACGGTGGTAAACTAAAGAAAAATAATTAAAATTTTCAATGGAAACAAAAACGTTTATAGATGTTTATCAAGAAGCATTCAGGATAATTGGTAAGCTTCATGCAAGCGCATACCATTTGAAATACCCAAAAAATAAGAAAGAACTAGGTCAACGAAGACCAGGTCATCGTAGCCTTTCAAAACTAGCGGTATTTAGGTGCTGTAGGGAGTATGCCACTCTTTGGTGACCACACGGTTGGGCGTATTGCGCGGTCCCAGCTGGATGAAACTTTATTTCCCTTGCAAGCTTCATTCTCTTCTTCTGTTCTATCTGTGGTATACACATGTGCTATTACTTTATAAAAATTTCCGATTAAACAAGAATGATTTCCGAAAATGGCTTTACCTGAATGATGACTTATGAGAGAATATGAGAGTTAGTTTCCAATAGTAAATTCTAAATGTTAAAATAACAGTGGGTAGCTTTTGAGCACCAATGGTGGCTAAACAGTGGTTGAAGTAAATAAATAATAAATAAGATCCACAGGAAGTATTGGTAACAGTTCAAAAATGGTTCAAATGGCTCTGAGCACTATGGGACTCAACTGCTGTGGTCATTAGTCCCCTAGAACTGAGAACTACTTAAACCTAACTAACCTAAGGACAACACACACATCCATGTCCGAGGCAGGATTCGAACCTGCGACCGTGGCAGTCGCACGGTTCCGGACTGCACGCCTAGAACCGCGAGACCACCGCGGCCGGCAGGTAACAGTAAAATACAGATATTTGAATTAAGAGAAGTAATTGAGGCTGGAAATTCCTAAAATCCGAAGCGATAATGTCTGCATAAATTATTAATTTTAATGTTGGTAGTAAGGTGGTCTGTAGGCTCGAGAGGGTAATCAAATGATGCTACTAGAGACGAGTCACAGCATTTTGATATTAACTAAAGGAGATATGTGAAAGCAGTGTCAGGATCACACCAAAAATATATGTAAATAGTGAGGTCAGGAGGCTGACGAAGAATCAAAGGAGAAAAAAGCGTCGAAATATATGGATAAGTGAAAATGGGAAGAAACAGGAGAAATGAATTCAGTAGACTGACGTATATGGTAAAATGGTGGAAAACTGGTGTGAGTTCCCTCAAGGCCCCTAAAGGGGGTTGAGAAACGCGTGTTCTTGCTTAAGGCAGATGATGGCTATTTAACAGAGAAATATTGACACTTATGGACAACAATATAGATAAACAAGTGTGTTAAGAAATGCAACTTGTAGATTATTAGTATGTTATAATAAAAAAGAACTTTTTAATGGTGTTTCTAACAAAGGGTAAAGTAATTGCCGTCGAAATAATGACTTCTTTAGAATACTAATCCGAACGATAATTGAGCCAGATGAAGATGGAATTTACAGAGGTTTCTCGATTTTCTAAGTAAAGCAACATCTAAAGTAATAAAATAAATTACAAACCACCGCAAAATGTGACTATTTTAAAATATATATTGACTTTCAGAGCTTAATAGCTGTTGTTATAAAAGAATTGCAACGTTCTTGATTTAACATCAATAATTAAGTAAAATGTCATGAGTTTTTGAAATGCCGTATTGCCAATGATCATTTTGAAAAAGTTAATAATACTTTTCTAAATAATAAAATTTTTAAAAGATAGCTTCCCAATTGTTTATATTACAGAAGGAATTTAGAAATTAGAACTATTTTGCCCTTCCTTAGATGTAAGTTGAGAACAGAAGCTTAAGCTATGTTATCGTTTCTCAGGGACATGGAGGCATCATGAAAGGCAGCCACAAGCTGTATTGTAGAAGGAACTGAGAAGGACACGTACAACAGTGACTCCTCTCCTTTCCCTTTTGGTAACAGAATATCCTGAAGAGGCCATATACAGGGTGTCCCAGCTATCTTGCCCACCCAAAATATCTCTGGAACAATAACAGCTATTGGAAAACGACTTTCACCGGTATTAATGTAGGGCTCGGGCCCATGAATGTACATATTTGGAAACATTCTAAAGCGAAAGCATATGTGTTTTTTAACACAAACTTATGTATTTTTAAATGGACCTCCTACATTTTTTCTTCAGCAATCCATAGCATGACAAAGCACATACACAATGGCGTTGATTGCATCGCAATATTCCCATTATGTCCTGAGATATTAAGACGCGAAGTTGACGCTAGCGCACGTCCTGAGGCTCAGGGGTGAACCCCATGCTGCACGGAATCGCGATGTGACTGACATGCGTAATCACACTTCCATATTTATAAAGAGGTCCGAAACGAATAATACGGTCTGCTGCCATCCTGCATTAACGTTGTACATTCCAGCAGGTATTTATCTCATAGGCTAGGGGTGATGCGGTTCTGTAACATATCTGTGTACCGCAACGTTAGTCACAAAGTTAACTTCGCTTATCGTTAATGCGTTACTAAAAAGGTAATGCCGTTCAACGTTAAAACTTTACTTTACTGTAGATCTAGCGCAAGTGACAGTTAATCATTCACTCGTAATAGTACAATTCATGTTGATGGTTTTAGTGAAACGAGCAAGTGGACTATAAGTTTTACGTTGTTTAGGTAAAAATGTTTTTATTTGGGAAGTTCAGGTAGGACATAGAAGATAAATGTAAACATGTTTAACCAATTAGTTTTATTATCACATAATTATCAATGTTATGTTTATCTAATGCGTTAAATGAGAAACAGTTGCAAACAAATGTTTCTTAACATCACTGGGTAAAATGGCCCTTCCACTGTGATACCAGCACTACATACTAAACATAGAGTTCACATCTCATACTCAAAGTGATGCCCATTGGCTTGCATACATAGGGTCACTCTGCGGATGAAGGATGCCCCACTTCGTCCTGCTGTTTCCTCTTTAATGCCTGTACAAGCATCAATAATGCGTTGCTTTATGTCCTCTGGTGTTGTTGGTTCATGTTGGTAAACAGCATCCTTCTATGCTCCCCAAAGAAAATAATCCAGCGGTGTAAGGTCCGGAGATGGGGCTGGCCACCTATCTGGGCCACCTCGTCCAATCCACCTACCAGGGAACTTACGGTTCAGAAGTCGTCATGCTCGTAAGGCGTTATGTGCAGGGCATCCGTCATGCTGATACCGCATGACCATGCTCCGGTTCAGAGGTACGGTGTCCAAGAGAACAGGAGGATTGTGTCGTATAAATCTGGAGTAATGTCTGCCATTTTGGATGCCATTTATAAAGAAAGGTCCGATAATGGTATCTCCAATAATCCCACACCAAACATTAACTTTCCACGGACGTTGATGCTCTACCTGACAGAGCCATTTTGGATTGTCTGCGGACCAATAATGCATATTCCTCATATTGACAATTCCTGTGTTGGAGAATGATCACTCGTCGGTAAAGAGAACATCTGCAAAAAAATTTGGATTAGTCAGAAGTTTTTGCTGAGCCCACCGACAAAATGTTACCCTATTGCAGAAGTCATATCCATGAAGATCCTGGTGCAAATAGACATGGTAAGGATGAAATTTATGACGTTTAAGAATACGCTGTGCACTTGATTTCGACACACCAACTTCACGTTCAATTTGACGTGTGCTGATTTGCGGATTCACAGCTATGGTAGCGAGCACAGCAACTTCAGCACATTCATCTGTGCGTGTTGTAGGACGATGTCGAGGTCTTGGATTTAAGCTTCCCGTATCACGTAGACGAGATGTGAGACGACCAAATATCCGGTGCGAAGGCGATGGCTTGTCAGGGAATCGTCTTATGTACAGTCGTTCTGCCTGAACAGCATTTCGTCCACCTACAACAGGGAACAGTACAGGTATGCAGAGTAGGGTAGAAAACAGACATATATTAATAATCATAATGTTCGCTAACAGTACTACCAACAAACAAGCAATCTCATAACGTATTTCCCGTCAACGTACATTCTTCATAGATCAGCAGCATTTCTACCATACCTTCATGTGTGTACATATACTGTACAGTATAAGTTCCACAACACAACGTTTATTCACAATGTGTACTACCTCCGTGCCGTCACTAGATTACTCTGATGCACGACTACACTGGCAAGCGGTGTACAGCACGCCAAAGCAACAACAAATGGGATACTCGGAGCGTGGTGGAGTACAGGAGTTTGCATGGGTCGCAAATCGTAAACAAGGCGAAGTGGTAACTGTGGCAGTATTGGGAACTACGTTGGACACTTGACTAGGTATAGCCAGGGCCTGCGCGACAGGCACAATGGGTCATATAACGCATTAGATAAACCTTATTTTGGGTGTGCAGGATAAATAAGACAACCTGACGGGTGTACACCGATCGGTACTGGTTCATATTGTGTTCGCAGATACGTAAAACGTGCAAGAGGGAAACCATTATGTGCTTATGAGGGTTGATGGCAGCAGACGGTATTATTCGTTTCGGACCTCTTGATAAGTATAGAGGTGTGATTACACATGTCAATCACATCGCGATTCCGGGCAGCATGGGGTTCACCCCTGAGCCACAGAACGTGCGCTAGCAGCGCATGTCGGGTACTTCAAGCATCAACTTCGCGTCTCAGTATCTCGGGATGTAATGGGAATATTCCGATGCAATCAACGCCATAGTGTATGTGCTTTGTCATGCTATGGATTGCTGAAGAAAAAATATAGGAGGTCCATTTAAAAAAACATAAGTTTGTGTTAAAAAACACATATGCTTTCGTTTTAGAATGTTTCAAAACATGTACATTCATGGGCCCCAGCCTTACATTGATACCGGTGAAAGTCGTTTTCCAATAGCTGTTCTTGTTCCAGAGATATTTTGGGTGGACAAGATAGCTGGGACACCCCGTATAGTAATATCTCATCCCCTACCTTAAATGTTTTAGTGAAGGCTCGTATGGACACACACCACAGTGCCTATGGTTGTAATTAAATGAGTGAGTACTGAAATGTGAAATGTTTTTGTGTATTTCTCTTTCAGATAAAGATTGAAAAACTAAACCACAAAAGTAATTTTGTAATAATTGAAAATTTTATGTTTCTATGTTATTTATGTATATGATTTGTGAAAATCATCTATATATATACATTGCAATCTCACCACAAAAAAATTCCGAAACCTCCCAACAGTAAAAAAAATATAATTATTTATAGCATTAAGATTTTCCTTAACCTCCCAATAGTACAAAAAATAATTATATCATACACATTCGGCGTAACTACCCAACAGTAAAAATATGTATAGCATTGACATTTAGTGTAACCTAGCAACAGTTTACTATTCCGTACCCTACCATTAATAACGTGACTAATTTCTTAATAAAATTGTGGCTTATTTATGACCTTGTAATAATTGCCTGTGAATTTAAACTGGTAAATTTTTGGACGTCAGCAGTGCTGCGTCATGGCCCTGAGAGATCATACTGAATAAATTGAAAAATCTAACCTCAATGAAGTTTCCGGATAACGCATATATATCTGCTCTTATAATAAATTTTTCTGGCACAGCCCAGTGCAATGTTGGCCGATAGATTTGTCATGTATTAAAGGTAACAACTGATTTTTCTTTACAGTAATCGGGATGACCATGGATTGGAGAAATTAGTAAATTCTTTAAATTGAGATGAATGATTGTCAAAAGTCAATTTTTATAAGAAAGATTATTATTTAGAGATTTTTTTAAAACACTTACATGAGACTTGATATAACAATACTACATATGCGAGAGGCTGCTTTTACCTTATACTACAATGCTCAGGCTCCGCCATCGCTCCCCACGACCGGTCCAGGCAACTCGATACACACGGCTGCTAGCTACTACTTACTCCTACTGCTACACCGTTCTTACTGCTGACAACACTGCTCTCTGGTCTGAGATTCTCTTATAGCTTACATATCGCAGGTAACGCGAGCAATCCATCGAAATTACATCTGCTCGAGTGCGCTAGCAACAAATTCCTTAATCAAGGACCTCTTACAATATATATACTATCAACAATAGCTCCGAAAGTATAATAGAAGCTGAAAAGTTTGTGGAACAAAAGTTGCATGGGACAACGGGGGCCATAACATTACGTTGGTATTTTGTCGCTAGGTGGGGTCGCTTCAGAGATATGAAGGTCAACGTTGCTTTTTAAATGGGGTGCTATAGTTTGGTACTTATTTTCTGATAGCGGCTATCGAGACGAATCCAGTTATGTGTAACAGTAAGGTCAATGAAGGTCAACGAAGGTCACAAAGGTGGCATGAACGTCCATTTACATGGATTTTCAGTTGCCCCATAACGCATGTTACGCAAATTAACATTTCCACGTTTCGTGAATGTAGCCGCATCAGCAAATAAAATCAAATTAATAAATGTGTCATCCCTCTGAATCTGAAGCTGAGCCCATCGACACAATTCAATGCAACTCATGCAATCCGTACCAGTTAATTCTTGGTGGTGACCGATATGGTAAGGATGATACTTGTGGCGATGCAGAACACGAAGAACATTACACTGCCTCATGCCAGATTCCATTGCGATTTGACGCGAACTAACACAAGGATCTCGAACCACATTGGCAAGATAACCAGTTTCTGTTTCCTTATTAGTAACTTTCCATTGCCGGATATATTTCCCATGCGTTAAAAATCCAGTTTTTCTCAATTTATCATACACATATTTAAACGTACGACGTGTAGGGGAAGTATGTTGAGGATATCTTTCAGCGTATAAGTCTTTAGCTCTTACTGAATTTCGTTGGCATTCTCCATAAATGAGAAGCATATCGACTTGTTCTTCGAAGGAATACATAATTCACAGTCGCTTGATTCGACGACACTGGTCTTACCGTTCCTATCAGTGTTGTATTGCGAAACCGTCGAATGGTGTTCAGATGCCAATGGCGCGGTTAGATGGATACGCAGTATTCGGCAAATATTTAATATTTTCACAATATATGAAAGAGAATTGTCAGAGCATGAGCTTCGATAAGTCCCTAAGTGATAAGGAATATCACGCAATTCATGACAAGAAGATTGCAGCACTGCACTGATACCAATAGTCGTCACTCGAACACCTTCTGTAAAAGGACGACGTTCAGGCCACCTTTGCGACCTGTGTTGACCTTCAAAGACCTTATTGTTACACATCACTGGATTCGTCTCGATGGCCGCTATCAGAAAATAGGTACCAAACTATAGCATCCCATTAAAAAAAAATTGTTCTTCATATCTCTTACGCGGCCCCACCTAGCAGCAAATAACCAACGTTATATTGTGGCCTATCATACTTTCGGAGTTATTCTAGGTGGCAATAGTTAGTGACTCACCCTGTATATATATGGTTAATTTTGTGTGTGTGGTGTTAAGAAAAAATTAACTAAAACCAGTTAGATTTCAAAGAGGTCAGCTATAGTAACATCACCTGTTACTTATATTTAAATTTTTTCACAAAAATGAATAGCCGGCCTTGGTGGCCGAGCGTTTCTAGGCGCTACAGTCTGGAACCGGGCGACCGCTACGGTCGCAGGTTCGAATCCTGCCTCGGGCATGGATGTGTGTGATGTGTTTAGGTTAGGTAGGTTTAAGTAGTTCTAAGTTCTAACGGACTGATGACCTCAGAAGTTAAGTCCCATAGTGCCCAGAGCCATTTGAACCATTTCAACAAAAACGAATAGAGGGTGATATAGCAAAACAAGTGCTGTACCATTGTGAGAGATGCAGGGGCGAGCGAGTATGCTTGGGCCTACCCCAGTTCACTACTAATGGTGACACGTCACCATAACGTGCCTGTGCGTAGCATACAAAGTATTGCATAGTCTATGAGTGAAATTAAAAACTAAAATAAGTTTCCATACTTTCTCAGTGTATGCTTCAGCATATTAATGTTAATATTGTGAAGTCTCAGAATGCTCTATTAATATGTTTCGGTAAATATATTATTTTAAGAAAAAAAGAGACGCTAATTAAAGAACCTATAAAGCTAGAAATTGTTCAGAATGTGCAGATATATGCCAATCAAAAGTTACAAGTCTCTACTTGATCGGAGCAATAGTTCAAACTATTGGTATTACCTCAACGAACGACATTGTGCGATCGTCAAGAACCCTAAATACAGTCAATATTTTTCTAATTATCTTTGGAGCGCATTCCATAATCCTCCTCGCAGTTCAATAGTTCAAAAATTTGAAGGCGCTAAATATTAGACTCAGAAAGATGAAAATTCGTATGTAGCCTCAGTTTGGCATAAAACCAAGACATATATAACATCAGTAAGCTACCTCTATTAGTTTTCAAGTTATTGACTAGAAGCTAAATTTGGAAAGCAAATGTCCCTATTGATAAATGTAAATGTCGTGTAACTAGGGCCTTCCGTCGGGTAGACCGATCGCTGGGTGCAAGTCTTTCGATTCAACGCCACATCGCCGACTTGCGCGTCAATGGAGATGAAATGTTGATGATTAGTACAATACAAAAACCAGTCCCTGAGCGGAGAAAGTCTCCGACCCAGCCGGGAATCGAACCCGGGCCCTTACGATTGACATTCTGTCGCTCTGACAACTTTTTTTTTTTACAAAAATGAAAAAAAGGATAAAGGATTTTGGAAGTTATGTTTTTTTGTTTATTTTATTTTATTTTATTTTTATGTAAATGGATAAAGGAAAGCCGTTCTTCTTCGGCTACATAAACAGAATAATAGGAAGTCGTCCCATTACGACATAAGGATGCTCTATACTATAGTCCGCTCCGAATTTTTCGATGACTGTTGTCTCGTTGCTGTGTTATTTCCGTTGTTTGTTCTATCTCATAAAGAAAGGAACTGGAAAGAGGTGCTATGGTTATCTTCTCATGTCATCGATAATCCAGCTGCGAGGCGGATTATGGAATGCGCTCCAAGGATAATTAGAAAAATATTGCCTGTATTTAGGGTTCTTGACGATCGCACAATGTCGTTCGTTGAGGTAATACCAAAAATCGGGTACTGTCTTTTCGCCATTACCATATAGGTATTCAACAGCGTGGCCGCTAATCCACGTCACAGAGTTCGTTTTTGCTCTTGGGAAATACATCTCATCGGGGAAAAGAAGTGATCGGGTAGTTATCCTGTCGGGAGTCGTGCGTGTGAGAAAAGCCAGTATCTGGCGCACCAAATACCAAACGTCCTTTGTCGACCCGCATTCGAAACGATGTTCATCCGTGTCCATCACTTGGCATGTGGCACACAAGGGTGAATCATCAAGGTGGATGTGATGTAGGCGGAACTGGCACAACTGTTTCCCATTACAGTTACGTACCATGCAGATTGCATGTCAGTATCAAGGGTAGTGGCATTTACTGCCTGCCACTCAGCGCGCCACTTTGTAGTGGGGTGTTTGCTTTCAATCACATTTGGCGTCCTGTTCATTTGCATGACAGCATATATCGCCCTCGTCATTATCAAGCGTGTGGGTAGTAGTGCAGTACGGATGTAACTTAATTCAAGGAAGAATTGGCCAATATAGAAGAAAGGTGCTGGGATGTCCTCTATGATGTCCTATATCATCACAGGGGGTGCGAGTGAAGTAGTTCGTAAGGCCTCCAGTAAGAGACTCGTGAGGCACGTCGGGCTTCGTCGCCACAGTTGCAGGTGACAGCTGACGAACAGGGCCTCCGCTCTCTTCTGAACACGACAAAGGCCTAGACCCCTTCTGCTCCTCGGGAGGGTTAGGGACTCGTAACGAATCTTAAATAACATGCCAGTATTAACAAATCATCCCGACATGCGGTGAGTCAGATTAGGTGGTATCGAGAGTATCCGTGCGAAATGGGGGATACGTGACGCCAAACAGACGTTAGCATATCGCGTCCGTTGCAGGAGGTCTAAATGTCTAAGAGGCTGGTCACTGATTTCTGCTCTCATCTGATTCAATAAACACCTGTAGTTAAGGGCTGTTGAACTCACATGTCAGATGTGAATTCAATGCCTAGACAGCGGATTGTGTCACTGATTCGTAGCGGTGCGACGCTCTCGTCGGGTAGACTTCTGCCTATAGACAGGGCGTGCGATTTGTGGAGATTGAGATGGCTCCCCGATCCCGCGCCGTAGGTCGCCACCTACGCCACTGCTGCACGAACATCGTCATTACTGCGAGGAAGGAGTACCAGACCATCTGCATAGGCAGTGCAGCGAAAAGTGTGTCCACCAAGGGACATCCCAGTCAGGCGTTGTCGGAGGCCGCAGAGGAGTGGTTCCAAGACGAGGGCGTACAATATCGCCGAAAGAGAGCAGCCTTGTATCACCGATCGCTGGATCTGCATCGGCGGCGTGAGACAGCCATTATATAACACCTTGGACGTCGCACCGCGTAGGAGACGAATCAGTACCTTAACTATGGTGTCCGGATACCCCATGTGTCGCAGTACCTCCATCAATAATGTGCGGTCGACTCTTTCAAAGGTTTGGCTGAAGTCGAGTGAGGCCAAAACTCCTGGCAGTTGGCGAGTTTTGGCTATCGCGATCATACCTCGATATCGGCACAGTGCAGTGCAAATATTATGGTCACCACCTAACGATGCCTGGTCCTACGACACAACACATTGTACCGATCGCTTTAGGCGTGCCGCCAGAAGCCGGGTGAAAATCTTCAAGTCACTGTTGAGTAAGGTCAAGGGGCGTTAATCACTGATCCTGGATCCGCCTCGTGGTTTGTTTATGGGCACAATCAGTCCTTCTAGGACAGCCCCAGGGATCTGCGTCGTGGGAGACGTAAGATCGCGGCAAATACCGGTCCATGCTGGTGCCAGAAACTGTTGATGTGTCCGGTAAAATTCCAGAGGAATGCCATCAGTTCCGAGGGGCTTATGAGCAGCCCCCAACTGTATTGCTTCAAGGATTTCCTCTTCCGTTACATCTGCAGTCAAATCCGCTGCTGCTGTCGTAGAGATCGTGCCATAAGTGAGTTGAGAGACTTCCGCGATCACCTCTGGGGGATGTCGGTGTTGCGAATACAGCCTAGTGTAGTTAGCATGAAGGGCGTTTCCTATATCGCGCTGGGTATCAAGGCTGCAACATCTCGCCCGTAGCCTATCAACATCTTCCGGAGGGCTGGATTGGCGCAGCGTTAACACCATGGCAGTGTAGACAGGTAGGTGCCACGCCGGCGGCTACAAGAATCCGACGTGTTCTCTATAAGGCGGCAATACTCCTGAGAGGCTCGGTGGGCGACGCTCAACTCCCAAGGAGCACGGCTGTGCCACACCATCTGGTGGCCGAGGGTAATGGCGCAGATGTAGGCCTCGCGGTCAGAAAACGCTGTGAGCCAAACTATGATAGCTCTCGTCCCCACAGCTATGGAGCGCGAGATGTAAATCCGGTCGATGCAGCTGGAGTACCACTCAGCTACCGGAGGCGGACGTCCCTATTGATAATAGATTAAGTATCACTTCTGTTCGAGTTACAGCATTCGATCACACTGATGAAACAATACAGCTGCACAAAGTTTCAAAACTTTAATGTAAATAACAATCATTACAAGGAATCTTAAAGAGGCAGTTTAGAGGTCATGTTCTATGTCGCTTCTGTTCTAGATATTCTAGCCAGCTAAATTTAAATGCATTCAAGCTAAGACTTTTTCAGTAACTAAGGCCAACTTAACTCGATTCACAAAAAAATTAAGAAAGACTGTAAATTGTTAAATGGCAGCGATGTTAATAAATCCGTGTCTGGTAACGTGGTCCTTTAGATGCTGCTACCTGTGCCTGAAGCGGTTGGTAGCAGATGTTCTATTCGGTGGTCCGCTGCCCCATGTACACTACTGGCCATTAAAATTGATACACCAAGAAGAAACGCAGATGATAAAAGGGTATTCATTGGACAAATACATTATACTAGAACTGACATGTGATTACATTTTCACGCAATTTGGATGCATACATCCTGAGAAATCAGTACCCAGAACAACCACCTCTGGCCGTAATAACGGCCTTGATACTCCTGGGCATCGAGTCAAACACAGCTTGGATGGCGTGTACAGGTACAGCTGCTCATGTAGCTTCAACACGGTACCACAGTTCATCAAGAGTAGTAGTGACTGGCGTATTGTGACGAGCCAGTTGCTCGTCCACCATTGACCAGACGTTTTCAATTTGTGAGAGATCTGGAGAATATGCTGGCCAGGGGAGCAGTCGAACATTTTCTGTATCCAGAAAGGCCCGCACAGGACCTACAACGTGCGGTCGTGCATTATCCTGCTGAAATATAGGGTTTCGCAGGAATACAATGAAGGGTAGAGCCACGGGTCGTAACACATCTGAAATGTAACGTCCACTGTTCAAAGTGCCGTGAATGCGAACAATAGGTTGCCGAGACGTGTAACCAGTGGCACCCCATACCATCACGCTGGGCGATACGCCAGTATGGCGATGACGAATACACGCTTCCAATGTGCGATCACCGCGATGTAGACAAAGACGGATGCGACCATCATAATACTGTAATCAGAACCTGGATTCATCCGAAAAAATGACGTTTTGCCATTCGTGCACCCAGGTTCGTCATTGAGTTGCGATAGGCTTCAATCCGACCATTATCGAAGTGTGAAACGTGATGGTACGCATTTCTCCTCCTTACACGAGGCATCACAACAGCATTTCACCAGGCAACGCCGGTCAACTGCTGTTTGTGTATGAGAAATCCGTTGGAAACTTTCCTCATGTCAGCACGTTGTAAGTGTCGGCACTGGCGCCAGACTTGTGTGAATGCTCTGAAAAGCTAATCATTTGCATGTATATCTCCATGGTTCAGGAGGGGAGGGGGGGGGGGGGGGGGGGGGGAATTGTCCACAACATTCTTCAAATTATTTGCATATTATCACCAATAAAAATTCTGTCGTTGTTTGGGAATATGAAGTCCATCAAATCCTGGAAATCGTCTCCATGCCATTTGCAGTCATTGATCGGTTCATTTGGATCAGAGGAGCCAGTCCATTCCCTGTAGATACAGCCCACACCATAATGGAGCCACCACCAGCTTGCATATGGCTTGTTGACCACTTAAGTCTATGGTTTCGCGTAGTCTGCGCCACACTACCCTACCATCAGCTCTTACCAGCTCATCCGACCAGTCTACGGTTTTCCAGTCGTCTAGGATCCAACCGATACGGTCACGAGCCCAAGAACAGCGCTGCATGCAATGTCGTGCTGTTAACAAAGGCACTAGCGTCGGTTGTCTGCTGTCGCAGCCCATTAACTCCAAATTCGCCGCACTGTCTCAACGGATACTTTCGTCTATGTCCCACTTTGGTTTTCGTGGTTATTGCACGCGGGGTTGCTTGTCTGTTAGCACTGACTAAGCAAACGCCAATGCTCTGGGTCGTTAAGTGAAGGCCTTCAGCCACTGCGTTGACCATGGTGAGAGCTAATGCCTGAAATTAGGCACTCTCGATACACTCTTGACACTGTGGGTCTCGGAATATTGAATTCCCTAACGATTTCCGAAAGGGAATGTCCCGTGCATCTAGCTCCAACTACCATTTCACGTCGGAAACGTTTGGCATGAATCGCCTGAGTACAAATGACAGCTCCGCCAATGCAATACTTTTTTATATCTCGTTTGTGCGATACTACCGCAACCTACATTGTGTATATCGCTGTCACATGACTTCTGTCACATCAGTGTAAGGGACTGACGAACTCGTGGTTTGATCCCTTTAACCACATCAATCCGTCCATCCTATTATTCATCGTTATGTTAGGTCATGCATCGTATAACAAGAGCAAAATACCGTGCTGTCACTTCAGAACAAATTAATATGTTTGTACTGCTCTTGAAAAACACAAAAAAAACCGACACGGAATGCCTTGTCTGAAGTAGTACCAGAATGTAGGTGATAGATTTTTATGTGGACCCCCATTTCGCCCTGTATGAAACAGACAGGAGAGGTCTACAAAGATGAGAACATTGACGCTTTATAGATGAGGTGACGCATTGGCACCTCTTTGGACTCACACTTCAACTTCTCATGCAGCTTAAGGATTTAGTTCTTCCATTGTATGTCGAAGTTGGCAGGCTGGTTCCTTTAATACTGACACGGTCGACTGTCTTCTCCAAATGGAGCTGGTTGTCCATCTCTAAGGCTCTTGTTGTCGACGGACGGAACTCCTGCAGTCTTCATTTAGAGTGGCGCTCATTTGCTATGGAATTCAAAGACTGCACCACCCAGTAGGCTATAACTGGAGCACAGGAATAATTAAAGCCCGTTTATTACAAGAGATTTTAAATCACAGCTTTGCATTGCTCCATAATTAACGTTCAGGTTCAAGCAGTTCTCTCATCTCTCGTGTTACCAAATTGCCTCTGCACAAAATTCTACCGCCTGAGACTGCAGCTGCAGCCAGATGGTGACCAGGTGTACGGTGGGTCTCCAGGGGGCGCTTCATCGTGCTCACTCCACTCTTTCTCGCAGTTCACCAACCCATCAAGACTTGTGGCATTCAACGTGTAGTCGTGACACGGTGCATCGATGGGATTAGTATCAGGTGAAGATTGCAAAGGACTACAACCCTCTAATCCAGGGGTACCCAACAAAATTTTCTCGAGGACCCCCTCATCGAGCATGATTGGTACCTTGTAACATCACAGTATCAAGTACCTAAAAAAGGCAAATTAAGAGTCTTTTTATACGTTTTCTATTTTTCATACTTAGAAAAAACAATGACATATTCATTCTTGAAAAAAATATTGGGTGATTATTGTTCAAAATCTTTGTCTTCAAATCTGGTTGTTTAGTATAACAAATTCCTTAAAAAAATTAAAATTAAGTATGAACTGAAAATGACAGGAAAAAATTAAAACTGAGTGTACTGGTCTTTCAAGTGTACTACACTTGAGATTGCATTGAGCAGACGTGTGTGAAAAATAAGAAAATACTAATTTCATACAAGGTATTATTTATTTGAAAAAATACAGTTACAACAGAGTATTCCATGAGTATACAGTTAGTTTTAATTTTCAGTTCTTAATGAGATGAGTTCAATCTGACCTTTGAGTCTATTATTAGGTTCCAAACTTGAAACTTTCGCTCTGAAATCCGACCGCATGTCGATCCAATTCCTATATTTGTTTTTCATGAAACACATAGAAGAAAATGCTTGCTCACACCGATATATGGTTGCAAATGGAAGGATCTTTTACAGTGCCTAATATCCAAGTTTCTTGTAGTCCCTGCGTGCTGATGCCCAGAAGTCTGTAATTTTATCACCGATGAAAGTGTTTATCATCGTACCACAGCTGATCAGATCCACAAGTTGATCTTGTTCCTCTTCAGTGAGGCCTTGGATTTTGTCTATTTCTTCACAGCTGAAGGGATTTCGAATCCATCTGTGGTCTGGATCAGGTTCAGGGAAATACTCTCTAAAAGTGGTGGCTAGGATGCGTAGTTGCTGGGCTACATTGATCTTGATCTGGTCAGGCAAACTCTTCTCTGATGACTCCAAGAATTGTTATCAAGTAGAAAAGTTAGTTAGTGACTCGTTTTCAATCCTTGGCGCCCAGATCTGACACTTTTTTATCATAGCACTAATCTTATCCACAACTTTGAACATGTCTACATTTTTTCCTTGTAAACTCAAGTTTAACACATTCGAGTGTTCAAACACATCAGTTAAGCACGCAACTAAGCAAAACCAAGAGAAGTTAGTGAGAAAATCCGCGTACTTTGTGTCAAGAAGAAAGACACGAACCTCGTCACTAAGTTCAAAAAATCTTGAGAAGACCCTATCTCTAGAAAGCAATCTTACTTCCGTATGAATAAAACGTTGCTCATGCTCACTGCCAATCTCTTTACACTCTAGGAAGACGCTAGACGCAGAAGTTAGCGTTCGATAAAGCTCTGCTCATGCAGGAAGCGGCCAAAACAAAAAATCTGTTATTATACGAAATATATTTAATGTATTTTTTATTCTAATAGCATCTTTCTGACCCCTCTGGCATAGCTCGCGGAACCCTGGGGGTCAGCGGACCACCTGTTGGGAACCACTGCTCTAATCAATACAACCATGTCGTGACGTGAATCCTGTTCTTTTATGGCATTTAAGTCCAGTGTTTATGTCCTAATCCTGGTGATACCTCAGGGCTGTAACCGATTAGAGTATTTTACGAGGGGCGTTCAGTAGGTAATGCAACAAACTTTTTTTCTTGGCCAATTTCAGTTGAAAAAATGCGAAATTTTTTCTGGAAGATCGTGGAATATTCTCGCTTCTGCCCCTATAGTTTCATGAAGTTTCAGTTGGTGGCGGCGCTACACGTAGCCTTAAAATGGCGTCTGCAACGGAGGTGCGTTCCAAGCAGAGAGCTGTCATTGCGTTTCTTTGGGCGGAAAACCATAGCATTGCAGACATGCATAGGCGCTTGCAGAGTGTCTACGGAGATCTCGCAGTGAACAAAAGCACAATGAATTATTGGGCGAGGCGTCTGTAATCATCACAGTACGATCGCGCAAACCTGTCCTGCCGGCAGGCCACAAAAAGCTGTATCTCCTGACATGTTGAAACGTGCGGACTCTCTCATTCGAGGTGATCGACGGATCACAATCAAACACCTCACGTCACAACTGCGCTGACACACTCATCCCACCAGTTGAGGTACTCAAAGGTATGTACTATCTTTAGGAAATTGAAGGGACGACTTCAGCATGTTCGTCGCCACGCGAACGGACTCTTCCTTCTCCAACACAGCGCGAGGCTTCACACAAGTCTGCTAAACAAAGAGGAGCTCACAAAACTTGATTGGGCTCTTCTTACTCGTCTACACTACAGCCCACATTTCGTACCTTCCGACTTCCGTTTGGCCCAATGAAGGACGCACTCTACGAGAAGCAGTATGTGGATGGTGGGGAGCTTACTGATGCAGCAAGACCTTGGCTCCGACGTTGACCAGTAGGTGGCATAACGTCGTCGCATTGATCGGAGATAATGTTGAAAAACAGGGTTTCGTAGCCAAAAGAGTGGGCATTATATGGTGTATTGGAAACATGAATAAAACAAATTTTCAGAAAAAAGTGTAGCATTACTTATTTAAGCACGTCGATGTGGGCGAGCGGCTCTAGGCGCTTCAGTCTGGTACCGCGCGACCGCTACGGTCGCAGGTTCGAATCCTGCCTCGGGCATGGATGTGTGTGATGACCTTTTTTTACGACTGATTGAGCCGTTGCGACACGAGACATTTTTTTATATTTCTTTTCTCTTTGTTCTTTTCAGGTTCCGCCAACGAAACAAAAATTAAATATCCCCCTGAACTTTTAATAATATAAAAAAGGAGAAAGGAAAGGGTATAATACTTTATTATATTTTACTTGTTGTTCATTTTGTTCTTAGTCTGTTCTTGTGTATTTATTTGGATTCGAACGCAGGTCTCCTGCCCACTTTTTTTATCTTTGTTTATTTATGTAGATATCAATGTGCGAACAGTCATAGTTAATCAAGCCTGGAAAACTAAAACAGAATGAAGACACCATCGAAGATATTAAACATAAATAACAAGAAAAGAAAGCTACCACATCGTAGTTAGGCTTCCCAGCGACTGCGCCCACAGATAAAGATTGTTCAATGTATGCTCGTTTGCAGTTCGTTCTGACTTCATCTGCCACTGCCTGGAACATTCCAGCTGCACGGCTGGCTGTGAAAGGCACTCCACAGGTAGTTTGCGAAGCATTGTGGATATCTGATATGCCCGTAAATAGCATGATGTCTTTCTTGCAAATAGAGCCAGAAGTCAAGGAAATTCTTGTGTTTGTCACGACAGAGGTAATGGACCGCATGTCCACGTATCCAGGTGACAGAGTTGGTTCGGAGTCTTGGGGTAAAATGTCTCATCCGGAAACAAGAACGTGCGTGCAGATATATGCTCCGGCCTAACTCGCAAGAGATAAGCCAGCATCTGCCGCACTAGGTGCCAAACCGTTTCCGCCTCTCCACAGCTGAGGCGGTGCTCGTCAGAATCTACTGTATTACAACCCACACAATTGGGAGATTCAGCCATGTGGGTATTGTAGAGACGTTCTTGCGTCATCAGCTTCCCATTAACGACTACGTACCATTGGGAAACAACATCGAAATCAAGCATGGAATCGTGTACAGTCTTCCACACCACGCGCCACCGTACGTCAGGATATTTTAGTTCGACCACATTCAGGGAGCGGCGTTGCAGCATGTCGTGATATAGGCGTCGAGTCGTGGCCATTTATGGTGTCGTGAGCGCTACACTGCAATAACTTTGTTCTAAATAGAAACGTCGTATATAAAAGAGGGGCGTTGGGATGTCCTGTAGTGGCACAGGCGCTCTTAGTGAAGAAGGTCGTAGCGCCGTCAGAAGCACACTCGTGAGGCTCGTAGGACAACGGCGCAGCAGACATAAATGTGAGCTAACATAGAGGGCAATGGCCCTAACATGGACGTTTACTAGACCGAGACCACCTTTTTCCTTGGGGAGGGCAAGAGATACGTACCTGATCTTCAGTAACATACCAGCGGTGACGAAGTATCCCAGCGCTGCCATAATGCTACGAGCCAAGTGTTTCGGAATGGGTAGCGTTTGGGGGACATACGGTATGCGGGACGCAAGGTATACATTGGCATAATACGCCCGCTGAACGATGTTGAGGAATCGCAAGCGCTGATTTGCAATTCAGGCCCTAATTTGGTGAAGAAGGCGTCGATAATTGAGCGTCGCATGTCGTTCATGAAATCGAAGCCCAAGCAGTGGACAGTATCACGAAGCGTAAGGGGGCAATGTGTTCCTTCGGTAGCCCAATCCCGATGCTCAAGGCGACAGACTTGTCAACGTTGATTTGGCTACCAGAAGCTGTACCGTAGGTTGCAATCCAATCCAACGCCGCGGCCATATCGTCAGCTGCTCGTATGACGATCATCAAATCATCCGCATATGCGGTGCAGCGATAGATGGAACCGCCGAACTGTATCCCAGTGAGCCTGTCTCGGAGACCACACAACAAAGGTTCTAAGGTCAATGCAAATAACAATGTTGATAATGGACATCCCTGTCGTACTGATCGGCGGATCGGCATGGGTGCCGTCAGTCTTCCATTAACAAGAACTCGAGAAGTAGCCCCATGCAGAAGGCGCGTCAACACTGTGATAAAGGGGTCGGGATATTCCATGCGCCGTAGAACGGCCGTGAGGAAAGTGTGGCTCACACGGTCAAAAGCCTGGCTAAAGTCGATAGACGCCAGGGCTGCCGGCAAACCTCTCTCGCGTGCAAGGGAGATGAGATCTCTGTAATGACATAACGCAGTTCTGATGTTGTTGGGTCCCCCCAAGGACATCTGATCGCTGGACAGGACGTGCAATAGTGTGCCGCGAAGACGTTCTGATAGCAGCCTCGAAAAGATCTTGAAGTCGCTGTCCAATAACGTTAAAGGGCGATAATCGCGGACATGATTCCGTCCCTTCGGCTTATGGATGGGGACAATCAGTCCTTCCAAGAACGGTGCAGGCAACGGTATACCCGGGGACATCAATTCCTTTCAAATTTCAACCCAACACGGTATCAACAGTTGTTTAAATGCTCGATAGAACTCTAATGGTAATCCATAGATTCCTGGTGATTTATGGGGAGCTCCTTTACCAATGGCGTCGAGCACTTCCTCTTCTGTCACTTCTCCCAGTAAAGTCGGTACCATGTCTGGTGGAACTGTACCGTGGATATGTGCTATAACGGTGTCTACCGTCGCCATATCAGGGAGCACTGCTGAATAAAGTTGAGCGCAATGCCCATAGAAGGCTTCTGCTATATCTGCTTCTTCTGCCACGTGTCGTCCGTCGTCCGTTATCATGTCGGTTACCAGTGCCCTACGGCGCCTCCTGCGTTGTAGGAGCACGTGGTGCATAGATGGCCATTCTGATTCTATCATGTCTGGAGCACGCGACCGTATAACAGCGCCTTGTAAATGATGGCGTGCTAAGGAGACGAGCTGCGTCTTCGCGCGATTGACTGTGATCTGCCGGTCAGGTGAGGGCTCCATAGCAAGACATTCCCGTAGGACGGTGTAATAAA
The DNA here is from genome assembly GCF_023897955.1 of Schistocerca gregaria. Lineage (NCBI taxonomy): Eukaryota > Metazoa > Arthropoda > Insecta > Orthoptera > Acrididae > Schistocerca > Schistocerca gregaria. The sequence continues at coordinate 165,312,371 of NC_064921.1, forward strand.
AGTTCTCCGTGCTCCTCCTCCATGCCGCCGCTTCCCGGCCGTAAGCCATGAAGGTGCGCCTAAGAGCAGGCTTCGCACATTCAATCCACCAACTGAGGGTCGATCGGTAACGACCACGATGCTGTAAGGCCGCGTTCCACGACTCTTCGATAGCACCTTTACATGCCGGCTCGTACAGATGGGCGACGTTCAGTTTCCAGGGGGACCTACTGCGCCACACACGTGCAGGTTGAAGGGCAATGTGTAGGCTGTGTGGTCGATGAATGCAGTGGGCCATAGCTCTGCTCCTCTCGTCGCCTTCGATAGGGTGCTTGTGACGTAAATCCTGTCTAACCGACTTGACGAATGATTTGTATAATGGGTGTAACCAGGAGCCGCCCATGGATGTGGCGCCACGTGTCAATCAAGTTGAGGTCACGCACTAGCATTTCCAACTCCGCACACGCGACGTGATGTGGCTGCTGATCAGACGAAGATAATGTAGAGTTAAAATCTCCTCCGATCACCATATCGTCTATGCGGCCCATATCTTCCGAAAAAAAGCGGGCCCGATCTCTCCGTCTCCCTGATCCTGAAGGGGCATATACATTGATGAGTCGTACACCGTTGACAGTGACTGCCATGGCTCTTGCACTCGGTAAGTACAGTACGTCCGTAGCCGCCAAACCGTCCCGTAGCAGAACAGCCACACCACAATCGGTAGACGACGCGTGGGACATGCGGGCGGTATATCCGTAGAAGTCAGGGAAACTAGCGACACATACTTCCTGTAAGAGGGCCACGTCGACGTCCGCCACATCAAGCATGCGTTGTAGCATTGTCAGTTTGTGTGGTGCCCTTATCGCGTTGATATTGATTGTGGCAAGGCGAAAGGTGTGCTGCCTAGACTCTTCACCAAGGGTAGACGCCATGGCAATCAAAGCTAACCGCAAGAGATGGCGGACCCACCAAATCCGTTACAAATTATGAGTCTTTCACGCTAGGAATGGCACCCCCAATGCCACCCCCTCCCCTGTCACCCGTGCCCTCTTCAGGAAGTTCCTCAACATCGTCCGACCACAGTGGCTGCAACACGATGCTGTGTAGCTGATCGGCACCTAAATCTCTCTCACGTACGTCGTCTTTGGTAGAGGTAGACGGAGCGCCATCCATCGACGCGACCTGCTGCATCTGTGGTGCAAGAAGTAACTGGGCACTCGTAGTATGGGCAAGTGAACTGTCTACACAACTTAGATCCTCAGCAGGCGCTGCATCCATGCCGTCTGACGAGATGTCACCTTCTTGACCGGTTGTGTGTAGGAGGCAATCGTCAGAAGGGGTCCGCCGACGTCGCTTCCGTCGTCGCAGCGAACGTTGCTTTAGAACTTGGAGATCAGTATCCGAATGTGGGAGGCAATCCATCGTCGTATCACCTTCCGCTAGGAAAGCTGCGGTCGGGACAATGTTCGCGTCCACGTCCATCGCGTTCTGAATGTCACGTTGCGTCTGGAGTCCGTGGGACTGTTGCTGCGGTTGTTGCTGTGGAGGAGGCGACATATGGGTTGGCATCGGGGGTCGTTCCTCTTCCTCACTTGGTACTTCTGGCGTCGATGGTTGTGTCTGATCGCCAGTTTCGTCCTCAACTATGGTGCGCATCGTCGCCTGAGCGTACGTGAGGGGCAGGATTGTCGTCCCCGTCGGGGAAACGGAGTCTCCCACTGGTATCTGCGTAATTCAACGTTGTAAGCAGGTCGATCGAACATGGCCTTCCTGCCCACATCCGGAACAGGTACGCGGTTGGCCGTCGTACATGATGATTGCACGACAGCCACCGATGTTGAAATAGGACGGCACATGTTTCTTGAGCTCAAGTTTAATTTGGCGCACACCATTGTAGACCTTATACGTCGAGGTTGTTTGCCACTTTTCTGCAACGTTGCTGATAACATTGCCGTATGGTCGGAAGGCGTCCTTGACAACTTCCTCTGGGACCTCGAAGGGGAGCTCAAAAACCCTTACAGTCCTTAGGCCCATGCCTGCATGATCTACCGTCACTGCACCGATACGCTTTTCAGAATATTTGTATCGGAGAGAGTTCGAGTATTTAGACACCACTGTCACGCAGACCTCTGCACTGGTCATTTTAACATAAACCACGCTCGCCGTTATAGAAAAATGTATTCCGACGACAGTCGCCGGATCTAAACGTAGATCGTCGCGTATGAACTGTTCTATTTAATAGGCTCGAGGACGCGCGTGATCTGGTTGGAAAGTAATTTTTATCGTATCGTGGCGCCATGTGTGTGCCATAGTCGCACTGAACTTGGAACTAATACAACTTGCGCCGCGAGAAGGTAAACACAAGCAAGCGCTCACGGTCGCGCACGGCGGGGCGCAGCGGACGTCCTCGCCCTACCGCAGCCGAAAGCAGACTGAAAGCTTAGGCTAGTTAGGTGTAAGTAGTTCTAAGTTCTAGGGGACTGATGACCTCAGATGCTGAGTCCCATAGTGCTCGGAGCCATTACTTATTTAACGCCACTCGCATATCTCCCACTTACTTCTGCAACTTAAAACAGTAATCGAATACACGCAAAACATCACAGTATTTGAAATATGACCCCGTAGAGACAGAATTTAGAGGCGCCATCACTGTGTTATCAAACAAGGCTTCCTCGAGTCGTGAAGACGGCTACACCAAATGCACACTGCTTCCAGAGCGCAGTTTTCCCGCCACGCGTGCGAAACCAGGCCATGGCACTGACTGTCGCAACGGACGCGGTGGGCCGCAGGAAACGCTCGACAATGCCGCCCTGTGCCGGCGAAAGCCACTTGTTAGACAAATGATGTGAAACCCGCACACCACGCCGGCCCGTGCTGGCTCTGAAGCTGACGGCACACGCCTGCCCACTTATGGCGGGATGTACCTGCTGCTGCGACAATCGTAAAGTTACACTAGAGTGACACTGCAAGAAATTCGTCTGTTGTCATCATCATTTTTATGTGTTCATCGCTCCCACATGGCAGGCGCAATTCCATGCTTTTTACCCTTCCAGTGTTGTTTGTATACAGTGCGAACCAGAACACATCGACAAATTCCGGAGTCCTTTTGGATATACACGCCATTAAAATTGCTACACCAAGAAGAAATGCCACGCAATTTCGGTGCATAGATCCTGAGAAATCATGACCCAGAACAACCACCTTTGGCCGTAATAACGGCCTTGATACGCCTAGAATTGACTCAAACAGAGTTTGGATGGCATGTACAGGTAAAGGTGCCCAGGCCCACAGTTCATCAAGAGTAGAGACTGGCGTATTGTGACGACACAGTTGCTCAGCCACCATTGACCAGACGTTTTCAATTGGTGAGATATCTGGAGAACGTACTGGCCAGCACAGCAGTCGAACATTTTATGTATCCAGAAAGGCCCGTACAGTACCTGCAACATGCGGTCGTTCATTATCCTGCCGAAATGTAGGGTTTCGCAGGGGTCGAACGAAGGGTAGAATCACGGGTCGTAACACATCTGAAGTGTAACGTCCACTGTTCAAAGTGCTGTCAATGCGAACAAGAGGCGACCGAGACGTGTAAGTGACCGAGACGTGTAACCAATGGCATCCCATACCACCACGCCGGGTGATACGCCAGTATGGCGATGACGAATACACGCTTCCAATGTGCGTTCACCGCGATGTCGCCACACACGGACTCGACCATCATGATGCTGTAAACAGAACCTGGATACATCCGAAAAAATGACGTTTTGCAATTTTGGCACCAGGTTTCGTCGTTGAGTACACCATCGCAGGCGTTCCTGTCTGTGATGCAGCGTCAAGGGTAACCGCAGCCACGGTCTCCGACCTGATAGTCCATGGTGCTGCAAACGTCGTTGAACTGTTCGTGCAGATGGTTGTTGTCTTGCAAACGTCCCCATCTGTTGACTCAGGGATCGAGACGTGGCTGCACGATCCGTTACAGCCATGCGGAGAAGATGCCTGTCATCTCTACTGCTAGTGATACGAGGCCGTCGGGACCCAGCACGGCGTTCCTTATTACCGTCCTGAACCCACTGATTCCATATTCTGCTAACAGTCATTGGATCTCGACCAACGCCAGGAGCAATGTCGCGATATGATAAACCGCAATCCAGATAGCCTACAATTCGACCTTCATCAAAGTTGGAAACGTGATGGTACACATTTCTCCTCCTTACACGAGACATCACAACAACGTTTCATCAGGCAACGCCGGTCAACTGCTGTTAGTGTATGAGAAATCGGTTGGAAGCTTTCCTCATGTCAGCACGTTGTAGGTGTCGCCACAGGCGCCAACACTGTGTGAATGCTCAGAAAAGCTAATCATTTGCATATCTAAATCTACATCTACATTCATACTCCGCAAGCCACCTGACGGTGTGTGGCGGAGGGTACCTTGAGTACCTCTAACGGTTCTCCTTTCTATTCCAGTCTCGTATTGTTCATGGAAAGGAGGATTGTCGGTATGCTTCTGTGTGGGCTCTGATCTCTCTGATTTTATCCTCATGGTCTCTTTGCGAGATATACATAGGAGGGATCAATATACTGCTGGGCTCTTCGGTGAAGGTATGTTCTCGAACCTTTAACAAAAGCCCGTACCGAACAACTGAGCGTCTCTCCTGCAGAGTCTTCCACTGGAGTTTATCTATCATCTCCGTAACGCTTTCGCGATTACTAAATGATCCTGTAACGAAGCGCTCTGCTCTCCGTGGGATCTTCTCTATCTCTTCTATCAACCCTATCTAGTACGGATTCCTTTGTTTTCGGATTCTGTTTCCTTAGGATTCTTCCAATGAATCTCAGTCTGGCGTCTGCTTTACCGATGATCAATTTTATATGATCATTCCATTTTAAAACACTCCTAATGCGTACTCCCAGATATGGAATTAACTGCTTCCAGTTGCTGACCTGCTATTTTGTAGCTAAATGATAAGAGATCTATCTTTCTATGTATTCGCAGCACATTACACTTGTCTACATTGAGATTCAATTGCCATTTCCTGCGACAATTCGCTGCAGATCCTCCTGCATTTCAGTACAATTTTCCATTGTTACAACCTCTCGATACACCACAGCATCATCCGCAAAAAGCCTCAGTGAACTTCCGATGTCATCCACAAGGTCATTTATGTATATTGTTAATAGCAACGGTCCTATGACACTCCCCTGCAGACCACCTGAAATCACTCTTACTTAGGAAGTCCTCTTTCCATTGGGAATGACATGCTGCGTTCTGTTATCTAGGAACTCTTCAATCCAATCACACAATTGGTCTGATAGTCCATATGTTGTTACTTTGTTCATTAAACGACTGTAGGGAACTGTATCGAACGCCTTGCGGAAGTCAAGAAACACGGCATCTACCTGTGAACCCGCGTCTATGGCCCTCTGAGTCTCGTGGACGAATAGCGCAAGCTGGGTTTCACACGACCGTCTTTTTCGAAACCCATGCTGATTCCTATAGAGTAGATTTCTAGTCTCCAGAATTGTCATTATACTCGAACATAAAACGTCGGTTAAATTTCGCGTCTGTAGCGGTGTAGTAATTTTAATGGCCAGTAGTGTACTTTATGAATACTTTGGTGTAAGGGACCCGTGGTCTCTAGTGCTTCGTTACAGATTAGTTACATTTATTTTATTTTGTCATCTCAGTTTCTCTTCGCATCTTTACCGCATTTGAAATATCTTCACGACAGCGCAAATTTCGACAGTATGAGCTATATGTTTTGTTCTGAAACAAAATGTTTCCATTCATTCACTGTATTTGCCCCAGGCAAAAATTATGGGTGCTTTGCTTTTCGCCCTCATCGTTGTTTTAGAGTATTGTTTTGGTTCGGCTCAGCATGACCGTTCGATACCGCACGCCAGCTTTGAGCTGTGACAGTGTTATTGTGGCATGTGATGCGGTATGTGTGGGCAGCGTTGGTTTGTTTTGATTGTGGACTTTAGTAGTGTCAGCTAACGCACTGTCTGAATTTTGTAATGGGTTTGTGGGAGGCGCTGCGAGTTTTGATGGTGTGAGACGTTATTAAATCTTTACGTTTCAGTTCTTGAACAAAAGATTACGAGATTACGTGTCTAACCAATCAGCGCTCAGAAATCATCTCTGGCTGTTCTAATAACGAAAACAAACAGTTATTAAATTTTTGTGAACTTGAATTTTATTATGAGTATGTTATCTTTTTGACATTTTTCTCAAATGGGAGCGAATATGCGACGTAATGAAATACTGTACAGTGAATAATAGTATTAATATCACGCAAATAAGAAAAGCAGGTACATAACGATTACGAAATATGTAAGTCCGCAGAAATTTAACTGCAAATGCAGACTAACGATAAAGCCTCTAACGTTATGTTAAGAAAGCAATATCAATAAATGAAGTCATGGAGCTAGGTGTGCCAGAATTAGCTGAGACTAGTATGGGGTTTGGGGGGGGGGGGGGGAGGAGGTGGACAACAGAGAGACAAAATACCTCACATATCAAGTGTCATTATTTTCCGCGATTTTGGCGTTCTGTATTTGTATCGGGATATTCAGTTCAGCAACATAGATCAAGTGGTTTTCTTAATTGCTGCCAATCGTCATACGATGTTTTCTATAGGGAGTTTCCTTAATTTTCGGTTTCCTGTAGTTTACTTCAATGTTAGGCATCCTGTGCTTTTCGCTTTCTGTGTTCATATCGGGATTCTTGTTTAAGTATACATAAAGAGATGTTTTCGAAACCTATTCTGACCGTTTCCGAAGCAACGGCAACCACGTCGCACTACTTTTCATCTGGATATGAGCGCCCACGAGAAACCGAATTCTTACGCGTTAGAATGGTAGATACTGACCGTGCCAGCTATGCCAGAACACCCGACTGGGAAGAAAATGTTTTACAAGCGACAGGTGACAATAGTGCCTCAAGTAGTCGGGTCATTGTCTGTTCGGCAATCTTACATGAACGACAATTGCATATGACAGGCTTGTCACAGTTGTGGAAACATTTTCACAGAAACGGGAGTAAATAGGATAACAAACCGAAAAAATCATAATTGCTTTACTACTCCGTAACGAGCCACCGTAAACCACAGGTTCCTTGTACCAAAACACTCAGAAAATATCTCTGAACAACCCTAGAAAGTTTGGCCCTGTGTTTCGGGTTCACGTTGTAGAACATCTATGCACCTTTTACCAATGTCTCTGACGATCTTATTTCCCAAGATATTGCTGGGTCTTGTTCTAACATTTTTCCTTGGCACAATTTTTTCAAACTATTAGAAGTCCTACTGTAGTCTTCTGAGTTATGTTGTAGCCTGTCTAACGGACTCTTTTTGAAATGAACCTGCTGTTACAAGTAGTAATTTTTATTATTATTTTCCTTTCCAGTATTTCTTAGGGCAAGAGTTGAAGAACTACATTATTTTTCGATCTTTTTTGTTTGTTTTCGGCCAAACTCGTACAATATTTTAGAAGGGACTATGGAACAAGAATTCGGTCGCGTGGGATTGGGTCTGGGGGTTGTGTTAGTGTGGACTTATTTTAAATGGCCTTTTATTACCAATCATGTAACATAACATGCAAGTGCATAGAAACTATAACCCTTGCGCTTGACAGCAAAAATATTTTCAGACTGATAATGCCAGAAATAAACAGTGTATCGCCCAGATATAGATACAGTAAAATTCTTACCTTCAATAATAAAACTTAATCTAAACACATCCCAGTATTTCTTAGGAAATAATTAACTCTGCGCATGTGACTTAACAAGTGGGTATGAACAACAGAGAACCAATATTAGCCTACAATAACTTTACAAACGGGCAGACGGATCCACACCGAACAACTGAGCCAATCAAGTGTGCTGAAAGGTCTACCGTACACTGCTATCGACCTTCACCATCTACCAAACCAGTTCTAACGGAGAACACAACTACACTCAGCTAACTACCACACAGACAAACAAATGTTGCTCGACACAGAATAACAACTATTACACAATAGTGAAGTTACGATCACTCCACAAGCACTATGACGATAATATAATAAAAAAACACTTTTATGCACCACGGTCGCACGCTGTTTTTCACTTGACACAATTTTCAGTAGCTTCGCCGTACATTAGAACTACCATAACAGGCACAAGTCTATTTCACCTCTCTCGGTGCACACCGCACCACTATTATTTTACTCTGCCACAAATTGTCTGCTTGTCACTAACCAACGTGAGCCACAAAAGCACAACACAAGGTGCTCTACACGATTTTGTAATGACTCAGCTGTCCACCATTCCTTGTCCCTGGGTGTTGGCTGCCGTCTTCTGGACGCCGGCAGAAGACACTGTGCCCCAGTTAGCTACCTGTCGTTTTATAATGAGTGGACACGGAGATCTATACAGAAACTTACCCTGACGAAAATGTTTCATTTCCTCCAATTATTTTGGCCCATAAAAAACTTTTAGATGGCCTGGAAAAAAAGTAGTGGCAACACTGCTACTTACATGCCCTTATTACATTCGCCCTGCATGTCGCTCACCTTCCCCCAAACAGATGGAAGGCGTCGTGTACAGTCAGTGCGTATATCTCTGTCAATGTCTCGTGAGGATCACCCGCTGGCGCGGATGATATCTTCTCTTGGTTCTAGCGCGTGCCCTGAAGAGATTCCTTCATTTTGGCTAACAGGTCGTAATGGCAGGGATTCATGTCGGGTGAATATGGGGGATTTTCCTGTATCTCCTGCCCCCACAGATGCAGGAGCTCCTGCACGGGGTTCACAGTGTGGCACCGTGCATTGCCATGAAGAATGACGCAGTACCAGAAGGTGTAGTCGCTTTCTTCTCGGTGCGGACGAAGGTGATGTCGCAAAAAAACTGCAGTGACCGTCTGTTAGGGCGGTTGAATTGGCCTTCCACACTTGCTGACAGTACACACTGCTACTAACTCAACACAGCACTACTTCAATGATAGAGAATGCAAATACCATTTGACACACATCCTTCATGTTACGGCAGTGTTGTCATTCATTTTTATCCGATCCTAGTACAACGAAATCTGACTCCAAGAATAATCCAGCCGTTAATTAGGCTCCTGAAATGATTTATAGCTAAATAGTGCACAAATTCCCTATCACCGAAGCTAAAACTTGGGCCTTCAAGATTTTTGAAAACATTACATGAAACATGATGCCACCACTGTTGATCCGAAGTTCTCGACGTAAATTTACTGTCTGGAATCTGAAATAAGCCTACTAAAATGTTGCATTTCCCTTTCATTCTTCAAAAAACTTTGTGCTGTGAAATAATCATTATGGAAATAACGTTCGTGCTGATGGTACAAGATCGAAATTTATTAGATTTACAGCGCGATACAAGTGCACCTAGCCTCATGTATTTTAAAGGAAAATGTTATTTAAAAAATGTATGTTTGTGCTTAATTTGATGAGGAAGCGGCGTGTAAATAAAATCCAAGCGATTTTGCAGTATCTGCCGATCATTTAAATCCACAAGGTACAGACACTTTTACAAACGACATCATCGTTAATATCGTAACAGCTCCGTGGCATCCCTGGCCTCAATGAGACAAATACTTCGTCTACAACAGTGGTTCCCAACCTGGTGTAATTACCCCCTGAGCGGTAAAATGAAATTTTCTGAGCGGTAACAATTAAACCATTCGATTCTGTTTCAGCCAAGAAACTCAGTTATTTTCAAAAGGTCGGTATTATTACCACAATTTTGTAAAACTCTAATATTGGTTGTGGGAGTTATCAATAATTACCTTTCCCCAATTAGCAGAATTAATGCAATAAAGATTACAGACTCCTCACATAGTCCACCCACTACACAAATATGTTGCGCTTTGTCCCATACATCGCTGATGATAAAAGTGAGACATATATGTAGCAGATACTAAATATCCCAAGAAAATATGTTTTCCAAGTTGTTGATAGTCCAGTAATTGCTTTATTACTCGCTTCGAAACAGGTAAATGAATTAATTGACAACAGAACAAAGCAGTAACTACCTAAGGGCTACTATAGTGCTGTGCACTCTTCTGTTATTATTGTTATTAGAGTGGTCAACAGCAAAGCATTGACAGCCTGAAGTTGTCCAATTTGTGCCAGTTCAGAAGTAAGGAGTACAGCAATCAAGTGATTTTCGAGCAGTAAGTATAGTGCACATATTTTAACTTGTTTGGTTTTAAATGGGGTTGCTAGCGGTTCTAGGCGCTCAGTCCGGAGCTGCGCGACTGCTACGGTCGCAGGTTCGAATCCTGCCTCGGGCATGGATGTGTGTGATGTCCTTAGGTTAGTTAGGTTTAAGTAGTTCTAAGTTCTAGGGGACTGATGACCATAGATGTTAAGTCCCATAGTGCTCAGAGCCATTAAATGGGGTTGCAGTGTGCAAGTCAAGGAAGTGCCGTAATGGAGGGGAGTAATTCAGGGGAAGAATGTTTTGTAATAAATGTCTACCCTCACAGTGGATAGTTAGCTTTCTTATCTGGAAAGGGGATGTGGGTAGCATTTGCGATGCACCACGAATTCCTTCATCGTTCATTCTGATCTCCCCCCCCCCCCCCCCCGCTCACCCACTCACACACACACACACACACACACACACACACACACACACACACAAACACTAAATATAATTTCTCTTTCATTATTTTAAAAATAAAAGTCTTCTAAGGAAAGTCTTTCGTTCTGCAGTTTACTTAGGTGCTAAAATTGGTTATCTATTGAATAACTGTGAAATTCCTTTGGTGAATGACACATCTCTTTGCGATGCGGTTGTGAATCAGATACGCCATGTAACGAGAACAGAAGATGTCTCACATTAATTGTAACCGCTGGTCTCACTCTGCTGTGCATATTGCTTCAGTGCCCAGAGGAAATTCCTTTTTCCGATATGGCTCGTCGAGGTCGTATGTATAGAAAAATATTATCTTGTCTCCGAGAGCAGACACACAGAGAAATATTGTAGGCTACACATTTGTCAGTATTATCTCGTATATACAAACCCAAGGCTGCATTCATACATCATTCTTTCCTTATCAGTATAATTCATAGCATTCACCCTTATTACAGCACTGTAAGGAACACAAACAAAATGTGTACTACTATTACCCGCAATGGGGTTGAATGGAATAAGCCAAAGGAAGATTTGTCCCATTCGAACTTGCAAGTCAGGTTCACAGTAACCATACTTCAATTCTTATTGGCCGAGCCCTCGCTCTCCTCAAAGATCTTGGTAAAGAGAAACCAGGGCAACACATGCAGGAGTGACTACGTGGATAATCGACTGATGAGCACAAATATCACAGCAAAGATTGCTCGTGAGTAACAGACGCGTAAAACATGATACGTGGGAGTTGTCAAATGATAACAGATTTCCTCCACTCCAAATAGACAAAGTTCGCGTAGAGCTGGCCACGGCTCGCGTTAACGGTTGCGACTTTGCACACCATGCTTCCTGGCTCCACCAGCGCTCTTTGCTCAAGAGTCTCTTGCTTGCTGCTCATCAATGAACTGTCCCACTCCATCACGCCTGTGGTGTATTCCGTAAATGGCTGTAGCTAGCCCCTTGCTTAGCCCGCCAATAAAAGGCAGATCCACGCAGCGCATGAATGTGGTGTGCGTCTGAGAAAACAATTTTTATATTTTAGACATAACACTAGTATTATTCATAATAATAATTTTTTACGTATGGATTCTTTTACCTAAGGTATTAAAATAACGTTACTTATTCAAAATTAATTATTAAACAACAAAAATCCGAAGTACATGTTCTCTCTCTTATATACTTTTCAGTGCATGGAGGCGAATAGTACTTAATTAAAATGGCTTACCTTCCTCTGGATCAGTATTCACGGACGTCCTACTTGTTATACTTTTCAAATATAGGAATTTTCTCTTAAACACATTTAACATTAATAACAGAATGGAAGTGGGCTGCTAAGTAGAAATAAGAACCCCAAGAAAAAATAAGTTTAATCTTTTTCATGTATTTTTTTCCTGATTTACGTGATCAGTATAACATAAGAGAGCATGTGCTCCTGATCCAGCAGTTATACAAGATGTTCAAAAATTCAGTGTCCAAAGTAACACTGATGATACAGGAGGGGAAAAAAGCAAATATATTTCGTAACGCAACCTTGTGTCGAAAATCCATATTGCTTGAGCACCGAGCATGCGTAGTTAACACACGAACGTAGCAGATAAGAGCCGTTGTGTCTAACATTGCTATACCACTTGTTAGACTGGGATACGTAGTATGTTGTGATGTCATGCTCTTCGACAGCGATTCAGTAAACAGCGGGTAGCACTACTTTTTGCATGACTGTTCCATTGTCAACATGGAGCGCTACACATGAAGAGATCTGCGAAACATAAACTCTGTTTAAAGTGTGGCTGAAGGCAATAGCCTAGAGACCAGGGAAAGTACCGCGAACGTTTCCCTGCACGCACATGTCCTCATTATCACACATTTACTGCAATCCTGGGAAATACCGGCACACTGATGGTAGGCAGAGCTAATGCGGGCTGACCACGGACGGTGCGTAGACGTTACGTTGAAGAAGACGTGCTTTACATTTTGAGAATATTCCAGTGAGACGTACATGAGCCATTGCTGCATCTTTTGGTTTTCATCGTAGTTTAGTATGGGATGAGTTGCTTGAACAGCTGCTTCATCCTTATTGTCCTAAGAGAGCACAGGCCATGGGACCACGTAACTATAAATCTGTTCTGGGCTACGTACGCTGGTTCCTGCAACAGGATAATGAACTACCCAGTTTCACTGAAGTTGTTAGCGTAAGAGATGAGGCTCAATTTACTTGGGAAGGCATTTGCAATTTTCACAATGCGTATGCATAGGCGGGTGAAAACACACGTGCTACAGTTGTACGACATCATCAGAGACGTTTTACAGTAAACTTGTGGGCCGGTATCGCAGGCGACTATTTACTTGGGTCTTACAAGTCTCCTGCTCGACTCAGGTAGCCATTGTACAGAATGTTCTTCGAAGTTCACCACCTGACGTTATGGGGAGGAGCTAGATATCAGGAAGAGGATGTCGTTTCAGCATGACAGTGCCTCAGTCCGAGCAGTATTAACCAGTACTACTGGCAATCGGTAGACCGGCAGATGAGGACCTGTACATTGGTCTATAAGATCCCTCTATATCACCCCATCATACTTCTTTCTCTAGGCCTGCATGAAAGCCTAGATGTATTCTACCCTTGTCGCTTCGGAGGCGGATCTGGCTCCAATAATTCTTGCAGCAACCACCCAAGCGCAGAACACATCACGCGTTTTCCAGTGAACAGGGGACTCTGCTACGTCGATACCAGCTCTGCGCTAAGGTTTATGGTGCTCATTTTGAACATTTATCGTAATGTAACAGACTAGTGGTCAGAGAAATGGAGCAATGAAAAACACTTAACACCGACTTACTCTCGATCACAAAAGTAACCTCCTGCATATCAGTATTAGATAATATGCATTTGCTTTACGAAATACATTCGTTTATGGCTCCGTCATCCTCCCTGTTAGTTCGGGCATTGAATTTTTGAATACCCTGTATATGTAATATTAAATAGTCCGCATATAATGGCGGAAATCTTGCCCTACGCCCCGATATCTTAAAACAGACCCAGCTCATAGGAAGACAGAGGACAGGCAGACAGCGGAGATCGTTCAGAAATATATAAAAAACTAAATTCTATTAGAGATAATTCAATTTGATTCTCTGGTGCTCTGACCATGGAAAACGTCTTTGTGCACTGCTTGGCTGAAATTACTGTAAACTCTGTGAGTTTTGAGTTTGATTTTATAACAGTCTCCATCTAGTCTGTTGAGTAAACTGTCCTTATTCATAGCCACGACTTCCTGCTACTGCGTCTTGTTGTTGTTATTGTTGTTGTTGTTGTTGTTGTGGTCTTCAGTCCAGAGACAGGTTTGATGCAGCTCTCTTCGCTACTCTATCCTGTGCAAGCTTCTTCATCTCCCAGTACCTACTGCAACATACATCCTTCTGAATCTGCTTAGTGTATTCATTTCTTGGTCTTCCTCTACGATTTTTACCCTTCACGCTTCCCTCTAATAATAAATTGGTGATCCCTTGATGCCTCAGAATATGTCCTCCCAACCGATTCCTTCTTCTAGTCAAGTTGTGCACCAAATTTCTCTTCTCCCCAATTCTGTTCAATACCTCCTCATTAGTTATATGATCTACCCATCTAATCTTAAGCATTCTTTTGTAGCAACACATTTCGAAAGCTTCTATTCTTTTCTTGCCCAAACTATTTATCTTCCACGTTTCACTTCCATACATGGGTACACTTCATACATACACGATCAGAAATGTTTTCCTGACGCTTAAATCTATAATCGATGTTAACAAATTTCTCTTATTCAGAAACGCTTTCCTTGGACTGCCAGTCTACATTTTATATCCTCTCTACTTCGACCATCATCAGCTATGTTGCTCCCCAAATAGCAAAACTTATTTACTACTTTAAGCGTCTCATTTCCTAATCTAATACCCCAGCATCACCCGACTTAATACGACTACATTCCATTATCCTCGTTTTGCTTTTGTTGATGTTCATCTTATATCCTCCTTTCAAGACACTGTCCATTCCGTTCAGCTGCTCTTCCAAGTCCTTTGCTGTATCTGACAAGAATTACAATGTCATTGGTGAACTTCAAAGTTTTTATTTCTTCTCCAGGGATTTTAATTCCTATTCCGAATTTTTGTTTTGTTTCCTTTACTGGTTGCTCAGTATACAGATTGAATAACACTGGGGATAGACTACAACCCTGTCTCACTCCCTTCCTAACCACTGCTTCCCTTTCATGCCCCTCGACTGCCATATGGTTTCTGTACAAATTGTAAATAGGCTTTCGCTCCCTGTATTTTACCCCTGCCACCTTCAGAATTTGAAAGAGAGTATTCCAGTCAACATTGTCAAAAGCTTTCTCTACGTCTACAAACTATAGAAACGTAGGTTTGCTTTTCCTTAATCTAGCTTTTAAGATAAGTCGTAGGGTCAGTATTACGTCATGTGTTCCAACATTTCTCCGGAATACAAACTGGTCTTCCCCTAAGGCGGCTTCTACCAGTTTTTCCATTCGCCTGTAAAGAATTCGTGATAGTATTTGGCAGCTGTGGCTTATAAAACTGGTAGTTCGATAAATTTCACATTTGACAACACCCGCTTTCTTTAGGATTGGAATTATTGTATTCTCCTTGAAGTCTGGGGCTATTTCGCCTGTCTCACACATCTTGCTCACCATATGGTCGAGTTTTGTCAGGGATGGCTCTCCCAAGGCTATCAGTAGTTCTAATGGAATGTTGTCTACTCCCGGACCCTTACGTCTTATCAAGTGACAATATAGAGAGCAATTCAACTACAACACATTCTACTCTGCAAATAGAGCTTTTCTGCTGGCCTCCCATGATCAGAAATCTTAGATAATTGGGTATCTCGGGCAACATAGGAGGCGTTCGCCTCTATCTGAGTTTGCTGCAGAAAGAATGAGACAGAAGTCCAAGATAATAAGACACATCTTACTTACTGGCGTGAAAGCAAACTCGGTTACACTAGTGAACTAACACAAGCTGCTAGATTCATTGCACCTGATTTCTGCTCTTAGGGGCCTGTCCATGTGCATTGTACAATAACGAATCAGAATGAAGTTTTGTACACATTACATATGTTATCGTCTTTCCTAAGTACATAGCTACTCCTGAAGCTATCCTCAAAGTTCGCCTTTCCTCCTCAACTAAATGTCTTTCACTGAGTGTATAATGCAACCAGAGATCACTGAATGTATATTTTATATTAATTTATCTTTGACTTATAGAATACGTACTTTATAGCCATATCAAATTGAGTGAGTTACAAGTAGATCATATAAACATTTGACCAACTTGATACGCCTGTTTATGGGCACATATTCTTAAATTTGCCTTCAGATTGAAATTTTTGCATACAGAATAGACAGAAACTGCCTGAAAAACTTGTATGAATGTTGCAGAGTAGGGTGAGCTGAGAAACAATTCTTAAGGAAAAATTCTATACTTTGCACCGTTTCCGATTTAATTAGCACTGAAGTTAGCCAAACAGGCCATTGCCCTAGCAAATCCAAGCGGCTCGCCAGATACAACTGAAACGTCCCCTTAGAAAAATTATACAAGACTGTGCTGAAACTGACACACAATATTTTTAGCTCAACGCAATCTGACTTCCAAAAATCCCTACGAAAGAATGGCCCTGACTAACATTAACCTATACGTTTCACAAATCACTTACCTCACAAAAATCTTCGTTACTCAAACTACTGCAATACAGCGAGCACCACTACTGCCAGATAAATAAAAGATTCAAACTACGGAAGGCACTAACTACTGATAGGTATAGTTTGCAAACCAAAGATTTTAATAGAGAACAAACAATGTATTTACCTTAATAGTCATAATATATATAGCAGTTCATGACACCAATTCTTACAAATTTCAAAACTCCGCCATCTCTCTCCCCACGTCCACCACTGCTGGCGGCTCACCTCCAACTGCGCAACGCTACGCGCTGTTAGCATCCAGCTGCCGCTGCCCAACACTACAATGGCAGACAACAATGCAAACCAGCCACAGACTGCACATGGCAGAGCCAGTGATTTTCATACAAAGCGCTACGTGGCGGCGGCGTTACCAATAAAAAAACCTAAACAGCCTTCTTATATAGCCCCCATGCTCCCCACAAAAAATTTACAAATTGTTTTGGGCAGTGGCCAATACAGATTTAAAAAATTTTTTTCATAATTACAATAACAAAGATATCAAATGCACACACTTATTGATACAATGTTGGTCAAAAGCTAAAATTTTCTAACAGTCCATAAGGACAGTCCTGATCGTTCATCACAGTAAAATTGCAGTGTTTTTCTCAAACTCTGAGCAATAAAAGAAATTACACTTGGAAGTAGTGGATTTCTAAGCAGTCTTGAAGAAGTAGTGTTGTCCTTCCAACGGAAAGACATTGCTGACTCTTGACATGCAGGCAGGTAATGGGCCACAGCAGAGTCAGTCGACGCTGAAGACTATCGGTAGGTAGGTCATCACAGAGCAGACCCACTGTAGTTCTGGTAGAGATTACTATTGGTGGGCCACCAGAGGTGCAGACCCACTGCAGTCCTTGTAGAAATAATGGTATTGGTGGGTTATCAAAGGTGCTGACCCACTGCAGTCCTTGTAGAAATAATGGTATTGATGGTTCATCAAAGGTGCAGACCCACTGAAGTCCTTGTAGAGACGGCCAGCAGCCATCTGTTGCAACTGTGCAGGTGCACAATCACCATTGAAGAGTCTTGCAGAGAATACAGCAAGTCCATAAACCACCACTTGTCCACTCACAAAGAATTTGTTTGAAATGTCCGTAGAACCAGCAATGCTGTTATCCAGTCCCTTGCTGAATTATTAACAACGTGCAAACACTATCAGTCCCTGCTTCTCACATATTGTTCATATACCAACAGAAACGTGTGCAGTGAAATGTAACTTACAAGTTACTTAATTTGATGAACTGGTGTTAATTACAATTTTATAACATAAGAATACAGTAACAAAGGTACAAAATACATCATTAAAAACATAATAATACAGATAACATTTGCAGTAAAACAGGCTTTAAAAAAGAATAGAAATAAACATGCACATCAGTGTTACAAAAATTATGACATAAGTACATACATAAAGATCAGAATAACTTCTGAAACATCAACTTCACATATGAGCAACAAAACAGAACAGATAAATAATGTCTAAACATGCTTACAAAGTAAATAACATATTATCAGAAAAATTCTACAACGTAACTCGTATCAGCTAAACACAGAAAGACAGGAAAAAAAAAAAAACAAATTCACATAGCGTAATAACACAAAATACGGAACAGGGTTTGTTTTCAGTGTGACATTTGGTACTGCAGTCTAACCCAAAACTTCATTCTGTAGATCTTTCGTCGTATCTCAACATTTGTTTCCACCAAAAATATCCTATCCAAGCAAGCTTTCTGTATTTTGTTCACATCCTCTTTCAAAAATAGTTTTTCTCCACTGTACACTACTTTTTTAGCCAAACCATTTTCTTATAAATTCCCAATGCATTTCTTCCAATTCCTCATAGTTAGTTTCTTATAAAGTCTACCCCCTCTTAAGCTAACTTAAACCTACTGAGCTCAGATGCTAAACTAAGGGACGAGGCAATGCCGCAGCACAAAACAATTAATACAAACAGCAATGGTAAAAATGGAAGTTGTCAAAGCAGGCAGCAATATTACAACTAATATAATGCAATCAGAAAAATGGAAGTTGTCAAAGCAAGCAGCAATATTACAACTAATATAAGGCAATGAGCAGCAAACAAGAAAAATAAATCAGTCGTAAAACCAGCTTAATAGAGTAATACAAAGTGAAATTTAGTAGCACTATGCCTGGCAAACAGCGGCAGCAAATGCAATAACTTATATCTAAACATGACAAAGCTCAAGCAGAAAAAATATTACAGTAAAGACAACAATGCAGATAAGGGAAATGCATATTCACATCTTAATGTCTATGTCATTAAAGTGGTGCACCACAAAAGCTAATTCTACAAAAAATTACCAAGTAGTTGAAAAGAAAATTAAGTATGCAGTGACTGTTATTAATCCCTTCTTGTTGTTCTTTCCTTTCGAAGTGCTCCTTTTTCGAAGAACATGGATCATAAAATGATTATTTAATAGATCTGTTGACAGAAAGTGTTCACATTAGCAAATGCATTTAATTTAATTTTATAAAACCAATGCTGCAACACAGCTGGAAACCAAATATCAAATGAAATAAGCAACTATGAAAGGCAAAGCATAAAAATATCATTCAATAGTCATGTGACATTTCATAAGTTAGTACAAATTCTCTCAACTCTCGTAGAAAGACGCTTGTCATTATCAGGTGTGCAGCTGTAAGAAAGTATCTTTCCAAGTAATGAGCGTGTCATTTTTGCGATGCTTTCTACAAAGGAATGTCAATAGCGAGGATAATGGCCGCTTTATTTTTTTTTCACCTGTGCCTCTGAAAGGCACACACTAATGGCTTGTTTCCAGGTGGCTGTCACCCAGCTGGGTGCCCACGACGCATTACGTGCAGGTGGTCACTTAACTTTCTTACCGAAATATTTACGACAGCAGTTTCCGCTACAGTGGCAGTCTCATATAAAAATTTCACAGGTCAAGAATTTGCGTTACACATCTGTAGAAACAAAATCCTATTGATATAAAAGTGTCAAAAAAATTTTCGTCGGCATTGTAATACATTCACGCATTTACATACATTTCATAACTCTTAAAGTACGATTCTTGGTTCCCAACCACCTTTTTCACAAACCAGAGTCCCTAACCACTACTCATCCTTACCTTATTCGTCGACACTTCTTTAATATTTCATCACAACAGATACATAGCATAATCAAATAACTCATATAGCATGAGCTTATTGATCATAAACATACCGCAACAGTGTAACACACATCGTCATCATAACATCATAAAACCTCAGCCAAATCTCAAAATCGTCGAAGCTTCTTCCAATAATTTCAAAACCTAAAAAAAAAATTCTCTGCTCATGTCAAAAGTGTCATCTACCTCAAACGTACTTTAAAAATCATGATCTCATACCAAATACGTCATTCAAAGCTCTCATAGTATCACAATGGTTCCGAAAAAGTATGAACAGTTCACAAAATACAGACAAAATACAATTTCATAAGTGTGAAGTTATCCACCTGCGTAATTGCGTAAACATGTGTCACTGTAGTAGTAAAAAGATGTTTGTTTCTCTATCAAATAATCAGATAGCTGTGTAATTCTGTGTTAGAGAAATATGGTACCGATTTGTGAAATTGTATAAGCAAATACCATACTAGCTAAGGCTCCTCGTGCTTGTCAAACACATGATACACAAAGTAAGCGTGTACCCCTCTGAGGATTAATGTAATTATATTCTCAGGTGTTACAGATTACAACAATGGAATGAAATGTATCACGGAAAACCTTTGTATTATTGTACTTCAAATAACTTTAAAAATAAATGTTTTAAGTACAAAATTAAGCACTCAAATACGTGTACTGTAGCGCTAAACTGTGCGTCATGTTGTAAGATAATCTCTGTGGAAGTGTCGTAGTTATCGTCCTCCGAAAGCTAAGTTGAGCAGAAGTCAATGTACTTACCTCATGATAAACAAAAGCGAAATCTTAGTTATTGCGCTTATTGCCGTGATGAAGAAAGTACTGTGCTGTAACGTATTGTTGTGCTACGGAAAAGGCTGTCTCATTGTAGCTATACCACAGAGTTACTACTAAAACATGTTTTCCTTTCCAGAATAACATAGAAAAACTGTTCAGATATAAAAAAGATACAGTGCAAAAGCAACATTGTAAATTGTCACTCATTAGTAGCGTCGTGATAAAATCGTGTAGGTGTCACATAAACTAACCACTGTGTCATCTGGTATCTCAGAGAAAGTACTTTAAATCCAGAATGTATTTTCAAGTAAACCAAAATGTTGCATTAAAATCTCATTAGCAGTACTGGTAAATGTTTTAAGTATGTCAGCCTTATAGTCGTTATGTAATCGTGCAACTAACAAGCAAGAATGTACACACACAATAACACTGTGACGTCTGTTCACTATAACAATGCATTCGTAATTTCTGTTTAAATATGTTCCCTATGTTCTAGACTGGATAGTTAACTTCAAAACATTTTGCATGTTAACAGTTTCTCAATGTGACAAAGCATACTAGTAGCGTGAAGTGAAAAAATTTTATGGCAAAGACAAAGTTAAAAACCTGATTATATTTCAATAAACGGTTTTACATGTGAAATGTGGTGTAAACCTTTACTCTTCCTAGTACGTAGACTGTCAACTGAAAAGCAATTATCATGTGATTACGTCGGTAAGGAACACTGGAATTCTGCTCAAGGTTAACTTATGTTATTTTTCTCTGAGCCAGCCGGCGCACGCGGCTGCCTGCGGTGCGAGTCATTGTTTCTTTGTTGGCGCGCGTCGTTATTGGGATTATTAGACCTAACTTCTACCAATTCACCTTGCCGAGAGGGCCCTGCCCTGTTTGAATCCCACCAGTTCTGATGCAATTCAGGTCTGTCGTTACGATCATATCGCCTGTCGTCATGACGGTAATTTCTGTAATTAATTTCTTGTCGGTCACGTGGTGGAGAATTTCTCCCTGAATCGTAACTGCGCGCTGGACCGTTGCGTCTGAAGTTATTCCGTCTCCCTTGATAATAATTATTTTGGTTCCCGTATTGTCTGTTTCTCTGATAGTCTCTGTTATATTCATTACTACGGAAATGCAATCTTTCTCTGTAACTATTACTCTGCCAATGGTTGTCATATGGGTGGTGTCTGTTTTGGTCACGATTTGTGTTGCGAGAATGGCCTTGTCGTGTCCAGTTATTGTTTCTTTCATCGCGGAATTACGACGGATGTGACCTGTAGTGATTGTTTTCCTGTTTTCGCATCCCGCGACTGTCTGTGTCAATTTCTAATTCTTGTAAGAGTCCCTGAAAAGCTTCAATGTCGTCTTTGCAACGACCTGCCAAAATATGTCTAAATGTTCAGGCAATTTCATTAACCAAATGTGGATGAGTTCTGTGGGATTGTGTGGGTTTGAAAGATATTGATTCTTATGTAACATGTCTTCAAAGTATTTTACAAGACTGGAAAATTCAGATTGTTCGAATTGTTTCATCATTATGATGCCATGTTTTACTCGGTCTTGTGTGGCTTGAGACCAATATGCTGAGAGGAAGGCATGGTAAAATTCTGCCTCACTTTGGCAATCGTGAATGATCGATCGCATTCTCACAGCTGATTCATTCTCTAAGTAGCCACACATAAATTCTAATCTGTGCTCTAATGAGCAGTGATCGACCTATAAGCGAATGCAAATATCAATTATTTAAAATTTTCGTTTCGTCTCTTCGCTTGGCTTCCTGTAGTGCACCTGTGATTTTGAAACGTCCCCTTTGAACAATTTATACACGACTGTGCTTAAGCTGACACACAATATTTTTAGCGCAACGCAATCTGACTTCCAAAAATCCCTACGAAAGAATGGCCCTGACTAACATTAACCTATACGTTTCACAAATCACTTACCTCGCAAAAATCTTCATTACTCAAGCTACTGCAATACAGCGAGCGCCACTACTGCCAGATAAATAAAAGATTCCAACTACGGAAGGCACTAACTACTGATAGTTATAATTAGCAAATCAAAGATTTTAATAGAAAACAAACAATGTATTTACCTTAATAGTCATAATATATATATATATCAGTTCATGACATCCACTCTTACAAATTTCAAAACTCCGCCATCTCTCCCCCCCACATCCACCACTGCTGGCGGCTCACCTGCAACTGCGCAACGCTACGTGCTGTTAGCAGCCAACAGCCCAACACTACAATGGCAGACAACAATACACACCAGCCACAGACTGCACACAGCACAGCCAGTGATTTTCATACAGAGCGCTACGTGGCGGCGGCGTTACCAATAAAAAAACCTAAACAGCCTATTTACACAACTAGTGTCATTTATTCTCATAGTGTCGATGATAGAGCACGAGCCTTCAGTTCGATTTGATCGTTGTTACCGTCCCATGTCAAATTTTTCTACCGATTTGGTGTTCTGTTTTAGAAAACACGTTTGGCGACACCGTCTCTGGGTAGCCACTAGTTTGTATAAAAAAAATCAACCCACTTTTTTTATTAATATCAGCATCCAGTCCTTTTTACTTTTTTATATTTTCTTATATATTTTGTATATCTTCTTGTACTATAAACCGGGCATTGTCGTCATATACACTTCTGGTTGTATCTGCAAGAAGGGGGGTAGTCCGAAGCGGCAGGAAATGACAAAATCTCGAGAGCTCCTTTGAAAAATTGGTTTCTGTTTTACTCATAGCGCTTGCACTGGAATACGATGTAATATTCTTCATCAATTGTTATGTGATCACAGTGACCTTAAGTTCTCTCCAACAAGCTGATCTTATGTAAGTGGTCTCAGAAAGATCCATGACTGAGACGCCTTCCCATATTACTTTTCTAGATTTTCTGGACGTTATAAACAGTGGCTGTCGTGGTATGAATGTATACGAACATACCTTTTATTTCATGTTTTCTTTTTTTTTTACTTTCCTTCCACTCTTCACACCACGAGAGAAACGGTTGTTTTATTTTCAAGAGGTAATCTGTGAATGGAAATTTTATGTTCAGCTGTATTCCGCAGCTAACTGCGGCTCTCGTTACTTGGCTGCTTTATCGTTGTATTTAAAACCGGAATAAGATTTTATCTGTACGAATTCTATAATTTCATTGACTATAAGTAATTACAGTCTAACAAACACAGCTCGCCACTGCGTGAGAGTTGTTATCGTGTAACAGTTCAAACAACAATAGCACCTCTCGCGGCGAGAAAGCCAGCTGTAAGATTAATATTTGTTTATAAAAACGTTTCTACGTACTTAACGTAATAATTACAAAGGCCAACGATGGAAAAACTTTTTTGCTGAAAATACCTTATTCTTATATTTTTAGGGTTGGTGATACAAATATGATATTTAAAACACTGTATCTCCCGCTATTTCTTCACATTTTACAGATAAATTTAGTAAATTAAGCGATTTTTAAAGAATTTAACAGCTTTTATGTAGTTAAAATAATTTAAAAAAGGAAGTTTAATGAATGTAGATGACGTTGGCTTCACTACTGAGAAACATTTGCTGGCAAAAAATGTCGATTCTATTTTTATTTTAACAGATGGTGTTTTGTTTACTGTCAACCTAATCTCACTTTCCCATTTCCTGCACATGCGCTCAGTTTGTAAAAACTCTGCTGACAGTTTTTGTTATATTTGTGGTAAATGTGTGATAAAAAACACCGAAGAAACATTACAGACTTTGTGAAAAATGTTTACCTATCATACATTAGATCTAAACTTGGTGATCAAGATAAATCTTGGGCGCCGCATAAGACATGTGTTGTATGTGTGAAGATCTGAGAAAATGGTCCAAAAAGGAGAAAAAAGCATTTAGATTTCCTGTTCCTATGATTTGCAGGGAGCCAAGAAATCATTCCAATGTTTGCTACTTTTACAGTGTTGATATTACCGGTCATAATTCGAAAAAAGATAATGTAAGAAGCTACCCTAGCCTTCCAATCGCCATCTGGCCAGTAGATTTGCCAGTTCCTGAATCACCAGTCGGCCGCTGTGGCCTAGCAGTTCTAGGTGCTTCAGTCCGGAACCAAGCTGCTGCTACAGTCGCAGGTTCGAATCCTGCCTCAGGCATGGATGTGTTTAATGCCCTTAGGTTAATTAGGTTTAAGTAGTTCTAAGTCTAGGTGACTGATGACCTCAGATGTTAAGTCCCTTAGTGCTCAGAGGCATTTGAACCATTTGAACCTGAACCAACAGATGATTTAAATTCTATACCAAAAGAAATATTTTCAGATGTGAAATCTGATTTAGATGAACCAGATGATGATGAATTCCATTGTAATACAGAAAGTCTGGAGCCCAAATTGTTAGAGACCTGGGCTTAATGAAAGGAAAAGCTGAATTTGCTTGGCTCCAGATTAAAAGAGAAGAACTTATTGGCAGTTGGAACAAACATACATGTATAGAAAGAGAGAGCAGCAATTTTCCAAGTTTTTTCAACAAGAAGGTGATTTAGTGTACTGCTCAGACGTTATCAGTTTGATGAATGAGTTTGGTATTGAATTCAAAAAGGAAGACTGGAGGCTGTTTATTGATTCATCCAAAGCTAGTTTCAAGGCTGTTTTATTACACAGTGGTAGCATGTATGCATCTATAGCTGTTGGACATTCTGTACATATGAAATAAAGCTATGAAATCCTAGGAATAGTGCTAAGGAAAATAGGCTATTCTGCTCATGCTTGGATGATATTTGGCGGTCTAAAAGTAACATGCATGCTTCTTGGTCAGCAGGGTGGCTTTACCAAATTACCATGTTCAGTGTGTGAATGGGGCAACAGCGCTAGGGATCAACACTGGTGCAAAAAGAACTGGCCTGTGAGGGAGTCTTTAAAAATCTGGTGGGAAGAAAAATCTACGCAAAAACCTTGTAGATCCAAAAAAACGTATTCCTGCCACCTCTACATATAAAGTTAGACCTAATGAGAGAGTTTGTAAAGGCTTTTCCTAAAGATGGACCATGTTTTCAGTATCTCTGCCAAAAGTTTCCACACCTTTCAGAAGTTAAACTAAAAGAAGATGTCTTTGTCGGACCTGACATTAGAAAATTGACGTTTGATGTTAGCTTTGAATCCACAATGACCTTAAATAAGAATGAAGCATGGGTACCATCAAAGCAAGTTGTTACAAAGTTCTTACGACATGAAAAACACCCAGAATATGTTTCTATTTTAGCTATAATGGTACAGAAGTTTAAAACCTTAGGATGTTTAATGAGCTTGAAATTTCACTTTTTGAACAGGCACCTTGATTTCTTCCCTGACAATATGTAAGATGTTAATGAGGAGCAAGAAGAGCGTTTTCACCAGGACATTAAAGTGATGGAAAAACGCTACCAAGGCCGCTGGAACACCAACATGATGAGGGACTACTGTTGATCACTTCACCAAGAAGTTCAGCGAACGACTCATTGCAGAAAAAGCTACACAAGAAGCTTCAATGAAAAAAGAGAAAGAAAATACAAACCAATTCCATCTGACAACTGAAACCTCTATTAACAGATATCATTGTTTTAAGTAACTCACTGTAAATACAAACCATGCTTATGTTGTAACAAAGCGTTTCATTAATTTCCTCGTTTATAGCATAGGATTTTTATACTAATAAAAAGTATATTGCTCGATAACTATGGGTGATACGAATAAACTAAGGCTAGATTTGGATTCAGCTCATAAAAATCTATAAAGAGCGGCTATCAAAGAAAAACAAGTTCTTCAAAAAACTTTTCGTTGGCCTCTGTTATTGTAGTTTAGCGTTTCATGCATTAGTAAATTATCCAAAACATGTATGACAGTAAAGTAGATGTAAAAACAGTGGAATCTCATTGATTCGGTGAAATTAGCTACATCTTATTCCTGAAGAAATAGTTTCGATTATGTGTATAACTGCAGTTTGCTCCTCTGAAAGCAAGAAAACGTAAAAAATAAAAATCAGGTGTGAGAAACTTATATATCTATTTCTGTTTGTTCTTATTATGATAGGTAGTTTGCTTGGACGTAAAAATTTTGTATGTAGTCTAACGGTTTCCAAATTCATACACTTCACTCGACTTTCTATTACACGAACATTGTAACCTCCCCACAAAAATAAAATAATGGAACTTCCCAACAGTGAAAATATAATACAATGTGACAAACCTATAACCTTTCAATAATTGACAGTTAAGTTAACCTGGTAAATTTTGGACGTCAGCAATGCTGCGTCATGGCCCTGATACATCATTCTGAATAAGCTGAAAAATCTTATCTTAATTAGGTCGCCAGATAACGCGTATATATCTGCTCCTACAAGAAATTTTCCTGGCGCAGCTAAGTGCAATGCTGGCCGATAGATTTGTCTTATAAAAAAGGAAAGAACTGACTTTTCTTTTTTCTTTTCAATAATCGGGATTGTCAAGGATTGGAGAAATTAGAGAATTCTTTAAATTGCGATAAATGTCAAAAGTTACTTTTTATGAGAAAGATTATTATTAACAGATTTTGTTTAAAACATTTACATGGGACTTGATGTAACAATACTACATATGCGCGAGGCTGCTTTTACCTTATCCTACAATGCTTAGGCTCCGCCATCGAAGCACACGACCGGCCCAGCCAACACGATACACCACACCAGACTGCTCGCTAACAACAACATACTGCTACTGGTACACAGTTCTTACTGCAGTCAATACTGCTCTTTGGTCTCAGATTCTCTTCTAGCTTACATATCGCAGGCAGCGCGTGAGCAATACATCGAAATTACATCAGCTCGAGTGCGCTAGCAACAAGTTCTCTAATTATGGACCTCTTACATAACCCTCCACTGGGGGGGGGGGGGGGCAAAAGTTTGGCAGCGATGGTGAGTCAATTGGACTTGCCATGAGCAACAAATTTTTCTATAATCTATTTAGTTTGCTAAGGCTACAATCACAGAGTATATACATCATTGATAAGTACAGAACATATTAAGAAATTAAACAGAGTGCACATGCACTGAGTGCAAAACATATTCAGAAATGACAAAGTATATGCGCAAGGAGTACAAAATATATTAACAAAATAGAGTGCACACGCACGATAAAAGTTTTTATCTTTTTACAAGAATTTAAATGCACTGTATAAGCCTTTACTATTTTACAGGAACTAGGAAAGGAATGGGAAGGATTGTATCATGGTTGTAGCACAATAGGTTGCATGTAGCTGCCCTGAAAGTCCATATCTTTCTACAGAAGCACAACACCAAGTGAGATAATCTGAAGTTCTCTTCCCTGATGTATTTATCAGTGTAGCCAAGACACTGAAATGTTGTATTAATATTCAATGTTATCATTTTGGTAGTACATTAGGTACACCAAACAGTGGGACCATAATAACATTTCCATCGTTCAAGGTTGTGAACAGCTTGATATGTCAACACCATATTCTTGTCGAATCCATAATCTTACTGCAACGTAGAATTAGTGCAAAAACCAATATCGTGCTCCATGATCATGAGGATGGACAGGATAAATGGATATTGCAGTAATTAGGTCAGAAGGTGAAGGACACATTAAGTCTTATAATAGTCATCATAGAATTACACTAGTGTATCAACCGATATGAACAATATTGAGTATTACGAAACACTATTCATAACTCATCTGACTGAATCAGTGGCATTCATTGGCCAGTTACAAAGTATTCATATAGTGTTACAAAACATTATTCAGTGTTATTCACAAGTCAATCAGTGGCATTCATTGACCAGTTACAAAGTATTCATATAGTGTTACAAAACATTATTCAGTGTTATTAACAAGTCATCATTTAAAACAGGAGCTATTGAATTATTGACATTCATTGGCTAGTTACAAAGTATTCATATAGTGTTACAAAACACTATTCAGTGTTATTCACAAGTCATCATTTAAAACAGGAGTTATTGAGTGTAGCATCAAGCTACTGGTATTTATATATGATATCATGTAAGTGACATAAGACATATTTAAAATGTAAGACATTGGAACTATTACTCAAGGTCGGTAGTCCAATAATTCATAATGGTATCAATACACAGAAAATTTGCATTATCTTTAGGACTAAAAATATATATTAAACTGGTAGCATTATTTAGTTGTATACTGGTAATAGTTGGGACTCTTAATATTTTTTTTTATCAGTTCATTGCACTGGGATCGATAATTAATTGCTGGGACATGAAAATATTTGCTTTTGACTTATTGCTGGAAATAAGGATTAATAACGTCATTCGTCATGAGTCAGCTGTAGCAAGGTTATGAAACAAGTACAGTATATGTGATCACATTCATAAATGATAATCACAACAGGGTAACAAAATGCAAGTACTAGAACAGGTTTAATAACTAATTACTTATAGCATGTTATGTCACGAAAAGCTTCTCCTGGAAAAAATACAAATTAGATAATTGAGCTGAAAGAAGAAATGCATATTATGCTGAAAAATAGTGAACTTCGAATTAACAGGTAATGGAACGTGTATCTAATATGTATGTAATCTAGCTGTCTTTTCCAAAATATTCAGTCATTATACTATGCGACATAAGACATACTGTCAAAAGGAACTGCAACAAATACTTAAATAACTACATAGCATTTCTTAACTAACAGTAAATATATAAACTTCATCATTATCATCATCTGCAAAGAAAAACTTCATTATTCGTATTAGCATATTCTTCATATAACTATTCATCATCATTTATTATCATCTGCAAAAAATAGATACTTCATTATGCATATTCATATTACTATTTACTTCATACAACTATTCATTATCATTCATTACTTCATATAGTATAGAGTTTCTTACTTCTAGTATATTTCATCACTAAAATTAACATGTGTAGTTCTGTCTGACAGCCTGCAATAATCGCCTTGTATTCTGAAAGAAAAATAATTAGTCAAGACTGCTATCATACGATTTATACAGTATATTCTGGTTAATTCTGATCCATTTACTCTTCATGACAATATATTGCATTTTCTTTCCTTCATTCTGATGGTAAAATTTCCATTTAATAGTAAACCACTGTAGTTGTTTAATTCATTTCTTTTACACGGAATTGCTTTCTGAAAAATGATGAATATGGATTAATATCTTGCATTTAATTCATATACC
Source organism: Schistocerca gregaria (assembly GCF_023897955.1). Classification (NCBI taxonomy): domain Eukaryota; kingdom Metazoa; phylum Arthropoda; class Insecta; order Orthoptera; family Acrididae; genus Schistocerca; species Schistocerca gregaria. The sequence goes on from NC_064921.1 coordinate 165,341,830, forward strand.
CATTAAATAAAATCTTGTTTCTAGTAATATAATTAAGCATACAGCATAGCATGACAGAAAACATATTAGGTCAAAAAATAGATAGTTTTTAAGTACATAAAAAATACACACAGTATCATAATGTAGTAGCAAAAAATGTAGAATAGTCAAGATGTTGAGATATCATAATGCAAAATGTCAATGTCAACTGGTGTTTGTTACATCTTAAACATTCCATAGTACATATAGACAAACTTCTACTTTCGAAAGGAAAACAATCATACATACAGAAAAAATCGAAAATGTGCACGGTCTGATATATAACGACAAGAAAAGCGAACTGCTAACCTTACCTTGCCGGGCACTTGCCAGGAAAAAATATGATAATCATCAGTAAGTGTTTATATCAATAACTGGAAAAGGCAATGTAATGTGATAAATCGTAAAGTATGTTCATTCAATAAAGGGTTTAATATTGGAAACATGGTGATTGCCTTTGCTTTTCCTGGTTCTCAAAGTTTCAACATGTACCACATTGGGATGAGGAATGCTGCGAATTCTGTATGGACCTTCGTATAGAAGTTCAAATTTACTGCATCTACTCTTTCCTCTGTTGGATAAATAATACGTGCGCATTAATATCTTCTGTCCAATATGGAAGTCACGGCGTGTACAAACCTGTTTTTGCTGTCTTCTCCGGCGCTCTGCGTCACGTTTGATGTAGTTGAGCGCAATCTGAATTATTTCATGGTGACGTAGTCGACGAGATGTAGGAAAAGATACTAATTCTTTAATTTTGTTAGGTGGTTCAACATTTTTCAATATAACAGTCGGAGTAGCATAGTAGATTCATTTGTTATGGAGTTAATTACATCCTGGAATGAGAGTATGTGTGTATCCCAATCAATATGTCTTTTATGGCAGTATATTCTACATAATTTACCAATTTCTTTCATCAGTCGTTCACAAGGGTTCGAAGAAGCGTGATACTTGGATATATAGGTCGGAGAAATGTTTTTAGCTCGTAACATACGTGTCCATATGCCAGATCGAAATTGCGGTCCATTGTCGGAAATTACTTTCAATACATGCCCTACATGAAATAAAAAATGTTTTATAAATGCATTCGAAATAGATTTAGCAGTAACTTTGCGCAACGGAGTGAAGGTAACAAATTTCAAAGTGAGTTCAACAGCGACAAAGATGTAGCAAAAACCTCTATTAGTTCTGGGAATCGGACCAAAAATGTCTACAGCGGCCATGTGTCTCAATTTAACAGGTACAATGGGATGTAACGGAGGAATATGTGAAGTCGTGTCTGATTTAGCTTTCTGGCAGATTTTACATGACGCTAAAACTCGTCGAATACGTTTCTCCATGTTGCCAAAATAACAGTTCTGTCTCAGTATAAGAAAACATTTTCTCCCTCCATAATGTGCGTAACTTAAATGAGTATACCAAATTAATTTGTTAACAAGTTCGTCAGGAATGCATAATAACCAGTTGTTGCCGTCAGGGTGAGAGCGGCGAAACAGAATGTTATTGCGTACCGTGTAATGGTTTCTAATGGTAACGTTATTCTTATCTTGCCAAAGGTGTTTAATTTCTTTCCATACGTTGTCTTTACTCTGCTCTTGTTCTATGTCTCGTAATGACGATGAAATGAAGTTTTCAAATGCGACTTGTTGAATATACATGACGCTAGAATTTGCTTGGCAGAAGTTGGTTGCGATGTCTTGCTGATTGTTGCAGAAAGAACTGGATAGTGCGTCTGCTACAATATTTTGTGTACCGGGAATGTGAACAATTGTAAAATTAAATTCCTGTAAATAAAGTTTCCATCTGCTTACTCTGTCGTGTGTAAATTTTGCGGAAAGTAAAAACTGAATAGCTCTATGGTCTGTGTAAACGGTTGTATGTCTTCCATAAAGAAAATGCCTAAATCGGGTAAATGCCCATACAACACATAATGTTTCAAGTTCTGTAACAGAATAATAGCGTTCAGTAGGTGACAGAACGCGACTTGCAAAAGCAATGTTTTTAATTACTGTATTACCATCTTCTTCAATTTCCTGAAAAATGTGTACGCCTAAAGCTGTGTTAGAACTGTCGGTGGCAATGGAAAAATTTCTAGTAAGATCTGGCTGTGATAAAAGAGGTGCATTCAACAAAGATTGTTTCAGATTGACAAATTCAGACTGCGCTTGGCTATCCCGGGACCAAATAGTGTTTTTTCCCGTCAGTTGGCATAATCTAGGAGTGTCTAAAGCAGAGTAATGAATAAATTTACGGAAAAAGTTAATTAATCCCAGAAAGCTGCGGAATTGTTTCTTCGTCGTTGGAACAGTAATGTCACGTAAAGCTTGAAGTTTTTCCGGATCAGGCGCAATGTCTTCTGCTGAAATTACATGTCCAAGAAATTTTATGGAAGTTCTGCCAAAGTGCGATTTGTTAAGATTAACTGTGAGTCCTTGTGTACGAAAAGTTTGCAACAGTTGTTCCAGAATCAGATTATGTTCAGACCAGTTAGCTTTTGCAATAAGAATGTCGTCTACATACGTTGTGATTCTGTCTTTAAGTTCTGTCGGAAGTATAGTATTCAAACCGCGAATAAATGCTGCTGAAGAAATTGTTAAACCGAACGGTAATTTGCAAAATTGATAACAATCACCAAAACAGAGAAATGCTGTGTACTTTCTGCAGTTCGGATGGAGCTGAATTTGCCAAAATCCCGATTTCAAATCTAATGTGGAATAAACAGAAGTACCATGAAATTTCTGCAGAAGTTCTTCTAGTGTTTGTGGGCGATCTGTTTCATTAATAATAATGTCATTGATGTGACGCGAATCAAGTACGAGGCGAAGTGAGCCATTCTTTTTGTTAACAATATGGAGCGGGTTTATGTACGGACTAACTGCTGGTTCAATAATACCTTGGTCAAGCATAGTTTGCAATTCTTTCTTAACTTGTTCTCTGTGAATATACGGAATGGGATACTGTTTGGCTTTAAACGTGTCGTGCTGTTTAACTTTAAATTCATACATGAAACCGGACATAGTACCAGGAATGTTGTCAAAAACTGGAGCTTGCTGTAAAAGAATCTTGCGTAGTTGCGTACGTTCGTCGTCTGTATTTGCACTGCTTTGTTTTACTTCCTCAGAAATCATTTGCATAACGTCGTAGTCGGCTTCGTCTGGTGTATTGTACTTGTGTACGAACGTATCTGTGAATAATGTGGAATGACAGTCTATGTTACGTGATGCAGAAATAACCTCTGTCCGATTAATTGTTTGTTCTTCTGCAGATAAAGAGTGCTGAAAATCTAATGCCAGTTGTACATTTTCATCCTTTAACATTAAATAGGAATTTTGAAAGTCAATAATTGCGTCGTGTTGTACCAAAAAAATCGTACCTAAAATAACGTCTGTTGTCAATAAGGGAACAATCCAAAAATTTGAGTGGAACGTATGACCTGCAATAAGTGGAACGTATGACCTGCAATACAAAATGATAAGTGTGTCTGTAATTTTACATCTACTCCTTTACCAGATACTGCTCCTTTTACTTTAGTTTTGCCTAATGGTAATGTAGGATTAGTATTCTCTTTGTTACAAGTGTTGAAAGTTTCATCATTTATAACTGACATAGATGATCCAGAGTCGATTACTGCCGAAAATGTGGATGATCCAATCTTTACTTCAATGACAGGGTGGGAAATGGTTTTTTGAATAACTGGTTTTTCCTGCAAAAGAGTGTCTCGGATATCGTCAAAAGTAATAACATTCTCGTGAATAACATTCTGCGTGTCAAAAGTAGTGCTTACGTTGTTGGAAGATGCAACCTGTACTGTATCTAGTCAAATTCTTTCTGAAGTGCTGTTATTTGCGGGAGGATGCTGTGGCATTTCAACTATTTGTACTATTCTGCTATTTCGTCCTGACGCATTAGGTTCGGGATGATATCTACTATCTGGTTCATTCATGATAATCTGTTGTTGCGGATGATTCTGCTGCTGGTAAGACCGACTGCTACGCTGAAAACTGTGCTCATTACTTTTACGTCTGTTATAATAATCGTTGCTATACGGCGCATTGCGATATGAGTTGAAATGGTGTGTTTTCTGTACGTAGTGATTTCCTTGTTGCTGTGCGTTACTATTTGGTGGAGCCGACGCTATATGTGTAGGCGGCGAAACATGAAAGCTTGGTTGCCTTGCAGACTACATTGTTGGTTAGGTATGCTAACCGGCTGCTTTTGATGCTGTTGCGGTGAAAACCCTCTATTGTTCCCAAAATGTGTTTGCGATAGCTGAAAACTTCGTACATACTGATGATTACACTTCTGTCTTTCATTAAAATTATGCTGGTAGTTCTTGTGTCTAAAGAAAACTGTCACTTTCGGTAAAACTTGTCATTTCAGGTTTTCTTTACTTATTGTTAATCCTAGATAGATGGATAGTTAAAGAGCTTTTTTGATAGATATAAAGGATAGTAGAAGAGAAGGCAGCAGTGCAGAAAACTAAAGATGAAATAGCACTACTACGGCTCGGGGCCCTGTGCACGCTACGGCACATATTAATCGAAGTGTAATGAATCCCCTGAGGTCTCTTACGCGCTGCAAATAAATTTTAGTTTCTGCGTTACAGGCAATGCCAGTGAAAATTCAAAAAGAAGTTGTTGCATCCAGTCCAATTCTAGTTTCTGCATTACAGGCAAAGCTGGTGAAAATACAAAAGCAAATTGTCGTATCCAGTCCAAAGCGTGAATCTGTGTTCTGTCATTATTAAACACCTTAGATTTTTTCACGGATAAAAATTGCTTGTAATCAAAATTTTCGTCTCTGAATGTCTGAACAGGTTCAGGACTGTATGATAATCTGTTTGTCTGTGACTGTTCGGAATCTAAGTCACGTACTCTCTGTAAATTACCTAAATTGTACTGGCTGTGTGAGTGTGTGAAATGTTCGGAAAGTGGCGCATGCTGTGATGTGTTAAAGGCTGAAATATTTTTCATCTCCGTCAATTCGTGCTGTAAAGATGACAATTTTCTACGTAATGTATTATTGGACGAACCTATCTAACTAATCGTCTGCTGTAAATTTTGGAATTCGTGTGTTTGATTAAACGAAACTGGTGACGTATCGTCTGATTTGGTGTCATTGTTATTTTTGATAACGTCAATACGACTGGCCAATTCATCAAATTTTTCAGTCACTGCTTTAACCTGATCATCATTTTTAGTGTCACAAGCATTAATTTGTTTTTGGATTTTACGGGTAGTTTTGTTCAATTTCTTAACGTCTGCTTTAATGGCATGGGGATCCTGTATTAATTCTAATTGTTCAAGTCTGTTAGTCACTGTCTGAAAGTCTACTGTGTGTGTGTCTGCTTTTGTTATAAGATCGGAAATTTCAATATGCAATTCAGTGTTTAACTGTTTAATAGTATTGTTTTCGTTGATACTGTAGCAATGTTATTGTCTACGTATGTTTTTGCTTTTGTAAATAATTTACGCTTATCTTCCTGTCTCTGTGCAGTAATTGTTTCCATGACTTGTTTCTTTACTTTGTTCTGTTCTTGTATGAATTTACGGTAACGCGTTTCACTGTTTTGTAGGTGGTGATTAAAACGTTCGTCAATTAGGCTGTTCTGTTGTTCGAATTTCTTGTCTACTTTCGCATCCAGTGTGCGTGAAAGTTCTGCTGACGTTAATTTAAACTCGTCGAGTAACTGTTACGTTTGCAGAACATTGTTTAGCGACTGCACTAATTTCATCTCTAAGTAATTTAGTTGTGGCTGCATGTGTATTACTTAATTCTTGTGCAACGGATCTAATTTCTTCACTACTATTCCTACCACAAGCCTTAGTTTCCTCACGTAATTGTCCTTTAGTATCATGACATTGCACGGCAACGGCTGCAATCTGTTCATTAATCTGTTTAAAGTTCTCGTCGTGTTTTTCATTCGACTGTTTCAAACTTTCATTAAGTTGTTTGTTCGATTCATTAAGTCGTTTGAAATTGTCGTCTTGTTCTTTCTTCGACTGTTTGGAATTGTTGTCTAGTTTTTCATTAAGTTGTTTGTAGTTATTATCTTGTTTTTCATTCGACTGATTGAGATTTTCATTAAGTTGTAGCAAAAATGCCATAAATCGATCCATGCCAAAATTAGCTACTTTATTCTCTGTGCTGTGTGATGGTGTATCTGCATGTGTCACGTTTTGTATAACCATTTCCTCATTGTCTGATTCACAAAAAGGTTTGCTAATCGGATGTGCTGTGTTGGTCTCTACAGCGGAATCAAATAAATCAGACGTGCTTTGTGTATATTGGTCACCTTCGTTAGAAACAATTATCTGTTCACTACGTAAATTTTGCAAATCAGGTGTTTCAAACTGGACAGCGTTCATTGTAACGGAACGTGCCGCATCATCAATTGTCGTTAAATTAACAGAGGACACATTTGAATTTGTTTGCTCATCATTAGCATCAAAATCATTACTAGTGATCAGCACACACTGATTATCTGTAATTAGAGGATTATCACTATAACACTGAGTGTCGCTAGTATAATCGGTCAAATTATTCGAGTCAGCTTTTTCACTCCTTGCACATCGCGATGCACTGTTAGCAGTTTTGCGCGGCATTTTCACAACTCAAAGTTAAGCACAAAATCAAACAAAGACAAAACAAAAATGGAACAAATACAGTTACAACAAAGAGCAATAAATTGCCGATGATCTGTGAAAGAAAAAGTGACAAATTAGTAAATGCGTTGCGCCAGATGGAAACTACTTTTAATATTAAGTAAATAAGAGCAGATATATAGCTGACCACATCTCAGAAATTCACAAAAATACGATCCTGGCCGGTTGTCGCCGAGTGTAACCTCCCCACAAAAATAAAATAATGGAACTTCCCAACAGTGAAAATATAATACAATGTGACAAACCTATAACCTTTCAATAATTGACAGTCAAGTTAACCTGGTAAATTTTGGACGTCAGCAATGCTGCGTCATGGCCCTGATACATCATTCTGAATAAGCTGAAAAATCTTACCTTAATTAGGTCGCCGGATAACGCGTATATATCTGCTCCTATAAGAAATTTTCCTGGCGCGGCTAAGTGCAATGCTGGCCGATAGATTTGTCTTATAAAAAAGGAAAGAACTGACTTTTCTTTTCAATAATCGGGATTGCCAAGGATTGGAGAAATTAGAGAATTCTTTAAATTGCGATAAATGTCAAAAGTTACTTTTTATGAGAAAGATTATTATTAACAGACTTTTTTAAAAACATTTACATGGGACTTGATGTAACAATACTACATATGCGCGAGGCTGCTTTTACCTTATCCTACAACGCTTAGGCTCCGCCATCGCTGCACACGACCGGCCCAGCCAACACGATACACCACACCAGACTGCTCGCTAGCAACAACATACTGCTACTGCTACACAGTTCTTACTGCAGTCAATACTGCTCTTTGGTCTCAGATTCTCTTCTAGCTTACATATCGCAGGCAGCGCGTGAGCAATACATCGAAATTACATCAACTCGAGTGCGCTAGCAACAAGTTCTCTAATTATGGACCTCTTACAACATATATGTAAATGTAATTAATTACTTTCCCTTCAAGAGCGAATGTGTTGAAGGTTCTTTCTGTCTGTGGCTCAGATGTAGGTATCGGTTTCAACAGTGTTAGGAAACGGTTTCATAGCTTTTGACTTTGTATTAACACGTCTGTGTGACTTCTTCCTTCAGCTACCGTTGTGGTCGGTTATTTGGTACGTTGAATAATGTACGTACTGCATTCCGTACAAATTTCATACTTTTCAGATTCACTTATTTGGCTGGAAGTGTAATGAATAAATTGTTCACATTGTTAAGTAGATGTGCCACGTCTGCCTGCAAAAGATCAGGCCTTCTGCTGTTTACTAGCCATTTAGTTGTTCTTAGAAGCAAATGACATTCTGCAGTTGGTTACAAGAGAATCGTAAACATTGTCCTGTAACGTACCGTATCATATCTTCCAGAGTCAAGAGGAAACTAAAGAAAGACAGTTGTGGTTAAATTTTACGGTTTTGTGGCTCAATCTGTAAATACGGAACCCTTATAGCATCGTTTTGTTTTCCGTTCGTCTGTCTGTCTCTCTCTCCGACTGTTAAGAACCTTTTTTCTCAGGAATGGTTAGACGTATCAATTCCAGATTTATCTAACACATTAAGGTCCACAGTCCCTTGGATCTGTAAATATTTTAAGTTTCTAATTCACTTCAGTATAAGGCCATTTATGTAACATATCTGGATACCCGCAAACTCACTCATCAAAACCTATAAGGTGTTTCCGTTGACTTAGTATCATGAAATTTGGGCATAGGTAAAGTTCCACAGTACTAGCAAAGAAAAATATCCGAACATTGCTAATTTGTAATTATATGACACGAATAACGTATTTACTAACATTTTGTTATCAATTTGTCTGTCTGTTCGTCTGTTAAGACTTTTTTCTCTGGAACAGTTAGGAGCAACAAGTTCACATTTATCTCACATACTAACGTCTGTGGTTCCTTGGAGGTGTAAAAAATTCAAGCTTCTAAGACAATTCGATTATAAGATACGGTGATTTATGTCGCATATTTTGATACTTTTAAACTCACCTGTAGAGTACTTGCCGTTGACCTAGAATCATGAAGTTTGGCAAAAAGCAATGTCCACAGTATAAGTGAAGGAAAAAATTCGAAAACTGTTAAATTGTAAATATTTAACATAAGAAAATCTTTTGCATTCGTCACCCGTCAGAAGTATAACAATAAATATTACGGCATGCGAACATGAAATGTAAATTGCAGTCATATTTTAGGATGTAAATAAAAATGTTTTATTAAATCTTCTCTCTATATATAGATCCCCTGCTCGCTTCTTTTTGGGTGTCCGGACCAGTCTGAGGAACCACTGTAGAAATTTTGATACGATTTTGGAATTGCCCGAAACAATACCTAGTCAGTATCGATATCGCTAACAGACAAAAATGGTTGCGATTCTCGATTCCCAGCTTGGATGAACTCTTTGTTTGTATGAAACCGTCAGTGCGAGGGTCATACACGCACTTGGCCAATCTTCTTTAATTATTGTCTCTTTTTATGGAACGACGTGTGCTCCCTTTTGTAAAACTATATTACAAATCAATGTAAACGGTACTATTTATCCGATATCATATTCAGAAGTGTAACTTTCCGTTCGCTTGGAGCGCTGCTGTCGCAATGTATAACAAAAATTAGGAGTGTTGTGACCATATGTGTTAAGACTCACACTGTTTACATGAGGCTCCCAAAACCAGATTTCGTATGACGATTCCACAATATTTTTTCTGTTTGGCCATGTAAACACTTCAAATTCGATTCTTGAAATTTCTTTTATTTTATTTATTTATTTATTTTTAGCCCCCGGTTTTCCACTTCAGCGAACGATTCTCGCACCCACGTAAACGCAGAACCGTTTTTGAAACGTGCCTGGATTGTTAGGTTACGTCTTGTTTTCAAAATATGCCACTAATATAGACTATTTGTGCAGTGAAAAAAAAGCGGAAATGTTAGACTGCGCACGAAACTGTCTACCACTAACATTCAGGCGAAGAGAAATAACTATTATGTTGGCTAATTCAGAAACTGTAACATCTGTTACCTAGACGCCAATTTAACGAGGGCTGGCACATCCGCTTCAGACATTAACATATAAAAAAGACGGATCAATTCTAGCGTCCGATTCCACACGTCGGCTTTGAACAGTGACGTCATACCGGAGGCAGAGAAGCTACATGGAGGCAATCTTTGAAAGCGACTGATCGGACCCGTAAACAAACGAATGTAGCATACGATAAAATTACAAACACAGTTCACGTGATTAATTACGTAGCCACAAATTGTACCGACAAGAATTAAAGGTAACGGAAATAAATAAGAATAGCAAAATACCAGTATACATGACTGAAATAAATTATTATCGTTGTTTATGCGAGTAAGAAAAGCACAGAGAACCTTCAAATCCAGTACAGTATAGCGCATGGCGAAATCATAATATTATAAATCAGCGTTAACTTTTAATACTAACTGTTAAATCTAACGGACCAAGTAACGAAAACTGATAAAAAATAGGGTCTAACAAATACTGAAATCGGTAACTGGAACTGACTTATATAGGTTAATTCTAGTTACCGATTCCAACCATTCCACGGTTCGTTATTTAGATCGTTTTAACAACAAGTGTGTACTAAAGTCTTACAGAATTTCTACATATGGTATTATTTCCTTCATTACTATGAGAAAGAGAAAAATTAGGCTGTTGTACCTACAATACTTATTAATTTTTGTAGCAGTTCTGTGATCATCAAAATCTAGAAATCCTACAAAACCATAGTCCACAGACTTAGTACAAAAATGTCCAAAATTATGAACCGTCGAAAAATTGGAATCGGTGACTAGTTTTGACCTCCTACATAGGTCAATTCTAGTTACCGGTTCCAGCCATTCAATGATTCATTAATTAGGTCGTTTTTCCAGCACGTGTGTTGCTCTCTGAACTACTGCAAATAAGTTACTAATATTGGAATCGGTAACTAGAATTGACCTACATAGAAGGGCAGTTCCAGTTATAGATTCCAGTTTTCGTTATTCACCGCAGCAGCTTTAGAGAGCAATTACAAATGTAGAAATGGTATTACATTTTAGTGCATATAACCGCAAAAATAATTTAAATATGAATCGTGGAGCGGTTGGAATCTGTAACTGAAATTTACCTACATAGGTTAATTCTAGTTATTGATTCCAATATTCTTTATTTTTGGCATGGACGTGTGTGATGTCCTTAGGTTAGTTCGGTTTAAGTAGTTCTACGTCCTAGGGGACTGATGACCTCAGATGTTAAGTCCTATGGTGCTCAGAGCCATTCTTTATTTCTTGTAGGTATTCGTTTGTCATGTACTGGCTTTTCTTTTAGAATGTAGTGTGTTATGCTAGTCTCTCTCGTATTTGTTGTCATTTATTTAATTTTTCCGTTTTTATGATAAATTCTAGTTCCTCCCCACCCAAAACCCTCACTTTCCTGGGCTTCTCCCATTAGATTCAATAATTAATAAAAATTAACGCTATTTTATCGTTGCCTTCAGTTCGTCTCGATAAAATTCATGACTAAGTAAATAACTGCATAAATGTGATTGTAATTTTATCGTATGCTACATTTGTTGGTTTGCGAATATGTTCCGTTGCTTTCACAGACTGCCTGTACGTAGCAACTGTGCCTTCGGTATGACGTCATAGCTCAAAGCCGACGAGTGGAATCATACACTAGACTATATCCAAAAAGACAGAAAAAACAGGTTTACGAAATTCCGATTTCGTCTTTCTGAAGGTGTGTCGCATGTGAACATAGTGATGGTGAAGTACTCGAGTTTCACAGGAGAATAATATCTTTGGCGACTACTGTTATCTTTGTCTTGTGGTAAAAACATTATAATATTGCTTGTCTCTGGTTTTATTTACACGCACAGGAAGAGCTTGAAGGAATATAGGACACATCAGAATAAACCAACAATTTCGTGCAGGCAATGACGCATTGCCCTGTCAATTAATGAAATGAACCTGGAATGTGTTTCTTATTGCAGAAATTTCAACAGAACTTCCTTTTGAAAATATGTTGCTATCTATTACAGTATTTTTCGTTTAATGTTCGCTGCTTGCTATGGAGTCACTAAGGTGATGTTAAAATTCACCGAGTATTACACAGTGATGTACAAAACTTGTTTTATGAGTGTAACATTCGAGCTGATTATATAATGTCTTTGTTCCAGATTCCATTCACGAGCTTCAACGTATGAAGACAACGCGTAATTGATACCAACAGAAGTCAAAAGTTAAAAATAATGTTGTCAACGTCACCTGGAAAGTTGACAACGTATTATTCGTATTAAGCCAAATAGAGCTTCTTACTAGTGAGTATTCACAGCACTGGTATATATGAACTTTTCTGCTTAAAAATCCTAGCTTCTATTACCAGAATGGTGACAGTAGTCAGACAATGAGCCTGTTCTTTCCCAGTTTTCGCAGTAAGTGCTCGGGCAGGAGGTGATCAAGGAGTAGAACTAAGTAATGCCGACAAAAATAGTACAATGTACCGTAACGAGCATGAGGAGGAAATTTAGCACTTACGCGTGTAACGTAGGCGACAGTATCCGTTGTCAGCGAATGGAATCGATATTGAAAAATAAAATGAAGCCTCATATCATTGTTGGCTGAGACCATTAAGAGCAGAGCAGCTCAAATGGCGAAGAACTCATTAAGTCACGCCCATTTGAACTTTTCTTCAGATTTGTCTCTAGCTGTACTTGCTAAATGCAAATGACAGTTATGATCGTGTCTAGTTAGTTAGACCCTTGTGTAGGCTACTTGTCTGAACTAGCTGATACAACTAAGGTTGTCATCCTAGTCCACTTCACCTGTGTCGTGTGACTTTATTTTGTACAATAGTGAAATGAGATTTGGAATCTAACCAAGGACCACTGTGTTTAGTCTGTTGGTTAGGAAGTATACGCCACAACTTCACTTCATAAAGCCTTTCATATTCCCAGGAGCTTAGGAATTTAACCAATAACAACTAAGTTTCGTCGGTTGGTTAGGAACTGTGCGCCGCTACCTCACTTTCTAAAGCCTTCCATATTTCCAGGTGACAAATTATTTCACCGCAGATTTTTGAACCAGTTGTTTCTGGATCGAGCGCTTGTACGTTACACGATTTACCGACATCGTCCTCGAAGATTTTTTTCTTTATATACATCAGCGCTAAGTAAAACCTTTAATTTCTCGCGCGAGATGGTCCGTGTGTTCACTTCATATGTAGATCCTGTCATCCCTAATTTAGAACTGGCAACGGTGTACGCGTTTAAGTTTTGTCCAAAAGTTAAAAACAATGTTGAGACTTTTTTGAACAATACCTGTCTGCATCTACATGTACACTCTGAAAACTACTGGAAAGTGCTTCGTGGATGTTACTTCGCTTTGTACTACATTTTTGGGTCAGTTCCCATTTCATTCGCGTATGTAGCGCAGGAAACACTTAAATGTCTATGTGCGCACTACAGTTAGTCTAATCTTGTCTTCCAGTTCTTACAAGGATGTAGTATACATTTACACACTTAATACTGGTTAATGAAAATTTTTAAGTGGAGTATCGCGAGATAGTTTACGTCTGTCTTCAAGCGTCAGCCAGTTCATGTCTATCAGCATTACTGAATAGTTCCATGTGGAACACGAGAGATGTTTTCTCCTACGGTATCCTGAGAAACCAGCGGTGCTGGAACATGCTTTAGAAAACGCACACCGTGTTGCATTTGCCGAGACATCTGTTATTACGCGGACTACAAGTTTATGGGACAGTGTTATAAAAGAAGCGATCGAATTAAAAATTTCTGACAACACCCTCAATAAAGACGACGGTCTGCAGCTAAGCACAGTTTGGACCTCTGCCATCAGAAGGTTGAAACGGGTACGGCAAGTGCGCAATTAAAACATTACCATACATGGTACTGAAGCAAGCACCAGTGTCGTCACTGAAGACCGCGTCTATATAAAGAGGGCAGCAACAGTCATTCGACAGTCCCCACTTGTTAATGGCCGCGGAGAACACGACCGAAAGCTCATGGATTTTAAACCACTGGACCCGGCTGGGAGTCCGAAAAAACTTTATCAGTCCTGGCTGTGGAAGAAATTTTCACCACTAGTATTTGGCAAGGGGAGGTGGGGTGGTAGACTAAAGCTCCTGATCACTAGCCTTTGTGCCAATGTCCGGGTGTATGCAAGTTTTTAGGATGTTCTTTCTGTTTTTATTTTCAGTTCCCATTTTAATAATTGTACGGCCGTATTCACACTCATCTCACTAGGTCTTAGTACGCGCACTTAACACCATGCTGTCGTGTGCCCTCACCACCACGCCATCATTATCATCTACATATCCATTCTTCTCCTTCTTCTACTTGCGTTACGGCCTATATAGCGCCACGGGTAGCCCCTTCATTGCATTTTCCTCTTCCCTTCCCAGAACTTCTTCATCCTTTCTTTTCTTCTCTTCCGTTCTTCTTCCGAGATCTTTAGTACCCTCTCCTCATGTCTGCTGCACTTGTAACTCTCTGACGTTTTCCTGTATCCTTCTCTGTCGCCGAATTCTGGCATATTGGTCAGCGTGTACTTGCTTCTCGAATTTTCCTTTCCGTCCACATTGATCCCAAATTCCGACCAGTCCTTCCGTAGTTAAATAACCCACTTGGTTCCTGTCTCTCCTCTTGTCCTCCCTGTTGTTTCCCATACTCTTTCCGTCTTTCTAGCCATATTCAACATATACCCGGCAATCTTTATCCTTTTCAGTTTCATTTCTGTTAATATTGTCCGGTTGCTCTGGTTACATCCATCTCTCACCACTTCTTTTATGGGTTAATATTATTCTCAGTATTTTTCTCTCTCTTCTTATCTAGTCGTTCTGCGTCATTTGTTCCGTTACATTCAACGCATACGCTTGATATTTTTGCTGTCAAAGAGTTGTGAGGTGATAGTTTTTCTATCAAAAACTGTAATTGTTACTGCCCAGGTGAAAGACGTACGGAAGTTTATAAAGCTCTGCCTCTGACAATATTATCGTTATCAATACTTTTTCTATAAAAATTGCAAGGCAGTCTAGTGAAACTTTGTTGCCGTTATCATAAAATCCGATATGTAGCCGTAAAACTTGTATAATGAAAACGCTTATTCCGACATGTCAGTATTCAAATATTTTCTGGAACCTCCCACTATCAGACGCGTCCGTATCCTGATAGAGAACAAAACCAGAAAATAAATACTCTTCCTATAAATAATGAAAAATCTATTCTCTAGTATCTGACTGCGATTTAAAAAAAATTCTCTAACGTCTCCTAACAATTATAATGCAATGTCCTCCACGAAACAGACAACTTACCACTTCTTGCCGCTGCAACTGCATACATATATTGTATCCAGGAACGTGCTGAAATGATTCAAAAGAAATTCTACAATCCATGCAGAGTGCAGCGCATGGTCACTGGTGCAACGATTTCTTTGTTTCACTTATGTATAAATTACATGGTCATAAGGGGTTTCGTCAGTAAGCCTTAAGTGATGTAAGAAATAAAAGGAATCGATAAAAACTTGTAATTTACTATAGTCTGAAAACTGAAGATTCATACACAGAGAAAATTTACTCACACCTTTCTTTTCCTTGGGCAGCTTGATTAGCAAAAACTTTAATTATTCCACAATGTCTGTTATCAATAATCACGTATCTGGGCACAAGAAAGATCTGAATATTACTTTCAGTGTATGTATCTAACAAAATAGCTTCAGTGTGCAAGCAAGCGACAGTTAAATCAAGAAAAATCAAATAACGGAATCCTCGATTAATACCAAAACCTCCTCTGTCGGTACTAGCACGGTCAGGACAGACTGCGACCTCTCCCGATACGGCTTCTCTCAGCGCCGCTCGGCGTCCGATTACTAGCAACTACTGTTGACTCGCTACCACTCACGATAATATTATCTCAGTCTCAGGGATTGTGTGTGAACGCAAACAGTAGAATCAGTAAGAATGAGTTTTTCACTCTGCAGCGGAGTGTGCGCTGACATGAAACTTCCCGGCAGATTAAAACTGTGTGCCAGACCGAGACTCTAACTCGGGACCTTTGCCTTTCGCGGGCAAGTGCTCTTCCGACAGAGCTCCCCAAGCACAACTCACGCCTCGCCCTCACAGCTTTACTTCTGGCAGTACATCGACTCCCACCTTCCAAACTTTACAGTAGCTCTCCTTCGAACCTTGCAGAACTAGCACTCCTGAAAGAAAGGATATTGCGGAGACATGGCTTAGCCACAGCCTAGGGGATGTTTCTAGAATGAGATTTTCACTCTGCAGCGGAGTGTGCGCTGATATGAAACTTCCTGGCGGATTAAAACTGTGTGCCGGACCGAGACACGAACTCGGGACGTTTGCCTTTGGCGGGCAAGTGCTCTACCGGTAGAGCACTTGCCCGCGGAAGGTAAAGGTCCGGAGTTCGAGTGTCGGTCTAGCACACAGTTTTAATCTGCCAGGAAGTTTCAGTAGAATCAGTATTCGTCTTTCTGAAATGAAAAAAAGCGTCCAACTTTCACACTTAAGGCAGGACTCTTATACACCAGGAGGAAAGGGGCCATGGCGTGTGGAGGCAGAAAACCCTTTCATGTTAGGAGGCAGGAGCTATCCGGAAGGTTTGCGAGACAACAACGCCACGCAACTCCTCCTGTCATTGTTGGAACTGTAGTGTTTTAATTCTCAGGAAGACAGTCAGTTGGAGCAGTCAGGTATCGCACCGAGACGGCTGTGTATCGATGTCGTTGCAGTGTGGCTGTCGACTTTGCTGATAGCAGCCGCGATCGGCCCGGCGCTGGCGGGGTGCGGCAAGGAGTCGTCTCCTCCGCACGTGGGGACGACCCTGTTCCGGGTCCAGGACCTGGACAGGCAGTGCTGGTCCGCCGACCAGCTGGACCTGCTCAAATACCGGCGCGCCTTCCAGGTACTATCTAGTGACGGGAGAAACCGAATGAAAACACGAAATTCTATATGTAACATATTTCACTCATATTTGTACACGTGTTTTACCTGTATCTCTAGCGAATTTCGTCCTGCAGTTCAGATTTCACGCCGCTCAACGCTTATGACATCGTACCTCCTGAACTATGTGTCCTACAATCATAAATTTCTGCAGGCACGTTTAGTGGTATATGTGAATACTGTCAGCAAAATGTATTGCGAATACAGTTATTGAGTGGCCGAGCGGTTCTAGGCGCTTCAGTCTGGAACCGAGCGACAGCTACTGTCGCAGGTTCGAATCCTGCCTCGGGCATGGATGTTTGTGATGTCCTTAGATTAGTTAGATTTAAGTAGTCCCATAGCGTCCCATAGGTATTCATTGGACAAATATATTATACTAGAACTGACATGTGATTACATTTTCACGAAATTTGGGTGCATAGATCCTGAGAAATCAGTACCCAGAACAACCACCTCTGGCCGTAATAACGGCCTTGATAGGCCTGGGCATTGAGTCCAACCGAGCTTGGATGGCGTGTACAGGTACAGCTGCCCATGCAGCTTCAACACGATATCACAGTTCATCAAGAGTAGTGACTGGCGTATTGTGACGTGCCAGTTACTCGGCCACCATTCACCAGACGTTTTCAGTTGGTGAGGGATCAGGAGAATGTGCTGGTCAGGCAGCAGTCGAGCATTTTTTGTATCCAGAAAGGCCCGTACAGGACATGCAACATGCGGTCGTGCATTATCCTGCTGAAATGTAGGGTTGCGCAGGGATCGAATGAAGGGTAGAGCCAGGGGGTTGTAACACATCTGAAATGTAACGTCCACTGTTCAAAGTGCCGTCAATGCGAACAAGAGGTGATCGAGACGTGTAACCAATGGCACCCCATACCACCACGCTGGGTGATACGCCAGTATGGCGTTGACGAATATACGCTTCCAATGTGCGTTCACCGCAGTGTCGCCATACACGGATGCGACCATCATGATGCTGTAAACAGAACCTGTATTCATACGAAAAAAGATGTTTTGGCATTCGTGCACCCAGGTTCATCGTTGAGTACACCATCGCAGGCGCTCCAGTCTGTGATACAGCGTCAAGGGTAACCGCAGCCATGGTCTCCGAGCTGATAGTCCATGCTGCTGCAAACGTCGTCTAACTGTTGGTGCAGATGGTTGTTGTCTTGCAAATGTCGCATATGTTGACTCAGGGATCGGGATGTGGCTGCACGATCCGTTACAGCCATGCAGATAAGATGCCTGTCATCTCGACTGCTAGAGATACGATGCCGTTGGGATCCAGCACGGCGTTCCGTATTACCCTCCTGAACCCACCGATTCCATATTCTGCTGACAGTCATTGGATCTCGACCGACGCGACCAGCAATGTCGCGATACGATAAACCGCAATCGCGATAGGCTACAATCCGATCTTTATCAAAGTCGGAAACGTGATGGTACGCATTTCTCTTCCTTACTCGTGGCATCACAACAACGTTTCACCAGGCAACACCGGTCAACTGCTGTTTGTGTATGAGAAATCGGTTGGAAACATTTCTCATGGCAGCAAGTTGTAGGTTTCGCCACGGGCTCCAACCTTGTGTAAATGCTCTGAAAAGCTTATCATTTGTATATCACTGCATCTTCTTCCTGTCGGTTAAATTTCGCGTCTGTAGCACGTCATCTTCGTGGTGTAGCAATTTTAATGGTCAGGATTGTAAATTAAAGCGTAACGCCTTATGCGGCAGTATTATTACATGAACAGCGAAAATTTAATAAGCGCTATACCTTTCTTCTTTCATCGTTTTGCGGTGGGTGTCAGCGACAAGAAGTCTCGGATAAGTCTCGTAAAGGTTGGAACTTGTGCGTAAAGTTTGTTGCAACTCACTAAGTACTCTCATACTCAAATATTGGATGAACATAGTCTGGCTATTTGCACGTTGTGAGCTACGATACTTCTTCACCCTTATCCTCACCCCTTTGAGAGGACTGTGGCCCTTACCCCACAATGGCACTTTCTAGAAAATAACTGATACGTCTACCAGTTTGATTGGAATCGATCCACTGGTTTAGGAAGAGGTGGGAAAATACTGTAAGTAGGCTGTTTAGGTTTCTATGTTGGTAACGTCAAGTAGCGCTCTGTATGAAAATCAATGGCTGTGCTGTGTGCAGTCTGTGGCTGGTTTGCATTGCTGGGATATTCGCTATTGTAGTGTTGGGCAGTTGGATGTGAACAGCGCATTGTCTAGCGCAATAGGAGGTGAGACGCCAGCAGTGGTCGATGTGGGAAGAGAGGTGGCAGAGTTTTGAGAGCGGATGATCTGGACGTGTGTCCGTCAGAAAAACAAAATTTGTGAGACTCGATGTCGTGAACTAATATATATATTATGACTTTTGAACACTATTAAGGTAAATACATTGGTTGTTCTCTATCAGAATCTTTCATTTGCTAACTATGCCTATCAGTAGTTAGTGCCTTCAGTAGTTAGAATCCTTCATTGAGCTGGCAGTATTGACGCTCGCTGTGTTGCGGTAGTTCGAGTAACGAAGATTTTTGTGAGGTACGTGATTCATGAAAGGAATAGGTTATTGTCAGTCAGGGCCATTCTTTTGTAGGGATTATTGAAAGTCAGGCTACGTTGCGCTGAAAATATTGTGTGTCAGTTTAGTGTTGATCAGAATAAGTAAAGAGAGGACCGTCTGAGTACGTTCAGTTTTGCTCTGCTGTTTGAAAATCAAATAACGTAAGAGGTTTACCAGCACAGTCATTCATAAATGTTTCTAAGGGGAGGTTTCAAAACATCCACTCACTTTTATAGGACGTATCGACACTGAAATTTAAATTCTTGTTGGCCCTGGAACCTGTTAGACAGGCAAGTCGCAATTGGGTCCTGTCGGCCGTTTTATACTTTTGCTAATATACAAGGTGTCTAAAGTTCCAGTTCCAAAACGCCTTAGAAAGAGAACCACGCTCAGAACGACGCATAATTAACACAGAAGAAACATCATGGACAAAAAAAAAAAGGCATTGAAAATGGACGGTACAAATGACAGATGAATCGCAATACGACGGCTATGGTTTATGTTACACATTATACCATCCGTACTGTTCAGTGTGTATGACTACACAAGTTCGGCAGTTAACAGTTGTGCCACTCTCAGTTAGATGAGCTCATCCACCACCGCAAGGTTCTACCACATTGGATGGAAAAAACGGTTTTTAACTCTCCTGAAGCCAAAAATCTCATATAAAGCAAACTGACATCGATTTTTAAATTGTCCAGGGCCAAAACCTGCACAAAAGGAAAATGACGCCATTTTTCAATTGCCCTGGGGGCAAAAACCGCATAAAAAGCAAAATGACATCGATTTCTAACTGTCGTGAGATTGATCAGTGAGCTGTCCACCGTTTTCTTCCACGTGTTGAACTCGATAATCAGCGTGTTCGACAACAGATCGGAGTGTCTCGGCTGTCACGTTCAGAATGTGTTGCGGAATGAGTGTCTTCAATTCAGATACGTTCGTAATTGGAGCAGTGAACACATCTTTCAAATAACTACAAAGCCGGAAGTCAGACGGATTGTGATCGGGTGATCTGGAAGAGTAGGCTGTAAGGAAATGACGGCTGATAATTCTAGCATTGCCAAAATGCCACTGCAGCATCCGCTTTATTGGCTGTGCAATGTGCAGAGGAGCGCGGTCTTGCATAAAAGTGATCCTACCCACACATCCACGCTGTTAAAGGGTTGGAACGACGTTGGTGCGCTAAAGACTCTCATAGAGTTTGCCAATGACGGTACAGGTAACACGAAACGCAGGATTCGTCTCCTTCGAAAAATACGGCCCTGCGATTAACGATGCCGTCACACGACACCACACGGTCACCTTCGGGGAATGAAATGGTACTGGTTAGTGTGCGTGCGGATTTCCGTTGCAATTCTGTGTATTGCCATGTCCTTGCAGTAGGAAACGGAGCTGGCCTGTCCACAGAATGGCCCATGGCCATTCATTTTCCACTTCCGTGCGAGCAACAAATTGCAGAACGAGCGCTTGTCTTGCTGGCAGGTCATTAGGTGTAACACCTGAACATGGGTGATTTTGTGTGGATAGCAATGCAGGATGTTTCGTAAGATTTTATGCACCGTGCTGGCAGGAATGTCCAACGTTCGGACAATACCCTGTGCACTGCATGTTTGCACACCACCGCGCGACCCCTCCCGTAATGCTGTGGCCACACCTTCGACAGACGACGGATCAAATGCTCTCCTGCCTCTGCCTAATGTAACTAGGGAAGAATGTGTATTTTCGAATTTTGTTATCATTTTCTCCATACCTTTAGCAGACATCGGACCAATGACGCTTTTTCTTACCTTTGAGTGTCTGGAACTTCTGCATAGCTACTGGTGTACAGTCACTCTTTTTGTCAAAGGGATTTACCGGCAGTGCGCGATCATTCGTGGGGACATTCAGGTTGGGCGTCTCGAAAGCAAACTAAGGAATGGCCGTGTGCTGTGCATCTGTTGCTGTGCATGTTTCAACGCTTACACGCTATCTGTTGGTAAAATTTTAGTTAATTCTTTTTGTTGAAATGTGTGTGAAATCTTATGAGACTTAACTGCTAAAGTCATCAGTCCCTAAGCTTACACACTACTTAACCTAAATTATACTAAGGACAAACACACACACCCATGCCCGAGGAAGGACTCTGTAAAACGATCCCTTTTTAAAATAATATTATGAATATTTATATTGTGTTTGGAGAGAGAGAGATTGATATTTGATTGAGATTTTTACTTTAAGACGTAACTCGTACCTGAATTTTGGTTGCTGCCTCCTTGAATGATCAGCTTCAGCACCAGTTGTTGGTATTGCAATTTGGAGGAAGTTATTGTTCTTCAAGGTTTAAAGTACGACTCTGTTAGTTACTTGGCCGTATTGTGGATAGCTTTGAGCCCAAGTTTTCGTAGCTTTTCATACCTAAGGGGCCACTGTTGTAAGTATGTAAGATCAAACAGCAATCTGCTTTTCGTGAGAAACGGAGATTGCTTGACACACAAACTTCCTTCAAACTACACGTCCTGCTACATCAAAATTGGTCAGTGGAGTTCAGCACCATACTATTGTACAAGAACATAAGCCAATTACTGTAATTAAGAAATAATGAGAGGCTGTTACTTATTGAATGAAAACTGTAGAGAATGCATTTCTTTTCCGGTATTTTAGTGAACTTTGTACACTTACAATTCTGTCAATTGATTGACGGCCAGCCGCGGTGGCCGTTCGGTTCTAGGCGCTGCAGTCTTGAACCGCGGGACTGCTACGGTCGCACGTTCGAATCCTGTCTCGGCCATGGACGTGTGTGATGTCCTTAGGTTAGTTAGGTTTAAGTAGTTCTAAGTTCTAGGGGACTGATGACCTAAGATGTTTAGTCGCATAGTGCTCAGAGCCATTTGAACCATTTTTGATAGATGGCGACGACAATGAAGTTCACCTCCTTTTCCAAAAACAAGCTACTTCTATTCTTCACTCCCAGAACATTTGTGTTCATAAATGTTTGGCAACTCTTACACATACTTCACTCGGTTTTATCACTAAAATATCAGTTTTCATTAAATGCAACAATACGTTGTGAGCGACGGCCTAGCAACACGTCCTCTTTCCACGAGATACAGATTAACAGTCTTTTTTTAATAAAATCAATTGTCTTTTTTTAGAGTCCATACTCAAAGATTCTCTAATACTATCGTTGCGGGGATTGCGCGCTAAAGAGTTTCTTGCTGTCCAGATGCGCTTCACTTCACTTCAAGTACTTTTTGAATTACGTTTACATTTTCGGTACTTAGATACATTACTGAACTTCTCAGGATAAAATCTGGCATAAATTAGTTAAAGAAAAAAAAGCAGTGAGGCACACATAACATTACAACCCGAACCTACGCCGGAACCAGGTGCACAGTCCATGACTGCAGCGCCTGAAACCGCCCGGCTAATCCCGCGCGGCCCTAATTCTTTTTCTTCCATGATGTTTCGCCCTGGGACAGTAGTACACTGTTCAAATTTGCCGTCATTCTGATTGGTTTAGGGTTGTTTTGGGGAAGGAGACCAGACAGCGAGGTCATCGGTCTCATCGGATTAGGGAAGGACGGGGAAGGAAGTCGTCCGTGCCTTTTGAAAGGAACCATCCCGGCATTTGCCTGGAGCGATTTAGGCAAATCACGGAAAACCTAAATCAGGATGACCGGACGCGGGATTGAACCGTCGTCCTCCGGAATGCGAGTCCAGTGTCTAACCACTGCGCCACCTCGCTCGGTCGTCATTCTGAGTGGTGGTTCTCTTTCTACAGCGTTTTGAAACTGGAAGTTTAATTGTGGCCACCCTGTAGATGATGTTCTGGTTACGATGCTGTGTAGCGAGGGAACGACCGCTCTCGTGTGTGCAGGACCTGGTGCCGGTGGACCCGCCGAAAGTGACGGTCGAGTACGTGACGGCGTTCATCGAGTACGTGCACGCGTGCCTGGACGAGGCGGCCTCCGTGGCGGACGCCAGCGGCGGAAACGCCAGCGTGGGCGGCGGCTACCCGCGCAAGCTGCTGCTCACCATGGCGGCGGCGGACGCGCTGGGAGGCTTCCTGCACTCGCGGCTGCTGCCCAGGGCCAGGCGCGCCTTCTACGCCGGCTGCATCGGCTACAGGTCCGTGCCGAGTCGCTACCACAGCTATACACTCTCTTCAGAATTACACTACTGGCCATTAAAATTGCTACACCACGAAGATGACGTGCTACATTTAACCGACAGGAAGAAGATGCTGTGATTTGCAAATCATTAGCTTTTCAGAGCATTCACACAAGGTTGGCGCCGGTGGCGACACCTACAACGTGCTGATTTGAGGAAAGTTTCCAACCGATTTCTCATGCACAAACAGCAGCTGACCGGCGTTGCCTGGTGAAATGTTGTTGTGATGCCTCGTGTAAGGAGGAGAAATGCGTACCATCACGTTTCCGACTTTGATAAGGGTCGGATTGTAGCCTATCGCGATTACGGTTTATCGTATCGCGACATTGTTGCTCGCGTTGGTCGAGATCCTATGACTGTTAGCAGAATATGGAATCGGTGGGTTCAGGAGGGTAATACGGCACGCCGTGCTGGATCCTAACGGCCTCGTATCACTAGCAGTCGAGATGGCAGGCATGTTATACCCATGGCTGTAACGGATCGTGCAGCCACGTCTCGATCTCTGAGCCAACAGATGGGGACGTTTGCAAAACAACAACCATCTGCACGAACAGTTCAACGACGTTTGCAGCAGCATGGACTATCAGCTCGTAGACCGTGGCTGCGGTTACCCTTGACGCTGCAGCACAGATAGGAGCGCCTGCGATGGTGTACTCAACGACGAACCTGGGTGCACGAACGGCAAAACGTCATTTTTTCGGATGAATCCAGGTTCTGTTTACAGCATGTTGTTGGTCGCATCCGTGTTTGGCGACATCGCGGTGGACGCACATTGGAAGCGTATATTCGTCATCAGCCGGCGTGATTGTAGGGGGTGCCATTGGTTACACGTCTCGGTCACCTCTTGTTCACGCTGACGGCACTTTGAACATTGGACGTTACATTTCAGATGTGTTACGACCCGTGGCTCTACCCTTAATTCGATCCCTGCGAAACCCGACATTTCAGCAGGATAATGCACGACCGCATGTTGTAGGTCCTGTACGGGCCTTTCTGGATACAGAAAATGTTCGACTGCTCGCCTGGCCAGCACATTATCCAGACCCAAAGAAGAGCGGTGCGTTTCGTCACAGGGTTATTTGGTAACCGTGATAGCGTTACGGAGATGTTTAGCAAACTCAAGTGGCAGACTCTGCAAGACAGTCGCTCTGCATCGCGGTGTAGCTTGCTGTCCAGGTTTCGAGAGGGTGCGTTTCTGGATGAGGTATCGAATATATTGCTTCCCCCTACTTATACCTCCCGAGGAGATCACGAATGTAAAATTAGAGAGATTCTAGCGCGCACGGAGGCTTTCAGACAGTCGTTCTTCCCGCGAACCATACGCGACTGGAACAGAAAAGGGAGGTAATGACAGTGGCACGTAAAATGCCCTCCGCTACACACCGTTGGGTGTCTTGCTGAGTATAAATGTAGATGTAGATGTAGATCTCTCACCAACTGAAAACGTCTGGTCAATGGTGGCCGAGCAACTGGCTCGTCACAACACGCCAGTCACTACTCTTGATGAACTGTGGTACCGTGTTGAAGCTGCATGGGCAGCTGTACCTGTACACGCCATCCAAGCTCTGTTTGACTCAATGCCCAGGCTTATCAAGGCCGTTATTACGGCCAGAGGTGGTTGTTTTGGGTACTGATTTCTCAGGATCTATGCACCAAAATTGCTTGAAAATGTAATCACATGTCAGTTGTAGTAGAATATATCTGTCCAATGAATACCCGTTTATCATCTGCATTTGTTCTTGGTGTAGCAATTTTAATGGCCAGTAGTGTACATTAGGACTGACAGCTACGAAGGTAGCAGGGGGGGGGGGGGGGGGTTGGCCAGGAAAGCACATCTCGCGTTCAGCCAGTTTCGCGAGAGCTCTAACAGCAGCAAACGCCTGCGATGGCCACACCTTCACCTCTACCACTGTAACTACACTGTCTGATAAAAAGTATATAGACACCTAATGGTGGACATCAGTGTGAGGTTGTCCACAGTTCATTTACAATGGAGCGCCAATGAAACTGGTATAGACACGTGTATTCAAGTACAGAGATATGTATACAGGCAGAATACGGCGCTGCGGTCGGCAACACCTAAATAATACAAGTGTCTGGTGTAGTTGTTACTTCAGTTACTGCTGCTACAATGACAGGTTATCAAGATTGAAGTGAGTTTGGACGTGGTGTTACAGTCGGCACACGAGCGATGGACACAGCATCTCCGAGATAGCGATGAAGTGGAGATTTTCTCATACGACCATTCCACGAATGTATCGTGAATATCAGGAATCCAGTAAAAAATCAGATATCCGACATCGCTGCGGCCGGAAAAACATCTTGCAAGAACGGGACCAACGAGGATTGGATAGAATCTTTCAACGTGACAGAAATGCAACCCTTCCGCAAATTGGCTCAGATTTCATTGCTGGGCCATCAACAAGTGTCAGCGTGCGAACCATTCAACGAAATACCATCGATATGGGCTTTCGGAACCGAAGGCCCACTCGTGTACCCTTGATGATTGCATGACGATGGCCGCTGTGGCCGAGCAGTTCTAGGCGCTTCAGTCCGGAACCGCGCTGTTTCTAAAGTCGCAGGTTCGAATCATGCCTCGGGCTTGGATGTGTGTGATGTGCAAAGGTTAGTTAGGGTTAAGTAGTTCTAAGTGTGGGGGACTGATGACCTCAGATGTTAAGTCCCGTAGTGCTTAGATCCATTCGAACTTCCGTCCACCCCCGTTAGCTGAGTGGTCAGTGCGGTGGAATGGCAAGCTAAGGGGCCCGGGTTCGTTTCCCTGTTGGGGCAGGAGCTTTTCTCCGCTCAGTGACTGGGTGTTATGTTGTCCTCATCATCATTTCATCGTCATATCTGACGCTTAAGTCGCCCAATGTGGCGTCGAATGCAGTAAGTACTTTCCCTCGGTGGCCGAACTTCCCGAAGGGGGGTTCCGTGCCCACAATGCCGTACCCTCATTTCCATATTCCAATATTTCCCACATCACAGTCCCTATCCACAGTTAATAGAATCCACCATTACTATGCCCTCCGTGACAGTCAAGAATATGTTCATCCCACTGACGATAGGTCGTTACAAACATATGTTTTACCTTCTTGAATTGGCTTTCCGTTGACAGTAAAATTGTAAAATGAAACGGCTATCCGTACCGACTTCTTTCAAAGGCGTACAGGTGCCAGTATTCTGTTAGCTACACAGTACTTTCTTAAGTACAATAAGGGGACCACACCCTAACCACAAAGAACCTCCTCATACCGTACCAACTGGTCGCTGTACTTCACTGTCGGCACTACACATGGTGGTAGCTAACGTTCTCCCGGTATTCGCCAAATCCAAATCCTTCCACCGTATTGTCACGGGGTATATCGTGGTCTATCACTCGTTACCAGTCATCCACTGTCTAGCGACGTCGCTCTTTAGATCACCTCAACTGTCGCCTAGCAGGAACTATAGAAATGTGTGGGGCGTGAGAAGCTGTTGGACCACTGTACGCCCTTCCTTTTAACTCCCTACGCACAGTCTTTCTCCTAGCTGGACTGCTGGTAGCACTCACGAATGATTCCTTCTGCTGATTTCATGCGACTTGTTACAACTACCGTCTGAAATGCTCGACGGTTCATGTCATTCAGTATACGGGGTCTGTCTGGTTTTGGTTTAGCTGTATTTGTCCCTTCGTGTTTCCTTTCCACAGTCGCAGCACCACCGGTCAGCTTGGGCAACTTTAGAACCGTTAAAATGTTCCTGACGGATTTGTTACTCAGCTGACATCCAATGACTATCTCACGTTCCAAGTCGCTGAGCTTTCATGACCAAGCCATTCTGCTCTAGGCTGGGTTATTAGGCATCGTCATATTTCCTCTAAACGACCTACGGTTCGACATCTCTGCTGGGATGTTGTTCAAGCATTCTGCTGTTACTGCTTCCCTACTGACACACGGAACTCCTCATCTACTTTTATACCTGCGGGTTCGACTCTCGTGATATGTATTGGTCAGTTCAGCATTAGATAAGGGTGTCCTGATACTTTTGATCAGATAATGTATACTGTAGCCTCATGCGGCTTGTTGTATGAGGGATTGTTCTATGTGCCCTGGGATCTTGTTTGTTTTCGTTTCTTACAGTTGCGAGGTTATTATTTTACCTGCTATTATTGTTGTTTGTGCTGTGCAGGACGAATAACACTCGTCGGCAGCGTGGTAGGTCCTTAGATTTACTTCTGGAGTAGGCCAAGTGGACACTAAAACAAGCACAAAATGTTAGATAACTTTATTATAACTTGAACAAAGTGAAACATTTAACTTTGAAACAACACATTGTCACAGGAATGTCACGTGTATTTGTTACAGTCACTGAACACCAACGTAGCACTTGATACAGTACAAGATAATACCTCTTTCTAACATACTGCGTGATGTCTGTTTGTTCTATATCGTGTCTCCCTACCACTTTCGCGCAACGACGCTCTGAGCGTGTTTTTTTTTAGGGGATTGACTACTTTGAACCTGGGACCTGTTGCTGGTAAGGAGACGCCAGACCACACATGACATGTAGAGTTCAGAAGGGTTCAGTGAGACTAGCGATGATATAACCAAATACTTAAAGATTTCAGCGTCAGCTCCACTGCACCTCCTGTAAAAGAATCTTAATACTAACTAAATTTAGTGGAAAGGGTTAAAAGCTTTCCTATTTTTAGTTAGCTGGTAAAATAACGTCGAAAAAGCAGTTAAGTTTACCATTGGAAATTTTATTCTACTCACAAAACATTGTTTATAAATTGCACTATTGATAAAAGGAAATCTTTGAATACAGGATGGTAAAAACCAACTGCGTTCAACAAAAATTTGAACGAATATTCCCTGAATGGGTTTCCAAGTTCTACAATGGATCGAAGGATGACCTATGCCATATCACATCTATAATCTAGGTTTAAATTAAGTTTCACAAAAGAAAGAAATATCAAAATGGTCTACAGTGACCCTCAATTATCTTCAATTACTTATCTAACTTGTCGTAAATTACAGTGGCTGATGTGGCTTCTCAATAACTATATAACAGAAAAATCATGCGTTTCAGATTTTTACTTCAAGTGGCAAATGTGAACACCGTGAGCTTTAATTGACGATCGACACTAGTATTAGGCAAAAAGAGGTGTAACAGATGAGAGTTCTGCAGTTCTGAGTGAGCTTTATGCGCTGTTATGTGGCATCGCGTGCGTTCATTACCTTGTCGGTGTTCGTCAGGGGGCGGCGGCCAGCACAGCTCCGCTCACCTCGCCGTCTCGCAAGCCACTCCTCTCTCCTAACTTCTCCTTACTACAATTTACCGAAGTTGGTTTAAAAAACTATCTGGCTGTGTTTTCATCTGAACAATCAGGGTCTCAATGTTAACCTTAACCTCCACCTACAAAAATTCCGTCTATCCAATGAGAAAGGTTATACTTTTCGTGGTGGGGCAATGTTTTTAAAGTTTGCAACGTAACAGAGAAGCGAAAAAGTTTCACGCTAAAACTTGCAGCTGGTGTGATCCTTTTAGCGTTATCGTAACATCTATACTGTTCTTCTGGAGGGCTCTATCTTTTAACATGGGCTGGGGGGGGGGGGGGGGGGCGGTTGGCGGTCAGCTGGCGACGTGTGTGTCCGTCCCTTATCGTAGGGCCTCCTAACCTATACCATTCTGCTCTCGGCTTCTTTTCTCGTTTCTCCCCTCGGACTTCGTCTGTTTCATGGCGGGAAGGTATGACATGCATTTAGGCGTTCTTGTATTAGTCTGTGGTATTCCATTTGCTCACTCGTTGATCGTTGGTTAATTTAATGTCATGATTTATTCGGAGCTATGTGACATACTGCTGGAGTTGCTATCACGTCAGGGTTTTCATGGAAGTTGTTGGATTTTCCTGACACCTTACATCTTCTCTCAAAGTTCAAATGGCTCTGAGCACTATGGGACTTAACTTCGGAGGTCATCAGTCGCCTAGAACTTAGAACTACTTAAACCTAACTAACCTTAGGACATCACATGCATCCATGGACTAGGCAGGATTCGAACCTGCGACCATAGCGGTCGCGCGGCTCCAGACTGTAAAGCCTAGAACCGCTCGGTCACATCGGCCGGCCCCTTTAATTATCGTACCAATACTGACAGGGGTTAAATTGTGATCGGTATTTCTGGGAAGTACACTACTGGCTATTAAAATTGCTACACGAAGAAGAAATCCAGATGATAAACCGGTTTTCATTGGACAAATATATTATACTAGAACTGATATGTGATGACATGTTCACTCGATTTGGATACATAGATCCTGAGAAATCAGTACCCAGAACAACATCCTCTGGCAGTAATAACGGCCTTGATACGCCTGGGCATTGATTCCAACAGAGCTTGGATGGCATGTACAGGTACAGCTGCCCACGCAGCTCGAACACGATACTACAGTTCATCAAGAACTGGCGTATGGTGACGAGCCAGTTGCTCGGCCACCATTCACCAGACATTTACAGTTGCTGAGACATCTGGAGAATGTGCTGGCCAGGGCAGCAGTCGAACATTTTCTGTATCGAGAAAGGCCGGCACACGACCTGTAACAAGCGGACGTGCATTATCCTGCTGAAATGTAGGATTTCGCAGGGATCGAATGAAGGGCAGAGCCACGGGTCGTAACACTTCTGAAATGTAACGTCCACTGTTCAAAGTGCCGTCAATGCGAACAAGAGGTGACCGACACGTGTAACCAGTGGCACCCCGTACCATCACGCCGGGTGATACGCCAGTATGGCGATGGCGAATACATGCTTCCAATGTTCGTTCACCGCGATGTCGCAAAACACGGATGCGACCATCATGATGCCGTAAACAAAACATGGATTCATCCGAAAAAAATGACGTTTTGTCATTCGTACACCCAGGTTCGTCGTTGAGTACACCATAGTAGGCGCTCGTGTCTGTGATGCAGCGTGAAGAGTAACCGAAGCCACGGTCTCCAAGTTGATAGTCCATGCTGCTGCAAACGTCGTCGAACTGTTCGTACAGATGCTTGTTGTCGTGCAAACGTCCCCATCTGTTGACTCAGGGATCGAGACGTGGCTGCACGATCCGTTACAGCCATGCGGATAAGATGCCTGTCATCTCGACTGCTAGTGATACGAGGCCGTTGGGATCCAGCACGGCGTTCCGCATTACCTTCCTGAACCCACCGATTCTATATTCTGCTAACAGTCATTGGATCTCGACCAACGCGAGCAGCAGTGTGGCGTTGCGATAAACCGCAATCGCGATAGGCTACAATCCGACCTTTATCAAAGTCGGAAACGTGATGGTACGCAGTTCTCCTCCTTACACGAGGCATAACAACAACGTTTCACCATGCAAAGCCGGTCAACTGCTGTTTGTGTATGAGAAATCAGTTGGAAACTTTCCTCGTGTCAGCACGTTGTAGCTGTCGTCACCGGTGCCAGCTTTGTGTGCTCTGAAAAGCTAATCATTTGCATATAACAGCACCTTCTTCCTGTCGGTTACATTTCGCGTCTGTAGCATATCATCTTCGTGGTGTAGCAATTTTAATGTCCAGTAGTGTAACTTCCGAGCTATTGTAGAAGTCACGGGGATGAGTTTCTTAAGATATTGTGCTAGTGGACCGGTGTGTGTGCAGTGACGTGTCGGCGCTGCACGAGCTGGAGAAGACGCTGCGGCGGCTGCTCCACACGGACGGCAGCCACTGGCGGCCCCCGGACGCGACGCCGGCCGCGGAGGACACGCCGCAGCCTTTGCAGCTGGGCGCAACCACGACCACTTCCGCGCCTGCTCACACTCCTGCGCCCGCGTCGCTGCGCCGCCGGCGCCAGCCTTGCGCCTGGCACGCGTGTCCCGGCCTCGTGACGTACCCCCGGACCACTGGCGGCGCCCGAGGCTCCTTCGTCATCCCCATGCCCTTCCTGGACGACAGGTAGGCGTGCTTGCCCATCTCTCCCACTCAAACTGGCTGCGGATTTGGTCAGGCGAGACGGCCGATCTGTCCTGGTCAGGCGCATCGTCAGGCCGTGTGCAGCTGTGCCGGTTTCCAAATCTCTTGTCGCGTCCTTGTCAGGTGTTCGCATCCCCCTACTGCAGGACCATCTGACCCCATCAGAATATCTGAAGCGCTGTTTAATGATAACGCTTGTCAGTTGTGATTTACAATTCATGGTAGGGGGGGGGACTTATCTTAGAAGCTAGATTAAGGAAAGGCAAACCTACTTTTCTAGCAATTGTACACTTATAGAAAGCTTTTGACAATGTTGACTGGAATACTCTCTTTCAAATTCTGAAGGTGGCAGGGATAAAATACAGGGAGCGAGAAGATATTTAAAATTTGTACAGAAACCATATGGCAGTTATAAGAGTAAAGGGGTATGAAAGGGAAGCAGTGGTTGGGAAGAGAGTGAGACGGGGTTGTAGCCTCTCCCCGATGTTATTCAATCTCTATATTGAGCAAGCAGTGAAGGAAACAAAAGGAAAATTCGGAGTAGGTATTAAAATCCATCAGAAGAAATAAAAAATGTAAGCTTCGCCGATGACATTGTAATTCTGTCAGAGACAGCAAAGGACTTGGAAGAGCAGTTGAACGGAATGGATAGTGTCTTGAAAGGAAGATACAAGATGAACATCAACAAAAGCAAAACCAGGATAATGGAATGTAGTCGAATTAAGTCGGGTGGTTCTGAGGGAATTAGATTAGGAAATGAGACACTTAAAGTAGTAAAGGAGTTTTGCTATTTGGGGAGCAAAATAATGGATGATGGTCGAAGTAGAGAGGATATAAAATGTAGACTGGCAGTGGCAAGGAAAGCGTTTCTGAAGAAGAGATATTTGTTAACATCGAGTATAGGTTTAAGTGTCGGGAAGTTGTTTCTGAAAGTATTTGTATAGAGTGTTGCCATGTATGGAAGTGAAACACGGACGATGAATAGTTAGGACAAGAAGAGAATAGAAGATTTCGAAATGTGGTGCTACAGAAGAATGCTGAAGATTAGATGGGTACATAACATAACTTATGAGGAAGTACTGAATAGGATTGGGGAGAAGAGAATTTTGTGGCACAACTTGACTAGAAGTAGGGATCGGTCGGTAGGACATGTTTTGAGGCATCAAGGGATCACCAGTTTAGTATTCGAGGGAAGCGTGGAGGATAAAAATCGTAGATGGAAACCAAGAGATGAATATACTAAGCAGATTCAGAAGGATGTAGGTTGCAGTAGGTACTGGGAGATGAAGAAGCTTGTGCGGGATAGAGTAGCATGGAGAGCTGCATCAAACCAGTCTCAGGACTGAAGACCACAACAACAACACGCTAGGGGGGGGGGTGGGGGGGTGGGGGGGGGGGATGAAAGGAAAGGAAATCGAAGGGACTAATGATGTCAGGTACACCGGGCCGAGTGAAAAGTATGTGCAGGACTGGGAATCGGAACCACGACGTCCCACTTACTATGCAGTTGTGTTAACTACTGCATTGACCACTGTGCCACCCGGACACTGCTTATCGCAAATGCGCAGAGTATCTTGATACGCTCCCTAGCCGACACACACTCCCATCTATCGCCACTTTTCCGAAGCCTCTCTCCATGTCCACTGAATTTTACAAATTTACTGGATGATGATGATGATGTTTGGTTTGTGGGGCGCTCAACTGCGCGTTTATCAGCGCCCGTAGAAATCCGCAACCTTTACTCAGTCCAAACTCGCCACTTTCATGAATGAAGACGAAATGATGAGGACAACACAAACAATCAGTCATCTCGAGACAGGTGAAATTCCCTAACCCCGCCGGGAATCGAACCCGGGACCCCGTGCTCGGGAAGCAAGAATGCGATCGCGAGATTACGAGCTGCGGACAAACCTACTGGAGGTGAAACGTCACTGTGCATCTGCACTGAAGTTGTGGATTCACTGTCCAGTGAGACGAATCACTTATATGAATGCAAGGTGTCTGTTCATTCGGATATGAACACCACACATTAATATAATTGATTAGCCTCGATGGGAAATCTCCAGTGTAGATGCACAACGACTTTCGACCACGAGCGAGGGACATGGACTGAGACTGCGAACAGGGCCGGCCGTTGTGACCGAGCGGTTCTAGGCGCTACAGTCTGGAACCGCGCGACCGCTACGTCGCAGGTTCGAATCCTGCCTCGAGCGTGGATGTGTGTGGTGTCCTTAGGTCAGTTAGGGTTAAGTAGTTCTAAGTTCTAGGGGACTGATGACCTCAGATGTTAAGTCCCATTGTGTTCAGTGCCATTTGAACCATTTGAACTGCGACAAGGTGGCGCTAGGAGGGAGTGTGGGTCTGACGTGGAACGTACCGAGATAGTTCCCGCATTTGCGGTAAACACTGTGTCTGGGAGGCGCAGTGATTAACGCAGCTGCCTAGTAAGCAGGAGAACCTGGGTTCGAGACCCAGTATGTCACGCTTTTTCACTCGTTGCCGTTGATTCTGCATTAAGTCCCAATACAGCTGAAATCATTAGTTCCTCTCCTTTCCTTCCTTCCTTCCATGTCCACCTTCCGTTTACGTAATATGTATCACAGCTGCGGATTTCACATGGTGTCTGTTCTTTCGGACTTCTGTAGCAAGCGACGGAAAGTCATGGAGTAAATCAGAAGTGATTTCAGGTGTTCCCGAAGGTAGTGTTATAGGCCCTTTACTGTTCCTTATCTATATAAACAATTTGGGAGACAATCTTATCAGCCATTTTCAGTTGTTTGCAGATGACGGTGTTGTTTATAGACTAATAACGTCATCAGAAAATCATAACAAACTGTAAAACGATTTAGAAAATACATCTGAATGGTGCGAAAAGTGGCAGTTGACACTAAATAACGAAAAGTATGAGATCATCCACATTAGTGCTAAAAGGAACTCGTTAGACTTCGGTTACACGATAAATCAGCCTAATCTAAAGGCCGTAAATTCAACTAAATACCCAGGTATTACGATTACGAAACGCTTAAATTGGAAAGAACACATAGAAAATGTTGTGAAGAAGGCTAACCAAGGGCTGCGTTTTATTGGCAGGACACTTAGAAAATGTAACAGACCTACTAAGGAGACTGCCTACACTACGCTTGTCCGTCCTCTTTTAGAATACTGCTGCGTGGTATGGGATCCTTACCAGGTAGGACTGACGGAGTACATCGAAAAAGTTCAAAGAGAGGCAGCACGTTTTGTATTATCACGAAATATGGGAGAGAGCGTCACAGAAATGATATAGGATTTGGGCTGGAAACCATTAAAAGAAAGGCGTTTTTCGTTGCGACGGAATCTTCTCACGAAATTCCAATCACCAAATTTCTCCTCCGAATGCGAAAATATTTTGTTGACACCGACCTACACAGGGCGGAACGATCACCACGATAAAATAAGGGAAATTAGAGCTCGTACGGAAAGATATAGGTGTTCATTCTTTCTGCGCGCTATACGAGATTGGAATAATAGAGAATTGTGAAGGTGGTTCGATGAACCCTCTGCCAGGCACTTGAATATGATTTGCAGAGTATGCATGTAGATGTAGATGTAGATGTAGGCACTTCCGAAAGAAGAAACACCATGTATTCCTATGGTTGTACTTTGGACGTCAATGCATGGAGGTCGTGCATACGTGGCTCATAATGATCACTGTTGCCACTAAGCGACGAGCCATTGTGTAGTTCTTAGAACTCCATAAGGACTTCAGAAGTTTGTGGGATACTTTTGAGGAGCAGTATTGCTACAAAGAAGTGAGAAATCAGGCACAAAAAATCCTTGCACAGAAACTGAAAACAGCTGCAGACTTCTGAAACGCAGATGAAGGAAACACGCCACGTTATATGCAGGAGAAGACGTGCTACAGATACGAGGGCTGATCAACAAAACCCTAGGACTAATTTTTTCACAGCTGTTTATTACTCCATTTCAATGTTTACATCGTCTTCTTCAAAGAATGCCCCCCGTCCTTCTGTACGCAGTTTTTGTAGCATCTCTACCAGTCCTCGAACACATCGTGCAGGCCATTCTTTGTCAGGTTCTTGAGAATTGCCTCACTTTTCTTGAGCACTGCATCAAAGTTCTCAAATCGAACGCCCCGAAGCTTTACCTTTAGTGATGCAAATAAAAAAAGTTACACACCTATATGACTTGATTTGCGACATGAGGTCGCACATTGTCA
The DNA here is from genome assembly GCF_023897955.1 of Schistocerca gregaria. Taxonomy (NCBI): domain Eukaryota; kingdom Metazoa; phylum Arthropoda; class Insecta; order Orthoptera; family Acrididae; genus Schistocerca; species Schistocerca gregaria. The sequence goes on from NC_064921.1 coordinate 165,377,340, forward strand.
TAATGAAGTCACCATAGAGCCCGAGAAAGTTCTGGTCGTTTCTTACAATGTGCTCCCTCAGATTAGCCCAGCCTGACGTGTAATACTCTGCTGCAACACTAATCTGGGGGCGGGGGGGAAGGGGGGGGGGGGTGATGGCGTACTGGTAATAATTTCATGTCACCATTTCCTGCATGTTGAACGACTTTTGCCTTTTTTGTTGTCAGATAACCTGATAATTTACATATTGTGCTGGCTCGTTTTCCTTCAGGATCAAAATGATGCAGCCAAGACTCATCAACAGTAATAATCAATACAAACACTTCACTGACGTTACGTAACGTTATTTGCTGATCCTCACGGGCTATCATAGCCGCTGTGTTGATGTTGACCTCAGTCACAGCGGAAGGCGAAACACCCGACCCACCTTCCTTAACACAGGCAAGTCGGCCGCCTTTGAAGTCCTTGAACCACCTGAGTGATGTTGCACTGCACCTTCACCGTACATTTGCTGCAGCTTCTCGTGAGTTTCAGTGGCTGTGGTTTAAACGAACACCGAATTTTATTGCGCGACACTGCTCCTTTCGCATAACCCCCACTGTTTGGTATGCAAAGAGAATTTATAAAATAGAGCATTACTCCCAAATTACCGATACGAGAGTGCTGTAGCCTATAGACATTATACATAAAACCTGCTCTTTTCAAATATTCGTGATACAGATAGGAAACTATCACGGAAGCTACAGGAAAAAAACTGACTGAGTCTTTGTTGATCAGCGCTCGCATCATAAGAAAATAGTAAGGATTAACTGAGACGGCACAGTCACTACTTTCAGCCGAAAAAATAAAATCAGCTAAGACCTATGGGTGAGATGTTGCCCTACAGAGACTCACTGATCGCTCCATGGGTGTAAATGACTGTAAGCGTGATAATTTCTATGTAAAGCATGTTACTTTTAATACCGTAAAAAAAGTTATCATGCATAACAGATCAGCATGTGCTGGACACAATGGCATCACAGTCTAAATCATGTATTTCATTAGTGACCACTACTGCCCACAATATCAGATATCTTCAGCCACTCCTACACCACGAGTGTTTAACCTAAGGCATGAAAACAGCGACTAGTTAGGCCAGTACCTCAAAACGAGGTTGCTACAGTACCCTCTGATTACCGACCTATTTGCATTCTCCTTGCTCGCGAATAAGCACCAGCGTCCTCTACACTCAGAAAAAGTAACAGTCTGGTGTGCTCTTGGCTCTGTTGGCATTGTTGAACCTTATTTTCTAAAAAAAAAAGAACGGGGCCACAGTTACTGTTAATTCGGTCCGTTGCATTAGTATGCTTGAAACATTCTTGAAACCAGAACTAAGAAGACGACGAATCCCTTTAAAACGCGTTTGGTTCCAGGAGGATGGGGCAACATCGCACACCGCAAACACTTCAATGACAGTCCTTAGACGCATGTTTCCTGTCCGGATTATCTCACGTTTTGGCAATGTTCCTTGGCCTCCCAGGTCTCCCGACTTGTCAGTATGTGACTTTTTTTCTGTGGGGGTACATTAAGAACTGTGTCTATAACCACAATCCACGAAATTTGATCGAGTTGAAGAATGCAATCATTCAAGAAATTGCTCCCATCCCTGCAGAGATTTTGAGAAGAGACTTGAGTCCTGCATTCGAAATGATGGACATCACCTTGACGACGTTATTTTTCACAAATAACTTTGTTAACGAAAATGGCAAATAATGAGCTTCGATTTTGTGTAAATAAACATGCATTAATTTTAAAGCTGGCTGAGTACTATTTCATTAAAAATCGTCCGTCTCCCGTGTGTCACCCTGTACATGTGAATGCACCTTCGGTTGTGTTCGATTCGTTGCTCTCTGGCGTAAACGAGGCTTCAGACTGGCGAATGCACTCGGTGGTCGGAAGGTTCTGAGCAAACGTATCGAGTGATCGACACTGCAGCAACTTTGTAGTCATAACATGTAAGCTTTCACGGCCGGCGTCTTCATTAATTAAAACTTCCGGGCTGAATTGCCGTGGTCCATATATAAAACTTCTCCTTCCTGACGTTCCGCTCTGTTCCCACCTCTTCATAAACCTCAACTGGCAACACAATACAGTTGCTCAACAAAACACACTCGCGCAAAATTTCATTCTTTCAAATTTCAAATAATGGTTAACAATTGTCAGACGCTAATTTAAATTAGCGTATTGTGTTATGTTCCTTTTCGTTTGCTGAAGAAGTGTTCGAGGGTACTTTGTGGCCACTAATATCGCTACTTGACTGTAGAAGTAGGCAATATTTGTCATTGGAACTACTGTCAACGAACGTGATCTAGCAGGGTGTGGCGTGAGCTACCTTCATTTCCGGAACGTTCTGAGGTAAGTCTTGCTATGTTCTAATAGGAACATATCGCATAAATATTTCCACATCCATCGCAAGAAAAAATTATAAATGGTAAGAAAACAATTTATTGGAAGAACACGGTTCGAAAACATAAAATCTGGGAATATATATATATATATACAGGGTGTTACAAAAAGGTACCGCCAAACTTTCAGGAAACATTCCTCACACACAAACAAAGAAAATATGTTATGTGGACATGTGTCCAGAAACGCTTACTTTCCATGTTAGAGCTCATTTTATTACTTCTCTTCAAATCACATTAATCATGGAATGGAAACACACAGCAACAGATCGTACCAGGGTGACTTCAAACACTTTGTTACAGGAAATGTTCAAAATGTCCTCCGTTAGCGAGGATACATGCATCCACCCTCCGTCGCATGGAATCCCAGATGCGCTGATGCAGCCCTGGAGAATGGCGTATTGTATCACAGCCGTCCGCAATACGAGCACGAAGAGTCTCTACATTTGGTACCGGGGTTGAGAAGGCAAGAGCTTTCAAATGCCCCCATAAATGAAAGTCAAGAGGGTTGAGGTCAGGAGAGCGTGGAGGCCATGGAATTGGTCCGCCTCTACCAATCCATCGGTCACCGAATCTGTTGTTGAGAAGCGTACGAACACTTCGACTGAAATGTGCAGGAGCTCCATCGTGCATGAACCACATGTTGTGTCGCACTTGTAAAGGCACATGTTCTAGCAGCACAGGGAAAGTATCCCGTATGAAATCATGATAACGTGCTTTATTGGGCGTGCCCGCATCTCGTGGTCGTGCGGTAGCATTCTCGCTTCCCGCGCCCGGGTTCGATTCCCGGCGGGGTCAGGGATTTTCTCTGCCTCGTAATGGCTGGGTGTTGTGTGTTGTCCTTAGGTTAGTTAGGTTTAAGTAATTCTAAGTTCTAGGGGACTGATGACCATAGATGTTAAGTCCCATAGTGCTCAGAGCTATTTGAACCATTTTTTTTCCATTGGGCGTAGGTGGAAGAACATGGGGCCCAATCAAGACATCACCAACAATGCCTGCTCAAACGTTCACAGTAAATCTGTGTTGATGACGTGATTGCACAATTGCGTGCGAATTCTCGTCAGCCCACACATGTTGACTGTGAAAATTTACAATTTGATCACGTTGAAATGAAGCCTCATCCGTAAAGAGAACATTTGCACTGAAATGAGGATTGACACATTGTTGGATGAACCATTCGCAGAAGTGTACGTACCCGTGGAGGCCAATCAGCTGCTGATAGTGCCTGCACACGCTGTACATGGTACGGAAACAACTGCTTCTCCCGTAGCACTCTCCATACAGTGACGTGGTCAACGTTACCTTGTACAACAGCAACTTCTCTGACGCTGACATTAGGGTTATCGTCAACTGCACGAAGAATTGCCTCGTCGATTGCGGGTGTCCTTGTCGTTCTAGGTCTTCCCCAGTCGCGAGTCATAGGCTGGAATGTTCCGTGCTCCCCAAGACGCCGATCAATTGCTTCGAACGTCTTCCTGTCGGGACACCTTCGTCCTTGAAATCTGTCTCGATACAAACGTACCGCGCCACGGCTATTGCCCCGTGCTAATCCATACACCAAATGGGCATCTGCCAACTCCGCATTTGTAAACATTGCACTGACTGCAAAAACCACGCTCGTGATGAACACTAACCTGTTGATGCTAAGTACTGATGTGCTTGATGCTAGTACTGTAGAGAATGTCAACACAAGCACCGAAGTCAACATTTCCTTCCTTCATTTGGGCCAACTGGCGGTGAATCGAGGAAGTACAGTACATACTGACGAAACTAAAATGAGCTCTAACGTGGAAATTAAGCGTTTCCGGACACATGTCCACATAACATATTTTCTTTATTTGTGTGTGAGGAATGTTTCATGAAAGTTTGGTCTTACCTTTTTGTAACACCCTGTATATATGTGAGTGTGGGCGGGGGAGGGGATGGTGGAAATTGTTTGCCCCTACTGAGACAAAAACCTGCGGGCGCCCCTGATCCTAGTCTACGTTTTCAGATACGAACCGGCGTCCATCGCGCTGCCGCTGCGGCCGGTGTCGCTGTACAAGCTGGAGGCGCCCTACTCGACGGCGGTGATCGCCAAGTACTACGTGGCGGCCATCAAGTGCCTGCAGTCCAACAAGGCGCCCGAGGAGGAGATGAAGGCCTTCAACGAGCACGTGTACGCGCGGCTGGTGAACGAGGTGGCGCCGCACCTGTCGGACGAGAAGCTGTACGCGGCGTTCGGCGCCGTGATGCGCGTGCTCGAGACGCTGGTGGAGGCGGGCGTGGGCGAGAAGCGGGACGGCGCGTACGTGCTGCCGGCGCACCTTTCCGTGCTGTCGCGGCCCGGGCCGTTCGACATCGACTACTACCGGCCGCAGGTGGAGGAGGCCGCCGTCGACGAGAACGCCAGCGGGGTGGTGCTCGGGCAGTTCGACGTGGTGCGCGGCGCGCCCGCCGCCGTGCCGCCGCCGCCGCTGGCGCAGGACGTGGTGCTGCTGTCCGTGGCCACGGCCAGCCTGCTGTGGCTGCTGGCCACGCTCTGCCTGCTGTGCTGCTGGTGCTGCAGCAGCTGCTGCCGCCGCCACGCAGACCCGCGCGCCGGCTTCTTCTACAACGTCTTCGTCAGCATCTACTACACGCTCAAGAACACGCTCAGCCCCACGCCCTCGGCAGACATCAGGCCGGAGCCCAGTCACCAGCAGGTGAAGCGCCATTCCTACGACCTACTGCACAGCTTCCTTCTCACTATTCCCATCTTCCTTTGCCCTCTCCTCGTCACTGTTGTAATCCGCTCGATAGTCCTTCACCTCTCTCGTAGCTGTCTCTTTTCTTTTCACTGCGTTCAACAGTCTCCCTAGATATGCAAGTAATAAGCCATCATATTATGTAATTTTCACTATAATTTCCTTCTTCTGTAATCTGCGGGGACCATTAATAAAAAAAATAAACAGCTGCCCAGTGTCAGAGTAATGATGTCGTGAAACTAGTGTACCAAAGAACTTTTAGATTTCTCAGTCTCTTCACTTCCTAGCTTAGGTTGCAGTAAGTTGTGGTTGAGGAGGGTATTGGTTGGTACTAGCATGAGCGGGTTAGAGGGATATGCTCTCTCGAGCAGGTTGCCGTGCCTATAATACTACTTCACGCGCAATGGAGATTATTACACTTTTGTTACGCCTTGAATGAGCAGCTCGGACTTCTTTGCCTATTTGCAGCAGATGATCCTATAATTGTGCTGATAGTAGATACCTCTCTCGTAGCTGTCTCTTTTCTTTCCACTGCGTTCAACAGTCTCCATAGATAGACAAGTAATAAGCCATCATATAATGTAATTTTCACTATATTTTCCCTTCGTCTGTAATCTGCAGAGACCCGTAATAAAAAAAAGAAACACCTGCCCATTGTCAGAGTAATGATGTCGTGAAACTAGTGTCCCAAAGAACTTTTAGATTGCACAGTCTCTTCACTTCCTATCTTACGTTGCAGTAAGTTGTGGATCAGGAGGCCGTTGGTTGGTACTACCATGAGCGGGGTAGAGGGATACGCTCTTTCGAGCAGGTTACCGTGCATATAAAATTAATTCACACGTAACATTATTCTACTTTTGTTACGCCTTGAAGAGCAGTTCGGACTTCTTTGCCTACTTGCAGCAGATGATCCTATAATTGTGCTGGTAGTAGATTTCCTATTTACTGCGTCTAAAATGGACAAAGTATCACCTTATTGCCGCCTACTCAATAAATACTGCAGGTGAAACAGTGCTTGACTGTTCTGCCGCATAGCTTTCTTCTCAAGCTTCTGATTTTCGTTCGCCTTTTCCTTATTAATAATGTAATCCTTTCAGTAGATCTTCTCTTCTCCCGCAACTGCCTCTTTTCTGTCGAGTGCCTTGAATATTTTTATAAAGCTGTACACGAAACAAGTCTTTTGTGTGACTTGAGACCTCTACGATGTTATTTCCCACTTATCTAAAAAAAAAAAAACGGATTCCATTCCCAGTGTACTATGAAACCCCGCAATGAATATTTTGTCAGTTTTTAAAAAATACTGTTTGCATTATCCACTACTATGGGACAAGAATTAAGAAAGAGCAAAAGAAGAATTTATGAACAAATCACTTCTGTTTTACCAACTTTTGATGTCAAATTATAAGTGGTTTATTTGCAATCTGTTTCTCTATTACATTTATCTTAAGCATACGTACTTCCCAAGTGACTGACTATACTGTGCGAAGCTATACCATGAATAGTTTGTAACACTGCGATGAATCGCCTACACGCAATCAGTGTCTCAGTTCATCGGCTAGATATTGCATCAACAGCAGGTGAAGCGCTAGTCATGTTTGCCCTTGCGGAACTGCCTCCATATAACTTTCACAATCGTTTCCCTCTTCTTATCACTCTTGTCATTTGTTGCACCGCTATTTCTCACTCTCGTAAGCTCCCAACCAAATCTTTCCACTGTCTCTGATGTAAAATTTTAAATATGTTATTTAATTTTCACCATAAGACATACCTTTAAACTATACTGATTTTAGTGTCAGGCACCGCTGAACTACTCCAGAAATAATTCATAGTAATACAACAGCCAGTCCCTTAGCCCGTTGCCTTCATAAGAACATAAAATCAATCAACAACATGTAAAGCACGGAAATTATGTTCTCTTGTACACCTTCTTTCTTGCTAACCCTATTTTCATTTTCCCTCTTCTTAATACTGTTCCAATCTGTTCCCCAGCTCTTTACTGCTCTCATAACTGTTCCATTTCTTTAATAGCCTTCACAAATTTCCTAAAATGGCTTGATAAACAACACTTTATGTAACATCACTCGTTCGTGCTGAAATGCTGATGTTAATTCATACGTGAATTTCACAGTTACTATAATCACTGTCAGATTCTTGATGCTGTAAAATTTGTGTAAGAAATAAATCGTTATAATGAACAGTTTCATATATTCTCGCTTATTTTTCGAAGAAAAAAACACATGAAAAAATATTACACACTACTCGTTTGTGATTGCGTCTTCTTGTTCCAAATGCCACATTCTTTCACTACGTTTATTCTGATTATAGATTGCGGCGAGGTTTTTTGATTCCTTTGCGCGTTTCACTTAACTTAATTGTCATATTGTTGGCAATACAACTCAGATATTTACCTCATTGATCTATTATGACTATGTATTTTAATACCCAGACGTTCATCTAGTCCAAGTCGATGCCGTAAACACGGCTAAATAGTGTTCTTTCACTCTGCATCTTTTTTTCTTTAATAAAAAGAACTTAAAACGAGTATCTGTGAACATTTGAGTTACACCTATGTTGAAATGTCAATTACCGAGAGGCGGTAGGCTGGGTCTCATCCCACTGTCACACTGATGTGTAAATCATTGAACTGTTATCGACTTATTACTCACTTTGTAATATATAGATATGTATTGCTGCTTTCCCAATTTCGTTTTACATCTTTATTCCAGTCCTGACATTTTTAAGCTATTTTTGTCATCTTAAATGACTTCTTTAGCCTGTGAAAAAAACTTTTGAATACTGTTACGAATCTTCTACTGATGTAATTTCCTCATTATGTCCTCCAAAAACTTTAATGGTTTCATTCTTTTACGACTACACACATGTGACCTGCTTCCTTGAATGGGTATGCGTGAAAAGTTCAAAATGACACGCAAAGCAAGAAAATTTATTCTCGGGACCAAAATACACGGATAATGAAACAGAATTATCACTGGAAAGTGGATCGTTGGGTGAAAGACCAAATTCCTCATCTGCCGTGACGGAAGCAGCAGATGAAGCGTTGCTCCCACGTACTTCTTTTCTTTCACTTAAAGCTTTTTCACTGATCACTACGGCATCTCGTTTTATCATTCCACAACTATTTTTCCTTTAGCTTGTCAATATTTGCCTTGTTTTGCGTTGATATAGTTTTTTTTAGAATACAGAGCAAATAAATTATAATTTAAAATCCAAAACTTTGATGCAACATCAGGTTCACTTTCTATTTTCGCGCAAGCCATAAGCACTTAGGTGTGGATGGAGTATTAAAAATGATGCAATTATACTGTATTTAATTATGATGCCCTTAAAAAATTTTACATGTCTGGATCAAGGTGAAGATGAGGTACACTACTGGCCTTTAAAATTGCTACACCAAGAAGAAATGCAGATGATAAACGGGCATTCATTGGACAGATATAGTATACTAGAACTGACATGTGATTACATTTTCAAGCAATTTCGGTGCATAGATCCTGAGAAATCAGTACCCAAAACAACCACCTCTGGCCGTAATAACGGCCTTGATAATCCTGGGCATTGAGTCAAACAGAGTCATTGAGTCAAACAGAGGTCGTCAAGAGTAGTGATTGGCGTATTGTGACGAGCCAGTTGTTCGGCCACCATCGACCAGACGTTTTCAATTGGTGAGAGATCTGGAGAATGTGCTGGCCAGGCAGCAGTCGAACATTTTCTTTATCCAAATATGCCCGTACAGGACCTGCAACATGCGGTCGTGCATTATCGTGTTGAAACGTAGGGTTTCGCAGGGATCGAATGAAGGGTAGAGCCATGGGTCGTAACACATCTGAAATGTAACGTCCACTGTTCAAAGTGCCGTCAATGCGAACAAGAGGTGACCGAAACGTGTAACCAATGGCACCCCATACCATCACGCCGGGTGATACGCCAGTATTGCGATGATCAATACACACTTCCAATGGGCGTTCACCGCTATGTCGCCAAACACGGATGCGACCAGCATGATGCTGTAAACAGAACCTGGATTCATCCGAAAAAAATACGTTTTGCCATTCGTGCACCCAGGTTCGTCGTTGAGTACACACCATCACATGCGGTCCTGTCTGTGATGCAGTGTCATGGGTACCCGCAGCCATGGTCTCCGAGCTGATACTCCATGTTGCTGCAAACGTTGTCAAAATGTTCGTACAGATGGTTGTTGTCTTGCAAACGTCTCCATCTGTTGACTCAGGAATCGAGACGTGGCCGCACGATCCGTTACAGCCATGGGGATAAGATGTATGTCATCTCGACTGCTAGTGATACGAGGCCGTTGGGATCCAGCATGACGTTCCGTATTACCCTCCTGAACCCACCGATTCCATATTCTGCTAACATTCATTGGATCTCGACCAACGCGAGCAGCAATGTCGCAATACGATAACCCGCAATCGCGATAGGCTACAATCTGACCTTTATCAAAGTCGGAAACGTGATGGTGCGCATTTCTCCTGCTTACACGAGGCATCACAACAACGTTTCACCAGGCAACGCCGGTCAACTGCTGTTTGTGTATGAGAAATCGGTTGGAAACTTTCCTCATGTCAGCACGTTGTAGGTGTCGCTACCGACGCCAGCCTTGTGTGAATGTTCTGAAGAGCTAATAATTTGTATATCACAGCATCTTCTTCCTGCCGGTTAAATTTCACGTCTGTAGAACGTCATCTTCGTGGTGTAGCAATTTTAGTAGCTAGTAGTGTACATGGAGCGTGTGGTGGTAACCGAAGGTAGGGTGACTACTGCGGACTGTGGGAACTTTATTGCTTACCACCTGCATCCTTTCATGCTTGATTTCATCCCCAAGGGCGATGGCATCTTTAGCAGGATAAATTTCTGTCATAAGTACAGATCCGCTATGTGATAGTGAACTCATGTTGACATCTTTCCCACCAAATTCATCTTATCTTAACTTGGTGGAACACGTCTGGGATGCTGTTGGTGATGTGTCCCACGTGGTAGCACACGTCCCAGGTTGTATGCAACTAACATTTATTTTCATTCCACTCCAAAAACACAAGATATAACTAAATCATCCTTCTTGACTAACTGTGTCACTCAAGTGAAGACAAAATTTACCGCTAGTTAATTATTGATAAACGATAACCTTATTTGGTCTCCGTCCATGTACAAATGCAGAAGGAATCACGATGACAGGAGACACTGAACTCGTTTACGATTCGTATGATAAATCTTGAGTTCATTTACCACTCGCTCTTATTGATGAAAAGTCAAAGTCCGTTCGATTATATAATGAAGGCACAGCTCCACACAAGACTACCAGCTTCGGAACACTGTTCCCCCACAGGAGGCGAAGTTCCCTGGCCGACATATGCCTGCTCACAGCGGCCGTATTGAGGCTTATTCCAGATTTGAAACCACGAGGTGGTGGTCGCTCTGCGTGAGAACTGCTTGAACTGAACAGGCAGTGTGCAGCTAGGTGCCGTCCTAAGTACATGCCCAGCGTAGTAACATCTGCTTGATGCTTGGATAGCACGTGATTTGCGGATGCGAAACAGTGCTCCCGAGTGTGGCACTGTTGTCAGGGTACCCTCGTGGAGATGTTTCCATGGTAACGGTTGGAGTTCAGCTTCAAAACACACAATCCAGCTTGTTGCGGTCGATACGTCGTGCTTGCAGTGCTGTTGACATGCAGGCCTGCCAAGGTAGCGTCCCCTGTAGTGCAGAAGTACAAGCAACTTGCCGATCACGTCTGTGCTGCGGGTAGCCGTCATCGCGGGCGAAGGTTTTGGCTACTGCAATTGGGCGACATGGCAACTGCAGGACCTATGCGTTGACATCTGGGTGACATACCTCCAAAAACCTAGTAAGGACTTGTCCAATCCATGTCATGCAGAACCGCTTCTTCACTGCATTCCAGAGGTGGACTTACATAATGTTTTCGCTCGTCAGTGAACACAGGATTATTCAGAAGTATCTCTGGGGTTTCGTAAGACGAATGTGCAAAAAGTACAATACAAACAACAAAATGACACACTTCAGTGGATAGGGCACCTTTGAAAGTTTCGATTCGTAATACTTCGACACAGGGTTCACCACTAGTGGATAGGTGTGTCAGAACATGTAGACATTCCATGCGCTGCTTATTTTATCAGGTCGAATTACACTACTGGCCATTAAATTGCTACACCACGAAGATGACATGCTACAGACGCGAAATTTAACCGACAAATGATTAGCTTTTCAGAATATTCACACAAAGTTGGCGCCGGTGGCGACACTTACAACGTGCTGACATGAGGAAAGTTTCCAACCAATTTCTCATACACAAACAGCAGTTGACCGGCGTTGCCTGGTGAAGCGTTGTTGTGATGCCTCGTGTAAGCAGGAGAAATGCGCACCGTCACGTTTCCGACTTTGATAAAGGTCGGATTGTTGCCTATCGTGATTGCGCTTCATCGTATAGCGACATTGCTGCTCGCGTCAGTCGATATCCAATGAATGTTAGCAGAATATGGAATCGGTGGGTTCGGGAGGGTAATACGGAACGCCGTGCTGGATCCCAACGGACTCGTATCACTAGCAGTCGAGATGACAGGCATCTTATCCGAATGGCTGTAACGGATCGTGCAGCCACATCTTGACACTGCATCACAGACAGGAGCGCCTGCGATGGTGTACTCAACTACGAATCTGGGTGCACGAATGGCAAATTGTCATTTTTTCGGATGAATCCAGTTTCTGTTTACAGCATTATGATGGTCGCATACGTGTTTGGCGATATCGCGGTGAACGCACATTGGAAGCGTGTATTCGTTATCGCCATACTGGCGTGTCACCCAGCGTGATGGTATGGGGTGTCATTGGTTACACGTCTCGGTCACCTCTTGTTCGCATTGATGGCACTTTGAACAGTGAACCTTACATTTCAGAAGTGTTACGACCCGTGGGTCTACCCTTCATTCGATCCCTGCGCAACCCTACATTTCAGCAGGATAATGCACGACCGCGTTTTGTTGGTCCTGTACGGGCCTTTCTGGATACAGAAAATGTTCGACTGCTGCCTGGCCAGCATATTCTCCAGATCTCTCACCAATTGAAAACGTCTGGTCGATGGTGGCCGAGCAACTGGCTTATCACAATACGCCAGTCACTACTCTTGATGAACTGTGGTATCGTGTTGAAGCTGCATGGGCAGCTGTACCTGTACACGCCATCCAAGCTCTGTTTGATTCAATGCCCAGGCGTATCAAGGTCGTTAATACGGCCAGAGGCGGTTGTTCTGGATACTGATTTCTCAGGATCTATGAACCGAAATTGCGTGAAAATGTAATCACATGTCAGTTCTAATATAATATATTTGTCGAATGAATACCTGTTTATCATCTGCATTTCTTCTTGGTGTAGCAATTTTAATGGCCAGTAGTGTAGTTATCACCTGCAAATAACCAACGCAATAAATAGATTTTCGAATTGGGCTGCTGTTCTTGTGCTATGTCACGCGCTATGTTCACACTGAGTACCTGTAATGAGGGTTAAAGAAATGGAGAGATGCTGTATCCATTGATACGTGTCATTTTTCCATACGTCCTGTGGTTATTCACGCAGCTGTCTTCTGAAGTCCCGGAGGTGCAAAGATATGACCCCATATAACTGTTCAAGTCCATTTTGACGTAAATGTTGATTTGATCATTCTCCTCGAGTATTAAGCCGTCGGTAGCCGGACAGTGCATTCGAACCTGAACATTGAGCGTGCCGAATTAAACGTGCTGCTGAATGCTCAGAACTGATGCAGCTTGTACAAACAGAACATACGCGCCAATGTGGTATACTCGATCGTAGCGTTCTCCAGCTGGAGTTGCCAGCTAAATCCGGCTTGCAAATCGTACTCTGCACGAAACAGACGGACGTAAAATTCCTAAGGTACCTCTATTAAGACGGTGATTTCCTCTCTTGTCCATATGCTGTTCATGTTGTTCTTTCTGTAATACTCATAAACAAAAACTTCAATGTCTAGCAACATGTTATAAGGCAAAAAGGAGGAACAGTGTCCATTCAATGTCATCGGCGTACTAAAGTTCCTTTGCAAATTGTGTGGTACAAATTTACAGTCGTTCTCCACGTAAGATAAAAATTATTTCATCATTCACACTTTTTAGTAAAACCCTAAGCTCATTCTTACTTGACCATAGTTCCTATTCAGAAGCAGAACCTTTACAAACTGTGAAATACACAAGGAAGTACAAAATTTCTCACTGGCAGTAGTGCAAACTTTCTTGTAGGTAAAGCCAACACAACATGTTCACTCTTCAGAAAGAGCTCACTTATATTTACATGACATTGAATTGTATAGGATGTATTTCTACTAGACTAGTAAGAAACAGTGAGAACCAGTTAGAAAATGAGGAAGTTAATTAAAAAAGTTTGGAATCCAGTGAGAAGCAAACCAGCAAAAGATCACCTTTTAGTATACAATTCTTCATCTCTGCTTATTACGCTGCACCATTCATGAATGATTTTCGATCGTACTTTCCATCTTACCGCCTCCTGAAAGCTTTAATCACAGATGTTGTACTGACTGGCACTCAATTATAACAAATTGTACCGAGAACAATGCATTTTTGATGTGGCATTGCCTTGAAACGGCATACTTTCGTGCAAGTTACAATAATTTTTTAATCACAAATGTGACGTTCCCCGTCATTTTATTAGAACAAATCATATGTATTAAAGACTGGTTTTTAAGAGATCGTCAGTTTCCTGGTGCTTAGGAACGGCATATATTCTAACTGAAAAAAATCGCATGACCAAGAAGGAGTTGTGCGACATCAACCAAAGTTGGTAGTCACGTTTCTACAGCTGACAGATGACGTCTATTAAAATTTCGCGCCACTGTGAGAATGCAAATCAGGTTTGCTTTAAGGCACGAAAGACGCCATTTAAACACCTCACTGAGTTTGAACAAGATCGTGTAAAAGGGCTACAAGAAGTTTGATATTCCTTTTGCGATACTGCAGTATGACTTGGCCGGAATGTTGCCACTGCACATTATTTCTGGCAGCCGTGGTCACAAGAACGTTGTTATTGTTGTGGTCTTCAGTCCTGAGAGTGGTTTGATGCAGCTCTCCATGCTACTCTATCCTGTGCAAGCTTCTTCATCTACCAGTACCTACTGCAGCCTACATCCTTCTGAATCTGTTTAATGTACTCATCTCTTGGTCTCCATCTAACTGAAAAAAATCGCATGACCAAGAAGGAGTTGTGCGACATCAACCAAAGTTGGTAGTCATGTTTCTACAGCTGACGGATGACGTCTATTAAAATTTCGCGCCACTGTGAGAATGCAAATCAGGTTTGCTTTAAGGCACGAAAGACGCCATTTAAACACCTCACTGAGTTTGAACAAGATCGTGTAAAAGGGTTACAAGAAGTTTGATATTCCTTTTGCGATACTGCAGTATGACTTGGCCGGAATGTTGCCACTGCACATTATTTCTGGCAGCCGTGGTCACAAGAACGTTGTTATTGTTGGGTTCTTCAGTCCTGAGAGTGGTTTGATGCAGCTCACCATGCTACTCTATCCTGTGCAAGCTTCTTCATCTACCAGTACCTACTGCAGCCTACATCCTTCTGAATCTGTTTAATGTACTCATCTCTTGGTCTCCATCTACGAATTTTATCCTCCACGCTGCCCTCCAATGCTAAACTGGTGATGCCTCAGAATATGCCCTACCAAGCGATACGTTCTTCTAGTCAAGTTGTGCCACAAATTCCTCTTCTCCCCAATTCTGTTCAATACCTCCTCATTAGTTATGTGATCTGCCCATCTAATCTTCAGCATTCTTCTGTAGCACCACATTTCGAAAGCTTCTATTCTCTTTTTCTCTAAACTACTTGTAGTCTACGATTCACTTCCATATGTGGCTACACCTCATACAAATACTTTCAGAAACGACTTCCTCGGGCTCCGAACGGCCACGTAACATTGCCGAGAACGAATACCATCGTGTTCGGCGTATGGCTCCGGCGCATCGTACCGCATGTGCAGCAGCAATCTGAGCAGCAGCTGGCACCAGAGTGACACAAAGAACTATCACAAATTGCTAAAAACTTTCTAAAGCGAAAATTGCATAAATATTTCTTTATTTAAAGCGACCTGTTTCGACAGCCTTTGCTGTCATCTTCTACATCTACGTGATTACTCTGCTATTCACAATAAAGTGCCTGACAGAGGGTTCAATGAACCACCATCAAGCTGTCTCTCTACCGTTCCACTCTCGAACAGCACGCGGGAAAAACGAGCACTTAAATTTTTCTGTGCGACCCCTGATTTATTTTATCGTGATGATCTTTTCTCCTTACGTAGGTGGGAGCCAACAGAATGTTTTCGCAATCGGAGGAGAAAACTGGTGATTGAAATATCATGAGAAGATCCGTCGCAACGAAAAACACCTTTGTTTTAATGATTGACACTCCAATTCACGTATCATGTCTGTGACACTATCTCCCCTATTTCGCGATAATACAAAACGAGCTGCCCTTCTTTATACTTTTTCGATGTCATCCGTCAGACCCAACTGATGCGGATCCCACACCGCACAGCAGTACTCCAGAAAAGGGCGAACAAGCGTAGTATAAGCAGTCTGTTTGGTAGACCTGTTTCATCTTCTAAGTGTTCTGCCAATGAATCACAGTCTTTGGTTTGCTCTACCCACAATATTATCTATGTGATCGTTCCAGTTTAGGTTACTTGTAATTGTAATCCCTAAGTATTAGGTGATTTGTGTGACTTGTCCCGTGATCGAAATTTAGCTGTTTTCTTTTAGAACTCATGTGAATAACTTCACAGTTTTCTTTATTCAGGGTCAATTACCACTTTTCGCACCATAAATATATCTTATCTAAATCATTTTGCAAGTCGTTTTGATCATCTGATGACTTTACAAGACGGTAAATGACAACATCAGCTGCAAACAATCGAAGACGGCAACTCAGATTGTCTCCTGCGTCATTAATATAGATCAGGAACAATAGAAGGCCTATAACATTTCCTTGGCTGAACGCCGGATATTATTTCTGTTTTACTCGATGACTTCCCGTCTATTACTACGAACTGTGACCTTTCTGACAGGAAATCATGAATCCAGTCGCACAACTGAGGCTATACTCCGTAAGCACGCAGTTTTGTTAGAAGACGCTTGTGAGGAACAATGTCGAAAGACTTCTGGAAATCTAAAAATACGGAATCAATTTGACATCCCCTCATCATCTTGGTATTGAAGCTCTTTTTTTCCGTGTTTGCTTTAACAATATATATGTTTTTGGATAGGGTCCGCCTTTAGCAAAACACAGTTTTGTTTTATAACCCAAACATGTTTCACTGCAGTTGCAGCATCCTCAGTGGGCTTTTATTTTCCATCTTTTTTACCACATGGTGTGGTTTTTCTGACGTCTTGTGTTTCTACAGTGACCGACAGTTTGTCATCTGCAACCACTTCTACTCTTTTTTCGTCTTCATCACTGTCAAACACTGAATATTGAGTTTATCAGCTGATAAACAGTGAAACAGTGAGTGACAGTGACAGTGGCAGTGGCAACTCAATATTCAGTGTTTGACAGTGATGAAGACGAAAAAAGAGTATAAGTGGTTGCAGATGACAAACTGTGAGTCACTGTAGAAACACAAGACGTCAGAAAAACCACACCATGTGGTAAAAAAGTTGGAAAATAAAAGCCCACTGAGGATGCTGCAACTGCAGTGAAACATGTTTGGGTTATAAAACAAAACTGTGTTTTGCTAAAGGCGGACCCTATCCAAAAACATATATATTGACATCCCCTGTCGATAGCACTTATTACTTCATGAGTATAAAGAGCTAGTTGTGTTTCACAAGAACGATATTTTCTGAATCTGTGCTGACTATATGTCAATAAGTCGTTTTCTTCGAGGTAGTCTACTTCAAAATGTACGAATACAGTATATGTTCTAAAACCGTACTGCAAATCGACGTTAGTGATACAGACCTGTAATTCAGCGGATTACTCCTACTTCCCTTTTTGGGTATTGGTGTAACTTGAGGAATTTTCCAGTCTTTAGGTACGGATCTTTCTGTGAGCGAGCAGTTGTATATAATTGCTAAATATGGAGCTATTTTATCAACATACTCTGAGAAGAACCTGACTGGACCGGAGGCCTTGCCTTTATCAAGTGATTTAAACTGCTTTGTTACACCGAGGATATCTACTTCTATGTTTCTCACCTTGGTAGATGTTCTTGAGTAGAATTCAGAATATTTACTTTGTTTTACACCGAGGATATCTACTCTATGTTTTTCACCTTCGTAGGTGTTCTTGATTGGAATTCAGGACTATTTACTTTGTCATCTTTGGTGAAGGAGTTTCGGAAAACCGTATTTAATAACTTTGCTTTAGTGGCAAAAGATTTTTTTGTGACCTGGAGATGACAGTAAAGTATGTCGAAACCGCGATCTTGACTTCAGAAAGTTTTTAGCATTCTTCTCAGAATTAGAAAATTCAGTGTTACAAATCAGTTACTTCAAGGACAGTTCGGAGCCACACGCCATGTGGCGTGCATTCCACTGACCCCAAAGCACCGCTATTTGATACTTCAGTGGTGTCAAGAGAGAGCTCATTGGAGAGTGGGATGGAAGTATTGTGTTTTCTGGTGAAAGCAGGTTGTGCGTCGGTGACAGTGATGACCGTCTGTTGGTTAGGCCAGTTGAGGGCCTGCAACCAACCTGTCTGCTTGCTAGAGACGCTGGCCCTACCCCTGGAATTATTGTCTGAGGTGCGATCTCGTATGCAGCAGGAGCACTCTCGTGGTTGCCCCACGCACCCTGACCGCAAATCTGTTTGTCAATCCGATGATGAGACCTGTTATGCTGCAATTAATGAACGGCAATCCACGCAGTGTTTTCTAGCAGGCAACGCTCGCCCACACACAGCTGTTGTAACCCAATATGCTGTACAGAGTGTCGACTTGTTGCCTTAGCATGCGCCATCACCAGATCTGTCTCCAGACGAGCACGTGTGGGACATCATCGGACGACAGGTCGGGTGTTATCCACAAACAGCATTGACCGTCCCTGTATTGACCGACCAAGTGCAACACGCATGGAATTCCTTCCCTCAAGCTGACATCCAGCACCTGTAAAACACGCTCCGTGCACGTTTGCATGTTTCGGCGGGCACACAAGTTACTAATGTATCAGCATTTCACATTTGCAATGACTTATATTGCACCTACATTAAGGGGGGGAAGGACGTCAAACGGGCCGACTTGGAGCAGGAGAGGCACCACAGGACATTTTAATTTCCACTGTCTATACTTTTACAAGTAAATTCATAAAACTTTGTCAGCATGACCAGGAAGGATTCAGAATTCACACTTAAAGGTGTATGAAACTCTAGAATTTTCCAAATCTATTAAAAACTGTGGTAAAAATTGAGATAATTAACTACAAAATTTGTGTTTTTTCTAAACATGAAGTTTAAGATACAACAGGTCATTCGTTTTTTCATAAATTAAATAAATTCTAGAGTTTCATACCTGTAAGTATGGTATGTATGCTGTGTAAAATTCATCGAAGAATCTCTCTAACTTAAGAAGAAAAGTGTACCTATAGCATCAAATGCAGCCATTAGTAAGTGAAAAAATGATGAAATTTCACACGTAAAAAAATTATTTTGTTGTGTTTTCTAACTTCCACTGGAATGAGTGTGAATCCTGAATCCTTCCTGGTGATGCTGACAAAGTTTTTTGAATTTATTCGTAAAACTGTAGACACTGGAAATTCAAATGTCATGTGGTGCCTCTCCTGCTCCAAGTCGGTCCGTTTGACGTCCTACCCCCTTTAACCTGTGATCTTACAAGGTTACCTAGACGAATGTAGTCCTGCATTTTCATTGTTCTGCATTAATTATATTTTGTTGCTGCGATTTTTTTCCTTCAATGTAGCTATATACAAATGTGCTTCAACTGAAAGGCAATATAACGCCCCGAGACTCTGTTCTGAAAAAAGAAGGTGTGATGTAAGGTATGAGGGTCACGGCAAAAGAAATGCACACTATTTTTTAAAAAATGCGGTTTTCACTCTGCATGTATGAAAGTTTTACAGTGTGTAGGTACATCCTTTCCGCTTGTTTTCAAACTTAGTTCAACCTGTTCCCGTGAGTGGCGACATCGCAGCATGTCTTCAAGATGGCTGCTACACTTGACGTTCGTCAGAAGCAACGTGTTGTCATAGAAGTCCTGTGCTGTGAAAACGAGACAGTGGAAACATCCACAAGAAGTTGAAAAAGGTGTATGGAGATGCTGCTGTCGATCGCAGTACAATTAGTCGGTGAGCAGGCAGGTTACGTGATGAAGGTGGGCACGGCAGTATTGAGGATTTTCCTCGCAGTGGCAGGACTCGTACTTCACACACTTCAGACAATGTGCAGACGGTTAACGAATTGGTGATTGCCGACAGGCGCATCACAGTGAACGAATTGTCACGCTACGTTGGGGTAGAGGAAGGAAGTGTTTGCAGAATACTGAAAGTGTTGGCGTTAAAGAAGGTTTGTGCCACGTGGGTTCCCAGGATGTTGACAGTGGCTCACAAAGAAACAAGAAAAACGGTATACAGCAAACTTTTGAAACAGTACGAGAATGGTGGAGATTAATATCTTGGAAGAAATGTGACAGGTGATGAAACGTGGCTGCATCATTTTTCACCAGAGACGGAGAGGCAATCAATGGAGTGGCATCATGCAAATTCACCCAAGGAAAAAAAAATCAAAACCACAACTTTTGCTGGAAAAGTTGTGGCTACGGTGTTTTTCGATTCTGAAGGACTCTTGCTTGTGGACATCATGCCAAGTGGAACAACCATAAATTCTGATGCATATGTGACTACACTGCAGAAACTTCAGGCTCAACTGTATGGTGTTTGACCACATCGGCAAAAGCAGGATGTTTTGCTGTTGCATGACAATGCATGGCCACATGTCAGTCAAAGAACCATGGAAGCGATCACAAAACTCGGATGGACAACACTGAAACAACCGCCTTACAGTCCTGACCTGGCTCCATGTAAGTATCATCTCTTTGGGAAACTGAAAGACTCTCTTCGTGGAACAAGGTTTGAAGATGACTCCCTTGTACACGCTGCCAAACAGTGGCTCCAACAAGTTGGTGCAGAATTTTACCATGCGGGTATAGAGGCGCTGGTTCCGAGATGGCGTAAGGCAGTTGAGAGGTATGGAAATTATGTGGAGAAATGAAAATATTTTTCATAAAGGATGTATCTACACACTGTAAGACTTTCAAACATGTAGAATAAAAGACGGATTTTTTAAAAAACTAGTGTGCATTTCTTTTGGAGTGAGCCTCGTATATGCCGTACTTTCAAACGCACATTCAGATTATCTAACATGCTACATACTTCTGTACACGTTCGGAAAGACTGTGCAACTTGATTTTTCCACACTATGACGTCAGAAACTCAGCACGTTCAACGCTAAACGTTCGAACGTATGGTCCAAGTACCGACGGCTTTAGGATAGCCTCGTACAGCAGAGCCGTGTCGGGAATGTGTGACTCCAGGAGAGGGAGTGTGGGTGTGGCAGGTGCCGCCGCTGGCCACTCTGCCGGACGCTGAGCCCACGACGGTGGCGCGCTTCCGCTCAACCCCGCTGTCGCTGTCACGTCAGCCACCCACCAGCGTCACCGTCTCGCTGTCGCACGCCCCGCCGCCCACGCGAACGGGCTCCTCGCTACGCAGCAGCACGGGCCGCGCCGCCATCACCACCACTGCCACCACCACCACCAGCACCACCAGCGACGACGACTACAGCGACACCGCAGAGTCCGAGGGGCAGCGCACGCGCTAACGCCCCCGCCGCCCACACCCACCTCGCCACTCTCGCAGAACATCGGCGAGTACTAGACCGCTGGAGCGACTCCTACTCTCGACGCGACCTCAAAGTGGTTCGACTGGTAGTGTTAGTTGAATGACATATAACTCTCAAGTTACAAACAACGTTACGAACAGAGAAGTACTTTTGTGCTGGTGTTCATTAGTGAATTATTTAGTGCTATAAACTTCATTTCCGCTATTTTACTGCAATATCGAAGACTGCAGTGAAAGTTGCAGTTAATGTTTCGTTTCCAAATAAGTATAGCTAAGGTAAGTTGCATTAAACTGGTTCATCAACAAACTTTCTCTTTGTCTGTCATGCACGTACACGTTGAGAGAGTGTAATGTCATCTACCACGAACAAAGGAGGTCTAACGCAGTTCCCATCTGGTGGCAGAACATGTAGAACATATGCTATATTTACGTGGGGCTCCCAAAAACGGACTTCGTAAACCACTTTCGCAATACCGTTACTGGGTGGTCATGTGAACACTCCAAAATCGATTCTGGGGATCCGTTTCTAACTGCAGGTTTTCCACTTCAGCTCCCGTATAAGCGCAACCGTTTTTGAACCGTGCCTGGATTATCGGGTTACGTCTTGTTTTCAAAATATTCGACTAATATGGACTGGGTGAGCTATTTCGCGGGCAAGGAGAAGCAGAAATATTGAAATGAGCATGAAACTGACTACTTCTTATATTCAAGTGAACAGAAATGGCCATTGTGCTGATCAAATCAGAAATTGGAACATCTGTTTTGTTTCCTGTTGAAACGGCATTGTGAACTTAAGGCAAGGCTTCCAGATAATGTCAGAATTCTACGGAAAATATCGATCTTGTCAGTCGAAAATTCCTTGGGGATGACGAAGGAGTCTCTAAATCCAATAATTGCACATTCGAAGATTCCTGCTGAGAAATAATAGAGTATCAGCGGCAGAATTTAACATCTATAAATTGGAAAGAAACTTCAGAAACATTGCGTTTCTTTCGTGAAGTGGTAAATTATAAAAATGCATCAGATGTTAATTCCTTTCAAGAATTAGCTGAGGTTGCAGTCTGTTTGCTAGTTGTACCATGGTTTCACACTGATGTCGAGAGACTTCGTAGAATGATAAATATCATAAAAACCAAACTATATACTAGAATGGGAATACAGATGTTAAATGCTGTTAGAACGAGGTCAGGACTTCGTCGGATGGGGAAGTGTTGCAAAAATAATCAGCTGCCCCTCCCCTCAAAGAGCTGACTGAGGTAGGGACACTGGCTGCATATAGCAAGGCCTATGAGGGATCTAATGACAACAGGCCAAGCACTTCATCACAAATACCAGTGAAACATGGAAATTCTTCACTTCTATTCCCTGAAGGCCAAAAAGTCGATACCAATGAGTCAGAAGAAAGCAGCTCTGCATCTAAATCAGGTAACCGTAGTGATACCATTTGTTACCAATACAAAGGTAAATGTACTAGAGGTAGTTAATATCTGACACCAATTTATGTTTTGTTCTAGGGCATATTAAACAATAAGAGGTAAATTGTTGCCTTTCTTTCTAGCTTTTTTCAGTTTCTATTTAGCTTACTTTGATCGATGAACTTGCTTATTTCTTCAATTTCGAGTTGGCAACACTGGTGGCAGTTCTCCTAGTCATTGTATCTCAAGAAAATTGATGCTGCTCTTATATCACTTTGCCAATCGTGCGACCCCCAACCTGGTCGCTATTATTTTTCTAACGATTGCAGGACCCTGTTAATCGCGCTCACCATCGTGTGTTTAGATTGCCTCTATTGACAACGCTGGTCATTTTCGTTAAAATGCTCAGCACTTTGGTACCCCATTTCAATGAAACAAGATTTTCGACTGGGTACCATACCAATAGTTTCTTGGTTCTGAATACAAGAATCTCTGCCTTTGTTGACGGGTCGTTGGAGTTCGTTGGTATCACTGACGTTGAGAACACCGCGAAAAGTTGCAAGTGCTGCTAAATTAAACGTTGTATTGATTAAGAATTGTTGATAATAGTTAATTACAAGTTTAGTTTTAGTGCAGCAGCAAAAGTGTTAGCATTCATGTATTTACAATAATTTACTGTGGAATAATGATAATACGAGAGCGTACTGTGAAGCAATGCCTACGAACTTTTTTATGTGAAAATCCTTAAATATTTTTAAATAAAACATATTTAGTTAACATTCTACATCTTTGTTCTTCATGACTACGTATTTGCAGCCGACTGTCGCTGGAAGGGCCGAGTTTTAAAGTGTAACATGGCGGTGTGTAACGTAACTGAGTATGTGTAGAACAAACAGTGTGATATGATCGTATTACGAAATTGAACAGTTCTTTCACAAATGAAGCCTTCTCTCCTTCAGCATGGCAATAACAGACCACATTGGGGCGCTGCGGTATCTCCAACAACGTGGGGCTTTGGGTTTCCTGTCATCGATTTTCCTCCATACATTCTCGACATGGTCTCAACCGAAATGTAAGGACACCTTCTAGGGCTTGACTATGATACTGATGACGCGGTGTAAGCAGAGATGAGGTTTGGCTCCACCAAGAAAGCGACAGCATCAAAATTGGTATCTCGCTGGGAGAAATGTGTTCTACGACAGGGTGACGTGTATTGAGAAAAAGAATGTAAACATGAAGAATAAAGGTGTAAAATGTTAATAAAGGCTGTTGTGTGTAAAAATCTTTGGAGTTTTCATATCGAAAATTGGGGACATTACTTTTCAGCATGCCCTCGTAGTGTGACTTGTTGCAAACAATAGTCAATATTTTCTAAAGCGCTGTTTACGTAGAACAGTTATGAGCCAAGCGCCAAACAGATGATAAAAATAACAAATTGCATTATTATACTTTACTAAAATATTGGTTCAATTTATAATTGTGTAGGTAGTGTAACGTAATCTGATCACAATCTCTGCTGACAGTTAAATCACATGCGAGAAACATATTTAGTAACCTAACATTGTGATGATTCAGTGACGTTTATGTATCATATACATAAGATTATCGTATATCCCATATTCACCAGAGGCCACCTGTTTTTGTTGACTTACCCGGTCTCCCACCTAGTTTTGGATTTTTTTTTTTTTTTGGAAAAGCACCCGTTTTTTTTAGCATACCATGAAAATATATTACTTAATTATCACGGCAATTTATTTTGAATCCTGGCTCTGGCAACAGCCATTCATTAGCAATTTTTTGTAGATGTGTTTTGTTATGATTTGTTTGCTCTTTAGTGTATCTTTGGTTAACTCTGCTTAAAGTTTACAACACTACATCTCTCTACTCTTTGTTTTCCTTTCACCATTTTGAAGATATAGTAAATAAGAGAATCCTCACAGTAAGGCTTTTAGTGGACCTACATATCCCAAGAGTGTGGAACAACTAGGGTATTATAAGACATACAGTGTATTGTTATAGGAATCACATTGTCGAAAGATGCAAATTTAAAGTTTATCACAAGATTGGATTGTTGAAAGTGGTATATCACTATTTTGCCATAACTGCACATAATGCAGCTGTTGAGAGAATATTTTCTCTGCTAAATGTTGAGTAGACAGATGAGCAGAATAAGCTTACTATTAAAAATGTCAAACAGTTGATTGTATTGTACAACATGAAAAATGTAATATGTGTTAAGTGCTACAACAGAATTATCTCAAAAATATATTTCCTGAAACAGGTTCAAGGAAATGAAAAATATGTGAAATAAATCACATTGTCTGAATTTCCCCAGTTTTTGATCATTAAAATATGGTAGCCTTACAAATACATGTATTTCTACCATAAATTACATATGGGTATCATAAGTCAGTCTTTTTGATTTCATAGAACTGCAGCCATTGACCGGTTATTACTGTATGGGTTTTATAGCTATAGCGACTGTCTGCACACAGAAAACTCCAACTTATTACGATCAGGCACTTTTATTAATGCTCACATAATTACATTAGACACAAGGAAAACAATACAGAAAATCACAACTCGAACATCATCACCCTCGTCCCCAGGACCACTCCAAAGAACAACGAGTCCCAAAGACCCTTTACTCTGCACTTTGCAGGTGGCAGTTACTGTCGGTCGACGGTCACCACAGTTGTAAAATCTGTCCAGTCCAAAAGAACTATCATGACAGTAGTCAAAGATGGAAACTGCCAAGAGTACTGAGAAATAGTTGACAGTGTGAAGACTGCCGACACTTTTTTCGTGTTGGATGCTGTGAAGCAACCAGTTTGGATAGCCATTTGGCATCGTGGTAGTTGTGGTTATCATTCTACAATTATACTGCCCATCGTAAATCTCAAAGCTAGTCTGGCAGCATCACAAGCAGAATTAGAGTAGTTGGAAGCAGCAGTTGGTAGCAGTAAAGGCAGGAAGAGGGTACCAAATAGATGACTGTGGCCGAAACTGCCAGATTATGCAAGGGCCCACATGTCTCCAAGAGGATCATTGTTCTGTAACCTGTGGTGAGAAAAAGTATGCAGACAAGTCCAGGAACACACTGATAAAGAGAGGGAAGAAAGGGCAATCTAATATTACTGGTAATTGTAGTCAGAAGTTTGTAAAGACCAAAAATGTTCATCTGATAGGGAGTAGTCATGGGAAGTGAATTTCTCAGAAAGTACAGTACTCTCTGAGTAGTAACTCGTATTTGAAGCTAAATACAGGGCTGAGTGATGTCAGGTATGATTTAGGTTGCCTCAAGAGAGACTGTAATAAAAAAAAATTATGTTATTATTATTGGGAGTGCCAAAATACATTTGGGTCACTGGGAATGCTTCTCATAGAAATATGAAGATGTGTTAATCTCTGAGCGATTTTTTAATGTGTAAATGCAGAGCTTCAAGAGTCTCTCATCAGAATGGAGCAATCATAGAGAAGTGTGACTGTTGTTTCACCCCCACACACTGTTGCAAGACACACAATGTTGTCAACATATGAACTTGTCCAGTAAGAGTTTACTTGCTCAACTAATTTCCAGAAGTATTCAGTGCTATGTCTACCCATTCCCTGTGATTTCCAAAATTAACACGCTTTTTAAGTATTTATGTTTCCAAAATACAGAATGACTAGACCTATAGCTGCAGTTGCAATAGTCAGTGGAG
This sequence comes from Schistocerca gregaria, assembly GCF_023897955.1. NCBI lineage: Eukaryota > Metazoa > Arthropoda > Insecta > Orthoptera > Acrididae > Schistocerca > Schistocerca gregaria. Next base: position 165,403,537 of record NC_064921.1, read on the forward strand.
GATAAATAAATGGCAGGATGGCCAATCAAAGGAAGGCAGTCACAATACATTTGGACTTGATGGCCAAACTAGAAGAAGCTTGTTTGGTAAGTTAGGAAATATGAGCTTCTCACATCAATACAGGTCACACTGAAAAATCTGAAGGTATTTCTACAGAGGTGCATTACATAACAGATCATCACTCGGAGCCACAGAAACTGAAGAGATGCACTTAGATGAATACAAGCTAGTATCATATTACTGCAGGCATAATATGAACAAACAGGTAGTACCTATATACACGAAAGTGAAATAAAGTCTCAGTTCATAGACCTCGGTAAATACTGAATTTTGCAGCTATATTCCAGTAACAGATTTGGAAACATATGAGATGACTTCAAAAAGTAAGTTACTGGAATACCAATACACATTATTATGGTATGTCAAGGAAATTTTATTGAATGTTTCACTACACATCAAAGTGACACAGATACTGGACACTGCTTTTTATTTTTTAACATAATCACAAAGTCTCTGTAAATAAACATTAGAATATTCTACCAGTCATTCAGTTCATCATTGATAGAAATCCACTCCTCAGCCAGGAAGCCATTCAAGAACTACTGTGTGTACAGCCTCTTCATTTGAAAATTTCTTTCCCCCAGATGTTCCTTCTTTTTGTCAAAAAGTTGGAAATCATGTGGTTGAAGGTACGGACTTCCCAATCAGTATCATCCTTGTCTTGTGCAACATTGGTCAAATTGTTGGCATTGTTACATTACAGCTGAATGCAACATTGAGTTTTTTCCATATAACATCGGAATTTCATGGTGAATTTGTGCATAATTTAGATGTTTGCTAACAAAAATTGTACTGTCCTGCTTACTTCAACTTTGAAGTATGTTTCCAGTTGCCATTTCTTTTCAATTGCACACTGTGATGCACCTATTAACTGTACCACTGCAGAACTGTGTTTGCAGGAGACTGGGAACATGCACTCTCTTCCAGCAATCCACCACTCTTGTTGAGCACTGGTTTTGCTTTTTGAAGTCCCTATGTACAAGATAGCAGTTCCGGCAGTTTGTAGGCCCCTAACAGGAAATCGTTTTAAACATATGAAGAGAATACTTATAAAACTTATTAGAAATAATTGGGAAGCAATTGCATGTGGACATTTCCGTATAGATATCATCTTGGAGAAGTTCTGATCAGGAGAACCTTGACTTACGGATGCCCAGCACTTGTTTAACTGCCACAGTAATGTTGCCATCAAGAACAGAAGGACATAGTGCAATAGCAATGGGTAATATATTTCTAAATCCAACTATATTTCAAGAAATAGTTGTCAGTCCCATTATAAGCAGTTTATCTGGTTATGATGGTCAAATGGCAGCAGTAAAGTAACCTCATCAATCAGGATTAACTAAAAAAGGAAAAGGAAAATTTCACATAATTGTAAATTTGATTTAGTTACACAGTTCAGGGAGAATTTACAAATAAAAAAAAAAACTGATTGAGTTTACCAAGGACACACAGTACACAATAAATTATTTCCTACAAATATTATTATAACATTGTGAATCCAGTTTTCATTTACAGCCAATCAGGGACATTTACAGTGGAAGCTGAAAAAAGGTTAGCTAACATCTTGGATCAAAATATTTTACTGTAGGAAGGGAGAGCTTTATTTAATGCAAAGGACTAGTTCTAATCATGATCTAAAAATGCACCAAATCAGTATTGCAAAACTCATTAGCATGCCTTCATAAGGCAAAAACTGAGTACTTTGCAAAGAAAAATCAAAATTACAGGAACAAGACAAGGATAATTAGCAGTATTATTGGGGACAAAACAAATAAACTTCATAACACAAATGATGTTCAGCTCTCAAAAGACAAGTAGTGAGGTGAATGACATGAAGTTTAGATGATTGGCCACAAAATTCAATGAATTCTTCCTTCAATAGATGAAAACATGGGGGCAAAAAATAGTGTAAGTTTTAGGTTTATTTACAATTAGACAGGTATTACGTACTCCATGACAGGAGATCAGTTTTGTCAAATAATCAGAGAGGTCAAAACACCGTTACTATTACACAGGGAAGGAGTAACTCTTCTGGCTATGATGATATCTCAGCCAAAATTCTAAAATTGTCTGTTAACCTGATTTATCTCTGTTTTTGTTGTGGTCTTCAGTGCAAAGAATGGTTTGATGCAGCTCTCCATGCAATTCTATACTGTGCAAGCCTCTTCAACTTTGAGTAACTACTGCAACCTACATTCTTCTGAATCTGCTTTCTGTAATCATCTCTTGGTCTCCCTCTATGATTTCTACCCCCCCACACTTCCCTCCAGTACTAAATTGGAAATCCCTTGATGTCTCAGAATGTGTCCTATCAGCTGATCCCTTCTTTTAGTCAGGTTGTACCACAAATTTCTCTTCTCCCCAATCCTACTCAGTACCTCCTCATTAGTTAGATGATCTGCCCATCTATCCTTTAGTATTTTTTAGTAGCACCACACCTCAAAAGATTCTGTTATATTTTTGTCTAAATTGTTTATTGTCCATCTTTCATTTCCATATATTGCTACACTCCATACATATACTTTCAGAAAGGAGTTGCTGACATTTAAATCTATACTCAGTCTTAACAAACTTCTGTTCTTCATAAACATTTTTCTTGCTATTGCCAGTCTACATTTTATATCCTCCCTACTTCAACCATCATCAGTTATTTTGCTTATGTAATAGCAAAACTCATCTACTGCTTTAAGTGTCTCATTTCCTGATCTAATCCCCTCTGCATCACTGGAGTTAATTCGACTACATTTCAGCATCCTCGTTTTGCTTCTTCTTCTTCTTCTTCTTCTTTTTTTTTTAATTCCACTTGTATCCTCCTTTCAAGACACTGTCCATTCCATTCAACTGCTCTTCCAAGTCCTTTGCTGTGCCTGACAGAATTACTATGTCATCAAGAAATGTCAAAGTTTTATTTCTGTTCCCTGGACTTTAATTCCCACTCCAAATTTTTCTTTTGTTTACTTTACTGCTTGTTCAATATACAGATTGAATAAGATCGGGGATAGGGCCAACCCTGCCTCACTCCCTTCTTGACCACTGCTTCCCTTTTGTGTCCCTTGATTCTTATAACTGCCATCTGGTTTCTCTACAAACTGTAAATAGTCTTTCAGTCCCTGTAGTTCACCCCTACCATCTTTAGAATTTGAAAGAGATTATTCCAGTCGACATTGTCAAAAGCTTTCCTTAAGTCTACAACGCTATAAATGTAGGTTTATCTTTCCTTAACCTATCTTTTATGAGAAGTTGTAGGGTCAGTATTTCCTCACCTGTATCTACATTTCTCCAGAATCCAAACTGATCACCCCTGAGATTGTCTTCTACCAGCTTTTATAAAAAAAATGGTTCCAATGGCTCTGAGCGCTATGGGACTTAACTGCTGAGGTCATCAGTCCCCTAGAACTTAGAACTACTTAAACCTAACTAACCTAAGGACATCTCACACATCCATGTCCGAGGTAGGATTCAAACCTGAGACCGTAGCGGTCGCGCGGTTCCAGACTGTAGTGCCTAGAACCGCTCAGCCACCCCGGCCGGCTCAGCTGTTCCATTCTTCTGTAAAGGATTCATGTTAGTATTTTGTAACTGTGGGTTATAAAACTGATAGTTTGGTAGTTTTCACACCTGTCAGCAAATGCTTTCTTTGGATTTGGAATTACTATAATCTTCTTGAAGTCTGCTGGTATTTTACCTGTCTCATACATCTTGCTCACCAGATGGAAGAGTTTTGTCTTGGCTGGCTCCCCCAAGGCTATCAGTAGCTAACAGAATATTGTCTACTCTTGAAGCCTTGCTTCGTTTTAAGCCTGTCAGTGCTTTGTCAAGTTTGTCACACAGTATCGTGTCTCCTTTCTCATCCACATCTATGTCCTATTCCATTTTCATATTGTTGCCCTGAATTACATCTCCCCTGTATCGACCCTCTATATACTCCTTCCACCATACTGCTTTCCTTTCTTTGTTTAGGAGTGGTTTTCCATCTGCGCTCTTGATATTTGTATGGGTGGTTCTCTTTTCTCCAAAGGTCTATAACTTTTCCTGAATGGAACATCTATCTTACCACTAGTGATATATGCTTCTACATCCTTACATTTGTCCTCTAGACATCCCTACTTAGCCATTTTGCACTTCTTGTTGATCTCACATTTTAGATGTTTGGATTTCCTTTTGCCTGCCTCATTTATTGCATTTTTATATTTTCTCCTTTCATTGATTAAATTCAGACCTCTTGTGTTACCCAAGGATTTCTACTAGTCCTTGTCTTTTTACCTACTTGCTCCTCTGCCGCCTTCACTATTTCATCTCTCATAGCTACCCATTCTTTTTCTGCTGCATTCCTTTCTCCTGTTCTTGTCAGTCATTCCCTAATGCTCCCTTTGAAACTCTTTACAACCTCTGGTTCTTTCAGTTTATCCAGGTCCCATCTCCTTAAATTCCTTTATCTCTATAAACAATCAATTAGTCAAATTGTACTATCTGAATGCCTGAAGTATGTAGTAGTAACCCCAATTTGTAAAAAGTGGAGACGAACAACTGAACTTTTTAATTACAGATTCATCTCTCTCCTTCCTGTGTTTCCAAAACTTTTTGAGATGTAGCTTACAACAGAATATTGAATCACCGTGCTGATCAAATAACCTTTTAACAAGAGTTCAGTTTGACTTCCATAAAGGCTTCTGTACTGAAAAAGCCACATTTGATCTCATGAACTCAGTTCTGGTAGAACTACAAAAAAACTGCCTAATTGGCATTTTCTGTGGTCCTGCCAAGGTCTTTGATTGTTGTAAAAGAAAAGCACAAAGTTATGGATGCTTATAGTATTAATTTATTTCATTAAACAGTTTTCAACTTACAAGGCCCGCATCAGATTTTAAGGCTATGGGGCCTGTAATTGTGTAGATCAGAAAATGATGCGGCATTAAAGAACTTACCTTTGCATTGATAGATTCTTTTCTTAATGACAGAAAACAGAGGATCACATAAGCAAATGACATGACAGAAATAAAATTAAATTCTGAGTGGGGGAAACGTTAAATATCGTACTGGTACTGGTACTGTGATTGGCCTGCTCCTGTTATTGTTCTACATAAATTATTTATCCAGGACATTGAAAGACTCTTCAAAAACAGTAATGTGTATAAATTACACAATTATATTCATGAAGGGTCCAAATAGATCCTTAGCAGGCACATCCAAGAGAGTAATGGTACAGGGTTAAAACTGGTTCACACATCTTACAAAATCTCATGTTAGGCAATTATAAACTAATAAAGATGACTTTCAGGTTGACCTACTGTAAGTAAAGATCTATGGACATACACTGAATTGGGGATCATCATCAGTTTTCCTGGCATCCAGATGATTAACAAACAGAGTTGGCACAGACATATAGACAAGTCAGCCAAAAAGCTCAGTGCAGTCTGATTTCCACCTAGAAATATCTCTCATTGATTGACCTGCAGACAAAATGCCTAGCATAGCCCACTTGGCATATTTCCCATCAATACTGTCTGATGGCATAACCCTCTGGGGAAATGCATCTATGGTGAAAACAGTGTTTATTCTGCTGAAGCATATAATAAGAATATTCGCTGAAGTTTGTAACTGAAGATCTTACAAGAGTCTCTGTTCAGGGGAGTAGGAACGTTTACACTTATGTATCAATATGTACACTATTTATACGTATTTGTGGTTAATAACAACAGTGAATTTAGAATGAACTTACCGATTCACAACCATTCATCTGAAAGTAAAAGTAATTTTCATAAAGACAATGCATCCCTTTCGATGGCTCAGAATGAAATTTCACATTCTAATACAAAAGTCTATTACATGTCATGGGTGGACAACAGATAGTAAATTGAAAGCAGGCAAATATTCAAAACGAAAGTAAAATAATAACTCTTTAGCTACACCTCTATCGTTTTATCAGAATAGAGATATTGAGTCACAGGTAGGCACAACAAAAAGACTGCTAAACATTTGAACTGTCAGCCAAAACCCCTTATTCATAAAGTAGACAACACACACACATTCACGCAAGCACAACTCTAACATACATGACCACTATTTCTGGCCGCTGAGGCCACTGTCTCCAGAGACAGTGTTTGTTGGTAATGAGGATCACCCTGTGGCTAAACATGCCTTGATGCACGGCCAGCACATCTTGGCACAGTGTTACACCGTCCGAGTTATCTGGATACTTCCCACCAACACCAACCTATCCGAACTCCGGAGATGGGAACTCGCCCTTCAGTATATCCTCTCTTCTCGATATCCGCCAGGCCTCAACCTCCGCTAATTTCAAGTTGCCGCCGCTCATACCTCACCTGTCTTTCAACAACTTCTTTGCCTCTGTACTTCCGCCTCGACTGACAACTCTGCCCTTACTCTTTGCCTTTAAATATGTCTGCTTGTGTCTGTGTATGTGCAGATGGATATGTGTGTGTGTGTGTGCGCGCGAGTGTACATCTGTCCTTTTTTTCCCCTAAGGGAAGTCTTTCCGCTCCCGGGATTGGAATGACTCCTTACCCTCTCCCTTAAAACCTACATCCTTTCGTCTTTCCCTCTCCTTCCTGAAGAAGCAACCATCGGTTGCGAAAGCTACCAATTCTGTGTGTGTGTTTGTGTGTTTTGTTCATGTGCCTGTCTGCCGGCGCTTTCCCGCTTGGTATGTCTTGGAATCTTTGTTTTTAATATATATATATATACTTTTAAGCACACTCTTGTACATTTGAACCTGCATGAAAACTACAAGACACAGAAAAAAATGGCATGTCAGTGGAGAGAGCACTGTTACAAGAACTACTTTCTGTTGACTGAGTGAGGTGGCACAGTGGTTAGCACACTGGACTCGTATTCGGGAGGACAATGGTTCAAACTCACGTCCAGCCATTCTAATTTAGGTTTTCTGTGATTTCCCTAAATCACTTCAGGCAAATGCCGGGATGGTTTCTTTGAAAGGGTATGGCTGACTTCCCCTCCCATCTTTCCTTAATCCTATGGGTCCGATGACCGTGCTGTTTGGTCCCATCCCCCAGACCAACCAAACCAAACCAAACTTCCTTTAGTAGAATATCATTCTGATAACTCTTTCAAAAGCTTCCTATTTTGACTTCTGTTTTATTCATTAATATTCTTTTGTGTTATTAATATTTTTCTTTTTCCAAATATATTACAAAGCACCACCTCAGTTCCATATCTAAATGCAATCTTTACAAAGACATCAACTTTTTAACTTTAGTAATGGAAGAGATCAGATACTTAGATCTACATGTATTCAGCAGATTATGAGAGCATATTGAGATGTACTTATTTTATTTATTATCACATTCAAGTGATTACTCTTTCTTCATATATATGTAGCACTACTGTGCAAAAGAGAAAACAAATTCATTAACAATAGTAAGCACAACTTGTAACACGTAAGAAACTGAATTAATTAGAAACTACACATAAGAGTGATAATAACTAGAATAGGACAGTGTAAATGGTAATGCAGTTAAACTGTGAAATAAAACTTAATGACACATTACAAGGCTAGACCAGTCAATCACCCAAACTGTTGCCCCTTCAGCTACTGGAAAGGCTGCTGCCCTTCTTCAGGAACCATGAGCTTGTCTGGCCTCTCCACAAATTCCCCTCTGTTGTGGTTGATTCTACAGTTTGTTTATCTCTGCTATGGAGACATTGCAATTATGTATCTCTAACTTAAATACAAAAAAAATCCTTCAGTTAACTGTACAAACACATCCAGATCACTCAAAAAGACACAATGCAGTCTGCCATTATAGATGTGGTTAACATCTACCTCTACATCATACACCGCAAGCCACCTAATGATGTGTGGTGGAGGGTACTTTCGGTATCACTATCTGATCCCTCCAACCCTGTTCCACTCATGAATAGTGCATGGAAAGAATGATTGTTGGTAAATGTCTGTATTGGCTCTAATATATGAACAATACTCAAGAATTGGGTTCCTTATAAGCCACTTCTTTTGTGGATGAGTTACATTTCCTTAAGATTCTTCCAACGATTCTGATGAATCTGAGTCTGATTGCTGCTTTTCCCACTACCTGTTTTATATGGTCATTCCACTTAAGGTCACTCTGGATAGTTGTGCCTAGATATTTTATGGCAGACACTGTCTCCAGCTGTTTGTCATCAATAGTGTAGCTGTACAGTAGTGGATTTCTGTTCCTATCTATGCACAGTATGTTACATTTATTTACCTTAGGGTCAACTGTATCATCCGCGAATAGCCTTAAAGAGCATCCAGTGCATACATCATTTATATATATTGTGAACAGCAACGGTCCCATCACACTTCCCTGTGGTACTCCAGATATTACCTTTACATCTGTTGATTTAGTTCTGTTAAGAGTGACGTGTTGAGTCCTGTCTGCAAGAAAGTCTTGAATCTAATCAAAGGTCTTCTCTGATACTCCGTAAGCTCATTTTTTTTATTATTAAACAGCAATGCAAGACAGTGTCAAATGCCTTACTGAAATCAAGGAACGTGGCATTAACCTGAGCCCTGTTGTCCAGTGTGGATCTCATGGAGGAATAGAGCGAGTTGAGTTTCACAGGATCTCTGTTTGCGGAATCCATGTTGATTTTTATAGAGGAGATGTTCATTTTTCAAGAATGTCATAATTCTTGAGCATAAAACATGTTACATAATTCTACAACAGATTGATGTCAGCAATATAGGTCTGTAATTGTGTGGATCTGTCTTGCGCCCTGTCTTAAAAATGAGAATGACCTGCGCTTTTTTCCAGTTGTTAGGTACCTTTCATTTGCTCAAGCATTCAATGATAAATTACTTCTTGAAGGGGAGCAAGTTCTTTTGCATAATCTTTATAGAATCTTACAGGTATCTCAATTGGTTATGAAGACTTTCCACTACTAAGTGATTGTAGCTGCTTTTCACTTCTGCGATCGGTTAGCTCAATATCTGCCATTTCGACATTCGCACGTTGATTGAAAGGAAGGACAGTGTTATGATCTTATGTGGTGAAACAACTTTGGAAGACCGTATTCAGTATTTCGGCCTTCTCTCTGTTACCTTCTGTTTCGGTGCCGGTTTGGTCACTGAGAGAATGAATAGATGATTTTTACCCACTTACTGATTTTATATACAACCAAAATCTAAGACATTTACTCAGGTTGGTTGACAATGTCTTACTTTCAGAATCATTGAACCCTTCTCTCATTGCTCTCCTTATGCTCATTTTCGCTTTGTTCAGCGTTTGTTTGTCAGCTAGGTTTTTACTTCTCTTGGATCTGAGATGAAGTGCTCTTTGTTTACGTATCACTTTTCTAACATGGCTACTGGACCATGGTGGATCTTTCCCACCCCTTAAAATCTTACTCAGATCATACTTGTCTAGGGCATATCAAACGATGCCTTTAAATTTTTTCCATTCATTCTCCACATCTTCGTCCTCATCACCAAATATTTTATGCTGATTGCTGAGATATTCTGAAATTTGTATCCTGTCACCATTGCTGAGCAAATATTAAGAAGACCAGACCAATTATATCCTATTCTTTGGGTGTATATCAAGTAAGCTGTGGGATGGATATTAATGTTGCATCAACAAGAATATAGGCTGCAAGTTTTAATAGCTGATAAGTGGTGTCCTGTATCCTTAACTCTGGAGTATCCACATGTGCCAACGGGAATCTTATGTTGCATCAGTCCAGATAGTTGATCATTCAGTTTCGTTAGGGAAACTCAGCTGTTATGCAATATTTGTGGTACTACTGTTGTACACACTGTCATCTGCAAGTTCGTGGATGAAAACCATATTTAATTCAAAATCAGAAATGTAAGAGTTTTGATATTTTATTTACTGAATTTGATTCAATTAGATACAGTTTATTTCTCAGCACGAGGCTTCTTGGAAGTATATTTATGGAGTTTACTGATCACAGGCTTTGGGATCTCGTAACTCTAGTTAAGTCTTGCTGCTGCTAATTTTTTCATTTCACTAATGTCTTCAGTATGGTGAGTGGTGCATTGGTAAAATTTATGTTTCACCAAGGAACTGGCACCTCTCTGTTCACTGAATGAACTGGGGATGTTGTCATGTAGCAGAAAAAAGAAGAGTTGAGTATGTTTTGGCTAAACTCATTGCATTTGAGCATTGTAATATGATAGAATTCTGTATTGAATGTACTACCTTGAGGCACATATTATTTGCAAATACTGTTACTTCTATTGAAAGACACAATCAACATAGTCTTTACCTATCTGAAAGTGCAGTTCAATTTGGTGTTCAATTTGTTTTGACAGACTTTTTAGCACTTTGATGCTTTGTTTCAGGATCACAGGCAAGACACCCAGTCTTCTCACTAGTAATAATTCTGTCTAAAATTTTCTCACCATTTTCTGTTATAGGTAATAAGTTTTGGCAAGGCTCAACTCATCCTCCATTTACTCCCGCATCAGAGCACAGGATACATAGCTTCCCCTTGTTCAAATTCTCATGCAAGAACTGTAAAACTTATATTTTTAGCATTTCTTCTATCATCTGAGATTTCACTTTTTGAACCTGTTTAATAACAGTACCAACAAATTTACTATTCTCATTGGTTCCAGTTATTATCAGCTGACTACTGCATTTTTTCAATCATTCATTGATTCATAATAATGCTCCATGGGTCCCTCAAGAAGAAAAATCTCCAAGGTATCTGAAACAAAACAAGGACATCATAGAAACTTAATCTATGCACTGCTTATAACTGCTTAATGCTGTTCACACAGATGCTATCTGAATTAAGTCAAGTTAATAGGAGGGAAAGCTACTACTATAAACAAAAGTGCTACCTCCTCAGTTTTACTACTGGTAAGTAGTTGCTGTTTGTCTGCTGTTAGCAGATAAATATTTACTTGACTACAGTGGTATTTTGCAAATAAAATTCTTTCTTGTGTTTGTAAATACTGTGTCCTATTTACAGTACACCAATACTTGTCACACAACTTTATACCAAACATTGCTAGTTTCCATGCAGTTAACAGAACTTTTCAATTCCTGAATCTAGGTATTCAAATAATTAATAGAAAGAGTGGTAAATGATTACATTTTTAATTTTCTTTTGAAATGGAGGGACTTTCCAAGTTTGTGTTAGATAGGAACTTGTCGAGAGAGAATGTAACTCCATTTTCATATCTACACTCTGCGATCAAAAGTATCTGGACACCTGGCTGGAAATTACTTACAAGTGTGTGGCACCCTCCATCCATAATGTTGAAATTCATTATGGTGTTGGCACACCTTTAGCCCTGATGACAGATTCTCTCTCACAGGCATACATTCAATCAGGTACTGGAAGATTTCTTGGGGAATCGCAGCCCATTCTTCACAGACTGCTGCACTGAAGAGAGGTATCGATGTTAGTCGGTGAGGCCTAGCACGAAGTCAGCATTCCAAAACATCCCAAAGGTGTTCTATAGTATTCAGTTCAGCACTCTGTGCAGGTCAGTCCATTACAGTAATGTTATTGTCATGTAACCACTCTGCCACAGGTAGTGCATTAGATACAGGTGCTCGATTATGCTGAAAGAGGCAATCATCATCCCCGCATTGCTCTTCAACAGTGGGAAGCAAGAAGGTGCTTAAAATATCAATGTAGGCCTGTTCTGTGATAGTGCCATGCAAAACAACAAGGGGTGCAAGCCCCCTCCAAGAAAAACACAACCACACCATAACACCACCACCCCAAAATTTACTGTTGGCACTACACACGCTGGCAGATGACGTTTAACGGGCGTTCGCCATACCCACACCCTGCCATCAGATCGCCACATTTTGTACCGTGATTCACTCCACACAACATTTTTTCACTGTTCAATCATCCAATGTTTACACTCCTTATACCAGTTGAGGCATCGTTTGACATTTATTGGCATGATGCGTAGCTTATGAGCAGCCGCTCGACCATCAAATTCAAGTTTCCTCACCTCCTGTGTAACTGTCATAGTACTTGCAGTGGATGCTGATGCAGTTTAGAATTTCTGTGTAATGGTCTGGAGAGATGTGTGCCTATTACACATTACGATCAATTGTCGGCGGTCTCTGTCAGTCAAGAGTCGAGGGCGGCCTGTACGCTTTTGTGCTGTATGTGTCCCTTGATTTTTCCACTTCACTATCACGTAAGAAACAGTGGACCTAGGCATGATTAGGAGTGTGGAAATCATGCATACAGACGTATGACACAAACGACACCCAATCACCTGACCAAGTTCAAAGTCCATGAGTTCTGTGGAGCAAATCATTCTGCTTTCTCACAATGTCTCATGACTACTGAGGTCGCTGATATGGAGTACCTGGCAGTAGGTGGCAGCACAATGCACCTAATATGATAAACATATGTTTTTGGGTCCGCAGCTCGTGGTCTTGCGTTAGCGTTTTTGCTTCCCAAGCACGGGGTCCCGGGTTCGATCCTGGCGGGGTCAGTGATTTTTCCTACCTTGAAATGTCTGGGTATTGTTGTGTCATCTTCATCATCATCATTCTTACCCATTACGGTCGGAGGAAGGCAATGGCAAACCACCTCCAATAGGACCTTGCCTAGTAAGGCGGCACGGGTCTCCCCCGTCGCTCCCCTAGGCTCTGTAAAGAAGTATGGGACTCATCATCATCATCATGTTTTTGGGGATGACCGGATACTTTTGATCACATAGTGTAAACTGGGAAGTAAAGTACACGTGAAAATTATTTTTGTGTCTTGTAGTGTGACTGTGTAAGTCACAGTTCAGTTGACACTGTTTTTTATTATCAGCAACAAAAACCATTAAAGAGTAAATGTGTATTGGGAAGTGAGTGTAAGAATTCCAAGATCGCCAAAAAGGGTTCTACAAGATATGTAGGTATCTACTTTGTGCAAAATTTTTATCGAATAAACATTTTATTCGTTTTAGTTTGACTGGCTTTAGGTCAACACAGCTAAAGTTGCTTCTAAGGGCATAAGACTCTGTACTGAGCTTATTGATTAAGTCTATCTATCTGTGTTGACTCATTTTTAATTTGTTATCCAGCTGGACATCAAGAAGTTTTATACACAGTATTGCATTTAGTGTATGACCATTGAAGTCTGTACCTGGTGCCAATGAGCCATTTTAGCTTGTTTTAATTTGACCATCATGGTTAGATTAACCATTGAGTAATGTTCTTATATTTAAATCAGTGGCTAATGCACTGTCTGCCAGTTGTTTCAGAAATTTTACTGTGGAAAGTAATCCAAAGGTGTATGTCAACAACTATCGGTGCCTGACAGAAAATTGACACTAAACTTTCCAGAAACGAAGAACCTCCAGTGAAGTCTGTATAATCTAACTAAACCTTTAACTAGCTACTTTATGAAGATATTTGTTATTAATGGCCTGTAAACTGTCAGATATTCCTATAGTTCCTTTAATAAATCCCACTGATTCTTCTTTATTTGTTATTGTAGTATCCATAGAACTATTAAAATAATCATGAATATTTCCAGAAGTTTCTGTTTTTCCTAGTGTATTAGTTATTTCAGTGACTGTTTGAAATATCTTTCCCTTTAATCTTCTTTTTTCTAGGTCCAATTTGATAGTTGGTGGCTTTCTGAAATTTTATGTTTCTATGATAAGCAGATCTTGATTTCTATTAATATCTGCATCAAGGAGTGTACACTTTTTTATTCCATTTCTGTGACTTTCTTCCATCAGAATACATGCCTGCATCTTTCTAAATTTTCAATTATCTTTTATTGGTGCATTAAACCCACATATCTCATATCATTGTAAAATTATCTGTGGTGACTGAGCAACTGGAAAAAATCCTAATTAATTAATTAACCCCTTTAATTATTTCCAAACCATATCTTTCCTCACCAAAATTATTAAAAATATTTTTAAAGACAGTCCTCATCCTCCTAAATTTCTACTTCTTACTTTTACCACTGTTCAGCCTGTTTAGCCAGGATGGTTATTTCAACAATTAAAGGTCAAAGGAAGGCAAAGGAAGACCATGTACCTTCAGCCTGAGGATAACGATAAGAATTATTCAGCGATATTGATGTTAGACCATGATAGCTCTTGATTATGAACATAATTCTTTCAGTAACAGTGTACTTGCTTGCCTGCATCAACATTGACTCTATAGTATGCAATCATTGTGAAGTGCATGGCAGAGGTTACTTCCCATTGTGCCATATATTAAAGTTTCTTCCTGTTCCATTCACATATGGAAGTGGGAAGAATGTCTGCTTAAATGTCTCTGTGTGCACTGTAGTTAATCTAATCTTGCTTTTGCAGTTCCTTTAGAAGTCATACATATGGGTTGTAGTACATTCCTAGATTCTTCACTTACTACTGTTTCTTAAAACTTTGTGAGTAGTCTGATGTGGGATAGCTATCTTCAAATGTCTCTGAGTTCAGGTTTTTCAACATCTCAGTGAAGCTCTTCCAGGGGTCAAATAAACCTGTGACCATCTGTGCTGCCCTTCTTTGTGTATGTTCAATATCTCCTGTGCATCCTATTTGATACGAGTCCCACACACTTCAGCAATATTCTAGAATGAGTTGCATGAGCATTTTGTAAGAAGTCTCTTTTTGCAGACTCAGAATTTGAGTGCACCACTTTCTAGAAAAGGGGATTAAAAGGAAGTCCAAGGACACACTTCTTATTAATGAGATTGCATAAACCCTCAACTTAATTCCAGTAAAATATGCAGATGAGACCTCACTCTTATTGTTAGGTGCAGGCTATAAGAAGTATTAATCTTTTGCTAATGGCATTCTGACCTGAGCTGCCACTGTTGGTGGTCATGTGTGCCTGAGGTGTGCTTGCTTGTGTGAATGAGTGTGTGTTTGTCTTTTCCTGACAAAGGTTATGGCCAAAAGCTTATGTGTAAGTAGCTTTTAATTGTGCCAGTCTGCAACTTAATGTGTCACCTTCACAGTAAATAACAATATATCCTTTCCTACATTGTTGATATTCCTGGAGTCTCCATTGTTTAAGTAAACTTTAAGATATTCTTCTCCTCAATTACATCCCATAATAACATAAGATTAATTATTCAGGACTCTACATTTACATTAGTGTACTTGTTGCATTATACATTTCATTGTTGAACTGATATTTGGCTTTATAATAAATATCAAAGATATTCAGAAGAATACTTTTGCATCTACATTAACTCATCCGCCAATTCATCATGTTTCCATTACATGAATTTATTCATTTGGCAAGACATTATAGTTGTTGTTATGGTCTTCAGTGTGAAGACTACTTTGATGCAGCTTCCCAGGTTAATCTGTCCTGTGCAAGCCTCTTCAACTCTAAATAACTTCTAAAAATGTCTAGGTCTTCCTCTACAACCCCCCCTCCTGTCCCCCCCCCCCCCCCCCCCACTTTCCTCTATTACCAAACTAACTTTTAATCATGTGATGCCATAAATTTCTTTTATTCCCCAGTTTGGTTTAATATTTTCTTGTTAGTTATTCAATCTACTCATCTAATCTATAACGTGCTTTTATAGGACCACATTTCAAAAACTTTCATTCTTTTCTTAGCTGAACTGTTTAGTGCCCTTGTTTCCTTTCCATACAAGGCTATAGTCCAGACAAATACTTTAGAAAAGACTTTCTAGCACTTACATTTATGTGAGTTGTTAACAAAGTCCCCTTTTCAGAACTGATTTTTTTGTTGTAGTCACTGTGCATTTCAAATCCTCTCCACTTCTGTCTTCATCAGTTATTTTACTGCCGAAACAGCAAAACTGATCTACTGCTGTACTTTTAGTGTCTCTTCATAATCCAGTTCCCTCAGCTCTGGCTGATTTAATTCAACTGCATTCCGTTACCCTTGTTGTGCTTTTGTTGGCACTAATATTATAGTATCCTTTCAAGACATTATCCACTACATTTTACTGCTATTCCAAGCCCTTTGCCACCTCTGATGGACTGACAACATCATCAGCAAACCTCCAATATTTTTTTTCCATTGAACTTTAATTCCTTTTTCAAATTTATCTTTCATTTCAGTTACTGCTTGCTCAGTGTACGGATTGGATAACATTGGGAATAGGTTACAACCCTCTCTCAATCACTTGGCAGCCACTGTTTCCCTTTCCTGTTCTTTGGCTCATGTAAATGCAGTCTGGTTTCTGTACAAGCTGTAAATAGCCTTTCACTCTCTTGCTACCTTCACAATTTCGAAAAGAGGATTCCTGTCAACATTGTAAAAGCTTTCTCTATGTGTGCAAATGTTATAAAAGTTTACCTTTGTTGAATTTGTCTTCTAAAATATGATATAGGGATAGTACTGCCTCATGTGTTCCTACATTTTTCCGGAATCCAAACTGAAGTCAGCTTCTACCTGTTTTTCCATTCATCTGTAAATAACTTGTGTCAACAAATTGCAACCATGACTCATTAAACTGATGATATGGTGTTGTGTACACCTGTCACAACTTGCCTTCTTTGGAACTGATATTATTACATTCTTCTTGGAGTGTGAGAGTATTTCCACTATCTTGCATATCTTATACACCAGGCAAAATATTTGTCATGGCTGGCTCAGTGCTCTGTCATATTTTTCTCAAAGTAACATATTTCCAATTCCATTTTCACCTACCTCCACTTCTCTTTCCAAAACATTGCCCTCAAGTTTGTTTTTCTTGTATAGACCATCTATGTATTCCCTTTCACATTTCTGTTTTCCTTTCTTTGCTTAACAGTGCCTTACCATCTGACCTCTTGATAATCATGCAGCTGCTTCTCTTTTCTCAAAAGCCCCTCATTTTCATACATATTTCCCCTAGTCATGCATATTTCTGGGTTGTAGCTAGATTTCTGGTTTGCTCCTAGAAACTTCTTGTACACTAGCATAATTGGATTTACCCACAAAAAGACACTTTTGTAATTAGGCATACACAGCATCTAATTGTATAAATAATTAACAAAAGATAAAACATTAGCACTTGAGATGTGCACATGCAAGTAAAAATTAATGCAGATTACAAATTACACACCGGAAGTATATGGTGCAGCAGAAGTTTTCTTTCTATGTACTCACTTCACGAATGCAGCGTATGAATTACACATCTACTGAAAGAGCTATTTGTTAGTACTGCATGCTCCAAGACTCCATTATTATGGACAAATCAGTCAACACTTCACAACAATGGTCAGCTGTGATGTTCTTGTTAGAAAGCACGCTCAGATAGCCAAAGGTTGGAAAATCGGTAAATGATTGGATTCACACCACCTAACAAGATTCATCTTATTTTACAGTGATCAGATAGTTATATGCACATGTATAGATGGCAGTAGTATTGCGTAGACAAGCTATGAAAGGGCACTGCACTGGCACTGCTGTCATTTGCACTCATTCATGTGAAAATGTCGCTGATGTGATTACGGCTGCACAACAAAGATTAACAGACTTTGAACATGGAATGGTAGTTGGAGCTACATTCATGGCACACCCCATTTTGGAAATCGTTAGGGAATTCAATACTCTGTGAGATCCACAGTGTCAAATATGTTGTCAAAATACCAAATTTCAGGCAGTACCTCTCACCACAGACGGCACAGTGGCCTTCACTCAATGACTGAGCAGCAGCATTTGTATGAAGTTGTTGGTAGTAACAGACAACCTGGTCGGATAAATTGTGATTTTAATTGGTAAGAGCTGATGGCAGGGTTGGAGTGTGGCGAAGATCTCACAAAGCCAAGGACCACAGTGCTTAACAAGGTACCATGGTTTCTCCATGGTGGTGTAGGCTGTGTTTACATAGGTCTTCTGGTCCAACTGAACATATCATTAACTGGAGATGGTCATGTTTGGCTACTTGGAGACCATTTGCAGTCATTAATGAACATCATGTTCTCAAACAACGATGAAATTTTTATGGATGACAATGTGTCGTTCCACGGGGCCACAACTGTTCACAATTGGTTTGAAGAACATTCTGGACAATTTGAGTGAATGATATGGCCACCCACATTTTCCAACATGAATCCTATTGAACATTTACGTGACATAATCGAGAGGTCAGTTTGTGCAAAATTATGGATGGCTATAGAGACAGCAATGACTTGTTGAGTCCATGCCACATCAAGCTGCTGCACTACTCTGGGCAGACGTAGGTGTGACATTATTTTAGAAGGTATCCCGGGACTTTTATCATCTCAATGTACCATACCATACATGGCAATAATGGAAATGTGGCAAGGCTACTTATTTCATGGAAAGATGGATTTCACAGACTCTTTGTATAAAAAGAAGGCTTAAACTCACTTGAAAACTATGGGGCTATTTCATCAGTGTCAGTAGTATCCAAAATTATTGTAACCATAGTAAAAGTAACCAACTAAATAATTTTTTAAAGTAAAAATTTCTTAAGCAAGCATGGTAGGGGTTTTGAAACAGACTGTCTACTTTCAAGACAGTTCAGGATGCTGTATTATTTGCCTTACATGTCTTTGTAAATAGACAACACACTCAAGCCACTCTATTGGATCTTAGCAAGGCCTTCGACATTGCTACAATAACATATTAATAAACAAACTACAGGATTGCAGAATGAAAAGCAATAAACTAGTACTTCTGAAATCATATGTTAGCTAATAGAAAACAAAATAATGTATTTATAAATCCAAACAAAAATATGATTTTTTGAATGTTAAGATATGGAGTGCCACAAGGTTATGTGCTGGGAACATTTCTGTTTGTTATGTACATGTAAATGACTTGACAAGTCTTGTACCATGTAAAACAGTGGTGTATGCATATGACAACACTTTCATCACATTTCATGTTGGTGAAAAGGTTGTGATACAAATGTGTGTCCTCCTGCTGAAAGAGGCAACTCAGTGGTTCAGGGACAGAAATTTTTACGAAGTCTGAGACGGTGTTCAGGAAAGATAGATTAGGCAGAATTGGTGGTGGAGTGTTTGTGTCTGTCAGTAGTGGTTTATCTTGTAGTGAAGTCGAAGTAGATACTCCGTGTGAATTGGTATAGGTGGAGGTTATACTTAACAGCCGAACTAAGTTAATAATTGGCTCCGTCTACTGACCCCCAGACTCTGATGATATAGTTGCTGAACAGTTCAGAGAAAATTTGAGTCTTGTGACAAATAAATACCCCGCTCATACGGTTATAGTTGGTGGGGGACGTCAACCTTCCCTCGATATGTTGGCAAAAATGCTTGTTCAAATCTGGTGGTAGGCAGAAAACATCCTCCGAGATTGTCTAAATGCTTTCTCCGAAAATTATTTCGAGCAGTTAGTCCACGAACCCACGCGAATTGTAAATAGGTTCCAAAACACACTTGACCTCTTAGCCTCAAACAATCCAGAGCTAATGGAGAGCATCATGTCTGATACAGTGATCACAGGGTCGTTGTAGCTAGGCTCAGTACCGTTTCTTCCAAATCCACCAGAAACACACGCAAAATAATTTTGTTTAAAAAAAACTGATGAAGTGTCACTAGAAGCCTTCCTAAGAGACAATCTCCATTCCTTCCGAACTGACTATGCAAATGTAGACGAGATGTGGCTCAAATTCAAAGATATAGTAGCAACAGCAATTGAGAGATTCATACCTCATAAATTGGTAAGAGATGGAACTGGTCCCCCATGGTACACAAAACAGGTCCGAACGCTGTTGCAGAGGCAACGGAAAAAGTATGTGAAGTTCAGAAGAATGCGAAATCCCGAAGATAAGCTAAAATTTACAGACGCTCGAAATTTGGCACGGACTTCAATGCGAGATGCATTTAATAGGTTCCACAACTAAACACTGTCTCGAAATTTGGTAGAAAAACCGAGGAAATTCTGGTCATATGTAAAGTACACAAGCGGCAAGCCGCAGTCAATACCTTCGCTGCGCAGTGCCGATGGTACTATTACCGACAACTGTGCCGCTAAAGCGGAGTCATTAAATGGAGTTTTCCGAAATTCCTTCACCAGGGAAGACGAATGGAATATTCCAGAATTTGAAACACGAACAGCTGCTAGCATGAGTTTCTTAGAAGTAGATACCTTCGGGGTTGCGAAGCAACTCAAATCGCTTGATACGGGCAAGTCTTCAGGTCCAGATTGTATACCGATTAGGTTCCTTTGAGATTACGCTGATACGATAGCTCCCTACTTAGCAACCATATACAACCCCTCGCTCACCGATAGATGTGTACCTACAGACTGGAAAATTGCGCAGGTCGCACCAGTGTTTAAGAACGGTAGTAGGAGTAATCCATCGAACTACAGACCTATATCATTGACGTCGGTTTGCAGTAGGGCAAACGTAATCAGCATTGTTTCAGAAAACATCGTTCTTGTGCAACACAGCTAGCTCTTTATTCGCACGAAGTAATGGCCGCTATCGACAGGGGATCTCAAGTTGATTTCGTATTTCTAGATTTCCGAAAAGCTATTGACACCGTTCCTCACAAGCAACTTCTAATCAAGTTTCTCCCGCGCGCTGTTCGGGAGTGGAATGGTAGAGAGATAGTATGATTGCGGTTCGATGAACCCTCTGCCAAGCACTTAAATGTGAATTGCAGAGTAATCATGTAGATGTAGAATAAAGTTAAATGATAATAAAACAGAACACATACTTTCTCCCCCCCCCTACACACACACACATACACACAAATTGAAATTATGTGCATGGTCTCCACAGTATTTGCGGATGTCATTATATAACAAGTTAATAGGCAGAAACATAGGTAATATGAAACCAGAGTTTATAAATATAAGGCTATAGCAGATTGTGCCAGAGAAATGCTGCTAGTCAGAAGAACAATTCATAGAAAATGGCCGGCCGTGGTGGCCAAGCAGTTAAAGGCGCTACAGTCTGGAACCGCGCGGCCGCTGCGGTCGTAGGTTCGAATCCTACCTCGGGCATGGATGTGTGTGATGTTCTTAGGTTAGTTGGGTTTAAGTAGTTCTAAGGGACTGATGATCTTAGAAGTTAAGCCCCATAGTGCTCAGAGCCATTTGAACCATAGAAGATGAAATGTTAGTTTGAGCAAATTAAATTTTTTGTTGCATGTATACATAACAACATTGTACTATTATTATGATGTTGCTGTTTATTAACATTAGCTGTTCTATGTTTTTGGTGAAATTTTACCACACTATTGACGAGTCTTTTATGCCTGAATCAAATTTGATTAGGTTGATTTGGGGGAGGAGACCAAACAGCAAGATCATTGGTCTCATTGGATTAGAGCGGGTGGGCATGTAAGTCAGCCGTTCCCTTTCAAAGGAACTATCCCGGCATATGTGTGAAGTGATTTAGGGAGACCACGGAAACCCTAAATCAGGATCGCGGGATTGAATAACCGTCATCCTCCCGAATGCGAGTCCAATGTGCTAACCACAGCCCCACTTCACTTGGTGCCTGAAGCATATGATTTAGATTGTGCATATTATGAGGCTAATAATCCATAATTCAGTCACATTGTTAGGCATTCGTCCTGACAGGAAGTTGTATTAGAATACCCAGACAGAAAAAGCTTGTGATAAAATATTGAGAGTAGTGTACCTTACATGAAAATTAAAAAAGCTATGTCAGTCAAGACTTCCTCCTTGTGGCCCACTATGCATTTTCTATACAAATTTGAATATGGGCTAATATTCGTGGAAACTCGGGGCTAAGAATGTCTCCCTCTGGCAGAAGAATGTGATAAGGTGCATTGTTGGTCTACCAACCGCAACTTCCTGCAAAAAATATATAACTGAATACAGAATACGAACTGTTTCCAGCTTGTATTACTCCCAAGTTCGTCTCTATGCCAAACAGAATGGCCATATCTGTAAAATTAGCTCTAGTGTCTGAACTGGACAGTCCAAGACAAAAAAAGAAAATAAAAAGATTTTGCACATATTGGGAAGGTGTTACTGGACAGAGTACCACAAAGTGTAAAGAAAATGTCACACAATAAATTTAAAATGTTGATGGAATCTTGGCTTGAAAGAAAGGCCTACTATAACGTGTAAGAATTCATGTAATAGGCCTATAATGTGAACTAAATGATGTACCCGTACTATATGAGCTGTGTAATATTCAAGCTTAAATAATTAAGTGTTTTGCGCTACTATAATACAAAAAAATGGGTCAAGCGCTGATAACTCAGCGGTGCCTCAACCTTATATGTGTTCCATCCTTGTCTAGGGGAGTGCTAACCGTCTCTCCTTTCATACAACACGAGACTCCAGTCGCATCCACACTGTATATAAGACACAGGTATGGCATCAAAGTGTGTACGAGTACATAAATTGTTTGGCGTTTCTTCCTCTTTAAATGTTTGTTTCATAGATACAGTTTGTATAGTGAATTAACCTAGTTTGCTTTTACCACCGAACCGCATCATTTAATCTTAATTTTTGTACCTTTTTTATATTTTTCTCTAGTCTTTGAATACGTATTCACATTGATTTCTGTTTGTTACTCTTTTTTTTTTAACAACCTGATATCAGTTAAGTTGTAGATTTCATACTAAAAAAACAATGCTAAGAACGGAAACCATCCCTGCTTCTAGAGAGAAAACCTTTTTTTTTAATAATTCTAATGAGTGCTTCGTGATTTTATTAGTTTGTGGATTTGCAGCTAGATGGGGACTCCAAAGTTCTACTTCAGACACTAAAAACAAGTAAACAAATGACAATCGTTTTATTCGACGTAGTGGATACAAAAAGAAGTGTGATTTATATGAAAGAAGACAAGAGAGATTTTAATTTAAATGTTGTAGTCGTTATCGGCAGTGTGTGCGTGAACGTTTGTTACAAGAAATGAAGGTTACGTTCTACAGTTTACGCTATCTGATTTAAATTACCGATAATCGATAGGACGACTCTAGCTGTTCACTAGATTTTAGTGTGTATTTTTGCACAAATTTAGTGGCACAACAGATATTCTTAGAAACAGCAAAAAACTCATAAAGTTTTCCATCGACTAGAGAAAAGTGTATTAAGCACTTTGTGTTGCCGTAATTAAACGTCATGTCAACGGGTACTTTGTTGCTTTAGTGAAACCTGTCCTTCGGCAGTTTTGACACTTAAAAACAACTCTTGTGCATAGTATACAGCCGACAGTTCTTTCGTAAAATAATTCATTTGGCCATTAACAATACGAATTACGTTTAGTTGAAACACAAAGTACCATGTATGTAGTAGACGTTGTTTGTTGGTCTAATGACGTGTCGACAGTAAATAACAGTAACGCTAAATAGGATTGTACTAAAAACACGCAAACTCAAATTTGATGTTAATAGTGTCAGCCAAACATTACAGTAATCGTGTGTTACTGCTTTCGCCAGTTACAGGAAGTGGAATTATGCCTACATATGTAACTGCTTAGCACGAGGCATGTGTAATGTGGAACAGCTTCAGGATATTTGCCGTGTCAGTTTTGCAAGAATTCTGATGTTGAACACGAGATACTTCATCATTCGATAGTTCATCATTGCACCAACATCATTAAATACAGTAACGCAGTTCATAACAACATTTTTCTTTATCTTATGAAACCTGCTGCAACATATTTTATGACTAACATTTTGTTTCCAATTTGTTACATTAAAGGGAAACTCTTTGACTTGTAGAAAGAACTTCCAGTGAGGAAAGGTTTCGTTGCATTCTCCTTTCTTATGAAACATGTAACGGCAAACAGTTATGACACACACACACACACACACACACCACTCTTGGTTGGGGTGATAGACTGATCTATAGCGTAGGTCTAGGTTAGGTTGGATGGTGGCGATTTGGTTTTGAGTTGGCGAAACCAATGAACGGAATGCAGAAAACATGGTTATGGTAATAAACTGACTAGTAATGAAGCAGACTGGTTACATCTGCTCCGCACTTAAACATGCAATGGGGTCCAATTGTAACTTTTATGAACAGTTGACAGTTTTATTATATTCTGTAACCTCAACATTTTCAAGTTGAATGGTATTTATGTGTCTTTATTTGATTAGACATATTGTAATTCCTCTAAACAAAGAATGCCAGTTTATAGCCTGTATGAATACCATCAAAAGTAAATCAAGGATAATGGAATGTGGAGGAATTAAATCAGTTGGCGCTGAGGGAACTAGATTAAGAAATGAGTTCTTATGAGGTGAGTTCAACTAATTTGGCAGAAAAGTAACTGGTGATGGTCGAACTACACAAGATATAAAATGTAGACTGGCATTGGCAATGGCATTTGCAGTTGCAAGAACAGCATTTCTGAAGAAGAGAACTTTGTTGATACTGAATATAGATTTGAGTGTTAGGAAACCTTTAAAAAAAAAAAATGTTTCTATGGAGTGCATCCATTTATGGAAGTGAAACATGGAAAATAAACCATTTATACAAGAAAAGAAGCTTTCAGAATTTGGTGCTACAGACATACGCTGAAAATTAGATGGGTGGATCAAGTAACGAATGAGGAGGTACTGAATAGAATTGGGGAGACAAGAAATATGTGGCACAACTTGTCTAAAAGAAAAGATCAATTGATATGACACATTCTGAGACATCAAGGGATCATCATTTGAGTACTGGAGGAAAGTGTCTGGGGTAAAAACCGTAGTGTGTGACCAAGAGCTGAACACATTAAGGAGACTTGGGAGAATGTAGGTTGCAGTAGTTATTTGCAGTGAAGGGGATTGCACAGGACAGAGTAGCATGGAGAGCTGCATCAAATGAGTGTTTGAACTGAAGACTAAAACAGCAGCACCTTAAATGTATTGTGTAGTTAACTTAAAGTTGTCTTTTTCTTGTTTTACTTGCATCGCCTGTCTGTCTCCAAATCTGTAAACTATCATATGTTAATGTATGGAAATAGAAAACTTACCATTTCTGGAACATTGGCAGTACTAGTAACTGGCTCTTTCTTCAGATTGAGTCACTTTTGATCCCAGTGTGGTCTGTCTATAGTATGAAGTGTTAATTAAAATGAACATGTCATTTCAAATTCTGAAAAATCTGTAAAATGTTTTGACAGACATTGCCATACAACTGTTATAAAAACCTATATGCATGTATATGGATAACTGCTTTAGATAGTACCATTATCATGAAAACATGACAGGCTTTGCCAGGTATTATAGTGCTGTTAAAGATTTACACTGCACCTTGAGAATAGTTGACTTTACGTAACAGAAATATAGCATATCATTGTTTCTCATAAACAGAAGTTGTATTTCCTCTATCTTTTATTTATCCCCCAATTATTTTCTACAGATTGTGCTAAAACTACATTGAACACAGACATGAGTTGCTCAAAAAATAAAAAAAACCCAACTCTGCACACTGTTCTGTCCTGTTACAGGAGAAATCGATTCTAAGTCATCCTGCACAGCAATTGTAGCATACTTCCAGGAAAAGCCTACCTTCCTCCACCACAAGTGCTGGTTGCTTTTCAGATTACAGACAGATTATATCTACCCAGCATTTCTGGTCCATTTCTCCAATGTAGGTAGACAATAACTCCACTGATCTCATGTTTATAGGGCCTGTAGTAAAGTTATTTTCAGTTAAGCGAATACTTATTTTTAATTGTTGAGTGAGATTCTATATAAAATACATTAC
The DNA here is from genome assembly GCF_023897955.1 of Schistocerca gregaria. Taxonomy (NCBI): domain Eukaryota; kingdom Metazoa; phylum Arthropoda; class Insecta; order Orthoptera; family Acrididae; genus Schistocerca; species Schistocerca gregaria. The sequence goes on from NC_064921.1 coordinate 165,429,174, forward strand.
TATAAGCAGCTCACGAAACGGGCTTAATTTGTATGTATGATAATGGCAGTGATTTATCTTGTGTTGATGGTAAAGGGATTGGTTTGGTGAATGTGTCATCTTTGTGCTGTCTGTCATTGATAGCATACTGTAAAGCCGTGTGTCTGTGTTATAGTCACATGGTGGTGACCACCATTATTTTATGTGGAATGTATGTCAGCGGCAGTAGAAATGTTATGCAGTCAGCTTCAAATGTTGGTTCTCTAAATTTTCTCAATAGTGTTCCTCGAAAATAATTTTGCCTTCAATCCAGGGGTTTCCATTTGTGTTCCTGAAGCACCTCCATAATACTTGTGTGTTGTTTGAACCTACCAACAATAAATCTAGCAGTGTGTCTCTGAATTGCTTTGATATCTTCCTTTAATCGAACCTGGTACGAATCCCAAACACTCAAGCAGTACTCAAGAATAGATTTCTCTAATGTGCTATATGTTGTCTCCTTTACAGATGAACCACACTTTCTCAAAATTTTACCAGTAAATCGAAGTTGATCATTCGCCTTCCCTACGACAATCCTCACTTGGTCATTCCATTTCATACTGCTTTGCAACATTATGCCCAGGTATTCAGACAATGTGACTGTGTCACTACTAATGTTGAATCCCTACATTACAGACTTGTTTCTCCTACTCATCCACATTAACTTACATTATTCTACATTTAGAGCTAGCCGCCATCATCACTTGGACCATAAATTTTGTCTAAGCTATCTTGTATCCTCCTATAGGATTTATGTATATAATAAATAATAGTTGTCCTATCACACCGAACTGGAGCACTCCTGACTAAATTTCTTCCATTCAGGAGCTGCTGCCATTTACAAAGTGCACTGCACTGAGTGGATCATTTACTACATATATACAGCATATCTTATGGGGTGGATGTCAATGCATCTGTGGAATAGGACTGGTCATGTTTAAATCTTGAACAGCAATTGCTGTAATGCATTTCTTGATTTGTGTTGAAGTATGTCAAGTTCTATACACCTAGGTGACTGCTGTTACAGAGAGCCAATGGAAGCTTTTGGGCCTCTTCAGAAGATTGATGAGCTGGTGCTGGGGCTATGCCTTGGGACCCTCAAGCTGCGAAAAGTATTTGAGCCATTGGTAGTGAACTCAATTGACATTTCAAATATGTATTGATGGCATGTTCCACTTGGGTCAGGCTCTGTTTTGTGCTAGATATTTGACAGTTCCAGCTGTCAAGCTTTTTTACATGACAGCTCATTTAACAACTGCAATAAATACTCACTCACTAAACTGAAAAGAACTCCAGTATATAAACACCAGCTCAGAGAAGTTAGTTTTCCTACTCACGTGAGAGAACTGGACAGGAAACATTGGGGAGGCCCAGTTTGTCTGTAAACTGAAAAGTGAGGAGAATGTGCGATGGTGGAAGTTGCCTCTCCCATAAGAACACTACAGCTACTGCACTGAATGACAAAGAATTAATTTCACTCTTGCATAGTTTTATGTAAATTTTGTCTGTGTGCATTTCTTGTGTTAGTATTATCAGTAATTCATATGTTTCCCATACAGTGTGAATGTACTTTGTGGAAAATACACACGTTCAGGCCTGCCTACATATTGTATAGGCAGTAATTTATAAGGTGAATGAAAGTAGGTGCATTATGTAATATAGAGTGATAGAGAGAATGGGGAATTGCCTGCTCACTCTTCATTTTGCTGACTTATGGTGGAGGGAAGTGCATGACCACAATCCAGCAACGTACCTTCCCTCACACTTGTAACCTCTACCCCCCCACCCCTTTCCACCTTGTTACAACCCCAGAATACAATTTATCCCGCGATATGGTTGTATTGCACGTCGATGTGGTACACATATTTAATATTCATTCATTACCCACTTCACTCAACAATAAACACTAACTTTACACCATTACAACATAACTTTTAACAATCTGCGATTATTCAGCCCCTGCAACATTAAAATCGTTAGTCCTAGGGAAAATGTGAATAGGACCTTGTTTGTGGGAAATTTAATGTAGTTTGAGTTTGTACTGGGAAATATTTTCGCTAGAATCTGCAGTTCTCGAGATAATCAATAAAAATGTAAGACGGTGACCCTCCCCTCCAATCCCACCATTTTCCTTTTGTGATTGGACTATAAATGCTGCCCTCTTTGAGAGGGCTATAGAAAACATGAAAAAATAGTAGTTACTGTAGTTTTTCATTGTGCAAGATGCCAGCATGCAGACAGTTTAACATACTCCTGTATCAATTCATATAGCCTAAGTAAGTAATTCAAGAGGTACGCTTCTAAGGGATGTATGTAAATTTGACTTCAGACAGCTCTGATTGATAGCTGTAAGATATCTTGCTCCAATTTATTTACTACTCACATTGCTGTTGTGGATACAGGAGAACGTAATACAGCTTCTTACCAGGTTATGAAAGAGTCTGACAGAATGGAAAGGTTATTAATACTGTGTGAAAGTAATATTTTGTAGCCAATGCCATATTCAATGAAACTTTTTCGAGTTTGAAACTACTTCATGTAGTTTTGTAGACCAGAGGTGCAGCACTGCTGCAAGTGGCAATAGAGACATTCTGGAAACATTGTTGAATTGGCACTCATTCTGGATTGAAGCTTGGGTAACCCAGTCTGGTTAGGCTCAAGCAAAATTGTACAGGATGTGAATCTCCTTTACACTGCTGCAGAACTATAAATTCAAATTCAATCAATCCAGAAATATCTCGGAGTGAGTAGACATTGCAAACTATGTAATGGGGTATGTGCAATACCAATGCACCACAAACCAATAGGTGCAGCAGAAAACACACACACACACACACACACACACACACACACACACACACACACACACACAGATATAACACAATAAATGCATACAGACAAAATTTACATAAAACTATGCAAGAGGCAAATTAATGCATTGTTGGTCTTGGTTATCTTATGTGATTAAAATAAATCTGTTATCACCCTCCACATTGTAAAGTTCCTTGATAATGGAAAACTTCACAAAATGAAAGAGGGGTTTGAGGAATGAAGCAGAATATAAAGAGAGGTAATTAAAAGAGCATGTTTTGGAGGAATTGAACACACAAACTATGCAGGAACAGCAATTCCGGAAAGATAAACAGGTGAAAACACATGTTTTTCTAATGTCAATATATTTTGTCGGACATCTTTGTTAGATAAATTTAATAATTTCAAGAGCAAAGATGAACAGGATAACTGTACACTTATAAGATCTCATTGCCTGTAACAATGTACAAATACCTTGTCTGTCTAAAAATATGTCATCCATTAAGTGTAAAAAAATAAAAATAAAATTTTTTAAATACCCAATCATACTCTGTGATAAAAGGAATGAGGTCTGATTTCAGCTGTGGTGGTCAAAACAGAAACCACACCATAGTAAGGTTTTTAATGGTAGTTGTAGAAACAGAATGATTTGATGAAATCCAGCACTTCTTTCCCCAGAGAGGACATTCTTTTCTCCACAATGACTGTAATTTTGGTGTCATGAAGAGGCTTTTGTCAAAGCATGGCCAAATTTATCTTCCAAAAGAACTATGTAAGATAATAGTAAAGTCATGACTCTGTGGGAAGTTCATCGCTACTATGGTTGGTGTTGAAGATGTAACTAACTTTAAGGATTGGTGGCCGCCTCTATAGAAGAACTGGAAAGTGAACATCTTTCAAGAGACAAGCATACTGCATTCCATGTTAAGGCATTTCAGGTACTTATCTCAGCATCCATGGCTGAGAGTTGCATCACTATTCAACACAGCATATCTCTTGGGGTACTGGGAAACAAAATGTGTCTTTACTGCAAATGAGGGCATACACCAGACAACTGTCAGTCACGGAAGCTAAACATGTTGATTTGATGATCACCTTTTAGTATATTCCTGAAGAATATCGGCAATTTTACCCTGAAATTTTGGACAATCATTTATAATTTGAAGTAATTGTTTTCAGTCTTGCATTTGCGTTGCCAAATCACAACATTATAAGATTATTTTTGTTGCATAATTTAAAAAAGTTAGATTCTTAAATTAATGTTAATATTAATAATGACATGTATTTGTGTAAGTTTGCTGTATAGATCAGTTTTTATGCATTTAATAGCATTTTAAGTAAAATTATTATTTAATTGATTACAGTAGCATGTTTCAGTGGTAAATTTTCACAAGCAGTTGAGTTAATTTTAGAAAAAAAAAGAAAGAAAAAAATCCAATCACATTGATCATTGTTTTGGCTGGGTATACTAGGAGCTAGAGATTATATTGTATGTTAAATAACTCACCTAACTATACTATTTAAAAAGGACAAAGCAACTTTTGATATCTGTTGAACTTTTTTAAAAATAGTTTTTTATGTTCCTGAAAATTATGCTTGTATGGAGTTATGCTGTTTCTAAAATGACTGAATCAGTTACTACAAAGCATTAAGTGATTGCATGGTTTGAGAGTTACACTACAGTTTCCATTTACTATAAACCCTTCACTTCACACACACACACACACACACACACACACACACACACACACACCTCCCCTGTGAACCTACATTGTGTGTGTGTGGGGGGGGGGGGGGGGGAGAGAGAGAGAGAGAGAGAGAGAGACTGACTGAGACTTTTGCACATTGAATGACATTGTTTTTGTTTAAAATTTCTTAAAACTTGTATCAGAGATTGTCTTTCTTTGAATTGTTACAAGGCGATGATTAATCGACATCCATTATCACAAAATGCAGATATTCCAACATTTTATGGAAACTTCTCATTACTTTCCAGTTGTATGGAAACCCATGTGCCTGACCCCTCTCTCAGGCTATAGGCTGCCTGTGACAAGTCAGGGCGAAAAGGTCCCTAAAAATGTGGTTCAACTTATCCAGCTGATAGTACCTTGTAAGGGCCCCTCTTTGTAGACTTAAGCTGAAAGCTACAACACTCAGCAGTTGTTATGCTACCTGCAGTGCTGCAATCGGGAATGCAATGGGAAACCACCACATTCTGTTATCCTAGTATGTGCAGTTCTCTAAATAAGTTGTAATGCTTCCTCCTGGATAAAATAGTTTGGATCCCTGGACAGGAAATACTTGTGAGGAACTAGACAAAAAGAGAATAATAATTAGATCATGCATGATAAGAAAATCTAAAATGTAAGGAAAGGAAGCAGATAAATATTTTAGGAGTAAGTGTGATGAGGTGGCTAGGAGTTGAGTCATAGGATTATTCATACTGGGCCAGGCAATGGTAGAGATGGAGTAAGTATAAAAATGAATAAGGTAACTAGTAACAGAATAAGGGTTCATCCGGAGCAAACAGAAAGATCATTGATGGTCAAATTGAATAGCTATTCACAGATGAGGATGGTAGAGATATTGAAGGTACAGTAATATTAATGAACTTGTATGTAAAGGGGATGAGAATTTATTCATAATGGGACACTGGAACATGGCTGTAATATACACTTCACACAGAAATTAAATTATCTGGAAATTTAGAAAGAAAGTTGAAGAATGAGTGAAGGAAAAATGTTGTGGAATGGAAACAAAATTGAAAAAGGATAACCTAAATGTTTCACATAGGCTAATAAACAATTACTTTAGAGAGCACAAAATGAGTACCATTATTCAAGATGAAAAAGATAATTGGCCAGTGGAAGCAGAAAGTAATGTGATAAGATGAAATCAATACTTGGAGTTGCCACGGAGGAATCAGGTCAAGTGGAAAAGAGTACAAGGAGGGATTCCCCACTCTACAGACACACATAACTAATGGGGAATGATGCAAAAGGGTAAAATCAAGTAAAGTATAAGGCACCGCTTCTCTTTACACCACTGATGTTTGGTATGCATATTCAAGGGGCAATGAAGGATTGTGTCAATTTGGACACACACAGAAAACAGCGTGATGCAGTTTGACAATGATATGGCAGTAGTAGCTTAAAATAAATAGGAACCTGTGCTAGCTGCTGTAGATCTGTAAATAAAAAAGATAACTAATGTAACAGTGTGCACAGCAGATGGACAACTGGAGGGCTAAGTAATAGACTGGGACAAGAAGAGGTGGACTAATTACTCTATTTTGAGAGTAGAATAGATGGAGGAAGATGCAAGAAAGATATAGGAGGAGAAATCTCTCATGGTTAATGACTTTTTGTAAAAAGCACCAGCTGTTGCTGCTGATTAATGAGAAGTGCAGCACTTTTGTTGTAGTCTTTGATCCGAAGACTGTTTGATGCAGCTCTCCATGCTTGTCTATCCTTCACAAGCCTCTTCATCTCCAAATAGTTACTGCAGTCTACGTATATGACTGCACTCCAGACACACACCTTCAGAAAAGACTTCCTAGCACACAAATTTGTGTTAGATGTTGACCAATTACTCTCTTTCAGAAAAACTTTTCTTGCTACTGTCAGTCTGCATTTTTCATCCTCTCTGCTTCAGTGATCATGTTATTTTGCTTCTCAAATAGAAAAACTCGTCTACCACTGTTAGTATCTCATTTTGGTATCCAATTCCTTTGTCATCACCAAAATTGACTTCACAACTTTTGTTTTACTTCTGTTGATGTTCATCTTAAAACCTTTTTTCAAGACACTATAAATCCCATTCAACATCTTCCATTTCCTTAGGTGTCTCTGAGATAGTAATTACATGATCAGCAAACTTCAAAGTCTTTATTTCTTCCTGCTGAACTTTAATTCCCTAACCAAATTTCTACTTGGTTCCTTTGCTGCTTGTTCAGTGTACATAGTGAATATCATTGGAGACTCTTATCTTGCTACCCTCTCAACAACTGTTTCCCTTTCATGTCCTTCAACTATTCTAACTGCAGGATGGTGTCTGAACAAGGTGCAAATAACCTTCCACTCCCAGTATTGTATCCCTCCTACCTTCAGAATTTCAGAGTGCATATTCCAGTCAACATTGTCAAATGGTTTCTCTAATTTTACAAATGCTGTAATGCTGTAAACAGAGGTAAACCTATCTTCTAACATAAGTCATAGTCAATATTGCCTTGGGTATCTCTAATATTTTTTCTGAAATCCAAACTGATCTTATCGGAGGTCATCTTCTGTCAGGTTTTCCTTTCTTACGTACATAATTTTTGTTAGTATTTTGCAAGTATGACTTATTAAACTAATAGTTTGGTAATATTCACATCTGTCAGCATGTGCATACTTTTGAATTGTAATTATTACATTCTCATTTAAGTCTGAGGGTATTTTTCCTGTCTCATATATTGTACACCCCAGATCTAGTAGTTCTGGCAGCTATTCCAGGGAGCTTGTTTATTCTTAACTTCGTCATTGTACTGTCAGAGTCTTTTCTCAGTATCATTTCTCCCAAATAATCTTCATTTACTTTCCTCTTGCCTGTTATAATATTTCTTTGAAGTTTATTTCCTTTGTACAGCTGTTTTATACTAGGTGTCCACTTGAAACATATCAAAAATAAAAATTTAATATCTTAAAAACCAATTTATATACATGCAACCAGGTTACATTAATGGAGGTATAATAAGGCAGATAACACTGCAAACTCACGTTGTAGATTGCTTTGAGGCTGTTACTGCCATGTTAGATGTGCCAGAACATTAGCAGACTGCATAATTGCTTCTTGGTCTTAATTTATGTTGCATCCACAGAACAATTGTTTATATAGAAAATGTTGTGGTGCTTTCATGAACAACACAGTGTCAGGAAGTCAGTTTCAGTCATTTTTCTAGTCTTGTGTGTTTTTGATCAAGTAATATGAACCATTTTGCCACATTGATGTTACTTTCTTTTCTTATGCGTTTTGAATAAATTTAGTGCACGAAAATCACTTTCAAGCTTTTTCTACTATGGACTGTAAATAGTGTTGTTGACAGTTTGAGTGTACCACGTGGAAAACAAAACAACTTTGTGAATGAGATAGAACATGGAATATTTCAGCTGCAGGTAAGGGAAAGGTCATATGTGAAAGTGCTCTCAGAAAATATACAACCGATAAGCTGTATGCCTGAGACATTATCAACTTCTGTTAACAAAATAAATAGTGCCAAACAAGATATTGTGCACATCAGAGGATAGAAGAAAATCAGTAAGCTCTGAACAACAAGTACATGTAAAACTGAACTGTATGCAGATAGCCAAGGGAGAAGTATACCCACTGAATTTTGCTGGACAAGCAGTCAGAATTTTAATTTCATTATAAAGCTAGGAGCGAAGTTCAGTGCTGTTATGCCAATGAGCCGAGAAAAAATTTCCTCACTGAGCAAAAAGGACTTCTCTATTTTCCTAGCAGGATCAAAGGATTTGCAAGGGATGAAAAAAAAGGTTCTCTTAATCTTGTTAAAAAAAAATGGTTTGAGCTGAGTGGAAAAAATGTTATTGTTTCTCCGTGCCATATTGTTAAGACTTGAGAGAATGGTCCTGTGTATACAAAGACATTGAAAATGCAGATACAGAGATTCAACATATTTGCAGGCAGTTTGAAAATGTAACATTTGTGATCATGTTGGAAAAAGATTCCATACAACACATCATTTTCATCTAAATAAACTTGGAAAGGATGGTATAGTAACAAAAATAAAATCTCCAATGTGCAATGTGATGAGAAGTGTGTGTTAGCTGGCGACTTAAATGTGAAATCTGCTGTCAGTGAAGCTGACGCCTCGAAGATAAAAGTGAGATTTTGTTAATGCAAATGAACATTTCAAGTGCAAGCAGCTCACAGAAGAGCACAGTAGTTGTGGAAGAGAAAACGCGAAATAAAGTGAAACAGCTTTGTCATCATCATCATCATCATCATCAACATCATCATCATCATCATCATCATCATCATCATCATCATCATCATCACCACCACCACCACCACCATCATAAGCAGTAGCTGTAGCAACAACAGCACCAACAACAATTTGAGCAGCAGTACAGCACGGATTAAGGAGCAGCCAAAGGCAAAAAACATCTGTGTCACGCGGTGAAATTTTTTGTGGTTTCAAGCCAGAAAGAAAATAAAAATGTGAAAAAACAACCTGCAGTTCACTCACAAGTAACAGTAACATTGTATTTTTAAACATTCAGGATCTTGACAATAAAGCTGAAATATTGGATGAGTCATTGCCACACAATAATTATTCTCTCCTATGTTTCTGAACATTGGCTTAAACCAGGACAAATAGAATACTATGTATCAGAACAGGTTTTGCAGATATTAGTACTGCAATGATGGTTCTGTTATCTGTGTTTCTAATGAAGTAGAGTTTAGAGTATCAGATCTTAACTGGGCATGTGTAGAGAGAGACTGTGAAATTACTGGAATCATATGTGAGGTAATGAAACTTATCTTAGTATATATTTACCATTCCCTGTACTCAGATGGAAAAACTTTGTTAGATAATTTAGACAGTGTAATGTGCTACAAAACAAAGTGGAAACAATATGTAACTGTGGTTGGGGGAGTCTATAATTCCAGCTTTGATTAATATGTAACAAACCCAATGTAAATAAGTTGCTAAATCTGCTACGACAGCACAACTTCAAACATGTAAATTCATAACTGAAAAGACTAAAAGCATGCTTAGATAATGCTTTCGTCAACTGTGCTTGTGATATTATTCCACCAGTGTAAAGGAATTTGGTTTCTCAGACCACTGAGTTAACAGCACAGTCAAGAAATTTTTATAAAAGGGGATGGGAACATGGTTGCACAAAAGTTATCAAAATCCAATACCTTAATACTAACAAAAAACAATGTCAGAAAAGTAACAAACCAGCTGAGCATAACCAACTGGGGCAAACTATTTCAAACATGATTACAATGCACAAACAGTTTATGAAACATTCTACAACTACTTAATAAGTATGTGAAAAGCTCACCTTGTTCCAAAAAAATATCATAAAACAAGAAAGGGTAAATTGTGGTTCACCAGAGAGTTGTATTTGAAGAAAAAAAGAAAAAAAAAGAAGCCACTGCTATTCAAGCACCTTGGTAAATTAAATAATTCTAATGAAATTAAGGACCTTGAAATAAGAAACCATGTAACAGAGAGCAACTAGTGGTTAAACAGAGATACAACACTAATCTCATGGATAACATTAAAAACTAGTGCAAAACAGCCTGATCAGTAATTCATACTGTTGAAGGTGAAATAAGAAATTTTGACAAGGAAGTTCCAATACCAGCAGATATGTTCAACAAATATTTTCTAAGCTGTGCTGATGAAATCAAAAAGTTGATCAGTAAACCCAATGTAACATGTATAGATTATCTTAAGAGCACAAACCTAAATCAAAATCGGGCCAGACCTTCACTGAAAGACTGCAAAGAGGTGTGCCAACATGAAGTCTTTAAAATTGTCTATATTACACCTCAGCACCATTAACGTATTCTATAAACTTGTGTCTCATGAAAGGGGCTTTTCCTGATGCTCTCAAACTAGCCAAAGTTACTCCAGTCCTTAAGTAGGGTAACAAATCTGAGCCAACAAGTTTCAGGACCATTCCAGTACTAGCCAAAGTCTTTTAAGACATAATGTATGAGCAGATATAGGGGTACCTTGTTTAACAGTGAACTAATCTCAAAATCATAAGAATAAATCAGAATTGGACATTGAAGTCGGCAGCCATGAAATTTGTAAAACAAAAATGAAAACACCACCATTGTAAATCCTGCTCATATATCTGAACACTTCAATGAATTCTTTAACAATGTGACAAAATCAAACATCGATGTTACGAATTACAATAGAAATGTATGTCCATATGGGCTAGATCGAAAAAATATATCTTCCATGAAATTTAGAAATATTACAATGAAAGATGTAGAAGACATTATATTATAACTAAAAAATAAAATTTTGGTGGGTTGGGATGGGATACCTGCGAAAGTAATTAAATCAGTGTACAAAATAGTAAGTCCGACACTAGCTGAATTAATCAACAAATCATTTGAAGAAGGTTGTTTTCCATAATCATGAAAATACGTGGAAATAAAACCACATTTTAAGAAAGGGTCAAGAGAATATATGGGGAATTATCGTCCTATCTCCCTCCCACTGCTGTCAACAATTTTCGAGAAAGTAGCTGCTATCCAAATCTAAAATTTTATTGTATCACAAGGGATTATTTTTTGCAATCAGTTTGGCTTCCAGCAAGGGAAAAATACAACAGATGCTATAAATAATTTCATAGAAAAAATTAGCACAGCTCTAGACAAAAACAATAAAGTAACCAGAGTTTTCTGCGACCTGACAAAGGCTTTCGATTCCGTAAGTCGTTCCTTGCTAATCCAAAAACTAGAAAAATATGGGATTAAGGGTGCAGTACTTCAATGGCTTACTTCTTACTTATCTAATAGAAAACAAAGAACAATCATCTCTTCAAATGGTGTAAACTACCATTCAGACTGGGAAACAATAACACAGGATGTCCTGCAAGGTTCGGTCCTTGGTCCAATCCTCTTTCTGTTGTATGTCAATGACTTACCATTAAACATAAATTCACCATCCATTCTGTTTGCTGATGACACAACTGTCTTGATAGAAAGCGAAGAAACAGAAATGATTCCTGATAGGGTCACTGGTACATTAGACAGGCTAAAGTCATGGTTCCAGTTAAATGGTCTGAAGCATAACATATCAAAAACAAACTAGATTCAATTCAGAATCAAACAGTTAAAAGACCAGGAAATTAGTATAAATCATAAAAGTGCATACTGCCAATTTCTGGATCTACACCTTGTTAATAATTTAAACTGGAACACGCTTATTGAGTACCTGTGCAGCAAACTGACTAGCTTTGCATATGCCATGCATACATTATCAAGTGCTACTAACATGTCCACTCGCGAAGTAGCATATCTAAGTTACTTTGAATCAGTGATAAAATACGGCATTATTTCTGGGGGAGCTCCAATAATATAAATCGTGTACTGAAGCTCCAGAAGAAAATTATCAGAAATATGTACACTACACAGCAAAGAGAATCATGTTGTCCATTATTACAGAAACTAAAAATTTTGACTGTCCCTTCCATATACATATACAAGCTAATGATAATATTTACACAACAAACTGGAATTGTTCATTAAAAACCAATTTGATCATCCATACAGTACAAAGAATAAAGATAATTTTATGCTCCTTGCCCATAGATTGAAATTATATGCTCAGACCCCACAATATATGGACATGAAAGTCTACAACAAACTTAAAGGCAAAAACATTCTAAACATGGAACTAGAGATAATAAAAAAGAAGTTACATGAAATTCTTATACACAAATGTTATTACTCATTAGAAGAGTTCATGGAAGATGATCTGATAATTTGAGCAGAATCCAATCGCAAATTAGCATAATACTGTGGAAAAAAAAATTGTCCATTATCAAGAAAGATATGTACCTATGCTGGAAAATAAGAAAATATAGATACTGCTACAGGGACTAAATATAGTTTTAAAAATTAATATTAGATTGTAGTTTGTAATTTTTGATGTGTCTCCTGTACCATAATCACATGATTTGTAAGTGTATGTTATGAGACTAATAAATCACAATTCACTAACTAAATGATATTGCTAGTACATCACAGTTTGTTTACAGAAAAAGAAAGTCAACTATACACGCCATAGAACTCCTAGTGAGAGACATTTTAGCAGCATTGGAGGACCATGCTCATATACAGCTAAGCTTATGTGATCTGAGCAAGGCTTTGGCTGTGCTGACTACTCTGTTTTGCTTTCTAAACTTGAGTACCATGGAATAAGTGACAAAAGTTTAAAGCTCATAAAATTGTACCACAATAAAAGGAAGCAAGTGGATAGTTCAGGAACTCATCTCTCAAACACATTTGAGGTTCAACATGGAGTGCCACAGGGATCTAAATTAGGACCACTCATATTCCTTGTTCATATAAATGACTTACCTGGAAACATAGATGTAAAGACATATATGTATGCAAATGATACAACTTTTCTGTCTGTAAACCTTGTATGAATTTGGCAAAAGAAAATGCAATATCATGGTTTAATGTGTATGGTCTACTATTAAATAAAGGGAAGACGAATGGAATATTCCAGAATTTGAAACACGAACATCTGCTAGCATGAGTTTCTTAGAAGTAGATACCTTAGGGGTTGCGAAGCAACTCAAATCGCTTGATACGGGCAAGTCTTCAGGTCCAGATTGTATACCGATTAGGTTCCTTTCAGATTACGCTGATACTATAGCTCCCTACTTAGCACTCATATACAACCGCTCGCTCACCGATAGATCTGTACCTACAGATTGGAAAATTGCGCAGGTCGCACCAGTGTTCAAGAAGGGTAGTAGGAGTAATCCATTTAACTACAGACCTATATCATTGACGTCGGTTTGCAGTAGGGTTTTGGAGCATATACTGTATTCAAACATTATGAATCACCTCGAAGGGAACGATCTATTGACACGTAATCAGCATGGCTTCAGAAAACATCGCTCTTGTGCAACGCAGCTAGCTCTTTATTCGCACGAAGTAATGGCCGCTATCGACAGGGGATCTCAAGTTGATTCCGTATTTCTAGATTTCCGGAAAGCTTTTGACACCGTTCCTCACAAGCGACTTCTAATCAAGCTGCGGAGCTATGGGGTATCGTCTCAGTTGTGTGACTGGATTCGTGATTTCCTGTCAGGAAGGTCGCAGTTCGTAGTAATAGACGGCAAATCATCGAGTAAAACTGAAGTGATATCAGGTGTTCCCCAGGGAAGCGTCCTGGGACCTCTAATGTTCCTGATCTATATAAATGACCTGGGTGACAATCTGAGCAGTTCTCTTAGGTTGTTCGCAGATGATGCTGTAATTTACCGTCTAGTAAGGTCATCCGAAGACCAGTATCAGCTGCAAAGCGATTTAGAAAAGATTGCTGTATGGTGTGTCAGGTGGCAGTTGACGCTAAATAACGAAAAGTGTGAGATGATCCACATGAGTTCCAAAAGAAATCCGTTGGAATTCGATTACTCGATAAATAGTACAATTCTCAAGGCTGTCAATTCAACTAAGTACCTGGGTGTTAAAATTACAAACAACTTCAGTTGGAAGGACCACATAGATAATATTGTCGGGAAGGCGAGCCAAAGGTTGCGTTTCATTGGCAGGACACTTAGAAGATGCAACAAGTCCACTAAAGAGACAGCTTACACTACACTCGTTCGTCCTCTGTTAGAATATTGCTGCGCGGTGTGGGATCCTTACCAGGTGGGATTGACGGAGGACATCGAGAGGGTGCAAAGAAGGGCAGCTCGTTTTGTATTATCGCGTTATAGGGGAGAGAGTGTGGCAGATATGATACACGAGTTGGGATGGAAGTCATTACAGCATAGACGTTTTTCGTCGCGGCGAGACCTTTTTACGAAATTTCAGTCACCAACTTTCTCTTCCGAATGCGAAAATATTTTGTTGAGCCCAACCTACATAGGTAGGAATGACCATCAAAATAAAATAAGAGAAATCAGAGCTCGAACAGAAAGGTTTAGGTGTTCGTTTTTCCCGCTCGCTGTTCGGGAGTGGAATAGTAGAGAGATAGTATGATTGTGGTTCGATGAACCCTCTGCCAAGCACTTAAATGTGAATTGCAGAGTAGTCATGTAGATGTAGATGACCCAGAATATGTGGTTCAGTCTACAAAGACTATTAGAAAAACAAAGTACAAAATTTTTTGGTGTCATACTCGACAATAAACTAACATGGAACTCTCATGTTGAACTCACAGTGATTAGGCTGTCAAGATTTATATATCTGCTGAAGAGACTGATGTGCTGTCTGACATTTGAATATGTAGGGATAGAATACTTTGTCTTTTTTCAATCTGTTTTAAGGTATGGGTTAATACTCTGGGATACTGCAAAAGACTATGTGATATTCTGTTGATCCAGAAGAAAGCAATCAGAGTAATGGCAAAGGTAGATAATAGGACACATTGTAAACCATTATTCATTAAATACAGAGTTTTAACAGTTATAAATCTGTATATTCTTGATAGTGTTAACCATATACTTGCTGAACTACCAAATTTAAGTGTAACAAATCAAAGGCACAACTACATATAAGAATCTGTACTTCTCTGCTCTTACCACAAAATAGATTGGCAAAAATTAACAATTGTCATAAGTACATGGCAATTAAAATATATCACAAATTTTTTAAACATGTCTCACACATGCCCATCAAACTATTTAAGGAAAAGTTACATAAATTCTTGTTAATTAACCCATTCTATTCATTAGAAGAATTTTTAAAAATGCTCAATATCAACTTAAATATGTAAAAATATACTTTATCAAATTAATAGGCCTGGGTGAACTGAACTGATGAAGACTATTACATGTAAATGCTGAACAACTAATAAAGAATCTCCATCTGAATCACAAAAAAGAGAAATGTAATCAAACAAAGGAAAGTCGAGGATGGAATAACAATAATATGAAAGTGATAGCCTGTTACTCAACATGCAGAGGCAGCGTTGAGGTGCAGACAGGCACCATAGAAAATTATGCTAAAGCTTAAATGTTTAGCAGTTCTTTTTAGGTCTCCTCTGTGTGATGAGTAACAGGCTATCCTTTCCACATTGTTATTTTTCCATCCTGGATATTCCAATTTTTGATTTTCCCTAACAGCTTTCCTTCCATCCCACAGTCCACAGCTGTGTACATTTGTTAATATTCCATAACACATTACTTTAGTCAGTGTTCATCCTTTTTACCCAGAGAGCTTTTCGAGTTGGACCAAAGTGGAATCAAGAATCAAATGACAGTAATAAAACTACTGCAGTAAAGGTAAACAGTGCAACCAAACTTCATGTGTATAAAAGAAAACATTGCTTGAATGAGTCCACTTACAGATGAAATGTGATTTTTCTACACGTCAGACAATAATCATAATGATTTGTACACCTGTAAATGACACAGGATGGCATTTTTGATTAGATTAGATTCAGTTTTCGTTCCTTAGACCCAAAAAATGAGATGATTCTCATGGGTGTGGAAAATGTCAGAAAGTGTAACATAAAACATTTAAGTATTATACTTACTACCCTGATCATTTCTCAGGAGATTGTCGAAATAGGTGAATATAATGCGGTAAGCTGGAACAGCCAATATTTACAGAAGTAACATGCTATCAGAATGAAACGCTGTTATGCATTATTAATAAATTTATCATACACAAAATACCTAATCTTGACTGTTGTGACCAAGTGCTGTCAAAATGGAAATCCAACAGATATTTTTACTTAAGCTGGCATAATGGTCTCTGTTAAGATATTCATCTATGGAGTAGAAGGAGTTGAGTATCAAAAAGTCTTTCAAACTCCGTTTAAACCATGCTTTATCTGAAACCAAGTTTTTAATAGTTGCTGGCAATTTATTGAAAATGTGTGATTCTGAATATTGGACCCATTTTTGGACCAAGGTAAGGGATTTTCGGTCTTTAAGTAGATTGTTCTTATTTCTAGTATTGATACTTTGTAGTGAGCTATTGGTTGGAAATAGAGATGTATTACTTGCAACAAATTTCATTAAGGAAAAAATATACTGAGAAGCAGTGGCTAGAATACAAAGTTCCTGGAACAGGTTTTTGCAATACGTTCTTGAATTTACACCACAAATGGTTCTTATCACATGCTTTTGCACCCTAAAAACTTTTGCTCGGTTTGGTGAGTTGCCCCAGAATATGATCCCATATGATATAACAGTATGAAAGTAAGCAAAGTATGCAAGTTTTTTTATATTTATATCTCCTATAGCTGACTTCATTCTCAAGGCAAATACAGACTTGTTTAGGCACTTAAGCAATTCTGTGGTATGGCCTTCCCAACTGAATTTATTATCGAGTTGTAATTACAGAAACTTAACACTGTCAACCTTTTCGATCTGCATGTCTTCATATGTTATACACATGCTGGAAGGAAATATCTTACAGGTTCTGAAATGCATATAGTGGGTCCTCTCAAAGTTTAATGACAGTGAATTAGCTTTAAAACACTTATTAATGTCAGTGAAAATTTGATTAGCAGCTATTTCTAAATCTGTACTTGCTACTTATTGCAATGTCTGTATCATCTGCAAATAAAACAAACTTAGCATCTGGCAACGTAACAGATGAGAGGTCATTAATGTACACAAGAAAAAAACAGTGGACCGAGATGCAACCTTGAGGAACACCACATGTAATTAATTCCCAGTCAGATGAAGACTGACTGCTTACTGCACAGGTATTTCGCAACGGCACCCTTTGTTTCCTTTTAGATGGATAAGACTCAAACCATTTTGCAGCATTGCCAGTGACACCATAATATTCTAACTTAGTTAAGAGAATGCTGTGGTTCACACAGTCAAAGGCTTTTAACGGGTCACAGAAAATGACAGCAGCCTCTAATTTATTATCTAATGAATTAAGTACATTCTCACTGTAATTGTAAATAGCTTTCTCTATATCAGAACCCTTAAGAAATCCAAACTGTGACTTGGATAATATTTTATTTGCTGTCAGATGCTTAAGGAGATGTTTGAACACAACCTTTTCAAATATTTTTGAGAAAGTTGGCAAAAGTGAAATTGGTCGATAGTTTGAGGGTATCTCATTATCCCCCTTCTTGTAAAGAGACTTAACTTCAGCATATTTTAGCCAGTCTGGATATGTTCCACTGATAAGAGATTGATTACACAAATAACTTATGATAGAACTCGACTCACATGAGCACTCTCTGATTAACTTCATTGATATGTTATCATACCCACTGGAATACTTAGATTTTAAGGATTTTATGATGGATGCTACTTCTGTGGGAGAAGTGAGTGTTGTTCCAATTTTACTGAAGTTATTTTTAAAGACTGCTCCATTGCACTGTTCACCAAACCTGATAACCCCAAGCTGTCAGTAACAGAAATGAAGTACCTGTTTAAGACGGTTGCAACACTACATGTACTTGTTACCAAAGTCTCATTTATTTTTAGAGCTATGTGTTCCTCTTCCTTTTTTGTCCCACATGTCCCTGTCTTCACTATATCCTGTACAGTTTTTATTTTGTTGCCTGATGTAATTATAATTTTCTCACAATAATGTTGATCCAATTTCTGGATTACTTGCTTCAATATTTTGCTGCATTCTTTGTAATACATCACAATTCTAACACCAGCACTGTTCCTAGATAGTAGATACAGTTTCCTTTTTGTCCCACATACCTTTATTTCTTGTGTAATCCACAGTGTATTTTTTGACTTCTGTGTGATTTGAGCTATCTTTAGGGGAAAACAGTTTTCAAAACTGGAAGTAACTTTATTAATGAAGGCTTCGTAGTTTCCATTTGAGTCAGAAATATTGTAAACATCTATCGAGTTCATGTCTTTGAGCAATTTCCTGAATTTCTCGAGTTTTGACTTATTTATTACCCTCCTGGACTCAGATTTAATGGATTTTTTATCCTGACAAGTTTCAGCATTCAACACAAGATACTGCATGTCATGATCAGATAGCCCATTTACTATTGGTTTTGTGATATGACTTTTTTCCCTAGATTTGTCTACAAAGATATTATCAATAGCAGTCTCAGAGCATTTACATATCCTAGTAGCAAAGTTCACAGTAAGATCTAAATTGAATGATAGTGTTACTGACTGCAATAATTGTTCACTGACAGAGCTTTTCAATAAATCCATGTTAAAATGACCAGCAACCACTATTTCTTCATTTTTCTACCATGAGATGGGATAGAAGACCTTCCAGATTTTTTATGAAGAGGTTAAAATTTCCTGAAGGTGATCTGTATATACCTACTATTATAAAGGACTTATTATGAAATACTACTTCTGTTGCACAAGCTTCTAAGTGCCGCTCTGAGCAAAATTTATTAATATCAGTATTCTTGAAATCAAAACAGTTTCTGACAAATATGGCAACTTCTCGTTACTCTATATTTTCTCTCCAGAAATAAGAAGCTGACTTGAATCCTGTAACGTTTAACATATCTATACCAGTAATCACATGATGTTCAGAGAGGCAGATTATATCAACTGGTTTGCTCAACTTTAATTCTTCAACACAAATAAGCGTCTCATTAAGCTTACCCCTTAGTCCTAAGATATTCTGATGCAATAACGATAACTGATTTTGTGCACTGGCTGAATTACAACTGGATGAACCTAATTTTCCTGCCAATTTTTGAGTACCTCTGGTTTCAGTCAGAGGCTGTCTGCATAAATTGTATACATTAGAATTTGCTTTATGATTCCCTGTTCCCTGTTTTATCAATGTGAATATCGTTTCCAGCCTGTCTCTGAATATCTTTTGTTTCTGCCCTCCCTACCTTAAAAAACTGCTGATCTGTCTCTTGTAACCACTGGTACTTTACCATTTGTGACAGTGCACCCCCCCCCCCCCCCCTCCTAAGCTATTTGCTATTAGCCCAGACAGTTTTCCCTTCCCTTTCTTGTTGAGGTGAAGGCCATGCCTAGTATAGTCCCACCTGCTGATAGAGTCAATGGGAACCACACTGATATGAGACCCCATATCTGATCCAAGCAGCCGTTCGACCATTAAATTAACTCTCCTAACAGAAGAATTTAAATGAGGCCAGTCATGGAGCCTCTGAAGAGACAAGCCCAACACCAGTATGTTTCGTTGCTGAAGCTGTCTTTACCAGGTCACTCTCAATTAAATAATTAGTTTCCTATCTATGCTGTTGCCCACTCCACCCACTATTACCACAGTGTCTTCCTTTGTGAAGATGCTTCCACCAGAAGCTAATGTTAAGGACTACTAACAGAGTGGACATTGGCTCCAAGTTTTTGACACCATGATAGCTCTCCTTATTATACCTCCCTAGCTAGATGGGTAAAAATAGAATCTCTGGAAGTTTTGTTCTGCATAGTTGTCAAGATTGTGCAAATAATTTGTTTTTGTTAAGCACAGTTAAAATGGAAACAATGGAGGAGCGGTTCATTGTGTTTTAATGTTGGCAGGGTACAATCTGTTAGATCAATAAAAGATGTTTCAGAACCCAACAGGGATGAAAACTGCCTTGGGGGAAAAGCATTCAATTCTGCAACCACAGGTTGTCTGTTACATGTAAATTCTCCTAAAAAGCCACAGATCTCCAAAGAAAATGTCAAGATCTTGCTAGAGATGCAATTCAATGAAGCCTTCATATATCTGTTCATCCTTCTAGTTTGCAGTTACAGATTCCACATTAAACAGTGCACAAAACACTCCATCTAATAACCAACAAGATTAATGAAATCTACATTAGAACTGCTAAAAGGAATGCCGAGTCACCCATCTGCCTTCAACATGTGTGTTTCTCTTATGAAATGACATTTCCTGTTAGTGGAGCTGTAAACACACTCAGCTGTAGAATATGAGGAAATGAAAACCCACATGTTGCATGTGAATTGGAGAAGTGCATCCCTATAAAGTCTATGTGTTGGCTGGTTTAATGCTTAACATGGTCAGTGGACCATTCTTCACTGACAGTGACTGGAATTTTGTACCTGGATATACTGGTACAGTACGACCTCCCACAACTATCACATGAAACCGTTTTACCAGCAAGATGGAGCTCCACCACATTTCAGCCTCTATGTTACGGAATTTTTGAATAGAGAAATGTCTGGGAAGGGGTTGGCAGAAGTGAGCCAACTGTTTGGCCTACTTGGCCTCTGCACTTCTCAATATTAGATTTTGTTTCTTATGGGTTTATATGAAAAATGTAATTACCTGTTTAAAACCAACAGTCTTCACCACTTAAAAGATCACGTAAGGGATGCTATGGCAGCAGTTATGCTAATCATGCTCCAGGCTACTTGGGACAAGGTGGAACATCGCCTGGATATTTGTCGTGCCACCATGGGGTTCTATATTGAAATCTACTGAGGGTGTGATATTCAGCAGTGTCCTTTTGCAGCATTGTAGGCCATAGTGAGCCATAAACATATATAATAAATAGTTTGCAGGTTATAGTTTGTTCATTTTGGATAGCTTTGGACACCCAATATTCCTTCTACCTTTCAGCTTTCCAATCTTGGCTTAGTAAGGGCTTGCCATCTGAGCACTTGATGTTCATACTGCTGCCGCTCTTTTCTCCAAAGGCCACTCAAATTTGCCCATAGGTGGCTCTGTCTTTCCCATAGTTATGCATGCTTCTACATGTTTGCATTTTTCATTTAGCCATTCCCAGCTTTACCATTTTGCACATCCCACAGTCTCATATTGTAGATGTCGGTATTCCCTTTTGCCTGATACATTAGTGACATTTTTTATATTTTCTCCTTTCATCAGTTAGATTCATTATTTTGTATATTGTCAGTATATTTCTACTAGGATTTATCTTTTCTGCCTATTTGATCCAATGCTGCCTACACTATTTTACCTCAAAAGGTTACTCATTCACTTTCTATAGCTTTCCTTTCCCCTCTTTGTCAATGGTTGTCTAGTACCTACTTTGAAATTCTCAACCACCTCTGGCTCTTCCAGATTATCCAGATCCCATATTCTTAATTTCCTGCCATTCCTTCAGTTCTGATAAATTTTGATCATTGTATATATCCGACCCCAGAATTGTTTTGCAGTTTCAAATCTGGTTTCCAAATCTCTGTCTTACCTTAATGAAATCTGTTGGAAATCTTCCTGCTTCTCTTCTCTTCCATCTATATGACCTCCTGATCACCTGCCACCCACCTAAAACCTCTTTCCTCATTACCTTAGCCAGCTTCATTCTGACCCACAACTTCTTCACTTTTGAAGGCCAGACATACCAACAATTAAAGGGAACAGCCATGGGTACCAGGATGGCCCCCTCGTACGCCAACCTATTTATGGGTCGCGTAGAGGAAGCCTTCTTGGTTACCCAGGGTGCCAACCCAAAGTTTGGTACAGATTTATTGATGACATCTTCATGATCTGGACTCACAGTGAAGAAGAACTCCAGAATTTCCTCTCCAACCTCAACTCCTTTGGTTCCATCAGATTCACCTCGTCCTACTCCAAATCCCATGCCACTTTCCTCGACGTTGACCTCCATGTGTCCAATGGCCAGCTTCACACACCCGTCCACATCAAACACACCAACAAGCAACAGGATCTTCATTACAACAGCTGCCACCCTTTACATACCAAATGGTCCCTTCCCTACAACTTAGGTCTTCGTGGCAAACGAATCTGCTCCAATCCCGAATCCCTGAACCATTACACCAACAACCTGAAAACAGCTTTTGCATCCCACAGCTACCCAACCCGACCTGGTACAGAAGCAAATAACCAGAGCCACTTCCTCATCCTCTCAAACCCAGAACCTCCCACAGAAGTCCCCAAAAGTGCCCCACTTGTGACAGTATACTTTCCGGGACTGGATCAGGCTCTGAATGTGGCTCTCCAGCAGGGATACAAATTCCTCAAATCCTGCCCCAAAATGAGATCCATGCTTCATGAAATCCTCCCCACTCCACCAAGAGTGTCTTTCCGCCATCCACTTAACCTTTGTAACCTCTTGGTTCATCCCTATGAAATCCCCAAACCACCTTCCCTACTCTCTGGCTCCTACCCTTGTAACTGCCCCTGGTGTAAAACCTGTCCCATTCACCCTCCCACCACCACCTACTCCAGTCCAGCCACGTATGAAAGCACCCACGTGATTTACCAACTGACCTGCCTATACTGTGAAGCCTTCTATGTGGGTATGACCAGCAACAAACTGTCCATTCGCATGAACGGACACAGGCAGATAGTGTTTGTTGGTAATGAGGATCACCCAGTGGCTAAACATGCCTTGGTGCACGGCGAGCACATCTTGACACAGTGTTACACCATCTGGGTTATCTGGATACTTCCCACTGACACCAACCTATCAGAACTTCGGAGATGGGAACTTGCCCTTCAATATATTCTCTCTTCCTGTTACCCACCTGGTCTCAACCTCCACTAATTTCTAGTTGCCTCCCGTCGTTCATCACTTGTCACTCAACAACATCTTTGCCTCTGTACTTCCGTCTCTACAGACATCTCTGCCCAAACTCTTTGCCCTTACATATGTCTGCTTGTGTCTGTATATGTGCGGATGGATATGTGTGTGTGCGAGTGTATAACTGTCACTTTTCCCCCCTAAGATAAGTCTTTCCGCTCCCGGGATTGGAATGACTCCTTACCCCCTCCCTTAAAACCCACATTCTTTCGTTTTTTGCCCTCTTTCCTGATGAAGCAACCGTGGGTTGAGAAAGCTTGATATTTGTGTGTGTGTTTGTGTTTTTTATTGTGTCTGTCTACGAGCGCCTTCCTGTTTGGTAAGTCACAGCATCTTTTCCCCCCCATGAACCATGGACCTTGCCGTTGGTGGGGAGGCTTGCATGCCTCAACGATACAGATAGCCGTACCGTAGGTGCAACTACAATGGAGGGATGTCTGTTGAGAGGCCAGACAAACATGTGGTTCCTGAAAAGGGCAGCAGCCTTTTCAGTAGTTTCAGGGGCAACAATCTGGATGATTGACTGATCTAGCCTTGTAACACTAACCAAAACGGCCTTGCCGTGCTGGTACTGCGAACGGCTGAAAGAAAGGGGAAACTACGGCCATAATTTTGCCCGAGGGAATGCAGCTTTACTGTATGATTAAATGATGATGGCGTCTTCTTGGGTAAAATATTCCGGAGGTAAAATAGTCCCCCATTTGGATCTTCGGGTGTGGACTACTCAGGTGGACATTGTTATCAGGAGAAAGAAAACTGGTGTTCTATGGATGGGAGCGTGGAATGTCAGATCCATTAATCAAGCAGGCAGGTTAGAAAATTTAAAAAGGGAAATGGATAGGTTAAAGTTAGATATAGTGGGAATTAGTGAAGTTCGGTGGCAGGAGGAACAAGACTTCTGGTCAGATGAATACAGGGTTATAAATGCAACATCAAATAGGGGTAATGCAGGAGTATGTTTAAAATGAATAAAAAAAATAGGCGTGCGGGTAAGCTACTACAAACAGCATAGTGAACGCATTATTGTGGCCAAGGTAGACACGAAGCCTATGCCTACTACAGTAGTACAAGTTTATGTGCCAACTAGCTCTGCAGATGACGAAGAAATTGATGAAATGTATGATGAGATAAAAGAAATTATTCAGGTTGTGAAGGGAGACTAAAATTTAATAGTCATGGGTGACTGGAATTCGTCAGTAGGAAAAGGGAGAGAAGGAAACATAGTAGGTGAATATGGATTGGGGCTAAGAAATGAAAGAGGAAGCCGTCTGGTAGAATTTTATGCAGAGCATAACTTAATCATAGCTGATACTTGGTTTAAGAATCATGAAAGAATGTTGTATACATGGAAGAATCCTGGAGATACTAAAAGTATCAGCTATATTATATAATGGTAAGACAGAGATTTAGGAAGCAGGTTTTAAATTGTAAGTCATTTCCAGGGGCAGATGAGGAATCTGACCACAATTTATTGGTTATGAACTGTAGATTAAAACTGAAGAAACTACAAAAAAGTGGGAATTTAAGGAGAAGGGGCCTGGATAAACTGAAATAACCATTGGTTGTACAGAGTTTCATGGAGCTCATAAGGGAACAATTGACAGGAATGGGGGAAAAAAATACTGTAGAAGAAGAATGGGTAGCTTTGAGGGATGAAATAGTGAAGGCAGCAGAGGATCAAATAGGTAAAAAGACGAGGGCTAGTAGAAACCCTTGGGTAACAGAAGAAATATTCAATTTAATTGATGAAAGGAGAAAATATAAAAATGCAGCAAATGAATCAGGGAAAAAAGGAATACAAATGCCTCAAAAATGATATTGACAGGAAGTGCAAAATGGCTAAGCAGGGATGGCTAGAGGATAAATGTAAGGATGTAGAGGCTTATCTCACTAGGGGTAAGATAGATACTGCCTACAGGAAAATTAAAGAGACCTTTGGTGAAAGGAGAACCACTTGCATGAATATCAAGAGCTCACATGGAAACCCAGTTCTAAGCAAAGAAGGGAAAGCAGAAAGGTGGAAGGAGTATATAGAGGGCCTATACAATCGCTGGACAGTGTCTTGAAAGGATAGTATAAGATGAACATCAACAAAAGCAAAACGAGAATAATGGAACATAGTCGATTTAAGTCGGGTGATGCTGAGGGAATTAGATTAGGAAATGAGACACTTAAAGTAGTAAAGGAGTTTGCTATTTTGGGAGCAAAATAACTGATGATGGTCGAAGTAGAGAGGATATAAAATGTAGACTGGCAATGTCAAGGAAAACGTTACTGAAGAAGAAAAATTTGTTAACATCGAGTATAGAGCTAAACATCAGGAAGTCGTTTCTGAAAGTATTTGTATGGAGTGTAGCCATTTCCAGTCTCCCATCACAATTAGGTTCCTCCCCACAGGAAACAATCCGTTGACCTGAAAATTAACCACTTCATGTCACTGATGTGGGTGTGCCAACTGTAAAAATTGTTACTTCGCCTAAACAGAGCATTCCAAAGGATAATGAAATCCTTAATCTTATGTTAGTAAGTTGTTGAAGTGTCTGCAGCAAGAACCCCGAGTTACTCTCCGAAATAAACAGCAGCAATGCCAATATTGTATTAGGTACCGAAAGCTGGTTGAAACCAGACATAAAAAGCACTGAAATTTTGAACTTGGATTGGACAATGCTTAGGAAGGATAGAACTGATGCTATGGGAGGTGGTGTGTTCATTGCAGTTAAAAGTTGTTTAAACACAGTTGAGGTCGATACTGGGATGGACTGTGAAATAGTCTGGATAAAGCTGTCAATCAGACAAGGATTGACCACTGTATTAGGATGTTCTTATAGACCATCAGCATCTGCAACAAACATCGCAGAACATTTCAAGGAAAGTCTTGAGTACATAGGAAGTAAATATCCAAATTATCCATTAGTTATAGGTAGAGGCTTTAATCTGGCATCCATTGACTGGGAAAATTACATGTTTATCACAGGGGGGCAGAAGCAAAGATTCTTGTGAAGTTATTCTAGGAGCGCTCTCAACATACAACCTTGAGCAATTGGTTAGAAAACTAACTTGAGATGAGAACATATTAGATATCTTGGTGACAAACAGACCTGATCTTTTTGAGGAAATTAATCTAGAAGAAGATATTAGCAACCATAATGTCATTGTGATTTCTATGTCAGTGGAAGCTGCAAAAAAACCAGAGAAACAGTGTAGAGTTTTCTTGTTTGGGAAAACAAATAAAAGTGTCATTAATGAATATCTTCATAGTCAGCTCCAAGCATTCACCATGGGACACAAAGATATTGAGCATATTTGGTCAGAATTTAAAGGTATTGTCCACCATGTGCTAGAGAAGTAGCAAAAATCCTAGCAAAGGATCCACCTTGGTACAACAAATATATTAGGAAGTTGCTGAGGAAGCAGAGAATTTTGCACAGTCATTTTAAACATGCATGAGATTCTAGTTTCCTCTCTCCAGAGTTTCTTCCTCACTCTCCTATGGACCACACAGTGGTACAGTTTCAGGGCCTATAAGCATATCTTCCCCCTGCCCGTGTGACCTGCCATTACAGACATCGCACACATTTGACACCAACAGCTTGGCGTTATATGCTGGCCCATCCTGCACAGAGCAAGGACAATGGATCACCAGCACCACATCTCGGCACCACTGCTTTTGTTTCACCATTCATATACATAGTCACTGCCCCGCTGACAAACAAAAATTATGCAGAATCAAAACAGCTGTCAGAAGGACAATGAGAGATTCTTTTAACGAATTTGAAAGCAATATTTTATCTGCAGATTCTAAAAATAACCCCAAAAATATTGGTCGTACATAAAATCTGCACTGCAAATAATTCAATACCTTCTCTTGCTGACAGTATGGGTAATGTAACTGATGATAAACAGAAGGCCGAAATTCTAAACCTAGCTTTCAAAAACTCGTTTACGGTAGAGAACTGCAGCCCGATGTGGAAGTATCGACAACCGACACAGGTGGATTTCCAAAGAAAGCTGCAAAATCGGAATTGAGTGCCGAGTGATGGGGCAGAAGCACAGCTAGTGTGTCGCCCAAGATATTTATTTGTCAGTACATAAGTGGGCACATATATGGCATAGCAGGATTGATGAGAAAATTGGTGTCACCATTCATGATTCTTCTGCGTTGGCCATGATATGTTTGTCATATGACAATATAGGCCCTTTCTCCACATGATGTGTGAATGCTGGACATTACATTGGTCAGCAGAAGTACCAGGCTTTCATCAGAACATCGCTCCTGCCACTGCTGCACAGTCGGTTCCAGCAGATGTCACTTCTCCAAACCATCACACTGCCTGCCTACAGTGCAGAAGATCTGCCTCCAGGCAGTTTTCTGAAGCCGCAACTGATATAGAAGGACAACTCCATGACATGGTTTACCTTGCTGGACATACATGGAATCATTAACAGTCTGTTTGTTTGGTGAACCATTTGTATCACCACCCCCCATCTTACTAGTGACTTGTTGCTAAATCCACCCAAGTGTAATATATACACTTCTGCTCATGCTCTCCTCATTGAACATCTTTCATGTATGCCACCAGATGCAATCCACAGCATCATTTATGATGAAAGTTTAAGTGACAGAAACCGTCCCAGCTGGGTTGACACCTTCATACTAATGTCACAACAAAGGTCATGCCGGACTTATTGCTCTGGGCTTTGTGGTTAGCTGAACTGCTGCAGGAATTAAACCTAAAATTGCTTCCTCGTACCACATCATCTTGCATGGGTAAACTATGGCTAGCTGACCAGGCATACACCATTATTTGACACTACTGCCTACTTCTCTCAAGCAGTGCAGCGTCTGCTACGAGGGGGATTTGAAAAGTCTGTGCAAAAATAAAAACTACTTACGTTTTTGGGGTAATCCATTTTTATTTTTTGTCACTGTCTCCTTTTAGGTTTATACACTTCGTCCAATGCTGTTCTAATTTGTTGATCCCTTCCTAATAATAGAAATTGTCCAAGTCTTCAAAATAGCTATTAGTTGCTGCAATTAACTCCTCGTTTGAATAAAATCTTTGTTCCGCCAAATTCAAATTTTGAACAAATAATAGTCTGAGGGAGCCAAGTCCGGAGAATAGGGGAGATGTGAAACGAGTTGGAATCCTATTTCCATTAATTTTGCGACCACAACTGCTGAGGTGTGTGCTGGTGCATTACGACTTTTTTGCAGTCAAGTCGCTGGAGTTTTTCTTGCAGCTTGGTTTTCCAATGGTCTAATAACGATGAATAATATTCACCTGTAATAGTTTTACCCTTTTGCAGATAGTTGATGAGGATTATTCCTTGCGAATCCCAAAAGACAGTTGCCATAACCTTTCTGGCCAAAGGAATGATCTTCGCCTTTTTTGGTACAGCTTCTCCCTTGGTAACCCATTGTTTAGATTGTTGTTTCATCTCAAGAGTATAGTAAAGTATCCACGTTTCATCCACAGTGATGAAACAATGCTTAAAGTCCTGCAGATTCTTCCTGAACAGCTGCAAACTATCCTTGCAATACTTCACACGATTCCGTTTTTGGTCAAGCGTGAGCAATCACAGAACCTATCTTGTGTATAGATTTCTCATGTCAAAATGTTTATGCAAAATATTATGTACCCATTCATTCGAGATGCCCACAGCACTAGCAATCTCACGCCCCTTAACTCTTCTATCTTCCATCACCATATCATGGATTTTATCAATGTTTTCTGGAGTCGTAACCTCCACAGGGCATCCAAAAAGTTCATCATCACTTGTGCCCACATGGCCACTCCGAAAATTTTGAAGCCACTTAAGAACTGTTCTAATCAAAGGTGCAGAGTCACCATAATGTTTATCAAGCTTCTCTTTAGTCTTCTGAGGCGTTTTTCCTTTCATAAAGTAATGTTTAATCACCACACGAAATTCTTTTTCGTCCATTTTTTGACAATCACTCGATTTCCTTGAATCACACAAATGCCAAACACAAAGAAATAGATCAACATGGCTGAAACTTGGTGTGCATTCTTTCCAAAGATGCTACTAACTAAACATGACACCTCGATACGCACCAGAGGTTCAATCTCTTGGACTTTGCATGGACTTTTCAAATGCCCCTCGTACTGAGGTTTGTATGACAGCACCTATATTTCCTCTGTCGGTTGGCAGAGGTCAGTTGGGGGCTCAGCTTGAGCAATGTAATGAACTGCAGGTATGTTGTAGCCAACAACATGAACCATCAGATGCTTCTCACCGAAGTTCGCCGACTGCAGCTGAGCCAGAGCATGTCTCCCATCTGCTACCCTTGCCCACTGCCACAGGATGAGTAGAAGTCCCAGCTGACTCATGCTCAGCCCCACACCCAGTATATCCACTGAGCTGGCTCCACACAACTTTTGGGGATGCCGCTTGGAACTGCTAACTGCCCTGTGCATTCCCAAACTTTTCACATGGGCCACAGCTCATGACAATGAGGAAAGGTGCCTACCAACGATGCACCCTGTTCAATCTTCCACTGCACAAGGCCTTCCATATGCCTTGTATTTATGTTCGCGTCATCATTTCCTTGTTGACGTAGGAGCTGATGTTAGCATTGTTCCACTCTCATTCACTGTAGCAGATGTAACACCATCCAAACTTTTCCTTGAAGTGGACAATAAATTGACACTTTGTGTCGATGGTATGGTAGTGTTACCTATTAAACTCATCCCTGGTGCACTGTTCACTTGCTCTTTCCATGTGGCCAACAATAAAACTGTCAAGACAGATGGTGCACCAGTGTGCCATAAAGCACATTGCCTCCCTCCAGACAAAATAGGTATGGCTGGGGTTGCTGTGGATGAACTTCTGTGGGTAGGCATTGTTCAATTGTTGGACAGTAACTGGTCTTTCGTCATACACTTAGTTCCCAAGAAGGACGACACATTGTGCATCTGTATTGATTATCATTGCCTTAATGTGCATACCATAATAGACAATTATTCTGTCCCACATATTTAGGACTTCGCCTAACTACTAAGTGGAGCATCCATTTTCAGTTTTTCAGACTCCCGCAAGGCATATTTACAAATACCGATGGAATAGAGTGACATACCCAAAACAACCTTAATCACTCCCTTCAGCCATCATAAATTTTGTTACATGCCATATGGCCTCAAAAATGTGGCTGAAACTTGGCAATTTTTCATCAACTCACTTCTCTGTAACTGTTATTACTGCTACACATACCTAGATAACATTCTCATTTCCCCCTCCTCTGATGGTGAACATTAGCCACACCTTTTGGCCATGATACAGGACTTGTTGGCAAGTAACAGAGTTAAGATTAATCACAATAAATCACAGCTTCGATGTACCTCTGTTATCTTTCTGGGGTACAAATCTCCTGTGATGGTATATGCCCTTCACAAGACTGGATTGACCACATTCACAGTCTGCCACTCCCTGCAACTTCTCGTGAATTGCACTGGTTTTTTGGGGACCATCAGTTTTTACAGACGTAACTTGCCGATGGCGACAGCTATCCTAGCCCCCCTTAAGGACGCATTAGCTGGCAAACAGACTTCTGATAATCACTGGATGTAGTGGACTGACAGTATGATAAAAGCATTTGAGGGTCTCAAGACAGCTCTAGAATCTGCCAGATGCTCGAATCTCTATTGAGGCAGATGCAAGTGATTTTGCGATAGGTGCTGTTCTTCAACATCATGTTGGTGACACAACTCAGCCCCGCCATTTTTTTTCTTCCAAAAAAAACTATTTGTGGCTCAACATAAGTGGTCAGCTTTCGACAGAGAATTTCTTGCAGTATATGAGGCCGTTAAACATTTCCACACAGACATCGAAGGGAGAATGTAACATCAGGACTCTTCCACTTCCCTACACACAGTGCAACTTGTCGGGCTTGATCAGGCCATTATGATGTGGTATGTTTATAAACACTGCTCAGCCTATTGTCTTGGATGTTTTATGCTGCCAGATTTTTGCTGCTTTGCATAATCTTTCAGACTGCCGTATGTGGGCTCTTGCCTATGGGCAATGTCAGTGCAGCAAAGTCGGAAGACATACACAGTCTCCACTAGGCAAATTTGACATCCCTAAAGGCTGTTTCCAACAGGTGCACCTAGATGTTGTTGGGCTGTTACCTGTGTCAAATGATTTCAGATGTATGTTGTCAATCATCGACTGCATTACACAGTGGTTTGAGGCAATCTGTCTTGCGGACATTAAGCCGGATTCTCTAGCTTAAGATTTGTATCTTCATGGATACCTAGATTCAGGTGCCCTACCTCCATCACCACTGATCAAGGTAGACAGTTTGAATCACTTTCATTTAACAACTCTGCCTACTCTGTGGTGTGGATAAATTTCGCACTACAGCATATCACTCTGAGAGTAACAGGTTCGTTGAGCGTTGGCACTGGACTCAGCAAGTGGCCCTCATGGGCCATGGCAGTGAATGGTTCAATGACCTCCCCTGGGACATGTTACAAATCCACAAGGCTTATAAGGCAGACTTCCAGGCGTCACTTTCAGATGTCCTGTGTGGTGAGAGATAAGTCCTCCCAACCGAGTTTGTCAACAATGCTGCAACTGTTTATCTAGCTGGTCTCCCCACTCTTGTCAAGCATGTCCAGTCACACATAGCTGTGATCCGTATACCTCCCCCACAATGTACACATGCAACCCCCCTCCCCCCCCCCCCCCGAATTTTCTTGGACTCATGCAAATTTATTATGTTATGAGATGTCACTGTCAAGTCAGCACTACTGTTGCCTTACTCTATTCAGCATTGGGTATAGGCATGCACGGCTAGTATTGTGGACATCCTCATCAATGGCCAGTGTCAGACAGTTTCATTTCAGTGGGTTAAACCAGCTTGGATAATCGAGGAATCTGCCCATGACAACCTCTTGAGTTGAGTTCCCCGCCATCGCACAATGACCCTGAACCAGTACATACTACCCCTCAACATGTGCGTGCATGTGTTGAGCCTACGCCTGTCAGTCGCTCAGTGGTTGCATATTATGATCTCCCTCCCTTGCTTCACATGGACTCAGTGTGTGATGATCCATTGCCTGAGGCTCAAAAACACATTGTGTGTGACATTCCATCATCACAAGTGCTGCCCCCAATGTGCTCTAGTGCTTCTCCCGAGCTACAATTACCCCCCCCCCCCTCTCCCCCCTTCTCCTTCAGTGCCACCTATGACTGCCATCGACAAGATTTGATTTTTCATCAGTACCTCTGGGTGTCCACATGATGAGCTTTCCTTACTGTTCCAAGATGGATCACCCTTCATCCTTCGTACAAGGGGTACTTCACCCAAGGCCACATCCATTTCACATATAACCATCCTTTGCTCAGTCCACATTCCAGATGAGGTGGATGCAGCTAGAATAACAGTGACACTTGGCACTAATGTGATTCTCAAGATATGCCTCCCCCTCTTCGCCACTACTCCTACACTGTCACCTCCCATTCCAGTACAGTTCATGCATGCAGGGTGACCAGTCCATCCTCCTTTCTGGATGGAGGACTATACCTTCTCTAGCCCACCCTGCATGGACCTCCCCAACTCCACAATAAATGGTCCATCCATGCCTCCCATTCGAACCAGCCATGGCATGGTTGATTATGCTTCCCTGCATGATCAGCCAACACCTGTTTAGTGGCCCTCAACATCCTTGTATTTGACAATACACACTTCCATTTCCTTTCCACAGTGCTCCACACTTCTAGGGGCTGAAGAGGGAGGGGGGTGGGGTGGAGCTCTGTGGCAACCATAGATCACCAATAATGGTAGAATGAGGAGTGCTCTATCTTAGGATTTAGTGAGCTTTGTATCTTGTTGTGGACTGTGTTTGTATTCACTCTGGCGTGTGTTGTTTTCCTGCTTGTTGTGCGTGAATAAAGAGCTTTAATTGTAACCGTTGGTAACTCGCTAATGTCGATAGAATACCCACACAGTGGATGGAACATTCACCTTTTCACATGACTGGTATGTTGTCAGTCATTACCAGTGCCTTTGATTATACTCAGATTGTGTGTGCCTGACACGAGTCACCCTATCTCCCAAGTCATGCTCGTACTGGGCTTTCCAAGTGCTGTCATGTTGAGTGTTCATCACAGATATTTCAGTTTCATGGAAACTGCTGTGATTACAGTCTGTGCCATTGGGAACAATGTGTTGATAACAGTGGTTGCCATCAAATTTTATGAGACATAGTATAGGGTACACTGGCTGCAGTATAACAAATCACTTACCAGTTCAATGCTGAACGACAAAAGATTGTGAGCAGCCATAACATCCTTGTTGAAGGGAAAGAAAAAAGGAAGATCAGGGGTGAGTATCAAAAGTTATGAGATCATTAGAGATGGACCACACAAAGGTGAAAAACAGAAATTATATTTGTTTTAAAGGACTTATCTGGGAATGTGTCTAAACCAATTTAGAAAAATAAGGAAAACCTAAAAAAGGTTGTTCAGGCAGGCATAGTAACCATATTCCTCCCAAATCTATTGATCATGGTCACAGGATCAGTGCCATTAGGTGCTCTAACTGTGAGAATGGTTGGTGGCTCTGATGAGTCATGGTACTCATTTGTACATGTTGATAGCTAATTATAAGTGCATAAAAAGCCATTTGAATTTATGCATCACATGTGCCAAAAGTGCACAATTCATGCAGCAGCCACTCCCCCCCCCCCCCCCTTCCCCGCCAAGGGATAAAGGGATAATCAGGTAGCCACCGGTGCCTTCATCTTGTCTCCTTGTGGCTGTGTACGTGTGGATGGATACCTGTGCATGTGTGTGTGTGCGCGAGTGTACACCTGTCCTTTTTTTCCCCCTAAGGGAAGTCTTTCCACTCCCGGGATTGGAATGACTCCTTACCCTCTCCCTTAAAACCCACATCCTTTCGTCTTTCCCTGTCCTTCCTGAAGAAGCAACCATCGGTTGCGAAAGCTAGTAATTCTGTGTGTGTGTGTTTGTGTGTTTTGTTCATTGTGCCTGTCTGCCGGCACTTTCCCGCTTGGTAAGTCTTGGAATCTTTGTTTTTAATATATTTTTCCCATGTGGAAGTTTCTTTCTATTTTATTTACATCATCATTAAAGTAAAAAAGATTTATTCTACAGATGCATACCATAAGAATATCGTGGAAAATTGGTAACCTCAGTTCAGCATATATGTAGATGAGATGTTGAATCACAGACATGCACAACAAAAGGACTGCTATAAATGAGAGATTTTGGCCAAAATGCCTTCTTCTAATGTAGGAAAGACACATACATTCACACAAGCACAACCCACACACAAATGACCACTGTCTCCGGCCACCAACTCCAATCTTTGTGGTCAGAGGCAGTGATCCTGTGTTTGTGAGTTGTGCTTGTGTGAATGTGTTTGTGGTTTTATGTTAGAAGAAGGCCTTTTTTGACCAAAAGCTCACATATATAGCAGATCTTTTGTTCTGCCTCTCTGTGACTCGACATCACCTGTGTGTGGTGAGTAGCAATCTATCCATTTCATAATTGTCATTATTCTATCCTGGGTTTTCCGTTCTTTGAAAATTGATAATTAAACATTTTTCAGAAGCTGCCTTAGGGACCATGTGATTCTTAAAGTCACATGTCAATACATTTACTTCTGATGGTAGTTATGTGTTGTTAACAATACAAGAAAATGTAAAATGAATTGTGAAATTAGCAACTGCATGATGGTTACAAATAATTTCCATATAGATTGTGCGTTTCTGTCCATAGTTCACAATGAAGTTCTATATACTGGTGCAAATATGTTTAGCAGGTTGCCAGTAAACATGAGGCAGGATATTCGAAATCTCCAAACTTTTAAACTAAAGCAAACCAGCATCTTCTATAATTTATCATAATATTTGAACATGGGATGCAAATTCCAGTTAACACAATTGTATTAAACAGGTTTTTAATTTTCACATCTTATAGACAGCCAAAATTATGTAAATACTTAATATTTAGTACTAAGTGGAAACAGCAGCTAAACAGTGTAAGAGGAATATCAGTGATTTTATTTCTAAATATTTATTTTGCTGTTACTGTTTGTAATATCAAGATCTATAACGTACCCATTGCCAAGTGAAAATTTATTCTGGAAGCATAAAGTTGTAATTGGTTATTGTTATGCTTTACAAGCAGTGGATGGTTCTGCCAGTTAATAGTCGAAATTGATTTGTTCCACGGCCATAAAGGCTTTCCTCAATGATAAGATTTACAATTTAGAATGTGTGTGTGGACTAATGACTAAAATGACTGTACAGTATACTTATTCAAGGTTGTGAGGGATGGGAATGACCTGACTTATTTCAAGAGCTATGTCAAAAACCATTTGTGAAAACAAAGAGAACCTTGGCACAGATTTAAATGAAGGCAAAGCATTACTTTAAAAAATCCTAATGAAGCCAAAATGAGCATCAGAAGATCAGCAAAAAGCATTCAGCAAGTTAAAAATATTTTCTTATTAATCTGGTGGAAAAATTTTATGTTGTTTTGATCCTACATAAAGTCAGTAAATACATGTAACTCATCTGTGCAGTTGCTCAGTGATCACATTTACACTGAAATGGGAGGTTGACAAAGAGACAGCTGAAATATGGAGTTCTGTTTCCCACTTTTCAAAAAATTGAGGAATCATGCTTTTTGATTTCTCCTTTCAATCACTGGATGAAAATCAAAGTCTGATATTAAGGTTATTGATGAAATTATGAGAAAATCAACTAAAATCATTCAACAGAGATGGCAACTGAGCCAGATGAGATACCTGTATAATTTTCAATAGATTATGCAAAGCAACTTTCTCCTTGTATACCATCAGTTTAGTTTAGGTTGCTGGAAATATTCCAAGTTATTGGAAAAAATCACAATTCATATTTTTGTAATCATAAAACATGTATATAATTATAGACTGGTATCACTGACAACAATTTATTATCAAATTATGGACTATGTTTTATGTTCAGTGTATTATGATCTTATTTGACACTAAAAATCTCCACTTTAAGAATCAAAATGAATTTAAAACAAAGGTCTACCAAGCAGCTTCCACCTTTATTTCTCTCCCACACTATTTTTCCTTCTTTTCCTTTTCATACTACCAAATTCCAGTCCCGCATCACAATTAAATATTAGTCTCCCATAACTATCTGAATAATTTCTTTAATCTTATCATGCATTCTTCCAATCTCTTTGTCATCTGCAGAGCTATTAGACTTATAAACTTGTATTTTTGTGGTGGGTATTGGCATTTTATTTTGTCTTGGATACTATAATGTGTTTACCATGCAGTTCACAGTGGCATACCCATATTCCTACTTCTTTCCTTCACAATATTTTACCCAGGAGAATGTTGCCACCATCATTAAGGCACACAGTTAAGCAGTATGTTGTTAGGAAAAATAACGGCCATAGTTTCCCTTCACTTCCAACTGTTTGCAATACCAATATGCAGGGCCATGTTGGCTATTGTTAATGGCCAGATCAGGGAATCATTCAGATGGTTGCCCCTGAAACTATTGAAAAGGCTTCTGCCGCTCTTCAAGAACTGCAGGTTAGTCTGGCTGCTCCACAGATACCCCTCAGCTGTGGTCATAGGTTAGTTGTGACCCTCTGATATCATTGTCATATACAACATTTATGCATTTTGTGAAATGCAGAAGTTTACATTTGTGAAAGTTTAAAGCAAGTTACCAATCTTTGCACCACTTTGAAACTGATAATAGAGGCATTGAGTTGTTGACAAGCAGACAAAGAAAGAATTAAAACTTTGCTAGCTTTCACATGAAACCTCTTTTGAGCTAGAATTAAAGTTTTATTTTAACAAACAGAGGATCCAAGCAATGCAAATTAGATCTATTTGTTAAGTTGGCCCTGTCTTTTGAAATATATAAACAAGAACAAAAATAGACAATGCATAGTGTATTGTGAGGTTGTGTATTGCATTTGTTTTATGTATTTTTACTGTGTGGTGCATCACACATGCTGAAATGTATTATATTAATGTGTCTCTTAATTCTTAATTTTTATCAATTATCTTATTTTATGCCACAGGAATCCCTTTTACTCTGTTTTAATCTACACATTTGTGACTTCTGCACATGTCCTTTGACTATTCAAACATTTTTGCCCCATCATATCCATGAATTTACATTAGTTTTGCACCACTGTTGACAAACTGCACTTTGAAGCACCACATATGTGTGAATTAATATTTTGTTCTCATTTGTACAACCTTTGAGCATAGTGTTTGTAGTATCACTCTTCTGCAATTTTAATCTTTATTATCCTTTTTCCTGTCACAACATAGACCTGAAGATGATCTACAGTGCAGATTTAAACCAGTAGTTGGTAATAAAACGTTGTGATCCATAGGGTGTTTGTTTAGTTATTGTAATACAAGAGATCGTGATTCTTGAGACATGGTGACAGTCATGTTTCTTAATAAATAAAGAAACACTGTATTTACTTGAGTACTTTGTTCCATGGCATCAGAATGCCATGAGGAAAGTTGGCGGGCATGGATTAGAGCTCATGATGATTCCTTACAAAATAGCAGAGCATTTCAGTAATCTGCCGCCCATATTTGTGAGGCTAGCAACATACAGACTTAAAATGTCAAACACTGTCATCCAGTTATAAAAGTTGAGTATAGCAATCACACAGTTTTGTATTTAAGAAATTACATTATTATTTAATATACATCCAGTTTTAAGACAATAATTTGTAAACAATTTCTCAGTTTGCTACTGTAATGGCTTCTCTACAGGGAAAGTTATTTTTTACCTTGATAATGAACTTCTGGTAGAGTTTAGCATGCAAACTGTTCTACTGGCATTTTATTGTGATATTGCCAAGATAGTTGATCACCTATTTCATGAAACTGCTCTAAGAATTTAACATATTATGCCATCAAAGGTAGATCACTTGTATCACTTGAAACTTCTCTCTGTAACAGGAAACTTCTGATTAAATCAACAGGCAGCGCCACAGGAGTAAAACTGGAAATGAGAGGAAACTCAAATACAGCTAACAGGAATTAGTACTTCAACAGTTCTTGATCATGACTTACATTCAAGTCTGTTACAGTCATCACAAAATCTTTGAGAGTTACAATATATACTGAAAACAGAAATATACAAATAAAACGCACTTGCACCAGTCACATCTAATAAACACACTGAACAGGTTTATCCAGTTACCTTGTATGTAATACAGAACTAACATTAATACCTTCTGCTGCCACTATCAACACTTCTAATTAATCACACAAAGAAAGAAGTAAGGAAGCAGAATCAAAGCCTAATCTGAAATCTAGTATTAAATCATAATGTGGAAAGTACCATGCCACTGATCAGCCTAACTGAAACTAACATTTTATATCAGCATATCAGGCAAATGAATGTAGTTAGATAAACTGCAAAATGGACATACCAGAATTACTTACTGTAAGAGAAAATTTAGAATAGCCTGACATCAGTAGCCCACTGTAACTGAATTGAAGAAAAATATCCTTGCTCAGAATGCAACACCATCTGGAGAAATGTGAAATGTACACAATGTTCACCTCATGTTGGCCATGAAATCTGCACTGAGGTGACAAAAGTGATATGCACATATAGAGATAGCAGTAGTATCACATACACAAGGTATGAAAGGAGTGTGCGTTGGTGGAGCTGTCAGTTGTACCCAGGTGTGATACATGTGAAGAGGTTACATACGTGAATATGGCCACACAATGGAAATTAACAGACTTTGAATGTGGAGTGATAGTTGGAGCTAGATGCAAGCAACATTCTATTTTGGAAATCATTTGGGAATTCAATATTCTGAGTTCCACAATGTCAAGAGAGTGCTGAGAATACCAGCTTTCAAGATTTCCTCTCACCATGGGCAAAACAATGGCCAACGTTCTTCCCTTAATGACTGAGAGCAGTGGCATTATCCCAGAGTTTTCAGTGCAAGCATACAAGCAATACTGGATGAAATAACCATAAAAGTTAATGAGAGTTAATGAGGGACAAACGACAAACTTGTCGGTAGTACAGTGCGGGAAAATTTGGCTTTTGTGGGCTATGGCAGCAGATGAGCGATGTGAGTGCCTTTGCTAACAGTATGACATCACCTGCAGTGCCTTTCTTGGCGTCATAACCACTTCAGTTGGACCTATACAATGGGAACACCATGATCTGGTCAGATGAGTTCTTATTTAAGTTGTTAAGAACTGATGGTTTGGTCTGAGTGGGGCATAAGCCCTCAAAGCTATGGTCTAAAATTGTCAACAAGGAAGGTGGTGGTGGTTCCATAGTGGTGTGGGATATGTTTACACAGAATGGACGAGGTCCTCTGGTCCAACTGAACTGATTATTGACTGGAAACGGTTATGTTCAAATAGTTGGAAACCATTTGCGGGCATTCATGGACTTCACGTTCCCAAACGATGGTGGAATTTTTATGGATAACAACGCACTGTGTCACAGGGCCACAGTTGTTTGTGATTGGTCTGAAGAATATTCTGGACTATTTGAATGATTTGGACACCTAGATCGCCTGATATGAATCCCATTGAACATTTATGGAATGTGGTCAAGAGGTCAGTCTGTGCACAAACTCCTGCACCAGCAGGACTTTCGCAATTATGAATGGCTATAGAGGTAGCATTGCTCAATATTTCTGCAGGGGTCTTCCAACGGCTTATTGAGTCCATGTCATGTCCAGTTGCTGCACTACACACAATGGAAATATCTGAGACATAGTAGCTACAAATTGGCTGGATCTTGTTGACGATCTCAGTATAGAAGTGGGGATTAGTGATCATGATGTCATTATAGCAACTATAGTTACAGAAGTTAATAAAGCAGTTAGGAAGCTGAAGAGAGTGTTTCTGTTAGAAACAGAAGATAAAACAGTTGTTAGCTTCTCACTTAGACAGTGAAATGACATCATTTAGTTCCAGTAAGATGGACATAGAGAAATTATGGGCAAAGTTTTGGCAGATCGTAAATTGTGGTCTGAAGAATTACGTGCCTTGTAAGTGGATTAAGGATGGAAAAGACCCAACATGGTTTAATAGCAAGATTCGGAAAATACTGAGAGGCAGAGGCTGTGGCAGTCTCAGTTCAAAAGAGAGCACACAAATCACGAAAAGCAAAGGTTAGTAGAGGTTTGTGCATCTGTGAAATGGTCTATGCATCAAGCATACACTACCATCATCAAACCTTAGCAAAACATCTGGCAGAGAACCTGAGAAAATTATGGTCGTATGTAAACGTTCTCAGTGATCTAAGGCTTCCATCCAGTCACTTGTTGACCAGTCTGTGTAGCAGCTGAAGATAGCAAAATGAAAGCCAAATTTTTAAATTTCATGTTTAAGAAATATTTCATACAGGAGAAACATACAAACATACCATTGTTTGACCATTGAACAGACTCCCGTATGAACGACATTGTAATGAGCATCCCTGACAGAGAGAAGCAGCCAAAAGAGTTGAAAACAAATAAGTGAGCAGGGTTGGATGGAATACCAGTTCGATTTTTCAAAGAGTTTTCTACAGCATTGGCTCCTTACCTAGCTTTCATTTATTGCAAGTCTCTCGTCCAGTGCAGAGTCCCAATTGACTGAAAAAAACTGCAGTTGACTTCCTGTATATGAGAAAGGAAGGCAAAAAGACCTGACCCACAACATTACAGGCAAATATCCCTAACATTGGTTTGGTGCAGAATCCTTTAACACACTCTCAGTTCAAATATAATAAATTTTCTTGAGACTGAGAATCTTATGTCTATGAATCAGCATGATTTTAGAAAGCATTGCTCCTGTGAAACCCAGCTTGCACTTTTCTCACTTGATGTGCTGCGAACAATGGATGAAGGGGAACAGGCAGATTCCATATTTCTAGATTTCTGGAAAGTGTTTGACACAGTGCCCCATTGCAAGCTGTTAAAGAAGGTGAGAGGTATGAGCATATGGAATAGGTTCAGAAATATGTGAGTGGCTTAAAGACTTCTTAAGTTATAGAACCCAGAAAGACATCTTTCACAGTAAGTGTTGATCAGAGACATGAGTGTCATCAGGAGTATCCCAGGAAAGTGTGGTAGGTTCACTATTATTCTCTACATACATAAATGTTTTGGCAGACAGGGTGGGCAGCAGTCTGATGATGCTGTGATGTACAGTAAGATGTTGAAGTTGTGTAACAATAGGGGGATATAAGATGACTTAGACAAAATTTTAGTTCATATGTGAATGGCAGATAGCTCTAAGTCTATAAAAACATAAGTTAATGTGGATGAGCAGGGAAAACAAACCTGTAATGTTTGGATACAGCATTAGTTGTGCTGTGCTTGACACAGTCATGTCATTTAACTATCTGGGTGTAACATTGCAAAACGAAATGAAATGGAAAGAGCATGTGAGGATTGTGATAGGGAAGGTGAATGGTCAGCTTCAGTATATTGGGAGAATTCTCAGAAAGCATGGTTCATTTGTAAAGCATGTCATGTATGGGACACTAGTGCAACCTATTCTTGAGTACTACTCAAGTTTTTTGGGATCTGTATCAGGTCAGATTAAAGGAAGATATCAAAGCAACGCAGAGGCAGGCAGCTAGATTTGTTAGAGGTAGGTTCAAACAACATGCAAGTGTTATGGATGTGCTTCAGGAACTCAAATGGGAATCCATGGAGGGGAGGTGACATTCTTTTTGAGAAACACTATTGAGAAAATGTAGAGAACAAGTATTTGAAGCAGACTGCAAAATGATTCTACTGCCTCCAATGTACATTGCATATAAGGGCCATGTAGGGCGCATACAGAGGCATATAAACATTCGTTTTTCCCTCTCTCTATTTGTGAGTGTAACAGGAAGGAAATGACTAGTAGTGGTACGGTGTACTCTCCGCCATGAGCTGTATGGCAAATTGTGGAGTATCTGTGTAGATATAGATGTAACACACCACTGAGAAGCTACTTTATAAGACTATGTATCGTATATTGAAAACAAACACTGGAAAATCACAAAATATGCCAAATACATTGAAAACTTTGGTGACATGCTGAAAGTGAAGACCACATCATAAATACCAGGAGGAGAAGGAGACGGAAGAGGAGAAGACAAAGATGAACTCCTGATAGTGTTGATGCTAGAGCTCAAGCTTATAAAAGAAAGATCTATTAATTATTGGTAAAAAAACCAAAGATTATAGAACTAAATCTGTCAACATTTTAGGTAAACATATTGAGTCCAAAATTCCTGCAGCAAGAAAATGTCAACAATGTCTGGAAAAAAGAGATATTGGGTGTGGGTTGTAATGCTTGACCATTAACATTTTTTTTTTAAAAATGCAGAAAAGTATTGTTCATGTAATTTATAGGACTAGTCACTAGGTGCACTTGATATTAAAAACAATGAACCTGACATTAGAGAGGACTTCACTTATGTAATAGTAGAGTTGAAGTTTGAAGTGCAGATGTCAAGAAAAGGGACTTCTCTCAAGACAAACTACTGCCCCCCCCCCCCCCCCCCCCCCCCGGAAACACACACACACACACACACACACACACACACACACACACACACACACACACAGAGAGAGAGAGAGAGAGAGAGAGAGAGAGAGAGAGGGAAGTTTTTAGTTATGCCAATGATTTCTACCAGTCAATCAGTTATACAGCAGTGAGGACTTCTTTGATATACCTAACAGTGAAATTATGTTTTAAAATTTCATTGTAATCTACTGTATTATTATCTTATGATCCCAATCTCTGATCAAGAATCCATTTAAGTGCCATTTGTACACAGAAACACATTGCAGTGAGTCCAGAAAAATGATTAGAATCTTTTACATACTTTCATTCCTTAATATATGCTGCGATAATTTTACTGGGGCAATGTAGCTATAGGCAGCGAACATTTATCCTGTAAAAACAATTAATAACAAAATTATGTCAGTTGGCAATCAGATCTCTTCCACAGTCTTCTTTCAGTGGAACAGAACTCTTACCACCCATATTCCAGAATATTTAGTGCTTTATGTTATATGGTTGTAACAAGCAGTTAATACTGGTTTGCAATTGGCTACAACCTACATAACTGTAATAACAGGTACAAAAGTAATTAATGGGGTCAGCACAACAGAAGTTTAAGGGAGGGGGGTTGTAATGAATTTTGGGCCAAAAAATCGATTTTTCAAAAATATTGTTTTCTTGATTTACACAGTTTAATCTGTGGTGTGTGTGAATTTTATTGTGATAGCAGCTTTAGAAATGCCTTTAAATTGTTCAACTGATTAACTCTGCACTGGCAGCCACCCCCTCGTTTTCTGATATTTGGGAAACTGCATGCTTCAGCAGAATTTTTGTCAGTGTGAAGGTTATATTCTTTCGATATCTTTCACCGACATCTATATCTTTGCCTAAAAACTTTCTTGCATCTGGTTTATTTACATTTTGACAATACTAATACATATTAGTAGGTGGAATGTTGAATTCACAAACCTTTATTTGGAAGTCAAAATTTGTGCATAATGGGTGGTGGAAAAACTGTGTCTAGAAAACGTACGTTTCACGGAAATTGGTTTACTAACAAAAAAAATAGGAAACAGCTCAAAATGAAGAACATAAGCTCTCAGCTTCAGCCTGGAAACTTGGGACAGGAGAATTGTACAGGTGCATGAATGATGTTGATATGGGTTCAGACTTATTGATTTAGAGCTTCTCTGCCAGGCTATAAAGTTTTCTTGTTCATGTGTTAGCTGTAAAAACACTGAATGCAAGATTGTTGTTGAAGAAAGAAGAGCAATTTTAAATTAATTTGTAATTTGAATTTTCATTTTCCTCCTCCAAGAAAACTGACACTGGTACCTAGAAAAACAATTTTAGATTAGCATATGCTCTGAGATGCCTTGGACAGGGCAGGGAAGGAGTAATTTATTGTGTGGTTTTCTTAACATGCCTCCACCTTGTGCAAGGCTTGAAAAAAATAAATAAAGAAATGTCTGATGCTGTATGCTATACTGCCAAAGTTTCTATGAAGATAGCAGTGGAAGAACCAAACAGAAATAGATCCTGGGATAGATATACATGACAGTGAACCTCATACAAATGTTACTGACCTGTGTGTGTCTGTCGATGGGACGTGATGAAAAGGGGCTACAAATCTCTGTATGGAGTTGCAAATGTCATTGGTATTCACTCAGGTAAAGCTTTAAATGTAGAAAATATGTCTAAATATTGCCACCAGTGTGCAACAAGAAAAAGTCCAACAATGAAGACAATGAGAAACTGTGGCAAGAAAAGCATGCAGTAATATGCTCTAAAAATTATAGTGGCTCCAAGTGGAGGCATGGGGTGGAGG
Organism: Schistocerca gregaria; assembly: GCF_023897955.1. Classification (NCBI taxonomy): domain Eukaryota; kingdom Metazoa; phylum Arthropoda; class Insecta; order Orthoptera; family Acrididae; genus Schistocerca; species Schistocerca gregaria. The sequence goes on from NC_064921.1 coordinate 165,473,571, forward strand.
ATGTTCTCCAGATCTAAGGACCAGTATGTTGTTAGATATACTAAATACTTTGGTGATGGGAGCTCCTGTAACAGATAAAAATCCATACACCACAACAATAGAAAAGTTGGAATGTGCTGGCCACATCCAAAAGAGGCTTGGTGGTAGTCTTCGTCACTTGCTGAAAGAGAAGAAAGGTAAAGTGCTTGAAAACCACTAGGAGGAAAAAGGCAGGCTTACTCTGAAAGAAACTGATTCTCTTCAGTTATTTTATGGGAGAGCTATCAGGAAAAACACACATAATATAGAGGCAATGACGCGTGCTGTGTGGGCTGTTTTTTTCCACGAACTATCCACTGCCAAACACCAATACACAATCTGTGTTCGAAAGATGATTGGTGAAAGTTCAACAACAGAAATGAGAAGTATTCACATAAACACTCATTACCAGAACCTGTTATGAATGCAATTAAGCCCACATTCAGGTTTCTTGCAAAACCTGACTTATTAAGGAAGTTTCTTCACGGAAAGACACAAAATGCAAATGAAATCCTCAGTGGATTAGATGCTCAAAAAGGACACCCTGTGGACTTGAAGTACTCAAAATAGGTGTCTGTGATGCAGTTTTATGTTGCAATAATGGAAATAATGACAGAGTTGAAGTGCTGAAGAGAGTTGGTAGAGATCCTGTTGTATTTACAACAAAAGCATTTTATACCATCAATAAGAGCAGGGCCAAGAAAGCTAACAGATCAGTGTCTTACCTGCAAATACAGTCAAGGCAGATTCAAAGAGGAGAGAAGAGAGAAGTGCTGAAGAGAGTTGGTAGAGATCCTGCTGTATTTACAACAAAAGCATTTTATACCATCAATGAGAGCAGGGCCAAGAAAGCTAACAGATCAGTGTCTTACCTGCAAATACAGTCAAGGCAGATTCAAAGAGGAGAGAAGAGAAACCTGGAGGATGAGGTGTATAAGTATGGAGGATTTTAAAATTGAGGTAAGCTTATAACATGTAAAAGTATGAGAAGAAAACTATTGAACTTCATTTTCTCTGTTTTACATTTTTTGTGCTATTAGAAGCTGTTTCTCAAAAAGTATATGTGATAATGCTATGAAATTTTCCTGAACTGTTCATAATGTGTTGCTGTCTCCCTGGAACTAAAAAAATAAAAGATCCCGCAATTACATTCTGATTTTTAGATGAGTGTATGTAGAAAAAAAAGTTCTTTTGGATGTGCAAAATTAAAAACTCTGATAATGATACAATTTGTACCATAAATTAATAACTGTAATTCAATGGTCTTATAACCTTCTCAGGACACTGCAATAAAATTTTCAGATTAAATGCATGATTGGAATTTGAGTTTGGCTTTTTATAAAAAAGAAAATAAAAAAATTAAAAATTCAAATTTCTGCAAAATGTTAATCCTGCATATTTTATTATATTTTTCCATTAAAACAAAGCTCTTTTGCTTTACACATGCAGAATTTTAGATTTATACGTTAATGAATAAGGCTGTCATGATTTTTAAAATAAATGTTTACATTTTGCATTACATCCCTCCTTAACCTTTGCGCATGTGAAAATTGAAATACTGCCTCTATTGTTACCATTGGGATGAACTATATTCCTACCAAGCGGGTTAGCCTAATTCACAATATGTCTTTTGTTACGAAGCTTTTAATCTGTGCCTTAAAAACATTTCATTCCTCTGTGAATGCAACACTCGTCTAACCTCACACAGACAACTGAAAAAGGAGAACCAAATCATGAGTAACAACAAAAAAGATGGCTGACATTTAGGATGGTAAATGACTCCTCAAGCATTGAAAATTATTGAAATAACAAAAAATTCAGGGAATCATGCAAGAAAATGAACAAGGAATGTAAATTCGTGAGCAGGAAACATTTAAAAGCAGAAAAGGAGTGCAGGAGAAGAGTACATAGGTAGAACTGGCAAGAAAGTCAAGGAATGTAAGCAAGGTCTGCCACATGGTTGTGAACATAGGTGTTACAAATGTTCTGTGCTTATAGGTAGCATACCGCACCTAGTACACATCCACCATGGTGCTCGGGGGCCACAGAACAGTTGCGACACATGAGGATGGACTTATGAGAGCCCAAATCCGGTCGTGATAATAAAGAAAATTTACAACTGAAGCGGTATTTTCAATCTCTAGTGTTACAAATGTATTTGTGAAGAAGGACTTGAAGCAGTGTTCAAGCAGTTCTGCAATATTGGTGAGTTTAGTATACAAAATGCCTTCTTAAGTGGATGTGTGAAAATAACAGGTATTAAAAAAAGATATGATGCTAATGGAAATGAAAGCAGGAACAGAACACACACAATAAGTGCCACGTTTTAGTTCAGGGCTGTGGCAAAAGGATTTGACAATAAATATAATTTAATCATAAGTCTAAATCATATACATAACTTTCCATTATGTGAGTCTCACTATTGTAGAGTTTCTGCTCCAAACAAAAAATAGTTGCCTGAAAGCCTAAATGTTTCTATTATGTATAAACTCTGTTAGCTGTATGAAACAGGAACATGATTCCTGTAATATTGCTAGAAAGTATATTTACAGGGTGATTTGTAACACAAAATTCAATTTCTCCTTTTCCACCGCATCTACTGACACTTGCAAGGCTTGTGATCCTCTGCATATATATAAAAGTTTCAGCTGCAGAGATTGGTGCTGACAGAAGAATATTTTGGTCTGAATTCTCTCTCTCTCTCTCTCTCCTTTTTTGTACGAAAGATTGCTCGGGACATATAATTTTTGTGTTCATTGTACTACAGACAATGTAAATATGTTTCTATGGCCAGAAAATATTGCTGAGTGTGATGCTGATGAAAAAATATTGTCTTTAGTTAGTTATTCCTCTGAACATCTACAAGATATTGGTAGATAAATTGTGTATTCTGATTGTCAAAGAAACATCTAGTTCCAGGCCATAGTTATGTACCATGTCAGAGGGACTTTGGGCTAATAGAGGAGAAAAAGAGGGAGCAAAAATATGTTTGTACACCTAATGAGTGGTCACAGTTTATTAAAGTTACTAGGACAGGTAAAAAAATTAATGTTGTTGAGATGCAACACACTGATATTTATAAGCACAAAGCTTTTAACAGATAAAATAACAAGTTGCAAATCAGCTGAGCACAAAAATGCAGTTGCTTTCAGTTGCAACATTCTCTTCAAGTTATCTGTTGATTACCCATCAAAATACTGCTTTAAGCATTCACATTCAGAGACAGATGCATGTAGTTGTGTAAATATTGTAAAAGGACTAAGGAGAAGAGATAAACACACTAGATCTACAATATGTTGACCTTCCACAAAAATATTGCAAACCAAGGCCTATAAATCCAAAGTCAGCCAGGAAGTCGAGACAGGAGGTGCTAGGGATGAAGATGTTCTTTCTGATCTAACTTATTATGTGTAACAACAATCAAGGATTACAATACATCTGTTACCAAAGATTCCACCAAGTACAAAACCAGATATGTAGGAGTTTGTAAGCACTTTGGACATACAAGGCAGTTTGTATACCTCTTTTTAGTAGAAGTTTTTTTAATCAGGTAAAGAACAGGGAGTGAGTTGTTAAATGTACAAAATTATCATTTTCATGTCTTTGGGATAACTCCCTCTGCCACTGGGCTCTACAATAATGAACTTTTTGTGTGAAAATCTCTGTGCAAAAGTTATGTGAAAGTGTTAGCAGTAAACATTGTTTCATTTCATGTAAAAAGCCCAACTTTCCATTAAAAAAATTTCTTTTCCTCTCCTACATATAAAGACTTCCAGTATAGTTGTGTCTAGCTAAGAAAAAGTGCTATAGCATAATCATTAACTGAAGTATATCTAAAACTAATCCATGAAAATTCATGTATGATTATAGTTAAATTGACTAAGCATCATACAACATACCTACTACAACCAACAGAATTGGATTTTTCAAGTCTTAAGAAAAATCGTAGTAATGTAACTTTTAACTTGCTTTTTCTCCAATCTAAAAAAGTGAGTTAGACCCCCGTTGCACTGACCCCCTCAATTTCACTGCCATAGTTTTGACAATTTTTTCACAGAAATAAGACAAACTTCTTCAGTAAACTGTAAGAATGCTGAGTCTCCAAATGCCCATTAGAACATCAGGAAACAAGGTTACTTGTAAATAAAAATCCATCTTACAGTCTGTAACAAATGCTGTTCACCGAGTGAGGTGGCGCATTGGTTAGACACTGGACTCTCATTCGGGAGGACGATGGTTCAATCCCGCGTCCAGCCATCCTGATTTAGGTTTTCCGTGATTTCCCTAAATCACTCCAGGCAAATGCTGGGATGGTTCCTCCGAAAGGGCACAGCCGACTTCCTTCCCCATCCTTTCCTAATCCGATGAGACTGATGACCTCGCTGTCTGGTCTCCTTCCCCAAAACAACCCCCTCGCCCCCCTCCCACCCCCAAATGCTGTTCTTCAGCAGCAATATTTATACTCACATAATTGTTAAGTATGTTGTAGCAGATGAGCTGCAGATGAATGAACAATAGGAAATGAGACTTTTACAAAATTACTGAATTTTCTACCAAGAATGTAGTCTTTCAAGCCCAAACAGAAAGCTACAAATACCTTTAATACTCAGCATTACCTGCTTATCTGTCATGATAGTCAACTTTCAAAGCACTGTACAGAATCAATTCATTGTAGATAACATATTTTGACTTGTTCACATCTATTTTTTCTCAGTTGTGATGTGATTTACAAAAATAGTAATGCCTGCTTGCAATATTACAGCCCACACACATGCCTGAACATCTCTATAGTTAAACTAGATAAACTCTAAGTAATGAAACTGAAAGTTCAGTTGTTTGTAGATAAAATAAAAGCACAAGAGTTACAGTTTAGGCAAAGAACAAACTATAATTTAGCAATAAAAATTATATGCTATAACAGTCGCGATTTATCTGATAGTTTATTCTGGTGTCTAATTCTAGCTGCCGAGCTCATTTATTCATTTACATATCATAATCACACATCATAAAGGAGTGCTTTCAGGCATGAGAAAAGAGTCCAATTACACATTAACAGGCAGAAGCAACCACTGCTTGACTTCTGTCAAGTGTACTAACAACAAATTATATTTAGCACCAATATTCTCAAAATATAATTACTGCAGTTACTTCCAGATAACTTTATATGTGAGGAGAAAAACAGCTACTGTGAAAAAAAGGTACTGCTCTTTTTCCTTTACTACTCAGCTGTTGTTATCATGTACTGACATTTTGTAAAATGAAGAATCTGAACAACAATTGCTTGATCCACACTCATTTATAGTGTACACCACTGATTTTGGAGCACTGAAAGTTCCATCATGTGGTGTAAACTGTAATGATGAAAATATTGTGTAACCAACAATGCAAGGGAATCAACAAGTCTGAAATATCATATAAGAAACTATGTGGCTAAAATTTCTAAAATGAATTAAAATAAATTAAAAGAAAGAATAGGATGTTACAAATAATATCACTTACCCATATGAGGTCATGAGGTAAGCAGGGTAAAAGATAACTAGGGAAATCTGAAAAAAAAACAACAACAGATATCATGACTGGACATCAAAAGTCACCAAAATAATGAAACAATTGAAATGGAATAATGAGGGTGGGGGGGGGGGAGAGGGGAAGAGAGAAATCACATGTTGCTTAGAATTACTTACGTAGATACCATAAAAGCTTGCATACACAATAAAAGATTTTGGATTAAGTAACAGTTGTGCAGTTTCTTCATTTCACGAAGTGGACTTTGGAGCTGACCTGTAAAAGTAAATCTTTATATACTGACAAATTAAGGATCTATCAAAAAATATGTTATAACTACAGTGAACTTGCTTTCTTGAATCCAGGTGTTCTTATAAATTGTGAGAGTGGCTAAGGATGTGTCATTTTACTTTATTTTTTAATATGTGAGGATTTTCAGTTTTTTTGTGTAATGTCCATTCCACTGGAATATGGAACACCATTATGATTCCTACAGAGTAAATTTGTAGTCATTACAGAAATTGTTTCTAGTCTAATATTATTACTATGAACTGTTGAGTTCATCCTAAATACACAGTTATTATTAACTAAAAATTGTACTGGCATGTATTTGTAAGAATCCTTGAGCCATTGGAGAGGCTCCTGCAAAATGCTTGGCTGTCAAATTTTCACAATATTGTTATTGGATGCTTCTGCAGAATAAATAATTTTTCACCTTATCTGCAGTCCCCCAGAAAGTTATACCATAAGTAGAACTGAATGAAAGTATGCTAGCAATGCAGCTCAACACAGTGAGAGAAATTTGTAAATGTAGTGTGGACAGAACTCAGCTTTCTGGTTGAATCGTCCACTTGCCAGTGCCACCTACATCTATGTATATATTTACATCTATGCTCTGCAAACCACTGTGAAGTACATGGAAGAGGGTGCTTCCATTTTACCAGTTATTAGAGCTTCATTTTGTTATATTCATATATGAAATGTGGGAAGAATAATTGCTTAAACATCTATGTATTGCAATGTTAATTAGTTTACTTGACTTGATGAAATGAACGGAAGTAAATGTAAGAGGCTATAGTATATTCCTGGGTTCATCACTTAAAGTTTGTTCCTGACACTTTGTAAGTAGGCTTTCACAGGATAGTTTGGTCTATCTTCAGAGTCTTCCATTGCAGGTTTTGCAGTACCATTGTGGTTCTCTCCTATAGGTCAAACAAACCTTAACCGTTAATGCTACCATTCTTCATATACATTCAATATCCTCTGTTAGTACCATTCTGAATGGGCCCCACACACTTGAACAGTACTCTAGGATAGGTCACATGAATGTTTCAAGTGTGTTGTAGTATGATCTTTGGCTCAACAGATGTTGATACTCTCATCTCGGTATTGAGCGAACAAGATGGCCGGAGCACATTTGACATTTGAGCAACAAAAATGTATTGTGAAGTGGCTTTTCAAGTTTGATAATGCCAATGAAATGCAAAGTCAGTGGAGGCGGGAGTTTGAAACAGAACCGTCAACCTGCCCAACAATTAAATGCACCATTGGCAAGCTTGAATTGCATGGAACAATTTGTGATAGCCACAGAGGAAGATCAGGAAGACAGAGTACTGCTACAAGTCATGTTTCACTGGATCTCATGTTTTAAGCATTTGTTAATTCTCCACAGAAGTCTGCTACAAAGCGTGCACTTGGTGTGGGGATTAGCAGTACAAGTGTACGAAGAACTCTGGAAGCTGCAGAGTAAAAAGTTTATAGTCCATGATTACTGCACATGACTAACAATGATGATATGATCCTGATTGCTGAATGCAATTTTGCAAATGGTATCAGCAAATGGTAACTGATGGTTTGTGACGAAGGTAGTGTGGAGTGACAAGGCACAATTTAAACTTAATGGAACTGTGAATCAGCATAACAGTGCATACAGGGCACCAGAAAATCTGCATGTCTATGTGGATAAAGTGGTCAGTCTACCAGGGGTTCATGTGTGGTGTGGACTATCATCTAGGTACTTAGTAGGACCCTTTTTCTTTGATGCAACTGTCACTGACAAATTGTACTCGGAAATGTTACACACATCAATTTTGCTAGGTATACATGCACTTTATGGAGCTGTTGAAGAGGTTTTCTACCAACAGGACAGGGTGCCACCACTCTACCAACTAGCCATACCAGCTTTCTTGGATGACAATTTTCTGTGGCAATGGATTGGACAAAGAGGGCCCATTGAGTTCCCTTCATGGTCACCAGATGTAATACCTATGGACTTTTACTTGTGGAGAACTGTGAAAGATAACATCTGTCAACATAAGCCATGCATGCTGGAGGAACTTAGCCAGGACATAACAGAGACATGTGCAGTGATCTCCACTGTCACATTGACTGACGTAGTAACGGCAACTGCTTGTCGTCCTGTTGTGTGTATAGCTGCTAACGGTGAATGTTTTGAACATTTAAAGTAATATTGTGCTAAACTGAAGGTTATGCAACATATGTGATCAAATATTAAATGTAAAATAAACACATAAGTAATACTTTTTGTTCCTTAAAGTGTGCATACATTTTTCTGGTGGACTCTGTATTTTCCACATGAGTGGGCTTACAAACTATCTGTTCTACAGTAGTTTTCAGAGACAGCATTTAGTAATGTTTTGTCATGCCCATCACTTACAAAGTTTTAATTATGCCATATTTTATTCTTATTTATTTATTTTTTGAAGTCTGTATTGTGACAGACTACTTGGGAGTTCAGTCGTTGACAATAAAGTAATTCAGTTGATTTATATTGTACCCAAACCTGTAAACCTACTTCCATCAGTACAAAAATAAAAAATAAAATCTTTTAGTCAGTTTATAATAAAAGTATAGCAAAATGTACAAAACACACCAGATCAAAATTATGTTTAAAACTCCTAAAAAATTACTCATTTTAAAACACACACACACACACACACACACGCAAAACAATAACCAACACACATCACCAATTCCCACAAAACCACTTAAGTTCCTGCATGTCTGTATTATATTGAACTATTAGTTCCTTTGTAAAAGGATGAGAATATTAAGTAGGTTTGTTACACACAAGAAGCTGCTGGTCATGAACTTCAAAATCGAATTTATTAATACCATGTTATCAGTAATGTCAAGGAAATACATTTGGTTATAAATATGTGTCTTCTTTCCAATGTCCAACCAACAACTTACTGTTCTTTCTCCTTCTCTTTCTCTCTTGATAGTCCAGTCTGCCTGTCACCTTCTCCATACTAATGGGCCACTCATTTTTGGTATATAGTCAAATGTTGTCCTTAAGTGAAAACTGTGGGAGTCTTTCACTCAACAAACAAATCTCTCATTTCATCTCACCTGCCCTTTTATTTTCTCAAGGATCACACTCTGTATCATTTTTAGAAATACTCAATGAATGGCTGTTCTATATTTACACTTCTCCAGTAGTCTGTTTTGAATTTTACCCTGACACTTCAAGGAACACAACTTATACAACGTGCAAAGTATCACATCCAGGCAAAATTTGCACACAAATAAAGTCACTCAAAATAATCCTTAACTTCATACATAACTTAAAAATAGCAGCATCTCAGTTACACTACAGATAAGTAAAGATGAAATATCAACAAAAAATTTACATTTGTCCCTATAAATACCTTCCCCAGATATCTAAACATTTCTGCTATACATTGACTCACACAACACGATTCCTTTGTAATTAGCTTCACATTATCTTAAAACTACTGACCATTGGTGAAAAAAGCCAACAATGGCTGGGAGAGCAGTGTGGTGACCCCATGCACTTCCATACCAAATCTGAATGACACTTTTGGCATAGAAAGACATGGTGGTCAGTTGCTCTCCATTGGCCTGTCTGGACCAAAACATAGATCTTTACCTTATCTTGCCTTACCTTATTGACCATAGGCACAAAAATATATTTGCTAGGTTTTCCACCAATAAAGTTTAATCATAATAATATACATCCACATACAAAAATATTCATAATTACCTCTTCTCAAAGACACTTAACTAAAAAACTTCTTCTGCCTATACATATACACTGTCCAGACACATTAATGTCAAAAGCCTGAAAACCACTTTTTGCAGCATGGACCACTGCAAGACGTATAGAAAGAATGCCATTGATGTTTTAGAAGTTACCACCAGGGATGTGGAGCCATGCCAACTCTACTGCTGTGGCAAGCTGCACTATGTATGTCATTTGAGTGTCCATGACATGAATAACCTGATCAAGGTATGTATGGCCAGGGGAATATGGTAAACTCATTCTGGTTTTCTTTGAACCATGCAAGGATACTGCAAGCTTTGTGACACAATGCATTGTCCTGCTGGTAGATGTCATTGTGCTGAGGAAAATCGAATTGCATGTGTGGGTGGACATGGTTCCCAAAGATAGATGCATACTTGCATTGATTCACTGTGCCATCCAGAAAGACCACCCAGGGGTATGCAACAATAACATTCCCCAGACCATAATACTCCCTCCAGCCTGGAAACTTCTGATGATTGTTACACGGTGTTTGCTTTCAGACATTTCACAGTGTACACACCAATGGCCATACGATCAATGGATCATAAAATGTGTTTCACCAGAAAAGGTCACCTGTTGCCACTCAGTTGTCGTCTAGTTGTGTTGCTGGCTTGAAAATTGCAAATTTCGTCACCGATGCGTAGCATTCAGCATGGGTGCATGAACGAGATGCCTGCTGTGGAGACTCATACACAGCAGCACTTGTGTAATGGTTGTTGAAGAGACACTGTTTATAGCTCTGTGGTTTATCTGGAGACTCAATTGCATGTCTATTCACCCATACACATTTCTGCTGGTGTTGGTCACCCTTGTCATCTATGGCCGATGGCATACCACAGTTACCTCGGTACATTTGTGCTCTGCATTGTATACTTTAACCATGGTAGCACATGAACGGTTTACAAAACGGTTCCAAAATGCTTCAACCCTTGGCCCAAAAGTCAATTACAGTGACCTTTTGGATGTCAAATCAATTGCTCTGTTTCTGCATTATGATAATGACTGCACTATTTTTCATGCCCCCCCCCGAAAACCTTTATATACCTTCCACTGCTAGTGCAGCCATCTGTCATCTGTGTGTGGTTTTTGCACACTGACTTCGAACATACATGCTGATCCCATTAATGTGACTGGAGTCTCTCGGCTCAGTTCTGTTTGTATGTTGCGCTAATCTCAGGAACTACTGTGGATGTGGTTCTCACTAATAAGTAGATTAACTTACCAAGAAGGTTTCTTAATATAATTTACAATTATCTCATGCAAACTGGCGTTTTTTGATGAATTAAAGCCCCTTCCTGTCTCAAGATTCTTCATGCTAGTGTTGCTTGTCGGAGGATGGTTCATTCCTATGTTACATGGGAGAGGGTGCTTTGTAGCAATGTTATGTTGGGAAAGGTAGGAAAAAGTCATATAGAAAATGTAGCTTGCTTCAGACCGGCACTGGGGTCAGGTAGTCAGGAAGTGGCTGTAGCTCGTATGAAACTTGTGTTGTAGTCGGGTGAGCTGGGTGACTCAGTAGCTTGCAATTTAAGTTACATGAAAGTGATGGTATTCAGTTATATAATATTTTTCTTTGAATTTTAATTATAACTCTACACAGTGAGTCTTAAACAAAATCTCCCATATGTCAGACACGTTCCAGCCAATCATATGCAGTGCTACCTACTTGAAGCTGGAGCAAGTCACTATTACTTAAATAAACTACAAAATAATCCTGTCCTTACTTAAATAGAGACATAAGATTAATTATTCAACATTCAAAGTTTGCTATAGTATCCAGGTCAAATTTAAATTTCATCTAAAGAATCATATGAAATGGAACACTCATAAAAAAATTACAAAAAAATTAAATTGATATTTGTGTGTACAAGAAATATCAAATACCTCTCCTCTACCTTAGCTCACTTGCAAATTCATCACTCTCCCATTACATGAATTTACCAATTTGGCTAGACGTCATTCTCAAAAAATTGAACTTATACTAACAATTGAAAAAAAAACAATTAGTTGGAGAAATGTAAAACAATACTAAAGCACTACATTTCAAGTAGTATTTATATAATTACTGTAAAGTTTTGGATCTTCTCTGTGCATTTTGGCAAAATTATTCATAGGTTTTGAACATAGCAAACAGTAGGTTTTTGGATGGGATTTATCTGAAAGATAGTAAGAGAAATAAAACAACATAAAATAGGGAATTTTCTGCAATGTACCAATTCAGATTGTTTTATTTATAATGTGCAATGACTGTAATGTATGTTTTGTCCCTACATATGGCTAATTATACATGCTGGTGGTGTAAAAAATATGTGTGCTGCAAGGAGAGGACATCCATTTGGTAATTTGTCTGAAGGGAACAGGCAAATAAACAGGAATGATTACCACCATTGTATGTGACTGCACTTTTACTGGCATATAATGTGCTAGTGTGCAAAAGATGGAATATGGCCACAAGGTAAAAAGAGGTCAGTTTACCAGTGCCACACAGGACAGACTTTTAGAGAAACACAGGCTGTTCTGATCACCAAATTTAATAATTGTGAACAGTGTTCTCTCCATGATGTGCTGATAGCAATGAACTACTGTAACTGTTGATCACTTTAGGTTAATTCATAATTTCAAAAGACTGACTTCAAGCAGTATAATTTTATTAAGAATTACATCTTAAAGTTGCAAGAAATCATTTTCTGTTACTAAAATTGCTGTTACTGAGTGTGGTGGTGCAGTGGTTAGCACACTGGACTAGCTTTCAGGAGGACGATAGTTAAAATCATAGTTCGACCATCCAGATTTATCTTTTCCTTGATTTCCGTAAATCCTTGCAGACAAGTGCTAGGATGGTTCCTTTGAAAGGACATGGCCAATTTCTCTACCCATCCTTGATATAAACTGAGTTTGCACTCTGTCCATAATGACCTTGATGTTGATAGGACATTAAACCCAGTCTTCCTTTCTTCTTTTAAAATTGCTGTTTGGTAAATACAAACGTTGCACACAAGTTATGAATTTACAAAACTTCTCCTTTTCTGGTATCTGTATCTGCTGATCATGCATGAGCTTATAATTGTATGACACATACTTCAGAAGATAATGACACCATAAACATTGAGCTGGGTGAAAATAACACTGCAAAGTGAAGTTCCTGAGAAATACAGGCAAAATATGTGTACAAATATGTACAAAATACTTAAATAAATCTGAAATATGTTTTATGTGTGTATGTGGGTAAAGACACAGGTAAAAACCTCATCCTATACCCCTGGAACAATTTCAGCCAAATTCGGTACACATATGGTAAGTTACACATAGCATGGGGCGCAGACCTGCCAGGGTAGCTGAGAGTGCTAACGCCCTGCTTCCTGGACTCAGGTAGGTGCACTGGCTCCGGATCGAATCAGCCCGGCAGATTAACGACTTAGGGCTGGTGTGCCAGCCAACCTGGATGTGGTTTTTAGGCAGTTTTCCACATCCCCCTAGGTGAATACTGGGCTGGTCCCCATGTTCCACCTCAGTTACATGATTCACAGACATTTGCAACACATTCACATTATTCCATGACTTAAAGTAGACACAGACAGCTGGGGTACACTAATTCCTTCCCGGGGGGGGGGGGGGGGGGGGGGTACGGGGTGGCGGCAGAAAGGGCATCTGGCCACCCGTTAAACCTACCATACCACATCCGGTTAACCATGGCCGACCCTGCATAACTATGGGAAAAGGCTCAGACAAAGAAAGAAGAAGAAACACACAGCATGGGGTGTAGATAGTTGTGCATATATGATACCTCTGTCACTAATTTTCTGGCAGTACATCTCTTCTTTAATAACTTTTTGGTGCAATTACAGAACTTCTGAGGCTGAAACTTTGACTGAAACAATATTTTAAAATTTGAAGTGAACAGATATAGAGTACACTATTGAGGCCACAGCCTCTAACCAATCAGAACATTTGTTATTACTCACTATTGGTCTTCAGGTAAATTATGCAAACTTTGGCAGCTCATGTGCAGGTGTTCTGATAACTTGTTCACTTTGTGTCAGAGTGTTCTCACACTGTTACAGCATAGATTTACAGCAGTTGGATGTATTTGTGGGTCACAGATAATGTAGCTGCACTGATGTTGTTATGTGTTATTGTGGTCTTCATTCTGAAGACTGGTTTGATGCAGTATTCCACACTAATCTAGCCCAAGCAAGCCTCTTCATCACTAAATAACTACTCCAACTTACATATGTTTTGATGTACTTACTGTATTCATGCATAGGTCTCACTCTACAATTTTTACTTCCCACACTTTCCTGCACTTCCAAATTGACTATTCGTTGATGCCTCAGGATGTCTCCTACCAACTGAACCTTTCTTTTAGTCAGGTTATGCCATAAATTTCTGTTTTCTCCAGTATGACTCAGTACTTCTTCATTAGTTGAAGAATTCGCCCATCTAATCCTCACCATTGTTCTGTAGCACCACATTTAAAAATCTTCTATGCACTTCTTGTCCAAACTGTCTGTTGTCCACATTTCACTTCTGTATGTGGCTGCATTCCAGAGAAATACCTTCAGAAAAGACTTCCTAACACTTAATTGATATGAGATGTTAATAAATCTTCCTTTTTCAGAAATTATTTTCTTGCTGTTTGTAGTTTTCATTTGATATCCTCCTTACTTCATTCAGCCTTATTAGTTATTTTGCTGCCCACATTGCAAAATTCATCTAGTACTTTTAGCATATAATTTCCTAATCTTATTTCCTCAGTGCTGCCTTATTTAATTTGATTACATACCATTACCCTTAATTTACTTTTGTTGGTGTTCATCCTGTAATTACTATGTATTAAAGTATCATCAACTGGGACAACACAGCATCTTATTTATATGAGAAGACGCCATTCTCTCTACTGGCAATCATGACAGTCAGTCGTGATCACTGAATAACAAACAACATTGAGAGACATTCTTCCTATGTGGGAGACTGAGGTAGCTAAAAAGTACATACGCTTAGTGATAGGTATTTAATGTGGAAATGGACCCTGTGAATTTAAAGCACTTCACAATTATAGAATGAGTTAGCAATACAACCTGGACTGAACTGTGTTTAAGTACAGTATTATATTTTTTTTAAATACTGTAAAAGCTACACAAAAAGACTGAGTGAGCAACATCACATCAGGGTAGGGTAAAGATACAATGCACTGCACTTGGAAATGAAATTATGTAGGTATATTTTGAAAATGGTCATGCTCTTAAAAAGAAAGGAATTGAAAAATCTAGCTGCTCCAAACAAAGAAATCTCTACATTTTCGAAACTATGCAAACTGACCCTGGAGTAAGGTAGGGGATGCATATGTGATCACTCTTAAGATATTAATTAACATGACACAACATTGCCTCAACAGATGTTTGTTTGTGCAGGACTGTCATAATTGTACAGTATTTACATTTGCTTGAATTACATTTTTATTTAAACAATAAGAATATAAAACATTTTTAGTCTGTAGCTCTCTTGTCCATCTTGTAGAAGATTACTTTCAATTATGTTACAGTACATTTCTTTGTTTTTGTTTTTATAGATTCTGTTTTGATTAATGCCATAATTGTAATGGCTAACATCATGGACTGACAAAAGTAAAGTAAAGCACACAGGAGAGGAGTCAATGAAGTGAAATTTCATGGGCTGAGTGGGTACGTGATATTATTTAAGTGACCATTGAACTGAGCCAAATTTACAAAAAGCTTGTCAGTGGGATCCCCCGACCCTTATCAGTATGATGTTGCACTCCCTCTGACTTGGATGACTCAGTTGATTAGTGTGTTGTAAATCCATTGTGTCTTCTCCTGAGCCAAACTGGTGCATAACATTAGTAACTAGTCCTTCACATTCTGGACACTAGAATTGGGACAGAGGTACCATGTGAGTTGATTACCAAGTGAGGTGGTACCATGGTTAGCACATTGGACTTGCTTTCAGACCTCGTCTGGGTTTTAGAGACCAGCCAACTCTATAGTTGCCCCCAATATGGATTCTGGAGATTTTGACCCACAGTCAATGTCTTATCCCTGCTACAGGCAGCTATTCGGCAGGCTTTCCTACATAACCATCACTGTTTTGGTCTAGTTTTTGACATCAGTGAGTTGTATGACACTACTTGGAGGCACAATATTCTAGGGCGACTCTACGAGTGGGCCTTTCATGATCATCTACCCATCTTTATATGGTCCTTCCTATCTAAGCACTTTTTTTGGCCCGGAGTTAGTGACATGCTGTTGGATCATACTGAACAGGAATATGGTGTTTTTCAGGGCAGTGTTGTGTTTTAAATGTCACACTCTTTGCCAAAGCCGTAATTAGTATCATGCCTACAGTAATGAGTGCTGCACAATGCTCTTTATTTGTGGACGATTTTGCAGTTTTGTGTTCCTTCTTCAGTACTGCAATAGCAACTGACCAGTTGCAACTTACAGTGAAGATGTTGGAGGAGAGTTCTGCAAAGATTGGTTTTACGTTTTCTGCAGATAGTTGTGTGTGTGTGTGTGTGTGTGTGTGTGTGTGTGTGTGTGTGTGTGTGTGTGTGTGTTAATTTTAATTTATCAGACTTGCATATGGAGGACACAACTCTACTTTTTAGACTCTATGAGGTTTCTGGGCCTCGTTTTCTATTATAATCTGTTGATATTACCACATCTAAAGCACGCAAAGCCCAAGGGCTCAGATGGCAGCGAATGTCTCGCGGGGTGGACAGGGGCCAACTGGGCTATAGGTGCACAGTATACAGCTTAGTGAGACGTTACATGAAGACCCTAGATGCTATCCACAGTGCACAGACCAGAGTGGCCACAGGTGCTTACAGGACCATATCCCGCATCCAGTATATGTGCTGAGGTTTGGTACCTGACACTTTCCATCTAGCGGCAACAGCTCATCGTGCGT
Source organism: Schistocerca gregaria (assembly GCF_023897955.1). Lineage (NCBI taxonomy): Eukaryota > Metazoa > Arthropoda > Insecta > Orthoptera > Acrididae > Schistocerca > Schistocerca gregaria. The sequence goes on from NC_064921.1 coordinate 165,490,090, forward strand.
CAAGCATATAAGTTTCTCACTGCACCAAATTCACCACCGTCTCCAACTGTGTTTGTCCAGCAGTTGTCTACGAGCAATGAGGCCATTTGCATTCTGTGTGAAGCGTGAAGTGCAGTCCCGCGGGGTGGGGCATATACAGGCTCAAATCCATGGTTTTAACGGATACCACCCTGATTACTGCAGAGGCCCAGAGTAATTATAGATTTAGTGCAGTACAGAAGAGACTGCACACCGACTTATGTTTTTACTATGATATTTTCCAAAGTTTTAACTGAACACCAGAACTTTGTAGCTGTATCTACAAATGGGTCTAAACATGGAGATTCCGTTGACTGCTCTGTTATTTTCTCTGACAGAATCCACAAGATTCGATTGCCTCCAGTCCTCACTCTCTTCGATACCGAATTATTCGTGATCTTGAGGGCGCTGGGGGAGGTGAGATGTGTCGTGCTTCCGAAATTACTCGTCTGTTCTGACACCCTTGTCCATTTACAAAGCCTGGGGAAGGAATTGTCTTTCTGCTGGGTATCAAGAGAAATTAAAGGGAAGATGGTGTGTCGTGATCCTCACTTAGTTCAGTGTGCTGTCCCCCTACATGCTATCAGCTCGCTGTTGAGGTACCGAGTCATATGTTGATGGGAAGAAGAGTGGCTGGAAGTGACAGAGAATATACTGCGTGTGGTAAGGTTCATAACAAGATCATAGTGCACCACCTTCCAGTCATGCAGACAGGATGAGCTCCTTCTTCCTCATCTTCACGTAGGCCACAACCCTATAACCCATGCCTCGTCCCTCAAGAGAGAGGGTCCGCCAATGCGTGGTTCTTGTGCTGTCCAGATCACTGAGAGCCACGTTCCACTAGGCTGTGTTTTAATTTCAGACCAGAGGGCATCGGCAGATTTGCTGGCAGATCTGCTCTCTATTTTAAGTGACATTCAAATAAATGTGGTTTGAGTTTTAAGGTTTTCTGACATGACCAGCTTGTTTCCTAAGATTTTAGGGATACGTTCTTAATGTATCAACGGCAGTCCAACATCGGGATAGTGTCACATCCAAATTTTTTTCAAATTTGAACATTGCTCGACAAACTGGCCGAATGGAGACCCACAATAGGCCCCTTTCAGACTCTGTCAGGTGCTTAAAGCGGCGTCTAACACATTAAGGACATCTCAATGTACTGCAATGTGACCCATCAACATCTGGTACTGTTCATATCATTTATATAACCCTTCCAAATCCAGTGTCAACATTGAACTCGAACGACACTAATAAACTTTGGTGCATGTTCTATCTGTCAAAGAGAACTGCAACTCTGGGATCTCTGATGACGAGTATACGTGAACACTCACGAGCCAAAACATTATGACCACTTGCTTAATAGCTTGTTTGATGTCTTTGGAACGAGATACATCACTGATTCTGCATACCAGGAATCAGACAGTTTGTTGGTAAGTTTGTGGAAGTATGTGGCGTTAGATGTCTACGCACAGGTCATGTATTTCACGTAAATAACGGGCCGCTGGTTTGTGTAGTGATGATGGCGGCCGATAGCGACCCAGATAAGTTCCATAGGATTTACATCAGGCGAATTTGGAAGACGAGACATCTACGTGAGTTCACTCTAATGCTACTCAAACCACTGTAGCACGGTTCTGATTCCGACACGGACAGTTATACTGCTGAAAGATGACATGGCCGTCGGGGGAGGACATCAAGAATGAAGGTGTGCAGGTGTTTCGCAGCTGTTAGCGTGTCTTCGATTACTACGAAAGGTCCCACGGAAGCGCAGGAGAATGTCTTCCAAGGCATAACACTGCTCCTACCAGCCTGCGTCCATGGCGCGCTGCATGTTTCGAGCAGCCGTTCACCTCAATGACGACATTTGTGGAGACGACCAACGACCTACATGCAGTGTCGCACGGTTCTAGTGATCGACGGTCGAATCCCAATGGTCCCGTGTCCACTGCAGTCGTAATTGACAACGTCGTTGGGTCGACATGTAAACACGTAGGGGTGGTCTGCTGCGGAGCTCCAGCATTGTGCTCTTTCGGCAGATATGCCACAGTTCACCATCTGTCCTACTTTACAGAACAGACAAGCCTCCGAACCCCACGTTCCGTGAAGAGTCGTGGACGCCCAACCATTTAGCACCTAGTGGTAATTTCGCTGTCCTACCTCTTTCCGTAGATGCTCACGATATTAGCACTTGAACATCCGACCAGCTTCGCCGTTGGCGAGATACTCGTTCACAGGCTCTGCGTAATAATAACCTACCCTTTGTCAAAGTTGCTTATCTCAATGGATTTCTGCAGTTGCAGCCCATATCTTGGCTTAGGTGATCCTCCGTCCGTGTCTGCTGCGCTAACATACTTTTGTTACCACGTCACGTGCACACAACGCCAACATGTGGCATATACCGTCACGGTGAGCCGTAATCCCAATTTTTAGGCTTATCAGTGTACGTATGACGGTAGATTGACATTTGGCCATGTCTTTAGTGCTTCTCTTTTTTTGTCTTTGTTGTCGTCGTTGTTGTTGTTGTGGTCTTCAGTCCTGAGACTGGTTTGATGAAGCTCTCCATGCTACTCTATCCTGTGCAAGCTTCTTCATCTCCCAGTACCTACTGCAGCCTACATCCTTCTGAATCTGCTTAGTGTATTCATCTCTTGGTCTCCCTCTACGATTTTTACCCTCCACGCTGCCCTCCAATGCTAAATTGGTGATCCCTTGATGCCTCAGAACATGCCCTACCAAACGATCCCTTCTTCTAGTCGAGTTGTGCCACAAACTCCTCTTCTCCCCAATTCTATTCAATACATCCTCATTACTTATGTGATCTACCCATCTAATCTTCAGCATTCTTCTGTAGCATCACATTTCGAAGGCTTCTATTCTCTTCTTGTCCAAACTATGTATCATGCACGTTTCACTTCCATACATGGCTACACTCCATAAAAATACTTTAAGAAACGACTTCCTGACACATAAATCTGTACTCGATGTTAACAAATTTCTCTTCTTCAGAAACGCTTTCCTTGCCATTGCCAATCTACATTTTATATCCTCTCTACGTCGACCATAATCAGTAATTTTGCTCCCCAAATAGCAAAACTCCTTTACTACTTTAAATGCCTCATTTCCTAATCTAATTCCCTCAGCATCAGCCGACTTAATTCGGCTACATTCCATGATCCTCGTTTTGCTTTTGTTGATGTTCATCTTATATCGTCCTTTCAAGACACTGTCCATTCCGTTCAATTGCTCTTCCAAATCCTTTGCTGTTTCTGACAGAATCACAATGTCATCAGCGAACCTCATAGTTTTTAATTCTTCCCAATGGATTTTAATACCTCTTCCAAATTTTTCTTTTGTTTCCTTTACTTCTTGCTCAATATACAGATTGAATGGCATCGGGGAGAGGCTACAACCCTGTCTCACTCCCTTCCAAGCCGCTGCTTCCCTTTCATGCCCCTCGACTCTTATAACTGCCATCTGGTTTCTGTACAAATTGTAAATAGCCTTTCGCTCCCTGTATTTTACCCCTGCCACCTTCAGAATTTGAAAGAGAGTATTCCAATCAACATTGTCAAAAGCTTTCTCTAAGTCTACAAATGCTAGAAACGTAGGTTTGCCTTTTCTTAATCTACCTTCTAAGATAAGTCGTAGAGTAAGTATTGCCTCACGTGCTCCAACATTTCTACGAAATCCAAACTAATCTTCCCCGAGGTCAGCTTCTACCAGTTTTCCCATTCGTCTGTAAAGAATTCGGGTTAGTATGTTGCAGCTTTGACTTATTAAACTGATAGTTCGGTAATTTTCACATCTGTCAACACATGCTTTCTTTGGGATTGGAATAGTTATATTCTTCTTGTAGTCTCTGGGTATTTCGCCTGTCTCATACATCTTGCTCACCAGATGGTAGAGTTTTGTCAGGACTGGCTCTCCCAAGGCCGTCAGTAGTTCCAATGGAATGTTGTCTACTCCCGGGGCCTTGCTTCGACTCAGGTCTTTCGGTGCTCTGTCAAACTCTTCACCCAGTATCATATCTCCCATTTCATCTTCATCTACATTCTCTTCCATTTCCATAATATTGTCCTCAAGAACATCGCCCTTGTATAGACCCTCTATATACTCCTTCCACCTTTCTGCTTTCCCTTCTTTGCTTAGAACTAGGTTTCCATCTGAGCTCTTGACGTCATTTTTGAGACTTTTGTATTCCTTTTTGCCTTCTTCATTTACTGCGTTTTTATATTTTCTCCTTTCATCAATTAAATTCAATATTTCTCCTATTACCCAAGGATTTCTACTAGCCCGTGTCTTTTTACCTACTTGATCCTCTGCTGCCTTCACTACTTCATCCCTCAGAGCGACCTATTTGTCTTCTACTGTATTTCTTTCCCCCATTCCTGTCAATTGTTCCCTTATGCTCTCCCTGAAACTCTGTACAACCTTTGGTTTAGTCAGGTTATCCAGATTCCATCTCCTTAAATTGTCACCTTTTTGCAGTTTCTTCAGTTTTAATTACAGTCCATAACCAATAGATTGTGGTCAGAGTCCACATTTGCCCCTGAAAATGTCTTACAATTTAAAACCTGGTTCCTAAATCTCTGTCTTACCATTACATAATCTATCTGATACCTTCAAGTATCTCCAGGATTCTTCCATGTATACAACCTTCTTTTATGATCCTCGAACTAAGTGTTAGCTATGATTAAGTTATGCTCTGTGCAAAATTCTACCAGGCGGCTTCCTCTTTCATTTCTTACCCCTAATCCATATTCACCTACTATGTTTCCTTCTCTCCCTTTCCTTACTCTTGAATTCCAGTCACCTATGACGATCAAATTTTCGTCTCCCTTCACTACCTGAATAATTTCTTTTATCTCATCATTCATTTCATCAATATCTTCATCATCTGCAGCGCCAGTTGGCATATAAACTTGTACTACTGTAGTAGCATGGGCTTCGTGTCTATCTTGGCCACAATAATGCGTTCACTATGCTGTTTGTAGTAGCTTACCCGCACTATTATTTTTTTATTCATTGTACGTTAATGCCATCTGTATCGCTGAGGCACGCAAGCCTCCCCACCAACGGCAAGGTCCATGGTTCATGTGTGTGTGTGTGTGTGTGTGTGTGTGTGTGTGTGTGTGTGTGTGTGTGTGTGTGTTTGTGTATTCAGGTGGCGTATATTCGGAACATCAGTATAATAATTACAAAAATTTTAGTTAAGTGATTTGTAATTACAAAACAAATTATATCATTGTCATCCACAGCAAATGATGAAAATAGTTATGTTTCTGGATAACCTTTCGTTACAATATTGCGCCTATTTATGTAAAAATAATTTTTTTGTACTTTGCCTGCATTAATTACAACTAAAAGAAAGCTAAATTGTAGTACAAGTTCGAGCTGCAGCACACAGATCATGAACCTTCCACATCTTCCTAAAAACCTATCCGATCGATTGTGCCACGGCATTCTTTAGTAATCCATCCGATCTAGCATATTTTGTTAGAGTGCCCATTTTGTACTGCAGCTGGTTTCATCTATGCTTCTTCAGCCACAAAGAGAAAACATCACATTCTGCGATAGAAGAGAGTGAAAAAAAAGTAGTACTTCATGGTCGAAAAGTTTTCTTATCCATAACTTAGCGTCTTCTCCATCTTTACTTGGTGCACACAGGCAGTAACAGAGTTACAAAATCTGTAAATCAGTTGACGTGACTGCACAGTAAGGTGTCAAACAGGTGAGACGAGGACAGTTTTGGTTCAGTCCGAGGCTATTAGAGAGTTGATTCTACCTGCTACCTGCCAGCATGACTGTTTTTTGGAGGACTCCCACACCCATCTGGTCGAAAGTTGGTCTTGGGTTACTACACTTTATTCAAACAGTGAACAGATTTTGCTTTCAAAACGTATTTATTCGATTTTAACTACACCATAGAACATTAAAAAATAGAAGAGACGAAGATAATGGAATACATCCACTAATATGATAACATGCAAAGCTTCGTAGGCAAAAAAATGGAACACCTGGAACACCCTGTTTTATTTATATATTTTTAGTCTGAGTATGTAGCATCTTTTTGCTGGATATTTTCGGGGTTTACCAACAGGGTACTTCTCAGCCGTTGTGGTTTTTTTCTATGTCAGAGTATTAATCTCTAGTGGCAGCGTAACATGTAACATTATACACACATGAACAAAAATACATTTTATGAATATTTTGTTGCTTTATTTTCTGACTCGTAGCATGCACTCATGCGAGGAGGTACACAAGAACGTCGTTTAATCTGGATTTCCGGTTTATCGGGATTCATTTTTTGTTTCCTTTTCCTTTTAATAATGCCACATACGGAGATAATGCCGCAGATGGAAAAACTAATGATTTACCTAGAACGTCAGTCGGCAACAACTACAGCTGAACTGATGTTGGCCGCATCTCGTGGTCGTACAGTAGCGTTCTCGCTTCCCACGCCTGGGTTCCCGGGTTCGATTCCCGGTGGGGCCAGGGATTTTCTCTGCCTCGTGATGGCTGGGTGTTCTGTGATGTCCTTAGGTTAGTTAGGTTTAAGTAGTTCTAAGTTCTAGGGGACTGATGACCATAGATGTTAAGTCCCATAGTGCTCAGACCCATTTGAACCATTTTTTGAACTGATGTTACTGAAACGCGTACGCGATCACGCTGCTCTCAAACGCCACACAAGTTTGAGACGAAAGAAACTTACACACTATGTTAGTAAATAAACGTGAGTAGTCCGCAGTAGCTGTAAATTTAAGTGGCAAAAAGATGTTTCTTGCTAGTGGCAAAATAAAAGGTTTTTATATTGTAGTACCTGTTAGAGTTTTTACATTTAGTAGAATATTTTCGGATTCTCGGTAATCCGCTTTCCATCCGGCTCCATCTAGTCCGGATAAACGAGGTTCTTACGTAGTTTCAGATAATTAACTAAAAAAAGTGGCATCCGGAGACATATTAATAATGTAAACAGACGTACTTTGCAGACTTTAATGAAATATGTCAACGCTTCGTGTATGAAACATACCTCCAAAAACTGCTGCCGGCTGTTGTGGCCGAGCGGTTCTAGGCGCTTCAGTCCGGAACCGCGCGACTGCTACGGTCGCAGGTTCGAATACTGCCTCGGGTGTGGATGTGTGTGATGTCCTTAGGTTAGTGAGTGCTCAGAGCCATTTGAACCATTTGGAAAACTACTGAATGGGTAACTATCTAACCTGTAAGATACAACACGCTTCGTGTACTTCGTACCAAATTTAGTCATCGTGGCGCGACACATCTCAAACTCAGAATCAGCTATGTAGTAAATAGCAGATTGAAAATCTTACCTCACCTCCCCCTCCCCCCCCCCCCCCCCTTCTGGTAAATTTATTGGGACCCCCCATTTCTACCGCAACGATAACCGTAAACGATACAATTTTTAAGTTATCGCAGTAATAAAGAAGTAGATCTACGTCTCCACAGATTGTGTGCGGCGGATGTCCTCTTAACTGCTACTGCAGAGACGGCGTGGGATTTGGCAGTCCTTGACCTGCTGAGATCATTCTAGCTTGAGAAGAGAGCGCAAGAGGTGATGAATTGTACAGGGCTGCGTCCGCTGTTTGCAGAGGCCATGCAAAGTGCAGTACAGGAAATGAGCGCTGCGGAAGACGTCTGCAAATCCGGCCCTTGCATCCTGTCGCTTTCCTCTCGCTGTCAGTGGCCCTCAGGCAGCCGGGCCTCACGAGAGCATTAGAGAGCACTCCCGACTCCAGAATTACTCACATTTATGGAAGGTCACTACGAAATGTAGCTGTCTTAGCACCTCGAAGTGTCGGGTTTCTTCTAGCTTGTTGCATGTTACCCATCCGCTGTGAATCTCAGGAGCTTCCAGCTTTAGGACTGGAGAAAACGTGAGAACAGGAGCAGTCAATAAATTTTGCTATTTGGGCAACAAAATAAACAGAATAGTTTGAAGTAGAGAGATCATAAAATGTAGACTGGCAGTAGCAAGAAAAACTCTTCAGAAAAGGAGAAATTTGTTAACATACAATGTGTATTTAAGAGTTAGAAAGTCTTACCTCAGGGTATTTGTCTGGAATCTCGTGAGGAAAAGAGATATGATCGACAAACCGTTCGAACAGTAAGAAAACCGAAGCTTTGGAAATACGATGTTGCAGAAAAATGCTGAAGATTGTCTGGGTGGGTAGGATGACTGCTGAGAAAGTACTAAATCGAATCGGAGAGGAACGAAATTTTTTGAGACATATTGAGCAAACGGAGGGATCAGTCTATAGGACACGTCTTGAGGCATCAAGAAATCGTAAACTGGTAGTGGAGGGAAGAGTGGGAGGTAAAAATTGCAGAGGGAGTCCAAGACTTGAATACAGTAAACAAGTTCAGACGGATTTAAGTGCCAGTAGTTAGACAGATACGAAGGATCTTGCACGGATTAAACTACTGCGAAGAGCTGCATTAAAACAGACTTCGGACTGAAGACCACAACAAAAAAGTAACTACACGGATACTGTCTTGAAAAGTGGTTGTGAGATAAACCTAAATAAAAGTGAAACTAGGGTAATTGAATATAATCGAGTTAAAGCGGACTGTGATGAGGGAATTACATTAGTAAAAGATGCACTAAAACTAGAAGATGCGTTTTCCTATTTGGGCGGCAAAGGAAGTGATAAAAGGCAAAAGTAGAGAGAATATCATATGTAGACTGGCAACAGCGAGAAACCACTTCCGAAAAAGAAAAATCTGTTAACATTGAGTATAAGTTAAACATTAGGAAGTTTTTCTGAAGGTTGTGCCTGGAGTCTAGCTTTGTACATAAATGTAATGTGAACGATAAACAGTTCAGACATGAAACCATAGAAATTTCTAAAACTTTGAAGGTAAGTTGGGTAGCTCGAATAATTAATCTGGAGGTGCTGAATGAGACTGAGAGAAAATGTAAACGAATTGTCAGTTTGATGACGGAGGGAAATGTGGAGATTAAAAATTATAGTGGGAGACCAAGGCTTAAATACAGTATGCAGGTTCAGATGGATGTAAGTTTCTGTAGTTATCCACAGTTGAAGAAGCTTGGGCAGAATAGACTAGCATGGAGAGTGCATCAGAGCAATCTTTGGACTGAAGAATGCAACAACAACAAAGATGGAATGTCTTTCTTGGTTATGCCAAGGATATTTCTTTGTGGCTGTTGAGTTTCAACCGTAGTAATATTTTCTGTGTCAATCCTATGTTTGGATTCCATGGCTAAATTGTAATCAACAACAACAACAAGGACTGGAATATCTTTCTTGGTGGTGCCAATTTCTTCGTGACTGGAGGTGAGTCTCATGTGTAACAATACTTTCCTGTGTCAATAATAAAGTTTGGGCTCCATGCTAAACTGTAGTTAACTTTTTGCTCACGGTCCATGAGGCTGGTTAGATGCAGCTCCTCATTCCTTTACCTTGCCATCTATCTTCTTCAATCCAACGAGACTGTCGCATTCTACATCATCGAATATCTGTCTTATACACTCATATGCAAGCCTATCCCTGCAATACTTTCCTTACACCGTTGCTAGAACTACTACTTTCAGACACGACTCGTGTTGTAGAACACTATCTGATAAAAAGTGTATGGACACCCATTAGTGGATATTAACATGAGATGTGTCCACCCTTCTCTTTTATGACAGCTTTGGCTCTGCTGGCGACACTTCAGTAAGGTGCACGAGCATGTATGAAGGAATGGCAGCCCATCTTCCTCATGAGACGAAACCAGAGAAGGTAGTGGATGCAGGGGTGTAGAGCTAAGTTGACGTTCTAGCTCATCCCAAAGGTATTCCATTGCGTTCACATCGGGAGTCTTGGAAGGAAAGTTCATTGCCGGAATGGCATTGTCCACAAACCATTGTCTCATAGATGCTGCTTTATGACAGGCTGCATTGAGTTGCTGTTACTCCACTGTCGCAGTACACAATGCAGTAAAATGTGTTCATATCCTTTCGCATTTTGCGTTTTCTTAAACGCAATAAGGGCTCCACCACCTAACCACGAAAGACACCCCCATACAATTCACCGAAACCAAACCCTTCCATCGGTGTGATCCATCAGTCCCAATCAATCGTTTCCAGTCATCCACTGTCCAACTGTCGATCTTCACACCACATCAATCATAATTTAGCACTGACTGCAGAGACGTGTGGATTATGAGGAGCTCCTCGATCATTACACTGCGTTCTTCTTAACTCCCTACATACAGTCTCTGAGCTGCTTGGACTGCTGATAGCACTACGGATCTCACGAGTGATTCCTTCTGCTGATTTCATTAATTTTTTACAACCATCCTTCGCAATGTTCGACGGTCCCTGTCCCCCTGTACATAAGGTCTACATGGTCTTGATTTAGCAATGGTTGGCTTTTGCATTTTCATTTCACTGTTACATCATGAACAGTCGACTTTGGCAGCTTTAAAACGGTTCAAATATCCCTGACAGATTTGTTACCCAGGTGACATGCAACGAATAATCCACATTCGATGTCAATCTGCTCCTCTGACCAGTGCATTCTGCTGTTACTATCTCTCTCTGATCTTCTTTTAGACTGGTGGCCTTTCGTGACGTCTAGCGGTCAATTGCGTATTACATAGGGATATATAGACATTTCTCATCAGGTACCGTGTGCGCCCAACCATTCTATCACATTATGTTCTTTATTAGAAATATTTTCCCATTGGCTCGTCGAAGAACGTCTTCGTGATTCACTCGACCAGTATACGAGGGTTCTTCGGAAAGTAACGACCGATCGGTCGCGAAATGGAAACCACAGTGAAAATCCGATGAAGTTTTGCACAGGTGTGTTGGGCATAGTCTCTAGTGTGCCTGTCGATCGCATAACATCGTTCTTTTTAGTTCTGAGCACACAGGGAGCACGTAAAGATACCTAGATAGACAGTGTCTCCCGCCAAGTACGAGGACCTGGTGAGAAATTTCGCCTGAAACTATGCAGCCAACATTATGTAACTGTCGTGCGTTTTCTTCTTCAAGTCAATTCTCAGCCGCATTCAGCAGGGGCAATGAAGATGCCCCTGCATCGTTTTCAGTTGGAAATATTTGATTACCCACAATACAGTCCGCAATTGTCTCTCTCTGAGTTTCATCTCTGCTCACATGAACCGCTAGCTATGAAGACAACATTTTGGCACAGGCAACGAGCTGTAGGCCAGCGTAGAGAATTGGCGGAAAACACTGGCGGCTGCCTTCCATAACGAGAATATTGGAGAGTCGATACAACGCTACGACAAACGTCTAAGTCGGATCGGCGACTATGGAGATAAGTATCTGGAAGTTGTAGCTAACTGTTGCAAATAAAACAGTTTTGATTTTCACTGTGGTTTCGATTTCGCGACCGAACGTTCCTAAATTTCCGAATAACCCTCGTACAACAGTCCCTTCTAAAATCACATTTCAAAGAATTCTAAAGTTTTTATTTGGCTTCTCAGTTGTCCACGTTTCGTACACATACAATGCTGTGCTCCAAACATAGCTCTGAATTAAATTTTTTCTGATGTCCTGGTTTATGCTCCTGAGTGTTACATCTACTTTTTTTTTTTTATAAAAACCACTTTCGCTTTGCTCAGTCCTTGCTCCTGCGTCTTTCCTGCTTCTTCTTTCTTTATCTGTTCTACTTCTGAGGTAGAAAAGTTTCTCCAACTCTTCAAGAGTCTCTTTTACAAGGCTAGGAACTACATTTTTAAATATACTCCTGTACTTATTTTTACTTTAACAGTGGATTTCGGTCACACTCCGATCATCCTCGGGCCGTAAAAGACGCACATACCTGAGCATTCCACAATTGCAATAGCTATTCAAATTCTTAAACTTGTAATATTCCTCTCCAACCAGTTGGCAACAAAGCTAAACATAAAACAAAGTAAGTGCATTTTCAGTATAAATAATCACCATTCTTTCACTACTTAATTATCACTTGGAAGAAATATTTACTCTCCTCGTTGTCTAAGGTTCGTTTTCTTACGTGATGACTGAACCACACTTCTTCGTCTTTTTTTTCATTTATTAACATCAGATCAGCTGTTTACGACACACCTTCTACAGATAAGTGAGATAAATAACAAACATATTCAGGCGAGTGCCGTAGTATCTTTTAAGCAGTAAGTTAATGATAGACTGGTTGGTGTAGTGTCTTGCAGGTCGAAAGCTAAACACTGACAGACGGAGTTGGCGCGCAAGGCCCATATTTATAACCTCGCATGTTCCTTGAGAATTTTTACGAAACGGAAATTTTTAATTGGAGTTACTTCATAATGAGCACATTAATTTTGACAAAAGCATACATTTTTAGGTACCTAAGAATCAGGCTTACAAGAATATAGGTTTGTTTATTCAAATCTTTTTCAATTTCACAAAGGAATTTTCTAGAATGGAAAATTTTTTACCATCAGTAACTTTTCAAACAAGTTATTTTTGGAAAAAGAAAGTTGTTCTTTCAGAAATGAAGAAGAGGAGGTATCAACTGATAGGCTAATAGAAATAGCTATGACCTGTGTATAACTTTTAGGCAATATATTCCTTGTAGGTACCGCAACTTTTATTATATTTCTTTAAGTAAAATGTTTTTAAGAAAACTAACAACACTTTTACAGTCGGGAGGCCGATAACTAATACTGAATACCAAAATTAAATCTGAAACATCTTAAATAAAATTTCTACAACTGATGGAACGTACTGATCACACGTTACGTGTTTAATAGACAGTATAAAAAATAAAGTGTGTCTGGATCATTAGTTTCCACTTTTGTTTTTAATTATTACTTTTATTTTAAAATAAATTCTGTGATGACGAACCTTTATTACTGCACAGGGTGAACATTATAAAACCGACAAACTGCAGGGATCGATTCCTGACTGCAAATGGAGGAAAAAAGTCCTATGAACGTGTGTTCGGAAATGCATCGTTGCCACGGTAGATGAAAGTTCCTCTGAACACGTGCCGTTTGTTCCTCGTGTGTTGCGAGCTGTGTGGTTGACGCAGCGTAGTGTAAGCGGCAAAATGGTCCGGTGTCCATGTCGGGAACAAACCGAGATGGTGTTTGTGTACGGTCAAGCAGGTGGAAACGAACTTTTCATTCGTCAGTGCCAACTACCGGTGACGATGATGCATTTCGGACAAATGTTCATACGACCTTTTCCCCTCCATTCCCAGTTAGGTTGGTTGTTGGTTTTATTAATATTCACCCTGTATTTTAAACATACGTGATGTAGTTGAATGCTTTTATGAGTTTCAAAGCATGCTGAATGAAATAATGACTTACATGTCACTATATGTATTACATAATTCAGATATAAATTAGTATTGAGAGCTTTTCCAAACATTTGTACAGTCTAGCACAATAATGGAAATTTATCAACCCCCTCCCCACCAACGGGCCTTCCCACGCAATTACATTTCAAACTTCTAAACTCCAGTATAAAACCTGACATCATAATCATGTTCTTCTGTCTTCCAATGGCAGTAACTATCATTCGAACTGAAGTTATTACCACACTTGTAACAACACTAGTGCCTTCTCTATTACTACTCTTCCAAGCGCGTTGACAGCTTACATCAGATGACAGAAGAACATGACTGCAATGCCACAAGTTACACTAAAATTGGAGCCTTTCAAGATTTTGATCAGCTGCTACAAATGTGGAAGACAGTTAAATACGTTTCTAAGGTCCGAGGGTAGTCAGAACGCGACCGAAGTAGCGTGTAAAAATAAAGATATTTCAACTGTGCACTACATGATGCGGTTACTGATGTTGAAGCAAATCTTCCAGCACCGTCTACGCTAAATATAAGTTTAACATTTAGCCATACAGCGTGCAAATTTCCTACACACAACGTTACCTTTGGTTTCCTTCTGTTTGTGTCCGCATTTCAGCAGTTAGCTAGCCCATGCTCCATTTCATTAAGCATTCAACTCAGTTCCTGTAGAGTAATTTTTTTTAACAGTTCTCGTGGAGAATATCGACGACCGCGAAAAAATATTTTAAAACTGAATTAAGGACAGTCTCAATTGCAAATAAAATATTTATTGACAATAGTAACCTGTTTCAGTCAAAATGTGAAATGGGTAACCATTGCCAATAAAAATTTTATGGCGTTTAGGCTGTCCTTAATTCAGTTTTAAAATCAATTCCTGTTCACTTTCGTTGACCACTGTTAACGTCGTAAGCGAGCCATACCACGCCGATTTTCTGTCGATAACAAACAACTCTGAGATGAAAATGGCCTTTTACCTCTCGCATTGGCTCTCCTGCATAAAATTAAATATCAGTGCTGAAACTAAGCAACCCATCACAACACCTATTCTGAATTTGGCGCCTTGTACCACTCCTTTCGTGGTGACTACTCCAGTCTGTTGCTCATTCACCAATGTCCAAGTACACGGAATGGGTTCTCGGGGTATGAGTTGCGCGAAACTTTAATAATACAACCCAGTAACTTGTCCAAGACGGTGATGGTTTCATCAAGAAAAGGAGTGCCCCAATGAAATGTGATGGGAGTGTTCTTGTTGTCTACATACGAGGGTCAATCAAAAAAGCCTTCAGTTTTTTTTTTAATTTGCCAAGAATCAAAATGCAACTACGTAGGTTTTAACCACAACATTGACGATTAATTTTCAATATAACCTCCGTCCATTTCCATAGTTTTGGTCAATCTTTTAACAAGGGCATATAAGGCCATGTAACATAGTGTGGTAAAACGCACGGCCCTGTTTCTGAAGCTATTGGCGACGGACGTTTTCACGGCCTCTCCATCTACAAAGTGAATTTCACAATGATCTGCTTGAACAGACAAAAGTCTGATGGTATCAGGTCAGGTCTGTATGACGGATGACGGAAGACTCCCCATCCACTTTTCACATTTTTTTCGGTAGTGTGATGACTGGTGTGTATTCTTGCGTTGTCATGCAGAAGAACATCCGCCATAGCTTTTGTTAAGCAAACTCGCCGAAGACGGGCTTTAAACTGTTTGAGGGTTATTACGCACTGGACAGAATTTACTGTGCATGACACCTCAGAAAAGTTAACCATGATCTCACTCTGTGCCTCGAAGAATACTGTAGCCAGAACTTCCCTGCTTTTTCTTCTTCGGTGAGTTAGTGTGATGTCATTCCATTGACTGCCTCTTTGATTCTGGTTCAAGAAAATGAACACATGTTCGTCTCGTCAAAACTTTTTCCAGAAACTCGTCTCCGTCCAAACACAAGCACTGTAAGAATTGGGAGGCAATTGTTTTTGTTGTCTCTCTTTATTCTGTTCGGTTAACGTTCTTGGTACGCAAGTTGCACAAACCTTTGAATATCCCAGTTGTTGAATAATCTTCATCAGACTGCCTTTACTGAGCGAGGTTACGCGACACAAACCATCTACAGTTAACCGCCGTCACCACGAATGATGTCATCGACTCACTGAACGTAGCGTGGAGTCACTGCAGTAACCGGTCTGCCGTTCCGCGTTTTGTCAATCAACGGTGTTTTTGCCCTTCAGCTGCGCTACAACGTTGAATCCATCGTTTAACAGTGCTGGAAATCACTGTTGCATCGCCGTAGACATTTTTCAATCTTTCATGGACGCGAATGGGCGTTTGGCCTCCTGCATTCTGTCTAATACGATCATCGATGTCGGCCGTTTTGCAAGCGACTGCAGTACTAGCATCTGTTGACGCATAAAGTTACTACTGCAATGAATTGGAGAAGAAGCTTTACGGAATAGTGCCAAATTAAAATTTTTCGCTTGAGAAACTTTATTTGACGGGAAAAAATAGGAAGTATTACTTTTTGAGTGGTCTTCGTATATGAGCAATCTGACGAATAGTGTGAGCAGCAATTCGCAAGTGCTTACTGATGGCGCCGTAGGGTACCGTAGGAAGTGTCGTCTTTGAATGACTATAGGAGGATGTAGCCGTGGTCTAGGGGACAGCCGGCACGGTAGCTCAGCGTGTTCGGTCAGAGAGCTGGTTGGCCTCTGTAATAAAAAAAAACTGAGTGAAACGATCAACAAACGAACTTAACCGGATGTCATGTGACGTCCGCAACGAACAAATACAACGATCATCAATGAACAAATTGGAGAGAGGAAAAAAAAGGGGGTAGCGTCATTGATTTATAATCAAAAACGTCTTCTGTTCCGGGTTCGATCCCCGCCACTGCCTAAATTTTGATAAATAATAAGCATTGGCGGCCGAAGACTTCCGGCATAAGAAGTCAGCCTCATTCTGCCAACGGCCTTGTCAAAGAGGGCGGAGGAGCGGATAGAGGTTCAGGGCACTCTCTTGTCCTAGGGGTGGGAAATTGCCTCTAAGGCGGAAGAATCAGCAAGATCAACGACATGAGGATGCATAAGGCAATGGAAGCCACTGCATTAAAGACACGTGACGTGTATCCACAGGACATGTGGCCTGTAGTTGAAGAAGTGTCATGATGATCTCTCCATTGGCAAAAGATTCCGGAATAGTCCCCCATTCGGATCTCCGGGAGGGGGCTGCCAAGGGGGAGGTCACCATGAGGAAAAGATTGAATAATCAACGAAAGGATAATGTTCTACGAGTCGGGGTGTGGAATGTCAGAAACTTGAACGTGGTAGGGAAACTAGAAAATCTGAAAAGGGAAATGCAAAGGCTCAATCTAGATATAGTAGGGGTCAGTGAAGTGAAGTGGAAGGAAGACAAGGATTTCTGGTCAGATGAGTATTGGGTAATATCGACAGCAGCAGAAAATGGTATAACAGGTGTAGGATTCGTTATGAATAGGAAGGTAGGGCAGAGGATGTGTTACTGTGAACAGTTCAGTGACCGGGTTGTTCTAATCAGAATCGACAGCAGACCAACACCGACAACGATAGTTCAGGTATACATGCCGACGTCGCAAGCTGAAGATGAACAGAAAGAGAAAGTGTATGAGGATATTGAAAGGATAATGCAGTATGTAAAGGGGGACGAAAATCTAATAGTCATGGGCGACTGGAATGCAGTTGTAGGGGAACGAGAAGAAGAAAAGGTTACAGGAGAATATGGGCTAGGGACAAGGAATGAAAGAGGAGAAAGACTAATTGAGTTCTGTAACACGTTTCAGATAGTAATAGCGAATACCCTGTTCAAGAATCACAAGAGGAGGAGGTATATTTGGAAAAGGCCGGGAGATACGGGAAGATTTCAATTAGACTACATCATGGTCAGACAGAGATCCCGAAATCAGATACTGGATTGTAAGGCGTACCCAGGAGCAGATATAGACTCAGATCACAATACAGTAGAGATGAAGAGTATGCTGAAGTTCAAAACATTAGTCAGGAAGAATCAATACGCAAAGATGTGGGATACGGAAGTTCTAAGGAATGACGAGATACGTTTGCAGTTCTGTAACGCTATAGATACAGCAATAAGGAACAGCGCAGTAGGCAACACAGTTGAAGAGGAATGGACGTCTCTAAAAAGGGCCATCACAGAAGTTGGGAAGGAAAACATAGGTACAAAGAAGGTAGCTGCAAAGAAACCATGGGTAACAGAAGAAATACTTCAGTTGATTGATGAAAGGAGGAAGTACAAACATGTTCCGGGAAAATCAGGAATACAGAAATACAAGTCGCCGAGGAATGAAATAGATAGGAAGTGCAGGGAAGCTAAGACGAAATGGCTGCAGGAAAAATGTGAAGACATCGAAAAAGATATGATTGTCGGAAGGACAGACTCAGCATACAGGAAAGTCAAAACAACCTTTGATGACATTAAAAGCAACGGTGGTAACATTAAGAGTGCAACGGGAATTCCACTGTTAAATGCAGAGGAGAGAGCAGATAGGTGGAAAGAATACATTTAAAGCCTCTATGAGGGTGAAGATTTGTCTCATGTGATAGAAGAAGAAACAGGAGTCGATTTAGAAGAGATAGGGGATCCAGTATTAGAATCGGAATTTAAAAGAGCTTTGGAGGACTTACGGTCAAATAAGGCAGAAGGGATAGATAACATTCCATCAGAATTTCTAAAATCATTAGGGGAAGTGGCAACAAAACGATTATACACGTTGGTGTGTAGAATATATGAGTCTGGCGACATACCATCTGACTTTCGGAAAAACATCATCCTCACAATTCCGAAGACGGCAAGAGCTGACAAGTGCGAGAATTATCGCACAATCAGCTTAACAGCACATGCATCGAAGCTGCTTACAAGAATAATATACAGAAGAATGGAAAAGAAAATTGAGAATGCGCTAGGTGACGATCAGTTTGGCTTTAGGAAAAGTAAAGGCACGAGAGAAGCAATTCTGACGTTACGGCTAATAATGGAAGCAAGGCTAAAGAAAAATCAAGACACGTTCATAGGATTTGTCGATCTGGAAAAAGCGTTCGAAAATATAAAACGGTGCAAGCTGTTCGAGATTCTGAAAAAAGTAGGGGTAAGCTATAGGGAGAGACGGGTCATATACAATATGTACAACAACCAAGAGGGAATAATAAGAGTGGACGATCAAGAACGAAGTGCTCGTATTAAGAAGGGTGTAAGACAAGGCTGTAGCCTTTCGCCCCTACTCTTCAATCTGTACATCGAGGAAGCAATGATGGAAATAAAAGAAGGTTCAGGAGTGGAATTAAAATACAAGGTGAAAGGATATCAATGATACGATTCGCTGATGATATTGCTATCCTGAGTGAAAGTGAAGAAGAATTAAATGATCTGCTGAACGGAATGAACAGTCTAATGAGTACACAGTATGGTTTGAGAGTAAATCGGAGAAAGACGAAGGTAATGAGAAGTAGTAGAAATGAGAACAGCGAGAAACTTGTTGTTGTTGTTGTTGTTGTTGTTGTCTTCAGTCCTGAGACTGGTTTGATGCAGCTCTCCATGCTACTCTATCCTGTGCAAGCTGCTTCATCTCCCAGTACCTACTGCAACCTACATCCTTCTGAATCTGCTTAGTGTACTCATCTCTCGGTCTCCCTCTACGATTTTTACCCTCCACGCTGCCCTCCAATGCTAAATTTGTGATCCCTTGGTGCCTCAAAACATGTCCTACCAACCGATCCCTTCTTCTAGTCAAGTTGTGCCACAAACTTCTCTTCTCCCCAATCCTATTCAATACCTCCTCATTAGTTACGTGATCTATCCACCTTATCTTCAGTATTCTTCTGTAGCAGCGAGAAACTTAACATCAGGATTGATGGTCACGTAGTCAATGAAGTTAAGGAATTCTGCTACCTAGGCAGTAAAAGAACCAATGACGGACGGAGCAAGGAGGACATCAAAAGCAGACTCGCTATGGCAAAAAAGGCATTTCTGGCCAAGAGAAGTCTACTAATATCAAATACCGGCCTTAATTTGAGGAAGAAATTTCTGAGGATGTACGTCTGGAGTACAGCATTGTATGGTAGTGAAACATGGACTGTGGGAAAACCGGAATAGAAGAGAATCGAAGCATTTGAGATGTGGTGCTATAGACGAATGTTGAAAATTAGGTGGACTGATAAGGTAAGTAATGAGGAGATTCTACGCAGAATCGGAGAGGAAAGGAATATGTGGAAAACTCTGATAAGGAGAAGGGACAGGATGATAGGACATCTGCTAAGTCATGAGGGAAAGACTTCCATGGTACTAGAGGGAGCTGTAGAGGGCAAAAACTGTAGAGGAAGGCAGATATTGGAATACGTCAAGCAAATAATTGAGGACGTAGGTTGCAAGCGCTACTCTGAGACGAAGAGGTTGTAAGTAGGCTGTTCAGATTTTTTTTATTGGTAACGCCACATAGAGCTCTGTATGAAAAAACACTGGCTGTGCTGTGTGCAGTCAGTGGCTGGTTGGCATTGTTGTAATACTCGCCATTGTAGTGTTGGGCGGCTGGCTGTTAACAGCGCGTCGCGTTGAGCAGTTGGAGGTGAGCCACCAGCGGTGGTGGACGTGGGGAGAGAGATGGCGGAGTTTTGAAATTTGTAAGAATTGGTGTCATGAACTGATATACATATTATGACTATAAAGGTAAATACATTATTTCTTCTCTATTAAAATCTTTCATTTGCTAACTGTGCCTATAGGTAGTTAGTGACTTCCGTAATTTGAATCTTTTAGTTAGCTGGCAGTAGTGGCGCTCGCTGTATTGCAGTAGTTCGAGTAACGAAGATTTTTGTGAGGTAAGTGATTTGTGAAACATATAGGTTAATGTTAGTCAGGGCCATTGTCTTGTAGGGATTATTGAAAGTCAGATTGCGTTGCGCTAAAAACTATTGTGTGTCAGTTTAAGCACAGTCGTGTATAATTTTGCTAAGGGGACGTTTCAAGGTTAGCACAGGAAAGGAATTCGTGGCGGTCCGCATCAAACCAGTCAGTAGACTGAAGAAAAAAAAAAAAAAAAAAAAAAAGGACGCAGTTTCTAAGCCGGCCGTGGTGGTCGAGCGGTTCTAGGCGCTACAGTCTGGAACTGCGGGACCGCTACGGTCGCAGGTTCGAATCCTGCCTCGGGCATGGATGTGTGTGATGTCCTTAGGTTAGTTAGGTTTAAGTAGTTCTAAGTTATAGGGGACTGATGACTTCAGAAGTTAAGTCCCGTAGTGCTCAGAACCATTTTGAACAGAATTTCCATTTGATGTAATGAGTAGCAGCTTCCTCTAAACGTGGAAAAAAGTAAGTTAATGTAGATGAGTAGGAAAAACAATCCTGCAGTGTTAGAGTTCATTATTAGTTGTGGCGTCCTGCTTCACAGTGTCATGTCTATTAAATAGCTAGGCGTTACGTTGCAAAACGGCATGAAATGGAACGAGCTCCTATGGCCGGTTGCACGGAGGGCGAATGGTCGACTCCGGTTTTTTGGAAGAATTCTGAGGAAGTATCGCTGATATGAAGGTGACCGCGCAAAAAAAGCACATATGCGGCTCATTCTTGAGCACTGATAGATTGTGTGGAAGTCCTTGGTATCTGCGACGGACTGCAGGACGATTGTACAGCCACCAACGTACAGCTGGCGTAAGGAATGGGATGATAAAATGAGAGATCAGGGCTTGTACGGAAGGATACAGACTGTCGTTTTTCTCTCGTGGAGCGAGAAAGGGAATGACTAGCAGTGGTGCAAGGTTGCCTGCACCATGTACCGTATGGTGACTTTCGGAGTATGTAGGTGGTTATAGGCTAGATTAAGAGAATAGATAAGCGTTCTGTTACTGTGGCTGATGCGATGCTGTCTAAGAATGAAAACAAAAATTATTCTGTTCCATATTTTCAAAAGCCTCCTCGATATCTTTTACTGTAGTGAATGTTTCCTTGAATTTTTTCCCCCTAAATTTGCCTTCTGTTGTTAATTGTAATGCTAACCTTACTGCTTACATGTTCACACTTCTGTTAAAAGCAAATTGGTCTTCCAACATGCTTTCAGTTTTCCCTTCCATTCTCAGATAACGTATGCTTGTGGGAATTTTTGTCACATACAGCGCGAGATTATTCGTGGTGAATTTTTACATCTATCAGCAATTGTTATTCCTGAAGTCTGTGAACTTAAAATCTGTTGCAAGTTCCAAAGTTATATAAATTTCATTCACGAACTTGCACAGTTCCCGCTTCTCCCTTAAGCCTGATGTTTAGCTGATATTTCATCAATATCTGGGCATTTACTCGGTCTGAGTTCAGGCATAAATTTCAGAAATATAGAAATAAGATCTAATTCCCCCTTGTGTTCTATTTTTGTTCTCTTTCCCCATGTGATTAACTACGAGAGCCGGTTCGCAGCTTGTAGGTAGGAAAGAATGTATCGTCTCCAGTAATACCGTGGCTGGTCAGGCTCTGAAGAATTACAAACTGCAAACGACTTCTTTTCTTTATTTAGCAGAAACATTCCCCCGCAGTCGGATCCTTAGCTCGAAATAGCTGACCTCATTCCTCAATGGCGGAAGCAATTTCCACGAGCTATGTTTTGTCAACAATTATCTGCTTTTCTTAGTGATTCACTATAGTATTTCCCGAAAAAAATATTGACAGTATCAGTTCAAAGTTACAGTTTACAAGTCAATATTACATTATCAGTTTGATATTTTTGTTATTCTGGACTAAATCTTAATCTAAATTTACAATATTCTTCATGTGAATACAGGCTTTCTCGGCGAATTTTATCGATGAAATCTTCTCGAGTTATGATCTTCAGACAGAGATGACGAGTAGGATACTCGTCGACAACATGAATTCACGACTCGCTTGATAAAGTGGGAAGATTTCCTCACTGTTTTTGACATTCATTCTGCGATATTATTTTAGTCCTTCAACTAATGGTCTAACATGTGGCTTCCGGTAACACTATTTTCCGGTCCCAATATGGTTTCCTTCCCCTGTAACAGAATAAGAGACGTGGATGTTCTATATGTTTTATCTATTCACACATCTTATTCATACATTAGCTGTTAGTGATATTCGGGTAAGGGGTGAGAAAGAAGAGGAAGTGGGAGAATACAAGGTCTACCTGTCAGGAGTCAAAGCAAGAATAGCACAATGGGGTGTAGGGCTTTACATGAGGAAAGAAATGGAACCCAGCGTAGTTGCAATAAGGTATGCAAACGAACGACTGATGCGGATAGATTTGACAGTGTGTAGCAAGAAAATTAGGATTGTGTCAGTATATCCGCATTGTGAAGGGACAGATCAAGATAAGATGGATAGTTTTTATGAGGCACTCAGTGATGTAGTTGTTAGAGTAAAGGACAAGGACAGTGTTCTGCTCATGGGTGATTTTAACGCCAGGATTGGAAATCGAACAGAAGGGTATGAAAAGGGTATGAAAAGGGTATGGGTAAATTTGGAGAGAATATGGAGGCCAACAGGAACGGGGAACAACTCTTGGATTTCTGTGCCAGTGTGGGCTTAGTAATCACAAACGCCTTTTTTAAACATAAGAACATTCACAGGTATACTTGGGAAGGCAGGAGAACCAGATCTGTCATTGACTATATAATAACAGATCAGGAATTCAGGAAGGTTGTGAGGAACACACGTGTATTCAGGGGATTCTTTGATGACACTGATCAGTATTTAATCTGCAGTGAAATTGGTACTGTGAGGCCGAAAGTGCAGGAGGTCACTTCCGTATGTAGGAGGATAAGAGTGGAGAAACTTCAGGATAAGGAAATCAGGCACAAGTACATAACAGCGATCTCAGAAATGTACCAGTTAGTTGAATGTAGTCAATTACAGTCATTGGAAAAGGAATGGGCAAGGTACAGGGACACAGTACTAGAAGTGGCTAAAGAATGTCTTGGAACAGTAGTGTGTAAAAGCAGGATGAAGCAAACAGCTTGGTGGAATGACACAGTCAAGGCAGCCTGTAAAAGGAAAAAGAAGACGTATCAAAAATGGCTACATTCTAGAACTCAGGTAGACAGAGAGAGTTATGTTGAAGAAAGAAACAAAGCCAAACGGATAATTGCAGCATCCAAGAAGAAATCCTGGGTAGACTTTGGAAACAGGTTGGAGACTATGGGCCAAGCTGCTGGAAAACCATTCTGAAGTGTAATTAGCAGTCTTCGAAAGGGAGGTAAGAAGGAAATGACAAGTATTTTGGGCAGGTCAGGGAAGTGGAGAAAATGGTCAATAGATTGCTGTGCAATAAAGCAGCTGGGGTGGATGAAATTAAGTCGGAACTCATCAAATACAGTGGAATGTCAGGTCTTAAATGGCTACACAGGATAATTGAAATGGCCTGGGAGTCGGGACAGGTTCCATCAGACTGGACAAAAGCACTAATCACACCAATCTTTAAACATGGAAACAGAAAAGATTGTAAAAACTACAGAGGTATCTCTTTAATCAGCGTTGTGGGTAAAATCTTCTCAGGTATTACTGAAAGGAAAGTGCGAGTATTAGCTGAGGACCAATTGGATGAAAATCAGTGTGGGTTTAGGCCTCTTAGAGGTTGTCAGGACCAGATCTTTAGCTTACGGCAAATAATAGAGAAGTGTTATGAGTGGAACAGGGAATTGTATCTATGCTTTATAGATCTGGAAAAGGCATATGACCGGGTTCCTAGGAGGAAGTTATTGTCTGTTCTACGAGATTATGGAATAGGAGGCAAACTTTTGCAAGCAATTAAAGGTCTTTACATGGATAGTCAGGCAGCAGTTAGAGTTGACGGTAAATTGAGTTCATGGTTCCGAGTAGTTTCAGGGGTAAGGCAAGGCTGCAACCTGTCTCCACTATTGTTCATATTATTTATGGATCATATGTTGAAAACAATAGACTGGCTGGGTGAGATTAAGATATGTGAACACAAAATAAGCAGTCTTGCATATGCGGATGACTTAGCTGTGATGGCAAATTCGATTGAAAGTTTGCAAAAGTAATATTTCAGAGCTAGATCAGAAATGTAAGGACTATGGTATGAAGATTAGCATCTCCAAAACGAAAGTAATGTCAGTGGGAAAGAAATATAAACGGATTGAGTGCCAAATAGGAGGAACAAAGTTAGAACACGTGGACGGTTTCAAGTACCTAGGATGCATATTCTAACAGGATGACAACATAGTGAAAGAACTGGAAGCGAGTTTTAGCAAAGCTAATGCAGTGAGCGCTCAGCTACGATCTACTCTCTTCTGCAAGAAGGAAGTCAGTACCAAGACTAAGTTATCTGTGCACCGTCCAATCTTTCGACCAACTTTGTTGTATGGGAGCGAAAGCTGCGTGGATTCAGGTTACCTTTTCAACAAGGTTGAGGTTACGGATATGAAAGTAGCTAGGATGATTGCAGGTACTAGTAGATGGGAACAATAGCAGGAGGGTTTCCACAATGAGGAAATCAGAGAAAAATTGGGAATGAACTCTATAGACGTAGTAGTCAGGGCAAACAGGCTTAGATGGTGGGGTCATGTTATACGCATGGGAGAAGCAAGGTTACCCAAGAGACTCATGGGTTCAGCAGTAGAGGGTAGGAGGAGTCGGGGCAGACCAAGGAGAAGGTACCTGGATTCTGTTAAGAATGATTTTGAAGTGATAGGTTTAACATCAGAAGAGGCACCAATGTTAGCACTGAATACGGAATCGTGGATGAGTTTTATAAGGGGGCTATGTTCCAGACTGAACGCTGAAAGGCATAATCAGTCTTAAATGATGGTTATGATGATGATGATATATCTTTAAAATCTGATTTTATCTCGTAGAGCTATTTGTGATGTAACAGCATTAATAAAAACGACTATTACTTCTACTATTACTGCTAGCTTTAGCAGACCCATTACCACTACTATCTTGGTTTTACTACAGGAGCAACTATCACTAATTTTTGCTGCTAGTACTACAGCGTGGCACTCGAAAAACTGCTGATGGTTGCCAGCCAGTTGTCATCTGTTGTTTCAAAGCTATTGCAACTACCTTTTGTATTGTCAATACGAAAACCGTAGCGACTTGGTTAAGACGCGTGAAGTAAGTATCTCAGTAAGATGTATCCTTTTCAAGAAAGAATTGCAATAGTGGAGGCATACGTGTCTTCTAGTTTATTTAAGGAAACGCAGAACATTTTTTCAGAGAAGTTTCCCGGTGTTTCCATACCAGCAAAGTACGCATACAGAATTTGCTGTCAAAATGACGTGCTACAGAGTCAGCTGCAAACGCAAAAAAAAGACGAGCCTCGTCCTTTCGTACATCTCCTGTGATCGCAAATAATCGAGCACGAACGGTCCAGTCCAAAGAAGCCAACACAATTGTCACAAGTGAGTGCTACGTGTAGGTCTTGTCCACGTGTTTTACACCACACAGGGGTAGAGAACTAGATATGTCCAAGGACTGGAGGAAAGATAAGACAAAATGTGTGAATTACTGTACGTGGATATGTCAAATAATTAAGAGTGGAATATTGTTTCTTGAATGATGAAGCCTAGTTCCATCTGACAAGACATATAAACTCCCAGAACTCCAGATACTGGTCAACAAACAGTCCTTATACGCTTAATGTGGAACATCTTCACGGTGAAAAAATCGGGTGTGATGTGCTGGTTGTGGGTCCTATATTTTTTGAAACAACAGTGAACACTCTTGTGTATATGCGAATATTTTAGGAATTATAAGGATAGTTGACCCCCTCCCTCCCCTCCCCATGAACGTAAATATGCTGTTTTTCAGCAGGATTGGGCGACCTCACACTTCACGCAGGTCAATGTCACGAATTCACAGAAGAAAGAACCGTTAGTAAAGGATTGTGTCCACCTCTTTCGCCGGACCTAACCAGTTGTGACTTTTATCTTTGGGGGAGACTCGGTGAAAAGTACGCAAATAACCTAATACTGTTAGAAAACTTCAACAACATTATTCGTAATGAAATTTTGAGAATTGATGCGGCAGTGTTGCGCACAATTTCGTTAACATGTTGGGGCGCGGGAAAAACCTCATTGAAGCACAATGAGTTCATTTTCAGCTCCTAATGTAATATAATATAAAATACCAGATCAGTTTGGTAAACATAGACCTTCACATTAGCTTAATTTTTATTTCTTTGTATCTAATTATTACGAGTTTATCTGTTTGTTGTATCTGCTCGTGGCGGGCAACAATTAGTACGTAATTGGCGAGCGGTCTGTATTAGGGGCCGGTTTTTCGTGCGCCACCCTGTACTATTATACTAATATTGCTACTATTTTCGACTTATTAGTATTTGCTTTGCCTTTCATATTACTTCCGACCCTGATAGTACATATTTCCCTTATTTCACGCATTTTTACTGACGATAAGAAAGGTGCATACAACGTATAGAATTACTAGGAGCCACGAAACATGGCGGTCGAGTTTAGGCACGCGTTCTACGATAAACCAATGAACGTACATTAGAGATCTGCTGTGAATGCTGTATGCAATGAGATTGTGGCGAGATGTTTAGTGATTTTTTATTCCATTTGTTGCAAGCTGTCATGGCTGATAGTGGTAGTGAGCGACAAATTCTACACAAGCAAGAGAGACACGTAATTTGCGGGATACAAACTTTCATCAGGTGCAAAGCACGTGTATGCGCGTACCGCAACTATCGCTTGGAACCTGCAACAATGCTGTCCTCGTCCGTGTCTCGACCCGCGAGAGCCGCACCGTTTGTGGGTCGGACTGTAGTTTCAGTTAACGTCCTGTTTCAAATGTTTCACGCTGACGTGTTGTTGTCTACGGCGACGGATCTGATCACATTGCTTCACAGAGCGCCATTGATTTTTTAATCCTATGATGTGTCCATTACTTTCACACTACCGTTACTGCAGAATTTTGTCGTTGAGTTAATAGTCTCCATCCTTGTTCCGTCGGCTCACCTATGGCCATTGTCGTCTTCACTGTGAAGAGTGGCGAGAGTGTCGACTACATTATGCATAGCTTTTTTTTGTTACTTCGACAAGAAGATTTAGAGTATGAAAATCCTTCTTTTACCTAATTAGGACGTAGGCGTTTTTGTCTCTTAAAACTTGTCTAACCCTCCTTGCTGTGATAGGGGGTAATCTGGTGCGCTCATTTCGATATACTCTTACACCTGACCACTGCCACTATACCAACAGTGATGCGAAAAGTAAGGTATGGCTCATGTGGGGGAAGATGAAGTGCTGACGTAAAATCCCAGATCATCAGTTGTGCGACAATGTTCTTCGCCAATCTCTGTGCAGAGCCTCCTGTAGTGTGAGCAAGAGGCACTTTTGACTGTAATCAGTTCTTCGAGTGATAACGCTAAGCTCAAAGGCCACGTTAATGGGACCTGAGAACAACAGAGGACGTTATGGCATCGGAACTCACTCTCTTTCTTTTTCCATTTCAGCATACCACTACACGACTTAAACTCTCGCCATAGACCGCCACAAGAATGGAGAGAGTGGCGCAATGATGTGACACAGCCATCCAGATTTACATTTTCCGTCGTATTTCGAAATCACTTAAGGCAAACGCCGGGATAGTTCTTTTTAAATGGACGCGGCTGATTCTCTTCCAAACCCTTTCTCAACTTTAGCGAACTGTAATAGATTTAAGGTATGGAAGTTCGTATCAACGGTATTGATCTCAATATTTCCATTTTGCCATTTTTACCCACAAATCCATACAAGTCATTAGAGATTTAACTATATGAGTATACAGAGTATGTATTTAAATGTTACATATGTGGAAATAGGATATATATAAGAGTCAAGCACTTGAACAAGTACATGTGACTATACATTTATATCGATATATTGCATTCTTTTCTTTTTTTATTCTGTGAAATAACAAATATTGACAGAGTGACAACTGTATTATAGTGGCCAGGGACAATAATTACTGTGCCACATCATTAGAAGCATCTGAAAGTCGTACTATCATTTTTTTTACATATGAAAATAGCTATCTTCAATTTCTTATTCTGCACATCTGCGCTTTTTCTTTATCTGATGTCCAATTGTGAACACGTAAGTGGCTCTGTCCCGTGTTGGGTCGAAATGGATTGTATTATCGTAATCTTGATGAAAATTGAATTTATTTAAAAACGCCTTTACCTTCCTCGATTCCACTGTAATAAATATAATTTCATATGTATTTTTCTAATGTTTCAGCAGCCGCATCGAAAGGACTGAAGGCCGATTGTTCAGTGATACAACGACTGGACATTTTTGACGCGTTATTTCATTATTTATTCTTTATTACAATGTCGAACCACGCTGAGACTTATTACTATACGTTATCCGTGTTGAGCGGACTGTAATTTAATTAAAAAGACGGATAACTTATTGTGAAAGATTTTAACAGTTGCTGCGAAAGATGGCCATGCAAACAAACGATGTTCTGATGTACCCCGCCTCATAGTTTACTTTTGACGATGAATTATTTTGTAAAATAATGCTGACATACGATTACTCAGTATTTCGCGGAATTTGTCTAAAAGGAGACTATTGTTTTCATCGTCATGTGGAGGCTTTCTCTTCCTCGCCGCACTATTCAAGTTAGGAGAATTTCTTTGTACTTCCTGAGAAAACTTTCTATTGAAATATCTCAGTGTTTCAGTGTTTGGAGGGAGAAGGAAGAACACTTCAGTATGTATTTATTCCAATAATCTGTTAGTTCATCTTCTCCTGCCCCCCCCCCCCCCACCAATCTCTCTCTCTCTGTTTATCTCTTCGTCTTCCCTCTCTCTCTCTCTGTTTATCTCTTCGTCTTCCCTCTCTCTCTCTGTTTATCTCTCCGTCTATCCTCTCTCTCTCTCTCTCTCTCTCTCTATCTCTCTCTCTCCTCTGTCCATCTCCTCCTCCCCTTCCCTGTCCATATCCTCCCCCCTTCGTCTGTTCTTCCCCTCCTCCACACGCTCTTTCTATCTTCCCCTCCCTCCTCTTTCTGTCCATCTTCTCCTCTCCCTTTCTCTGTGCATCACATCTTCTCATCTCTCTATCTCCTCCTCCCCGTCTCTCTATCCACCTCTCCTCCCCCTACCTGCCCATCTCCTCCTTCTCACTTTCTGTTTCTCCATCTCTCCTTTCCCACCAATCTCCGTCCATCACTCCACTCCCACCCCAACAGGAGGTTGGTGGTTCTTGCCCCCAAAGTATTTCTTTCCACGTAATACGTAATATGTATACCAAGTAAGGTTGTAATCGGTCCAGAGATTAAGGAGGGGCTTTCTATCCGCGACTTCACCCGTGTGCCCCTATGTCACGTATATTTCACATACATGTATTCAAAATATTTCACACATATTCGTATACATATCTCACCTGTATCTCTAGCGAATTTCGCCCTGCAGTTTCGTTGTAACGCATCTCAGTGTTTGTAACGTAATATATCGTAACCCATGTGTCTTACAATGACATAATATTGCAAGTAAATTGAGTGGCATATGTGAATACTTTCTGCCAAATGTGTCTTGAATACAGCTGGTGGTAGGAAAGTAATAAATTAAAACGTCGTGCCTGATGCGACAGTTTTACTGCATGAACAGTGAAAATGTATAGTAACCGATAATCTTTTTCCCTTTCATCATTTTGTGGGGGCTGTCGGCGAGCAGAATTGCGTAAAAGTTTGAAATTATGTGTAAATTTTGTTGGAAGTCACTTAGTATTCTTCTTCCCAAATACTGGATGAACAAAGTCAGGATATTTACAAGTCGTGGGCTACACTTTTGACCCCACTCCACCCCTTTAATAAGTAGCTGATTCTAACCCCACAGCGCTTCTTTCCAGACAGTACATGATATGTGTACCACGTTTATTTGAAATATATCCAGTAGTATAGGAGGAGATGTGGAAAGTACATACATACATTTTTACAATACGAATGGGTATATATTTTGAAGTAAAGTTTGTGCGTGTGTTGTCCTTCAGCATCCAAAACTATTTGTTAATAACCTTATATACTTTTTGCAATTACAACATAAAATTAAAATGTTTCAAAATAGTTACGTCATTGTACAAAAATAATTTCTATATAGCCAAGTAAAGTGTAATAGGTATATAGAAAGAAGATATAAAACGAAAATTACTATATTTTTCAGCTCATAAAAATAGTACCCCCGCTACTTTTGTATGTAAGTTAAATCTTCGATTTGTTTTGTATCGAGAGTTCTGGCGATAGGGACGTATCACAGTTGTATAGTGACAAGTGGTGCGTAAAGTTGCGGTTGAGCAATCAGATTGCAAGGATTTAGGATAAATTTCTTTGTTTCTGTCTATGATCACAGAGAAAAACGCAAGTACAGCTCCTGGATTTTCTGCAGTTTAAAAGAACAAAATAATCCATAATCACAAGTATTACTGGCATACATATGAAAATTATGAGCTTTAAATACAATGAGGCATACCTGTTTTAAGAACATGTCCTAATACCATATATCCATAGTGGGATCGTCAAAAGAGTAATACAAATTCAGTTCAGCGGCGTCGCATATATATAAAAATATGGTAAATACTAGAGTCATCTTGTTAAGAGAGGTACTGTTCGTAACAAATTGCTTTATACAAGCCACAAAATGTTTCGTCGTAAGTTCGTTAGACGTCGCTACTGTAGGCATTCACGATTCACATATTCTTCAGTCATATAACTGTAAGATATGGAGTTAAAAAAAGAACACAATCGGCAAAGTCCGTAGTGGGCTTACCAACTATATAGGTCATTACAGTAATAAAATGCAACAAATTAAAAGCACGACCAAAGTTAGATTTTTATAAAGGAAGTAGTTAGCTGACAATAATTCTGATGCGCTCTTGTAGCGAACTTCAGATAAAAATATTATGTCATGCATAAGAACAAAATTATGTATTTCACAGAACAATATAAAAACGATAAAATAAATAGGGGAAGACGCCAAATGAATAAAACCAGACTGTAGTAAGTAATCAGCGCCCTCGGCGTGACCGCCAGAATGCGGCAGAGGCGAGAAGTGGTCAGAGGAACTTAAAAGCTAGAGGGCCCCTCGTACCCTGCGACACACCGTTCCAAGGAAAGAATGATAAAACACCGTACCAGTCAATTAACAGGATTATCGAGTTACTGAAATATATTACATAAACAGAGGAGGGGCAAGTAAACGTCTACGGTAGCGGCATCTAACGGGCTTCCGACACAAAGATTTTGTGGAGCTGTTTAGAAGATGACGCTAGTATCTACCATATTTTTATGTATGTGCGACGATGGTAAGCTGATTTTGTGTTTATTTTTTGACGATGTCACTATGACTTCTTTGTATTAGGACATGTTTTTAAAACAAGTATGCCTCGTCATATTTAATGCGCAGAGTTTTCGCATGTATGGTTCAAATGGCTCTGAGCACTACGGGACTTAACATCTGAGGTCAT
This sequence comes from Schistocerca gregaria, assembly GCF_023897955.1. NCBI lineage: Eukaryota > Metazoa > Arthropoda > Insecta > Orthoptera > Acrididae > Schistocerca > Schistocerca gregaria. The sequence goes on from NC_064921.1 coordinate 165,521,876, forward strand.
CAGTCCCCTAGAACTTAGAACTACATAAACCTAACTAACCTAAAGACATCAGACACATCAATGCCCGAGGCAGGATTCGAACCTGCGACCGTAGCGGTCGCGCGGTTCCAGACTGTAGCGCCTAGAACCGCTCGGCAACCCCGACCGACTCGCATGTATGTTAGTAATACTTTTCATTATGATCTATTTTATTCTTTTGAGCTGCTGTAGACAATCCATTAGTTATACTTGTGTTTTTCCCATATTTTGCTGCAAATCTGAAGATGGTAATTGCTAACCGAAACCGGTAGTCTGAGAGTCTAATAAATTTGTGGTCATAGACGGAAATAAATAAATTTATTCTACACTTTCTGGATCACTGTTCTATTCGCGACGATTTGTGAGCAAGAATGTGCTAGACCATAATTATACAGTTACCGAAATTATTTGTCCAAGAAGTGCAAATTAATTAAAAATCAACAGTTCCATAAGTTGTATGCAAAATCCTGAAAATCTAGGCACCTTTTGGAAGTGCAAGAATCAAAATTGGTCAAGAGAATCCATCCGAAAACGTAAGTAAAACTGATTTTTCGTTTCATGCCGTTGAATAATGTAACGAACTCGTTTTTGTGAGTTAATTGCAATTAACGTTAAAGCCTGTAATCGGGAACGTTGAAGCCAGGAGCATTACAATATTCTCCGTGTCTTAATGATCTTGCCGTCAACCTTACACTAAACCCTAATCTCCTCCCTCCGCACCCCCTTCCTTCCTTTAGCTGCAAAACACATACAGTCGCATTAATCCTTATGCTCAGGAAGGAAGAGGGGGCCTATTTCAGTATTTCAAGTATCTCTCTCAAAATCCTGGGAAAACTGTATCATAATATAGTGCATCCGGGCAAAAGGTATACCCATCAAATGCTTGTAACGAAAGAACTCTAAAATTTTTGTTGTTGGCTAAATATGTCATCGATAGAGATACTCCAAGATGTTATCCTCGATTTCATGAACAGCGCACGAATGCACCAGGAAGCCGTTCTCCTCAACATGTGAACGTCTCAACGAAAGGTGTAGTGTGTGCTATGGTTAGCAGAGCTAAAATCTGTAAAACGTGTTCAGTGGCGTGCAAGAAGAGAATGGGACGTGGATCCTCCCACGCGTATATCCATTTATCAGTGGGACAGAACTCTTCGAGAAACAGGAAGTTTGCTTTCCCATGTTGGAAAACATCAGAACACTCATGTGATAGAAGAGACAGTGGAACGAGTGGGTGAAGCATTCGCTAGAAGCCCACGTAAATCTATTAGACAAGCGAGTAAGGAATGATGCGTCCCACGTTCGACGGTGCACACAATCAAGTATAAACGTCCCCGGTTGCGTGCTTACAAGCTCCAACCTCGGCATCACATTAAGACTGAGAATCGCCGCAAACGATATGATTTTCGCTGTTGAAATATTGCATCACATAGACGAAAACAATTAGCTCAGTGCTGTGTTGTTCAATGATAAATCGACCTTCCGTGTCTGTACAAAGTTAACCGACATAACTGGGGAGATGGGACTCCAGGAGAAGCGATCGAATAGGAAAGGGACACATCAAAAGTTAGTGTGTGCTTAGGATTAAGTAAAGATGGTGTGACTAGTCCATTTTCTCTTGTGTGTGTGTGTGTGTGTGTGTGTGTGTGTGTGTGTGTGTGTGTGTGTGTGTGTATTCTACAGTGACAGGTCTACATCTACATCCATACTCCTCAGACCACCCGACGGTGTGTGGCGGAGGGTACCTTGAGTACCTCTATCGGTTCTCCCTTCTATCCCAGTCTCGTATTGTTCGTGGAAAGAAAAAATGTCCGTATGCCTCTGTGTGGGCTCTAATCTCTTTGATTTTATCCTCATGGTCTCTTCGCGAGATATACGTAGGAGGGATCAATATACAGAATGAGATTTTCACTCTGCAGGGGAGTGTGCGCTGATATGAAATTTCCTGGCAGATTGAAACTGTGTGCCGGGCCGAGACTCGAACTCGGGACCTTTGCTTTAACGGGATCTTCTCTATCTCTTCTATCAAACATATCTGGTCCCGAGTTCGAGTCTCGGTCCGGCACACAGTTTTAATCTGCCAGGAAGTTTCGAGCAATATACTGATTGACTCCTCGGTGAAAGTATGTTCTCGAAACTTCAACAAAAGCTCGTACCGAGATACTGAGCGTCTCTCCTGCAGAGTCTTCCACTGGAATTATCTATCATCTCCGTAACGCTTTCACGATTACTAAATGATCCTTTAACGAAGCGCGCTGCTCTCCATTGGATCTTCTCTATCTCTTCTATCAACCCTATCTGGTACGGATCACACACCGGTGAGCAATATTCAAGCAGTGGGCGAACAAGTATACTGTAACCTACTTCCTTTGTTTTCGGACTACATTTCCTTGGGATTCTTCCAATGAATCTCAGTCTGGCATCTGCTTCATAGCCGATTAACTTTATGTGGTCATTCCATTTTAAATCATTCCTAATGCCTACTCCCAGATAATTTATGGAATTAAGTGCTTCCAGTTGCTGACCTGCTATCTTGTAGCTAAATGATAAACGATTTTTCTTTCTATGTATTCGCAGCACATTACACTTGTCTACACTGAGATTCAATTGCCATTCCCTGCACCATGCTTCAATTCGTTGCAGATCCTCCTGCGATCAGTACAATTTTCCACTGTTACAACCTCTCAATATTCTACAGCATCATTCGCAAGAAGCCTCAGTGAACTTCCGATGTTATCCACAAGGTCATTTATATATATTGTGAATAGCAACGGTCCTACGACACTCCCCTGCGGCACACCTGAAATCACTCTTACTTCGGAAGACTTCTCTCCATTGAGAATGACATGCTGCTTTCTGTTATCTAGGAACTCTTCAATCCAATCACGCAATCGCTCTGATAGTCCATATGCTTTTACGTTGTTCTTTAAACGACTGTGGGGAACTGTATCAAATGCCTTGCGGAAGTCAAGAAACACGGCATCTCCCTGGGACCCCGTGTCTATGGCCCTTTGAGTCTCGTGGACGAATAGCGCAAGCTGGGTTTCACATGATCGTCTTTTTTGGAAACCCATGCTGATTCCTACAGAGTAGATTTCTAGTCTCCAGAAAAATCATTATACTCCACCATAATACGTGTTCCAAAATTCTACAACTGATCGACGTTAGAGATATAGGTATATAGTTCCGCAAATCATTTCGACGTCCCTTCTTGAAAACGGGAATGACCATTGCCCTTTTCCAATCTTTTGGAGCGCTACGCTCTTCTAGAGACCTACAGCACACCACTGCAAGAAGGGGGGCAAGTTCCTTGCGAACGCTGAGTAAAATCCAACTGGTATCCCATAAGGCCCAGCGGCCTTTCCTCTTTTGAGTGATTTTAATTGTTTTCCTATCCCTCTTTCGTCTATTTCGATATCTACCATTTTGTCAACTGTGCGATAATCTAGAGAAGGAACTACAGTGCTGTCTCCCTCTGTGAAACAGAGCCTATCTCGACGTGTTGGCGAACTATGTACACTCCTGGAAATGGAAAAAAGAACACATTGACACCGGTGTGTCAGACCCACCATACTTGCTCCGGACACTGCGAGAGGGCTGTACAAGCAATGATCACACGCACGGCACAGCGGTACACCAGGAACCGCGGTGTTGGCCGTCGAATGGCGCTAGCTGCTCAGCATTTGTGCACCGCCGCCGTCAGTGTCAGCCAGTTTGCCGTGGCATACGGAGCTCCATCGCAGTCTTTAACACTGGTAGCATGCCGCGACAGCGTGGACGCGAACCGTATGTGCAGTTGACGGACTTTGAGCGAGGGCGTATAGTGGGCACGCGGGAGGCCGGGTGGACGTACCGCCGAATTGCTCAACACGTGGGGCGTGAGGTCTCCACAGTACATCGATGTTGTCGCCAGTGGTCGGCGGAAGGTGCACGTGCCCGTCGACCTGGGACCGGACTGCAGCGACGCACGGATGCACGACAAGACCGTAGGATCCTACGCAGTGCCGTAGGGGACCGCAACGCCACTTCCCAGCAAATTAGGGACACTGTTGCTCCTGGGGTATCGGCGAGGACCATTCGCAACCGTCTCCATGAAGCTGGGCTACGGTCCCGCACACCGTTTGGCCGTCTTCCGCTCTCGCCCCAACATCGTGCAGCTCGCCTCCAGTGGTGTCGCGACAGGCGTGAATGGAGGGACGAATGGAGACGTGTCGTCTTCAGCGATGAGAGTCGCTTCTGCCTTGGTGCCAATGATGGTCGTATGCGTGTTTGACGCCGTGCAGGTGAGCGCCACAATCAGGACTGCATACGACCGAGGCACACAGGGCCAACACCCGGCATCATGGTGTGGGGAGCGATCTCCTACACTGGCCGTACACCTCTGGTGATCGTCGAGGGGACACTGAATAGTGCAAGGTACATCTAAACCGTCATCAAACCCATTGATCTACCATTCCTAGACCGGCAAGAGAACTTGCTGTTCCAACACGACAATGCACGTCCGCATGTATCCCGTGCTACCCAACGTGCTCTAGAAGGTGTAAGTCAACTACCCTGGCCAGCAAGATCTCCGGATCTGTCCCCCATTGAGCATGTTTGGGACTGGATGAAGCGTCGTCTCACGCGATCTGCACGTCCAGCACGAACGCTGGTCCAACTGAGGCGCCAGGTGGAAATGGCATGGCAAGCCGTTCCACAGGACTACATCCAGCATCTCTACGATCGTCTCCATGGGAGAATAGCAGCCTGCATTGCTGCGAAAGGTGGATATACACTGTACTAGTGCCGACATTGTGCATGCTCTGTTGCCTGTGTCTATGTGCCTGTGGTTCTGTCAGTGTGATCATGTGATGTATCTGACCCCAGGAATGTGTCAATAAAGTTTCCCTTTCCTGGGACAATGAATTCACGGTGTTCTTATTTCAATTTCCAGGAGTGTATTTCCACAGATGTCTCCCGAAGTCATTTTTCATCGGTGTGATGCCCCACTCCACTATCATGGCAACGTTACTACATTTCTCCACGAGACTTCCCTGAAACCTTGTATCGGAAAGGGGGCGAGGGACGGAGGCTCACTGCCTGGCCCTCTCAATCTCCCGATCTGACTCTACTGGATTTCAGTGCATGGGGGTTTAATCAAGGACATTGTTTACAGAACTAAGGTTTGAGATCTGGTAGATTTGAGAAAATGGAACTACACCACAGTGAAGGACGTAACACTTGTCATACGTATGAACGTGTGGCGAGACGTGGAGTACCGTTTCGATATCCGTCGAGCGATTACGATGCCCGCACTGAACTGTATCAACATGTATAAAAATGTTTGAGCTCCTGCATACAATGATGGAGGAGTAAAGTTATAAATCATAATAGGTACTGAAATATAAAGAAATGTTTTGAGTACCTCTAGGCTGGGCTCGCTGTATTCTGGTTCAAAATTCAAACTAATGATAAGACAGGCTCGTTAGAGCCGATATGGCTGTGTGTTTAAATGTGAAACGTCCCCTTTGAAAAATTTATACACGACTGTGCTTTTACAGAAACACAATATTTTTTAGCGCAACGCAATCTGACTTCCAAAAATCCCTACGAAAGAATGGCCCTGACTAACATTAACCTATACGTTTCACAAATCACTTACCTCACAAAAATCTTCGTTACTCAAGCTACTGCAATACAGCGAGCGCCACTACTGCCAGCTAAATAAAAGATTCAAACTACTGAAGGCACTAACTACTGATAGGCATAGTTAGCAAATGAAAGATTTTAATACAGAACAAACAATGTATTTACCTTAATAGTCATAATATATATAGCAGTTCATGACATCCAGTCTTAAAAATTTCAAAACTCCGCCATCTCTCTCCCCACGTCCACCACTGCTGGCGGCTCACCTCCAACTGCGCAACGCTACGCGCTGTTAGAATCCAGCTGCCGCTGCCCAACACTACAATGGCAGACAACAATGCAAACCATCCACAGACTGCACACGGCACAGCCAGTGATTTTCATACAGAGCGCTACGTGGCGGCGGCGTTACCAATAAAAAAAAACCTAAACATCCTACTTACAAATGTACAAGCTAATATTTGTATTTATAAAGTGAAATGACAGAAGACGGACTTATTTCCTGTTTCTTTTTAACGTTCAAATGATCATTCCCCTCATAAAAGAACTTAATGGAAGAATTTTAGAAATAGAAAACATAGTTTTTGAAATTTTAGTACATAATTTACACTCTCCGTAAGAGTCCATCAACTGCAGTAAATGGTGGTTAGAGAATAGCTTTCGCAGGAGAAAAAGCAGTTGTTTTGCAAATAGCGGCTTTTTGATGCAAGGCGTGAAATACTTTACAGCAGTTTAGTAGATAAAATTATAAAAGTTAATTGGGGCCTAGGGACTGGAATGATGTACACGTTATGAAAGCAGGGTCGGCAGTAAGAAGTAACACGTCACACTGAAGGCACTTGTACTGATTGTGAGCTCACATAAAGTATCGAAGTACAGGTGCAGCTGAACTGCCTGTCTGCAAAAGTAGAATGTTCTAGTAAATTACAGTAATAAGTCCCAGAATCTTACAAAAATCAGGAACATGAAATTACAAATACGTGACAAAGGCAGATATCCAATAGATGACCCGCACGTCACCAGGCAGCCACTATGATCGCTATACAAACTTTTTAGTTTCCCTCTTTCTCCTTCTTTTTCTTCTTTTCTCTTCCCTTAAGAGCTCTGGTTGTGTCCCTGGAGTGGTGGCATCAGTTCACGACCTTGCTAGTATTTTACACTAAACGATCTGCTCAATCGCGGACAACGCAAAACGCATGGCGTTATCGAACTTATTACTCCCGCAAAAACACAATTTGTTACCTGTTTATACAGAGCGCAGAAGCAGTTTATAAACGTCTTTTTATTCCAGACAATTCGCAGAATATGATCAAGCATATCGTGGACGCTTAATTCACTGGATTCCGCTTACGTCGTGTTGATAGGAACGAGAGCCAATGAATAATCGAAACTTGTGATGACTGTAATCATATTCTATGACCCCCTCTAAAACAAAACGCATTCATATTCTTCCGGAAGTTGTTTATGATAGCAGGCAATACCTACTGATGCGTTCCTTCACCCACATCTCCAAATTTTGCCCTTCAACAAGATATTTCCTGAACACAATACTTGCACTACGTTTACGATGCTACTTCGTACTAGGATAATCTATCAGTAATATGGGTCCTAGTCATTTTTCTGTTAATGATAAATCTTTCGTACCTATTACATCCAAAATGTTCGATAATCTACTTACCACTGAGAAAACCAATCTAAATGCCCTAGGTATCATCGACAAGACAATGAAAAGGAATTGACATCACTTACTTCCATTACGATGGACGAAGAGAAATTTGGGCAAAATTTAAACAGACTGTAAATAGTGTTCTGGGGACAGATGCTCTTCGTAAGCGGATTAAGCTCGTTAAAGACCCACCATGGTTTAACAAAGAAATTCGGGAAATGCTAAGGAGCAATGGCTGTTGCATTCTTGGTTCAAAAGAGAACGAGCAAATGAGGACAAGCAAAGGTTCGTAGAGATTTGTGCGTCTTTGAAATGATCTATGCGCGAAACATACAGAAACTACCACGATGATTCCTTAGAAAAAGATCTGGCCGAGATCCGAGAAAATTCTGATCCTATGTAAAATCGCTAAGCGGACCATCGAACGGACTTCCATATGAACGACGTTGTAATAACCATCCCACGAGTAGAGAAACAACTGAAAGAGTTAAAAACAAACAAATCACCAGGTCCGGATGGAATCCCAAAAAATGGTTCAAATGGCTCTGAGCACTATGGGACTTAACATCTGAGGTCATCAGTCCCCTAGAACTTAGAACTACTTAAACCTAACTAACCTAAGGACATCACACACATCCATGCCCGAGGCAGGATTCGAACGTGCGACCGTAGTGGTCGCGCGGTTCCAGACTGTAGCGCCTAGAACCGCTCGGCCACTTAGGCTGTTATGGAATCCCAGTTCGGTTTTACAAAGAGTACTCTACAGTTTGGCTCCCTTACTCAGTTCGCATTTATCGCGAATCTCTCGCCCAGTGCAAAATCCCCAAGCGTCTTGGGAGAAAAAAGGGTGATGATTACTCTATATAAGAAGCATAAAAGAATGGACCCACAAAATTGTCCATAAATTGTCCTTAACATCGGTTTGCTGCAGAATTCTTGAACATATTCTGAGTTCGAATAAAATAAATTTCCTTTAGACTAAGAGGCTTCTGTCCACGAATCGTGCGAAAATCAGCTTACTCTTTTTTTCATATGATATCCTGCGAACTATGGATGAAGGGCAACAGCCGTTTCCTTATTTCTAGATTTCCGAAACACATTTGACACGGTGCCCAACTGCGGACTGTTAATGAAGATACGAGCATTAAGGAGTAAATACCTAGATATGTGAGTGGCTTGAAGACTTCTTAAGTAATAGAACCCAGTTCGTTGTTCTCGACGGTTAGTGTTCATCAAGAGTGCCACAGGAATGTCTGATAGGATCGCTGCTGTTTTCTAGGGTGGCAGCAACCTGCTGTTGTTTGCAGATGATGTATGGGAAGTGTCGCAGTTGAGTGACTGTAGAAGGATACAAGAGGACTTAGACAAAATTTATAGCTGATGTAATGAATAGCAGCTGGCTCTAAATGTAAAGGAATTTAAGTTAATGGGGATAAGTAGGAAAACAAATCCGTAATGTTGGAATAAAGAATTAGTAGCGTCCTCCTTGACAGGCAAGCCCTGTACATACCTGAGCGTAACGTTGCAAAGCGATATGAAATGGAACGAGCATGTGAGATGGTAGTAGGGAAGGCGAAGTGTCGACTTCGGTTTATTGGGAGAATTTTGGGAAGGTGTGGTTCATCTGTAAAGGAGACCGCATGTAGTCCGCTAACGCGACCTATTCGACCTGGTCCACTGTTCGGGATCTGCATCAGATCGAATTAAAGGGAGATATCGAAACATTTCAGAGGTGGGCTGCTAGATTTGTTTACCGTTGGTTTCGAAGAAGACGCAAAATTGCCGAGATGCTGCCGGAGCTCAAATGAGAATCCGTGGACAAAAGACGATGTTCCGTTCGAGAAACACTACAGAGAATTTAGAGAACCGGAAGTAGAAGCTGACTGCATAATGACTCTAATGCCGCCAGTATACGTTTCGGGTAACGACCACGAAGATAAGATACGAGAAATTGGGGCTCATTCGGAGGAATATAGATAGTCATTTTTCGTTCGTGTCCTCCCCGACGTACCATATGGTAGCTTGCTGAGTATGTATCTAGATGCCGATGCAAATATAGACAGTGGCCGTTGGGTTGGGTTGATTTGGAGGAGGAGATCAGACAGCGAGGTCATCGGTCTCATAGGATTAGGGAAGAAAGTCGGCCGTGCCCTTTCAAAGGAACCATTCCGGCATTTGCCTGAAGCGATTTAGGAAAATCATGGAAAATCTAAACGAGGATAGCCGGACCCTGAACTGAACCGTCGTCCTTCCGAATGTGAGTCGAGTCCAGTGTGCTAACCACTGCGCCAACTCGCTCGGTGCGGCCGTCTTGGCTGAGCGGCCAAGTATAAAATATCGCCACAAGATTGGATGGAAAGAATAATGATAACAACCTTAGAACATAAATAAGGAGAGTCAGAGAGGTTTACTGTTGAAATTCAGGGAAAGAATTTCCGGGAAGTGTCGCGTAGCATACACTACTGGCCATTAAAATTGCTACACCACGAAGATGACTTGCTAGAGAAGCGAAATCTAACGAAACAGGAAGAAGATGCTGTGATATGCAAATGATTAGCTTTTCAGATCATTCACACAAGGTTGGCGCCGGTGGCGACACTTACAACGTGCTGACACGCGGAAAGTTTCCAACCGATTTCTCATACACAAACAGCAGTTGACCGGCGTTGCCTGGTGAAACATTGTTGTGATACCTCGTGTAAGGAGGAGAAATGCGTACCATCACGTTTCCGACCATCACGTTTCCGACGCTGTAACGGATCATGCAGCCACGTCTCGATCCCTGAGTCAACAGATGGGGACGTTTGCAAGACAACATTCATCTGCACGAACAGTTCGACGACGCTTGCAGCAGCATTGACTATCAGCTCGGAGACCATGGCTGTGGTTACCCTTGACGCTGCATCACAGACAGAAGCGTGTGCGATGGTGTACTCATCGACGAACCTGGGTGCACGAATGGCAAAACGTCATTTTTTCGGATGAATCCAGGTTCTGTTAACAGCATCATGATGGTCGCATCCGTGTTTGGCGACATCGCGGTGAACGCACATTGGAAGCGTGTATTCGTCATCGCCATACTGGCGTATCACCCGTCGTGATGGTATGGCGTGCCATTGGTTACACGTCTCTGTCACCTCTGCATTGACTGTACTTTGAACATTGGACGTTACATTTCAGATGTGTTACGACCCTTGGCTCTACCCTTCATTCGGTCCGTTGCGAAACCCTACATTTCAGCAGGATAATGCACGACTGCATGTTGCAGGTCCTGTACGGGCTTTTCTGGATACAGAAAATGTTCGACTGCTGCTCTGGCCAGCACATTCTCCAGATCTCTCACCAACTGAAAACGTCTGGTCAATGGTGGTCGAGTAACTGGCTCGTCACAATACGCCAGTCACTACTCTTGATGAACTGTGGTATCGAGTTGAAGCTGCATTGGCAGCTGTACCTGTACCCGCCATCTAAGCTCTGTTTGACTCAATGCCCAGGAGGGTCAAGGCCTTTATTATGGCCAGAAATGGCTTTTCTGTGTACTGATTTCTCAGGATCTATGCACGCAAACTGCGTGAAAATGTAATCACATGTCATTTCTAGTATAATATATTTGTCGAATGAATACCCGTTTATCATCTGCATTTCTTCTTGGTGTAGCAATTTTAATGGCCAGTAGTCTATTTATTCCCCCACATACGTCTCGCGAAATGAACACATTGCGAAAGTCCCAGAAAATAGAGCTAATACGGAAGTTTACGGAGAAGGATACTTCCTATGCGCCCTTTGCGAATGGAAGAGGGAAGCAGGGTGAGATGGTAGTACCAAAAGGACTCTCTGCGGCATACCTTAAGGTGGCTTGGGGAGTAAAGATGGACAGGGCGTTCAATGAGTTAACTTTGCAGTTCACAGCTTGCCGTATTAAAGTCATGGAAGTTATAAGAGATGCTGGAACTGATGCCCTTGAACTTGATGACACAGTTGCACACATTTCTGCGTATTCTTGAAGACTTTATGCACAGCATCGGGAGTGTCATTGCAGCTTGCAGTTCTTTTCTGGTGTGCGGATTGCCTTCATAGGCCTTTCCCTTCAACGTACCTCATAGAACGTAATCCAGTGGAGCCAAATCGGGTGAACGTGGAATGCAGAGTCCTCGAGAGATGATGTGGTCACAGAAGATGATGTCCTTTAAAACGTTCATCGCCTAGTGGGCGGTGAATGCAGTCGCCCCATCCTCTTGGAATCAGATATTCTCTATTTCGTCTTCATTCAGTTCACTTATTAAGGTGCAGTCGCCCCATCCTGTTGGAACCAGGTATTCTCAATTTCGTCCTCATTCAGTTCACCTAGAAAGGTCTCCAGAATGCAGGTGCAGTACTATTCTCCATTTATGGTGCCCTGAAAGAAGGTCAGCCCAGTGATGCGTTTACGAGTCACGGCTCAGCAAACACTAGCCTTTTCATATTGCAGTGGGGACACCTTAAATTCATGCCGATTCTTCGTAGTCCACACACGACTATTCTGTCTATTCACGTAACCGGAGAGGTGAAACCATAACTCATTCGTGAAAAACGTTGTGTTAAGAATCCTCTCAACATTGTCCTGCAGGAAGGACAGAAACCAGTTGCAAAAGTTCACACACGCCGGGCTATCGGTGTCTCTCAGTTCATGCACGACCGACGTTTAGTACGGATACAAGGACAGCGACGTCCGGAGAATCTTGCAGGGGAACCCATAAACACGCGGGCCTGCTCAGCTAGTCGCTTAAGCGGTTTCTTTGGACTTTGCAGCATTATCTCTTGCACCTCCGCCACCTTCTCTTCGCATGTGGATGTGGGTGGCCTGCCAGATTCAGGAATTTTATGAACGCTTCTGGTATTTCGAAATTTGGTGGTGAGGTTCCGTACAGCATTGCGGTTAGGCATCATCACTCCCGGGAACTTTTCTGCAGCTGCAGCTTCTATTGCTGAGGTAGACTTGCCTCCTTTTGCGGAATACATGCTGCATAAAAACCACTCTTTGTTCATTCGTCATCTTGATGATCTGGATCACAATGATGTCACACAAGACGTTGGTCTTCAATCAAACGGGACCTGCGAACAAATACAAATACCTGGTCAAATATGGTACAAATACGTTAAACAATGGAAAACGTTGTATCAATAATTGACAATCGTATCTATCATTACTTAGCACACCACAACATGGCACTGCATAGATACTTTATGAACACCCGGTAGATATAAATGAAATATGCTTATTACATTTTTGATCGGGAGCGGGTTTGCGTCTCGATGATGATGAAGTGATGATGAGGACAGCATACAGGCACACTTCCCGCACCGAGGGGAGAATGTCACCTACCCGTCCGAGAATCGAACCCGGAACCCTGGGAACGGGAGTCACCAAAGCTAACCAGAAGACCATGAAGTGCCGACGATGTAAAAGTAGTAAACCGAAGCAACGATCGAAGGACGTTACGAAGTGTGAGCATTTAAGCCAACTTGCTCCTGCTACTACCTGTTATACTAAAGGGCGTAAAACAAGTTAAATTAGCTGAAAATAAAGCTTTAAGCAGAACAGTCAACGCTAGACACATTTCAAATTCCTATCCATGGCTGGTTACATTGAAGCGAATTTTCTGTGACACTCGCTGGGTTATGCTTGTGCTTGACTGTTAAATTATCTATTGACTTGTTAAGACGATAGGCAAACAGAACCGCACTGCTACACATAGCAAAACATGTCCGCTTACCGGACAAACTTACGGACGCCCATCGCTGATCGGCAGTCGTATTATGGACGTAGCTGCAAAACGGTGTGTTCGTGTCGTAATGATTGCGTGATTTGACATCCCCTACTCTGCTCTGACTTTCTCCTCCTCCTCCTCCTCCTCTTCCTTCTTCTTCTTGCCTTTCTCCGGTTCTCTAAGGGGTCGGGATCGTGATACCGCTTTTGGCAACATAGTGGCAGAGGTGCAGGGATGCGCTTTTTAACCCCTCCTCCCTCCCTCACCCCCCGGCCCAATTGAGGCGGAATCTGTGTGTCCCATTTGTCTCCGTCCGTAGTTGGTTGATTGATTTGGGGGAGGGGACCAAACAGTGGGTTTGAACCATCGTCCTCCTCAGTCCGGAGTAAATCTGAAGTTCCAGTGTGACAATGCGTATAGCGTTTATCCAATAATGCAACATGGGTAATGTTAGCCGCAGGTTTTCACTGTAACTGTCACGCAACATATTTAAGGATATCATAGGGTTATTCCCTTGGTCAATATATTCGTTGCCTTATGTTGCTTCATAACTACAGACACCACTCAGTACCATCAGTGACAGTCCTATGCATTGCTTTCTTTTCCCTTCTCATTTATTGCGGTGAGTGATTCCGGAGCTGAAAGCCTTCGTGCTGCCTGCAAACGATAGGTGTTCTCTTAAAAGGAACAGGCTTGGCCATAAACTTGTTAAGAGACCGAAGGTAGGTTTCAGCCCAATTAATCTTCACGCCATTTACGTTCCCAATCTGGCACACTTCTCGTGTTTCGAGGGGACAGAAAACGAGCATAATAAGGTTAAAGTTTAGGGGGGCAGGAAGTGCAAATACCTTCTGCACACTATCCCCATGTCACGCCATTAGACACCACACCAATCAGTGATATACCTACCATTTGTGCACGAATCAGTGGAGCAAGTAGAACTGTTCACGCTGCAATGCAAGACTGTATATGGTCAGAACTCGAATAATGTCTTCATGTTCTCCGAGCTTAACAGAAAAGCCTTTAAGAGGTGCTAAACGTTTTACAACTAATCACAACGCTCTATGTCTTATAACTGTCAGGGTATGGTTTTCTTAAATAAAAGTGACGCTTTCTGGTAACCATTGAAAGGGTCCTGTTTTATTTGCTTTCCAGTGCACTTTGCATCCTACAGAACAATTTGGCTGTTTCGGTTGCTAAATTTCGTACCAGAGAAGACTGTAGCCTATTTCTTTCTACGATCTGCAAGCATCATATGGCTGTTACGTTGGTTCTTTTCATACTTGAAAATGCGCCTATAACGCCATTACAAATCTTCCATGTTTTTATATGTAGCCCAACTCACGACTATGATTCCATAACATGTTTATCTCATGTTCTCCTATTCCAAAACTCTCTGGCATGCGTGAGTGAATGAATGTGGGTGTGTTTACTTTTGCTGTACGGTGATTTAGTATGCTGCAGAGAATCAACGGTAGTCTTACAGAATGGCCAACCCTTGTAGTTTTCTGATAGGCAAGGAGGTTTGTTCCCTTTCTGTGAAAGTTGCCGTTTTTAGCTTGGTGGCGGAAGCCTCATCTCTGAGTTTTCCTGCCCACGGGGTTGTGTGGGAGAGATCTGGAAACAACCACAGATTAGGCTGTTTCATGAGCTCAGGAACGACCGCGATGCCTTCATCGAGCTCTGCAGATCGACAGATTGCAGCTCCTAATGTATGCACTTTAGAGTCTATGAGTACTTGATTTTTTTAGCCCATACTACCACATCTCAGAATGTGAGAAGCAGAGAGGTTGCATTAAAACTTGTTTCACAGTATCGAAGATGAAGTGCCCGTAGCTCTTAAGGTATGCATTTGAGAGCTTATATTTACTAGACTTTACTGCTTCGAATGATCTTTCCTGTCATATCCCTGAATTCTGAACATTCCTGCTGTATGTTGAGCTAGAGTCAGTATTTTCAGCGCTCTGCAGTCCTTCAGTATATTGCGCTAATCTTCAATACCAGTCTCACATGGTCAATTTTAAATGTACAGCCTTCTTTATCTGCACAAAGAAAAATGTAAATGTTTGTTTGATCAAAATTGTAAGTTCTTGACCGATTGCTTTGAAATTTTGACACAACGTATTCGAAAACGAGCGTGTTTTTGTACACCTACTGAAGCGCCATATGAGGCAAACCTAATCATCGTTTGTTCAAAATGTTAAATCTCCGTAAGTTCTTCACCGATTGCTTTCAAATTTTGACACAACGTTGCGCTGGAATATGCGCGCGTTTTTCTATATCTACAGGAGTGCCACATGTAATAGACAAACATATATGTAATAGTTAAAGGAAAAAGTCTACATAAAAATGTAATAACTGTCTATTAAAAATCTTAACTGTCCGAAAGATCTTCACCAATCGCTCCGAAATTTTGACACGACGTTGCACTTCAATACACCCATGTTTTTATGTACTTACTTTAATATATATAATACGTAAGTTATGTGATATATAAAGGGAAACGCTTTTGACAAGAATCTGGAACATCGCTGTTATTCAGCAACCGTATACTAGTTTCAAGGTAAGATTAAACAGCCAACCGGTCGGTTGCACATAAAGGTTAGGTACATTGGTGCAGGTTTCGACACCTAATATGGGTGTCTTCATCAGGATGAACAGTTGATAAAACAGGAAAGTTGTATTTATGGCAAGATTAAACAGCCAACTGGTCGGTTGCACATAAAGGTTAGGTACATTGGCGCAGGTTTCGACACCTAATATGGGTGTCTTCATCAGGATGAACAGTTGATAAAACAGGAAAGTTGTATTTATGGCAAGATTAAACAGCCAACTGGTCGGTTGCACATAAAGGTTAGGTACATTGGCGCAGGTTTCGACACCTAATATGGGTGTCTTCATCAGGATGAACAGTTGATAAAACAGGAAAGTTGTATTTATGGCTTATCGACTTATGATTACAATACTATTACAGAATCTGAATTTGCAATAGCGATAAACAAGACTCAAGGTGAGAGAGAGGGGGAAGAAGAGATGGGCAGAGGGGTGGGAGGAAATGGATATAGAATGCAGAAAGGAGGTGACAGACAGCGAGGCGGCGCAGGAGGAGTGGAAACAGTGGAGGACAAGATGGACAAAGAAAGGGGGACGAGGTGACGCACGAAGTGAAGGGGACAGAGAGGGTGGGTGGTAGGAGGAGATGGGGATGGAGAGAGGAGGAGGTGGACACAGACATGAGGGAAGAATTTATGGGCAGAGATAGGGGAGAGGGACGGCGGAGGAGGGGATAAAGAGAGGAGGGAAAGTGAAGGTGGAAGGAGAGAGGGGAAAGAAGGAGGAGTTGAACAAAGAAAGTGGGAGGAGAAGATGAACAGAGGCAAATGGGAGAAGGAGATGGGAATGTATATCCAATTCCCATACATATTAGAAACATGTACTTTCTGTTTTCTTGGGTTTTTTCCATCTAAGCAGACAGTCACAGCAACACGTGGTAGGGACAGTTAATTGTGCAATGAATATCGTGTGTCTGACGGCCCATTGACGAACTCTGAGCCTAACTGACCGCACACGGTCGCACCAACAGACGGTTCATCTGATTCGTTGACAGATCGACTAGCTTTTTTTTCTCCTGTGTGAGCGCTTATGGACAAGAAAGCCCTGGTGTTACCGTCACGTGAGCCAGCTCCTGGTAACACATCATCAGTGTTGCTAAAGGTGTTAAACTCAGTGGCTACAACCAACATTCACGGCCTTGCGAGTTATGGTACGTGCAACGCTCCACAATAGCCAACCTTCCCGGCCTTGCGAGTTACGTGCAACGCTCTGCAAGAGTGACTGGCGGCGGCCAGAGGTGGAGAATTACGGAGGTGACAGGAGGCAGCCCCGGGCGTGCCTCGGCGGCGAGCCGTGGGAACAGCCCGGGGTCAGGGGTCAGGGCGTGGCGGCTCCGTGCTGTGCTGCGCAACCGCCGGCCCAACTCGGCTGAAATGGAACGTTAGCCACTCGCGGGCACACTGCTTCTCTTCTGTCATAACCTTGTGAAAGGCTTACCTACGCAATGGAGCACGAGACACTTTCTACTCCTGAAGTTATCGACATTCTTGCGATACCGAATTCGATTTTACAAAAAGTATTCTGTCTCACTAGGCACTTAAACTGGTGTCCAAAGTTGAAGCAACAGATTGCTATTTCCTCGTCCCGTGTCGATTCACAATACAGGGTGGTCCATTGATACATCTAAATCTACATCTACATTTATACTTCACAAGCCACCCAACGGTGTGTGGCGGAGGGCACTTAACCAGCCACTGTCATTATCTCCCTTTCCTGTTCCAATCGCGTGTGGTTCGCGGGAAGAACGACTGCCGGAAAGCCTTCGTGCGCGCTCGAATCTCTCTCATTTTACATTCATGATCTCCTCGGGAGGTATAAGAAGGGGGAAGCAATATATTCGATACCTCAACCAGAAACGCACCCTCTAGAAACCTGGACAGCAAGCTACACCGCGATGCAGAGCGCCTCTCTTGAAGAGTCTGCCACTTGAGTTTGATAAACATCTCCGTAACGCTATCACGCTTACCAAATAACCCTGTGACGAAACGAGTCGCTCTTCTTTGGATCTTCTCTATCTCCTCTGTGAACCCGACCTGGTACGGATCCCACACTGATGAGCAATACTCAAGTACAGGTCGAACGAGTGTTTTGTAAACCACCTCCTTTGTTGATGGATAACATTTTCTAAGGACTCGCCCAATGAATCTCGACCTGGCACCCGCCTTACCAACAATTAATTTTATTTGATCATTCCACTTCTAATCGTTCCGTATGCGTACTCCCAGATATTTTACAGAAATAACTGCTACCAGTGTTTGTTCCGCCATCATATAATCATACAATAAAGGATCTTTCTTTCTATGTATTCGCAATACATTACGTTTGTCTATGTTAAGCGTCAGTTGCCACTCCCTGCACCAAGTGCCTATCCGCTGCCGATCTTCCTGCATTTCGCTGCAATTTTCTAATGCTGCAACTTCTCTGTATACTACAGCATCACCCGCGAAAAGGCGCATGGAACTTTCGACACTATCTACTAGGTCATTTATATATATTATAAAACGCAATGGTCCCATAACACTCCACTGCGGCACACCAGAGGTTACTTTAACGTCTGTAAACGTCTCACCATTGAGAACAACATGCTGTGTTCTGTTTGCTAAAAACTCAACAATCCAGCCACACAGCTGGTCTGATATTCCGTAGGCTCTTACTCTGTTTATCAGGCGACAGCGCGGAACTGTAACAAACGCCTTCCGGAAGTCAAGGAAAATGGCATCTACCTGGGAACCTGTATATGATATTTCCTGGGTCTCATGAACAAATAAAGCGAGTTGGGTCTCACACGACCGCTGTTTCCAGAATCCATGTTGATTCCTACAGAGTAGATTCTGGGCTTCCAGAAATGACATGATACGCGAGCAAAAACCATTTTCTAAAATTCTGCAACAGATCGATGTCAGAGATACAGGCACCGTAGTGACGGGACCAAATATCTCACGAAAGAAGCATCAAACGAAAAAACTACAAAGAACGAAACTCGTCTAGCTTGAAGGGGGAAACCAGATGGCGGTTTGGTTGGCCCGCTAGATGGCGCTGCCATAGGTCAAACGGATATCAACTGTTTTTTTTTTTTTTTTTTCAAATAGGAACCCCCATTTTTATTACATATTTGTGTAGTACATAAA
Source organism: Schistocerca gregaria (assembly GCF_023897955.1). Classification (NCBI taxonomy): domain Eukaryota; kingdom Metazoa; phylum Arthropoda; class Insecta; order Orthoptera; family Acrididae; genus Schistocerca; species Schistocerca gregaria. The sequence goes on from NC_064921.1 coordinate 165,540,673, forward strand.
GAAATGTGAATGTTTTAGTTGGAATACTTTTTTCGCGTTGTGATACTTGGCCCTGTAATAGTCCCAAACGTATAAGTACGTGGTATCACGTAACATTCCGCCAGTGCCGACGGTATTTGCTTCGTGATACATTGCCCGTGTTAAAATGGACCGTTTAACAATTTACCGTTAACCCATTTTATAGATAGCAATCTAAATGTTGCAGTGTATGCTTATTTCCTACGTAATGATTCAAACAGCTCTGAGCACTATGGGACTTAACATCTGAGGTCATCAGTCCCCTAGAACTTAGAACTACTTAAACCTAACTAACCTAAGGACATTACACACGTCCATGCCCGAGGTAGGATTCAAACCTGCGACCGTAGCAGTCGCGCGGTTCCGGACTACAGCGCCTAGTCCTACGTAATGTTCTACCGATGTTACTACAAGATGTTTCACTGGATGACAGAATGGCGATGTACTTCCAACATGATAGATGTCCGGCACATAGCTGGCGCGCGGTTGAAGGGGTATTGAATAGTATATTTCATGACAGGTGGATTGGTCGTCGAAGCATGGCCCGCACGTTCACCGGATCTGACGTCCCCGGATTTCTTTCTGTGGGGAAAGCTGAAGGATATTTGTTACCGTGATCCACCGACAACGCCTGACAACATGCGTCAGCGCATTGTCAATGCATGTGCGAACATTGCGGAAGGCGAACTACTCGCTGTTGAGAGGAATGCCGTTACACGTATTGTCAAATGCATTGAGGTTGACGGACATCATTTTGAGCATTTATTGTATTAATGTGGTATTTACAGGTAATCACGCTGTAACAGCATGCGTTCTCAGAAATGATAAGTTCACAGAGGTACATAAATCACATTGGGACAACCGAAATGAAATGTTCAAACGTACCTACGTTCTGTATTTTAATTTAAAAAACCTACCTGTTGCCAACTGTTCGCCTAAAATTGTGAGCCATTTGTTTGTGACTATTATAGCGTCATCTATCACAAAGCGAAAAAAGTGGTCCAACTAAAACACTCATATTTCTTTACGTACTACACGAGTATGTACAAAAAAAGGGGGGTTCCTTTTTAAAGAAAAACGCTGTTGATATCCGTTTGACCTATGGCAGCTCCATCTAGCGGTCCAACCATAGCGTCATCTGGTTTCCCCCTTCAAGATAGGCTAGTTTCGTTCTTTGTTGTTTTTTCGTTTGACGCTTATTTCGTGAGGTATTTGGCCGGGTCACGATCAATGGACTACCATGTGTAATTATACAAACTGTCAACAGATGGTCGTACAATCGATCAGCGGGCAACAACGCCGGCAATGACTGCAGGACACCTGTCAAGCGAGGTTGTGTTTGCAGGGTAATCCTACATTCACAATCGCTGTGTATACAGTCACAGACGGTGCAGTAAGGTACAGAGAAGACACCTACCTCGCCCAGGTTCCCGGATTCGATTCCCGGCGGGGTCAGGGATTTTCTCTGCCTCGTGATGACTGCGTGTTGTGTGCTGTCCTTAGGTTAGTTAGGTTTAAGTAGTACTAAGTTCTAGGGGACTGATGACCATAGCTGTTAAGTCCCATAGAGCTCAGAGCCATTTGAAGCCATTTGACACCTACACACTATCTGCTGTGGAGGGCAATAGGAAGAATGGAAGCAAGGGAATCGCAAACTGATGTGACCCGATGGCTCAATGAATATCTGTATTTTTTTTCTCGGATGAGGTGACAGTTTATAGAGACCGAAACTGTATTCCGGAGACCAGGAATGGCCGACCTTGTGTGACATCAGAAAGAATATACCGTTATATGGCTGCCAGGGCGCGACATTGCCGCCTTAGTTCTGTACTGCAACTTGCGTCTGACCTCGGAGCATACCATGGACGTGTCGTATCGATGCAAGCGGTGTACAGAAGGCTTCACCAGAGTAGCCTTTATTATTAGAGCTCTGCTGCCTGTTTACCTCTGGCTTGTCTTCACAGAAGAGAACGTGTAGCGTAGAGCCTTAACATACCACCTGGACGGTCGAACCGTGGGCCAATGTTCTTTCCACTGATGAGTGCCAATTTGGTCAGGAGAGTGATTATCGATGGATCGCATCGGGAGGGCAAGTGGAACACGATTTCGGGACCCAAACATTGTGGAAAGAGAGCGATATCGAGGAGGATCCCTAATGATGTGGGCAGGGGTTATGCTGACCACTCGAACACCTGTTCATGCAATCGTACAGCAAGATCTAACTGCTATCAGGTACCGTGAAGAGATATTGGGATCTCATGCACGCTTGTTGCGAGGGGCTGTGGTCCCAGACTTCGTGTTGATGGACGATAATGCTCGACCTCATAGAGCATGGGTGGTTGATGTTTGTTTGAAAATGGAAGATATTGCACACATGGCATGCGCTGCTCGCTCTCCCGATTTGAATCCAATAGAGCATGGCTGGCATGCGTTAGGGAGATGGGTCACTTTCCACCAACCACTCACCAAGAATTATGAGCAACTCTGCAGGCAGAATGGATGTTATTGCCTCAACATGATGACATCATAAACAGCATTCCCCGTCGTTGTCAGGCCCGTATTGGTGCTAGAGTGGGTACACCCCATACTGGACACATTATCCAGCTATCCGTTAAGTTGAAAAAAAAAGAGCACCATTTTTGTCTACCGTTGTGCATGTTGTAGTAATAAGAGCAAACGAACGGACCGCATAATTACAGACGAATATCCTTAACATCGGTTTACTGCAGTATTCTCGAACACATTCTCTGTTCTAATATAATAAATTTCCATGTGACGGAAAAGCTGCCATTCACAAACCAGCGCGGTTATAGGAATCATCGCTCGTGCGAACCTTAACTTGCCTTTTTCTCACGTAACATCCTGCGAAACATGAATGAAGGGCAACAGTCAGCTTCCATATTCCTAGATTTCCGAAAAGCGTTTAACTCGGTACCCCGAGGTTGACAAAGGTATTAGCTTACGGAAAAGGTTCCCAGATATGTGAGTGGCTTGAGGACCTCTTAAGTAACAGAAGCCAGTTAGTTTGTCCTCGACGGCACAATAAAATTTTTTGTCAGCAATTTAAATTTTCTGATCATTTCTTCGGTAACAGAAAACAACTGACAGGTGGCAAAGCAAGCTTTAAATCTAGTTTAAATCATTCCTCCTGGGCAACTCCTTGTATTCGATTGACGGATTTTTACTTAAAAACTGGGAGCCAATAAAAAAAGATTTATTTTTAAGCGTAGTCGCATGAGTAGGAGTCACATGATAATGTGTTAATTAATGTGAACAGTAATCACGTATACATTTGCTGTGAACTGACTCGTTCCACATAATTTCGATAAAAGGATCATTCAAATGACCTACGGAACATGTAACTAACTAACGTCGAGTATTTTTCAGAGACAAGAGTGTCGTAAGGAATGCCGCAGGGAAGACTTCTCTATACAGGGCGTAACTTGTACAAGCGTAGACATTTACACTATGTGATCAAAAGTATCCGGACACCTGGTTGAAAATGACTTACAAGTTCGTGGCGCCCTCCATCAGTAATGGTGGAATTCAGCATGGCGTTGGCCCACCCTTAGCCTTCATGACAGCTTCCACTCTCGCAGGCATACGTTCAGACAGGTGATGGAAGGTTTCTTGGGGAATGGCAACCCGTTCTTCACGGAGTGCTGCACTGAGGAGAGGTATCGATGTCGGTCGGTGAGGCCTGACAGGAAGTCGGCGTTCCAAAACATCCCAAAAGTGTTCTATAGTATTCAGGCCAGGACTCTGTGAAGCCCAATCCATTATGGGATGTTACTGTCGTGTAATCACTTCGCCACAGGCCGTGCATTATGAACAGGTGCTCGATCGTGTTGAAAGATGCAATCGCTATCCCCGAATTGCTTTTCAACAGTGGGAAGTAGGGAGGTGCTTAAAACATCAATGTAGGCCTGTGCTGTGATAGTGCCACGCAAAACAACAAGGGGTGCAAACCCCCTCCATGATAAACACGACCACAACATAACATCACCGCCTCTGAATTTTGCTGTTCGCACTACACACACTTGTAGATGACGTTCTCCGTTCATTCGCCATAACCAAACCCTGCCATTGGATCGCCACGTTGTGTACCGTGATTCGTCACTCTACACACCGTTTTTCCACCGTTCAGTCGTCGAATGTTTATCCTGCTTACACCAAGCGAGGCGTCGTTTGGCATTTACCGGCGTGATGTGTGGTTTATGAGCAGCCGCTCGACCATGAAATCCAAGCTTTCTCACCTCCCGCCTAACTGTCATAGTACTTGCAGTGGATCCTGATGCAGTTTGGAATTCCTGTGTGATGGCATGGATAGATGTCTGTCTATTACACATTACGACCCTCTTCAACTGTCGGTGGTCTCTGTCAGTCAACAGATGAGGTTGGCCTGTATGCTTTTCTGCTGTACGTGTCCCTTCACGTTTCCACTTCACTGCCACATCGGAAACAGTGGATCTAGGGATGTTTAGGAGTGTAGAAATCTCGCGTACAAACGTGTGACACAAGTAACACCCAACCACCTGACCACGTTCGAAGCCCGTGAGTTGGGCGGAGCCCCCCATCCTGCTATCTCACGATGTCTAATGACTACTGAGGTCGCTGATATGGAGTACCTGGCAGTAGGTGGTAGCACAATGCACCTGATATGAAAAACGTATGTTTTGGGGGGTGTCCGTATACTTTTGATCACATAGCGTATGTAGTATCTTAATATATAGACACACATCAGTGTGTTGGTTGTTTTTTACTTGCGACGAATACGTCACTTCTTTAGTACCTGATGTTTTCTGCGCGCCCGTAACTGAACCGCTAAGTGGACTACGCCTATCAGTATGCACTAACCGTTCAGTATAGACTAACCGTTTTGTGTTCATGTGTTCATACCTCAGCATCTTCGCTACTGCCCAGAGGAAAGTCAGCATTAATGACTCCCTCTTGCCATATGTTCCTGGAGGTATTACCCAACCTAAAAACATACATCTTGCAATAGTCATAATTATTAGTCTGCAAACGACATAAATACTAATGTAATGTTTTTCAGTGCACCGTTCTCAGCCAGCAACAGAAATACCCGTACTTATACCCATTGCTCCCGCTTTACGTAAATGATCGGACGGACAGGGTTAGCAGCAATCTGTATCTGTTTCCTGATGATGCTTTAGTGTACCGGAAGGTACCATCACTGCTGGCTGTAGGAGGATACAATATGACTTACAAGAAATTTCTAGTTGGAGTGATCAATGGCAGGTAGCTCTAAATGTAGAAACATGTAAATTAATGCGGACAGCAAGAAAAAACAATCCTGCAATATTCGAACACGGCATTAGTACCGTGCTGGTATTCAGGTCGATTAAAAAAGTGTATTTGAACGACGTAGGAAAGGCCGCTGGTCCTGGTGGGATACCAGTTCGATTTTACACAGGTACGCGAAGGAACTTGCCCACCTTCTTGCAGCGGTGTACCGTAGGTCTCTAGAAGAGCGAAGCGTTCCAAAGGATTGGAAAAGGGCACAGGTCATCCCCGTTTTCAAGAAGGGACGTCGAACAGATGTGCAGAACTATAGACCTATATCTCTAACGTCGATCAGTTGTAGAATTTTGGAACACGTATTATGTTCGAGTATAATGTCTTTTCTGGAGACTAGAAATCTACTCTGTAGGAATCAGCATGGGTTTCGAAAAAGACGGTCGTGTGAAACCCAGCTCGCGCTATTCGTCCAAGATACTCAGAGGGCCTTAGACACGGGTTCACAGGTAGATGCCGTGTTTCTTGACTTCCGCAAGGCGTTTGACACAGTTCCCCACAGTCGTTTAATGAACAAAGTAAGAGCATACGGACTATCAGATCAATTGTGTGATTGGATTGAGGAGTTCCTAGATAACAGAACGCAGCATGTCATTCTCAATGGAGAGAAGTCTTCCGAAGTAAGAGTGATTTCAGGTGTGCCGCAGGGGAGTGTCATAGGACCGTTGCTATTCACAATATACATAAATGACCTGGTGGATGACATCGGAAGTTCACTGAGGCTTTTTGCAGATGATGCTGTGGTGTATCGAGAGGTTGCAACAATGGAAAATTGTACTGAAATGCAGAAGGATCTGCAGCGAACTGACGCACGGTGCACGGAATGGCAATTGAATCTCAATGTAGACAAGTGTAATGTGATGCGAATACATAGAAAGATAGGTCCCTTATCATTTAGCTACAAAATAGCAGGTCAGCAACTGGAAGCAGTTAATTCCATAAATTATCTGGGAGTACGCATTAGGAGTGATTTAAAATGGAATGATCATATAAAGTTGATCGTCGGTAAAGCAGATGCCAGATTGAGATTCATTGGAAGAATCCTATGGAAATGCAATCCGACAACAAAGGAAGTAGGTTACAGTACGCTTGTTCGTCCACTGCTTGAATACTGCTCAGCAGTGTGGGATCCGTACCAGATAGGGTTGATAGAAGAGATAGAGAAGATCCAACGGAGAGCAGGGCGCTTCGTTACAGGGTCATTTAGCAATTGCGAAAGCGTTACGGAGATGATAGATAAACTCCAGTGGAAGACTCTGCAGGAGAGACGCTCAGTAGCTCGGTACGGGCTTTTGTTAAAGTTTCGAGAACATAACTTCACCGAAGAGTCAAGCAGTATATTGCTCCCTCCTACGTATATCTCGCGGAGAGACCATGAGGATAAAATTAGAGAGATTAGAGCCCACACAGAAGCATACCGACAATCCTTCTTTCCACGTACAATACGAGACTGGAATAGAAGGGAGAACCGATAGAGCTACTCAGGGTACCCTCCGCCACACACCGTCAGGTATGGATGTATATGTAGATGTAGACGTAACGGCGCAAAGCGATATGAAATAAAACAATCGCGTAAACGAGGAAGTAGGTAAGGTAATTGGTCGACTTGGGTTTATTGAGAGAATGTTATGAAAGTGTGGTTTATCTCTAAAGGTGACCGCGTATAGATCTCTACTGCGACTTATTTTTGAGTATTGCTCTACGGTTTAGCATCGTCATCACCTCGGATTGAAGAAAGACATAGAAATAATTTAGATGCCGACTGCTGGATTTGTTACCGGGTGGATAGATCAATACTTCAAGTATTACAGAGATGCTTTGTAAGTAGGCTGTTTAGGTTTTTATGTTGGTAACGCCACGTAGTGCTCTGTATGAAAATCGCTGACTGCGCTGTGTGCAGTCTGTGACTGGTTGGATTCATTGTTGGAATATTCGCTTGTGTAGTGTCGGGCAGCTGGATGTGAACAGCGCGTAGCTTTGTGCAGTTGGAGGTGAGCCGCCAGCAGTGGTGGATGTGGGGAGAGAGATGCCAGAGTTTTGAGCGGACGATCTGGACGTGTGTCCGCCAGAAAGAAGAAAATTTGTTTCATTGGATAACACAAAATTATATATATATATATATATAATGACTTTTGAACGCAATTAAGGTAAATAAATTGTTTGTTCTCTATCAAAATCTTTCATTTGCTAACTATGCCCATCAGTAGATAGTGCCTTCAGTAGTTAGAATCTTTTATTCTGCTGGCAGTATTGGTGCTCGCTGTATTGCAGTAGTTCGAGTAACGAAGATTTTTGTGAGGTAAGTGATTCATGAAAGGTATAGGATATTGTTGGTCAGGGCTATTCTCTTGTAGGGATCAGTGAAAGATTGCGTTGCGCTAAAATTATTGTGTGTCAGTCCAGTGGTGATCAGAATAAGTAAAAGGAAAACTGTCTGATGTTGAGCTTTGCTCGGCTGTTTGAAAATCAAATAATGTAGAAGTTTACCAGCGCAGTCATTCTTAATTTTTCAAAGGGGATGTTTCAACTTCGAGAGCCCAAATGGTAATCCCTTGAAGGAAGGCGACTTTCAGTTCCATGAAAACTATTGAGAAAATTTAGAGAATTGCCATTTGAAGCTGAATGCAGGACGATTTCCCTCCACCAACGTGCATTTCGCGTAAGGATCACGAAGATAAGAGAAATTAATGTTCATACGGAGGCATGTAGACAGTCGGTTTACCCTCGCGCTGTTAGCGACTGGAACAGGAAAGGAAATGACTGGTAATGGTACAAGATACACTCCGCCATGCAAGGTATCGTGTTTTCTTGAGTATATACCTAGATGTAGATACTTTTGATTTCATCCGGCGATGCAGCAGCTTGAGATGGAACGGGCTGCTGGCGGAAATATTAAGCCGCGGTGACACATCTGCGGCACCCTGTTGCCTGCATGCGTATAATTAATGTGAACGCTGTGTAAACCGACCACAATGGAATGTTGTTTGGGACATAAAATATAATCAGGAGGACCCAGCTTCGAAACCCTGTCGGGCCATTTATGCTGACAGAAATGGAAAAGTGTTACACCGTGAAAACCTCTACGGAATGACACCAAACTGTTACTCCACCATTTCGATATCTGTGAATTAAAATTTCATCTGTGTGCAAGCTTGTTTTCTAAGTGCCGGAAAGAGCCGACTCTACAGGTGAAGAATGGTGTTAATCGTAATGGCTGTTAGATGTCTAGAAAGAAAACTGGCGTTCTACGGATCGGAGCGTGGAATGTCAGATCCCTTAATCGGGCAGGTAGGTTAGAAAATTTAAAAAGGGAAATGGATAGGTTAAAGTTAGATATAGTGGGAATTAGTGAAGTTCGGTGGCAGGAGGAACAAGACTTCTGGTCAGGTGACTACAGGGTTATAAACACAAAATCAAATAGGGGTAATGCAGGAGTAGGTTTAATAATGAATAGGAAAATAGGAATGCGGGTAAGCTACTACAAACAGCATAGTGAACGCATTATTGTGGCCAAGATAGATACGAAGCCCACACCTACTACAGTAGTACAAGTTTATATGCCAACTAGCTCTGCAGATGATGAAGAAATTGAAGAAATGTACGATGAAATAAAAGAAATTATTCAGATAGTGAAGGAAGACGAAAATTTAATAGTAATGGGTGACTGGAATTCGAGTGTAGGAAAAGGGAGAGAAGGAAACATAGTAGGTGAATATGGATTGGGAGTAAGAAATGAAAGAGGAAGCCGCCTAGTAGAATTTTGCACAGAGCACAACTTAATCATAGCTAACACTTGGTTTCAGAATCATGAAAGAAGGTTGTATACGTGGAAGAACCCTGGAGATACTAAAAGGTATCAAATAGATTATATAATGGTAAGACAGAGATTTAGGAACCAGGTTTTAAGTTGTAAGACATTTCCAGGGGCAGATGTGGACTCGGACCACAATCTATTGCTTATGACCTGTAGATTAAAACTGAAGAAACTGCAAAAATGTGGGAAATTAAGGAGATGGGACCTGGATAAACTGAAAGAACCAGAGGTTGTACAGAGTTTCAGGGAGAGCATAAGGGGACAATTGACAGGAATAGGGGAAAGAAATACAGTAGAAGAAGAATGGGTAGCTCTGAGGGATGAAGTAGTGAAGGCAGCAGAGGATAAAGTAGGTAAAAAGACGAGGGCTGCTAGAAATCCTTGGGTAACAGAAGAAATATTGAATTTAATTGATGAAAGGAGAAAATATAAAAATGCACTAAATGAAGCAGGCAAAAAGGAATACAGACGTCTGAAAAATGAGATCGACAGGAAGTGCAAAATGGCTAAACAGGGATGGCTAGAGGACAAATGTAAGGATGTAGAAGCTTATCTCACTAGGGGTAAGATAGATACTGCCTACAGGAAAATTAAAGAGACCTTTGGAGAGAAGAGAACCACGTGTATGAATATCAAGAGCTCAGATGGCAACCCAGTTCTAAGCAAAGAAGGGAAGGCAGAAAGGTGGAAGGAGTATATAGAAGGTTTATACAAGGGTGATGTACTTGAGGACAATATTATGGAAATGGAAGAGGATGTAGATGAAGACGAAATGGGAGATACGATACTGCGTGAAGAGTTTGACAGAGCACTGAAAGACCTGAGTCGAAACAAGGCCCCCGGAGTAGACAACATTCCATTAGAACTACTGACGGCCTTGGGAGAGCCAGTCATGACAAAACTCTACCAGCTGGTGAGCAAGATGTATGAGACAGGCGAAATACCCTCAGACTTCAAGAAGAATATAATAATTCCAATCCCAAAGAAAGCAGGTGCTGACAGATGTGAGAATTACCGAACTATCAGTTTAATAAGTCACAGCTGCAAAATACTAACGCGAATTCTTTACAGACGAATGGAAAAACTGGTAGATGCGGACCTCGGGGAGGATCAGTTTGGATTCCGTCGAAATGTTGGAACACGTGAGGCAATACTGACCTTACGACTTATCTTAGAAGAAAGATTAAGAAAAGGCAAACCTACGTTTCTAGCATTTGTAGACTTAGAGAAAGCTTTTGACAAAGTTGACTGGAATACTCTTTTTCAAATTCTAAAGGTGGCAGGGGTAAAATACAGGGAGCGAAAGGCTATTTACAATTTGTACAGAAACCAGATGGCAGTCATAAAAGTCGAGGGGCATGAAAGGGAAGCAGTGGTTGGGAAAGGAGTGAGACAGGGTTGTAGCCTCTCCCCGATGTTATTCAATCTGTATATTGAGCAAGCAGTAAAGGAAACAAAAGAAAAATTTGGAGTAGGTATTAAAATTCATGGAGACGAAGTAAAAACTTTGAGGTTCGCCGATGACATTGTAATTCTGTCAGAGACGGCAAAGGACTTGGAAGAGCAGTTGAACGGAATGGACAGTGTCTTGAAAGGAGGATATAAGATGAACATCAACAAAAGCAAAACGAGGATAATGGAATGTAGTCAAATTAAATCGGGTGATGCTGAGGGAATTAGATTAGGAAATGAGACACTTAAAGTAGTAAAGGAGTTTTGCTATTTAGGAAGTAAAATAACTGATGACGGTCGAAGTAGAGAGGATATAAAATGTAGACTGGCAATGGCAAGGAAAGCGTTTCTGAAGAAGAGAAATTTGTTAACATCGAATATAGATTTATGTATCAGGAAGTCGTTTCTGAAAGTATTTGTTTGGAGTGTAGCCATGTATGGAAGTGAAACATGGACGATTACTAGTTTGGACAAGAAGAGAATAGAAGCTTTCGAAATGTGGTGCTACAGAAGAATACTGAAGATAAGGTGGATAGATCACGTAACTAATGAGGAGGTATTGAATAGGATTGGGGAGAAGAGAAGTTTGTGGCACAACTTGACTAGAAGAAGGGATCGGTTGGTAGGACATGTTTTGAGGCATCAAGGGATCACAAATTTAGCGTTGGAGGGCAGCGTGGAGGGTAAAAATCGTAGAGGGAGACCGAGAGATGAGTACACTAAGCAGATTCAAAAGGATGTAGGTTGCAGTAGGTACTGGGAGATGAAGCAGCTTGCACAGGATAGAGTAGCATGGAGAGCTGCATCAAACCAGTCCCAGGACTGAAGACAACAACAACAACAACAACAACAACGAATACTACAACTTTTCAGTTAGGGATCGCAACAGAGTATGCCCAGAGAACGTACAAGCGCCACTTAACACCATATTTCGGACTTCAGTCCAATGATTGGCATGACAGATCTCTCACACAGTTTGCTGGGGTGCAATGACGAGGTGGAATCAGGACAACAGTATGGCAGGAAGACATTGCACAGGTCTTTCGGGGAGGGGCACAACACAAGAAGATCGTAGGAGTGTTTGATTGCCTCTGACGAAAACAGAGGGGCGCAGAAAAATGTAGATACTCTTTGATAATTAATATCTTTCGATCAAAATTACATAGCGTTGAAATTTTGCGCGGTAGCGTAGTCCGCTGTTTTCTCAACAGAACCTGGTGCGCGATTTCCAGCAGACAACAGTGCAGCAGTGAACGAAGTAAGATTGTCGTTTGGGCGACTCATGAATGTGTTGAAATGGTACTGGAAGTACGAAAACATGATGGAAGTACAACGGCAATGGTGTAATGTGTTCGGAACTCAGCCATCAATACGTACAACAATCTATCGTATTCCGGATAAATTTGAAGCCGACGGTACTGTTCAGGATGTGCACAAGGAAAGGTCTGGGCGACCAAAAACATCAAGTCCAGCTTCCAGCGCTGCTGTGTTGCAACATTGCACTAGGTCACCTCAAAAACCTGAGGAGCAGGGTGCACCATAAGCGATCAAGTGTACGACACATTCTGCAGGCTGCAAAATGTACATTCCATGATCGCTGCGCGCTATGAACAAGGACGACGCGGATCAAATGATGAAGTACTGCAAGTGGATTGAAGGCATGCCTTGCGAGAATGAACGGTTTGCAGGAATGGTTATGTGGTCTGACGAGGCGCAGTTCAAACTGAACGGTACTGTGCACAGCCAACTGCATGTACTCGGCTCACGAAAATCCTCACGTTCAGACGGACGAACATGTTAACCTATCAGGTTTTAATGTGTGGTGTGGGCTGTCATCGCGCGATTTCATTGTCTCGTTCTTCTTTGAAGGCACGGTAACTGATGTGGTGTTTCTGCACATGCTGCAAACATCTATTTTCCGCCTCACTACCCCAGATGTGCCAGAGCCTACTTGGATGAAAATCTACCTGGACGATGGATAGGTCGAAGAGGGGATGCTGAGTACCCATCACGGTCTCCAGATCTTACTCCTCTTGACATCTGTCTATGAGGGACGTTGAAAACTGAAATTTATCAAGAGACGCCAGCTACACTGAAAGAGTTACGAGAAACCATCGAGGCGTCCTGTGGTGCTGTCACACCTACAACACTGACAGTCGTAGTTCGGTCAACAGTTCAGCAGCATCGACGCTGTTTGTCTGCTAATGGGGGTCATTTTGAACACACAAAATAACCTTCACCCCGCCCAAGAACTGTAACGATATGCCATTTTGAGCCACTAATATTGACTATTTAAGAGCATTTACATTTTTCTGGAACCCTCTGCAGATTACTACCAACAACTGAGACCCGGGAAAATGTCACACGCAGAGTATAGCCACGAACAGTCGGGTACATTACTGGAAGCTGGGGTGAGATCTCAAGTTGCATGTAACAGACAGCGGAGACTTGCATGGTGCACAGCCAGAATCAACTGGGATTTGCTAATATCATGCCGGCCGGGGTGGCCGAGCTGTTCTAGGCGCTATAGTCTGGAACCGTGCGACCACTACGGTCGCAGGTTTGAATCCTGCCTCGGGCATGGATGTGTGTGATGTCCTTAGATTAGTTAGGTTTAAGTAGTTCTAAGTTCTAGGGGCTGATGAGCTCAGCAGTTAAGTCCCATAGTGCTCAGAGCCATTTGAACCACTTTTTTGCTAGTATCGTGTCGGATCTCCTTTCGCCCAGCTTAGTGCAACAACTCGACGTTGTATGGACTCAACAAGTCGTTGGAAATCTCCTGCGGAAACACTGAGCCATGCTGTTTCCATAGCCGTCCATAATTGCTAAAGTGTTGCCGGTGCAGGAATTTGTGCACAAACTGAACTTTCGATTATGTCCCGTAGTTGTTCGATGTAATTCAAGTCGGGCTGTCTGGTTGGGCAAATCTTTCGCTCGAATTGGTCACAAAGCTCTTCAACCAATCGCGAACAGTGGTGGCCCAGTGACATGGTGCACTGTCATCTATAAAAATTCCATAGTTGTGTGGGAACATGAAGTCCATCAATGGTTGCAAATGGTCTCCAAATAGCCGAACATAACCATTTACAGTTAATGATCGGTTCAGTTGCACCAGAGGGCCCAGTTAATTCCATGTGAAAACAGCCCACATAATTACGAAGCCACCACCAGCATGCAAAGTGCCGTGTTGACAACCTGGGTCCATTGTTTCGTGGGGTCTGCGCCCACCCGAACCCTACCTTCAGCTCTTACCAACTGAAATGGGGACTCATCTGACCAGATCACTGTTTACCAGTCGTGTAGGGTCCAAGCGATATGGTCACGAGCTCAGGAGAGGCGCTGCAGGCGATGTCGTACTGTTAGCAGAGGCACTCGTGTCGTTTATCTGCTGCCATAGCCCATTAAAGCCAAATTTCGCCGCACTGTCCTTATGGATACGTTAGTAGTACGTCCCACATTGATATCTGCGGTTCTTTCACGCAGTGTTGCTTGTCTATTAGCACTGACAACTCTTTGTAAACACTGCTGCTCTAGGTCGTTAAGTGAAGGCTATCAGCAACTGCGTTGTCCGTAGTGAGAGGTAATGCTTGAAACATGAGATTCTGGGCACTCTGTTGACACTGTGGATCTCGGAATATTGACTTCCCTAACGATTTCGGGAATGCAATGTCCCATGCGTCTGGCTCCAATTCCCGTCGTGTGGCCATAATCACGTCGGATATTATTTCACCCGAATTTCGTGAGTACAAATGACAGCTCCGTCGATGCACAGCGCTTTTATACCTTGTGTATGTGATAGTACTGCCATCTGTATATGTGCAAACCGCTGACCGATGACATTTGTCACGTCAGTGTATATTAAAATGAGTAAACAAGAGGAAAATGTAACACAGAATGCATAGGAACTATGCTATAAAATCCTACTGGTATCACAATAAGAAATGTGAAATAGCCGTAGATACACATTTGCGATATTTCGAAATCAATCCACATTAATGATATATGAAGTAGCACTAAGATGTTTTTTATGTCCTGTACGGATTGTCCCAAGTCTCAGAATACAGAATTGAATATTTGTGCAGGTCTGTAAGTATCATCTACGTAGGAGTGGAGAATAGTATACAAGAACCAGATTTGCGTATTACAGCCATCCGTACAGATACACCATTATGTAGACACTTACATATCGGAGGTACATAGTGACCTACATTTATAGGTTGAACGTTCTGCTGAGTAGCACCTGGGAATATAGTCAGTTAATTGTGCTTTGGCTTTCCCCTAGCATTCTAATTACCAAGAGCATTAGATTAACAGATCAAGGACTTACATTGGGATGTTGGCACTGTTTACGAATTTGCACAGTATTTTATGCGTGTCCATATCATTGGATGCTAACAAGGTTTGGACGCTGTTCAGGAACTGATGACAAAGAGCCTGAAGATTACTTGCAAGTACACCTGTGTGGTGCATGGCGCTTAAGTTGAACCGATAGAGGTTTCTGTTGGACTAGCGGTGAATCTCGTTTCTGTTTGTGGCGTTCAAACAGACATCTAAGTGTCCGTAGACGACCTGCAGAAATGTTACAGGAAGCAGCGATTATCAAGGTCTATAACTCTCCAACTTCTGGAGTCTTTATATGGGAAGCTACTGGGTATAAAAACAGGACTGAATTGGTAATTGTTGAAGGAACGCTAAATGCTTATCGTTATGTGAGACAGTAAAACTTGTTGTCATACCCTTCACGAGCAGGGTACCAAACACCACATTCCAGCAGGACAATGCAAGACCCCAACTGCAGCTCACACCTCAAATGCTATGGGGAATGTCTGGATTCTTGACTGGTCTTCGAGATCCTCTGATTCGTCATCCATAAAGTATATCTGGAATGCAATGGAGAGAAGTTCACTTCCGTACTCCTGTAGCCAACAATTGTCATGGACTGACACGACATGTATTTCACGATGGGCAAGAAATGCCTCAAAATTACATTCGGAGGCTATTTAATTCCACAACTAAACATGTGCTTGTTTGTACCTGGGAGGGGGTTGGGGAGGGGGGTTGTCACACGTCTAATGATGTTGACAATGGACATCAGTTTGCAATGGAATTAAAGATCACGTGAAGCCAGCAATATGATGAACACACGATATTGCATTTGTAACACTTCCCGTTTCCCTCGGTGCACATTGCAGATTTTCGTAGTTTCCCTAGATGGGACTGATAACACAGTTCCTTCGATAAGGTCATGGCGATTATTCCAGCATCGTTGTCAAAATCGACTACTGCTTTCTCTCCAGTGGCGACGCCCGTAGATTGGATATTAAATTCTTGAAACATTTTGGCAGATTAAGAATGAGAGACAGATTGGCACTCGAACCAGGAACCTTCGGAAAGTAGGAGAGAGTCACCGACTGTGAGGGCTCCATTCTGGAAGCAATCCCCTAGGTTGTGGCTAAGCCATTTCTCACGATTTCCTTTTCTGGTGGAGTGTTAGTTCCGCAAGTTGTGCAGAAAAACATCTATGAAAAATTTGGATGGTAGATGATGAGGTACTGACGGAAGTCAGCCTAAATCCGAAAATCTTTAGTGACGTATACGTGTTGAGTAAAGTGTGTGCATGCCGTAGTTTGTAACTAATTTACGTTTTTTCTTCGTATAGTTCAATAATTGTCACCATGTATGTCTTCATTGTTCTTTTCCGAAACTGAAGGACAGGAATGTTTGAGACTAATATATTAATCACTCGTAGAGGTCATATTTCCAGAAGCGTCATCCTTTTTAAGTCGATGATTTTTATAGTTAACATCAGAACTCTGTGAGAATGTGGATGTTTTCAGTACAAGCCTCGTGAAACAGGAGCAGTTTCGCTGTCGTACCAGTTCTGAGATGCATTTAACTCAGAGAGGGCAACTTTTTACTTTGAAATAATTCCTAAAGTTTCTCATCTATCTAGTCCTCTTTGCACTCGTACAAGGTCTCTAGTACGTAGAAGGCAAGACCGATGCTTGTTTCATTTCCCACGGATGCTGCCACTGCAGTTGTCTTTCACTGCTCTCCAAGAAGGAGCCCTCTAACTTTCCGTGTTTGGCTGCTTGTGCCGTAGGCAACGCGGAGATTTGCGCGGCTAATATCACAGGCTGTTACAAGGACGGGAGATTAAGTGTTGAGAGTGCCTGGAGAAGACAGGCGCCGTATTGCTCGCATGTCTGGCACGGATACGCGAAATTGCTGACCAGCCAGCCTCCACTTGGCAGTTTCGTCCTTGACAGTCTGTGGCGTCCAGATTGCGCCCACATCCGCTGCTCACTGCTGCGCACCAAAATTGTATCGCCTCTCAGCACCGTTCGCATTGTGAAAGGTGGACTACTGGCGCGTTCGTAGAATTAATACACTGATGAACCAAAACATTATGACCATCTGTATAACAGCGTAACCATCTTTGTAATGCAATACAGCAGCGATTGTACATGGCATGGATTCAACAAATACTTGGTAAGTTTCCGGAGATACGTGGCTATAGGTCACCTAATTTCCGTAAATTACGGGCTGGTGGTTTGTGGACAGCGTCCCATATGTTTTCCATTGGGTTCAGATCAGGTGGACATGGTGGCTAAGGTATCAACATGAGTTCACTGCCATGCTCCTCACATCAATTTAGGGCGATTCCTACCTTATGATACGGACAGTTATCCCACAGAAACATAGCACGGCTGTCAGGGAAGACATCAGATATGAAGGGATGCTTGTGGTCTGCAATAAATTTCACGTAGTCCACAGCTGTTATGTTGTGTCCGATTACTATTACAGGTCCCATGGAAGCCCAGCATAATACGACCCACATCGGGCTGAACCGAGGAGCCGTTCACCTGGTGACAACATACACGTACACGACCATCGACCTGGTGCAACAAGACAGGTGAGACATTCGACCAGAGATCGGAACACGTAGGGTGTCATCTACTGTGGAGCTCAATGTTCAACAAAGTGCTGTGCAGTGTTTCCTGCGAAACACTTGTGGCTACACCAGCATTGAACTCTGTCTTCAAATTTGCCCCAGGTTGCCACCTATCATGATTTACATAGCGGGCAAGCCTCAAACCTCGACGTTCTGTGACGAGCTTTGCTCATCGAAGACCTTGTTGCCTACTCGTGGTTTCGCAATCATTCAACTACCTGGCATGTATGCTCACGACAGTAGTAATCTAACAGCCGACCAGTTTCGTTGTTTCCGCCGGGCCATAACAACCTGTCCTTTGTCAAAGTCGCTTCCCCATGTGGATTTCCCCATTTGCGATCCGTATCATCGCTAGAATGGTTTCACATTCGTCCCTGTTCCTCTTACATACTTCGCCTTAACGAGTAACGTGCCGACATCGCCGTCGTGTGGAGCTCAGTCTCGTGGTGGATGGTGTTCACAGTGTGTTGACTCATCAGTGTAGTTATTGGAGATACAATTTCGCGCTAAAAAACATCTCTCTAACTACGACAATCAATGCAGGGGCAGAGGACAACAAAGCTCGACAAGGCAAGAGTGATACAGACACTTAAACTTGAAAACAAAATGAAATTTCGCTTATTGCATGTATACAGTATAGTACAGTGGTTCCCAATCCTTCTGACACCGTTACCCCTGAATGCTGTCAGATTTCAGGCCTCATTTCTCCCACACCACTACGCGTCGGCTCTGTTATCCGTGGAAAAGGTGGACATACCGGCTATTATGTAGGTGGTCATATTATTCTGGCTGATCAGTGTATGCCTCATATACTGTCACAGAAGCATCCTACAAAGTATCAACTATGTAGTGGGTGGGCTATGTGGGCAAGATGTTGTTCATACATTCGTTTCACAAGCTGTAATCATCGCCTCATTGTGTCACGCGTTAATACTTGTATTTGAAAAAAAATGTTATTAGTGATTTATGTAAGGAGCATAACGGCCTTACAAAATACTGAAATGATCTTTTAAAAATAATTTAGTTTCTTAACCGAAACACAATCGACCCTTTTGTTTCTACCCCCTTCCCTCTAGAAAATTAATTTTACCCATCACGGGATAATATCAAGGTTGGGAGCTACTGGTATAGGAAGAAGATAAAAGCCTAAATTTCTAAGTGAATTTGGGATATACAGAGTGCATAATGTAATACACAGAGGAATCATCTCTCGCAGGAACAACGGTTTAAAGCTGTTTGTAGATCGAGTTGAAGCTGCTTGAAGAGATAAGGGTACGTTGTTCCACGCTACTCCATCTCATTTCCAGATCTCTTCAGGGTTAGCGACCGGAGACTGCTAGCGTGGTGGTCTGTACGGCCAGGTGATTTCAGTGAGCAACTGATTTGGGCCAGAGCAGCAGTCGGACAACGTCTGTATCGAGATACTTCAGAACAGTACGGGCGACATGCTGCCTTTCGTTATCTTGTTGAACGAAAACTTCACAGAGACTTCAAAGACAGCTCAAAGCCAGCGGCCTTAACACACGCCAAAAATGTAACGCATCCTGTCTTAATTATTGACTATGTGAAGCTGAGATATTCCTCTTCCGAGTCCAGTGGCATCCCAAAATATCACGCTAGTAATTGAGCCCTTTTAACTATGAGGAATATAATATGGATACGTTTTCGAAGAGGGCTTATGTTTCAGGTCAGTTTGTTGATGCAGTAAGTCGTTCGGCAAATTTTTCTATGTTTGTATTTCTCTAATTCTTCCAAAACATTCATAGTACATAGTTTAGATATTTTGTATAAAATTTGTACTGTTTTTCCTGTTTTGATGTTTTCATTTTTAAGATTTAGATAGAAAGCTGACCGATTGCTTTCAAATGCTCTCCTATATTTTTTTAATCTAATGTTAATGTTTCTTCCCGTTTGCTCGATGTAGAATTTCGCACAGTTCCACAGGGAATTTTGAAGACTCCTGGGTTTGAAAATTTTGTAATCATGGCTTCACCTGATCGAATTCGTGGTCGTATGAAATGCTAATTTTGCATTTGTCTTATGTGAAGCTTCATTCATTTTATTGGTTATGTGACCCAGATAATTTGTTTGCTCATACGCTATTTTTGTTTTAGTTGTAGGTTCCTCTTTCAGTGTTTTAAACTTATGCATGATTTGTATTTTAGGTTTGGTCTGTTGGTTGTACTTTCTGAGCACTATATCACTATTTCTACTGTTTTTCTCTACTACGTACTGTGGTGCTCTAATTTCCTTTTGTATTGTATGTTGCTCTTCTGGCAGTCTTACAATTCTGGAGATCACTGATTTGAAAAATCATGTTCCTGCAACTATGTGGAAATATTACCCGATTTAAATTGTTGATGATGAATGATGAGATTGCCGGCCGGAGTGGCCGTGCGGTTCTAGGTGCTATAGTTTGTAACTGCGTGACCGCTACGGTCGTAGGTTCGAATCCTGCCTCAGGCATGGATGCGTGTGATGTCCTTAGGTTAGTTAGGTTTAAGTAGTTCTAAGTTCTAGGGGACTGATGACCACAGCAGTTAAGTCCCATAGTGCTCAGAGCCATTTGAACCATTTGAACCATGATGAGATTATAAACAATAAATGATAAGCACCAGTTTGCTTTTGTTCTACAACATTGTAGAACAAAAGCAAACTGGTGGTTTTCATTTATTATAATGATCATGCTAAGATGGTATCTGTTCTTTCGGACATGTCGAGGCACACATTTTCATCTGTCCCCGTTGACTTATGTCAACTCCTGTAAGCAGCTAAGGGTGTTCATTTAATTGTATTTTCATTCTAACGAGCTGCATGGTCTCCGATGGTATCTGTTCTTTCGGACATGTCCGAAAGAACAGATACCATCTTAGTATATATATATATATATATATATATATATATATATATATATATATATATATATATATATATATATATATATATAGTTAAGGCTCACCGGCCAATAGAACATCTTCTTCTTCTGTGCGAATTCACAAACAGTGCCAGAACTCTTACGGGAATCGGCAACGCGCCGAGAGGAATGATATAATGGGAGGGGGCACTACGAATGTAGTGCTGGAGAATACGTTGAGAATGTGGGTTTCGCGGGAGGCGTGCCAGAGATAAATCACTGCATTCGCGCTATAATCTGTGTCCTCGGTGGCTCAGATGGAACAGTCATGTGAACTCTATTTTCGAGGATGCGATTCAGAACATGAAGAAGCGAGAGACAATTTGATCTTTGAAAAACAAATACGATCAAGCGACGAACACCATATCTGGTTTGGACTTGGATTTTTTTTTTCTAAAATGTCACGGAATCTGTAATTAATTTTAGTTTGTATTATTACTTTTAAATGTCAGTTGAAAATTATGTACTACTGTGGAATGTTATGATCAATAAATTGGAGGAAAGAAAAGATGGATAGAGCGTCTGTCATGTAAGCAGGAGATCCCGGGTTTTAGTCCTGGTCGGGGCACAAAGTCATCTTTCCCCGTTGACGTATGTCAACGCCTGTAAGCTGCTAAGGGTGTTCATTTCATTGTAATTTTATTATAATGTTGTTCTACCAAGAACGGTCGGAATATTCTGTTATTAAGATTATAAACAATAATAAATAAATACATAATACCTGAATGATGCGTCATCTTTTTGTGTCATTTAGTATTTGGTTATTCCTTTAGGTAAATGTTCGATTATTCTGAGAATAGTTTCCTTTCTTTTTCGTTCTGCCTTGTCATTCAGGATCAAAGTGTGAAGTGCTGTGTCTGAGGGCAGAGGCCACCGCCGGCCAGATGTCATCGAGGCCCCTGCTCAGCCCACGCCGCGATCACCGAAAACTGATGTCTTGCAGAGGCGCTGCAGAGGCGTGATGGGTGCGGCCTGACGGGCGTTGCGTTGGTGCTTGTTGCGAAGGCATGAGTTGTTGCAAGGCTCCAGGACGACGACGTACCACACTTTACGTAGGCGGACCACCGTTTAGCAAGTAATTCTTTTTTTCGATGGAGGATCGTCTCCAACAGATAACGTACCGTTAATGTTGGCCATAATTTCGCACTGCTTCTGCAATTCATCTGGACTGAAAGTCACATTGCCTCCATAAAGGAGGCACTAAAAGTAGTTAATGAGTTTTGCTACTTGGGCAGCAGAACAAGTGACTATGTACGAAAAGCGAGAATATAAAATGGAGGCTGTGTAAGCGAAACTGGGGGAGGGTGGGGTTATTGTTTTTCGTCTGTGTTTGCTGTTCCTACCCACTCATCTCGTAATTCCAATCGTCACTCGCTTCTTCCCTCGCAGTCTAGGAGCAGCAGCTTGAGTATTGCTGTAATAAATGATAACTAATAAGAGGCATAAAGGAGTGCCTTTTACCGAAATTGATGTATTTTCTAACCCTTGCGCTACGCAGGGCGGCACTGTTACGCGCTTCACGAAGTAACACATATGTTGATACAGTGGTGCATACAATAACACTACACCACAACACATCATCCCACACTGCAATCCAGATGCAGCGTTCGTGGCAATATAGGTAATCGAAGTTTCATTTACCGGCGCGGATGAGATGCTCGCTGGCATCTAATCATCTTCTCGCTATTGTTCTCGTGGTTTTTGACTTCACGAACCGCGGATTACATCTCGTGAGGTACACGAATGATTACACAGCATCAAACACCTTTATATTCACAAAACTTATTTGTTCTCTTAGAGTGATTCCTTAACATCTTCACACCAAGCACACGGTTAAGCCTATTCACGTGACTCCCTCGCTCGTTCTGGCGCGAAAAAAAATAATGAAGTGACCATAGCGCTGTCATCATAATCGATCTTAGCGCTACTCGATACATGCTTACAACTGCAAGTAGCAAGAAAAGTTTTTCTGAAAAAGACAAATTTGAAAAAAAATTCTTAATGTTATGAAGTCCTTTCTGAAGGTATTTACCTGGAGCGTAGCCTTATGTGGAAGTGAAAGATGCATTAATGCAGTTGAAACAGGAGGAGAAAAGAAGGTTTCGAAATGTGGTGCTATAGATGAATACTGAAGATTAGTTGGGTAGATCCAATAACTAATGAGGAGGTATTGAATAAAACATGGGAAAAACAAATTTGTGGCACAACTTGAGCGAACTAAGGTATCGATTGATTGGACGCTTCCTGAGGCGCGAAGGAATCGTCAGTTTTGTAATGATGCTAATCCTTACACATCTTCATACATACAATATGCATCATGGTCGATATATTGTTTTATCAGTTTTAAAATCTGTTTGCATCTACAAGTTTATTCTTCTTCTCCTCTTTCCTACGTGGCTCCGTGTATATCTTATCAACCTGTTCATCCTAGCCGGCCGGGGTGGCCGAGCGGTTCTAGGCGCTATATGTTCGAATCCTGCCTCGGGCATGGATTTGTGTGATGTCGTTAGGTTAGTCAGGTTTAAGTGGTTCTAAGTTCTAGAGGACTGATGACCTCAGAAGTTAAGTCCCATAGTACTCAGAGCCATTTAAACCACTTCTTTTGTTCATCCTATTGCCAAAGATTTCGCATGGACATATTTTCTGTTCTTCTCCTTCTAAAGTGATAAATTTAGAGAACAGGCCTTAGCAGATGACTGCAGAATGATTCTACTGCGGCAAACGTAGGTTTTGCTAAGTGTCTAGAAGACAAGAAAAGAGAAATTAGGGCCATTTACAAATGGAACAGGGAAGCAAATGACTAGTAGTAGTTCGTAACACCCTCCGCCATTCACCATACGGGACTATGCGGAGTGTGTATGTAGATGTACTTCATCTCTGCAGTCCACATTTCAACTGATTCTAGTTTCGTCCGGTTTTTCACGGTAGGGTTTTAACATGG
Source organism: Schistocerca gregaria (assembly GCF_023897955.1). Classification (NCBI taxonomy): domain Eukaryota; kingdom Metazoa; phylum Arthropoda; class Insecta; order Orthoptera; family Acrididae; genus Schistocerca; species Schistocerca gregaria. The sequence continues at coordinate 165,564,086 of NC_064921.1, forward strand.
CTAAAATGCAGTGAAAAAGAAAAATGAAAAAATCGTGTGGCATTGATGGAGTGAGGCCTCATCCAGGGAAGTTCGGCCGTCAGGTGCAAATCTTATTTGAGGTGACGCCACATTGGGTGACTTGCCCGTCGGTGATGATGAGGACAGCACAACACCTAGTCCAGGAGCGGAGAAAATCTCCAACCAGGCCGGGAATCGAACCCAGGTCCGCTGCATTGTAGGCAAACACATTACCAATCAGCTAAGCAGGTGGACTAAAATGCAATATTCTAGGTGAACAGCTTTTCAAATAATTTTACTCAGCGCATAAGTACTTACAGTGGAAACAAGTTTTATCGATGACGGATTCCTGCAGCTGCATCATTCAGTTTATGATGCGTCTTTCGATTCAGCAGTCTTGTGTAAATTAATTTTATCCGTCATATTAATTGCATCAGATGTGGGAAAAAGTCCACCTTGAATAAAAAATTGTGAAGTTAACTTAATCATCTTTGAGTTCTTCTACTGCAGCCGGCCGCGGTACTGAGCGATTCTAGGCGCATCAACCCGGAACCGCGCTGCTGCTACGGTCGCAGGTTCGACTCCTGCCTCGGGTATGGATGCGTGTGATGTCCTTAGGTTAGTTAGGTTTAAGTATTTCTAAGTCTAGGAGACTGATGACCTCAGATGTTAAGTCCCATAGTACACAGAGCCACCTGAACCATTTGAACCAACCATTTGAATTTTTCCACTGTATCTTGCTAAATTTGACCTATGTCAGCTTGTTATTTTCCTTTCCACTACATAGCTTTGTAATTATTTCTGTGTTCTAGAACTATTGTCTTTTACAATAATAATACCACTTACATTTGAACATAACAGATCGTCATTCCAGTCGGCAGCTCCTGAATTTTTTTTCTGTATCGCAATATTAGTCTCATTCCTCTACCATATCTTTTACGTTGCGCCGAAGTAGCCTGGAAATACGTAGACGATAGTCTCATTAAAAGCCTAAGTTTGAAGACCAATGCTATTCAAGTTCGATAATATCTGCTGGAGAGTTCTGTAAAATTACTGTGTGTGACATTTAAAGGACGGAATGCGAGACTTAGTCCTTCAGATTAACTTAACATACCATAACATAATGTAGAAGCTAGCATCCCGCAACTCGATACAATACTTACAAACTTTCCCACGAGAACTGCACTACAATTGTAAGGTAAAATTGTCTGCATTAAAACCCCCTCCAGTAAATCCTGAGACAAGTTTCCCCATCCACCCCATCGACGTACCATTCCGTCAAAAATAAACTAGCTACGTCCCACCCCTATTATCAAAGATATAATGGGTCTTACCAAGACACTCCTCCAAAATATCCACCACACTGAGTCTCATCAGATCCCTCGACAGCCCACTCTGGCCGCCCCGTGCCGTTTATTACTTGAATGCCGTTGCCATCGACTCCCAGCACAACCCGTGTTTTACTTCTTCCGCCAGGGTAACCTTAGCTGATCTAGTTTTCACCCTACAACTGACACTATCCCTCAACCATTGGACTCAGTCTGTAAAATAAGCACACACCTGGATCCCACTCCATTATCTCACACTAATTCTGACATGTTTTATTCACCAACCCCCTACATCCTCTCCCACTTCCATATTCCTCTTCGTCATCTAACTATCCCATTCCAACATTCCATACATACTGTAACACAGCGAATCTTCATCTCAGAGTAGCACTTGCAACCTACGTCCTCTATTATTTGCTGGATGTCTTCCAATATCTGCCTTCCTCTACTGCGTTTGCCCTCTGCAGCTCCCTCTAGTACCATAGAACTCATTCCCTCATGTCTTAACAGATGTCCTATTATCCTGTCCCTTCCCTTATGTGTTTTTCACATATTCCTTTCCTCCCCGATTCTGCGCAGAACCTCCTCATTCCTTACCTTATCAGCCTACCTAATTTTCAACATTCGTCTATAGCACCACACATCAAATGCTTCGTTCTCCTCTGTTCCGGGTTTTCCACAGTCCATGTTTCACTATCATACAATGCTGTACTCCAGACGTACATTCTCAATAATTTCTTCCTCAAATTAAGGCCGTTATTTGATATTTGTAGACTTCTCTTTTCTAGGAATGCTCTTTTTGCCATTGCTAGTCTGCTTTTGATGTCCTCCTTGCTCCGTCCTTGGTTATTTTACTGCCTAGGTAGCAGAATTCCTTAACTTCATCTGCTTAGTGACCATCAATCCTGATGTTAAGTTTCTCGCTGTTCTCATTTCTACTGCTTCTCATTACCTTCGACTTTCTTCCGTTTACTCTCAGCCGATACTCTCTAGTCATTAGACTGTTTATTCCGTTCAGCACATAATGTAATTTTTCTTCACTTTTACTCAGGATAGCAATGCCATCAGCGAATCGTATCATTGATATCCTTTAACCTTGAATTTAATTCCACTCCTGAATCTTTCTTTTACTTCCATCATTACATCTTCGAGTACAGACTGAACAGTAGGGGCCAAAGGCTACATCGTTGCCTTACATCCTTTTTAATACGAGCACTTCGTTCTTGGTCGTCCACTCTTATTATTTCCTCTTGGCTGTCGTACACATAGTATATCACCCGTCTCTCCCTATAGCTTACCCCAACTTTTTTCAGAATTCAGAACATCTTGCACCATTTTACATTGTCGAACGCTTTTTCCAGATCGACAGATCCTATGAACGTGTCTTGATTTTTCTTTATAGTTTCTTCCATTATTAACTGCAACGTCAGAATTGCCTCTATTGTGGCTTTACCTTTCCTAAATACAAACTGATGGTCGTCTAGCGCATCCTCAATTTTCTTCCGTTCTTCTGTGTACAGGGTGTTTCAAAAATGACCGGTATATTTGAAACGGCAATACAAACTAAACGAGCAGCGATAGAAATACATCGTTTGTTGCAATATGCTTGTGACAACAGTACATTTTCAGGCAGACAAACTTTCGAAATTACAGTAGTTACAATTGTCAACAACAGTTGGCGCTGCGGTCTGGGAAACTCTATAGTACGATATTTTCCACATATCCACCATGTGTAGCAATAATATGGCGTAGTCTCTTAATGAAATTACCCGAAACCTTTGACAACGTGTCTGGCGGAATGGCTTCACATGCAGATGAGATGTACTGCTTCAGCTGTTCAATTGTTTCTGGATTCTGGCGGTACACCTGGTCTTTCAAGTGTCCCCACAGAAAGAAGTCACAGGGGTTCATGTCTGGCGAATAGGGAGGCCAATCCACGCCGCCTCCTTTATGTTTCGGATAGCCCAAAGCAATCACACGATCATCGAAATATTCATTCAGGAAATTAAAGACGTCGGCCGTGCGATGTGGCCGGGCACCATCTTGCATAAACCACGAGGTGTTCGCAGTGTCGTCTAAGGCAGTTTGTACCGCCACAAATTCACGAAGAATGTCCAGATAGCGTGATGCAGTAATCGTTTCGGATCTGCAAAATGGGCCAATGATTCCTTTGGAAGAAATGGCGGCCCAGACCAGTACTTTTTGAGGATGCAGGGACGATGGGACTGCAACATGGGGCTTTTCGGTTCCCCATATGCGCCAGTTCTGTTTATTGACGAAGCCGTCCAGGTAAAAATAAGCTTCGTCAGTAAACCAAATGCTTCCCACATGCATATCGCCGTCATCACTGTGCACTATATCGTTAGCGAATGTCTCTCGTGCGGCAATGGTAGCGGCGCTGAGGGGTTGCCGCGTTTGAATTTTGTATGGATAGAGGTGTAAACACTGGCGCATGAGACGATACGTGGACGTTGGCGTCATTTGGACTGGAGCTGCAACACGGCGAACGGAAACCCGAGGCCGCTGTTGGATCACCTGCTGCACTAGCTGCGCTTTGCCCTCTGTGGTTGCCGTACGCGGTCGCCCTACCTTCCCAGCACGTTCATCCGTCACGTTCCCAGTCCGTTGAAATTTTTCAAACAGATCCTTTATTGTATCGCTTTTCGGTCCTTTGGTTAAATTTAACCTCCGTCGAAAACTTCGTCTTGTTGCAACAACACTGCGTTCTAGGCGGTGGAATTCCAACACCAGAAAAATCCTCTGTTCTAAGAAATAAACCATGTTGTCCACATCACACTTGCACGTTGTGAACAGCACACGCTTACAGCAGAAAGACGACGTACAGAATGGCGCACCCACAGACTGCGTTGTCTTCTATATCTTTCACATCACTTGCAGCGCCATCTGTTGTTGAAAACTGTAACTACTGTAATTTCGAAAGTTTGTCCGCCTGAAAATGTACTGTTGTCCCAAGCATATTGCAACAAACGGTGTATTTGTATCGCTGCTCCTTTAGTTTTTATTGCCGTTTCAAATACACCGGTCATTTTTGAAACACCCTGTACTATTCTTGTAAGCAACTTGGATGCATGAGCTGTTAACCTGATTGTGCGATAATTCTGGCACTTGTCAGCTCTTGCCGTCTTCGGAATTGTGTGGATGATGCTTTTCCGAAAGTCAGATGGTATGTCGCCAGACTCATACATTGTATACACCAAATTGAATAGTCGCTTTATTGCCACTTCCCCCAATGATTTTAGAAATTCTGATTGAATATTATCTATCCCTCCTGCCTTATTTATTCTTAAGCCCTCCAAAGCTCTTTTAAATTCTGATTCTAATATTGGATCCCCTGTCTCTTCCAAATCGACTCCTGTTTCTTCTTCTATCACATCAGACAAATCTTCCCCCTCATAGGGGCTTTCAATGCATCTTTTCCACCTATCCGCTCTCTCCTCTGCGTTTAACAGTGAAATTTCCGCTGCACTCTTAAAGTTATCACTCTTGCTTATAATATCACCGAAGGTTGTTTTGACTTTCATGTGTGCTGAGTCTGTCCTTCCAACAATCATTTCTTTTTCAGTGTCTTCACATTTTTCCTGTAGCCATTTCATCTTTGCTTCCCTGCACTTCCTATTTGTTTAATTCCTCAGTGACTTGCATTTCTGTATTTCTGAGTTTGCCGGGACATTTTTGTAGTTTGAATATCAACCTCCAAATGACATCAACAATAATCCAGATTGTGTCTTAATTTATTATTTATCCCAGTAACCTCTATTGGAGAGGTTAAGCTCGTTGGTTGGAGACAGGCAAAAAGACGAGCTGTAAGTGACTGGGGGACTAGGAGATGTGTTAAAATAATTTGTCTAAGAAATGAAGCAGAAGCTTTGGCCAGAACATCGGGTTTTCCCAAATCTCCTATCAGCCGAGGTCTCGCCATAGCGTCGTAGCACACCCGAAAAATTTATTTTCGCCAGATGAACTTGTCCAATAATCGTTGTAACTTTCGAGACATCATCACATAAAGGGGAAAAATTTGTGCAACAAAATAGGGTTTACTGTACACATAAGTTTCCACCTTAGGAAGTAACGAGAGGATGCGACACTCGTGTTCAAGTATGACTTCTTGAAATCTATCTGTGACGGAAGTCCAGTTTAACGCGGCCAGCTTCATCGGAAAACCAGCAGTAATAACACCCAACGATCGACGGCGGACGACCGCTGCAGCGCATGGAATCTCAACCACGTCAAATCCCCGAAAATTAAGTCACGGATACCTCTGGTCGTCAACCTGTGCTCCGGTAAAACGAAAAAATGCATCCAAAATGTTCTTCAGCACCAGTATGTCGTCATGACTACGAAGGAGTACCATATCGTCATCGACAAATGCGCGGACAATAAACCTTTCTCCCAATAACGACCAGCCACTTAATCGAGCAACTAGGGACTGCGATAAGTGTCCCAGAAATAGCACAAATAATGATACAGACAGGGGACCCCCTTGCCTGCCTACTTAAACAGCGGAAACATGTCGATTCACCACCACCGAAGGCGGCGAATACTGAGCTATCATCGGGGAAGGTGAAGCTATGTGTGTCTTTGGAACTACCATGGTGTGGTGCTAACATATTCGCTCGTAAGGGGCAAACAGTTACAGGAGCACACTACCGATATCTCTTGACGAGATTGCGGGAGGCTATCAATATGATGAATCCTGAGTGGCTGCCCGTGACAATGCTGTAGCTGGACACACGCGTGTTGCTTCTTTGGGATATTAGATTTCACCCCAACCCCATATTCTCCTGATGTGGCATCCACTGATTCTTTCTGTTTCCTCGGATGAAGAAACCAGCGCGTGGCTGGCGTTCCGAGCATGATGAGTCAGCAGCCAAAATGTAGACCTCTGCTATTAAGGTCTCCGAAAAATCATTCATAATTGGGAAACTGTGTTCCATTTTAATGGGGTGAATATGTAGCCTAACACGGAATTGTAGCTACATCTGAACCATAAACACCATTATATTCAACACCGTCTTCCGTTGAAGAATTAGTACAAAGATATGCGTTTATTGGATATGCATGCATGTTCAAAGGAAAATAGCATAGTTCTTTTTAACAACACAAGCATTGCAATATCGTATTTATCGAACGATACCAAGCGGCAACAATGAATTACATTGAAGTGCCAAAGAAACTGGTACACATGCCTAATATCGTTTAGGGCCCTCACGAGCACGCAGAAGTGCCTCAACAAGACGTGACATGGGCTCAACTAATGTATGAAGTAGTGCTGGAGGGAACTGACATCATGAATCAGTAGAAGTGCAAGGGAGTGAAAACCTCTTCTGAACAGCACGTTGCAAGGCATCCCAGATATGCTCAATAATGTTCATGTCTGGGGAGTTTGGTGGCTAGTCTACCGATAAGGGGAATGCAACTGTTGTAATGAAGACCGAAGATTATGAGCAAAAGGTCCGAGACCTATTAGATCCGACGACGTACCGAAAACTAAGCGCAGATCCGACGCAGCGTATCACACGGAATACGAATCGATTAATCAAGGCGTCTTCTCTGCCGGCGGACATACAGAGAAACCTGCGCAACACAGAAGCCCTACCACCCAAGATCCATAAGAACAACGTTCCACTAAGACCGATTGTTAAAGCTCCTGGCTCACCGACGTATAAACTGGCAAAACACTTGGCCTCTCTGCTCCAGCCACACGTCGGTAAGACCGACACATACATAAAGGACTCAGGACATTTCACGGAGAAGCTGAAGAAACTGAAACTTGCACCAAACGACATCCTGGTCAGCTTCGATGTTGTTTCTTTGTTTACGAAAGTGCCACTCAGTGACGCTCTGGAGCACATCGGTTCCATTTTCCCTCAAGACATCACAAAGCTCTTCCATGCATCTCTCACCACGAGCTATTTCACGTGGAACGGCGATCTCTACGAACAGCTGGAAAGCGTCGCCATGGGTAGTCCTCTCAGTCCTGTGGTGGCCAACTTCTTCATGGAACAATTCGAATCTCAGGCACTGGACGCGGCGACTTGCAAACCTAAGGTGTGGTACAGGTACGTCGATGATGCTTTCATTGTGTGGAGCCCTGATGAAGAACAGCTCGGTGACTTCCTAAGACACTTGAACAGCCTCCATGCCAACATAAAATTTACCATGGAAGTAGAAAAGGACAAAAAACTGCCATTTCTAGATGTGCTGGTCACAAGGGACACACACGGACCGATACCTGCACAAACTATTAAACCACCATCCGAGCCAGAAAAGAGGCATGATTAATACGCTCGTAACTCGAGCAGGACGAATATGTGAGCCGCAGCACCTCAGACGCGAAATGCAACACCTGGATAGTGTTCTGAGGAGCAATGGGTACTCCACAAGTTATATTAGATGTGTTACAGTCTAAACATTCATGGTGGTGTCCGTTTGTTGTATATCGTGTCTCCCTACCACTTTCGCGCAACGACGCTCTGAGCTTGTTTTTTAGGGAATTGACTAGTTTGAACCCGGGACCTGTTGCTGGTAAGGAGACGCCAGACCACACATGACATGTAGAATTCAGAAGAGTTCAGTGAGACTAGCGATGATATAACCAGATACTGAATGATCTCAGCGTCAGCTCCACTGCACTCCCTGTAAAAGAATCTTAATACTAACTAAATTTAGTGGAAAGGGTTCAAGGCTTTCCTATTTTTAGTTAGCTGGTAAAATAACGTCGAAAAAGCAGTTAAGTTTACCATTGGAAATTTTATTCAACTCACAAAACATTGTTTATAAATTGCACTATTGATAAAAGGAAGTGTTTTAATACAGTATGGTAAAAACAAACTGCGTTCAACAAAAATGAGAACGAATATTCCCTGAATGGGTTTCCAAGATCTACAATCGATCGAAGGATGACCTATGCCATATCACATCTATAATCTAGGTTTAATTTAAGTTTCACAAAAGAGAAAACTATCAAAACGGTCTACAGTGACCCTCAATTATTTTTAATTACTTATCTAACTTGTCGTAAATTACAGTGGCTGATGTGGCTTCTCAATAACTACATAACAGAAAAATCATCGCGTTTCAGATTTTTACTTCAAGTGGCAAATGTGAACACCATGAGCTTTAATTGTCGATCGACACTAGCATTACGCAAAAAGGGGGTGTAACAGATGAGACTTCTGCAGTTCTGAGTGAAGCCTTATGGGCTCAAAAATGCGGCATCGCGTGCGTTCATTACCTTGTCGGTGTTTAGGCAGCGTCAGGGCGACAGCGGGCAGCACAGCTCCGCTCACCTCGCCATCTCGGAAGTAACTCTTACGTCTCCTTTCTACTATTTACCGAAGTTGGTTTAAAAAAACACTATCTGGCTGTGTTTGCATCTGACCAATCAGGGTCTCAATGTTAACCTTAACCTCCGCCTACAAAAATTCTGTCTATCCAATGAGAAACGTTATACTTTTCGTGGTGGAGCAATGTTTTTAAAGTTTGCAACGTAACAGAGACGCGAAAAAGCCTCACGCTAAAACCTGCAGCTGGTGTGGTCCTTTTAGCGTTATCGTAAGATCTATACTGTTCTTCTGGAGGGCTCTATCTTTTAACATGGGCTGGGGGGGGGGGGGTTGTCCTAATATAACAGACACGCGAAAAAGTCTCACGCTAAAACTTGCGGGAGGTAGTGGCTCTTTTTATGTTATCGTAAGACCTATACTGTTTTTCTGGAGGGCTCTAGCTTTTAACGTGGGCTGGGGGGTGGTCCTTGACGTAACAGAGACGCGAAAAAGTCACACGCTAAAACATGCGGGTCGTAGTCTTAGAGGTAGGCTGGCGACGTGGATGTCCAGTCCGTCTCTTATCGTAGGGCCTTCTAGCTGACCACGGTTCTGCTCTCGGCTTCTTTAATCGTTTCTCCCCTCGGAACTGCGTCGGTCTCACGGTGGGAAGGTATGACATGCATTTAGGCATTCTTGTGTTAGTCTGTGGTATTCCATTTGCTCACTCGTTACTCGTATTACTTTGGTTAATTTAATGTCACGATTTATTCGGAGCTATGTGACATACTACTAGATTTGCCTATTATGTCAGGGCTTTCATGGAAGGTGTTAGATTTGCCTGACACCTTACAACAGAGCCAAACACTCGGCGAAATAAGGAATCAGAAAAAGAAATGTCGGGTATGGTCTTTCATCCATACATTCCCAGAGTGACGGACAGAATCGGCCGTAAAAAGCGCAAACACTGCATAAAGACGATTTTCAAACCGACAAGGAAGATCAAAGTGTGTCTTAGATCGGCAAAGCAGAAAAGGGACCCACTTGCAATGTCGGGAATATACCGTATACCATGCACATGCGAAAAAGTTTATATCGGAGTGACTCGACGATCAATCAACACCAAGATCAGAGAACATAAGCGACATTGCAGGTTGGGGCAGGTGGAGAAGTCGGCCGTGGCAGAGCACGCACTAAGTGAGACCGACCACGTAATAAAATTCGCTGACACGGAAGTTCTGGCTGTAGAGAATCACTATCACACGCGCTTGTTCAGAGAAGCTGTAGAAATACAAAAACACGTGAACAGTTTCAACAAGAAAGAGGAAAGCCTTAAGTTAAACGAATCCTGGCTTCCCGTACTGCAGCGACGGCCGTCGCAGGTAGCAAGAGAAGAACCGCACCAGAAATGACCGAGGAGAAGCCCTCGGACGTTGGCGCACCAGGTACATAATTATAGTCTGCGGCCGGAAGCTCGGCTCCAGTTCACCACCGGAAATGGAGGGTGAAGCTTTGACAATGCCAGCCACTCGTGCTGGCGAAACGTCAGTAAAATCATTAGATGTACGTCGGCCGAAGGACCCGAGACAGAAGCCAGTAGGCAGTTTGTCAAGTGGCCACGAACGCCTTAACAATTTCCATGCGATTCCTCCACATCTGGATCACCCACCCTCCTGGCGATGGCACCTTTTAAAACTTATTGCATAGCCATGGTCATTGTCAACAACTTTTGTGCGCGCAGTAAACTGCCATTACTCCATAAAATGCTACTTCCTACGAACATTGTGATTGGCGGCCGCGGTGGTCTCGCGGTTAAGGCGCTCAGTCAGGAACCGCGTGCTTACTATGGTCGCAGGTTCGAATCCTGCCTCGGGCATGGCTGTGTGTGATGTCCTTAGGTTAGTTAGGTTTAAGTAGTTCTAAGTTCTAGGGGACTGATGACCATAGATGTTAAGTCCCATAGTGCTCAGAGCCATTTGAACCATGTTTTCAACATTGTGATTGTTCTCCTGCAGGAGGGACATTTTGCAACCTTTTGTGCTCCCCATGGTTTTATAGCACACGTCCTCCTATGCTTCCCCTACTGGTAGTGGGATGGTAATTCTCTTAAGTGACGATATCAACGTTTATACAGTTGCCTATCTCGCGGATGTCAGAGTTATGGCATCATGTTTGGTGGCATTAAGATCATCAACATCTATGTGCCATCTGGTTCGGGTCGCCGCTGTGAACTTTCCACTTTCTTCCCCGAGATAGTCACGACTCTTCCTGGGTCGGCAGGACGTCTTGATCATGGAATGTGACTTCAACTCCACCCACGCGCCCGAAGATCAACTGCCACATCGCTCTCCATTCGTGTCGCTAGCGGCCTTTGTCCAGCACCTCAACCTGGTGGACTCTTTGGAGCATGTTCATGGCGATAGTCTTGGGTTTACTCATTTCACTAGTCATTATTCCAGTCGCCTCAGTCGTGTTTACTTATCCCGCGGTATTGTCTGTAGGGGGCAGGATGCTGAAGCCTGGTGCTTTGACCATGTCACCTATATGTGTGCTGTTAATCTCTGCCGTCAAAGAGTTTGGCATGGCCGGGGACCATGGAAACTGAACACGATCCATTTTACTTCAACTGACTGCCGGCCGCAGTGGTCTCGCGGTTCTAGGCGCTCAATCCGGAACCGCGCGACTGCTACGGTCGCAGGTTCGAATCCTGCCTCGGGCATGGATGTGTGTGATGTCCTTAGGTTAGTTAGGTTTAATTAGTTCTAAGTTCTAGGCGACTGGTGACCAGAGATGTTAAGTCGCATAGTGCTCAGAGCCATTTGAACCATTTCAATTGACTGCCGGCAGCTCATTGAGACCGCGTGGACAGTCTGTCGTCGACTTCGCGATGCTCGTCAGTCTGCCCTGTCACGGTGCAAAGCCTGTCTTCCGCAAGACCTTGGCGATGGTTAGTAAAAGGAGGTCAAGGAGTGGCAGTGATGAACCCAGGATTTCATTCTCAGGGAATTTACTACGATTCCATTTGCACCAGAGCGTAAGGCGATGACCTTGAAAGAGCTATGGTCAGGGCACACACACACACTACAGGTTTGCTTCCATCTATGTGCCACTTCATAGCAGAATGGCGCCACTGTTGGAAGACTTTAACTAATGCCACCGTCGGAGGACTTTGACTAATGTTCTTACGATTGGCTATGGACGACGTTTAGATATCCAATGTGATATAAGGTCTCCACTCCACGTACATTACGTTACTCTGCATAACGTCACAACTCTACCAACACTACGACCATCTCCTGTCTCTCCTTTGGTTCGATTCCTGGGGATACAACAATGGAGCTGCCTTCTGACTGCACGGAGTAGGAAGGCCATGATGCTATCAAGTTGTACGAAAAAGTCGCCCGGCCGTGACAGCCTCCCACTATGGGTTTTTCGTACATTTCGTGTCCTACTGGCGCCGGCATGGATGGAAATTTGTCGAGACCTTATGTCACCTGTCGTGCAGATGGATGACAGTTTCCTCGACGTTCTCCTCGTTCTCATTCACATGCCTCGGGGTACGTCATGGATATCCGATTATCGCACTTTGATGTTGTCCAACAGCGACACGAAGGTCTTTACTTGGCTATTGGTTGCACAGCTCGAACGGAAGCCCTAGCACATGGTTTCCCCTAATCAAACTTCTTTGGCCGGTGCTAATAACATCCGCACTTCCCTCTGTCGTTATTGAGATATAGTCGCTCTTGCCCAATCTCATCGTGTGCTTGGGCTTTTGGCCGCTCTTGACTTCAGCCAGGCGCTGGATGGGGTCGATCGTGAGTACCTGGAAGGGATGTTCCGCAATAAGGGATAGATAACCTGACACTACTGTCGGTGTCGTAATACGTCTCCTTCGTGGAGCAACGTCCGTGTACTTTACAATAGCCTTTTCAGTCCTCCCATCTTGACCTATCGTTTGGTGCATCAAGACTGCCCGCTCTCTGCTCAGTTTCATGCTTTCGCCATGGAACCGTTGCTCTGTGGCCTCTGTCAGCACCTGTCTGGGATGTCTCTCGGTCGCCATGTGTTTTGCTGCACTGCTTGTGCTGACGAACTAGTCCTCGTTCTTCGTAGCGATGCAGAGGTCAGAGAGTCCTTGACATGACTCACCACCTACAGAGAAGCTTCTGGGAGCTACCGTAACATCCGCAAATCGAGTGTTGTGGCTGTACATGCGGGGCTTCCTGCAGAAAGCGCTGCTCCAATGCGTCAAGCTGCTACTCAAATGGTTCAAATGGCTCTGAGCACTATGGGACTTAACTACTGAGGTCATCAGTCCCCTGGAATTAGAACTACTTCAACCTAACTAACCTAAGGACATCACACACATCCATGCCAGAGGTAGGATTCGGACCTGCGGCCATAGCAACAGTGCGGTTCTGGACTGATGCGCCTAGAACCGCTCTGCCACAGCGGCCAGCAAGCTGCTAGTATCTGACGTTTAGGACTCGATTTGACGGGTGACATGCAGCGCACAATTGTCCTCAACTTGCCGGTGCCTACTGTCACAATTAGGGGCTGGGCTCCTAGTTGTTCGTTTATGTGCCCTCGATCTTCTGCAACGGGCATGATATGTTAATGTATATTTGGGTTCGAGTATCCCTGACAGGACACAGACAAGCCCCATTCTATCATCTACGGCCCGCCACATGCTAGCGGCATTGGGTTCGTACGTTTAGCACTGTTTGCTGTTGAAGATACGGTACAAGACACTAACCGTCCAGCAGGGGCAGTGTAGGCCTGTATCACGCTACTGACAGAGCGATAGCCCTTCTCCTCAGCTCTCAAATGGTGCTGTGGCGCCATTTTCCCACGTACCTCACCAGTCTTTGCTGGAGTCCCTTGCTCCACGCTCTTTCTCAGTCTGTCCCGAAGTTAGACATCCTACCACCCTTTTACTTCCACCATTTTTCCCTCCAACTGAGCTATGTCTGTACTTTGTGTTACCAACGCGCTTGACGTCCACGCAGGCGATCTTCGACACCATAAGCATCGAATGTGGTTGAGGGGAAACATCTCCATGACGACTGGCTGACCGTATGCCGATCGGCGTTCTCTGCTTATCTTGCCTCTGATGTCGAATCATCATGGTACCTTGCGTTCAATTAGAAGCATGCCTTCACAAGATTCAACTTGAAGACAGCCCACTGTGGGTCGTCTGTTATGTCCTGGACATGGACGAGCATCGCCTGGTGTGCCGATCGGTTGCTGGTCACTGCTGCGGCAGATGGCCTATATGACCAGAACGTCTCCTTATCAGATACGTCCTCACCTGCTCCTCTTTCCAGTCTCGGGATACTTCCTAGAAACAAAGGAAAACTCTGTGATTTGTGAACAAGCAACTCACTACTTGTTTGCTGAGGGCGAGAATAATGCTCTTGATTTTTGGCACTTCCTTAACGAACAAAATTGTACAGTTGTGCGCAATCCCAAATACAGACAATTTTTTTCTAGTTTTCTTTGTAGTGTTTTCCTTAACCCACCCCGTGACTGTGGTGATACTGCAATGAGAAGTTGATACAGGCATTCTCCACTCTTGGTACCGATTATTCTCTTATCATTGTAATGATCACTGACAAAATTTGCCTCGATAGTAACGACCTAGGTGGTGAACTGACGCTCCCTCCTCCTCGCTATGTCTGTTTCCCGCTACGCTTGGTCTGTAAAGAAAAATAAGCGTGTCTAATTATTAATGTGCTTTGTACCTCTGCTCCTCGTTTCCTACGCTCTCCTTGGTCCCTGGGGGAGGGAACGGGACATGATGGCGAGGCCTCGGGTTGCGACCGCTGCCAACTTTGCCTCCGCCCCTCCCTTTAGGCACCGGGAAGGCTCCGCTGGAAAAAAAAATGGTAATGCAACCGCTCGCAATAAGAGGGAAACCTGGGTTCGAATGCCGATACGACACAAATTTTCATTGGTCACTCGTACATCCATTATGTAGATTCCCGTGCAGGAGAGACATTGAAAGTCGTCTGCCTGGTGTCGGCGGACAAATACAATACTGCACAGCCTTTGTTGTTCAGAGGTATGATGCAATGTGCCTTTGAACATGAATGTATGCAACACATTAAGTGTCTTCACAACTACGAATATGGACAACCATCAGCTGTAGAATAGAGTGACGACAGTGAACATTTGTGCCAAACTAGGACTCGAACCTGGATTACCCGTTTATCTGTACACGACTCACGGTCACACCCAAATTTTCATATGTGCTGTAGACGCATGGTTGACGACATATCGAAGTTTGGGTGTGGCCGTGAGTCATGCACGGATAGCCAAACGGTACCGGCACGGTAGCTCAGCGTGTTCGGTCAGAGGGTTAGCTGCCCTCTGTAATAAAAAACTGAGTGAACAGATCAACGATGAACTTGAACGTGTTTGACACGATGCCCGCCCCTAGCGAATGCAACGAGCAATAACGAACAAACTGAGATCAGCAAAAAAAAAAAAAAAAGGTAAGGTGACCACTCCTGATAAGCGGGAACGCCGAGTTCGAGTCGCGGTCCGACGCAAATTTGCATTGTCATCATTCCATGGTACAGCTGATGGTTGTCCATATTCGCAATTGCATATACGTTTTATGTATTTCATAACGGCTGTAGTAACCACACTGCTTGTTTCTTTGGAAATGCATGTATGACCAAAGGAACTATGCATCGTAATACACAAGTACTACAATATCTTTTGAATGCAAGTATATCCGCAGTAATCCTGCACCGCTCTTCTTGACAACAGAGACACAGCAATAGCACAATGAAATATGTGCTTGTCGTGCTTGAAATACTGTATTTATAGCACACCAGAGGCTTTAAAAATTGTTTTTTAATGCAACTGGTGTGCTGTTTCTTCACATCGGCGTTACTCAAAAACAGCTGCTGAAACTGATGAACAAAAATTCAAATGACAAGATTGGTCTTTGCTGTGGGCAGAAACGTGTAAGGGAAATCCTGACGTAATCGGTGCTCGATGCTGCCAAGAGAAACTGCAACGTTTAACTTCACCAAGCAATTTTGACACTGCAGCTGCTAGGTCGCTGGCGTTTGCAGAAATAAAACAACAGGGAAGTCGACATGAAGTGTTCCAGACGAATCCGATAAGCCACTTACATTGAGCCAGCCGCGGTGGCCGAGAGGTTCTAGGACCTTCAGTCCGGAACCGCGCTTCTGCTACGGTCGCAGCTTCGAATCCTGCCTCGGGCATGGATGTGTGTGATGTCCTTAGGTTAGTTAGGTTTAAGTACCTGTAAGTTCTAGGGGACTGACGACCCCAGATGTTAAGTTCCATAGTGCTCAGAGCCATTTTTGAACTTACTTGGAGCTGTCATTGTTAGCAAAATGATGATCGCCAAGCGTGAACGTGCATTGTTTCGGTTCAAATGGCTCTAATCACTATGGGACTTAATATCTGAGGTCATCAGTCCCCTAGACGTTGAACTACTTAAACCTAATTAACCTAAGGACATGACTCACTTCCATGCCCAAGGCAGGATTCGAACCTACGACCGTAGCAGCAGTGAGGTTCCGGACTGAAGCGTCTAGAACCGCTAGGCCACAGCGGCCGGCGCATCGTTTTGCTTTCAATCCTTACTCTAAGGGGGATAAGCAAGCCGCCAGCTTGTTGATGTACGAATATTTAATAATAAATCGATACTTAAACATGCAGCTCTAAAACCGGCTGTATATTTACAATGGGCAGCCGATATTGATGTTTTTGGCAGTTACGTCGATATTTTTCCCGTCGATATATTTATATACCGCTATTTTTTCGATATAACGAGTGCAGATAATGACATTTTTTAAACATAGATTTATCGGATTCATCGCTCCAGATGACAGACTGTAACAGCTTACACAGCAGTGAGAGTCGCGACTGTGTTAACTGATTGAAAAAGCGACCTCGCGTGCGCGAGTGTGATTTACGAAATGGACGTTTCAGGAGATACCGGTGACAGCGTGCCGTTTCCAGAAAGCCGTTGCGTCAGTGAATGCGGCACAAGCAGGAGGCAGCGTCTATCCGGCCTGGCACAGCGAGCGGGCCCCGCTCGCCGTGGTGCATCCGCGTGCAGTAATGGTTATGGCTACGGCGAATGTTGGGACGTGGGACAATACGCAGTTCCCTGTGCTGCACACAATGGCTGCAGCACAGCCGGGCGTGGTGCGACCTTCACCTTCAACCCTGAGCGAGGTTCTGCGTAGAGGATGCTGATGGATTGCCAAACTCTTGCGCAAGCGTAAACTGTTACACCATTAGAAAAAGAAAAAAAAAAGACCCGTCTAAAATATATGAGTTTTTATTCATCAGTCTTCTGACTGATTTAATGCGTCCCGCCACGACTTCTCCTCCTGTTCTAACTTCTTCCTCTCATAGTAGCACATGCATCTCATGTCCTCATTTACACTACGGGCCATTAAAATTGCTACACCAAGAAGAAGTGCAGATGATAAACGGCTATTCATTGGACAAGTATATTTTACTATAACTGACATGTGATTACATTTTCACGCAGTTTGGGTACACAGATCCTGAGAAATACGTACCCAGAACAACCACCTCTGGCCGTAATAACGGCCTTGATAGGCCTGGGCATTGAGTCAAACAGAGCTCGGAAAGCGTGTACAGGTACAGCTGCCCATGCAGCATCAACACGGTACCACAGTTCACCAAGAGTAGTGACTGGCGTATTGTGACGAGCCAATTGCTCGGCCACCATTGATCAGACGTTTTCAATTGGTGTGAGATCTGAAGAATGTCCTGGCCAGGGCAGCAGTCGAACATTTTCTGTATCCGGAAAGGCCCGTGCAGGACCTGCAACATGCGCTCGTGCATTATCCTGCTGAAATGTAGGGTTTCGCAGGGATCGATTGAAGGGTAGAGCCAGGGGTCTTAACACATCTGAAATGTAATGTCCACTGTTCAAAGCGCCGTGAATGCGAACAAGAGGTGACCGAGACGTGTAACCAACGGTACCCCACACCTCCACGCCGAGTAATACGCCATTATGGCGATGACGAATACATGCTTCCAATGTGCGTTCATCGCGATGTCGCCAAATACGGATGCGACCATCATGATGCTGTAAACAGAACCTGGATTCATCCGAAAAAATGAAGTTTTGCCATTCTGCACCCAGGTTCGTCGCTGAGTACACCCGTCGCAGGCGCTCCTGCCTGTGATGCAGCGTCAAGGGTAACCGCAGCCATGGTCTCAAACCTCTCTAAGTCTACAAATGCTAGAAACGTACGTGTGTCTTTCCTTAATCTTTCTTCTAACTACAGAGGGCAAATAGTACGTTCAGCAATTGAGCTAAAGTGTGCTGAAAGCAGCGTGCAAATCAGCACAAACTCAAGTAAGAAATCAATTGCCAAGGGAACTGATTTGAAAGAACGTGTGCGTATACATTCACATAGTGTCTCCGAAGACAGTAAATCAAAATGCCACTAATAATATTAAAATTCGGAAACGACGTGGCACACATAATCCCAACATGGAACAAAAGTGAATAAATAAAATTCAATACAGGACACAAAATACTGACCAAGATTCATTAACAGGAAGTGTTAGAAGGCACAGACATTAATACGATCGAGGGATCATGGATTCAACACTCTGACCATGTCAAAAAATCTCCTGGACTCAGGAGCTGGTACAAAATGATGGCAGGGGACGATTACGTGGAAAAGTCACCTCCCACCGATAAAAGACACAGAAGCGAACTGTTCGCTCAAGCAATGGAATCCAACGTTTCTGAACCCCCTTCATAAATCGAAGCAAACCAGCATATTGCCATGTGCATATTCATGTTACAGCGACAAATGAGAGAGTTGGTGTGAAGAGAGTGTACTGCTGTGTAGACGATTATGTTGTTGTTATCGACAACATGAACTTCTATCAGCAGTACGCTGGTTTGCTCGCATTAGTGAACGTGACCGGAACTGCACTGCTTGAACTGTGTTTCACTATGAGTGAAATGCTCATGTTTGGCCAATGTCGTTTAAACTTTTGCATGTATTCTATGCATGAAAGCTTCGACTTGTAAATGACCATGAGGTCGAAATTGATGAAATGGAACTGACACTCATGACAACGACGAAAAATGTGAAACATCCCCTTTGAAAAATTTATGAATTACTGTGCTGATAAACCTCTTACGTTATTTGATCTTCAAACAGCTGAGCTGAACTGAACGTACTCAGACATTTCGCTCTTATTCTGATCAACACTAAACTGACACACAATATTTTTAGCGCAACGCAATCTGACTTTCAATAATCCCTACAAAAGAATGACCCTGACTAACAATAACGTATACCTTTCATGAATCACTTATCTCACAAAAATCTTCGTTACTCGAGCTGCTGCAATACAGCGTGCGCCAATACTGCAATCTGAATAAAAGATTATAACTACTGAAGACACTAACTACTGATAGGCATAGTTAGCAACTGAAATATTTTGACAGAAAACCAACAATGTACTTACCTTAATAATATTCAAAAGCATGATATCCAATATTACATATTACAAATTTACTCTTTCTAACGGACACACGTCCAGAACGTCCGCTCTCAAAATTCTGCCATCTCTCTCCCCACATCCACCATTGCTGGCGTCTCACCACAACTGCCCAAAGCTACGCGCTGTTCACATCCAACTGCCCAACACTACAATAGCAAATATTCTATAAATGCAAACCAGCCACAGACTTCACACAGCACAGTCAGTGATTTTCATATAGAGCGCTACGTGGCGTTACCAACATAAAAACCTAAACAACCTACTTATAAATGGAAGCGGCTGACTCTTGTCGATTTTAGT
Organism: Schistocerca gregaria; assembly: GCF_023897955.1. Classification (NCBI taxonomy): domain Eukaryota; kingdom Metazoa; phylum Arthropoda; class Insecta; order Orthoptera; family Acrididae; genus Schistocerca; species Schistocerca gregaria. The sequence goes on from NC_064921.1 coordinate 165,583,557, forward strand.
GTGCTGAATCCTAAAATGATAACAGTGAAGCCATATCAACCATCACTGTTATTACAGCTCCCACTCAATATTTAAAGAAATGCATTTTAATGATATATGTTTCATATTCCATTTTAGTTAGTAATAGGAAGGTAAAATTTCGGTGCCAGTTTTTCCACTGGTTATCATGTATCGTAAATATTATTACAAGCCCTTTGACTCCTCTTTTATATTTACAGCTACCCGTTTTGTAGTAACATAACTATATTTTTCTCCCTTTTAGTGCATGTGTTTCTCGTACAATGGCTATTCATGGTTGTAAAAACGGTTCTGACAGTTTTCTTAATTTACTTTTCAATAGGTTTACGATTAAGAAACATCAGAGGAACATTACAGATTCCGTAACAAAATATCCTACTAATAGTTCGGAAATAAACTTGTTTAGGATAAGTTGTGTGCGTCGCTTAAGGCATGCCCTACATCTTTCTATTTATAATATATATTATATATAATTATTATATTATATTGACTTGTAACATAGTTTTCACAATACAGAGTGTATGTTTTGTCATAAAAATCGACAATAACTAAAAAATGACATCGCATTTTTCGTTACTTATTTCCTAAGGACCCTGTAAGAAGAGAAACGGTACTTGACAGGGACAGACGTTTACTGAATAATGTTGTTTTCCTATAATAACGAAAAACTGCTAGCAAACCACAGAAGACCAGATGTTCTGCAGGAAGACGTTGTATATGTGCCCAACAAAGTGGCGTCTTGTTCGCTACACTCAGGGAATGGGAAAAGTAGGAAACATATATGGAAGTAATACTTACATTATTTAACGTACCAAATAAGCCACCACAACTGCAGCTTAAGGGAAAATCAAACGGAAGAGAAAATAAACCGTCAAAGACAATGAAACTGTTTCACAACACAGATGAAATCAGTTCCACAATTGTTGCTAAATCTGAGCCGCAAACGGCAAGAATCTTCAACACATTCGCTTTTGAAGCAAAAGTAAGTACATTTACAAAAGTATTTGTGTAGGCCTATTACAAAGTCGAATGCAGTGCAATACAGGGCAAATCATTAGAGTTAATAGAAAATTTTAAGTATCAGTGAAAGTGCTAATGATAATAACTGCAGAAATTTATGTATTTATATTTCCTTGCTTTCAGCGGAATAAGCTGCAAATATACAACATATTTGAAACTGTTTCTTCACGAATAAATTGTAGCTTATGTCATGGTATCAGTGTGATTCGGCTGTTTTTACATGTATTTCACGATAATTCATTCCTCTTGGTATTTTACTAAATCATGGAACGCGAAAATATTACATCATTTTCCTTGTTTACGGAGAAAAAATGGAAACTAACGTTACCCTTATCATGCATGTGACTCACTGTTTTCTCACCAATCAGAGCGCTAGTTTCGCTCCAGCAGTCAAACGGCTATAACTTTCTTGACTGATTGTATTACACTGTGGTGTAATTGAGGTGTGAAGGAACACTTTCCTAGTGACCACGGGACAAGGAGGAACTTCTCCTCATGAGCTGCACTGCACGCTGTAGGTGACAAATTAATTCTCCACTATGCTTCTTCACATTTCATGGAGAAAGGAGAACCACTTGCATGAATATCAAGAGCTTTGTTGGAAAACCAGTTCTAAACAAAGAAGGGAAAGCAGAAAGGTGGAAGGAGTATATAGAGGGATATGATACTGCGCGAAGAGTTTGACAGAACACTGAAAGACCTGAGTCGAAACAAGGCCCCGGGAGTAGACAACATTCCATTAGAACTACTGACAGTCTTGGGAGAGCCGGTCTTGACAAAACTCTACCATCTGGTGAACAAGATGTGTGAGGCAGGTGAAATACCCTCACCCTTCAAGAAGAATATAATATTTCCAATCCCAAAGAAAGCATGTGTTGACAGATGTGAAAATTACCGAAATATCAGTTTAATAAGTCACAGCTGCAAAATACTAATGCGAATTCTTTACAGACGAATAGAAAACTGATAGAAGCCAACATCGGGGAAGATCAATTTGGATTCCGTAGAAATGTTGGAACACGTGAGGGAATACTGACCCTACGACTTATCTTAGTTTAGGAAATGAGGTACTTAAAGTAGTAAAGGAGTTTTGCTATTTGGGGAGCAAAATAACTGATGATGGTCGAAGTAGAGAAGATGTAAAATGTAGACTGGCAATGGCAAGGAAAGCGTTTCTGAAGAAGAGAAATTTGTTAACATCGAGTATAGATTTAAGTGTCAGGAAGTCGTTTCTGAAAATATTTGTATGGAGCGTAGCCATGTATGGAAGTGAAACATGGACGGTAAATAGTTGGGACAAGAAGAGAATAGAAGCTTTCGAAATGTGGTGCTACAGAAGAATGCTGAAGATTAGATGGGTAGATCACATAACTAATGATGAAGTATTGAATAGAATTGGGGAGAAGAGACGTTTGTGGCACAATCTGACGAAAAGAAGGAACCGGTTAGTAGGACATGTTCTGAGGCATCAAGGGATCACAAATTTAGCATTGGAGGGCAGCGTGGAGGGTAAAAATTGTAGAGGGAGACCAAGAGATGAATACACTAAGCAGATTCACAAGGATGTAGGTTGCAGTAGATACTGGGAGATGAAGAAGCTTGCATAGGACAGGGTAGCATGGAGAGCTGCATCAAACCAGTCTCAGGATTAAAGACGACAACAACAACAACTGTTAATAAAATCTTTCAAGGCTTTCTCACTGCAGCTGATATCCAAACGTAAAGTCATTGAATGTGAATATAATACTTCGTCTTTATATGTGTGAGTTTTCAGCAGGAAACGCATAGTTAGAGATGATGCAGCTGAAGGACTGGCAGTCCTTCATCGGTTAAGTGAGATTATACAGTGTGTTTCCGTAAGAGTGTGCAATAATTTAACAGGGCAGAGAGGATGCTCAAGAGGTAGGAAACCTCGAGTCGGAGAATCCAGCTTAAGGAGATAATAGGAATAAAAACACTTTAATATGAACTTTTTTATTTACATTAATTACTGTTAAGTGACACAATGAATGTACCATTTGTACTGTGTCTTACAAAATGTTGTGAAAGCGACAGCCATCAACCTCAATGCAAGCATGACATCTGGCGCACTCTGACGAAGGTCCCTGGTGTGTTTCGAGTCACATCACAGGCAGCTACAATTTTGGCAACTAATTCCATGTTAGTATTCACCGGAATCTCATACATAAGTTATTTTAGATATCCCCACGGAAATAATCAAGGTGATTCAGATCAGGTGACCTCGCAGGCCATGGAATAGGGCCTCCCGTTCCAATCCAGCGACCAGAAAATACAGCAGTGAGATGGTGGCGGCAGAACTCCTTGTACGAACCTCAAGTACAGGTGGCCATTCAGTCGGCCTACTGCACCATGACGTCCTAGTAATCAGGCTCGCCTTCCTTGTTTTTTTTTTTGTTGCACGAAATAAAGAAAGTGCATTTAAATAAACAGCACAGCACGTGTAAACTTGTAGCATGTTAGTTGTAAATAAGCTGGAAAACAGTAATGCTAGACAAAGCTGTAGACATGTTTGGTTCCATATCTCATCACGATGGCTTCTCCGACTCCAGGTTCCCTACCTCAAATTGTTCAGTGTCCTGTTAAATTTTTGCACGCTCTTATGGAAACACCCTATATGATATCGTATTTCTGACTGGTACCACCAGCTCACGGCACCGCACGAAGCTCTAAGCCGCGTTGCTTACAAGTTGTCATGCAAAGTGAGATGTTTATTACAACAATTTAAGATCATACACATTCTGTTTTCTTTTGCCATCCCCACTGTAAATCGATGGGCAATGTAAGTGTTCAGTGCCTAGGTAATATCCCAGAAATTTAGCGGTCACATAGCTTACTGATTTGATTCATGGGGCTAAAAAATTGTATATGAGAGGGCATTTTTTTTAAAATTCAGGGCCCATCTTGGCCTACTTTCATAGGTAATCCGTGTTTAAAACGTTACTGAAACGTTACAACGGAGGGTGGTGTCCAACAATGAGTTTATGAGTGCTTTGATTTCACTGTAGGTCCATCTACCCGCTGTTACAACCCACGACAATAGACGGCGAACGCTGCCATCAAACCGTTGTTTCCCCGGCAACGACTAGGCGGGAAGCGTTTGCTGTGACTACACATGGTGGCCTATTAGAAGCTCTGTGTCTGCCCTACGTCAGAAATCGAGTGTCCCAAGTGTGGAGCAACCGGAGTCTGGCACCTACCCCTGTATGATAACGCGCTGATGTGGCTACGCTTCCGTCTAAGTCCGAACGAAAGGAAAGCTGGCAGCGATGAACAAGAAGTGAGGTAAGGCACGTTTCATGACTTTAGGTAACAGACGAGTGTGTGCATGTGTTGTAATAACTTTCGGCCTTCACCTAGTCTCTCTGCTGATATCGTGCAGGATCAAGAGAAATTTGCGATACTAATGTTCGGCTTTAACCCGTGGCGTAATGGCAGTGGCTGCTGTGAGAGCAATTTTTGGTGCGCAGTTTTGAAATCATTACGTTATAGCGCTATTGTCGTACTTCCTTTGGCTTCGAGAGAAATATTTTTACTGTCTGCTGGGTATGTGAAACAAAACACTGTTTCCTCTGTCTCGGAGGAAATTATAATGTTCAATCGATTTAACAGTCTTTTTTCCCTTACGATAAATATGCTTTTTTTAAAAACAAATTTTCTGTTTATTGTAGACTCAGTTACAACTGTCGGTTTTTTTACGGTTCTCTATTCGTGTTGCTTCCGATAAATAGTTAAAGCTCTTGCGTTCCGCTTATCGTAGTCTGCGATACTAGGCCTCAGTTTTGACGAGTGACTTAATGACAGCTGTGAGCTCACTTCTTGGCATTTACTTTGAATTTAATTTTGTTATGGAGTTTTTCGTTGTCACATTGTCATTAGTTTGGAGAGAAATTATTTTTTAATCTCTGTTGTTTGTGAGAAATACAGTACTTAATCTTCCGTGTCGATGGCAATTTAGTTTGTTAGCTATATAACATTTTTGTTCGCCATAATTGGTCTTTTAGTCCTTTTTTAAAGTTACGCTTTCTTTCGTCTTCTCCACAGCTGTAGAGCTCATTTACGATACCTGATCCGTTTTCTTTTCGATAAATACACTATGTTATCAAAAGTATACGGACAATCACAAAAACGTACGTTTTTCATATTAGGTGCATTGTGCTGCCACCTACTGCCAGGTACTTCATATCAGCGACCTCAGTAGTCATTAGACATCATGAGAGAGCAGAATGGGGCGCTCCGCGGAACTCCCGGTCTTCGGACATGGTCAGGTGATTGGGAGTCACTTGTTTCATACGTCTGTACGCGAGATTTCCACACTCCTAAACATCTCTAGATCCACTGTTTCCGATGTGTTAATGAAGCGGAAACGTGAAGGTACACGTACAGCACAAGAGCGTACAGGGCTACCTCGTCCGTTGACTGACAGAGACCGCCGACAGTTGAAGACCGTCGTAATGTGTAATAGGCAGACATCTATCCAGACCATCAAACAGGAATTCCAAACTGCATCAGAATCCACTGCAAGTACTATGACAGTTAGGCATGAGACGAGAAAACTTGGATTTCATGGTCTAGCGGCTGCTCATAAGCCACAAATTACGCCGGTAAATGCCAAACGACGTCTCGCTTGGTGTAAGGAGCGTAAACATTGGACGACTGAAGAGTGGAAAAACTTCGTGTGGAGTGATACACAATGTGGCGATCCGGTGGCAGGGTGTGGATATGACGAATGCCGGGTAAACGTCGTCTGCCAGCGTGTGTAGTGCCAACAGTAAAATTCGAAGGCGGTGGTGTTATGGTGTGGTCTTGTTTTTCGGGGAGGGACTTGCAACCCTGTTGTTTTGCGTGACACAACAGCAGCACAGGCCTACAATGATGTTATAAGCACCTATTTGCGTGCCACTGTTGCAGAGCAATTCGGGGATGGCGACTGCATCTTTCAACACGATCGAGCACTCGTTCATAATGGACGGCCTGTGGCAGAGTGGTTACACGACAGTAACATCCCTGTAATGGACAGGCCTGCACAGAGTCCTGATCTGAATCCTACAGAACACCTTTGAGATGTTTTGTAACGCCGACTTTGTGACAGGCCTCACCGAACGACATCGATATCTCTCCTCAGTGCAGCACTCCGTGAAGAATGGACAGCCATTCCCCAAGAAACCTTCCAGCACTTGATTGAAACTATGCTTGCGAGAGTGGAAGCTGTCATCAAGGCTAAGGGTGGACCATTTAATTCCAGCATTACCGATGGAGAGCGCCACCAACTTGTAAGTCATTTTCGGCCAGGTCCGCGGATACTTTTGATCACATAGTGTAGTTTAAGAATAATTTTTAATTTCGTACTGTGCATTGTGGGATTTTTTTGATTGCATGTAGAGCATTTTTTACGGTACGTAATAGATTTTTTCCGATAAATGTTCTATCTGATGAGTGAAAGATATTTTTTCTCACCATTTCAGTAATCAAAATTATTTGTTTTGTTTATTTCCAAAGTATGGTCAAGGAGATGAAGTTACAGTCGCCGTTTTTTATGTCTGGACAAGTGGTGATGCCTCAACTACCACTTTATCCAGAACCAAGATTGAAGACAATTACGAAAGCACGGAATGTGTGAAGATCAGAACGATGCAAGTAAAAAGCATCTACCTGAATGGTATAACTTAAATACTGTAGCTGAATACCGAGACAAATTTATAAAAATACACTCCTGGAAATGGAAACAAGACACATTGACACCGGTGTGTCAGACCCACCATACTTGCTCCGGACACTGCGAGAGGGCTGTACAAGCAATGATCACATGCACGGCACAGAGGACACACCAGGAACCGCGGTGTTGGCCGTCGAATGGCGCTAGCTGCGCAGCATTTGTGCACCGCCGCCGTCAGTGTCAGCCAGTTTGCCGTGGCATACGGAGCTCCATCGCAGTCTTTAACACTGGTAGCATGCCGCGACAGCGTGGACGTGAACCGTATGTGCAGTTGACGGACTTTGAGCGAGGGCGTATAGTGGGCATGCGGGAGGCCGGGTGGACGTACCATCGAATTGCTCAACACGTGGGGCGTGAGGTCTCCACAGTACATCGATGTTGTCGCCAGTGGTCGGCGGAAGGTGCACGTGCCCGTCGACCTGGGACCGGACCGCAGCGACGCACGGATGCACACCTAGACCGTAGGATCCTGCGCAGTGCCGTAGGGGACCGCACCGCCACTTCCCTGCAAATTAGGGACACTGTTGCTCCTGGGGTATCGGCGAGGACCATTCGCAACCGTCTCCATGAAGCTGGGCTACGGTCCCGCACACCGTTATGCCGTCTTCCGCTCACGCCCCAACATCGTGCAGCCCGCATCCAGTGGTGTCGCGACAGGCGTGAATGGAGGGACGAATGGAGACGTGTCGTCTTCAGCGATGAGAGTCGCTTCTGCCTTGGTGCCAATGATGGTCGTATGCGTGTTGGCGCCGTGCAGGTGAGCGCCACAATCAGGACTGCATACGACCGAGGCACACAGGGCCAACACCCGGCATCATGGTGTGGGGAGCGATCTCCTACACTGGCCGTACACCTCTGGTGATCGTCGAGGGGACACTGAATAGTGCACGGTACGTCCAAACCGTCATCGAACCCATCGTTCTACCATTCCGAGACCGCAAGGGAACTTGCTGTTCCAACAGGACACTGCACGTCCGCATGTATCCCGTGCCACCCAACGTGCTCTAGAAGCTGTAAGTCAACTACCCTGGCCAGCAAGATCTCCGCATCTGTCCCCCATTGAGCATGTTTGGGACTGGATGAAGCGTCGTCTCACGCGGTCTGCACGTTCAGCACGAACGCTGGTCCAACTGAGGCGCCAGGTGGAAATGGCATGGCAAGCCGTTCCACAGGACTGCATCCAGCATCTCTACGATCGTCTCCAGGGGAGAATAGCAGCCTGCATTGCTGCGAAAGGTGGATATACACTGTACTAGTGCCGACATTGTGCATGCTCTGTTGCGTGTGTCTATGTGCCTGTGGTTCTGTCAGTGGGATCATGTGATGTATCTGACCCCAGGAATGTGTCAATGAAGTTTCCCCTTCCTGGGACAATGAATTCACGGTGTTCTTATTTCAATTTCCAGGAGTGTAGATAGCTTTCTGCCAGAACGAAAAGCGCTCTTTGAGAAAACTGAAGAAACAACTTATCATTTGAAATCCGATGCTACATATTATTGTTTATCTCGTGCCTATGTTCCGCATCGGCGCAGGGTCGGCGTGGTTATTAAGGGTTTCGGCGTGTTTAGTTTCAGGGGTGGCCGGATGCCTTTCCTACAGCCAAACGTTACCCATCCAGGAGGGAATACGAGCATCCCAGTTTGCGTGTAGTGGTGTTCAGGTGAAAGTGAGAGACAGTTTCCTAAATGTTTGCGAAACGTGTAACTGAGGCGGGACTTGTGTACCAGTGGGATGTACGGTGCGGGAAAACGCCTAAAAACCACATCCAGGATGACTGGCGGGTACAGCGACCCTTGTCATTAATGCGCTGGAGCATTCGAGCCTTCGATCCGTCCCGGAAGCGACTCATTAGCATGCACAGCTATCCGTGCGAGTTGGTGCCACATAACAGTTTAATAATATCAAACCTTGACTGGGCACATGAGACAGGAAGTGAGGATAGGCAGCAAGGGGCCCAAAAATTCTATGACGGTATTCACCGAATCTCTCGGCTACGTGTCACGAGCTACCACTGACAGAGAGAGGAGCTCATCTTCGCTAGGAGACAAATAAGTGCTAGTACGTTTCATCAAATAACAAAAGCTTTGGGTGGATCCATCTAAAAGGAACTCTAGGCAGCAGGATTAGTTTGGGTCCCATCATACTTTGATGTACAAAAGCACTCTCGTCTTGTCGTTTGCCCTGGAGAGGTCCTTTTACCAAGCAGTATTTCAGACATTTGTCTCGCGTTAATATGGATGCATTTGGCCATCAAGATTCAGAGTAATGGTGAGACCATAACAAACAGTTGCTTCGTACAGTGGATTCTATGATATTATTCAAGTTAGGTAAAGTCGTATCGCGTTGTCATTTAGATGTGGATTTCACGTGAAGGTTACTTGCTTTATGATCACATTTTCGATTTCCTCAGAAAACGTGGTGGTGTGATCGATCTCTGTACTAGCCGTCAGTAAATTCAGGGCATAAATTGTGTTCGACACTTTGCATGAACACTCGCACGTAGTTTCGCGAAGAGTTGCATCTTACTACTTGTGTTCCTACCTCCCCTCCATGAGAGACAGATGCTGGACTGGGTATTGATTCATGCTGCAGGCCTCACGCCTTATAATTTCTCTAAAGGGAAAAAAAACATTGGGACAGGCGAAGATCAAAATTTCTGGCTGAAGTGACAAGAAGTAGAGCAGATCTTCGAAGTCAAAAGGGTAGCAACCGGATAGGAGTTGGTGGATGATGGCATCAAACTAAACATGGGGATGTGGGTTACGAACAAATCTGTGCTTAAATAACGGATTCATGATTTATAGCTCTCGAATTATGTCTGCGGCTCTTTTCGCAAAGACTGGCGGTATAATGGCGAACGTAAGAGGGGAAAGTCAGCAATGTAGGAGCATCAATATGGGGCTCCGTAATTATGGGAACATTGACGTCCATACTCACAAGGAATCCCTTGAGTGTGAGGTCGCAAGTTCAGTATTTAGTAAGGCTCATTTGAAAGTGATGTGTTAACAACTACGACAGGAAAAATATTAACTGCTTATGACCTACCATGTGCATCAGGATGGCGACGGAAGATGAGTATCCGGGAGGAGCAGAGATCAATCTTCTATGAGTTGCATGTATAACACTTCACAAAATGGACATCGTCGACATTCCAGAAACGTTCAAACTTATCCAGTAAGTTCCACCATGGACACGGAGTGAAAAATGGCGCGCCACAGTGATCACAAATGTTCACACCATCAATATCGAAGGCGATCTCCTTGGGAATGCAGGACTTCAGCTACGTATCCACTCTTAAAGAATGCGTATAGAATCATATTAGTGTAACAGAGTGATGAGAACCGATGGAATGTGATGGCATGAAACCGAATACGAGACAGTCTGTCGTTGAGCTTATCGACAAACTGACTATCCTGTACGGCATAGCTGCAGATAGTGCATAATTTGCTTTTTAGGTACGGAAAAAGCAAACATCCAGAGGCTGAGTTTGTCTAGTGGTTCCACTTGGTATGAACTGCAATGTCACAAGCTTTTCATGAGGGATAGTTTGCTATAATGGAGTATTATTTTTATATGCAGACCAGATATCAAGCCGGCTGGCGTGGCCGATCGGTTCAAGGCGCTTCAGTCTGGAACCGCTCGACCGCTACGGTCGCAGGTTCGAATCCTGCCTCGGGCATGGATTTGTGTGATGTCTTTAGGTTAGTTAAGTTTAAGTAGTTCTAAGTTCTAGGGGACTGATGACCTCAGAAGTTAAGTCCCATAGTGCTCAGAGCCATTTGAACCATTTTGAACCAGACATCAAGCAAAAGCTAGTTTCAGAATGAGATTTTCACTCTGCAGCTGAGTGTGCGCTGATATGAAACTTTCTGGCAGATTAAAACTGTGTGCCGGACCGAGACTCGAACTCGGGTTGGAGTCTCGGTCCGGCACACAGTTTTAATTTGTCAGGAAGTTTCAAAAGCTGGTTATTTTGACCAGCTTTTGGCCAAAAGCAATGCTAATACGATAGTTGCAGTTCTCTTACATCCGTTTTCCAACTCTTGCTTGCTGTTACGTAAGCATTACCTGCTGCCCTTACAAGATCACAAACACGAGAAATAATCGTAGGGAGCAGAGAACCTCCATGTTTTCGGAGCGCAATAAAAAACCTTCAGCCAATGTATTATACAGATTTACAGTGGACATAATTGCATACGAATGCCGAAAGTCATTTATATTAGTTGATCTCGATATAACTCTCTTGGTGCCACTGATTTCCAGGGTTCCTTCCACATGCATTTCCTATTCAAATCCCGATTGGTCAGAGTTGAAAACAAATTCCTTACTGAATGTTGTCTGCAGCTCGTGGTCGTGCGGTAGCGTTCTCGCTTCCCACGCCCGGGTTTCCGGGTTCGATTCCCGGCGGGGTCAGGAATTTTGTCTGCCTCGTGATGACTGGGTGTTGTGTGATGTCCTTAGGTTAGTTAGGTTTAAGTAGTTCTAAGTTCTAGGGGACTGATGACCATAGATGTTAAGTCCCATAGTGCTCAGAGCCATTTGAACCATTTAAACCGAATGTTAGAATAAGTTTGCTTATCTCATCTACAAATTTTCTGGCCGATCCCGCAGTTTGCAGTGAATCGTCAAGCTTGCGCTTTGTTTGAAATGTCTTCATCTTACGTCTTCCGATTCTGTACCAATGCTTCAAATACTGCAACAATCCACTGCTTCCCTTGAAATCACTGTAATTTATGTCAAGCGCAGTTTGAAGTGCATAACGTAGCAGGTCACTATCATGCACATCATAAAATGTGTCGAGCACCCTTGAAACGTGAAAACACTAGTTTTTGTAACAAGTACGCTTTGGCTCCCTTAAATATCGGTAGTTTTTCTTATACACTATACAGTCATATTGCTGCGGACTTATTCAAAATCTGTTCATAATTTTTTTTTACTATACTGCTTTACTGTGTTAAGCTCGTATTGTCATCATTGTACTCTTCATGTCCATTGTCCACACAGTCGTGCTATACGCCATACAGTCCACCGATTCATCTTCCAGAACCGCTAATATTTCATCTGCTATTTCTTTCTCATTCTGCGAAATTCCTTGGGTTCTTTTCTGAATAAATTTAAAAAAATGTCTCTGAGCACTATGGGACTTAACATCTGAGGTCACCAGTCCCCTAGAACTTAGAACTACTTAAACCTAACTAACCTAAGGACATCACACACATCCATGCCCGAGGCAGGATTCGAACCTGCGACCGTAGCAGCATCGCGGTTCCGGACTGAAGCGCCTAAAACCGCATCGGCCACAACGGCCGGCAACAAAATTTTAATTCGGCAATTGTTGTTGTACATAAAGCAATGTTTGCTGTGTTTATCGTTGCCATTACTCTGCTTTGTAACAACACCACTAGCACTGTAGCGCTGTGGTAAGTTACTCGTCGAATAAGCAGTTCAGCTGGGCTCCATGGCCTCAAGCTGTGCTCACCATTGGATACCTCCAGTGCCACCCCCTTTTACCATAGCAGCCAATATTGTAGTGCATAGTAGACAGTATGACAGTATGTGGGACGTCGAATGCGTAAACGTCACTGGCATTTTGCGACCTTGCACTTAAGAGGTTACTTGTCAGTAAATGACTACAAGGTGTATGGCAGAGGGTATCTTTTATGGTATCATGTGGAATGATGTGCAGAAAACAATTCTTCAGTTTTACGCCCCTTAAACAATGAAATCATTGGATACTGAGAGCAGAATTCCGTATTCGACTGCGATGGAGTAGAAGATCGTTAGCGGTCTATTTAAAGAAACTATGCCATTAGTGGCATGAAGTGCTTTATAAGAAAACATTTAAAACCTATATATTGACGACTACGCGTGGATTTGGATTTAAGTCATCTCAGGTGTGAGTTTAGTGCGGGCAACCTGAAACGGCTAAAAATAAGTTGCTAATACCAAAAGTAGACATCAGTGGACTTCCGGAGAATGAAAGACTGTGTGGTTGAGTTAGATAATAAACTAAACCTGAGCCAGTACACAACAAAACAATTCGTGACGCTCAATTCAGTATGTTGTGTACTTCGAAGAATGCCGGCCGTTGTGGCCGAGCGGTTTTAGGCGCATCAGTCCAGAGCCGCGCTGCTGCTTCGGTCGCACGTTCGAATCCTGCCTCGGGCATGGATGTGTGTGATGTCCTTAGGTTACTTAGGTTTAAGTAGTTCTAAGTCTAGGGGACTGATGACCTCAGATGTTAAGCCCCATAGTGCTCAGAGCCATTTGAACCATTTGAAGTATCTCCCGTTATGTTGATCTAAAGACAACGTGCTGGCTTATTTGGCGTATGCCACTTCATGGCGTCGTATGAAATAGTAATCGGAGGCAATGCGTCTAAAGCAAGTGAAGTATTTATTCAGTAGAAACGAGCAATAACAATAGAGTACGTCTCTTTAAATGGTTCAAATGGCTCTGAGCTCTATGGGACTCAACTGTTGTGGTCATCAGTCCCCTAGAACTTAGAACTACTTAAACCTAACTAACCTAAGGACATCACACACACCCATGCCCGAGGCAGGATTCGAAGCTGCGACCGTAGCAGTCGCACGGTTCCGGACTGCGCGCCTAGAACCGCGAGACCACCGCGGCCGGCTCTCTTTAAATATCTTTGTGGTTTTACACGTTTTACACAATACATTTACTCCTTAACGATATTTTGTTGCTGGCAACAAAAATTAGTTTCAGCTGGATTTTTACTTATTTTCACATTATAAAACGAGAAACAATAATAATATTCACAAATATTCACACAGAATTTGTTCCGTTGTCTGGGATTCAGATCGGAGCTCTACAAGGTGATTTTGCTAAATGAGAATAAACTGTAGGAAACGATCCCAGAGGATCACGTCTCTCCTTTTAGTCATTGTATGAACGTCGAAATTGCAGATACTGAGATAACCGATTGCGAAACAGGAAAGTAACTACAATCGCTTAGTAATGGAAATCAGGACCTGATGAGATGCCTGTAAGATTCTAGAAAGCTTATACGGAATACTTGCTCCCCTTCTAGCAGCAGTTTATAGTAGATTGCTGGAGCGACTAGAAGAAAGCCTATTCCTGTTTACAAGAAGCGTAGTAGGACAGGTGCATATAATTATAAGCCTGTTCTGTTGACGTCAGTATGTTGCAGAATTGCGGAACATGTTTTATGCTCAAGAATTATGCCTTTTTTGCACAAAGAAAACCTTTATAAAAATCAACATGGTTTCCGCAGAGATTTTGCACAACTCAGCTCTCTCTGTTCCTCCAAGAGATCCATAACGTTGCAGACAACGGCGATCAGGTCGATGCCGTGTTCCTTGACTTCAGGAAGGCATGTCACACTGTAGCGCATTGCCGGTTAGTGAAAAAATACCTGCTCATCGAGTATCGGACCAGTTTTGCGACTTCCTTGGAGATAGGACTCAAAACTTCGACCTTGGCGGAACAAAATATGCAAATGTAAAGGTAATTTCGGGAGTAACCCAACGAAGTGTGACAGGAATGAACTAGAAGAAAGCGTCGGACTCTCTTTAAGACCGTTTGCAGATCATGCGGTTGTGCCTTATGAAGCAGCTACGCTAGAAGATAGTATCGATATTCAGAGTGACCTATGGTTCTGGCTACGTGGTAGTCGTAGGTTGTGTTCTAAAAATGAACAGCGTAGGTCAAAAGTAATGACACTTTCTGCAGGACCTGAGCATCATTTTGCAGGACAATGCTCAAGTACGTACAGCGCAAGCTGTTACTGATTTGTTTGACTGATGGGACTGCTAAGTTCTATACCACCTACTGCACTCCCCTGGCTTAAGCCCTCGCGAGTTCAACCCGATTTCTAAACTGAATGAAACACTTCACGGCATTCGCTTCAGAACTGCTACAAATTCGTCGAGCAATAGACGGCGCCACTCGAACTGTCAACACAGCTGGCACTGATCCGTGAAGTGTTTCCTTCAGTTTAGAAATCGGGTTGAACTCGCGAGGGCTTAAGCCAGGGGAGTGCAGTAGGTGGTATAGCACTTAGCAGTCCCATCAGTCAAACAAATCAGTAACAGCTTGCGCTGTACGTACTTGAGCATTGTCCTGCAAAATTATGCTCAGGTCCTGCAGAAAGTTTCATTACTTTTGAGTACCCTACGACTTCCACATCGCTGGCAACGAGTTATACACAGTGCTGGTGACTACTTTGAAGGTCAGTAAAACTTTGAAACACGTATCTATTTTGTACGAGCTGTAAATAAATAGTTGCCACTATTAAAGTTCCAACCCTCGTATAAATTGAAGATGACGAGCGGAAGAAAGGAAAGGAGAGGGGAGGGATCACTGCTGTCAGCTGCATTGGGACATTATGCGAAATCGGAGACGAGGAGCGAAAATGTGTATCGGACCGGGATTCGAAGCCGGGATCTCATGCTTACTAGGCAGGTGCGGTAACCAGGGCTCCATCTTTTTTTTTTTTTTTGCTCATTTTGTTCGCTTTTGTTCGTTGCATCCATTCAGGGTGGACGTCGTAAGACATCCGTTTAAGTTCGTCGTTGATCGATTAACACAGTTTTTTTTAATTATTATAGTGGGCAGCTACCGCTCTGACCGAACACGCTGAGCTACCTTGCCGGCATCATTTTGCAGGACAATGCTCAAGCTCTCCATCCGGGACACAACGTTACCGCACCTGCACGGACTATCTCGGCGCACCTTACCGCCGATCCACACTTCCATCGAGCGCCACCTATCCGCAGCCCCTGCCCATTCCCTCCATATTCTCTCTTCTGAGATTGCCACAGATGGTCGGACGTATTTGCGCATTCACATAGGCCTAATGGTTATGTGGCAGTTTCTGTAAGGCGGTCTACCACTGCACGGCCACGACCGCCTGTGGACAGAGGCCGCTGCTCTAGTGGGAGCCGCGTAGTGTATGACCGGTCGACCACGCAGTTTTAAGGTGTGTTGCGAAACTAACAACTGGCGTTTGTTCGCTGTGTTGAATTTTGTTCCTCTGTTCTTAACAATACTGGTGGCTGAACAGTCTCTTAGCGACGCTGTAGTCTTAGCTGTTTAAGATTTTCTTTCTGTTTACTGTTCTTCTGAGTTGTTTGTGTGGTGAGCGTACTGTAAGACCTTCAGTACACACACCATCAGATTATTTGACCTGTCGCTCTAACGAAGTAGGCGAGTGTCAGCAATAAGTCTCGTGGTCTTACCGTGGCGTGTTTGTCTTCTGCCGTTAGGTCAGACAATAGAAATGCCACTTGCATGCTTAGAGTAGCAGATTGACGGTGACCAACTTTAAACTGAACTTGATTAATTTTTCACACACATTTATTAAAATAATAACGAGCATAAAAATTACTTAACTTGGTTCTGGATGCTATTTACAATTGACGATCTGAAGTTCCTTTGGTATTGGTACGTTAATCTTATTCTCACATATATCTCTGATCCTTGACAAAAGTGTCTATACATTTATCTTCATGGCTATGTACAGGAATATGGTAATCTTATTAGGCGCAGACTGAAACTTGACTATAGACTGGTACAGACAAATGTAGACTGGTACAGAGTGGTGCAGACAAATACAGACTGACTAATCGGACGTCTGTACACTCGTAATAATACCTCGCACGTTCATGTATCACTGCGCGAGTGTGATCCGTGATGAGAAAAGGTTCTACGTTAGCATCAATCTCATTGGCTGTGTTACATATTAATACGCGGATCGGCGCAAGCAGAATTTGGTCCGTCTCTATGGCAGCGCCATCTCGTAGTGCGGAGACGGACGAGCGCTGCGCCTGCGCTGTTGTGCTTAGCGGGGCGCGCTCTAGTGGGAAAGTTGTGTACGCGCTGACTACGCGGAACTATGTACACAACTTTTTGTTTATGCACGTTTGTCTCGTAGCATAAGGTAGAAAAACCAGCTGATATTAGATAATATTGATCATGTTAATCAAGGAACTTTCTTATTACTTCAGGTGTGTACTTTAGGTTTTTTTTTTAAAAGATTTTTTCTCTTTTAGTAAGCGGCTGTTTACTTAAAACACACACACACACACACACACACACACACACACACACACACACACACACGCACACACACACACACACACACACACACACACACACATATATATATATATATATATATATATATATATATATATATATATATATATATATATATATTGTAACCTCCCAACAGATAAATTCTTTCTGTAACCTCGGAATAAAAATAAATGTGTCTAACCTCTCAATAAAAATCTGACTCATATATAACATTTCAATAAATAACTGACTGTGGATCAAAATGAAAAATCTAGACGTCAGCAATGCTACGTCATGGCCCTGAAAAGTCATTCTGAATAAACTGAAAATTCTTACCTTAAACGGGCCGACTTGGAGCAGGAGAGGCATCACAGGAAATTTTAATTTTCACTGTCTATACTTTTAGAAATAAATTCATCAAACTTTGTCAGCATCACCAGGAAGGATGCAGGATTCACACCCATTACAGTGGAAGTTCTAAAACAAAACAAAATAAATTTTTTTACGTGCGAAATTTCATCATTTTTCACTTACCAATGGCTGCATTTCTTGCTATAGGTACAGTTTTCTTCATAAGTTAGAGAGATTCTTCGACAAATTTTACACAGCATACATACCATACTCACAAGTGTATGAAACTCTAGAATTTATTTAATTTATGAAAAAACGAATAAACTGTTATATTGTAAACTTCATGTTTAGAAAAAAACACAAATTTTATAGTTTATTACCTCAATTTTTACCACTGTTTTTAATAGATTTGGAAAATTCTAGATGGCTCTGAGCACTATGGGACTCAACTGCTGTGGTCATTAGTCCCCTAGAACTTAGAACTACTTAAACCTAACTAACCTAAGGACATCACACACATCCATGCCCGAGGCAGGATTCGAACCTGCGACCGTAGCAGTCGCACGGTTCCGGACTGCGCGACTAGAACCGCGAGACCACCGCGACCGGCGAAAATTCTAGAGTTTCCTACACTTCTAAGTGTGGTTTGTATGGAGTGCAAAATTGATCGAAGAATCTCTCCTACTTATGAAGAAAAGTGTACCTACAGCAACAAATGCTGCCATTAGTAAGTGAAAAAATGAAGAAATTTCACATGTAAAAACAATTATTTCGTATGTTTTCGAACTTTCACTGCTAAGAGTGTGAATACTGAATTCTTCCTGGTCATGCTGACAAAGTTTTATGAATTTATCGGTAAAAGTATAAACATTGGAAATTAAAATGTCCTGTGGTGCCTCTCCTGCTCCAAGTCGGCCCGTTTGACGTCCTACCCCGCTTAAGGTAAGAATTTACAGTTTATTCAGAATGACTTTTCAGGGCCGGGTAACGCGTATATATCTGCTCCTGCAAGAAATTTTCCTGGCAAAGCCCAGTGCAATGCTGGCTACTAAATTTTGTTATGTATGAAAAGCAACTACTTTTATTTACTATGACTGGCATGACTATGGATAGGAGAAATTAGTAAAAACTTTAAATTCAGATGAATGACTGGCAAAAGTTATCTTTATAAGAAAGTTTGTTATTGAAAAGTTATCGAAAAATATTTACATGTGACTTTGATATAACAATAGTACAAAATCAGCTGTTGCAAATTACAAATGGGCGCGGCAATAAATAATAATTTTACCTTATACTACATCGCTCAGGCACCGCCATCGCTCTCCACAACCGGCCCCCGTAGTTCCGTACAGGACACAAGTACTCTCTGTGAGCTATACAACTAGACAACTGCTCTCTAAAAGCGACCTGACCCAACCTCCCGACTGCGAGCTACTACTACCACAACTACTACTGCTGCCGACACTGCTCTCTAGTCTGCTATTCGATTGAAGCTTACATTATCACTGGCAGCACGTGAGCAATCCAACGGAGTTACATCTGCTGGAGTGGGCTAGTAATAAATTCCTTAGTCATGGACCTCTTACTACACTCCTGAAAATGGAAAAAAGAACACATTGACACCGGTGTGTCAGACCCACCATACTTGCTCTGGACACTGCGAGAGGGCTGTACAAGCAATGATCACACGCACGGCACAGCAGACACACCACGAACCGCGGTGTTGGCCGTCGAATGGCGCTAGCTGCGCAGCATTTGTGCACCGCCGCCGTCAGTGTCAGCCAGTTTGCCGTGGCATACGGAGCTCCATCGCAGTCTTTAACACTGGTAACATGCCGCGACAGCGTGGACGTGAACCGTGTGTGCAGTTGACGGACTTTGAGCGAGAGCGTATAGCGGGCATGCGGGAGGCCGGGTGGACGTACCGCCGAATTGCTCAACACGTGGGGCGTGAGGTCTCCACAGTACATCGATGTTGTCGCCAGTGGTCGGCGGAAGGTGCACGTGCCCGTCGACCTGGGACCGGACCGCAGCGACGCACGGATGCACGCCAAGACCGTAGGATCCTACGCAGTGCCGTAGGGGACCGCACCGCCACTTCCCAGCAAATTAGGGACACTGTTGCTCCTGGGGTATCGGCGAGGACCATTCGCAACCGTCTCCATGAAGCTGGGCTAAGGTCCCGCACACCGTTAGGCCGTCTTCCGCTCAGGCCCCAACATCGTGCAGCCCGTCACCAGTAGTGTCGCGACAGGCGTGAATGGAGGGACGAATGGAGACGTGTCGTCTTCAGCGATGAGAGTCGCTTCTGCCTTGGTGCCAATGATGGTCGTATGCGTGTTTGACGCCGTGCAGGTGAGCGCCACAATCAGGACTGCATACGACCGAGGCACACAGGGCCAACACCCGGCATCATGGTGTGGGGAGCGATCTCCTACACTGGCCGTACACCTCTGGTGATCGTCGAGGGGACACTGAATAGTGCACGGTACATCCAAACCGTCATCGAACCCATCGTTCTACTATTCCTAGACCGGCAAGGGAACTTGCTGTTCCAACAGGACAATGCACGTCCGCATGTATCCCGTGCCACCCAACGTGCTCTAGAAGGTGTAAGTCAACTACCCTGGCCAGCAAGATCTCCGGATCTGTCCCCCATTGAGCATGTTTGGGACTGGATGAAGCGTCGTCTCACGCGATCTGCACGTCCAGCACGAACGCCGGTCCAACTGAGGCGCCAGGTGGAAATGGCATGGCAAGCCGTTCCACAGGACTACATCCAGCATCTCTACGATCGTCTCCATGGGAGAATAGCAGCCTGCATTGCTGCGAAAGGTGGATATACACTGTACTAGTGCCGATATTGTGCATGCTCTGTTGCCTGTGTCTACGTGCCTGTGGTTCTGTCAGTGTGATCATGTGATGTATCTGACCCCAGGAATGTGTCAATAAAGTTTCCCCTTCCTGGGACAATGAATTCACGGTGTTCTTATTTCAATTTCCAGCAGTGTAAATATATCCGAAAAACAGCAGAGACGGATTACTGACTGGAAATGGAGGAAAGAAGGGCCTATGAACATGTGCCTGAAAATGATTCGTTGCCATGTCACAGTAGATGGCGCTGACGAATGAAAGATCCTCAGCTCACGTGCCGTGTGTTCCTTGCGTGTTGCAGGCTATGTGATTGACGGAGCGTACTGTGGGCAGCCGAATGGTCCGGTATTCGTGTCGAAAACAAGCCGCGATGACGTTTGTGTACGGCCAGGCAGATGGAAACGGTCGAGAGGCAGCATGGATGTACCAAAACGAGTATTCTCACAGACACCAACCACATCACACAATATTTCAAACCCTTTTTGGGCGTTTGTGTGATCATGGGTCGTTTTAGGCAGACGAACGTGCAGGAATGCGGCAGACTGTGCGTATATCAAATATGGAGGACCGAGTTCTGCAGGATATTGAGAAGAACCCTAGTAAAAGCTCCAGGCAAGTGGTCCCCCAACGTGGTGTAAGCCAAAGTACGAAAGAGTGCGTCAGTCCATGATGCGGCGTCTGAAATCACGCATTGCATCCCATGGAGGCCACTTTGTTGGGATGTGGACGCGATACAGCCCTGTACTGTGTTAAGGGGGGATTTGCTTTCATTGCATGCACACCGTCCATTTCCGGACACATTTTTCTTCTATTTCCAGTCAGCAACCTGTCCCTGCAGTTTGTCGGATATATATACGACGGCTTAGCTTCTGAAATTGTTAAATTAAAACTTATTGAACCTGTTGCAAAAGAAGCTA
The DNA here is from genome assembly GCF_023897955.1 of Schistocerca gregaria. NCBI lineage: Eukaryota > Metazoa > Arthropoda > Insecta > Orthoptera > Acrididae > Schistocerca > Schistocerca gregaria. The sequence continues at coordinate 165,604,533 of NC_064921.1, forward strand.
GTAATCCTTTTACAGTATAGATTTATTTATTTATTTATTTTTTAAGTGTTGAATGTGGGAATCGAGTTACTGGAAATTGTAAATGCGTGTCCAGCAACTTCTATTTATTCTTGTAATAAATTGTAACTGTTCTTTAAATACTCGTCTAGGCGCTACAGTCTGGAACCGCGCGACAGCTACGGTTGCAGGTTCGAATCCTGCCTCGGGCATAGATGTGTGTGATGTCCTTAGGTTAGTTAGGTTTACGTAGTTCTAACTTCTAGGGGACTGATGACCTCAGAAGTTAAGTCCCATAGTGCTCAGAGCCATTTGAACCATTTCTAAATACTGTAAGCTACAAATAGAAAAAGCGGCAAGCTTCTTCTTTTCTCAAACCCTCTCACTCAACTCTGCCACTTGGCATCATGACAGGTCACACCTTGACCAATTACAAGAACGATCGCTTCAGAACCAGACTGCAACCCCAAAAATATTTTAAAAGGAAGAAAAATAAATCAAATAAAAGAAGACAATAAAATGCAGCTGTTGAATGTCTCGCCCGCCCTCCCTCCAACTGTCGGCCCTTTCCCTCCAGACGAAAAAAATAAATTTGCAAAAGCTTAGGCGCACTTTGTAGAGTCCTACTGAGACAACCTACAAGTTCAGCTACATGTCAGATTACGTTCGTTTCTGTAACGGCGGTGAAAATTACGCAAAATTGCCGCGCCTCAGAATGTCTGCAAGGCGCAGGGCAGGCGCCTGTGTTGGCGGTTATGAGGCCGTTGTAAACGCGTCGCACACGGCATCTCCTGCTTTCGCCTGTCGCTTGTTTCCCGGAAACAAAGTGGGACTCTATGCGTGCGTGGAACGCGGCAGCGACGGCGGCGGAGAGCATAAAACCTGTCCCTTCCGGTTTCGCTGTCTCCCGACTGCTCTCACTAGAGTTTCATGCACTGTGAGACTCAGTTGTCTGGGTGCAACGTTCGGTCGCCGTCACTCATATGACGCAATGTGTTACGCGGCACTATGAGTCAACTCAGACAGTGGAGACGTCGCAGAATCTCTTCTCCACTTTTCATCCTCCACTTTTTTTCTTCTTAGACTTCCGCTATCAGTGAAATAAGTGTACAGTTGATTTATTCAGATTATGTACCATATCAAGATGTCAAATTATATTATAAGGAGCGACAAAAAGATTTTTGTTTGTGGGCGTTGCTGAAGTGTACATTCCAACGTAGCGCGACTCCGGTGCAAATATACAGTGTGTTTCAGAACTGATGGCGAATAATTCACACACGGAAAGTACACGCCAAAAGTAGCTAAAAAGCTCCAATAAACAGCGGTCTACGAGTCAACCGTTGCCGAGGTATCGCATTAATTCGAACTGGGAACCAGCTGTAAACTCCCCTCGCTTCTGTCGCAGGTTCGAATCCTGCCTCGGGCATGGATGTGTGTGATGTCCTTAGGTTAGTTAGGTTTAAGTAGTTCTAAGTTCTAGGGGACTAATGACCACAGATGTTAAGTCCCATAGTGCCCAGAGCCACAAGGTGTTGGCTTATTGGGCATATGCCACTTCATGGTGTCTTATGAAATAGTAACCGGAGGCAATGCATCTAAAGCAAGTGAAGTGTTTATTCAGTAGAACCGAGCAGTAACAAGCACATTTAACAGAGATCTCTTTAAATATCTTTGTGGTGTTACATTTTTTTTCCGCCCCTGGGTATCGCGGTGTTTACGTTGCAGGTTGCTGTCGCAAGTTTGGGATCGACTATCTGTTTGCAACTACTTCCCTTTTCCGCTCCGTGCACTGTTCCGTACCGGCCTCACAATCAGTTACAAACGTGAAGGCACCATGGACAGAAGTTACACGAATGAAGAATACACTGACATGCATGTCTTCTATGGCAAAGCGAATGGCAGCGCCTTTGAGGCTGCACAATTGTATGAACAAGCTTTTCCTCTCCGCAGGCAGTCCGCCAGGCTAAACACCCGATGTTGAGGAAAGGGTGTTACGCATTGTACACGAACGTTCGAGTACTTAAACAAGGCCGATTGTTACCCAAGAGCGTGTCCTGAGTCGTAGCAGTGCGTGGCGATTTTACATCGGCAAGTACTCTCTCCTCTATCAATGTCATCTCCAGCTAGTGCAAGCCCCTTAACAATGCAGACTATCCTCCTAAAGAGAATTTCTTCCAGTGGATGCAACAACAGTGTACCGTGAATCCCCTGTTTGTAAGCAGTATTCTGTTCACGGATTAGGCTGTATCTACCCGTGACGGTATTTTTAACTACCATAACTGTTACATTTGGACCAGTGTCAATCCTAATGCGACACACGAATCACGACATCAGCAGAGTTATTCGTTAAACGTCTGGACAGGACTTCTCGGAGTCCGCATAAGTGGGCCACACTTCCTACCACAGAGACTAACCAGACAGGAGCACATCCGGTTTCTGGGGACTGTACTTCCAGATGTAAGTGATGATGTCCCTCTGAACCAACGCCTGAACATATGGCTGACCCATGAAAGTGCTCCAGCACATTTTCATTTACGAGTGCGCCGGCTTCTAGCTCTGACGTATGGTCAACATTGGCCAGTTGGAATAGGACTTGTGCCATGGCCTCCAAGGTCTCCGGATTTAAATCCGATGGATTACTACCTGTGGGGTCATTTCAGAAGCCTGGTCTATGCTACCGAGGTCAACTCTGTTGAGGAATTACTCTTGCAGATTGAAGCAGCCTTCCAGCATTTACATAATTGCCCAGGACTGGCTGAGAGGAATCGCAACTCATTTCAGAGATGAGTTCAGTGTTGCATTCAGACGCATGGGAAACGTTTCGGATACCTACCTTAACGTTTAGAGATGCCTTGTGTTCCTAGACACTGACGAACCGCGACAGAAAATGTATTGTATCTCGACAGCGATTGATTTGCGGACCCATGTTTATAGGAGCTTTTTAACTACTCTTGGCCTGTACTCTTCAGGTGTGAATTATTGACCATCGCCTCTGAAACACCCTGTATAGGAACTGACATGCTGACAAGGGAGTACTGTGGCATTCGTGTCTTCTTTCCGTCTCGTGTGCAGTAAATTCGGAAACGTGGACTATGACAAAGTTATCACCAAATGCGTCCAATCAGGATCAACGTGCTGGTATTCTTTTCTTGGCTGTCAAAGGACAGACGCTGGTACACACCAGTCGGAGCAGAAGAATGTGTATGGGCAGCATGTATGTCGGAAACCGCCGTTGTGGAACGGTGCAACAAGAGGTGCTGCTGTTTTATGATAACGCACATACCCATATCGTAAATGTCGTAACGCTGGAGTTACGGCAACTCATGTGGGAGACACTATCTACATCTACATCTACGCGGTTACTCAGCAATTCACACTTAAGTGACTGGCAGAGGGTCCATCGAACCATTTTCATACTACTTCTTTACCATTCTACTCTCGAATGGCTCGTGGGAAAAAGGAACACCTAAATTTTTCCGTTCGAGCTCTAATTTCTCTTATTTTATTATGGTGATCATTTCTCCCTACGTAGGTGTGTGTCAACAAAATATTTTCGCATTCGGAAGAGAAAGTTTGTGGATCAAATTTCGTAAATAAATCTCGCCGCAAAGAAAACCGTCTTTGTTTCAGTGACTGCCACCCCAACTCGCGTATCATATCATTGACACTCTCACCCCTACAGCGCGATAACACGAAACGGGCTGCCCTTCTTTGCACTTTTTCGATGTCCTCCGTCAATCCTATCTGGTAAGGATCCCACACCGCGCACAATATTCCAGCAGAGGACGGACAAGTGTACTGTAGGCTGTCTCTTTAGTGGGTTTGTCACATGTTCTAAGTGTTCTGCCCGCAAAGCGCAGACTTTGTTTCACCTTCCCCACAATATTATTTATGGGGTCTTCACAATTTAAGTCACTCGTAGTTGTAAATCCTAGGTATTTAGTCGAATTGAGAGCCCTTAGATTTGTGCGATTTATCGTATACCCACAATTTATCTAATTTCTTATAGTACCCATGTGGATGACCTCGCACTTTTCTTTGTTTAGTGCCAATTGCCACTTTTCGCACCGTACAGAAATTCTCTCTAGATCATTTTGTAATTGGAATTGATCGTCTGATGATTTTCATAGACGGTAAATTACAGCGTCATCTGCAAACAATCTAAGGGGGCTGTTCAGATTATCACCTAGATCATTTATGTAAATCTGCAACAGCAGGGGACCTATGACACTATCTTGCGTAATGCGTTATATCACTTCTGTTCTACTCCATGATTTACCGTCTATCACTACGAATTGTGACCTCTCTGAGAGGAAATCACGACACAACTGAGACGATACTTCATATGCACGCAATTTGATTAACAGTTGCTTGTGTAGAACGGTATCAAAAGCCTTCTGGAAATTTAGGAATGTGGAATCGATCTGAGATCCCTTGTCGACAGCACTCATTACTTTATGGGAATAAAGAGATAGCTGTGTTGCACAAGAACGATGTTTTCTGAATCCGTGTTGGCTATGTATCAATAAGTCATTTTCTTCAAGGTGATTCATATTGTTCGAGTACAGTATATGCTCCAAAATCCTATTGCAAATTGAGGGCAGTGATATGGGTCTGTAATTCAATGGGTTACTCCTATTTCCTTTCTTGGGTATTGGTGAGATCTGTGCAATTTTACAGTCTTTAAGACCAGACCTTTCGTCAAGTGAGCGGCTGTATATGATTGCTAAGAAAGGCGCTTTTGTGCAGTTCTCTGAAAGGATCCTGATTGGTATCCCATCTGGACCTGAAGACTTGCCTTTCTTAAGTGATCTGAGTTGTTTCGCAACACCTAAGATACCTACTTTTATTTCACTCATGCTAGTAGCTGTTCTGGTTCCGAATTCTGGAATATTTACTTCGTCTTCTTTCGTGAAGGAATTACGGAAAACTGTATTTAGTAACTCGGCTTTAGTGGCATCATCATCGGTAACATTTCCATCGCTATCACACAGTGACGGTATTGATTGTTGGTTGCGCCTGGTGTACTTTACATACGACCAGAATCTCTTTGGGTTTTCTACCATATTTTGAGACAATGTTTCATTGTGGAAACTATTAAAAGCATCTCACATTGACACTCGAACACCCACCCTGTAGCCTTGGTCTCACCCCATGCGGTTATCACGCCTTTGGTCTTTTAAAAAAGGCCTTGAAGGGTCGATGATTCCTGTCGGAGGAAGATATGCAGCAGGCTGTTACAGACTTCTTCAACTAGCAGGAGCCGGCCGCGGTGGTCTAGCGGTTAAGGCGCTCAGTCCGGAACCGCGCGACTGCTACGGTCGCAGGTTCGAATCCTGCCTCGGGCATGGATGTGTGTGATGTCCTTAGGTTAGTTAGGTTTAAGTAGTTCTAAGTTCTAGGGGACTGATGACCACAGCAGTTAAGTCCCATAGTGCTCAGAGCCATTTGAACTAGCAGGACACAGTGTTTTACCGAAAGGGTATCTTCAACTGGGTGCGTTGGTGGCATGATTGCCTCAATATTCACGGCGATTTTGCCTGATTTTCGTACCAATTCTGGACTGCACAGCCTTCGCACGGAAACTTCTCCTATGTCACTCGTACTAAACGGCAAAACGGTCACCCGAAGACTCCATCGCAGTTGGAGGTAGTCTAAACAACGGCTTCCAGGGGCAACAGAAATTTTCTGTATGTCATAATTAACGACCACACTGAAAAATTTTAAATGCTGTCATAATTTACTTATTGCGGCAAAGGCTTAACACAATAAGAAAAGTATTAAAGTTAAAAATTGTATTGAGGCAGCGCGGCGCACTTCGCACAAATTACACATAATGTATTCATCCATATTTGGGACAGATACTTTAAACCTTTTCGAAAAGTTTTATCGCTGACATCCCCTACAAAATAATGAAACAGAAAAAGATTATTGCTTATTACATGTTCGCTGTTCATGCAGTAAACCTTCGTCTGACATGATGTATTAATTTGTTACGTCTTTACTATCAGTTCAATTCGCAACACGTTTTGCAGCCAGTATCTACATATACCCGAGTGTACGTGTAAAATTATATCACTGTACGAAACGTATCTAAGCAGATATGACGTCATAATATGGAGATGCGTGGAATGCTAGCATTTTTAAAACTAAGTCCCTTGATCTACAAACGTTTTACGCGATTAACATCAAATATTTGACAGACTCACTAATTTATGAAGAAACCAGACATCTGGAGGTCTTTTATACATGGGAGTTCGAGTCTATAAGGAATCATGTGTTGGTGGTGGGCACGGAGCGTGGGGCAGCGGAATTCCTGGTTTCAGTTTGGTAGATCAAAGTTTTCTTTCGCAAATGTACATCGCGTGGGGATATCCACTGGATGTCTAAGTGAACGGTCAAGAAGCAGATTAGTATGACAGGCACGAAAACAAGCAGCAAGACAAATCGTCCTCCCTAGAGAGGATCATGAAAAGGACAGGAATGATGCTGCAGAGGCTTCTCACATAAAAGAATGGAGGATGAACTGATCAAAATAATAACTGAAGTACTCCTACATGCTCACACCTTCGTCATACCAGAAGCAAATACAACAGGCGAGGACTTAGAGGTATACAGTCTCAGAGAATGTAATGCATATTCTCGATAAATATTCACAGATAGCTATCACGATTGTAGTTGGTGTTAGAATCAAAGTAACATATACGTTCAGAGACTATTAGCTTGTAATGGATACCATCGTACTGTAGAACTGTAGGGAATGAAATGAAGGACTCTGTGGTCAAGAAAGAGCAGAAATACTGATCTATGATGCCAATGAAGTCCAATATACCAGAGCAGCTTTAACACTTGTTATAGAGTAGTAAAATCACTCGTAGATGAACTGCAACTGAAAATTAAGTTGCACTTCTTCCAATCTTCGAAGATTCCATTCCACTGTTTTCCGCGCTACTGAGTGCAGTGAACGGTCGCTTCTTGCTCGCGCTCACTCTTTCGTCACGTGGATGTGCCCCATGTCTCTTTCAGCACCCAGTCTGAGGCCTCAACACCCTGATAGGAACCATACCTTCTTCCGAAGGCAATGGCATCCCGATCCTTTCAACGGTATTTAATTTATACGCTTCGGGTAGTTTGTTTCTGAATGACCGTAATATATTATTTCTCTGTTCTGTGTTTTGTGTAGTACAACTTGAAACATGTGTTGTCTTCTGACATTCATGTTTATTCTGTCGCTTCGAACTTAATTTCTGTATGATTTCCGCTTTGTAAGAAATGCTGTTTGCATTGGTACTGCACACATACACAACTGCCCATTAAAATTGCTACACTAAGAAGAAATGTAGATGATAAAAGGATATTCATTGGACAAACATATTATACTAGAACTGACATGTGATTACATTTTCACGCAATTTGCGTGCATAGATCCAGTGAAATCAGTACCCAGAATCACCACCTCTGGCCGTAATAACGGCCTTGATACTCCTGGGTATTGAGACAAACAGAGCTTGGATGGCGTGTACAGGTACAGCTGCCTATGCAGCTTCAACACGATACCACAGTTCATCAAGAGTAGTGAGTGGCTTATTGTGACGAGCCAGTTCATCAGCCAACATTGACCAGACCGTTTCAATTGGTGAGAGATCTAGAGAATGTGCTGAACAGGGCAGCAGTCGAACATTTTCTGTATCCAGAAAGGCCTGTACAGGACCTGCAACATGTGGTCGTGCATTATCCTGCTGAAATGTAGGGTTTCGCAGGGATCGAGTGAAGGGTAGAGCCACGGGTCGTAATACATCTGAAATGTAACGTCCACTGTCCAAAGTGCCGTGAATGCGAACAAGAGGTGACCGAGACGTGTAAGCAATGGCACCAAATACCATCACGCCAGCTGATACGCCAGTATGGCGAAGACGAATAGACGCTTCCAATGTGCGTTCACCGCGATGTCGCCAAACACGGATGTGACGATCATGATGCTGTAAACAGAACCTGGATTCATCCGAAAAAATGACGTTTTGCCATTCTGCACCCAGGTTCGTCGCTGAGTACACCATAGCAGGCGCTCCTGCCTGTGATGCAGCGTCAAGGGTAACCGCAGCCATGGTCTCCGAGCTGATAGTCCATGCTGCTGCAAACGTCGTCGAACTGTTCTTGCTGATGCTTGTCGTCTTGCAAACGTCTCCATCTGATGACTCAGGGATCGAGATGTGGCTGGACGATCAGTTACAGCCATGCGGATAAGATGCCTGCCATCTCGACTGCTAGTGATACGAGGCCGTTGCGTTCCGAATTACCCTCCTGATCCCACCGATTCCATATTCGGCTAACAGTTATTGGATCTTGATAAACTCGAGCAGCAATGTCGAGATACGATAAACCGCAATCGTGATAGACTACAATCCGACCTTTTTCAAAGTCGGAAACGTGATGGTACGCATTTTTCCTCCTTACACGAGGCATCACAACAACGTTTCACCAGGCAACGCCGGTCAACTGCTGTTTGTGTGTGAGAAATCGGTTGGAAACTTTCGTCATGTCAGCACGTTGTAGGTATCGCCACCGGCGCCTGCCTTGTGTGAGTGCTCTGAGAAGCTAATCATTTGCGTATCACAGTATCTCCTTCCTGTCGGTTAAATTTCGCGTCTATAGCACGTCATCTTCGTGGTGTAGCAATTTTAGTGGCCAGTAGTGTATAATGACGTGCATAATTCTGAGATGTATTTTTGACGTTCTTTTTCGGCTTTTTCGACTGGCTAGAGCAGAAATACACCAGACCAACAGGCAATCTACTAGGATCGTTCAATAAGCAATACAGTACATTTTTTTTAAAGCCGGTTGGTTTGTTTCAGGATTCCATAACACTGTATCATTCTCCAGTCCTCTGGCAACAAAACCCTATTTTGCAACATAATCTCCGTTCAATGCAACGGCCTTACGCCACCGTACTGGGACGGCCTGTATGCCCGCATGGTACCACTCTACTGGTCGACGTCGGAGCCAACGTCTTTCTGCATCAATAACGTCCCCATCGTCCACCTACTTCTTTCAGCGGAGTACATCCTTCACTGGACCAAAGACATGGATGTCGGAAGGTGCGAGATCCGGCCTGGAGGTTGAGGAAGAACAGTCCATTGAAGTTTTGTGAGTTCCTCTCGGATACGCAGATGCATGTGAGGCCTTGCGTTGTGATGGGGAAGAAGGCGTTCGTTTGCATTATCTCGAATGAGAGTGTCCGCACGTTTCAACACTGCAGGAGGTCACACCTGTTTGCGCCCGGCCAGCAGGCCTGCGAGTTGACACGTTTTCACAACCTTGTTGCGTGCGATGATGGCAGACGCCTCACGCAACGACTCATCATGCTTTTTGTTCACTGCCAAGTCTCCGTAGACATTCTGCAAGCACCTAAGAATATCTGCAATGCTCCGATTTTCCGCCAAAGGAAACTAAATGACAGCTCTCTGCTTGAGACCCACCTCCGTTACAGACGCCATTTCGAAGGTTACGTATAGTGCCGCCACCTATAGGAACATCATGAAACTAGAGGGGCTGCATCGGGAATATTCCAGGATGTTCGACAACAAATTCCACGTTTTCAAGCGAAACTGGCAGAGAAAAAAATTGTTGTATTACATGTTTAATGCCCTCGTTACTGACAGGAAAGGCATGGGCTTCATCTAGACAGTCATTCTCGATGCGTGTCACATTCTCGAGAGCTATACAAATGCCAACAATGATCTACTATCAATCAAAAGGAGCGCCGCTGAAATGCAAGTGCGCTGATCTTGTGCCTTTGTAATGCGGAATTGGCCATTAGATGTCACGAGAGATGGAGAAGCCGGTGCAAAAGCATGCCGGGCATATTGTGTTGTCAGTAGATAAGCAGTAACAGCTCAACAGGTCGCTCAGGAGAACTCAGTGACTGATCATTGTAGGGCACGTGAGTAACAAAACCATCAGGAGCATTTCAACAATTCTAAGCCTGCCCGATTCGAGTGTTGGTGATGTGAATTTGCAGCGGATACGCAAAAACAGTAGGAATCACTCGTGAGTTCCACAGTGCTACCAGGAGTTCTGTTAGAACACTGTACTTAGGGCTCTTAAAAGAATGGGGTGCAATGGTAGAGCGTCCGCCCCCGGTAGCTGAGTGGTCAGCGCGACAGACTGTTAATCCTAAGGGCCCGGGTTCGATTCCCGGCTGGGTCAGAGATTTTCTCCGCTCAGGGACTGGGTTTTGTGTTGTCCTAATCGTCATCATTTCATCCCCCTCGACGCTTAATTCATCGGAGTGGCGTCAAATCGAAAGACTTGCACCCGGCGAACGGTCTACCCGACGTGAGGCCCTAGTCACACGACATTTACAATGGTCGAGTAGCTCTCCGCTCCCCTCTTCTCCTCCCCCCCCCCCCCCCCCAAAGCACACGTTCATGTATTCAGTCATAAGCGACGCTGGTGGTGGTATAAAGGGCGGCTCCTCTAGACAGTGGATGATTGGAAACGATTGATTCGAAGTGATGAATCACGCAACGCCCTACGGTAACTCGTTGGAATGCTTTGGGCTCTTGCTGCGCTGAAGAAAATGCTAAATGCGGAAGAAAATGAACACATTTTGCAGTATTTTGTACTGAGTACAATAGAGGAACAGCTCGGAGATGCTTTTATTGGTATGGCAGAGCATCCTGTGATAGAGCAGCATGCGCGAGGCAGCTGTTTGTGGACAATAACGTCGATGAAATTGGCTGGCCTGCCCAGAGTCTAGACCTGAACACAATGGAATACCTTTGGGATGAGTTAGAACGTCGACTTCGCTGTAGACTCCTACGGATATCACTTACTGTTTCCGTTTTTTCTTGTAACCTTCCCGTATCTAAAAAAAGGAAATTTTTTTAAAAAATTGATATATTATATTAACTAACGAAAACTGATAAATTTTGACGTAAGCAGCGCTACGCCATGACCCCGTGAAATCAGTCTGAATAAACTGAAAAATTCTTACCTCGTGATGGTGTCGCCGGATAACGCTGTCTGTATATCTGCTCGTGAGTGCCACAGCTTAGTGTAATGCTGGCCTATCTACTACTACTGGACAACATTTGTCTCAGATCTGAATCTCTAGAAAAACTAACTTTGCTTAGTGTCTCAGCTGCACAGCTGGTCGTCTGATTACTAAAAAAACACGTGACTATGATCTGAGAAAATATCTGAAATATTAAAATTTAAATAAATGACTGGATCGGGACTGGTAATGACTTAATGCAAAATTATTCTTTGTTTTTTTTTGTTGGCTGGTAAAAATTATGTTCTGAAAATCTTTTACATTATTAATAAAGATCTGCAATCCATTATACGAAAAACTGAATATTACAAACCTGGGTCAATTGACGCTGACGAATGACAAAAATGGTTCAGATGGGTCTGAGCACTATGGAAATTAACTTCTGAGGTCATAAGTCCCCTAGAACTTAGAACTACTTAAACCTAACTAACCTAAGGACATCACACACATCCATCCCCGGGGCAGGATTCGAATCTGCGACCGTAGCGGTCGCGCGGTTCCAGATTGTAGCGCCTAGAACCGCTCGGCCACCCCGGTAGGTAAATCACAAAAGATTGTAACAAATTCATATTAACTTCTCAGACAAGCGACTTAACTACGCGCATGCCAATAAAAATAATAAAAATTACCTTACAATACATGGCTATGAATTGCGCTGTACCAGCGACAGAATACAGCTGCCCTGTAGCAACGAGCGACTGCAACAACTGCCGAGACTGCTCCGACCTGCGACTCTATTGCAGCAAAGATATTTTCTGTCGCAGGCAGAGCGTGATCAATACACCGAAATTACATTTGCTCCAGCAGGGTGGTGAACCCTTACAATTTGTTGAGGAAGAATGGCTGCCATTCTTCCACAGACATTCGGACACTTCACTGAAAGTGCCCAGAAGAGTTCGTCATAAAAGTGAAGGCTAAAGACAACTCCATATTAATGTCCACTAGTAAGCGTCCGGATATTTTTGAACGGGTATTGTATTTGTTGTGGCTGGCAGGAGAGCCAACACCGTGTTACTAGAGGAGGCCGAAAGGCACGCGTTTTAGCTCACGCATGCTGGCGTGAGGTCTGGACAGGACAAGGAAATTAGGCTTTAGAAAAACGGACGTAGCTGATGGAATACTTCACTTTAATCCATTGATGATTAACGTCGGTCTTGACGGCACATGATTCACAATATCAATAATAACTGATAATGGCGCCTTGCTAGGTCGTAGCAGTTAACGTAGCTGAAGGCTATGCTAACTATCGTCTCGGCAAATGAGAGAGTATTTAGTCAGTGAACCATTGCTAGCAAAGTCGGCTGTACAACTGAGGCGAGTGCTAGGAAGTCTCTCTAGACCTGGCGTGTGGCGGCGCTCGGCCTGCAATCACTGATAGTGGCGACACGCGGGTCCGACGTACACTACCGGACCGCGGCCGATTTAAAGGCTACCACCTATCAAGTGTGGTGTCTGGCGGTGACACCACAGTATTTATCGAAAAATACCTTCACGACAGTGACAATGCCAGTAAATATGCAATCACACGAACGACGATACAGAACGCAGAATAATGCAGCAACCTGTAAAAGGATGGAAAGCTACTGTGTTGAGTTGCCGTCGATGGGAGAACGGCTCAGCTAAGCGTGTTGTGCCGCTCTTCCTTCGCATTCAGTGAATTCACCAAACATGAGGCTCATATGGGCCAACTTGCGATCAGTGAATCTATCCATACTGCTTGTATCACCGTTAAGCAACAATCAACTCTGTCGGAAAGAAGAATGAGACAGAACTGAACAGCACTGAGTGCAAGCTTAAAGTCGAAGAATAAAGTGGGTATTACTGTTTTCAACAGCAAGTACCGCGCGCGAATGAAACAAGAGATACAGTGCATACCATCGACATTTGAAGTACTTCAAAAATGTTCAAATGTGTATGAAATCGTATGGGACTTAACTGCTAAGGTCATCAGTCCCTAAGCTTACAAACTACTTAACCTAAATTATTCTAAGGACAAACACACACACCCATGCCTTAGGGAGGACTCGAATTTCCGCCGGGACCAGCCGCACAGTCCATGCCTGCAGGCCCTGAGACCGCTCGGCTAATCCCGTGCGGCATTTGAAGTACTACACAGATATTTTCTATGCAATACAGATACAAAGATAAATGAGGATACGGAATCAAGCGAAGTGATGTTTCTGTGTAATGTGCCATTACTGTGTAACGAGCCATCCTAGACTTCGGGTCTCTCGCAATCCCTCACATATAGTGGTAAAATGACTCAGAGGATAGCCCACCAAAAACCGTACACAGATAAAGCATCAAAACTGGAGGAACCTGCATTGAACTATGAAAAAGGTTGCAAAATAGAAACAGTGGACGGTCCAACCAAGCTATGACGTGTAACATCGAAGGAACTGTAAGATCCACGCTGTCGGGGTTGTGTGGTCACGATGATGGATTGCTAAGCCCGAGATCCGTGTTCAGATCTCCCTGGTGCCCCATATGTGTATACATCACAAACTGATGAACTGATCCTCCGGTGCCGCGCGGAGTAGCCGGTGGCCGAGCGGTTTGAGGCGCCATGTCACGGATTGCGCGGCCACTCCCTCCGGAGGTTCGAGTCCTCCCTTGGGCATGGATGTGTGTGTTGTTCTTAGCAGTTTGTAAGTCAAGGGACCGATGACCTCAGCAGATTGGTCCATTAAAAACTCACACATATTTGAACATTTTATTCCTCCGGTCATTGACGTGTCTATTCTCTTTCTGTAGTTTTGGCAATTGCCATACTTTACATTGGTTACAGATATAAGTCAAGTGGTAAGAACATATTACTGAATGCGATAAATAGCGAGAGCAGACGAGATGCCGTATACACCTCTCACAGAAACGAAAACAACAAATGGACAGGTGTGAACTATGTTCAAATGGTACAAATGGCTCTGAGCACTATGGGACTTAACTTCTACGGTCATCAGTCCCCTAGAACTTAGAACTACTTAAACCTAACTAACATAACGACATCACACACATCCATGCCCGAGGCAGGATTCGAACCTGCGACCGTAGCAGTCGCGCGGTTCCGGACTGAGCGCCTAGAACCGCTAGACCACCGCGGCCGGCGTGAACTATGTCACAACAAAGGAATTGAAGAGTTAAAAACTTCCAAAACGGAATACAAGAGTGATAGCATGTGGTGCTTGTGTCAAACAATTAGGAGGTATGCAGGTCTGCAAGTCCCTTCCTTACATCTCATTGCTACAAACGGAGGTTACACCACGACACAGACTTAGATCTGAATACAGGAAACAGACACGACAATAAGCGGACTGACAGTTCATAATTTTGTTAAAAAAGGGACATCAGGGAGATCTAAACACAGGTCTCCCCCTTCGCCGTCCAACACTGTAGAAACACACGACCACGATGCCCTGATTCGCTCGATTGTGCACATCTTGAGCTTGGACCGCACGTTATTTCTATTTTGCTTCCTTTTTCACAGTACAGCAGAACTTCTTCCTGTTTTCATGCTTGATCTGTGGCTCTGAGCACTATGGGACTTTTAACATCTATGGTCATCAGTCCCGTAGAACTTAGAACTACTTAAACCTAACTAACCTAGGACTTCACACAACACCCAGCCATAACGACGCAGAGAAAATCCTGACCCCGCCGGAATCGAACCCGGGAACCCGGGCGTGGGAAGCGAGAACGCGACCGCACGACCACGAGATGCGGGCGCTTGATCTGTGTCCAGTTCTTGACGGGCTATCCACTGGGCCATATTAGCACTAAATCTGTGGGGCGGGAGGGGGAGGGGGTGCTATGTGAGGAGTTTCTCTAATGAGAAAGTGCACTGCTGGCCATTAAAATTGCTACACTACGAAGATGACGTGGTACACATGCGAAATTTTACCGGCAGGAGGAAGATGTTGTGATACGCAAATGATTAACTTTTCAGAACATTCACACAAGGTTGGCGCCGGTGGCGACACCTACAACGTGCTGACATGTCGAAAGTTTCCAACCGATTTTTCATACACAAACAGCAGTTGACCGGCGTTGCCTGGTGAAACGTTGTTGTGATGCCTCGTGTAAGGAGGAGAAATGCGTACCATCACGTTTCCGACTTTGATAAAGGTCAGATTGTAGCCAATCGCGATTGCGGTTTATCGTATCGCGACATTGCTGCTCGCGTTGGTCGAGATCCAATGACTGTTAGCAGAATATGGAATCAGTGCGTTCAGGAGGGTAATACGGCACGCCGTGCTGGATCCTAACGGCCTCGTATCACTAGCAGTCGAGATGGCAGGCATGTTATCCGCATGGCTCTAACGTATAGTGCAGCCACGTCTCGATCCCTGAGTCATCAGATGGGGACGTTTGCAAGACAACAAACATCTGCATGAATAATTCGACGACGTTTGCAGAAGCATGGACTATCAGCTCGGAGACCATGGCTTAGGTTACCCTTGACGCTGCACCACAGACAGGAGCGCCTGCGATGGTGCACTCAACAACGAACCTTGGTGCACGAATAGCAAAACGTCATTTTTTCGGAGGAATCCAGGTTCTGTTTATACCATAATTATGGTCGCATCCGTGTTTGGCGACATCGCGGTGAACGCACTTTGGAAGCGTGTATTCGTTATCGCCATACTGGCACATCACTCGGCGTGATGTATGGGGTGCCATTGGTTACAAGTCTCGGTCATCTCTTGTTCGCACTGACGGCACTTCGAACAGTGGACGTTACATCTCAGATATGTTACGACCCGTGGCTCTATCCTTCATTCGATCCCTTCGAACCCCTGATTTAAGCAGGATAATGCACGAGCGCATGTTGCAGGTCGTGTACGGGCCTTTCTGGATACAGAAAATGTTCGACTGTTGCTCTGGCCAGCACATTCTCCAGATCTCTCACCAACTGAAAATGTCTGGTCAATGGTGGCCGAGCACCTGGCTCGTCACAATACGCCCAGTCACTACTCTTGATGAACTGTGCTATCGTGTTGAAGCTACATGGGCAGCTGTACCTGTACACGCCATCCAAGCTCTGTTTGACTCAATGCCCAGGCGTATCACGGCCGTTATTACGGCCAGAGGTGGTTGTTCTGGGTACTGATTTCTCAGGATCTATGCACCCAAGTTCTGTAAAAATGTAATCACATGTTAGTTCTAGTATAATATGCGTTTCTTCTTGGTGTAGCAATTTTAATGGCCAGTAGTGCATCTCTGAATAGCCTCTGACATACTGTCGCTCGAACTCTGGGTTCGCCCGGCATTTTACTGGGAGTGATTATAAGTAGCACCCGGAGAGATAAGTTAACACGTCGGGCAGCAGTGCCTCACTGCCAGCCCTCATGTCTGAGTACAAGGCGCCTGGGAGCGCTGTTGTAACTCCCTTGTGGGAATGGTCTGCTGCGCCCGCTGCGGGTCGCTAATGAAAGTGTTGCAGGCTTTTCTGCTGCTGCTGCCTTGCTCTTGTGACTCCTGGGAAACTGTGTCTTGCGTCATGTTTCCGCAATGAAGGAAGGAGAAACTTGCGCAGGTCATGACGTCTTTCCTATGTTGTTTAAATACAACAAGGAAGCAGTGTGTAATTCCTAAGAACCCATACTTTTCTAACAGCACGTTTGCATGATGAGAACTCTTCGCAAATAACTGACGGGTAGTAAACCAACATGCCGAGTTACATGTTTTCTATTGTTTTCATATTAAAATCAACGGTATTTTTAGAGGAAAACGACAACACGTGGCAGGAATATACAAACAATGATCGTGTGAAACCCAGCTCCCTCTGTTGGTCCACGAGACCCAGAAGCGATAGATGCTGGTGCCCCATGTCTTCTACAAGGCATCAGATACGATTTCACACTGGCGGCCAATGGACAAAAGACGACCTTACGGAATATCAGATCAACTGTATTGTTGGACTGAAGAGTTTCTAGTAATCAGTGCAGAGAAGTCTTCAGATTTAAAAATAACTAAGGGAGTGTTATAGGTTCTGATGTTACTCCAACTGCAGTTCTCGCCAAAATAATTCTCATTACGAGAGATACATCGTAGTATGAGAGTGATGTAGTTTCTGCAGTAGAATACTTAGCTTTGAATCGTCGAATCTTATCCACCAATGAAGTCCATTAGGGGATGTATGTTGCAGATTTGCCTGGATCTCGAACGTGATGAAAACTTGGCTGTGGAAATAATACTTTCCAACATACTAATGAATTCTTTTAACAGCAGATGTATTTACCCCATTTACAAAGACGTTCATACATAAACCGTTTTCTACTAACGTGACTGACAAACAGCAACTGTTACAGATTTTGTTTCGTTACGTAGGCCAAACTGCGACCGCCATTCAAGTGCTACACACCGCTCAAATATCACGCTGTCTCAGCAATTTATGTTCATCAACCTATCATCAAAAACAACTACATTTACTGATTTATAATGAACAGTTAATGATTTACAGCGAACAGTTAGTACGGTTTTAAAGAGAATAAAGGTGATTAGTTCTAAATAGATTTCCAAATATTGTTCTCTTGGATTTTGTGCGGAAAATTGGTTATGAAGTTATTGTAACTATACCTATCATAAAATCATTAATTACATCTTGATTTCACGTTGAATTTTATTCCTAACATTAAGTGAGGTACAGTACAAAATGCCAGAACTGAATTTCATGTTGAAGTTCTCTATTGTAATATCGTAGTATCAGAAGACTGAAAATCAGTAGTTTTTATATCAGAATGTTCGAGAATCGTTAGTGAAAAAGTTAATTACAACTGATCCAACTGTTTTTCGGTATTTACTTGATACATAAAGCGCACAAGGCACAGTTAAATACTTCAGGTGACTGATAAATTTTCTAAAAGTCTGTTTTTAGTTAAGTTGAGATTTACGGATTTTGCTGATTAATTATTGGTTTAATTACAAAATAAGTATTTCTGCTAACATTTCTATGGGAATGAGAATGAAAGTATAAATTTTGATGAAATTTACGACAGTATATTAATTGGCAACGTCAACTTTTCTAAATAATTATAACTCCCTGTTAATTACAGTTAAATTATCTGAAATAATGTTAATGATGTTGATTCGAAATAATAGATGAACCATAGAGTTTAATTTGCTGTTAGAAATGAAGAAAAACCGTATTTTCTAACTTCTGTCTATTACATGTTCTGTTACTAAGCGACTTAAAGTGCAACGGCCACATGAAACTAATTGCAGCAAAGGCAGCTGCCAGACTGATTCATTGGAAGAATCGCCCGAAACTGTAGTCTGTCAACAAAGGGAATAGCTTACAAGACACTCGTTCGACCAATACTTGAATATCACTTGTCGGTATGGGATTCTTACCTCACAGGATTGATAGAGGAAACAGACAAGATCCAAAGAACAACACCGCGTTTCGTTGCTGCTTGATTTAATAAGCACGAAAGCGTGACGCAGACGATCAACCAACTCCAGTGGTGTACACGGCACGAGAGGCGTTATGCAGCACGGTGTTAAGATTCCGAGAGCGTACGATCCTAGACGAGTCAACAAATGTATTGATTCCTCCAACGTATATCTCGCGAAAAGACCATGAAGATAAAATTAGAAAGTTTCCATGCCTCATGAAGCTTAATAGGCAATCGTTATTCCCGCGAAGTATTCGCAATTGGAATAGGAAAGGTGGAAGCAACAGCGGTACACAGAGAACCCTCCGGCACACAGAAAATGTTCGACTGCTGCCCTGGCCAGCACATTCTCCATATCCATAAGTAAATAACAAAAAAAAACAGATCAGTTGTAATTAACTTTTTCACTAACGATTCTCGAACATTCTGATATAAAAACTACTCTTAATGAACTGTGGTATCGTGTTGAAGCTGCATGGGCATCTGTACCTGCACACGCCATCCAAGCACTGTTTGACTCAATGCCCAGGCGTATCAAGGCCGTTATTACGGCCAGAGGTGGTTGTTCTGGGTACTGGTTTCTCAGGATCTATGCACCCAAACTGTGTGAAAATGTAATCACATGTCAGCTCTAGTATAATATATTTGTCCAATGAATACCCGATAACATCTGCATTTCTTCTTGGTGTAGCAATTTTAATGGCCAGTAGTGTAGGAGCATCACAGTGTATTAGTCAAATTTTGCGGCAACTGAAACGTATTCTGAAGCACGCGGGGAGGTATGATTCTTGTGTCCAAAACTTCCAAACTGCAGACAGTTTCGTCGTGGAATCCTGGCGGTATATTGAGAAAATGCAACGTCGCATCTATCCGTAGTGAAATGGTGCCAATAGTTTAACCGCAACCATACAGGCGTGGGTGATGCCGATCGGTAAGGAAGGATACCGATATCGATCACAGACGACAGTGTCGGCATGCCGAAAGAACATACGGGGGAAAGAGATTTTCCAAGGGTGAGGACGTCTCGAATGGCTCATTGACCAAGGAGCGGATTCCTATCGTCGAAAACCGAACGACTGGTAGAACTTTCCGATCGTTGGACGGGGAATATGTTGAAAAATTGTCATGTATACAGGCTGGTCCATTGATAGTGACCGGGCCAAATATCTCACGAAATAAGCATCAAACGAAAAAACTACAAAGAACGAAACTCGTTTAACTTGAAGGGGGAAACCAGATGGCGCTATGGTTGGCCCGCTAGATGGCGCTGCATAGGTCAAACGGATATCAACTGCGTTTCTTTAAATAGGAACCCCCATTTTTATTACGTATTCGTGTAGTACGTAAAGAAATATGAATGTTTTAGTTGGACCACTTTTTTACTTTGTGACAGCTGGCGCTGTAATAGTCACAAACGTACAAGTACGTGGTATCACGTAACATTTCGCCAGGTGCGGACGGTATTGGCTTCGTGATACATTACCCGTGTTAAAATGGACCGTTTACCAATTGCGGAAAAGTTTGATATCGTGTTGATGTATGGCTATTGTGATCAAAATGCCCAACGGTCGTGTGCTATGTATGCTGCTCGGTATCCTGGACGACATCATGCAAGTGTCCGGACCGTTCGCCGGATAGTTACGTTATTTACGGAAACAGGAAGTGTTCAGCCAAATGTGAAACGTCAACCACTAACTGCAACAAATGAGGATGCCCAAGTAGGTGTTTTAGCTGCTGTCGCGGCTAATCCGCACATCAGTAGCAGACAAATTGCGGGAGAATCGGGAATCTCAAAAACGTCTGTGTTGAGAATGCTACATCAACATCGATTGTACCCGTACCATATTTCTATGCACCAGGAATTACATGGCGACGACTTTGAACGTCGTGCACAGTTCTGAATTGGGCACAAGAGAAATTACGGGAAGATGACAGATGTTTTGCACGCGTTCTATTTAGCGACGAATCGTCATTCACCAACAGCGGTAACGTAAACCGGCATAATATGCACTATTGGGCAGCGGAAAATACACGATGGCAGCGACAAGTGGAATATCAGCGACCTTGGTGCGGCATTATGGGAGGAAGGATAACTGGCCCCCATTTTATCGATGGCAATCTAAATGGTGCAATGTATGCTGATTTCCTACGTAATGTTCTACCGGTGTTTCTCCAAGATCTTTCACTGTATGAGAGAATGGCGATGTACTTCTAACAGATGTACGGCACATAGCTCGCGTGCAGTTGAGGCGGTACTGAATAGCATATTTCATGACAGGTGGATTGGTCGTCGAAGCACCATACCGTGGCCCGCACATACACCGGATCTGTCGTCCGCGGATTTCTGTCTGTGGGGAAATTTGAAGGATATTTGCTATCGTAATCCACTGCCAACGCCTGACAACATGCGTCAGCGCATTGTCAATGAACTTGGGCGAACATTGCGGAAGGCGAACTACTCGATACTGAGAAGAATGTCGTTACACGTATTGCCAAATGCACTGATGTTGACGGACATCATTTTGAGCATTTATTGCATTAATGTGATATTTACAGGTAATTACGCTGTAAAAGCATGCTTTCTCAGAAACCTACCTGTTACCGACTGTTGGTCTGAACTTGTGAGCCATAGGTTTGTGACTATTACAGCGTTATCTATCAGAAAGCGAAACAAGTAGTCCAACTAAAACATTCATATTTCTCTACGTACTACACGAATATGTAATAAAAATGGGCGTTCCTATTAAAAAAGAACGCAGTCGATATCCGTTTGACATATGGCAGCACCCTACGGGGCAGGTCCTGCCGCCTTGGTGCAGGTCTTATTACATTCGGCCCTATATTGAGCGACCTCCGCGCCGGATGGGGATTGAAAAAGCATAAGTACTCTCCGAGTCCATCATCTCTTTTCCTCCTTCTATGTCCATCTCCTCTCCATCCCCCTTCCCCTCCCTCACCTATCCTCTGCCATATTACTCCCGACTCTGACATTGAGCCTTGTGTATTGTTATTGCAAACTAAATTTTTGCGAATAGAAATCGCTTAAAATGAATGGGTAAATCGGTTGGGATCATTGGTATATAAGGTAAGAGAGAGATCCATCAAGGTTCTGGATCTGTGAGGATAGTAGCTTCAATGACTGTATTTCCCATAGTTTTAATCTGTGAATGGGTAGGACCTCAAGTTTTCAGTCGAATGATTTCCCTTACTTGTATTCTAATCATACATCAGACAACCCATAAATACACATTTTCTCTGATGTGAGAAACCGACGGCAAGAAAAATGCAAAACAGCATACTGTTGTGTGTACCATTTTGGTTTGAAATTATAGATAATGGGAAATAACATATATGGTTTACATAGCTTGTTATCGTTGCTGAAGCTGAATGCAAAAACAGAAAAAGAACAGATTATTTTCACAGCGCAACGCAGCATTTTCTTTCTCGCAGTGGCTTTCAACAAATAGTCTTATGAATTGTTTTTCGCAGAAGTATTAATGTTTAGCGTCTATCGTTGGATCTGAAGCGGGGTTGCGCATAAAAGCAAACGTTCTTTCTTGTGACTTAAGATTTGTGTATTAAATACGTGTGTTCGCTGGAACGTTTATCAAAATGTGAAGCAAGTAGATCAAGAACGTGTAGAGATTGGCGCTAACAAAGTTTCCTCTTCGTGTATTACACTCATGTTTATGAAACTAATTACTCAAGGCTAAGGTTCTTTCTTGTGAAATAAATTTTGTTGTAATAAATACGTATCACATATATGGATGGTGTTCGTTGGAACGTTTATCAAAATGTGAAGCAAATTGGTCAAGAACGTGTAGAGATTGGTGCTAACAAAGTTTTCTCTTCGTTTATTACACTCATGTTTATAAATATATAGCCTATGCGCGTCCGAACTACCATGAGAGAACCATGAAAAAGTGTGATGTAAAGCAGTCAAGAACTTTTCTAGAAGTTTGGTAACAACGTTTCCACTTTATATATTACATATTCGCGAATATTTATATCTTATGTATGTTAAAGTTTATAGCCTATGCTCGGCCGAATGTTCGTTAGTGTATCGTGTAAAAATCTGAACTAAATAGATCCAGATTTTTGGTGGCATTAAAGAACAGCTGGTATTTAGACCTTAATATGGATTTAATGGCAGACTATCATCGGTCGCACACCCATCATTACCGACATATTATTCACTAATCTCGTACCATGCTCCAAAAACATTCTCCATTAGAAGTTATTCAATTATCTAACTATAGAATAGTTTTAATCAGCATATTAATTTGGGATATTATTTACTTGTCTTTGGCGATCTGCTTAACGTCTATAGATGTTGAGTAAGTTGTTTATTTCATGGATTAGGTAATTTCATTTCTACACTGTTTCGTCTGTTACCGAATTTCTAAACAAATGTATGTATTTTAGTACTGAAGATTTATTAGAATACTGGCGAAATTTTCATTGATTTTTATGTTCTTTTTTATATCTGTCTGTTCGTTCAAAGTAAAGTTGGGGTATTTGGTCAAACATGTGAAAATACCTAGTTCTTCCACAATACAGAGCAGCCTAGATTTTTCGGCCGTGTGTAGGACTGACAGGCATTGTATTATGTCGATAGCTGCGTGTTTTCGTTGTAAGCCAAGTGAAGATAAGTTCATGCCAGTAAGATTCAAATGTCCTCTGAATGTTGTTTTAAAATTCCTCCCTGTTTGTTCAACTGTGTATATTTTCTCACAGCTATCGCGATTTAATTTATACGAATCTCGACGGGTAGGGAGGGAGCGTTGTAGTTAGATACATTTTTCAGACTTTCGCGTCTACCCAACCATGTAATGGAAGTTTAATATACTTTCTTGTTTTATTTTGAATTGATGGTATTACTTGTTATGTGCTACGATTTTTCAATTTTAACGAGCTGAAATTTTTTTTAATTACAAAAATTACTCCGGAAAATTAAAATTTTTCCAAATGTGAAAATATGTTCCAAGCTAGGGCCTACGCTTGGTCATTTACCTAGGAACATATACCACACTGAAATTTAAAAGCGATGCAAACTCGAAAATCTTGTCAGTATTGTACTTGATTGTCTATCTGTTACATTACTACTATACGACACATACATAATAATCAGCAAGTGAAACGAAATGAAGCAGAAGTATTATCAAAAACCAACTGCAAGTTAAAGAAACTAAGTTAATTTGCAAGTATCACATGTAAGGAAGAATTTGCAGTATGATTCAAATGCTTTCAATACACGGTCCAGTCACTTTAACTGACCACCACCATGTTCAACGTCAACGCCCAATAACCACTTACCGATGGCAGGTGGCAGCACTAACAGCGGAGGATATGTAAAGTGTGTTCGGGGAACGAGAAAAACAGTGCAATCGTTGTCGTTTCGGAAACGGAGCGATTTCTTTGATGTCCGAAGAAATGGTTCAAAGGGCTCTGAGCACTATGGGACTTAACATCTGATGTCATCAGTCCCCTAGAACTTAGAACTACTTAAACCTAACTAACCTAGGGACATCACGCACATCCATGCCCGAGGCAGGATTCGAACCTGCGACGGTAGCAGCAGCTCGTTTCCGGACTGAAGTGCCTACAGTCGCTCGGCCACAGCTGCCAAAAGGTCATGATCATTGGTTTTCGGGGAAAGAGTGGGAACATTTCCGAAACGGACAAATTAGTAACCTGTTCTCGTGGTTCCGTTGTTAAAGTATACCGTACATGGCAAAATGGCGCTATACAAAGACGGTGCACCTTCCAAGCCATAAATGACAGGGTTGAACGACGGCTGCGGAGATGTGTTCGGGATAATAGACGTGCAATTGTCGAGTAACTGACCGCCCAGATGAACCAAGGGGCTACCAACAGTGTCTCCTCAAGAAAAGTTCAGCGAACGTTGTTGCTCGTGGGCCTCCATAGCAGGCGTCTGATTCACGCACCCATGTCGACTCGAATTCATCGCCAACGAAGGTTGGAATTTGAAGTCAGTACAGCAACTGGACTGTCATTGAATGGTGACAGGTGGCCTTTTCAGGTGACTCACATTTTGTACCCCATCGGCGTGAACCGTCTGAAAGCAAACACTCTGCAACAATCGTCGGAAGGGCCCAGATTGGAGGTGGGAGCGTTATGGTCTGGGGAATGTTTTCGTGGCATTCCCTGCGTGACTTCGTCATTCTGTAAGGCCTAATGAATCAAAAGAAATATGCGTCTATGCTCTGGGACAATGTCAACACCTACCTGCAGTTTGTTTCTCACGACACGATGGCATGTAGCAGCAGGACAAGGCAATGTTTAACACAACTTCATGTGTAACAGTAACATAAATTGTAGAAAATGGTGGAAACTGCTTCACTCGGTTTCTAATGTGCATTCCTTCATGTGGTTCTAAAACCAGTCACTAGGCTGAAGTTCCGAACAAAAACCGTCACGTGTAACTACGTAGACTATGCTCTGGTTACATCATTTTCCCTTATATTCACAAGATTGTTTCAGAGAATGACAAATTCGTGATAGTACTGTGTTGTTTATTCTCAGACTGGTTTCTTGAAATGCAAGTTTGTTTTTACCTGAAAATTTTCAGCACTATATGGTATGACAGTGCTCAGTGCTCTTTACACTGATGAAGCAAAGCACTGTGATCATCTGCTTTTGCAGCTTGTTTGTCCATCTTCGGAACGAGACACATCATGGATTCTACGTATCATGTATCTGACAGTTTGTTGGTAGGTTTTTCTACTATGTGGCATTAGATGTCATGTAGTTCGCGTAAAAAACGAGCCGCTCATTTGCGAACGCGGTGATAGTGCCGGATAGCGGCCCATATGGTTCCATAGGATTTACATCAGGCAAATTTAGTTGCTGAGACATCAACGTAAGTTCACTATAATGCTCGTCAAACCACTGTAGCACGGTTCTGGCTCCGAGACACGGACAATTGCACTGCTGAAAGATGAAATCACCGTCGTGGAAGACATCAAGCATAAAGGGATGCAGATGGTTCACAGCTGTCACCGTGCCTTCGATTATTACCACAGGTCACGTGCAAACGCAGGAGAATGCATCCCATAGTATAATTCTGCTCCCATCAGCCTGCGTCCGTGGCGCTCTACATGTTTCGAGCAGCAGTTCGCATGTATAACAGCGTGTCTAGACATCAAGCTAGAGCAGAGAAACTGTTATCATACCCGAAGAGCCGACAAGTTTCCATTGATCTGCGGTCGAATCCCGATGGTCCAGTACCCACTGCAATCGTAATTGACGATGTCGGTTCGAGTGATGCAATGAACAGGAAGGATGGACTGCTTATGAACGGTGTCGCAACGTGTTCAGCGAGAAAAGGTGTGCTCCGTGACACACCGTTATTATTCTATTTCGGCAGAGATGCCACAGATCACCATCTACCCTAATTTACAGAGCAGATAAGCCTCCGAACCGCACGTTTTGTGAAGAGTCGCGGACGTCCAACTATACTACTGGCCAATAAAATTGCTACACCAAGAAGAAACGGAGATGATAAATATTACACCAGAACTGACATGTGATTAAATTCTCACGCAATTTGGGTGCACAGATCCCGAGAAATCAGTACACAGAACAACCACCTCTGGCCGTAAGAACGGCCTTTTTACGCCTGGGCAATGAGTCAAACAAAGCTTGGATGGCATGTGCACGTACAGCTGCCCATGCAGCTTCAACACGATACTACAGTTCATCAAGAGTAGTAACTGGCTTATTGTGAAGCCAGCTGCTGGGTTTCGTAGGGATCGAGTGAAGGGTAGAGCCACAGGTCGTAACACATCTGAAATGTAACGTCCACTGTTTAAAGTGCCATCAGTGTGAACAAGAGGTGACCGAGACGTGTAAGCAATGGCACCCCATACCATCACGCCGGGTGATACGCCAGTATGGCGATGACGAATACACGCTTCCAATGTGCGTTCACCGCGATGTCGCCAAACACGGATGCGACGATCATGATGTTGTAAACAGAACCTGGATACATCCGAAAAAATGACGTTTTGCCTTTCGTGCACCCAGGTTCGTCGTTGAGTACACCATCGCAGGCGCTCCTGTCTGTGATGCAGCGTCAAGGGTAACCGCAGCCATGGTCTCCGAGCTGACAGTCCATGTTGCTGCAAACGTCGTTGAGCTGTTCGTGCAGATGGTTGTTGTCTTGCAAACGTCCCCATCTGTTGACTCAGGGATCGAGACGTGGCTGCATGATACGTTACAGCCATGCGGATAACATGCTTGCCATCTCGACTGCTAGTGATACGAGGCCGTTAGGATCCAGCACGGCGTGCCGTGTTACCCTCCTGAACCCACCGATTCCATATTCTGCTACCAGTCATTGGATCTCGACCAACGTGAGCAGCAATGTCGTGATGCGATAAACCGCAATCGCAATAGGCTACAATCCGACCTTTATCAAAATCGGAAAAGTGATGATATGCATTTCTCTTCCTTACACGAGGCATCACAACAACGTTTCACCAGGCAACGCCGGTCAACTGCTGTTTGTGTATGAGAAATCGGTTGGAAACGTTCCTCATGTCAGCACGTTGTAGGTGTTACCACCGGCGCCTACCTTGTGTGTATGCCCTGAAAAGCTAATCATTTGCATATCACAGCATCTTCTTCGTGTCGGTTAAATTTCGCGTCTGTAGCACGTCATCTTCGTGGTGTAGCAATTTTAATGGCCAGTAGTGTATTTAGCGCCTAGTGGTAGTTTAACTGTCCTTTTCCCCTTTGCATAGTTGCTCATGATAGTAGCTCGTGAACATTCGAACAGCTTCATCGTTTTCGACATACTCGTTCACAGGTTCTGCGTAATAAAACTGATAAAAATAATCATCATCATCTGCCTTTAGTCAGAGTCGTTCATCACAGTGGGTTTCCCCATCTGTAGCCCATATCTTCTTTAGGGTGATCCCCCTTCCATGATCGCTCCGCTTACATACTTTTGTTACAGTGTCATGTGCCCCAATACCACCAGGCAGCATCCAACGAAGCACACAGAAGGAAAGGACAAAACAAAATAAAACTTAAGGGATCGAGCGTTTATGTGATATTACTTCAGTGATTACAAAATCGGTTCAAATTGGGAGTATGAGACTACTTACCCGTTGATGTTAAATACTCTCTGGCTTGGATGCATGCAATGATAGTGGGAAAGGGTGTCATAAGGCCGTTGTGTTCCCCCCCCCCCCCCCTCCTCTCCATGAGCCAACCTAGCCAACAACAGTTATAACTGGTCATTGTTATCCTGGATACAGTGCGGAGCTGTCGTCCGAGCTGGTTCCACAGATGTTCTATTGTGGCCAGACCTAGATATTTTGCTGCCCACAGGAATACCTCAGCATCACAACAGTTCGTAGAGGTACAGGGAGCACACGAAATTATATGAACACCTGTACTTACTTAGGAATAGTTTGTTAATAAGGGGCTGGACCCCCATTTGCCCGTTATACAGCTTCAGTTCATCTTGGAATACTGGATATAATGACTGTGTAAGTCTGTAGTGGAATGTTATGCCAGTCTTCGATCAAAGCCTCTTCTAACTCCTGTAGTGACGAGGGAGGCTGAAATCTGCTCTGGAGTGTGCGCTTCAGTACCTTCCAAAAGATCTCGATAATGTTAAAATCCGGGGACTATGCTGGCCAGGGAAGACGTTGCAGTTTAGTTGCATGTTCCTCATACAACGATTGTACTGCCCTGGCTGTGTGAATGGGAGCATTTTCGTCCTCAAATATGGCATCATTTTTGGGGAACAACTTTTGAATCATGGGATGCATGGTACGGTAGCAGCAGAATACCATGATATTCCTGTTCACACCGTCACACTTCCACCTCCATCCTTAGTCGTTGGAATCAAGCAATCAGGATTGTAGGCTTCTTTTGGTGTTCTCCAAATGTAAACCCGGCCCGATGTTGGAAATAACGAAAACGTTGACTCGTCGGACAGTATGACGTGTTTCTACAAATCAACGTCCAGGATTTATGCTCCTAACACCATGATTTACGCTTCTTTGCGTCGGTTGTCGCCCCTAATTTTTTCGGTATTGCAGCTCGTCCATGAATATTCGCTTTATGGAGATCATCGCGGACAGTGTCGATGGATACGGGGTCTCGAAGATGGCTATTGATCTCTGCAGTCACTTTAGCCGCCGTAGTTTTGTGTTGTTTTTACACAATTCGTTCTATCTTACGACGATCTCTGTCACTTAGTATAACACCACGTCCAAACTCACTTAAATCTTGTCATTGTAGCAGCACTAACCGATCTAACAACTGCGTCAGGAACTTATTGTATTATATAGGCATTGCCGACCGCAGCGTTGTATTCTGCCTGTTTACATATCTCTGTATCTGAATACACATGCCTACTTGTATATCAGCTTCTCTGGCGCTTCAATGTAGTAATATTATACAGCAACCCAAAGTAGACAGACGGGAGCGAATACGCTATACTTTCGCGGCGATGGACAGAGATCACTGCGTAATAATCCAATAAACGCAAGAGTCACCACTTGCTTCACGCCCGTCTGAGCAGCAGCCGGCGCGTTCGTTCAATAAGCGCGCGCATCGGCAATCTCTCCATTGTTGAATGTTCCGATAAATTTCCGATATAAATGTGCGGAACCGGATGCAGAAGCGGTTGTGAAAATATGTGTGGAACTTCCACAGTTGCGGAAAAAAATCAAATGTCGTCTTGTGTTTTGATAACTTTACCCCGTATCACTGGGTTTTGTCCCACACTGCCACTTCAGTAGTAGTATAATTTATTGTTTGCACGTCGAATCCTGCACCTGTATGGAGAAGAAGCCAAGCTGGACAAGAAATGCGAGACAACTATAGGAGGCGCGAGGTAAGCAAATCAGGGATGCTCGAAAAGTGAAAAGATGCACCATCATAAACTGTAGTGTTGACAGAACTTGGGATTTCTGCAGGGTGGGTAGGACATTTTACGAAACCCGCCGTGTAAGGCATAGGTAAGTGAAAATTATAATAACAATCCACGCCCACTATTTTTATTATTATTATTTTTTCAAACGTTACACCCACTAGCAAGGCTCCTTGTAAGTGCTGTAGCGTTTCTGGAGAATTTGCCCTAGCTCTAACTCCTCTCATTAGTTAATCCCATACGTACTGTATGTGGTTTGGACGGCAACCACATGCCAGCCACTGTGGAACATTGATATTGTGTCCCCGAAGAAAACTTCGCACTGGGGCTGCAACGTGGGCTCGAGCATTATCGTGCACCCGAAGAAATTCTTCCTCAAGATCATGAGCCAAAATTCGTACATGAGGATCAACAATTCGTTGATGTACATGTACCCCTGTTATTCCTTCTGTGGACCAGAACCAGCCCTGTTCACAATAACTCCTCCGCATAGCATTATAGCGCCTCCTCCAAAGTGGACTATTGGGGACACTAAAGCTTCCATATTACGTTCCTGAGGAGTTCCCTTTAGTTTAGTTGCAGACAGCGCTTCCCCCTAACGCCTTAACTACCGTTGCGTGTGGTCTTCGGTAAAGCGCAGTCTCATTTGTTTATGTAATGTGGTTAAACGAGGCACTTCATGCTGCCATTTGTACCTGTTTTTGTGCTGTTCCTCGATACAAGAATTCGAATACAGCGATCTGAACAGCTGTTGTTTTATATGCTTGACACTATTCCACCCTGGAGGCGACGTAGATTGACACAAAAACAGAAGTAACAACCGGTATTTTTAATAAATGCTCTACTAAAGCTATCGTGGCATTTTGAAATTTGTTACTCCTTTTTTCAAGTTGTTTTCTTTCTACCCCTGAACCTTGGTGTCTAGCAACAGAATACCTATAATTGTATGGTTTCCATAACTTAGATACTGCATTTTGACTTACACCAAGTTCTTTTGATACATATGTATGTGAATGATTCTGCTGCAGAGGACTTCCTCCACGACTGGCAATCTCCACTGTTAATTGTCTCTTTACCCTGTTATCGGCCTCTGCCACGCCCTTCCATGCTATGCAACGTTTTATGCTCTGTTTACAAACTCTGAAACGCTGCACACTCACCTGTATGCTTCAAATATATCTGTGAGCATGGTAAGACTCATTTAAACGTGAGGATAATACTGTGTATTTGTCATTGATAGTAGAAGTCCTTCGATGTGCTCTGTTTACTCCTGTGCACAAAACCTCATACCAGTGACAACTTTCTTTTTTGTAGCTAGTGTAGTTCAGCAGATATGAGTTCATAAACATTGGGACACGGGAAAAGTAGCGTTTCTTAAAATGAATCTTTCAAGAAACGGGCGTTGGAGGAAGATGGGAGTCGTTACTAGTAATCCACAAACGGTAACATATTTGCTCAGGATTATAATAACACGGCTTGCCGAATTTTAATTATTTCAGTTGACCGCAAAATCAGCTAAGTATTTTTTACGAATTTTCAACCAAACAAGAAATAAAAATTTTAATTATGGTGGTCTGCTCACCCATTCATTCCCCACAACTGTTGTTTGCACGGCATGTTCCGTTTCTCAAGGAAATGAGCCTTCACATAGTGTTCGTCCCATTCAACACGTTCTGTAGTTCTTCCTGTCTTTCACAGAGGAGGACAATGTCGTCATCAAATCTTACAGTTCATATATTTTCACTCCGAATTTTAATCACACTTCTGAGTCTTCCTTTCATTCCGGTCATTACTTTTTCGATATACAGGATGAAAAGTGTCCTCGCCTTAAGCCCTTTTTAAACATGAAACTTCTTTCTTGGTTTTCATTCTTATTGTTCCCTCTTGTTTCTTGCACACGTTGTGCACTGGTTTTTCTCCGGTTTTCGTGGCCGCTTGAGATGAGACGATCTCTCTGCAACCAAGGAGCGCCTTCGGTATGCAACCCAATCGACACCGGCGCATCCTTTGCGCATCTTCGCAGGCGAGTGCCAACCAATATCGTCTCTCGTCGCGATAAGGATAACCAACGGATTCGGATTTCGTAGAAACTCTCTCAGCTGTAAATGTACACAGGACCTGATTTCCACTTTGTTGCCTATTCTTATATTCCCGTTGGAGCGTATTAGTTTCTACGTGCAGACTAGTGCGAAGATTTCCACACATGCAGTCTACTTTACCCTCTTATCAGTGTACACTGTCTTTCGCATCTCTCTTGTCTAAATAATGCAGCAAAAACACTCGTTCCCATCAAAGCAACATTCTTTCAGTCTCACTCCCTCAAACACTTCTCTTCTCACAGTCTCACAGTCCTTTTTTGTGGCAGGAAAACGACTTTGGAATACTCTCTATCACTATATTAGAGTACTGAATCGTTTCTCGAGATTGAACAGGCAGCTAATGGCCTATCCACTGAAATAACGATAATGTGTTTGTTTTTGTAAGAACTTCTCACCCCATTACAACCATACCTTACTCATTTGGTTACCCAAATTTAGTTGCATCGTCTACGCTAATTATTATTATTATTATTATGAGTAGTAGAAGTAATACATCTACATCTACATGACTACTCTGCAATTCACATTTAAGTGCTTGGCAGAGGGTTCATCGAACCACAATCATACTATCTCTCTACTATTCCACTCCCGAACAGCGAGCGGGAAAAACGAACACCTAAACCTTTCTGTTCGAGCTCTGATTTCTCTTATTTTATTTTGATGATCATTCCTACCTATGTAGGTTGGGCTCAACAAAATATTTTCGCATTCGGAAGAGAAAGTTGGTGACTGAAATTTCGTAAAAAGGTCTCGCCGCGACGAAAAACGTCTATGCTTTAATGACTTCCATCCCAACTCGTGTATCATATCTGCCACACTCTCTCCCCTATAACGTGATAATACAAAACGAGCTGCCCTTTTTTGCACCCTTTCGATGTCCTCCGTCAATCCCACCTGGTAAGGATCCCACACTGCGCAGCAATATTCTAACAGAAGACGAACGAGTGTAGTGTAAGCTGTCTCTTTAGTGGACTTGTTGCATCTTCTAAGTGTCCTGCCAATGAAACGCAACCTTTGGCTCCCCTTCCCCACAATATTATCTATGTGGTCCTTCCAACTGAAGTTGTTCGTAATTTTAACTCCCAGGTACTTAGTTGAATTGACAGCCTTGAGAATTGTATATTCATCGAGTAATCGAATTCCAACGGATTTCTTTTGGAACTCATGTGGATCACCTCACACTTTTCGTTATTTAGCGTCAACTGCCACCTGCCCCACCATACAGCAATCTTTTCTAAATCGCTTTGCAACTGATACTGGTCTTCGGATGACCTAACTAGACGGTAAATTACAGCATCATCTGCGAACAGTCTAAGAGAACTGCTCAGATTGTCACCCAGGTCATTTATATAGATCAGAAACAGTAGAAGTCCCAGGACGCTTCCCTGGGCAACACCTGATATCACTTCAGTTTTACTCGATGATTTGCCGTCTATTACTACGAACTGCGACCTTCCTGACAGGAAATCACGAATCCAGTCGCACAACTGAGACGATACCCCATAGCTCCGCAGCTTGATTAGAAGTCGCTTATGAGGAACGGTGTCAAAAGGTTTCCGGAAATCTAGAAATACGGAATCAACTTGAGATCCCCTGTCGATAAGGGCCATTACTTCATGCGAATAAAGAGCTAGCTGCGTTGCACAAGAGCGATGTTTTCTGAAGCCATGTAGTATTACTATTAGTATTACTATTAGTCCTTAGACCTAAAGATTCCGCTGGTAATAGTCATCTATTCTCTTCTTCACATACAGTCCAAAACGACTGTTCTCCAGCAATCTCATATTAGGCGTACAACCCAAACAGGAATTTATTTTGTTGTTTGACAATTCCTAACATATGTCTTGCTCACTTTCTCTTTGGAATATTTATTATTTCACTTTATTTTAGGTCTTAGTATCTTCTCGAAGTCGCGCGCGTGTGTGTATTCTAATAAAGAACGAAAATTTTTTGCAGATTGCAAAAGTTAAGGTAATATTCACGTCTGCTTCAAAAAGTTAAATGCAAAATTTTATTAAAAATTTGTCGCGCGAATATTTGTAGACCTTTATAACTCAGATAAGTGTTGCATAGTAACTCTTTTACAGAAATTCTGCAGACGATCGTAAATCGTGGTGGTAATCATTTAGAAAATTTCAAGATGGTTCTGTGAAATCGAGAGGACCCAGGAATGTTAGCAGAAAACAACGGAAAATTTTTGTTTTTGGTTAAATAACTTGTATTTTTCACGTGATGTACACTACTGGCGATTAAAATTGCTACACCAAGAAAAAATACAAGTGATAAACGGGTATTCATTGGACAAATATATTATACTAGAACTGACATGTGATTACATTTTCACGCAATTTGGGAGCATAGATCCTGAGAAATCTGTACCCTGAACAACCACCTCTGGCCGTAATAACGGCCTTGATACGCCTCGGCATTGAGTCAAACAGAGCTTGGATGGCGTGTACAGGTACAGCAGCCCATGCAGCTTCAACACGATACCACAGTTCATCAAGAGCAGTGACTGGCGTATTGTGACGAGCCACTTGCTCGGCCACCATTGACCAGACGTTTTCAATTGACGAGAGATCTGGAGAATGTGCTGGCCAGGGCAACAGTCGAACATTTTCTGTATCCAGAAAGGCCCGTACAGGACCTGCAACATGCGGTCGTGCATAATCCTGCTGAAATGTAGGGTTACGCAGGGATCAATGATGGGTAGAGTCACGGGTCGTAACACATCTGAAATGTAACGACCACTGTTCAAAGTGCCGTCAATGCGAACATGAGGTGACCGAGACGTGTAACCAATGGCACCCCATACCATCACGCCGGGTGATATACCAGTATGGCGATGACGAATACACGCTTCCAATGTGCGTTCACCGCGATGTCGCCAAACACGGATAGAACCATCATGATGCTGTAAACAGAACCTGGATTCATCCGAAAAAATGACGTTTTGCCATTCGTGCACCCAGGTTCGTCGTTGAGTATATCATCGCAGGCTCTCCTGTCTGTGATGCAGCGTCAAGAGTAACCGCAACCATGGTCTCCGAGCTAATAGTACATGCTGCTGCAAACGTCGTCGAACTGTTCGTGCAGATGGTTGTTGTCTTGCAAACGTCCCCATCTGTTGACTCAGGGATCGAGACGCAGCTGCACGATCCGTTACAGCCATGCGGATAAGATGCCTGTCATCTCGACTGTTAGTGATACGAGGCATTTGGGATCCAGCACGGCGTTCCGTATTATCCTCCTGTCCGAGTCCATATTCTGCTAACAGTCATTGGATCTCGACCTACGCTGCCAGCAATATCGCGATACCATAAACCGCAGTCTTTATAGGCTATAATCCGACCTCTATCAAAGTTGGAATCACGATGGTACACATTTCTCCTCTTTACACGAGACATCACAACAACATTTCACCAGGCAACACCGGTCAAATGCTGTTTGTGTATGAGAAATCGGGTGGAAACTTTCCTCATGTCAGCACGTTGTAGGTGTCGCCAATGGCGCCAACGTTGTGTGAATGTTCTGAAAATGTAACCATTTACAGATCAAAGTATCTTCTTCCTGTCGGTTAAATTTCGCGTCTGTAGCACGTCATTTTCGTGGTGTAGCAATTTTAATGGACAGTAGTGTGTTTTGTCGGATAGTTCCTCACATTTTGGCAAAAAATTGTGAAAATCAGTGGATTACACTGTATATAACGGGTGATCAAAAAGATTACGTTCGACTGCCTTACAGTCGAGTATCGGTGTGTCAATGAAGCAAAATCGCCTTGAGCGCTGAGAAAATCGTCGCACCCACGCATCAAGTCGAAAACACCCGTTTCGCTGCTTCCTGAAGAAGTCCATAACTGCTTGCTGCACATCATCATCCGACAGAATTCGTCGATCCTTGAAGGCCTTACTTAATGCACCGATGGCGTGATAATCACGTGGGAAGAGCTCAGGGCGACAGGGTTGGCGCTCGAATTGGCGTTACGCTATTTGTGGTATGAGGACGTGCGTTATCACGCCGGGGTTGCTTCCCCATACACCCTCTTCTTTTGCCGATGGATGTTCGTCCTTCGGCAGTCAACAAGAGAATAACTGCACGTTGGTCTTGTATAGACGCATCTTGCAATAACGTCGCCATAGTCCTTGTTTCTGCATCTACTGTACCCACGTCGGAAAGACCGAACGTCGCACTGATCCCTGTCCTACATCTCTGTGCCTATAGACCCACATTTTAGTCGCGCTACGTTTCATTTAAGCTGTAACAACGCTCTGAAACGGAATCTTTTTGATCGCCCCATATACAGAAGTAACTGCTACCAGTATTTGTTCTGATATCATATAATCATACAATAAAGGATCCTTCTTTCTATGTATTCGCAATACATTAGACAAATGTAATGTATTGCGAATACATAGAAAGAAGGATCCTTTATTGTATGTTTGTATGATAGCAGGACAAACACTGGTAGCAGTTACTTCTGTAAAATATTTGGGAGTATGCGTACGGAACGATTTGAAGTAGAATGATCATATAAAATTAATTGTTGGTAAGGCGGGTGCCAGGTTGAGATTCATTGGGAGAGTCCTTAGAAAATTTAGTCCATCAACAAAGGAGGTGGCTTTCAAAACACTCGTTCGACCTATACTTGAGTATTGCTCATCAGTGTGGGATCCGTGCCAGGTCGGTTTGACAGAAGAGATAGAGAAGATACAAAGAAGAGAGGCGGGTTTTGTCACAGGGTTATTGGGTAAGCGTGATAGCGTTGCGGAAATGTTTAGCAAACTCTAGTGGTAGACTCTGCAAGAGAGGCGCTTTGCATCGCGGTGTAGCTTGCTGTCCAGGCTTCGAGAGGGTTCGTTTCTGTATGAGGTATCGAATATATTGCTTCCCCCTACTTATACCTCCCGAGGAGATCACGAATGTAAAATTAGAGAGATTCGAGCGCGCACGGTGGCTTTCCGGCAGTCATACTTCCCGCGAACCATACGCGACTGGAGCAGGAAAGGGAGGTAATGACAGTGGCACCTAAAGCGCCCTCCGCCACACACCGTTGGTTGGCTTGCGGAGTATAAATGTAGATGTAGATGTAGATACAGCGATGTTCCCTCGCTTTCGTCATGCACAGTACAGTGGCTCGAGGATTTCAAACAACCCGGCAAAAAAAGCGATACTTCAAAACATACAGTCGGATGTCAATGTAACTTCGTACACGTACACATCATCGGTGGGTGTGTAAATGAGTAGGGCTGCAATTACTGTAACAGTAAAATCGGCCACCAGAGTCCATTAATATTGTACGTGTTTAGTGTTGTGACCAGGCCTGGTAGGGTGTATAAGAGGCGTGAACAGCGTTAGATGTTGACTGATTATTGTGAGGACGCAGAGATGCAGCGCACCCGTGTAAGTTACTTACCAGCACCTGACAGAGTTTGAAGAAAGTTTCATTATGAGATTCCGTTTGGCCGGCTTGTCGAATCGAGCAATGTTCACATTTGTGGAGTATTCAGATGTGAGTGGCCCAGTGCATACGTGAGGTCAGGTAACCTCGTCGTCAAGGGTTCGGTCGGCCGTTTCTAAACACCTTTAGGGTGGATCGCAGTATTACGCACCAAGCGCATTGTAGCCCTTTCACACCGGCGACTGCCATCCGAGAACAAGTAATCGACATCGTGTGACATTCAGTGTTATCTCGAACCTCTGGTCGGGGACTAGCAGCAGCCAGCCTAGGGCATTGCAGTGCTATGCTTAAGATGTCATTAAGCCCGCCCGGTTGGCTGTGCGGTTTAACGCACGGCTTTCCGGAGAGGGAAGGAGCGCCTGGTCTCCGGCACGAATCCGCCCGGCGGATTTGTGTCGAGGTCCAGTGAACCGGCCAGTCTGTGGATAGTTTTAGTCGGTTTTCCATCTGCCTCGGCGGATGCGGGCTGGTTCCCTTTATTCCGCCTCAGTTACTCTATGTCGGCGATTGCTGCGCAAACAAGTTCTCCACGTACACCACAATTACTCTAACACGCAAACATAAGGGTTACACTCGTCTGGTGTGAGACGTTCCCTGGGGGGTCCACCGGGCGCCGAACCGCGCAATAACCCTGAAAGAGTCGTTCGGTGTGGGGCGGCGGAGGGGTGAAGTGGACTGCGATAGTCGTCGTGGGGTTGTGGACCACTGCGGCTGCAGCAGGGACGGAGCCTCTCCGTCGTTTCTAGGTCCCCGATTAAAATACAATACTGCTCAATACAAGCTGTCATTAACAGCACGACACAAACGGGTGTGTCAACAAAATTGGCTGTTGAGCGCATTGTCAATAGTTAAAATTGTCCGACGTTTGGGCCTCTATCGCAAGTGGCCTTCATCATGGCTTTCTGCTGAGCTGACTGCTGAATGAGAGAGACTTTAGATATAATATAATGTTAGAAGAATCTGTTTACGTAATTTGATAGGATACTTGATGATAGGAGAAGGGGTGTTAGGCGTTCTTTATTGGTGTTTATTTCTACCCATTGGTGGCAACAGTCGAATTAGAAACGGGCAGTAGATGTGACGTAGTGTTACTTACCTGTTACCAAGTGCGGGCCGCGGCGTGTATGTACGGCCACCGCATTCCCCTCGCGCCTGTTTGAGTTGCTTTGCTCGCGCTGTCCTCCCGTGGCGTCGTCACTGCTGGCAGTCAGGACTCCGGAAGCCTATACCCTCCCTCTTTATCCATGTTGGCGGGTCGCTTGGTTATTTATATCGCTTCTCTGATCTCTCTCCTCAATGTGAATGGCTGTTTCGCCATTACGCGGGCTTCACGGAATATTCAGTCTTTATCGTACTCATCCTGGTGTTCCTCTTCCGCTGACCTGTTGCGTTGTCCCAGACGGATATATCTTTAATGCTCTGCAATTCGTGTGATGATCGCCCCGTCTCGCCTACATACACCAGTCTACACTCGCGACCGATCGGGTAGACTAAATGGCTCAAATGGCTCTAAGCACTATGGGACTTAACATCTGAGGTAATCAGTCCCTTAACACTTAGAACTACACTCCTGGAAATGGAAAAAAGAACACATTGACACCGGTGTGTCAGACCCACCATACTTGCTCCGGACACTGCGTGAGGGCTGTACAAGCAATGATCACACGCACGGCACAGCGGACACACCAGGAACCGCGGTGTTGGCCGTCGAATGGCGCTAGCTGCGCAGCATTTGTGCACCGCCGCCGTCAGTGTCATCCAGTTTGCCGTGGCATACGAAGCTCCATCGCAGTCTTTAACACTGATAGCATGCCGGGACAGCGTGGACGTGAACCGTATGTGCAGCTGACGGACTTTGAGCGAGGGCGTATAGTGGGCATGCGGGAGGCCGGGTGGACGTACCGCCAAATTGCTCAACACGTGGGGCGTGAGGTCTCCACAGTACATCAATGTTGTCGCCAGTGGTCGGCGGAAGGTGCACGTACCCGTCGACCTGGGACCGGACCGCAGCGACGCACGGATGCACGCCAAGACCGTACCGCCACTTCCCAGCAAATTAGGGACACTGTTGCTCCTGGGGTATTTGCAAGGACCATTCGCAACCGTCTCCATGAAGCTGAGCTACGGTCCCGCACACCGTTAGGCCGTCTTCCGCTCACGCCCCAACATCGTGCAACCCGCCTCCAGTGGTGTCGCGACAGGCGTGAATGGAGGGACGAATGGAGACGTGTCGTCTTCAGCGATGAGAGTCGCTTCTGCCTTGGTGCCAATGATGGTCGTATGCGTGTCTGGCGCCGTGCAGGTGAGCGCCACAATCAGGACTGCATACGACCAAGGCACACAGGGCCAACACCC
Source organism: Schistocerca gregaria (assembly GCF_023897955.1). Taxonomy (NCBI): domain Eukaryota; kingdom Metazoa; phylum Arthropoda; class Insecta; order Orthoptera; family Acrididae; genus Schistocerca; species Schistocerca gregaria. Next base: position 165,643,807 of record NC_064921.1, read on the forward strand.
GGCATCCTGGTGTGGGGAGCGATCTCCTACACTGGCCGTACACCTCTGGTGATCGTCGAGGGGCACTGAATAGTGCACGGTACATCCAAACCGTCATCGAACCCATCGTTCTACCATTCCTAGACCGGCAAGGGGACTTGCTGTTCCAACCGGACATTGCACATTCGCATGTATCCCGTGCCACCCAACGTGCTCTAGAAGGTGTAAGTCAACTACCCTGGCCAGCAAGATCTCCGGATCTGTTCCCCATTGAGCATGTTTGGGACTGGATGAAGCGTCGTCTCACGCGGTCTGCACGTCCAGCACGAACGCTGGTCCAACTGAGGCGCCAGGTGGAAATGGCATGGCAAGCCATTCCAGAGGACTACATCCAGCATCTCTACGATCGTCTCCATGGGCGAATAGCAGCCTGCATTGCTGCGAAAGATGGATATACACTGTACTAGTGCCGACATTGTGCATGCTCTGTTGCCTGTGTCTATGTGCCTGTGGTTCTGTCAGTGTGATCATGTGATGTATCTGACCCCAGGAATGTGTCAATAAAGTTTCCCCTTCCTGGGACAATGAATTCACGGTGTTCTTATTTCAATTTCCAGGAGTGTACTTAAAATTAACTAACCTAACGTGACGCCCCTCTCCTTTTGGGAGTCCGCACTCTTCTCAGTGATGCGAACTGCTTATTTTTATTGTCTGTTATGGGTTTATGATGATTTGCTATGCCCAGTTACTTAGTTATTGCAGTATTGAGTGAATTATTCATCACCGGCGTCGTTTCACATCACTGAAGCGAGGAAAAATTCATTTGCGTTTCAGTATCAGTAGTTGTTACGTTGCTAGGCAGAATTGTTCACTACGGCACGACGCAAATACAGAGATAATGTATAATGCTAGATAATCTATAATGCTATCTTGCTTTCGTGCGTCGTAATATTATTTCGGCAAAACACTCCTTTCAAAGCTCAATGTTCGTCAAGTCACTCTTTCAATTAAAATGTTCACAGTTAATTAATTTTGATCAACAACTATCACACAGTTCAATTAATGATGGAGCCAACACGTGAGATTTCCATTACTGACGAACAATTGTTATTGTTTCTTCTTAGCAGTTAGTTTATAATCACACCAAACGCACACCGATGGATCAGATCGATTACGATTCTTTTCAATTCGGTGATCGTGACAATTACGACAACTTTTACAATCGGCGTATTTGTATTATCTTCGTGTGGTCGTATTAATGCTTCCTACTCAAGGCTAATCAGGTATTGCAGCCTTCGATACTATGTACATTCTTCGTTGTAACTGTTCACTTTGATGAAGGTTGAGTCTAACAATAACATCTCCAATAATTAAAGTTCATTAACTCGCCGTACACTATCAGAATATCACTTCAGTTCAACTTCTCAAGTCAGAATAACTGAGAAAAAAGTCGGCGCATCTCTATCACGCAATAGTACCTTTTGAATAGAAACAATCTCTTAGCGTTCCGTTTGTAGTTCAATAACAAACGGTGCTCTCTCACAACTTGATAGCAAGCAAGCTAGCAAGCGACTAACATTTCTATGATCGAGCATTGTAGACGCATTGCATTTCCTTTTAGCCACGTTTACAACTCTCTTTCACAATAAATGTTACCTCTGACCGACATATTACTTTGGACTTAACTTTCGTCCTACTGATTTGCAGTTATTACTGAGATGTTTGATAGCTAATTAAAAATAACCTTTATTTCTTTCTACCTTTATATCATGACATACTCAGTAATTATTGAAATTGTTGTTCATCAAAACTTTAAGGTGTTATTTTATTGTCAAAGTTGTCGTACCTGTCGGGATAACACTGTTCGCTACTTTAAATTATCATGGCCTTCTTATTTGGGATTTCGGGTTTCTTGGGGTGTTACACTAAGACATCACACACATCCATGCTCGTGGCAGGATTCGAACCTGCGACCGTAGGAGCAGCGTGGTTCCGGACTGAAGGGCCTAGAACCGCTCGGCCACAGCAGCCGGCATTTGATAGACTCTTGCGTTGTTTTGCCTGTGGGACGCAAATTTCTTCAACCCTAGAACATCTTTTATTTTGTGACTTTTCATGCTTTCCCGACGGATCTGCTGCAAATACTCTTCTCGGGTTTGCCGCCGGATTGTATTGTGTAACTCGCACAATATTTCGTCGATGCAACTGCTCGACATCATCAGGTGGTGGTAGCTGCTGTTATCACTGCTGCAAGGTGCTACTGATGATAATCGCACGGCGGCGACGGAATTTATCATGCCGGGAGCAGGCAATACGCTTGCGCGGGAAGACGCTCGTAGTTGGAGGAAAGCGGCGCTCCTGGTGCCCCCTGCTGGGGGCCGCAGAAAGGCCATCCGCGCGTGCGCTGTGGGCAATGACGGTTCTGCCGGACGCTCCTGTGGTTAAAGTCCGAACTAAACCTCAGTTGCGCGTTTCGTCACTTGACGGATCGGAAGTTCTTGTTTCCCTTTTTTTCGATTTAATGGCAGCCAGTGCTGGATTCCAGGCGGCGCTTAGTTGAAAACCTGCATCCCTGTTGATAAGATTGTCCGCTGTGCGGATATGTATGGCCTCCTTAACAACACAGCCTCAGAAAGATGACGCTGGGGATAAAATTTCCGTCTGTTCATACAGCATACGATGTCCCGTGTCCAGGCAATGTTCCGCTACCGCTGATTTATCAGGTTGCCCCAGGCGTGTGTGACGATGATGTTCGACGCAACGTTCTTGCACGGTTCGGCATGTCTGTCCAATGTAAGATTTTCCACATTGACATGGGATTTTATACACGCCACGTTTCCTAAGGCCAAGATCGACTTTGACCGAGCACAATAAATTCCTCAATGTTGCTGGTGGCCGAAATACACACTTGATATCGTGCTTTTTGAGGATTCTTTCTATTCTCGAAGACATGCCGCCAAAATAGGGCAAGAACGCTGTTGCAATGGGTGCCGCCTCATCTTCATTTACATCCCTGCTTCGAATTTGCTTGGAACGGAATGCATGGCGTACCTGTCTATTGGAATAGCCATTCTGTTGGAATACCGTTCTCAGGTGTTGTAGCTCACCAGGTAGACTGTCGGCATCTGAGACTACATGTGCTCTATGCACCAAAGAGCGCCGGACACTACCGCGTTGCGCAGGGTGATAGGAGGGACACCTGTCGAATTTTAACACGTGCCCCACCGAGCAATTTCAACATCAGCTAAGCAGAAAGGAAGGCTCTGTGAGACTTGAGAGCGGACAAAGAACTCATTTTACCTGCCGACAAGGGGAACGCCACCGTCCTTCTCTCACGAGTTGAATACAACAGCAAGATGGAGGCGCTGCTCGACGATCCTGCCTATCGCAAGCTAAGAGAGGATCCCACTCGCAAAATCCAGAGAAAAACATTAGATCTTCTCAAGAAGAGTTCCATTCCTTCTAAAGTGACCAAAAGTCTACGCCAACAGGCTGCAGTCCCCCCAAGACTCTACGGCCTACCCATGATACACAAGGATGGAACACCACTTCGGCCAATTGTGAGCACAATTGGAGCTCCCACTTATTTTCTGGCCAAACATCTTGCTACACTGTTGGGTCCTCTCATAGGCACTCATAGGCAAGAGTGATCACCACATCAGGAATTCAGAGGACTTCATAGGACGCCTGAAAACACTTAAGCTACAAGCGTCGGATATTTTAGTTAGTTTTGACGTTATATCTTTGTTTACGAAAGTACCTCTGCAGGATTCGTTAGAGCTTATCAGCAACCAGTTTGAGAGAGACATGGTGGCATTATTTAAACATGTGCTTACCTCAACTTATTTCTTATTCAATGACCAGTATTTTGAACAAGTGGACGGTGTTGCTATGGGAAGTCCTCTGTCTCCCATGGTGGCCAAATATTTTATGGAAGACTTTGAGGAAAAAGCACTGCAGTCGGCAAGTCTCAAACCTTCTTGTTTCTGGCGGTATGTAGACGATACCTTTGTGGTGTGGCCCCACGGAATGGAGACATTACCTGTGTTTCTCCGGCATCTGAACTCGCTCCATCCCAACATTCAGTTCACCATGGAAGTGGAAAAGGATGGCATCTTACCATTCCTCGATGTCTTAGTCAGGAGAAAAGCGGCTGGTACACTGGGACACAGCGTCTACCGCAAATCAACTCATACGGAGCTATATTTGCAGGCGACAAGTTGCCATCACCTTGCGCAACGCGGTAGTGTCCTACGCTCTTTGGTGCATAGAGCACATGTTGTCTTAGATGCCGACAGTCTACCTGGTGAGCTACAACACCTGAGAACGGTATTCCAACAGAATGGCTATTCCAATAGGCAGGTACGCCATGCATTCCGTTCCAAGCAAATTCGAAGCAGGGATGTAAATGAAGATGAGGAGGCACCCATTGCAACAGCGTTCTTGCCCTATTTTGGCGGCATGTCTTCGAGAGTAGAAAGAATCCTCAAAAAGCACGATATCAAGTGTGTATTTCGGCCACCTGCAAAATTGAGGACTTTATTGTGCTCGGTTAAAGACGATCTTGGACTTAGGAAACGTGGCGTATATAAAAACCCATGCCAATGTGGAAAATCTTACATTGGACAGACATGCCGAACAGTGCAAGAACGTTGCGTCGAACACCATCGTCACACACGCCTGGGGCAACCTGATAAATCAGCGGTAGCGGAACATTGCCTGGACACGGGACATCGTATGCTGTATGAACAGACGGAAATTTTATCCCCAGCGTCATCTTTCTGAGGCTGTGTTGTTAAGGAGGCCATACATATCCGCACAGCGGACAATCTTATCAACAGGGATGCAGGTTTTCAACTAAGCGCCGCCTGGAATCCAGCACTGGCTGCCATTAAATCGAAAAAAAGGGAAACAAGAACTTCCGATCCGTCAAGTGACGAAACGCGCAACTGAGGTTTAGTTCGGACTTTAACCACAGGAGCGTCCGGCAGAACCGTCATTGCCCACAGCGCACGCGCGGATGGCCTTTCTGCGGCCCCCAGCAGGGGGCACCAGGAGCGCCGCTTTCCTCCAACTACGAGCGTCTTCCCGCGCAAGCGTATTGCCTGCTCCCGGCATGATAAATTCCGTCGCAGCCGTGCGATTATCATCAGTAGCACCTTGCAGCAGTGATAACAGCAGCTACCACCACCTGATGATGTCGAGCAGTTGCATCGATGAAATATTGTGCGAGTTACACAATACAATCCGGCGGCAAACCCGAGAAGAGTATTTGCATCTTTTATTTTGTTTTTGCTCCAAAAGATTTGCTTCATGGCGACTGGACGGAGAATTTTGCCCACACTTTCTGTGACCCCTAGCACACATCCTCAAGTACCCTATCAAATGACGTAAGCAGCTTCCTACACTACTACATATGATGTGCTTTTATTCAGCAGTCGAGTCAGCACAAAGCCCTGAGGATGACCAATTGCAATAGTGACCGAAACGTCGGACAATTTCATATATTGACTATGCGGTTAGCAGCCCAGAAGAATTTTATTGTCAGTGACAACGGCCGCGGAAGTCTACGCTTACACAGACATGTGTGTTTGGGTGAATGTTCTGAAATGGAAGCAAGAGCTGCCGATGAATGGCATCGCACGTTCAGCAACGAATGGCGGTTCTGTACTAACGCGGATGACCATCGTCAACAGGTATGGCGACGACCAGGGGAGAGGTCCCATTTTGCAAAGATTTGGTGAGGCACAGCGCTGATACACCTAGCATCATAGTGTGGGGAGCCAAGGAGATATGACTTCAGGTACAATACTTTGGTGCCGTTTTTCAACAGGACTATGCTCGTCCATACGTGGTACGTGTCTCACTGACCCGAGGTACTCCTGTAACCACTAAGATCCACAAATCTGTCCCCTATGGAACGCATGTGGGACGAGCTTGTATGTCAACCAAGTCCCAGGGCCAAGGACCAGCTACACCTGTTGTGGGACAACTTGGCTCAGGAGAGGATACAACGGATTTACCACACACTCTTCCCAACCGAATTACTGAATACATACAGCCCAGAGGAGTGCAACGTCACATTGCTGAGTGGGCTGAAACTGCCAATTTCTTTGTAGACTTAATTCGATTTTGTAATAACTGAAATAACATCACATACCCTCTAAATCTTGACAGGAATACTCTCTTCCAAATTCTGAAGGTGGCAGGGGTAAAATACAGGGAACGGAAGGCTCTTTACATTTTGTACAGAAACCAGATGGAAGTTCTAAGAGTTGAGGGACATGAAAGGGAAGCAGTGGTTGGGAAGGGAGTGAGACAGGGTTGTGTTCTATCCCTAAGGTTATTCAATCTGTATATTGAGCAAGCAGTAAAGGAAACAAAGAAAATTTTGGAGAAGTAATGAAAATCCGTGGAGAAGAAATAAAAACTTTGATGTTTCCCGATGATATTGTAATTCTGCAGGAGACAGCAAAAGACCTGGAACAGCAGTTGAACGGAATGGACAGTGTCTTGAAAGGAGGATATAAGAAGAACTTCAACAAAAGCAAAACCGAGGACAATGGAATATAGTCAGGTGATCTGAGGGAATTAGATTAGAGATGAGACACTTAAAGTAGTAAGTGAGCCGAGCGGTTCTAGGCTCTGAAGTCTGAAACTGCGCGAGTGCTACGGTCGCAGGTTCGAATCCTGCCTCGGGCACGGTTGCGTGTAATGTCCTTAGGCTAGTTTGGTTTAAGTAGTTCTAAGCTCTAGGGGACTGATGACCTCAGAAGTTAAGTCTCATAGTGCTCAGAGCCATTTGAACCAAAGTAGTAAATGAGTTTTGCTATTTAGGAAGCAAAATAACTGACGATGGTCGAAGTAGAGAGGATATAAATGGTGATTGGCAATGGCAAGGAAAGCGTCTCTGAAGAATAGAAATTTGTTAATATCGAATATAGATTTAAGTGTAAGGAAGTCTCTTCTGAAAGTATTTGTATGGACTGTGGCCATGTATGGAAGTGAAACATGGACGACACATAGTTTAGACAAGATGAAAATAGAAACTTTAGAAATGTGGTGCTACAGAAGACTGCTGAAGATTAGATGGGTAGATCACGTAACTAATGAGGAGGTACTGAACAGAATTGGGGAGAAGAGGTATTTGTGGCACAAGTTGACTAGAAGAAGGATTCGGTTGGTAGGGCATGTTCTGAGGCAACAAGGTACCACCAATTTAGTATTGGAGGGCAGCCTGGAGGGTAAAAATCGTTGAGAGATACCAAGAGGTGAATACACTAAGCATATTCAGAAGGATGTAGGTTGCAGTAGGTACTTGGAGATGAAGAAGCTTGCACAGGATAGAGTACCATGCAGAGCTGCATCAAACCAGTCCCTGGACTGAAGACCACAACAACAACCTTCTCAGTCTGCGAATTTTTATTTCGTTTGGTGCTCACTTTCTGTTATCCTCACGTTTTTTTGGACAGTTGAGATTTATAAGGGAATCTTCGATCCCGTATATTTTTAACACAAGACATGACAGGAAAAATGTACCATGGATGCAATATGGTCGTCATTTCCAACTAGACGTAATTTCATAATGGTAATTAGACCAAACAGACCTATCGTATAAATTATTTAAAATATGTTACCTTATTGCAGCTAGTTTTGGAGGATTTATTTTCATTATGTATTATACTGACGAAGACTATGTAGCGGGCCCAATGGAACGCAAAGCTTTCGAAACAGTTCATGTGGCCCAAATGACAATGTCAGTGCTGTTTAGAAATAGAATCACACGCTGCATTAAGCCAGCTTTTTTTTTTAGGACGCTGTTCGCTGAGAGCAGCTGTCTGAAAACGTAAAAAAGGAAAGCGGTATGCCGGTGTACTGGGAACGGTGGTTCCGGACGATCTCACTTATCTTTTGTCGACTGTCAGCGTTGTTTGCGCAGACGAAACTTTCTAAGGTTAGGTGGGCCTCGCATTCTCAGAAACTCACTGTGGGGCTGTTCATTTGAAAACACGCGTGCTGGAATGTAACCCACAAACTCAGCGGACTATGCGAAGCGGCACCAAGGGACGGACAACTGGAGTACACTTTCTACTGACTCATTTGGAAGCAAACGAGGACAGGCGTCTTACGGGGCTTCACCAATCGTTTCGACTGATAGTAAGTCATGTCTTTGAAACGACGTTCATCGTTATCAATCGTCCTGTTAAAAGAAAATAACTTAATCCATTTCATTGTGTAGCTGTTCTACTTTTAATTGCTTGTGAACTGCAACTGAAGAAAACTGAACTTCTTTTTTTATATATACTCGTGTATCTGTGTTGCTATCCTGAACAATACAAGTGGCGTTGTTATGGAAACGCAGTCTGATAAATGAGTCACCAAACTGAAATTGTATAATTGTATTTTTATTAACTTTGCAAAAGTAATCGGAAAAACAAAACTGTGAACTAAATAACATATCCTGCCAGACCAGCGGCTCTGGAGGAGTGAGTAGTGCTGCAGTACATTAGGCCACAATGCGCAACTTGCCATTGCAACACACAAAGATAACAGAATTAAAACAGCTACATAAGTTCACCAAACAGGCTTTGAAGGAATGAAACAGAAAATGTTTCTCCAAAGTCTCTTACGTACGCAATCTGACTGAGTAGATTTCCAGTCACTGAATAGTACTCCGCACTGTAAAACATGAAACTAACTGCATATGAAATGAAATCTGAAATGAACTCTATCGAATCTGAACTGATAATGAATTTTGAAATCCTGAATGACGTAACTATCTTGATCGCAATGGAAAGCTGGCCGCCGGCCGTATTTGCCCGCGGTCCTAGGCGCTTCAGTTTGGAACCGTGGGACCTCTACGGTCACAGGTTCGAATCTTGCCTCGGGCATGGATGTGTGTGATGTCCTTAGGTTAGTTAAGTTTAGGTATTTCTAAGTTCTAGGGGACTGATGACCTCAGATGTTAAGTCCCATAGTGCTCAGAGCCATTTGAACCATTTTTTTGAAAGCTGGCCCTAACTAATTTTCAGGAATTATATGTGTCAGTGGGAACTCGGTACTGCTCGAAGTGATGAACATCAAATATCCAGCGCAGCAGCAAACTGATTAAATAGGAGAGAAAACAATGTGCAGTGCAATGCAACAGCGTGCAACTACACACATCAAAAAATGTTTTGCATCACCTCGGTGCCGAGAGTTCCGGAACCAGTAGAGAAAACTGGAACGAAACCAGGTACCATTTTCTTATCAAAAGTTTGGCTCTTCCACAGAAAGTGTTAATTACCGAAAATTGTGAGTAGTATGTCTATGGAGCTTCTGGTCCATGTTATGTGTACTTTTGATGGCAGATACTTTGGTTGCCTATATGTAGGGAGCAGGGGCGCGGAGAATAGCAGTGGCAACATTCGAAGCACACACACACACACACACACACACACACACACACACACACATTTTACTCTCCCTATCTATTCTTTAATTTTATAGAATAAATATCTATGCATATTGAGAAATAAAAGAGGCAATTTAGATGTGGAAGTAAATTTGAGGGCCCAGTGTGCCTTACACCAAATAAGGTGCAAAGATCGAATCACAATCATTGCCAAGTTCACAGTCGACGAAACAAAACTGTTCGCACAGGAAATAGCTTAGTTCCACATCTGGCATTCTCACCGTGTACGTTCGCTCCATTAATGCCCCTTTCTGCGTTATAGCGGCAACTTACGATCATATCAGAGAAAAGTACTACGCAAAACATTGGAAAGTAGTACCAATTAAACATCATACACATAAATATAGGACATCGATAGCGAGCGCGAAAACTGTAGTGATTTGACCTGTAGCGCGAGATGCATCCGAAGGAAGTGCTAGCATTGGTGTGCACGTAGCTTATGGTCAGAATGCCTGAGTGTCACTAGTAGATCCACAGTTCTGTTCGGTCACCAAGCCAGTGATTTTTTATTTTCCGCGTAGAGATATGTGTCAATGACCTTTTCTGGTAGCTTTTCTTTTCTTAATGAGTACAACACTGGTGTTATTTGCAGTCTTTAATAGAACGGTTTTTAGTAAAAACTAACAGAAACTGTGACACAAAATTTTAAACAAAATCTATCCGAGTTATTTTAAAAGAACTCATTTTGTAAGAGTGAGAGAATATTGTTATATTGAGGAGTAAGTAATTTTATATCAATCTGACTTCTAACAAAATTTTATGTTTTACAAAGCTCGTGCTTGAAATGTAGCAGAGAGTTACAAATCCAAAAATTATTCAATTCTTTGGCATGAAAAAACTGATAATGATACACTTTTTATCAAATTCCACATTCAGCAGAAATCCTTTTGCCCCTTTATTCGTGAATACTAATATTCATTTTCACTCTCAGTTTCGAGAACAATCAGGTCCAATTGAAGTTGCTAAAGATAAAGGTTTGTCTGTATGCAAAAAACTATTCACAGAAGTAGCTGAAAGAACGGTAAAGGAAATGCAGCAGAAGAAATCATTAAGATGAAATTGAGTAAGAGAGAAAAACTATTTAACAACAAGCTCGTAAATTTTTGTCTCGGGGGAAAATTACGAATTTGCTGCGAAAAATAACTTCAACTATTCATTGTAAAGTGTCCGAGTCAGACGTTTAAATTCTGTCAGATAATATTTATTAAAATTCGGTTGGACGTTTGTAATGATTCAAAACATATAAGCTGGTACGAAACTGCACGACCTTCCACTTGACAGGGCAAGAGTAGAAAATGGTTTTCCAACGGAAAAGTACGGTTCGTATCACCGTAATTTTTAAGGTAAATAGTACATCGGTGATCAGCGGGTGTGAAATTACAGACAAGAGATGGCGGAAGGTACTACTCTTTGCATTAGAATTTTAATTTGAGAAAATAACTGTTTATCTTCTAATCAGACATTGTTTTTCATTTATACAAAAGGTGCTATCATTACTGAAAATGAGTTTGAATATAGAGAAAATGTGCCTGTAACAGGAGAGTTCGCTGAAGTGGAAAAGCTAGATTCTGACTAAAATAAATGTTCAGCTCTGCTGGAACGTATCAGAACTTAGTTCTCACAGCACCTGAGACATAGAACAGTGACAATAAGACTATTCCAGTGCTGGATATTGTCGAGGTTTATTGATTTTAAAGGTGTTGAGTTTTAATATGTGAACTTGAGCAGCTGTTGCAACAGCATACGTATGATTATATTCTTCACGAAATATTCTTTCATTTGATATAACGAACTGTCCTTCAAACCAAACTGCGTACTTATGTGGCTAGGTTTTGTAGCATAGGATGTCTTATTCCTAATATGCCACACCGCAGGTATTCTAATATGTGACAGCATAGCATATTTGGACACGGTAACTAATATTAGGGTAATTTCATCTTGCCACACTAGTAGCTAGATTCAGACTCATATTTTCACGAGGAGGTTTGTTAATATTGTGAACACAACAATGAAAAGAGACGAAAGCTGTAGCGGAATAAGAGGAGACAGCAGCAAGAATTTTGTTCTTGAAAACTGCAGGGAACAATTTTCCAGTTACTCGTAGTCCGATACAAATGTACACTATGTGGTCAAAAGTATCCGGACGACACAAAAACACACGTTTTTCATATAGTTGCACTGTGCTGCCAACTTCTGCCAGGTACTCCGTATCAGTGACCTCAGTAGTCATTAGACATCGTGAGAGAATAGAATGGGGCGCTCCGCTGAACTCACGGACTTCGAACGTCGTCAGGTGATTGGGTGTCACCTGTGTCATACGTCTGTACGCGATATTTCCACGCTCCTAAAAGTCACTAGGTCCACTGTCTACAATGTGATCGTGAAGTGGAAACGTGAAAGGACACGTACAGCACATAAGTGTACAGGCCGACCTCGTCTGTTGACTGACAGAGACCGCCGACAGTTGAAGAGGGTCGTATTGAGTAATAGGCAAACATCTATCCAGGCTATCACACAGGAATTCCAAACTGCTCAGGATCCACTGCAAGTACTATGACAGATATACGGGAGGTGAGAAAATATGGATTTCATGGTCGAGCGGCTGCTCATAAACCACATATCAGATCGATAAATGCCAAACGGCGCCTCGCTTGGTGTAAAGAGCGTAAACATTGAACGATTGAAAAGTGAAAAAACGTTATGTGGAGCGACGGATCACGGTACACAATGTGGCGATCCGATGGCGTGGTGTGAGTATGGTGAATGCCCAGTGAACGTCATCTGCCAGCGCGTGTAGTAAAATTCGGAGGCGGTGGTGATATGTTGTGGTCGTGCTTTTCATGGAGGGGGCTTGCACCCCTTGTTGTTTTGTGTTTCAGTATCACAGCACATACCTACATTGATATTTTAGGCCCCTTCATGCTGCCCACTGTTGAAGTGCAATTCGGGAAAGGTGATTGCGTCTTTCAACATGATCGAGCATAAGGCACTGCTTGAGGAGGAATGGTTACACTACAATAACATCCTTGTAATAGACTGGCCTGTACAGAGATCTGACCTGAATCCTGCTGGACACCTTTGGGATGTTTTGGAATGCCGACTTCGTGCCAGGCCTCACTCACCGACATCGGTACCTCTCCTCTGTGCAGCACTCTGTGAAGAATGGGCTGCCATTCCCCAAGTAACCTTCCAGCACGTGATTGAACGTACGCCTGCGAGAGTGGAAGCTGCGATCAAGGCTAAGGGTGGGCGGATACTTTTGATCACATAGCGTAACTGAGAACAATGCTTTATACGTGCAGTCTGAATAAGAAGACATTGAATGTACATTCTTCATTATTTCAAGACTAACGTAGAGAAATGTACACAGTGCACGCAATGGGGCTCCTGAAGAATGTTAGCTTGGAAAAGAGCTTTCTTATACCCTGGCTGGACTTATTTTCATATTAAATGCAGGAAATTTTGGAGAGGCTGTAAGTAAGAGAATTTTATTAATTTGGTGTGTACCTGTTTCTATACTGGTTGATATTAACTGTTTTCTCTGACTGTTTCGTATTAGGACACCATTTCTGTTTCTATTCATATTGTTCTGTTTGAGCTTTCTTCAAATTTGGATTTATCGAGTGTTAAATAGCGCGAATTTTATAAATGAAATGTAATGTACCTAAATTTACCATTAACAAACATACTACTGTCTCAAATGTGGCAATATAAGGTGGAGATGAAGAAAGCTTCACGTTAGGGACGAAGCTAGTCGGAGGCCACCACAGACATCGATTACCTGCGTCATCCGATGAGGCATGGAAATGCCTCTGGAAATGTGTCTCATGGTCCGTGAGACCTTCCCACGTATTCAGCTCTAGGCCTGAGGGCCAATGTCGGAGAGCGTAGTTTGATGTGACTCTTCATTTTGGCCTCTGATTTTCAATGGCATTCAATTCTGGGGCTCTATAAGGTCAGTCGATCAGGTTGACGTCAGCTTGTTGTGTAAACCATTACTGAACGATTCGACTCGTGTGAACTGGTGAGTGGTTCTGCTAAAACTGGTTCACTTCTTTGGGACAGCCCACTAAAACCATTATACTGGAGGCGTACCAGGACGCCGTCTCTCATTCCCTGTGTATGCTGAGTGAGCCTGGCAGTAAATGTGTGTCATATACCCGTCTGTGCCGTACTGTTTTATCATGTTTGGCATGCTTTGGCTTTATTCATGATACACTTGCAACACATCGAAGAAGAATACAATTTTTAAAAGAATATGATCTTGCTTGGACTCGAACCTTAATGACAACGACGGGAATACAGTTCCTTAAACGTTGAACTCACTCGGCTACTGCATCACTGTAAAATTCTCCTCTTAACTGTTTATTCGAGATAGTAACATCTCGGCGATTCTGACACAAAAATAGTGTATATACAAGGTGGCCAAAAACAGCATGGTAAACTCGTAATGGTTCTACAGGGAAGTTGTCCTGAGAAATAACTCTTAAGAAAAAAATTGATACGTTGCGCCGTTTCCGAGTTATGTAGCATTGAAATTAGCCAAGCGCGTCGTTGCGTGCGTAAATTCAAGTAAATGCACGGGCTAAAATGCGGCAAGGCACAGATATCTGTGGGCCCGCGAGTTACCGTTTGTTCAGGTGCTCGCTGCCAGTTAAGATCTGTCTATTTCGGAAGTGATAAATTTAAGATACTTGGGCAGAAACTACGTTATTTCGGTTTAAATAAACCGAACGAAGTTCGGCGACAGTGTCCCTGGCAGGCTGCTTGTATGTGGGCGTGCCACGATCGTATTGGTTAATTTCAATGCTATATGACTCATGAACAGGGCAACGTATTGAAATTTTTCGTAATAGTTATTTCCCAGCACAATCTCTCGTTTGACGCCCTTACAAGATTTTCGGACTGTTTCTGACCAACCTGTATAAAACAAAATGCGGTAATTATACCGTATAAAATTACAGAAAATAAAAACGTTCTGTAAATTAAACTGTTTCAATAAAAGGGGAACTAATAAACTGCTAAAAGTGTGTTGCATGTGACGCTGCAACCATTGCCAGCGTGAGCAGCTTTCGTGTTGGTGGGAGCTGTACACAACCGAAGATACCCGTGCTTTCAAGAACGCAAACACTTTTGTTCTGGGAGCTGTACACAACCGAAGATACCCGTGCTTTCAAGAACGCAAACACTTTTGTTCTGTCGACTGTAACTTAACCTGGAAGTTACACTATTGGTGACCATAAAATTAACAGATGTCATTTGTAATGTTGTAGAACGTTAATGCAGACAATTTTGACGTGGAAATCACACTACAGCAGTTAATCTGTGGGTCCATTTTGCCTCGCTCAAAAGTGGGTGCAAAGCTCGAACTACAGTCATGTTTGGGCGCCAAGTGGGACAACAAGATGGCGGGCCGTTTCGTTTTTAATAGCCAGTAAGGTATTGAGTTATGCTTGGGAGAGCAAAATTTGTGCCTGCGTGGTGTGTGTGTGTGTGTGTGTGTGTGTGTGTGTGTGGGAGGCGACAAAGCTGGATGATGGCTTCTGAAAATAATGGCGAAGCTGGCTGGGTTCCTCAAAATGTGACGAAGCATTTTTACGCCACTACTCTCCTCACTACAGCCCTGTCTTTGCCTGCACATTCCACAATCTGAGGAATGGCCAGTGTACATATTCATCCCGCAGAGTACATTGCTTTTCTTCTATCACATAGCTGTTCTGAATGGATACATGTCGTACTTCATTTAAATTAACTAGTCCTGCAATAGAATGGCACAAAAAGTTTGTTGAACAGTGTGTTGCAAAAGCTGAACGTCTTTTGTTTTCACAGGTGCGTCTCTAATAATATTAAAAGCCATACTTACTCTACTCGCTCTTACTGTTTGCTCTAATTATAATTCGTATCAGTTGTTGAAAACGAGCTACACGGAGTATTTTCGTTTAGTGTTTGGAATGGTTTATTATTTTTTGTTCATCTTGATATTGTTTAGTCGCTCACAGATGTATGTGTGAGTTTTGGAATAAATGGGTACAGAAAAGTATTGTCAGGTTTGTCCACTTCCCCTTCTTTTTTATGCTTTGAGGACCATCCTGTTTCGTTAGTCAAAACTGATGTGGGTGATTACTGGTTCAGATGCGCGATATACCACCACCCATTTTATACATTCAATTTCATACATTTAACAACTATTCGGCATACGTTGATGTGACAGTATTTATGCACCACACAGAAGGTAATTAATAACTTGTTAAAACATCATACAGTGTAAACTTTCTATGTATTAAGCAGACCAGCGACCTGGATTGAATGCCAAACCTCTGTTTCATAGGGTGAGGGCATATGACACTGTTGACAGCGATCCCTCCTCAAGCCATAATAAATGACCCAGCATGGTCTTCTTTCATAAACAATACACACACACACACACACACACACACATACACACACACACACACACACACACACACACACACACAGTTACACTACTCACTCTCACACCCACTAGAGTGCGCATTCGCGCTAACATTACCACATGACACAGTACGTGCACACCGCATTCCATGAAACTGAATAGTTACACAGAAGGCACATCACTCCTCTGATGTGGTTCATTAAATGCTCAATATCTCCCACTCAACACTGCCACACATCTTTCTCTTCAGCAGTGGAATACATGTCCAGACTTTGGAAACGAGATCTGATGAGATTTAAGTCGTCGGCACACTGGACGAGTCAGCTAACGTTGATGTGCACGCAGATGGAGAATTGCACGACACGAGATACAGATCCGTCGGCAGACGCCACGGAGCTCGTTAACATGATTTTGCGTTCTCAGCGCTCTCCAGCGGCAGTTGTCAGCTTTCTTTGGCCCACAAACAATACAGTTTATTCTCAAAATAGACGGCTATGGAATTTCTACGTCAGCCCTATTAAAAAGCACATTTTCTTCCTTGACCACACACCAGTCATATTGTTCTGACTGTGGTGTACATAAATAGAAACTTCAATGTCCATGAACGTGTAATAAGGCACACATGAAAGATACATATCCAGTTAGGAAGGACGTCAGGTTATCAAAGTTCACCAAATAGAACAAACTCACTCCTGACAGAGAACACTCTTATTTTTTACATAACATCAAATGTTACACAAATTATTTCTATTAATTTCATTTGATACCCCCATAACCTTCTAGAAAGCGTGAATTTAGTAAAGCCCCTTCTACTCTACCCTCAGATCCAGATCGTGGGACTGATGACCATAGACGTTAAGTTCCATAGTGCTCAGAGCCTCAGAGTCAGATCGTGGTTTCTGTGATTTCCCTAAATTGCTTCAAGCAAATGCAGGGGTGGTTCCTTCGAAAGGGTGTGGCCGACATCCTTCCCCACTCTGATGGGACTGCGGACCTCCCTCCCCCAAATCAACCAACCAACAAGATCGTGGCGCCCTTTACCCTCAGATAACGATCGTGACAGCTCAGCAAACTACGTCACACCGAAATTCAACTTTAATTATTAGCGCATTTTATGTAAAATCTTCTAAAGGCTTGAATAGCTGGAACGTTGTTGACATTTCACTAAAACAAATTCTGGCAAGAACGACACGATTTCATGAATCTTCAGTGAGTCGTTGACTCAAAATGGCTTAGTTTCATAACACGCGAATTTTAACGCGAAAATAACTAAATACGAAAATTTTTTAACCACCAATATGACGTTCCCGGTCATTTTACTACAACAAATCGTACTTATAACGATTCTTTCTCGAGACGTTCAATGTGCTGGGGCTTAGAAACAGTACGTATTCATAGAGTGTAACGTATAACACAAAAACTAGTGAATATGGTTTTCTGCTCAACAAGACAAATGCACCATGGCGTCTTGGTTTCTGCTTGGGACGCAGAGATCGTTCTTGTTTTCCACTGGCTCTACTTTACGTGGCACGTTGCCGAAATTTCGCAGAACTTATTTTATTTTTCACGTAACAAAATGGCTCCACAACCAGAAATAGCAGGAAGTAATCTTAAAAAACTCGTAGAGCGCCACTTCAACGTTAGGTAACTCTTCCCGTGTGTCGATGGCTTTACGCACGTTTATTGATAATACAAGAGCGACACGCCCCACGGGTAGTACAAGTATCTACAGCCGGACGAGTTGTCTGCCGTAGCGGTAATTTCGTCTACAAGCCACTGCGTACAGTTGATTAAATTCAGAGAACAACTTTAGGTAACCGATTATTAACTCCGCACTCCAGCCTAGATTAAATGCATAAAATGACGATCACGTTTAATTCGATAAAGATTCATATTTTGTAACCCAAGATTTGAAAAACACTTCAACACTAAATTGCATACCTACAGGTTTGAGATAAAAACTGTTATAGCCTAGATTAAATGCATATTTATTCTGATAAATATACATCTCTTGTTACCCAAATGACTCACTTAAATTGAAATTTTTCATCGTGTGTCTTGCAAGCACTTCAATTTGTCATTGCCAGTTTGCCGTAATGGAGAGACGTACAATGTCACGGTCTTCTCTTTGGATGTACTAGAGAGGAACATTATTTGGTAAGCGTGATAGCGTTACGGAGATGTTTAGCAAACTCAAGTGGCAGACTCTGCAAGAGAGGCGCTCTGCATCGCGGTGTAGCTTGCTGTCCTGGTTTCGGGAGGGTGCGTTTCTGGATGAGGTATCGAATATATTGCTTCCCCCTACTTATACCTCCCGAGGAGATCACAATGTAAAATTAGAGAGATTCGAGCGCGCACGGAGGCTTTCCGGCAGTCGTTCTTCCCGCGAACCATAAACGATTGGAACAGGAAAGGGAGGGAATGACAGTGATACGTAAAGTGCTCTCCGTCAATCACCGTTGGGTGGTTTGCGGAGTATAAATGTAGATGTAGATGTAGAACGGCTCTTCCATGTCACTCCCGTATCACTTAAGCGATTAAAGCAGCGTATACCGGGAAAGTTCTCAGGAGGAACAACTTAATCGACATACATTGTCATAGGTCAGCCAGGCTGCACGAAACATTTATAAATCATGTACTCAAACTTCCCACGTGATTCAGTCTATTAATGAAAACCGTGTCGAAATCCCTACAGTAGTTGCTGAGATTCGCTTTCACATACATACGGAAATACGGTGCGTGGACGTAACTCCATACCAATATTATAAGTCTCTCTGTCTCTCTCTCTCTCACACAGACGCACACATACGCACTTCCAGTGCTCAGACGTGGGGCAGGGTTACTGGGCCAAGGCGATGGCCTCTGAGGTCGTGATCCAGTGAAAGCGCCTTCGCACGCTTGCTCTGAAGGGCAGTTTGCTGCCTAATTCGTTCCGTCGTTTCTTAGCCCATTTCCTCCATCGTGAGTACACGCGTTTCGCCAACGTACAAACGCATGGTCTCAGGGAAAGTTGCGAAATTGATTTTCATAAATATTATTCTCTAAAACGAAGAGAAATGTATTTCGCTACCAGTTTCACCGAAAAGTTGGAGTTTTACATTATGCAAAACAGTCACTAAAAATAATACACGAAAAGGCCACTGAAATCGTCAAGTCTGGCGGTTTTTTTTAAAAACATAAGAGGGCGCATCACGTAGCTCACTCTTAGGTCTGCTATTGTTGCTCATGTATGTAAATGATCTTCCTTCTAATTTACAGCGAACAGAGTTAGTTCGTCTTGCAGACGACGTTAGTATTGTTATCAGTCCAAGCACATACACAGCAACAAAACAAATGGCAAACAAGATTCTTAAAAGTATTATAGTCTGCTTTTCTGCAAATTATGTCACCTTAGTTTTTAAAAAGGCACAACATATTCAGTTCTGTGCATCTAGGAATACAACACAAATAATAAGTGTAGTACACGAAGAAGAAATAATAAATAGGTTGGAAACTACAAAATTCTTGGGTGTCCATCTTCATGAGAATTTAAACTGGAGAAAGCGCTTTTTGGAACTACTAAATGAAGTTAGACCAGACACATTAGCACTTTGAATAATTGAAAATCTTGAGGAGAGATAAATTAGTAAGTTGATATACAGGGTGGTCCATTGATCGTGACCGGGCCAAATACCTCATGATATAAGGGTCAAACGAAAAAAGTACAAAGAACGAAAGTCGTCTAGCTTGAAGGGGGAAACCAGACGGCGCTATGGTTGGGCCTCTAGATCGCACTGCCATAGGTCAAACGGATATCAACTGCGATTGTTCAAATAGTAACCCCCATTTTTATTACATATTCGTGCAGTACGTAAAGAAATATGAATGTTTTATTTGGATCACTTTTTTCGCTTTTAAATAGATGGCGCTGTAATAGTCACAAACATATGGCTCACAATTTTAGACGAACAGTTGGTAGCAGGTAGGTTTTTTAAATTAAAACACAGAACGTAGGTACGTTTGAACATTTCATTTCGGTTGTTCCAATGTGATACATGTACCTTTGTGAACTTATCATTTCTGAGAACGCATGCCGTTACAGCTTGGTTACCTGTAAATACCACATTAATACAATAACTGCTCAAAATAACGTCTGTCAACCTCAATGCATTTGGCAATAAGTGTAACGACATTCCTCTCAACAGCGAGTAGTTCGCCTTCCGTAATGATGGCACATGCACTGACAATGCGCTGAAGCCTGTTGTCAGCCGTTGTTTGTGGATCACGATGGCAAATATCCTTCAACTTTCCCCACAGAAAGAAATCCGGGAACGTCAGATCCGGTAAACGTGCGGGCCAATCCACGTGTCATGAAATATGCTATTCAATATCGCTTTAACCGCACGCGAGCTATGTACCTGACATCCATCATGTTGGAAGTACATCGCCATCCTGTCATGCAGTGAAACATCTTGTAGTAACATCGGTAGAACATTATATAGGAAATCAGTATACATTGCAACATTTAGATTGCCAACGATAAAATGTGGGCCAATTATCCATCCTCCCACAACGCCGCACCATGCAGTAGCCCGCCAAGGCCGCTGATTTTCCACTCGCAGCCATCGTGGATTTTCCGTTACCAAATAGTGCATATTATGCCGGTTTACGTTACCACTGTTGGTGAATGAAGCTTCGTCGCTAAATAGAACGCGTGGAAAAAATATGTCATTCTCCCGTAATTTCTCTTGTGCCACGTGGCAGAACTGTACACGGCGTTCAAAGTCGTTGCCATGCTGTTCCAGGTGCATAGAAATATGGTACGGGTGCAAAAAATGTTGATGTAGCATTCTAAACACCCTCGTTTTTGAGATTCCCGATTCTAGCGCAATTTGTCTGCTACTGATGTGCGGATTAGAAGCGACAGCAGCTAAAACGCCTACTTGGGCATCATCATTTGTTGCAGGTCGTGGTTGACGTTTCACATGTGGCTGAACACTTCCTGTTTCCTTAAGTAACGTAACTATCCTGAGAACGGTCCGGACACTTGGATGATGTCGTCCGGGATACCGAGCAGCATACATAGCACACGCCCATTGGGCATTTTGATCACAATAGCCATACATCAACACGATACCGACCTTTTCCGCAATTGTTAGACGACCCATTTTAACACGGGTATTGTATCACGAAGCAAATACCGTCCGCACTGGCGGAATGTTACGTGATACCACGTACTTACACGTTTGTACTATTACAGCGCCATCTATTAAAAAGCGAAAAAAGTGGTCCAGTTAAAACATTCATATTTCTTTACGTGATACACGAATATGTAATAAAAATGGGGGTTCCTATTTTAAAAAAACGCAGTAGATATCCGTTTGACCTGTGGCAGCGCCATTTAGCGGGCCAACCATAGCGCCATCTGGTTTCCCCCTTCAAGCTAGACGAGTTTCGTTCTTTGTAGTTTTTTCGTTTGACTCTTACTTCGTGAGATATTTGGCCTGGTCACTATCAATGGACCACTCTGTACAGTGCATATTTCCAGTCTATAATGTCACGTGGAATAGTATTCGGGGGTAACTCTTCTTTAAAAAAGGAAATGTGCTGTAGGAACCACGCACTGCCAGGAAAAAAAATAGTACGCCTGGAAAGACGATGTTGAATTTGATCCGATGACGACATATGCCACCTGGGCCATATTAGATGTACTGATAATGGTTTCAGCGTCGTCCGCCAACGGATAGCGTAGTGGCATATCTACCAGAGCGCCGTGTGTGTCTATCCTTTAATAGGGAACGCTCATAGCCAGAAGACTCAGTGTGGTGCAAACGTGTGAAGCAAGCAGCAACCATGCCCCGGAGATAAACTCGTGCTTCCGACAGCCCACTGAGCGAGCCTGAAAGGGGTCAAATTGTGGCCTTCCGAGTGGCGTGTTGCTCATTTCAGGGAACTGTCGCACAAGTTGGACGTGGTGCTTTATTCGCTGGTATCAGTGGTCACAGGAGCATTCTCACACCTACAGACCAGGTTCTGGACGTCATCGCAGCACAGACGCCCGCCAGGGTTGTCGTATTTTAATGGCAGCAGTGGGAGAGTACACAGCTACCACAGCACAAGTAACAACACTTCGTGTCAACACGAATTGTTGCAAATCGCTTATTTTCAGTGGGACTACGGGTACGCACATCTCTAGCCTGTTTTGCACCCACGCCACAGTATGGTGGCGCGTTTCTGCATGAGGTATAGAATATATTGCTTCCCCCTACTTATACCTCCCGAGGAGATAACGAATGTAAAATTAGAGAGATTCGAGCGCGCACGTAGCCTTTCCGGCAGTCGTTCTTCCTGCGAACCATACGCGACTGGGGCAGGAAAGGGAGGTAGTGACAGTGGCACGTAAAGTGCCCTCCGCCACACACCGTTGAGTGGCTTGCGGAGTATAAATGTAGATGTAGATGTAGATGTACTGACATGCGCGGCTCGACGGGTGCCGTCAGAGGATCACTTGGGAGATGGAATGGAGCGGTGTTCAACAATGAAAGCATATTCTGCCTACAGGCAAGTCATGGGGAGCACCGTCTCGTAGAGTGCATTCGTCCGAGACACACAGAGCTTGTGTGGTCTGGAGTGCGATAAGTTACAACTCTCGTTCCCTTTTGGTGTTTCTGGAGAGGAAGCTAACCAACACTCAGTACTTGCAGGATGTTGTCAGGCTCGGCATTTTGTCCCTCCTTTTGCAACGGGAAGCTGGTGTGTTGTTCCAACAGGATAACGCTCGTCCACATACTACCGGTGAAACTCAACCTACTCTGCAAGACGTGCAGCAACTTCCCTGGCCGGCACGATCTCCGGGCTTGTCTCCAACGGATCACGTGTGGGATGTGACGGGACGAGAAGTGTGCCGTGCGGCTCATCTACCAACAACCCTTACAGATCTACGTGAGCTCGTCCAGCAAGCGCGCCGTAACATACCCCAGGACGTATCTACCATCTGTCTGATCCACTGGATGCGACAGTTGCGCCTGCGTTGCCGCCCATAGAGGCTACACAACTAATGGGTGTTTCAACATGGGCTGATACATGGTATCTCAGAAAGATTTGTGCTATTGATCTGTAAATGTAATCATTACATGTACTCCATATACACTGTTGCAACAATAACTCTTGAGTTAATTGGAAACCTCGAAAAGGATGTACTGATTTTTTGTTTTCCATCAGTGTATTGGTGCTCAGTGAGCAGTGCTCACCCACCAACATCTTGTAAACATCTATTTAAGGAGTGGAGCATTCTGAATACTGCTTCACAATATATTTATTTCCTCATGAAGTTTGTTCTAAATAAACCACTGCACTTCAAATAGAACAATGATGTACGTAATTACAATACCAGAAGGAAAAATGACGTTCGATACTTCAGACTAAGGCTGTCCTTAGCACAAAAAGAGGTGCACAATGCTGCAACGATAATTTTTGATAATTTATCATGCGATGTAAAAGAAAAGCAAAATTTGAAAACAAACTGAAACAGTTTTTCCTTGACAACTTCTTCTATTCCGTAGAAGAATTTATATTATTGTGATGTGTAAAAGGTGTTAGCGCACACAGTTATCGTGTTATGTAAGGAGTCATCGCCGTCGGCGAATTTATGACGCAAGAAGGGACGCAGGTGCTCCTCAATAACGGTAACGTAGTCCACAGTTCCAATGGCGCCTTGGATTACTACCACAGGTGGGGATGGCGGTTATCGCTGGAACAACCAGTTTTCTATTACGTCGGGCTTATTGCATGCCAGTTTAACCTGAGTGTCAAAGTCACAGAAAATAATCGTTTTCTAAAATAACCGATTTTCAGTTTTATATTCCTATTACTTGCTGTAATAAACGCAGAAATCGAACTAAGATCGAAAAATTTTGTCTTTCTCAGTTTTCAGGCACATACAATCTAAACGTTAAACTAAATAGGTAAATAAAAGAATACTTAGTTCATCCATCGTTCACTGTTTCTCCCGAAAAGTGGTAAGTCGTCGAATACTTCAAAGAATCACCAGTATTCCCCTAATGTCTCTAATGTTTTGACACGTTGCTTAAAAGCCTCGTTGCAATCAAGGATGTCCCATCATTTGGGCATTGAACTGTTGTAAAGTTTTTACTTTATTACTGTTAACATAATTTCCTTCCTGTGTTATTACCAGTATTTCATAAAATGGTAGAAAATCTTTCAATCTTTCAAAGCAAACGAAGCATTGTACTGCAGTGCTAAGCCACTTAGTAAAAATATTTCCAGAGTAGTGTTGATGCCATTCTGCAATACAACGGATGTCTGGCGACTGCACGTACACGCGTTCCTTAGGCCACAACACACGGCAACTGGGACATTACTGTCTCAGCAGTGCTGTACCAATTCTTATGCCGTGTGTTCGTTGCTCGCTTCTGTCGCCATTGCAATTAAATTGGCACTGATTTCTTTTCCCATTTTCCATAATAACGCAATAACTCAAATCAGTGCAAGATTTATGAATAAAAATTACTACTTTCTTAAAAAAGGTTTATTTAAAAATGAAAAATTTTATAATTGTTAATATGGCTACTTGATATTTCGGTTCTTTACTCGGTTATAAATAGAAAATTAAAAAATAACGCTTATTAGACCGAGAGCAAAAAAAAGCTGAAAAATACCTGTTATTCAGAACTAAAATAACTCCATCGTTTTTGACCGGTCGGTTTTTCGCATACCTAACAACAGGACTCACGGAATCCTAGGTGAATATGCCCCGAAGCATGATATTGCCCCAACGGCCTGCTCGGTGCACACATGTGGATGTAGATGTAAATGCAGATGTAGATGTTTTGAGAAGTCAGTCGACTGAATGACTGCGTTTCCAGACAGGACCATCGATTTAGTATAATAAGAACCGTGATTCATGGACCCGGCGACCCGTTTCCACCACCCACCTTCCAGTCTCCTCGATGATTCCGTGCCTACGGAAATCGTAACAGACGAAATGGTTGGGTAAATATGGGAACTCATGGGGCCGCCTGCTGCGGAATGCCATGTTCAACATTGTACGCTGAAGGTTCACTTGTTCCTGCACCAGCGTTGTACTCTGTCGTGAGATCTGCCAAAAGCAGCCGCCTATTCTACTTTACAGACCGCACAAGTCTCAGAGGGTTTTCTCTCACGAGATGTGGTCGACCAAACAACTCGTCACGAATGCTTGGTTTCACCGTTCGTCAGTGGTTCTCCCAGTTTGCGGCCAGTATGGTCACTAACCTGATTCCCCAAACTTGGCACTATCTAGCATCAGGGAAGATGACGTGTTGCACTGAACCAAGAAAAGACGGCTTAAGTCACGGATGCTTCAGTGACGGGTTCACTTTGACCGCATTGTCAGCACCTCCAAACTGTTTCGCAGTAACTACAGTGTGGGTTTGACTAGAGCAAGTCAAATTCGCTGTTCATCATATGCTTACAAGAGAAGCTCTCAAGCTCTACAGGCTGAAACCAAAATGATTTTAAAAACTAGAGACGAGTCAGTTCTAGTAACCACAGTCGATATCTGATCCAAGGTATCTGAATACCTCTATGTAATGTTGCATTGACAGCTAGACGCCACGAGAGTTGGGAAGCAGGAACAGCAGAATGGGTCGGTCAGGAGATCTTAGTGACTTCGGACGCGAAGACACGTTGGATGTCACCTAAGTAACGAAGCCATCAGCGACATTTCAACCCTTCTAATCACTGGTGATGTGATTGTGAAGTGTAAACGAGAAGGAACAACCACAGCTACACGACCACCAGGCAGACCTTGTGCAATGACTGACAGGAGCCGTCAAGCACTGCTGAGGGTGGCTGTAAAAAATCGATTGAAACAAGCGACAGGAATCACTCGTGAGTTCCAAAGTGCTACCAGCAATCCACCATCGGGTGAAAAAGAATGGAATACGATGGTCGAGCAGCACACATTCTTGCAGCCAGTACTAAGTGATGCTTGAGGTGTATTAAGAGAGCGACACCACTGGATAGCAAATAACTGAAAACAGAGGTATTTGGAACGATGAACCACGCTGTATCCTGCGTCAATTCGAGGGAAAGGTTTGGGTTTTCCGAATGTTTGGAGAACGTTAGCTACCGTCATGAGTGGCGCCAATAGTGAAGCACCGAGGAATTTGTGCTGTGGTATGGAGTACGTTGTTCGTGCTTAGGGTCCCCTTATTGCCCTTAAGAAAACACTAAATGCGGAAGGTTATGAATACACTTTACAGCGGTGTCTTCTGCGTACAGCAAAGGGACATTGGGGAAAGGAAGACTCTATCAGTATGACGATACACCTTCTCATAAATCAGCATCTATAGAGGCGATAGTCTGTGGACAGTAAAATTGCTTAAATGGATCTGCTGGTCAGAGTCCTTTTCTGAACTCAGTGGGACGGCTTTGGGATGAGTTACAGTAGACTTCTTTCGAGACCCCATTACTACCGTTTATGGTTTCTGCTCTTGAGGAAGAGTGGACTGCCAGTCCTCCACAGACGTTAGAACACCTCATTGAACCTGTCCCCAACAGAGGTGAAATGAAATGTCGTGTGGCGAGGGGCTCCCGTAGGATAGACCAGTCACCAGCTGCAAGTCTTTTGAGTTGACGTCACTTCGGCGACTTGTGCGTCAGTTGGGACGAGATGATGATGATGAAGACAACACAACGCCCAGTCCCTGTGTGGAGAAGATCTCCGACCCAGCTGGGAATCGAGCCCGTGCCCCTTAGCTTGGCATTCCGTCGCGCTGACCACTCAGCTATCGAGGCGGACCTTAACTGAAGTCAACCAGTTATAAGGCGGAGGGTGGACACACCCTTTATTAACCCAGAATGAAATTTTCACTCTGCAGCGGAGTGTGCGCTGATATGAAACTTCCTGCCAGATTAAAACTGTGTGCCGGACCAAGACTCTTCATTCTGGAAACATCCCCTAGGCTGTGGGTAAGCCATGTCTCCGCAATATCCTTTCTTCCACGAGTGCTAGTTCTGCAAGGTATGCAGGAGAGCTTCTGCGAAGTTTGGAAGGTAGGAGAAGAGGTACTGGTGGAATTAGTGGTGTGAGGACTGGGCGTGAGTTGTGCTTGGGTAGCTCAGTTGGTAGAGCACTTGCCTGTGGAAGGCAAAGGTCCCGAGTTCGAGTCTCGGTCCAGCACACAGTTTTAATATGCCATGAAGTTTCACCCTTTATTAATGTCCACTAATAGCTGTCCGGATACTTTCATCAGACAGTGTAGATCCATATGATCCCCTTGTGCACAGCGATCGTTGAATGTATGCAACGGAGAAAAGAACAGCTACCGATAGCGAAATTCGTCGTTTTCTTAGAGCAGATCTAGATTTCAACCATTTCATAGTCATCTCCAGTGCATGTAACAACAGATGATGTTACTCCAAAGCGTCACGTAGTGGACAATATTAGCTGATGTAGCACATACTGGAGTCTAACACAAAGGAGTTCAATTGACACTTTGGACTAATGTCATCTGTTGTTATATGCACTGGTGATTTAAAACGACGGCACGAGTACTGAAGCTTGTCTGTGAGCTCACTCTAAAGATGTCCGAAAGGTAAACGGCCACAATATTAGAGAAAGAAGAAATGTATTTCATGCGGCTGCAGTCCTGAAATTTAGTGGATCACTTCAGAGACAGCCATCACGGTGAGGTCGCATGTCCACAAATAATGGGAAGATAGAGAATTTTAAGAAGATATACGTGAGATTTCGCCTGTATATCACTAATGACAATGCATAATGTAGCGTGTTTCCTACATTTCTCACAGTAACGTCAATCGCGCAGTGACTGGTTAAGAAATTATTTGAAATTGATGGTCTATAATAAGTTGTGAACAACGAAGAAATAAACGAGATTCCTCATAGATCAACTTCACTGGATGATATACACTGCCCAAAAGATTTAAAAAAAACACTTCTTCGTAACTCCGTTATCGTCTCCTGTTGCGACACAGAAATTTGAAATTTGGCTCAAAGATGCC
Organism: Schistocerca gregaria; assembly: GCF_023897955.1. NCBI lineage: Eukaryota > Metazoa > Arthropoda > Insecta > Orthoptera > Acrididae > Schistocerca > Schistocerca gregaria. The sequence goes on from NC_064921.1 coordinate 165,671,658, forward strand.
TACAACCATCATGTGTAATGGTGTGGGGGGAGGGGGGGAGGGTTGGCACCGCGGCGTCAGCCTCGAGCTCTGCGACGCTTTAAGCAATAGGGTGTCGGGGCATTAGAAAGAAGTGTCGAATCGTGCATGTGCCGTGTAAGGGGGATCGTGGATGTCACATTGGTACCACTTACTCGCCTTCTTTGGGTTGTTCATGGTTTAATTCGATGGCGCGATGTGTGTGACATGGAATGGCCTGACACCGTTGCTTCCGCTGAAGCACATGGTATGCTACCGCACTAACAAGCGAATTGCTGTCTTTAACTAGGATACCCTCCCCCCCCCCATGAACCATGGACCTTGCCGTTGGTGGGGACGCATGCGTGCCTCAGCGATACAGATATCCGTACCTTAGGTGCAACCACAACGGAGGGGTATCTGTTGAGAGGCCAGACAAACGTGTGGTTACTGAAGAGGGGCAGCAGCCTTTTCAGTAGTTGCAGGGGCAACAGTCTGGATGATTAACTGATCTGGCCTTGTAACAATAACTGGTACTGCGAACGGCTGAAAGCAAGGGGAAACTACGGCCGTAATTTTTCCCTAGGGCATGCAGCTTTACTGTATGGTTAAGGGATGATGGCGTTCTCTTGGGTAAAATATTCCGGAAGTAAAATAGCCCCCATTCGGATCTCCAGGCGGGAACTACTCAGGAGGACGTCGTTATCAGGAGAAAGAAAACTGGCGTTGTACGGATCGGAGCGTGGAATGTCAGATCCCTTAATCGGGCAGGTAGGTTAGAAAATTTAAAAAGGGAAATGGATAGGTTAAAGTTAGATATAGTGGGAATTAGTGAAGTTCGGTGGCAGGAGGAACAAGACTTTATGTCAGGCGAATACAGGGTTATAAATACAATAACAAAAAGGGATAATGCAGGAGTAGGTTTAATAATGAATAAAAAAAATAGGAGTGCGGGTAAGCTACTGCAAAAAGCATAGTGAACGCATTATTGTGGCCAAGATAGATATGAAGCCCACGCCTACCACAGTAGTACAAGTTTATATGCCAACTAGCTCTGCAGATGACGAAGAAATTGAAGAAATGTATGATCAAATAAAAGAAATTATTCAGATAGTGAAGGGTGACGAAAATTTAATAGTCATGGGTGACTGGAATTCGGTAGTAGGAAAAGGGAGAGAAGGAAACGTAGTAGGTGAATATGGACTGGGGCAAAGAAATGAAAGAGGAAGCCGCCTGGTAGAATTTTGCACAGAGCACAACTTAATCATAGCTAACACTTGGTTCAAGAATCATAAAAGTAGGCTGTATACATGGAAGAAGCCTGGAGACACTGGCAGGTTTCAGAGAGATTATATAATGGTAAGACAGAGATTTAGGAACCAGGTCTTAAATTGTAAGACATTTCCAGGGGCAGATGTGGACTCTGAGCACAATCTATTAGTTATGACCTGTAGATTAAAACTAAAGAAACTGCAAAAAGGTGGGAATTTAAGGAGATGGCACCTGGATAAAATAAAAGAACCAGAGGTTGTACAGAGTTTCAGGGAGAGCATAAGGGAGCAATTGACAGGAATGGGGGGAAGAAATACGGTAGATGAAGAATGGATAGCTTTGAGGGATGAAGTAGTGAAGGCAGCAGAGGATCAAGTAGGTAAAAAGTCGACGGCTAGTAGAAATTCTTGAGTAACAAAAGAAATATTGAATTTAATTGATGAAAGTAGAAAATATAAAAATGCAGTAAATGAAGCAGGAAAAAAGGAATACAAACGTCTCAAAAATGAGATCGACAGGAAGTGGAAAATGGCTAAGCAGGGATGGCTAGAGGACAAATGTAAGGATGTAGAGGCTTATCTCACTAGGGGTAAGGTAGGTACTGCCTGCAGGAAAATTAAAGAGACCTTTGGAGATAAGAGAACCACTTGTATGAACATCAAGAGCTCAGATGGAAACCCAGTTCTAAGCAAAGAAGGGAAAGCAGAAAGGTGGAAGGAGTATATAGAGGGTCTATACAAGGGCGATGTACTTGAGGACAATATTATGGAAATGGAAGAGGATGTAGATGAAGATGATATGGGAGATACGATACTGCGTGAAGAGTTTGACAGAGCACTGAAAGACCTGAGTCGAAATAAGGCCCCCGGAGTAGACAACATTCCATTGGAACTACTGACGGCCTTGGAAGAGCCAGTCCTGACAAACTCTACCATCTGGTGAGCAAGATGTATGAGACAGGCGAAATACCCTCAGACTTCAAGAAGAATATAATAATTTCAATCCCAAAGAAAGCAGGTGTTGATAGATGTGAAAATTACCGAACTATCAGTTTAATAAGCCACAGCTGCAAAATACTAACGCGAATTCTCTACAGACGAATGGAAAAACTAGTAGAAGCCGACCTCGGGGTAGATCAGTTTGGATTCCGTAGAAATGTTGGAACACGTGAGGCAATACTGTCCCTACGACTTACCTTAGAAGCTAGATTAAGGAAGGGCAAACCTACGTTCCTAGCATTTGTAGACTTAGAGAAAGCTTTTGACAATGTTGATTGGAATACTCTCTTTCAAATTCTGAAGGTAGCAGGGGTAAAATACAGGGAGTGAAAGGCTATTTACAATTTGTACAGAAACCAGATGGCAGTTATAAGAGTCGAGGGACATGAAAGGGAAGCAGTGGTTGGGAAGGGAGTGAGACAGGGTTGTAGTCTCTCCCCGATGTTATTCAATCTGTATATTGAGCAAGCAGTGAGGGAAACAAAAGAAAAATTCGGAGTAGGTATTAAAATCCATGCAGAAGAAATAAAAATGTTGAGGTTCGCCGATGACATCGTAATTCTGTGAGAGACAGCAAAGGACTTGGAAGAGCAGTTGAACGGAATGGACAGTGTCTTGAAAGGAGGATATAAGATGAACATCAACAAAAGCAAAACGAGGATAATGGAATGTAGTCGAATTAAGTCGAATGATGCTGACGGAATTAGATTAGGAAATGAGACACTTAAAGTAGTAAAGGAGTTTTGCTATTTGGGGAGCAAAATAACTGAGGATGGTCGAAGTAGAGAGGATAGAAAATGTAGACTGGCAATGGCAAGGAAAGCGTTTCTGAAGAAGAGAAATTTGTTAACATCGAGTATAGATTTAAGTGTCAGGAACTCATTTCTGAAAGTATTTGTATGGAGTGTAGCCGTGTATGGAAGTGAAACATGGACGATAAATAGTTTGGCCAAGAAGAGAATAGAAGCTTTCGAAATGTGGTGCTACAGAAGAATGCTGAAAATTGGGTGGGTAGATCACATAACTAATGAGGAAGTATTGAATAGGATTGGGGAGAAGAGAAGTTTGTGGCACAACTTGACCAGAAGAAGGGTTCGGTTGGTAGGACATGTTCTGAGGCATCAAGGGATCACCAATTTAGTATTGCAGGGCAGCTTGGAGGGTAAAATTCATAGAGGGAGACCAAGAGATGACTACACTAGGGAGATGAAGAAACTTGCAAAAGATAGAGTAGCATGGAGAGCTGCATCCAACCAGTCTCAGGACTGAAGACCACAACAACAATAACAAACAAACAAATAAACATCTAGGATACATCTCTTAGATGACTACACTAGGGAGATGAAGAAACTTGCATAAGATAGAGTAGCATGGAGAGCTGCATCTAACCAGTCTCAGGACTGAAGACCACATCAAACAAACAAACATCTAAGATACATCTCTTATCCCCACACGCTAATGTGCGACCTAGTTTATATCAAATGTTTGAGTGTATTTTCGCCTTCGAGAGAGCTCGTCTTTTTAACCCATCTCACTATCTCACCCAATTAAGGAAAGAAGTATTTATAATTTAATGTTGATTTATCATTTTAGTTGAATTGGTGGATATACTCTGAACATGTACAGGCTACTATTTATTTACTTCATTCTGCTATTTATTGCTATTTTTTTCGTAGCAATGGAAAATGTGAAATCTATTTCTGTCCTGAATACTGACGTATGGCCTTGGCGGGGACACTGTACTTTCCAGTTCCGGATCTTCGCTGTATCCAATATGGCCAAGTCCTCCGCCTTCAATATCACGAAATTGGCAGTGAAAATTACTGATGGCTTGTAGATGAGTGACGAATCGCTGAAATTCTGAAAATCAAATCTATGAAGTACAGTTTATCGCAGGATGTTCTGTCAGTACGGATATCAAACTCACACAGAACGTCTTTCATTTACATAGATCGTAAAGCCAGCTTTTATTTTAAAAATGAGTGGATGATCGTCTATTGATTACGAATTATTTTGAATTCGACGTAGTATGTACTCACACTTTATCCTCTAAACCACATTCTTCCTTCCACAACACTGTATGAATAAATGTCCATTCAAATAAAGTTCTTCCTTACTGATATACACGCTCCTTAGCAATTCCCTTCGAATTCCAACAGGGTAGAATCTTTTTAAAGTTCATTAGACATAGGTGGTTAATCCTTAAAGTTGTTTATTGTAACTTGAAGTATGTCTTCCTAAAAGTGTCACCATACAGTTTCACAAACATTTCTCCACCGCCTCTTGCAACATTCACTTCTTCAGTTGTCTGCCATCACTTTAATCCCATTCCACATTTGTAATTAATTCTTAGTGTTCCTTACCTTTGTACCCCTTACGCATCGAACCACAAGTCAGTCCAACATACGCCATTACAGACGTCTCTCCGCTCATCTGGCCTTCAGCTGTCTCCTTCTCACGGTTCCTCTGGTTTTACATTGATATTAATTTCTCTGGACAGTACCTAAATTATAAAACATATACTTGTACTGTCACAGTCAAAAGTATCCGAACGATCCGAACTACGTTCCGCCTGATTTTCACGCAGTCCACATAGCGTAACGTTCTTGCACTTCCTCTAAACTCTTTTCCATACAACAGTTTGTATACGTAATGGTTAGCACGAGATATACTCAGAGAACACTCCTCTGTATGGCAATTAATCCAGATGTAAATCAATAACACGATATTCCACTTATCAGTAAACGTGTTATTAGAGATGAGGCATTTCTTAACGCTTGGAGACCCAAATTTGTTACAATAAACGACATTTCAAAAATGCTACTTTCTCGTTAGGTTTTGGGACTACAAATACTTGTAGTACTACCGCATAATCAGTCATTTTTCAGTGAAGAAGAAATTTTCCAAGAATATCTGCACTTCCAAAATGCTATTGTAAGCCGAAGTATTCTTGCTCCCTAAAAGGTTTACCAAACACATATTGCTCATTGTTTGCCTCTCGAGTGCTTTTGCATGAACTGGTTAATTAAATGACCAGTTTGAAAAACTTCGATTAACTGCATCAAGTCGTGTACGGAAACCTCAAGGTCAAATTCGTATAACAAGTAATTTCATTGTACGCGTGGTGGCTCGTGGCTTATGAACAGTTCGACATTCAACCATCGTGTGCCATTAAATATCTAAGGCGTTGATCGGCAACTAGTTGTGCCATAACTGAACTTTAAGTGGACATGCTGAGCTGTTTTGTTCTCGATATGGATTCAAACTCAGCACCTACTAACAGTGATAATCAAACAAAGCTTTCGTGGCTGACGGAGACTTGGCTGGACACAGCACGCATCGTCATTTCTGACTAGACATAAAGGTACTTGAAATCCCAAATTTATAGCCAGTATCAGTTGGCATGTCTCAGCTTGAAATTGCATGACGAAAATTTTTGTAATGGTCCTGTACAATAGCTATAATGACTATCTCGCGCTTACATTACCTTGCGCTCTTGCTGTGTTAATGACTGAAATATGTTACCTAGACATGTGTTTTTTTCAAAATTTCATTACTGTACATTATGTTTTGTTATTTTGACTATTTTATCAGTGTAGTTATTTCAGTGATAACACTTCAAAAATCCTAAAATTTTGTTTGAAGACTATATCTGCGTTACGAACATAATGTAGTAGCAGCCTATCTGTACTTCATTAGTGATAAGACATTGTACTATACTAGGATTTAGTAGGTTCTTAACAATAAACTACTCAGTGTGGGACGCATAAGGCAATTCAGCCCTCTACCTCATCATATGGTCTCTTCAGAAAAGCAACATCGCACATCTTTCACATTGTAATACTTACGTATATTATCTTTCATTAAGTTAAGTACGGCATACATTTCATAATTCGCCAGTGATCTGTCTCTAAACTACAAAAAAAAAAGCTTCTTCTATAAAAAATGCAGTGTTAAATACATCCAAAGTTTGATAGTTGTTCAATATATCCATATTCAGGTCTTTTTTATTTTTGACTTACGCCATTTGTATAATAAAACCTATTTCTCAGTTACATAATGGCTTTGTTACTCTAGACGGCAAGCATAAATCCTTAATACATACTAGAAAAAAATTATGGAAGTGCGTATTTGCGTAACAAATTGCTTTTACTTGAGCGACCACAATAATTACCTGCAATTGTGTTTTCTTCTGGGTAAAGGGTGCTCTACTTTAGCAACAGCTGAAACGCGCTGAAAACTGTAGGACGTATGCACAATAAGCGCAGTTTACCACTGCCACTGCAGATAACGCCGGTAGAAATCTCTCTACGGTGGTTTTCCGTGCCATTATTATTCCGAGTCTAGTTCCGGAGTGACACAGATGACTTGCGCTTTCCAAGTCACTGCTCTGCGGTAGCGCTACATGCATATAACGAGCTCAGTGAAATCATCTCAGTTGAGTAACGAATACCGCAGCGTCAACCAGATTAACAGTCGAAAGCAAGACCGTATCTGCAGGTGCTGGTCACGTACACACCTTCGCTCATACGAGGATAGCCTTTTTATATTGAACATAATGAACTAATCTCTTCTCGTCTTTATACTGAAGTGAAACATCGGTGTTAGGGAAAGCGAAGAAGAAGAAGAAACGGGGGATTAGTAATTAGGGACTACAGAACAATGTAAGAAGCAAGCTGATTTTTAGGAGAAGATTTTAGATCAGTATCGGTCGACTGACCGTCTTATCACAGACTAACACCAAAAACGGAAACCGTTTACGTATTGGATTTTCTTGGCATATAAATACAGTTACGTATTACAAACATGTCATCATTAAGCTGATGTACAAACTGGATAATAACATGCATGTCAACTGCAGTGACCGAGTTTTTTCGGCCAACCAGTTTGGAACTGGTTGCATCATTATTATCATTTTGCAACAGGCTTCACCATTTATTAATAAATATTTTAATGCTGCATTCCATATTTTAGGTCGGTGTAGCTTAATGTGCTAATGTTTAATTTCAAGAATAATCTTGTTTCCTTCCGCCCCTCCTCCTCCCCTCCGCCCTCTCATTCTCTTGCACACACACACACACACATACACACACACACACACACACACACACACACACACACATAATAATTTCTGAGCAAGAGGTAGCCGCATCATGCAGTCAACACACGACGGTAACTCACGCCGTGCTGACATCGTTATACGTCAACATTTAAATCACGCCAAAGTCTTACTTGATATTAGTCCTAAAACAGGTATCATTAATGAAAGGACATGGGCGAACCGCGCGGGATTAGCCCAGTGTTCTTAGGCGCTGCAGTCACGGACTGTGCAGCTGGTCCCGGCGGAGGTTCGAGTCCTCCCTCGGGCATGGGTGTGTGTGTTTGTCCTTACGATAATTTAGGTTAAGTAGTGTGTAAGCTTAGGGACTGATGACCTTAGCAGTTAAGTCCCACAAGATTTCACACACATTTGAACATTTTTTGACGTGGGCGACGTGGCCGATACAGTCAAATTTGTGAACAATGACAGCATCGGAAATAATGAGGACAACAATCACACATCGTAAACGCCCTACTACTACTTTAGAATGGGGTGAGTAATAAACATGAAGTTCTATTAATTGCTTAAAAGGTAATAAAATGCATAAAGAATTTCATTGATAAGATAATGAAAATATTCTCATACAGTGGTTTAAATATATTTCGTTTACTGATAGGTTTGAAGAATATGATATTTGACGGTGTAAGGAGATCAACGGGAATAGAACCACAAGACAATACCTCGGTACAGATGGAAGGTAATGCGTTTTTACGTGACTTGCTTGACCGAAGCAAACACAGTTGTTCTAGATTTTGTAAAACAATAGCGCTTGAGACGACACAGTTGTCATTTAAATACCAATATGGAAATAAAGTTGTTGGTGTGCTTCTGCACTAATATATTATAATGTACAAAACAGTATGTATTTCTATGGTTCACCTACAGTCATAAATAACTTTACTTTGATGTACGATAATATTTTGGAAACCAGCCGTCTGTCTTCTAATGTTTCGACATTTCACTCACATTGTTAAAAGCAAACCATGTATAATATACTATACAGACTAGTTGAATATCACTCGAAAAGTTAGCGTTTACCAGTGTAACATCCTAAACAATTATTCAAGCTTACTAACGGATGCCACAGCCGTTGGTACTTAAACTAAACAGACGTCGTTCTTTGAGAAATATTTCTCGTGTATTTAATGCTACACATTTTTTTGTTATTCAAATAGAAAGTGATACCGTGATGATGTAACAAACTTTCAGGGATATTGGAGAAGGGTAAATGTATCAACTGCAGGTAACGGACCTTGATCCGGAAACGACCGATTCGGAAGTTATAAGCAAAAATCGTAATGCTGTCTCTAACAGTGGAATACTTGCACTGGTACTATTGTTGCTAAGACTGTTGGGTAGGCAACTCTTAGAGATGGTTTTATGATCAAAAACAAGAAAAAAGTGTATAGTAAATATGGCCTCTAAAACGTATACCTTAAGAGATGTGACAACTGGTTCGTCTTCAATACTGTTCCACTTAACAAGTATCCGTAGCTGTCAGGATATGCATTTTAGAGCCATGTTCACTATGCGTTTTGGTCAATACTACCACTTCTGAAAGCTGCCTACAGCACTACCGCTACTCGCATTCCACTGTAAGAGGAATGATGACGATTTTCGCTTATAACTTCCGACGCGGTCGTTGCCAGACTATGGTCCATTACCTGAAATTGATACATTTATTCTTGTCATCATCGCTGAACGTTTGTTAACATCATCACACAATCGCCCTGTATACATGAAGTGGAGGAAATGATTAACACACATGCTATAGAAGCCGAAGCACATGAAGGTCGACACATAGTGAATGATGGAGAGTAAAGTTATTTGTTACTGAAGTCAATATTTGCACATACATACCTTTAAAGTCATAAAATACAGCTTGAAATGAATTAAATGCTCTCAAAGAAAATGAACAGAATGTTGGGGATCAAATCAATGAATAATTAGGGGCAACTGAAAACAATAGGAACCATGAAAATTTAAGAAACGCCCGAGGGTGCGCTCAGATAGCCTACTGGCAAACGCGATGTACACAAATCTTCCAAACTCAAGAAAGAAATCAATGTCCTACTTATTTCAAAACACGTCAAGTCACCATTTCACCAACTTATTATATGAGTCCGGAATTTTTCCTCTTAGTCTTTCATTTATTTTAACTTTTCGTTCGTTTCAAGATTATTTTCGTATTTTTAAGTCACTGTCAGGTGTTTTGAGATAAAAAAGGTGTATGATCTTGGTTACCAGCTGTTTCCGGGACGTCTTTCCTTCCTCCTGTTCCGGTTTTGTATTAGATTTTTGAATGGTTCTAGTGTCTAATTTTTGAATATGTGTTCTCTTGTGGTATTTTCTTACTGGGCTAAGTTTAACTCTGAGGCGCACAAGATAATGATCCGGTTCGACGTACGCACTTCCACCTACTTCTACGTCGTGATCTTTTTTCTCTGAGCAGTACCTGATATTTACGTCAGCGATTTGAAAAAAAAAAAAAGGTTCAAATGGCTCTGAGCACTATGGGACTTAACTACTGTGGTCATGAGTCCCCTATAACTTAGAACTACTTAAACCTAACTAACCTAAGGACATCACACACATCCATGCCCGATGCAGGATTCGAACCTGCGACCGTAGCAGTCGCGCGGTTCCGGACTGCGCGCCTAGAACCGCTAGACCACCGCGGCCGGCCAGCGATTTGATATTCGCCCATGTTGTGTGGATGACCTCCAGGTCTTTTGCTTTCGGGCATGCTTTTTCAGGGGTCAACAAAATTTTCAAATTTTGATGTTGATATAATACAACTAGTCTTGTTCTATTCTTGTCGGTGAATTTATGTGAAGAGAAACTGTCAGCGGTTTTTGGTATTTTTTCCTCCTCAGGCTGCGCGTTGAACTCACCAAGTGGAATTTTAGACAATATCTCTTCCAGGTTAGTCGAAAATTATCCATCCTCTTCGGGGTCTTGCTTGGTTATCAATGCTTGCGGGGCCATGTGCATTAATCACGTGTAATTTTTAATCGCACACTGCACACACGTCTTTGGTTGGGTTGACTACGTGGTGTCCTGCGATGAACAATGCCCCATGGCGAGGTTGGTACCTCCCCACGGAACCACACGTAATGACAGTCACTGCCTGACGCAGCAACGAATGAGAAACGTCAGTGTAGACACGCCCTCAAGACGTTCCTTACGCCACCGCTGCCGGAAAATTACTTACATTGGTGCGCAGTGTCACTCTGACCCACCCACTCCCTAATCATCGTCTATGACAACAGCATCATCCTACTTCATATACACTGAGAATAATCTATTATTCAGTATTGTATGAGGTGGTAAGATATGTGTGCATCGGCTGTAACAAATAAGTCTGTCAGTCCTGTGGACATGGATTCTTATGCATTTCAGGTTGTTCAAGTATAATAAAGTGATCTAAAATTTTGTGTGTGTTTTAGTATCTGTTCTATCGCCTCCAGAAGTAGATCTAGGACCCACTACAGTGCAGGAGCCGATGTCTCAAGCAGTTTCTTCGTCCGGCACTACAGACTATACTCTCTTATACAATAAAAAGAATACCCAAAAATTGGGTGGCATCTCTACAGATTTGCTCGTCTGCTTTGCTTTTGAAGATATGATATTCAGAGTAACAGGTAGACTGTGGTTTTGTAGTCTGTGAAGCGTGTCTCATGAAGGGCTAGGTACTGTATCTTTTGTTGATGTAGTTCTGAAATGAAGTTGTGCAGTTTGCGTAGTTGAAAAGCGATATTGATGTAGAATGTTCCAAAGTACATAGGTCTCTTTGCTGGTACTTTGCCACAGAACTCACGCGTTCTCTGTGATGGTGTTAACCCAGCTCCCTCAGAATCCGAATGCCTGTTTCCATTTTCCATCCGTTGACGGGTGGAGAGCATCTGAACGACGTGAACAACTACATTATAATTTCACCTGTTTCCTTTGTGGCCAGTAATGGAGCGCTTGACGATGGAACAGCTTGTTTTCATAGTGAAAATGTATTACAAGTGTGAAAATGTGCTAAATGTTGTGCAGAGACTGATCACATACTCCGTGGAATGATTGTTCAACGTAACACACTACCACAGCACTGGTTGACAAATTAGAGAAAACAGGTTCGGTTGTGGACACTAAATAGTCGGATCACCCACGTGGTTGACGTTCTTCAGAAAACATCGCCATCATGTATTAGAATGGTGCTGCAGGTCTGGTGAAATCTCGCTGACCTTCAGAACAACAGGATATTCATCTTTGGGCCGACAAATGCTACGGATACAAGAACTGAAGCCAGAAGATCACGAAAAGCGCCGAGAATTTGACCATTGGATCCTTGCGAAACAGCGTACAACAATTTCATCAAAAAAATAATGTTCACTTTTAATGTGTACTCTTTGTTAAGTGGCTTCGTTAACAAGCAAAATTTCAGGATTTATGGCACAGGCAACCCACGAGTAATTATGCATCCACAGAGTGACTGTGGGGTGTGGCATTTGGGCTGATGGCGTAATTGGGTCTTACTTCTTCGAAGATGTCGCCGGAAACGCATTAATAGCGGACAAGGAACGCTACGCAGTATATCAACACAACTTTTACGATTGTGTAACGCTGTTGAGGTTTGTTTCAAAAAAAGATTGCCTAAGCTGTCACTCATCGACTGTAACAATGGACTTGTTAGTTGAAAGGTTCCCTGGTCGGATGGTCACTCGCAACGGTGACCTGAATTGGCCACCCAGATCTTCTGATCTGATACTATGTGATTTATTTCTGTGGTGCCATTTGAAATCTCGTATGTACTCCAACAACCCGTGATCTCTTCCAGATTTAAGGCCGAAATTAAAAGTGTAATTTCAGAATTAGGGGTGCAAGTATGCCGAAACACAAGGCAAATTTCATCGATAGAACCAGTATGCCTACAGAGTGGTAGAGAATTCGCCCATAATCACAGGTAGCATACAGACTTAATTTCATGTTGTGAACCCAAAGTTACGTTTTTTATCAGATGCAGTCGTTGCATATCGCAGCAATAGCCCGTAATAATGACCTACTTAATATGCAGATAAGTAACAAGTGGAAATGCGTCTACGATGGAATATATGGATGTCTCACCTCCCCAGTAAGTAGTGTGATATGTTAAATTATAGCTGTATCAACTTCCACTGAGCTTTGAAACAAACGAATGAGCAATAAATCACCTTTTGTATCTTTTGCATCATTCTGCCTGTCTGCCAGATTGTTAAAAATCCTGTTTCCCAGGACCGATACACGTATCACGTTGAAATTTATCTCAAGTACTAATGTCTATGGTCCCCCGGCTCTGTAAAACACTGAAGCTTGTATCTCAGTGCAATCTAAAGATACGGCCATTTGCGTCACATGTTCAACACTCGCAAAATTACTCATCAAACCCTATAGCGTAGTTCCAATCGGCCTAGAATAATGAAATTTGTCAAGAAGGAAAGGTTCACAATACAACCAAAGGGAAAAATCCGAAAACTATAATATGTAATTACATCACACGATAAATAGTTTTGGCATTTATTACCAGACTGTGTTTGTCTGTGCATCCGTCTGTTAACACCCCTTTCTCTGAAGAATGGCTAGACCAAATCAAGTTGAACCTTATGTCATATACTAAGGCATATAGACCCTTGACTGTGTACTAAATGAGATCTTCTAAGTGAATACACCCGAAAGACAGGTCATTTACACAATATATAATAGCACTCTAAAACTCGTTCATGAAATCCTGCAGCGTACTTCCTGTTGTGCTAGAGTCATGATTTTTGGTAAGAAATAAGGCTTCACTGTACAAGTAAAGGAAATAAAACGAAAATTGTTAATCTGTAATTATATCACACGAAAAAATATTTCTTTTGTCATTTGTTACCCGATGTAAAACTCGTAATTAAAAGAATGAGTAGTTCTGCTGACCGGGTCGCAAACTAGTCTGCAGATGTGGAGCTTGGAGCGCCATATTTACGTGAAGTAGTCGCCCCTGGATATCTTATGATGGATAAATTCCGAAATGCGTTATACGACTAAAAACGTGGCCGGCCGGTGTGGCTGTGCGGTCTAGGCGCTTCAGTCTGTAACCGCGTGACCGCTCCGGTCGCAGGTTCGAATCCTGAATCGGGCGTGGATGTGTGTGATGTCCTTAGGTTAGTTAGCTTTAAGTAGTTCTAAGTTCTAGGGGACTGATGACCACAAATGTTAAGTCCCATAGTGCTCAGAGCCATTTGAACCATTTGAACTAAAAACGTCATTCCCTACCTCATGTTTGACTTTTGCCATTGCAACCCAGTAAGCCTGAATGGAAAACTACTAATTATTGTAATAATGGTCTTCTGCCTCCTGCGTGCCTTTGTAATATTTATATTTTTGAAATAAAATCTAGGAATCCCTGGGATCGATGACTAGCCAGTATTAATGCCGTTAACAGGCAAAAATGATTGTGATTATCGATTCTCGGAGTGGATGAACTGTCTATATACAGTATATAATTAAGGGTGTACGCAACCCTCAGTTCGCGAGTTCCATTCGCACCCGCCAATTTTATTTTGTTTTCTTTTATTTTATTTTTTATCAGAGGTGAGCAGATCGTTGCTCCCACGCGTTCTATGGATGCCTACCACAGTATTCGTCGCAGCCCACACGTACAGAACATCTGTGGACAACGCATTTAGCACAGACAGCTTGGCAGCGGTGAAAGCTAACCGCTGCAGGACGCGACTAAGACACTTCTGCTGGCGTAACTGACCCTCTGAAAACTCTGTGCCGCAGCTTTCGCACAGGTGAACGTGACGATAAACCGTCTGATCCGCTGTCCTGCGTCCGATGGACTTTCACCTGCGTCGTAAGCAGAGAATCATGTTGCACGGTCCAGTCAAAACTTCCTTGTATTGTGTTGAAATCGTCTCAAGTTATCGGCCGCAAAACAGTGTCTTATTGATACAACATTTCGGGAAGCTTCCCACTCGATAAACCGACGAATACAAAATGTGTCCAAACGCTGCCTCAATAGGACGCCACGACACCGTTAATAATCTGAGAAGATTTCGTGGGTGAAATTCACAGAGGAAGGCTTCATTCTCATATTCATAAACTGTGAATGGCAGATCTTGACGTCTGAATAAAAACTTACCCGTTTCGGGTAGACAGCGTGGTATGGAAAGAATACATGATTTTCCAGGAGGAGTGATCAATACTCAGGAATATGACAGGAACGACCAATCGAGGAAAAAAATCTACTAAAAATGGGCTCTAAAATCCGGCCGCTGTGACCGAGCGGTTCTACGGGCTTCAGTCCGAACCGCGTTTAGCTACCGTCGCAGGTTCGAATCTTGCCTCGGCCATAGATGTGTGTGTGATGTCCTTAGGTTAGTTAGGTTTAAGTAGTTCTACATCTAAGGGACTGATGACATCAGATGTTAAGTCACATAGTTCTCAGAGCCATTTGAACCATTTTGGGCTCTAAAATGGGTGCCTTAAGAGCAATGAGCACTTGTTCATTTTCAGTACTGTGAAACAAATCTCTTCTACTGCAAGCTCTTTGCTGTCCATATTTTCTTGTGAGGCAGTAGGGACGAAAACAAGAAACAATAATCTACTAAAAGTGAGCTGTAAAACCTTAAGAGGTATGGGCGCTTGTTCAGTAGAAGAGATGTGTTTCACAATAGCGAAGATGAACAAGTGCTCATGCACTTTATAACCCTTCTTTATTAGAATTCTTTTCGTTTGTCTGTCCATACTATCACCTCTTAAAACATGGAAAGCAAAGAGCATGCACTAGAAGAGATTTGTTCAAATGCATCAAATGGCTCTAAGCACTATGTGACTTAACATCTGAGGTCATCAGTCCCCTAGACTTAGAAACTACTTAAACCTGACTAACCTAGGGACATCACACACATCCATGCCCGAGGCAGGATTCGAACCTACGATCGTAGCAGCAGTGCGGTTCCGGACTGAAGCGCCTAGAATCGCTCGGCCACAACGGCCGGCAAGAGATTTGTTTCACAGTATCGAAGATGAACAAGTGCTCACAGTTCTTAAGATAGGCATTTTAGGGCCCATGTTTTCTAGAATTTTTTGCTTCGAATGATCGTTCCTGTCGTATCCCTTTCTCCTTGAAGACCCTGTATAAGCGGACCTTAGACGAATGGAAAATCATTCCAGCGCCAAATGGCAAAATAAACTGACATAAACGAGTCTTGAAAAGGTAACATTGTTATGGTTCTGCGCTCAGAAACAAGTATCTCGGAAATGACGAAGCTGGTCTGCTGTTATCTCGGTAATGTCGTTAGCGTATATGGAAAGTGATTGAAGACGGTGAAGCTATGATTAGGTGACAAGGTGTTGGATTCACATGAAGTTCTGAGTGCTATTGACAAGGGATTTCAGATCGATTCCGTATTTCTGGATTTCCAGAAGGCTTTTGACACTGTAACACACAAGCGGCTCGTAGTGAAATGGCGTGCACATGGAATATCGTCTCAGTTATGTGACTGGATCTGTGATTTCCTGTCAGAGAGGTCACAGTTCGTTGTAACTGACGGAAAGTCATCGAGTAAAACATAGGTGATTTATGGCGTTCCCCAAGGTAGTGTTATAGGCTCTTGCTGTTCCTTATCTATATAAACGATTTGGGAGACAATTTGAGCTGCTGTCTTCGGTTGTTTGCAAGTGACGCTGTCATTTATCGACTAATAAAGTCATCAGAAGATCAAAACAAACTGCAAAACGATTTGGAACAAATATCGGAATGGTGCGAAAAGTGGGAGTTGACTTTAAACAACGAAAAGTGTGAGGTCATCCACATGAGTGCTAAAAGAATCGCGTTAAACTTCGGTCACACGATAAATCAGTCTAATCTAAAAGCCGTAAATTCAACTAAATACCTAGGTATTACAATTACGAATAATTTAAATTGGAAGGAACACACAGAATATGTTGTGGGGAAGGCTAACCAAAGACTGCGTTTTATTGGCAGGACACTTAGAAAATGTAACAGATCTACTACGGAGACTGCCTACACTAGGCTTGTCCGTCCACTTTCAGAATACTGTTGGGCCGTGTGGGATCCTTACCAGATAGGACTGACTGAGTACATCGAAAAAGCTAAAAAAAAAAAGGCAGCACATTTTGTATTATCGTGAAATATGGGAGAGGGTATCACAGAAACGATACAGGATTTGTGCTGGAAATCGTTAAAAATAAATGCGTTTTTCGTTGCTACGAAATCTCATGAAATTCCAATCACCAAATTTCTCCTTCGAACGCGAAAATATTTTGTTGGCACCGACTTACACAGGGAGAAACGATCACCAAGATCAAATAAGAGAAATCAGAGCTCGTACGGAAAGATATAGGTGTTCATTCTTCCCGCGCGCTATACGAGATTGGAATAATAGAGAATTGTGAAGGTGGTTCGATGAACCCTCTACCAGGCACTTAAACGTGATTTGCAGAGTATCCACGTAGATGAAGATGTGATGTCCACGCCTCATCACAGAACGTGGACGTCGGACGCTTACCCGTTCTATATCAGGATGGGCGACGATATGAAGAGAGACTACAATGGGATTACAGGCACGACTGTTTCGGAGCACACAGTTCAGCGCACATTGTCAAAAATACCATTCCGCAGCAGACGATCCCCAGGTGTTTCTGTGTTATCCCAACGACGTCGTCATTTACGAGTCCTGTGCACACTGGAGAGCCAAGATTACACCATGGATCAGTGGGAACGTGTCTCTTGATCGGATGAATCACGGTATTTGTTACATCAGGCCGATGGTAGTGTCCGTATTGGTGAACTACTATGGACTTCAGAAAGGAAGTTAGAGTGTCGTCCCATGCTAAGAACATGGCGCAGTTACAGTGGAGCAACATCGGAAGAGAGTATATTTCCGCGTTTCCTGCAGACCGGGCTCTGCTGCAGTACAGATAACAGTTGCATCACCGTATGAGAGTAAAATAGCACAGCTACTGGAAAACGAACTCCAAAGCTGATGTACGCAAGACAGTACGGTTCTTCTGCTCAAAACGTCTAAATTGCACACTCATTCACCGTGAAATTCTGGCTGAATATTGACCAAATGCGATGTTGCTCCCAGCCGAAGCCAAATTATGTCAACAACTTGACCAGGTGTGCACGTATGTTGGTGATGCTGATCGGAAAGTCGCGATTTTCCACCACGTGATTTCTATATTTTCTGTAAGATGAAAGAACGTCTGGGGCGAATGAGAATTCCCTGCGGTGAGGGTGTTCACACAACGGTTCTTCAATAGTTCCGTGGCAAAGCAGCGGTTTATTATCATCGAGGAACTGAACTATTGGTGGAACGCTCCGGCCGTTGTTTACAGAGACCGGAGTCTATGTTGAAAAATAGTGTCACGTATTTGTTTCTCCTTGAAATGCAGTGCTGCATTCAGTGCAAGTTCCAAGGCCTGCCACAATGATGTGTAATTTATTTTTTGAAGACCCCCTCGTACCTGCATCTTAGTGGTTAATAATATTACTGCAACACTTTTTTCGATGTTTTATGAAGCCAAAAAGACTGTCTGGCAAAGTAAAAATAATCAAAATCCTTAGAGCATCAAATAGTTTCTATAATAAACCTATATGTGGTTCTCTAGGAAACGACATTACTCCGAACCACGCAAATCGGCTGTTTAAAATTTTTTCGTTCCCTGTTCAGCAGGAGCGATCCTGGGGCTACGACTGAAATGACATGAAAGCTCCGCTTCCGGAAAAAGAAACACTCCATGAGCAGCAATAATTTCTGCACCTCGTAAGCCCGGTGAGAAGTTTGCTAATAAATAGGCAGCGGAATTGAGAAGCTGGCCGCCGAGGAGAATTCGTAACTTAATAATTACACTGGTCACCTGAAGTTTACGACATTCACACATTGTACACCCAACGTAAAATCTCCGTCATGTTCTCAAGTTTCTTGCGCTATTGTTCCATCAACTGCAACACTAGGTAGATCCTAGACTTGAATAGATGTCCTAACAATGGACCTGTTCTTACTCTTCTAAAACTTCCCTATAAATAACTTTCTTCTTCTTCTTCCTTATGTTCTTCACCTGTCTTAATCAGTTTCTAACGTCCATGGAATAGAATACATTTGAAATATACACACATCAAAAATGTTTTGCGTCACTCCGGTTCCCAGAACTCCTAAACAATGAAGTTGACTGTGGATATTGTACCACAGACACAGTCCATTTGACTGTTGGCTGCTCAGAAATGTCACTGAACTCGTCCAAACATGTAAATAACCATGCATGAGCAGCGCTTCCTAGACGGAGTGGGTCCACCAGCCAATCAGTTACAGTCATTCCATCAGGAAGGAGGCGCACGGCTTTTGTTCTCTGTAGTTCAACGATGCCTAGACAATTCGGTTGCATCTGCATTGTTACTTTCTGCCAGGAAGGTTCAAATGATTCAAATGACTCTAAGCACTACGGGACTTAACATCTCAGGTCATCAGTCCACTAGACTTAGAACTACTTAAATCTAACTAACCTGAGGACATCACACACATCCATGCGCTAGGCAGGATTCGAACGTGTGAAAGTAGCAGCAGCGCGGTTCCAGACTGAAGCGCCTAGAACCGCAGCGGCCGGCTGTCAGAAATGGCTCTCAACAGGAGAAGTGTTCAGGCGTCTCGGAGTGAACCAAAGCGATGTTGTTCGTACATGGAGGAGATACATAGAGACAGGAAAGGTCGATGACATGCCTCGTTCAGGCCGAGCAAGGGCTACTACTGTAGTGGATGGCCGCTACCTACGGATTATGGCTAGGAGGAACCCTGACAGCAACTCCACCATTTTGATTAATGCTTTTCGTGCAGCCACAAGGCTTCGTGTTACGACTCAAACTGTGCGCAATGGGCTGCATGATGTACAACTTCACTCGCGACGTTCATGGCGAGGTCCATCGTTGCAACCACGACACCATACAGCGCGGTTCAGATGGGCCAAACACCATGCCGAATGGACCGCTCAGTATTGGCATCACGTTCTCTTCAGTGATGAGTGCCGCATGTGCCTACAACCAGACAATCGTCGGAGACGTGTTTGGAGGCAACACGGTCGGGCTGAACGCCTTAGACACACTATCCAGTGAGTTCAGCAAGG
Source organism: Schistocerca gregaria (assembly GCF_023897955.1). Taxonomy (NCBI): domain Eukaryota; kingdom Metazoa; phylum Arthropoda; class Insecta; order Orthoptera; family Acrididae; genus Schistocerca; species Schistocerca gregaria. The sequence continues at coordinate 165,691,176 of NC_064921.1, forward strand.
TGGAGGTTCCCTGCTGTTTTGGTGTGGCATTGTGTGGGGCCGACGTACGCCTCTGGAGTTCATGGAAGGACCCGTAACGGATGTACGATACGTGAATATCATCCGCCGTCCGATGGTGCAACCATATCGGCAGCATATTGGTGAGGCATTCGTCTTCATGGACGACAAATCGCTCCCGCATTGTGCACATCTTGTAAATGATTTCCTTCAGGATAACGACACCGGTCGACTAGAGTGCCCAGCATGTTGGTTCAAATGGCTCTGAGCACTATGGGACTCAACTGCTGTGGTCATCAGTCCCCTGGAACTTAGAACTACTTAAACCTAACTAACCTAAGGGCATCACTCACATCCATGCCCTAGGCAGGATTCGCACCTGCGACCGTAGCGGTTGCGCGGTTCCAGACTGTAGCGCCTAGAACCTCTAGGCCATCCCGGTCGGCTCCAGCATGTTCTCCAGCCATGAATCCTATCGAACATGGCTGGGACAGATTGAAAAGGGCTGTTTATGCACAACGTGACCCACCAACTAGTCTAAGAGATCTACGCCGAATCGCCGTTGAGGAGTGGGAGAATCTGGACCTACAGTGCCTTGATGAACTTGTGGATATTGTGCCACGACGAATACAGGCATGCATCAACGCAAGAGGACGTGCTACTGGGTATTAGAGGTACCGTTTGTACAGGAATCTGGACCACGACCTCTGAAGCTCTCGCTATGGTGATACAACATGCAATGTGTGGTTTTCATGAGCATTAAAAAAGTCGGAAATGATTTTTAAGTTGATCTCTATTCCAGTTTTCTGTAGGGGTCCGGGACTCTCGGAACCGAGGTGATGCAAACCTTTTTTTGATGTGTGTATATGGACATCATGTTTCACTCATGTACAATGTCGTTACCTAGACGTACATTAGCTTGTTTTTCATGTTTGGTATTCCAGGACGTCGGACGGTTCAGACAGCCTCTCCAATTATCTGCAAAACTGATTTATTTTTATTTGTTTAGTGTTACGGGAACGTTTTCAGCTTAACGGGACATGTGGGCATTGCACCAGTAATGTAGTAAAAACACCTGGGAATCGTATAATTAGTGTCTTTTCTTCGTCGAAGAGTGTTCCGGAACGTTATGAGAAAGTGTGTGTTAGCAGCTGCCAAGTCTCATTAACGATTCAGCGTTCTAAAAGGCGGACGCATATGCATTAGGTTTAGGTTAAGCGCCGCATATGAAATACGACGCATCCGCTAAGGCCTTGACGACTTGCCCTTTCTAACACTTTCTTCCGCTTTCCTCCGAGTGAGTCGTATCGTTCGCAGAAATCTTGACGTCTGCTGCTCACACTGCTCCGTGTACGTGTGACTTCCGGTTGTAAATTAGTGGAAACTTTTCGCAACCTTCTGCGATAATACAAAGCACTAAGCATGACGAAAAACTGCTGGGATAATGCATCAGTGTGTGCAACTTTTTGCAAGCGTCGTGGGCGATATGAGGTGGAAGTCTAATCTCTATTCCTGTCTTTAGCGTCTCTTACAGATCCCGATATCTGTCCGTGCATGAAAGTGCAAGGAACCAATACCTTCCTATTAGCTGTGCGTGAAAATGCGGTTTTTCAGGTCATATCTCGAAGCTATATTGATTTCAGAAATAAGGGTTCAACTATTTTGGATATCCCTTGGCCTGGTGATCTCTTGCAAACTTGTGAAAGAACGGGCATACTATAGCTATTCTACAGTACAGTCTCAAAATTTAATCATTACACTTTGTCTCCAAACCAGGAAAATTGAGCAAATCGGTTCGTCTTTTTGCATTAGGTGTGGAGGTGTAATGTAGGGTGACCTTAGGCGGCTTATAAAAGCATCATCTGTCCAAGGGCTGTTTTTAGGTACGAAAAGTACCAATTGAGGGGATGGCCACTTCCACAATCGCTATTCATGAGAGAGTGTCGAAATTTTTACCGTATGTTTTTAATATGATATTCTCAGAAACATAGAAACTTTTTTCGGTATCATTCTCCATTACCGAGATGCAGAGGTTTAGTGTTAGCGTACTTATGCAAGAAGCAGCAAAAATCGGTTTGTAGCTGTTTTGCACCACGCGCCGCAATTATTTAAATAACTAAGCACATCAAATGGCTGAAATTTTAACTGTGTATTCTTTAGATATTTATCTAGAAACGTCATAAAATCTGTATGAGTTATCAAGATACACCCGAAAAGCTATGATCTTTTGGTACCAAAAGTACCAGTTGTGGCATGCCCACTTTTATAATTTCTGTTCATGGCAGAGAGGCGGAATTTTTACGTATTTTTTTAAGAAGATGTTCTTAGGGAGCTTTGGGGTATCGTCTCAGTTGTGTGACTGGATTCGTGATTATCTGTCAGGAAGGTCGCAGTTCGTAGTAATAGACGGAAAATCATCAAGTAAAACTGAAGTGATATAAGGTGTTCCCCAGGGAAGCGTCCTGAGACCTCTGCTGTTCCTGATCTATATAAATGACCTGGGTAACAATCTGAGCAGTTCTCTTAGGTTGTTCGCAGATGATGCTGTAATTTACCGTCTAGTAAGGTCATCCGAAGACCAGTATCAGTTGCAAAGCGATTTAGAAAAGATTGCTGTATGGTGTGGAAGGTGGCAGTTGGCGCTAAAGAACGAAAAGTGTGAGGTGATCCACATGAGTTCCAAAAGATATCCGTTGGAATTCGATTGCTCGATAAATAGTACAATTCTCAAGCCTGTCAATTCAACTAAGTACCTGGCTGTAAAAATTACGCACAACTTCAGTTGGAAAGACCACATAGATAATGTTGTGGGGAAGGCGAGCGTTTCATTGGCAGGACACTTAGAAGATGCAACAAGTCCACTAAAGAGACAGCTTACACCACACTCGTTCGTCCTCTGTTAGAATATTGCTGCGCGGTGTGGGATCCTTACCAGTTGGGATTGACTGAGGACATCGAAAGGGTGCAAAAAAGGGCAGCTCGTTTTGTATTATCACATAATAGGGGAGAGAGTGTGGCAGATATGATACGCGAGTTGGGATGGAAGCCATTAAAGCAAAGACGTTTTTCGTCGCGGCGAGATCTATTTACGAAATTTCAGTCACCAACTTTCTCTTCCGAATGCGAAAATATTTTGTTGAGCCCAACCTACATAGGTAGGAATGATTATCAAAATAAAATAAGAGAAATCAGAGCTCGAACAGAAAGGTTTAGGGGTTCGTTTTTCCCGCGCGCTTTTCGGGAGTGGAATGGTAGGGAGATAGTATGATTGTGGTTCAATGAACCCTCTGCCAAGCACTTAAATGTGAATTGCAGAGTAATCATGTAGATATAGATGTAGAGACATCCTGGACAGTGGTGGGATACTCAGCTGAGTGTCACCTGGCATGCAACCCTACAACTGTGGGAGATGTAGATGTACCGAGATCCAGAGGTTCGAAGTTACTGTATTTATGCACGTAATATACATTCTCACGCGTGAATGTAGTTTTAAGCGACATAGAGAATACATGACAAGGATTCTATGGTAATCGCAAGGGTTCTAAGATAACAAATCTAATTTTTATTCTGCATTTTTTCCACCAATAAAATTTTATGACGCACTAGCTTGTAAAAATATTCTCAAAGTGTTGCTGCAGAGGCCAAAAATGAGTTGAAAAGGTTCTCAACGTGCCTGCAAATAACTTAAAACGACTGCCAAAAATTATGTAAAACTGGAAAGACTGCAAATTCAGCAAAATATTTCTACTAATATTTTTACTCTTTTAAGACACAAACCATATGCTGAGCGTTTTCGATGTGTTGTTATCGCTGAACGAAGTATCCACAAAAAATTTGAAGCAAACGGTTTTGTGTTAACCCTATACTATGCATACTTATTTGTTGTTTCTACGTGTCAAAATACGTAAAATGTAAAAGAAGGAAACCAGCGGAAAACGCCCATGTCGGAGGACAAGAAAGGCGAATATTTCTTCTTTAAAATAGTCTGACGGAAAAGCTGGGAACCAGCAGCGAACATATTCGCACTTTTTGTGCTGAAAGAGAGCAGCAGAAACGCAATGACGGGGGAAGAGTGTGCTAATAAATAAATAAATAAATAAAAGTTTTATAAGATCAGGCCACAGACAACCATCGTACTAAGGAATAATATAACAACAAAGATTAACAACACCAGCGTTAACGCGCTCCGCAAATTGAAAATTGTGTCTATCACGTATTAAAACGAGTTCGTTCATTCGTTAGTGAAAAGGGAAATCATTTCGGACATATGATACAAGGAATTTGTGTGAAGTAATAAAATAATATACGTAACATAACCATATACAAGGTGTCGAAAAGTATTCCATATTTTGAGTGATGCTAATATGGATCAAAATAAGGAAAAAATGTCCAGTAACTATGGGCTCTAAAATGCATACCTTAAGAGCTATGATCACTTGTTCTTCTCCGCTACACATGTATTTTATTGAACCAATGCTCACAGCTCTTAAGGTATGCATGTGAAAGCCCATCGTTACTGGACTTTTTTCCTTACTTGTCCGTAGTATCATGTCTCAAAATATGGAATACTTTTATTAATGTCATGTATGTAAGTATCTACGTTCTGTATTTGCAGGATGGTAAAGTACGATATTTAAACTTTCAGGTTGTAGTAGTAGTTTACATATCTATAAGTTTCAGCGAAAGACAGCCAGTAGCTATAATAAGCGACGATGACCGATACTCGCTGTTGTGGACTCGAAAGTCAGGCATTCCTGAAGCAGGCAGGAAGTTATCACGGAGTGCCGTTCGCATAAAGTTTCTTCTCTGTCGCAAAGACCAGGTAAAAATCCTATCTCTTGTCTAAGTAATCCCATTTTCTATCAGTACACAGTTGCCAACTTTTCCGTAGGTCTTGGAACCAAGCAGGGAAATTTTCAACTGCGATGTTTTTTAGCTCATTTGCCACAACTCGATGGATGACTGTGATATACTGATGAAGCTTTCCTTTCAGACGCCTTTTCATTGCCGGAAACAAGGAAAAATCACGAGACGAGAGGCCGGATGAATATGGCGCATGTGGGATGGCAGTAACAGAATAACAGTACAGGATCTCGCATTGCCATGCAGTAAGAACCGAGAATGCCACACAATCAGGGCGGTGAGGTCGAACTGCTTGTCGCAAACGTTTCAAGACTTCGATGTAAAGAGTTTGGTCTACTGTTTCACCTAGAGGAACATATTCATGGTGAACTAATCCTTTACTATAAAAGAAAATGATCAACATTGCCTTTGTTGTCTAAAATTGTCGTTTGACTTTATTCCAGGCTAGTGATCCAAGATTTCGCCATCCAGCAATATGACGCTTCGTGTGAGGATCATACTAATAGTACCAAGTTTCATTCCCAGAAATATGGGACCACGTCTAGCTCTGCCCAGTAGTTCAGCACAAATTCTTCGTTTCTCCTTTTTCTCTTCAACCGTTGGTGTATGAGGGACGAATTTTCCATTATTGTTGTTGTTGTGGTCTTCAGTCCTGAGACTGGTTTGATGCAGCTCTCCATGCTACTCTATCCTGTGCAAGCTTCTTCATCTTCCAGTACCTGCTGCAACCTACATCCTTCTGAATCTGCTTAGTGTACTCATCTCTCGGTCTCCCTCTACGATTTTTACCCTCCACGCTGCCCTCCAATGCTAAATTTCTGATCCCTTGATGCCTCAAAACATGTCCTACCAACCGATCCCTTCTTCTAGTCAAGTTGTGCCACAAACTTCTCTTCTCCCCAATCCTATTCAATACCACCTCATTAGTTACGTGATCTATCCACCTTATCTTCAGTATTCTTCTGTAGCACCACATTTCGAAAGCTTCTATTCTCTTCTTGTCTAAACGATTTATCGTCCACATTTCACTTCCATACAAATACTCTTAGAAACGACTTCCTGACAACTAAATCTATATTCGATGTTAGCAAATTTCTCTTCTTCAGAAACGCTTTCCTTGCTATTGCCAGTCTACATTTTATATCCTCTCTACTTCAATCATCATCAGTTATTTTGCTCCGCAAATAGCAAAAGTCCTTTACTACTTTAAGTGTCTCATTTCCTAATCTAATTCCCTCAGCATCACCCGACTTAATTCGACTAAATTCCATTATCCTCGTTTTTCTTTTGCTATGTTCATCTTATATCCTCCTTTCAAGACACTATCCATTCCGTTCAACCGCTCTTATAAGTCCTTCGTTGTGTTTGATAGAATTACAATGTCATCGGTGAACCTCAAAGTTTTTATTTCTTCTCCATGTACTTTAATACCTGCCCCGAATTTTTCTTTTGTTTCCTTCACTGCTTGCTCAATATACAAATCGAATAACGTCGGGGAGAGGCTAGAACCCTGTCTCACTCCCTTCCCGACCACTGCCTCGACTCTTATAACTGTCATCTGGTTTCTGTACAAATTGTAAATAGCCTTTTGGTCCCTGTATTTTATCCCAGCCACCTTCAGAATTCGAAAGAGAGTATTCCAATCAACATTGTCAAAAGCTTTCTCTAAGTCTACAAATGCTAGAAACGTAGGTTTGCCTTTCCTTAATCTACCTCCTGAAATAAGTCGTAGGGTCAGTATTGCCTCACGTGTTCCAATATTTCTACGGAATCCAAACCGATCTTCCCCAAGGTCGGCTTTTATTAGTTTGTCCATTCGTCTGTAAAGAATTCGCGTTTGGTATTTTGCGTTAAGTTTCTGTTTCCCTAAACCATCGCGTAAAATCTTATGTTACACGTCACGGTTCCGATTAAGCTCTTCTGATACCGCAGGCACAGTTACAACATGTTGGTCTTCTTGCAGTAACTGCCTCATAAGCTCCACGTTTGCATCGGCATGCGCTGCAGACACGCGACCAGCTCTGGACTCGTCTTGCACTCAATCTCTGTCTTCACGAAACCTTTTGTGCCACTCGGAAAGTTCCTCGCCTCCATATGCTTGCTTAATCATTATCCATGTTTCACTAGGGGTTTTCCCAAGCGTAACGCAGAACTGAAAGTTCATTGTTTACTCACAATCACTGTGTCACCGTAATTAATGTCCCAAGAACCGGACAGTGAGCTTCTAAACACAGCACAGCCGCCTAGTGAGTTTGCAGAGAAACACGGCCAAGGTCATTTCAAGGACTCAAATATACCTGGTAACATAAAAACAACATGTTTCTTTTTAGTGTTGGAAATTCACAAATAAAAAAAACTGTCCTGGAAATTTTCTGAAAAATGGGAATTTTTACAATGTAACCAGTCACGTGTGTACCAATCGGAGTTGGTGTCTCTAATTCATTTGGTCACGATTAGCTGCTTTACCTTCTCTATGATATTTATTTTGTACTCATGGAACTGGGTTATGAGAGATATAAATTTAAAAAAAAAGCTTTCAAAATTGATTAAGTACTATGCAAAAGGGATGAAAAAGCTATTGCTTAATACTGTTACTTTGTAACGTGTAATTCTTGTATTGTGGACGTCAGAGAATTTCCAGAATCCGGGGTAGGGGACTGCATGCTCTGGCTGATGGATCGGTGTGAATCAGAAGCCACTCTAACGTAACAGAATCCCTTTACTAATACGGGGGTCACTCCAAAAGAAATGCACAGTATTTTTTTTAAATCATCTTTTATTCTACATGTCTGGAAGTTTTTCAGTGTGTAGATACATCCTTTAGGAACAATATTTTCATTTATCCACATAATTTCCATCCCTCTCAACTGCCTTACGCCATCTTGGAACTAGCACCTGTATGCCCGCACAGTAAAATTATGGACCAACCTGTTGAAGCCACTATTTGGCAGCGTGCACAAGGGAGTCATCATCTTCAAACCTTGTTCCACGAAGAGAGTCTTTCAGTTTCCCAAAGATATGATAGTCACTTGGAGCCAGATCAAGACAGTAAGGTGGGTGTTTCATTGTTGTCCATACGAGTTTTGTGATCGCTTCCATGGTTTTTTGACTGACATGTGGTCAGGCAACAGCAAAACATCCTGCTTTTGCGATGTGATCGAACATGACTGAGCTTCTTCAGTGTCGTCACGTATGCATTAGAATTTATGGTGGCATAATGTCCACAAGTAAGAGTCCTTCGGAATCGAAAACCACCGTAGCCATAACTTTTCCAGCAGAAGGTGTCGTTTTGAATTTTTTTTCTTGGGTGAATTTGCAAGATGCCACTCCATTGATTGCCTCTTCGTCTCTGATGAAAAATGATGGAGTTTCCATCATTTGTCACAATTCTTCCAAGAAATTCATCTCCACCATTCTCGCACTGTTAAAAAAGTTCGCTGCATACCGTTTTTCTTGTTTCTTTGTGAGCCACTGTCAACATCCTGGGAGCCCAACTGGCAGAAACCCTTTTTAACGCCAAGACTTTCAGTATCCGGCAAACACTTCCTTCCCCTATCCCAACGTAGCGTGACAATTCGTTCATTGTGATGCGTCTCTCAGCAGTCACCAATTCGTTAACTCTCTGCACATTTTTTGGAGTGTGTGCAGTACGAGGCCTGCCGCTGCGAGGACAATCGTGCTTGCCCACCGACTAACAGTACTGCGATCGACAGCAGTATCTCCATACCCCTTTTTCAACCTCTTGTGGATGTTTCCCACTGTCTCGTTTTCACAGCACAGGAATTCCATGACAGCACGTTGCTTCTGACGAACCTCAAGTGTAGCAGCCATCTTGAAGACATGCTGTGATGGAGTCACTCACGGGAACAAGGTGAACTAAGTTTGAAAACAAGCGGGAAGGATGCATCTACACACTGTAAAATTTTCACACATGAAGAATGAAAACTGAATTTAAAAAAAATAGCGTTCATTTCTTTTGGAGTGACCCTCGTATGTTACAAGCTCAGGCCCTCATCTGGCGGCAGGTGGAAGGTAGACCTCCATCCACTGAGCTGGTGGCAGCGAAGTGTTGCGGTAAGGTGTGGTGCGGCCCAATATTGTAGCAATCTCAGCCAACGGTCAACCAGCTTCATAGCTGATGCAGCACGCTTGCATTGCCTGCAGAGTGCGGTAAGCTAAATCCTATCTGGTCATGGCAAGTAATGGGCGCAGACGTCGTAGGCGCAAACGCTGGACCGTCAGTTGGTCGGGAGCGTCGTGAGCTGTTGAGCACCTGAGTGGCTCGGTTTCTAGGAGGGCCGAATTTCGACCCCTGGCCCATCAGGCGGTTACTGGACCCCTTTGCAGACGGTTCTGGCATATTAATGAGAGAGCAGCAGTGACCTCGAAACGGATACCGACATTATGACAGTTGACGATTTCAGTAATCGTCTGGGCATCAACTGACAAAAGCACAGCAGTGCTCAGTGAACAATGCGTGCCGTGCAGAGTCGTCGAGCAGGCAGAGGTGCCACTTCACTGACTGCGGGGCCCCTCCCGCCGGAGGCTCGAGACCTTCCTCGGGCATGGGTGTGTGTGTGTTGTTCTTAGCATAGGTTAGTTTAAGTTAGTTAAGTACTTTGTAAGACTAGGGACCGATTACCTCTGCAGTTTGGTCCCTTAAGACCTAACACATTTTTGAACAATGGGTTAGCGTTATTGATGTAAGAGGCCCACTTCATTGCGTCAAGCCCATGGAAATTCTGCAAATTTTATAAATTGTTTGTGGTTAGGCCTCCTGTCGATGCATAATGGCTAGTGATATTCCTACGCTGAGAGGTGATATCCAGCGTCTGTCGGAAGCATGAAGCACCGCTTAGCAGAGGAGTGCTGTTATGGGGAGCAGGAAATGCAAAATAGAAATACCAGCAGTCCACTTACGAGATTGGTTGGCTGAAAGGCATGATTGTTAAAACAATGTAGCAGATTAGCCAAGAATTCTTACACTCCTGGAAATTGAAATAAGAACACCGTGAATTCATTGTCCCAGGTAGGGGAAACTTTATTGACACATTCCTGGGGTCAGATACATCACATGATCACACTGACAGAACCACAGGCATATAGACACAGGCAACAGAGCATGCACAATGTCGGCACTAGTACAGTGTATATCCACCTTTCGCAGCAATGCAGGCTGCTATTCTCCCATGGAGACGATCGTAGAGATGCTGGATGTAGTCCTGTGGAACGGCTTGCCATGCCATTTCCACCTGGCGCCTCAGTTGGACCAGCGTTCGTGCTGGACGTGCAGACCGCGTGAGACGACGCTTCATCCAGTCCCAAACATGCTCAATGGGGGACAGATCCGGAGATCTTTCTGGCCAGGGTAGTTGACTTATACCTTCTAGAGCACGTTGGGTGGTAGAACGATGGGCTCGATGACGGTTTGGATGTACCGTGCACTATTCAGTGTCCCCTCGACGATCACCAGAGGTGTACGGCCAGTGTAGGAGATCGCTCCCCACACCATGATGCCGGGTGTTGGCCGTGTGTGCCTCGGTCGTATGCAGTCCTGATTGTGGCGCTCACCTGCACAGCGCCAAACACGCATACGACCATCATTGGCACCAAGGCAGAAGCGACTCTTATCACTGAAGACGACACGTCTCCATTCGTCCCTCCATTCACGCCTGTCGCGACACCACTGGAGGCGGGCTGCACGATGTTGGGCCGTGAGCGGCAGACGGTCTAACGGTATGCGGGACCGTAGCCCAGCTTCATGGAGACGGTTGCGAATGGTCCTCGCCGATACCCCAGGAGCAACAGTGTCCCTAATTTGCTGGGAAGTGGCGGTGCGATCCCCTACGGCACTGCGTAGGATCCTACGGTCTTGGCGTGCATCCGTGCGTCGCTGCGGTCCGGTCCCAGGTCGACGGGCACGTGCACCTTCCGCCGACCACTGGCGACAACATCGATGTACTGTGGAGACTTCACGCCCCACGTGTTGAGCAATTCGGCGGTACGTCCACCTGGCCTCCCGCATGCCCACTATACGCCCTCGCTCAAAGTCCGTCAACTGCACATACGGTTCACGTCCACGCTGTCGCGGGATGCTACCAGTGTTAAAGACTGCGATGGAGCTCCGTATGCCACGGCAAACTGGCTGATACTGACGGCGGCGGTGCACAAATGCTGCGCAGCTAGCGCCATTAGACGGCCAACACCGCGGTTCCTGGAGTGTCCGCTGTGCCGTGCGTGTGATCATTGCTTGTACAGCCCTCTCGCAGTGTCCGGAGCAAGTATGGTGGGTCTGACACACCGGTGTCAATGTGTTCTTTTTTCCATTTCCAGGAGTGTATAATGAGAAGTCAGCCAAAAGCCATCACTGGTGGAGGAAGTAAGTAGTGGGCCCTGTGGAGTGCAGCTGTTGTTTTAAGAGTGCTGATTGTACACTACCGGATCAAAAGTATCTGGACACCTATGACTGGACATTAATGAGATGTGTATGGTCCGTTCACCTTCATGATGGCTTGGACTCTGCTGGGGCACTTTGAGTGCTGTGTCTGAATATCTGTGGAGCTCACTCTCCCTCAAGAGAATCCACACACACCGTCAGGTGGCTTGCGGAGTATGGATGTAGATGTAGATGTAGTGATGTTGGATGCTGGGGTTTGGAGCGAAGTAATGTTCTTATTTATCCCAAAGGCGTTCTAACGGATTCAGGTCGGGCCTTTGCCCAAGCCAGTCCATTTCAGGAATGTTATTGTCCGCAAAAGATCGACTCACAGATGTTGCTTCATCGTAAGGAGCTTTGTCATGCTGATACAATCATCGTCTCCGAAGTGTTGCTCTGCTGTACACGATACACAATGCTGTAAATTGTGTTCGGATCCTTCCGCATTCATCGTTATCTTAAGCTAGGTAAGCGGACCACCACCTAACTAGGAAAAACACGCCCCCACACCTAACACAACGCCCTCAGTACGTAACTGTTCGCACTACACGTACCGGGACGTAAGGTTCTGCAGACATTCGCCAAATCCCAACCACGTCGAGGGATCGTCACGGAGTATGGCGTGGTTGATCACTCGAAATTATCTTTTTCCAGTCATCCACTGACCAAGGGCGTCGTTCCTTACACCACGTCAAGCGTCACTTAGTATTCCTACAGAAATGTGTGACTTGCAAGGAACTGCTCGATTTATGAATCCCATTCTTTTAAGCACCTCACGAAAAGTCATTGTCCTAGCTGTGTAACTGATAGCACTTTGGAACTTAGTAATGATTCCTTCCGCACATTTTAAGCGATTTTTATGATCACCTTGGGCAATGCTAGTCGGTTTTTGTCCGTTAGTACATGAAGTCTGGCTAGTCTTTGTTTAGCTTTGGTTGTTCTTCGCGTTCCCACTTCACAAACACATCACGAACAGTTCAGGTTCAGAGGGGTTCAAATGTCCCTTTAGTTTTTTTACGCAAGGTATCCAATGACTAGTACCCGTTCGAAGTCACTGAACTCTTGTGACAGACTCATCTGCTGACACTACTTGTTTACCGGAAACACAATACTTTCCTCGCCTTCTTTTGTACTGGTGGCTGCCCGCCTCCATTCAGCGTTCAATACCCGGATGACAGGGTAATTTTGATCGGATTTATAAAGTCGGGATTGAGAGTCCCTCAGAGACTAATAACGTTTTCAGCCGGTACGAAAAGCTTTGAAAGAGTTCGCAAGTGTGTTAACGCGCCTAGGCGTGGAATTCGTGTTATTTCATGGCTTACAGGTCCAGTGTTACGATTTAGTGATCGAACACTTATTCGTTTGTAAGAGGCCTCATATCAGACCATGGAGACATTTTTTAGCTGAAGATGGTGTAACTGAAACCAATGAATTACATTTGTGTCGTTGGAGACTCGAAAGTCTTGTTTTTTGTATATTTCATATCCACTTTTGAACAGTTTTAGGTCATTTCTGCGGTAGATGTTGGTAAACAGGTAGCGTCAGTGAAGTGGATGTTATCGTTGTACGTTATCCAGTCCATTAGTCGGGTCTGAGAGTGTTTTTGACAGTACATGAGATGCTACACGGTATTTATTAATGATATAAGAGTAGTAACAATTTTAATCTTGTCTAGTGAGCCAAAATGAAAGTTTCGGCCCTGTTTAGGATTTCGTACCTCAGTGGTAAGAACGGAATCCTTACAGGATAACTTTATTATCTGTTCGTCAGTATGTTTGTCTGTCCGATTGTTAAGACCTCTTTTTCTCAGGAACAGGTATAGGTATCAAGTTGAAATAAATGACAAATACTAAGATCTACGGTCCCTTGGCGCTGTGAAAAATTTAAGCTTCTAAGTCAATTCATTTAAAATATAAGACCATTTATATCACTTTTTTTATGCAGACTCACAATAGAAATCTATACGGTACTTTCCATGGATCTAGAATCACTATATTTGGAAATAAAGAAGATTTGCAGTGCAAGTAAAGAACAAAATCTGAAAACTGGTAATTTATATCCTTACCACAAACAAGATATTGTTTTGTCCGTCTGTTAAGACCCCTTTTTCTCTGGTACGAGTAGAGGTATCACACTGAAATTTATGGCAGGTACTAAGGTCTTGTCGGTATAAAGAATTTAAGCTTCTAAGTCAGTGCAATCAAAAGATACGGACTGTCAGTAGAGACCCCATCTTCTCAGGAACAGGAAGACATATCAAGTAGAAATTTATGCAAAATACTAAAGTCTATGGCCTTTTGGCAGTGTAAATAATTTAAGCTTCTAAGACAACGCAATCAAAATATACGGCCCCATACATCACATATTCTGACACTCGCAAACTCACTCATCAAAATCTGTAGATAAACTACCTACATAAGAGGGTACGATACCGCATAGCCTTTGTTATCCCAAATTACAATGCAGTGTTCCTTCGAACAAGTATCTACAAACTGCATCGCAATTTGGAATAACACAGGCACCGCAATATCGAATTTATCCGCCGACAGCGGGCAGCCGACTTTTTATAGTAAAGCGTCTCCCTTGTATAGGAGTTCGGTTCTGGGTGTGAGTAGTGCTCGGATAGCCAAAAGGTAAGGCGACCGCCCCCTATAAGCATGAAATCAAGGTTCGAGTCACGGTCCGGCAAAAAGTTTCATTATCGTCACCCCATTATACAGCTGGTGGTCGTCCATATTCGCAACTGCGAATACAGTTCATGTACCTACGTATTTGTCGGTTCTGGTGGTGTAGCGGTAAGAGCTGAAACCGAGAGGTCGCGACTCTGAAACTCGGAATGGCTACGGAGTTTTCAGTCTTCGTTTTCACCCAGCCTTCTTTTTCAACGATGTGAGAAGTCACCAGAAACAACACGGGTGTCGGATTCCAAGTTAAACTGAAAAAAATTCCTTTCCCTGTTTCGATAACTGTGTTAGGTTAGGGACATCCAAGTCACGGCAGTGGCCTCCAATAGGAAGGTTATCATAAGGCAATTGAGCCACACGAAGTCATTTTATTATTTACATACATAATTAAGTTTGTACGGAACCTGGAGAGTGCTAGTCTTACTTACACATCTCCGGTTTTTTAAAGAGTGATTGAATAGTGTAACAATGCAGAAAATTAATCTGGGGCCAGCAATGAGCGTTTTAATTCACCCAGTAAGAGACGTAACGAACGTTTCAACTTCTACTAGAATCTCTCGCTCAAATTCTGCCTTGTTTGTATTATAGCTTTCTTTTGTAAGGGCGCAGACGAAATGATGTTGCCCTTTTCTGCTCCATGTCTGCAGGTTAGACAGATGGATTTCCCTACAAAACCAGCTAGAAGCTGTAAGCCTAAGGCCAGGGAAAAGTTATGACAGTCGGAGGAAAAGGTGTAAACGTCCCTAAGAAGACTATGTGAACGTAGCGCCTGGCAGTTCACAAACTTATGCGGACAGCAGGTGTACCATATGGCGCCGAATTTTATAGTACAAGCTTCGCTGCCGCTTTAATTTTGAAAGAGAGCCCACGCCGGCTATATATTTCAGTTTGTCTCCTCGGCAGCCTAGCTCCAAATCCTACGCTAACAACCGTTTAACGACTGAGGAACGTTTCGGAGATTTGTGGATGCTCTCAGTCGTACGTTACAGACATTTCAGGAGAACCTCACTCTCCCAACATCGGGAAAGGCCTACAAGCTGCTGTTGTAATGAAACGAATTCCACTGGAGAATTTACAGGATGATACAGATGGGTTCTAACAGCTCCGCAAAGTTGTTCACCTTTGAGAAATCAACACCGCACATAAAACGCTTACGGAATATCAGGTGCTACTTTAAATGTATATTACATCACCCTTGGAGCTGTAAGATATACCTTCCGCCTGCAAGGACATATGTTTATGTATAAAAATGTTTCATAGAAATATTACTTCCAGGAAACTTGTCATTCAAATGTCAGTGTTACGTCTTGCCACATTTGCTGACCGCTTTAGACTCATGCTGTCTTTCTTTGTAGACATTCCTTTATCAGGCCACCTGGCCTAAGTGGTCTGACATTATCAGCCATCAGATGGACCCAGATGCAAATACGCTACGAAAAAGGCACAAATGTCGTTGTAGTATGTCATCTTTATCAACTGCCGTCATAAAAGTGCCTCAGGAAAACAATAATAGTTGCGTACATGCTGCTAATATGGTGCTGCCTAAATCGGGAAGAATGGCGTCACCAAATCTCTTTCTGTATGATGTACTGCGCTTGGTTTCACGGAAGAGATTTGACATGACGTTTACTGATCGTGTGGTACATCGCATGGTTATATGTCGTTGTTGGTTACTTAAGGAGGTCATATAACTTTTATTCACCATCTTCTACAACAAAAGTGCCTTTGAAAATGACTGTTTTCGAACAGTGGTATAAATAATTAGCATTCTCAGTAAATATGCAGTCTTAGTTGAAATTTTATCTTCTTTCAAACAATTATTAATGCCTGCAGAACCAGACCCGAAAAAGATATGATCGATCTTTCCAAAATACTGAATGGGTTTCAAGGCGTCCCTCTTTTTCGCTTGCATGTTCGCAAGGCGACGAATTCTGCTTTTGATGTTTGCCACTTATTGAAACATTTGTTCTTTGTTACAAGTTGTTTCTTGATGTCACTGTTCCATCAGCTGTGTCTTTGTGATTCACTTGTCTTTGTTCGTACCTAGTACTTGTTAATACCTATTAATTACTTACTTATATTTATTACATAGCTATGGAAATCCTCCCAGACAATGTTATACTTTTCCACGTATTCCACAGATGCCACCGGCATTAGTTTTGACCTTCGAAGATAAAGTCATTTTATTGGTGGGGTGCTTTTCTTTTTGTGTACTACGTTCCAGTTACGCATTTTCAAGCATGTTACCAAGAGGCGGCTTTGTGCGGTTAATAACACACCTAGGATCACCTTACATTCCCTAAGGCACTTACACAATAAGTGGTTGCACATTATGTAATCTATTTGGGATGCAGATGTTGCGCTTTGATAGGTGATGAGATGGTATTCTTAAGGTAAAAGGTGTTATGATTGAAATGTCAAAGATGTCAGAAGCCTAAAGGATATCTTCGCCCTGGGCACTCTAATCTCCATATTAACTTTCGTGGTTTACAGATTCAAGTGCAGTATGTTTATCCACATATCCGTTCAGATCATCTGCAGTTATCTTATTTTCAGAAGGCGATACACTTTTCAGCAGACCTTGCAGGTCAACCTAAGCTTCAAGGTCACTTCTATATCCTATTCGAGGGACGTAAGTAGATATTATATCTAAACAAGTTTTGTCAGTATACTCCTCGGATTTGTCGCCGGATCGTATTGTGAACTCGCACCATATTTCAGCTGTTGCTAGAGGGAGGCACTGCTCGACGATCCTGCCTAACTCAAGCTAAGAGAGGATCCGACTGGCAAAATCCAGAGAAAAAAAAAAAGAGATCTCCTGAAGAAGAGTTCAATTCCTTCTAAGGTGACTAAGAGCCTACCCCAACAGGCTGCAGACCCCCCAAGGCTGTACGGCGTACACGAGATACACAAGGATGGGACTCCTCTTCTTCCAATAGTGAGCAACATTGGAGCTCTTACCTTTTTTCTGGCTAAACATCTTACTACACTTTTGGGACCTCCCATAGGTAAGTGGGATCACCATATCCGGAACTCAGAGACTTCATAGGTCGCCTAAAGACACTTCAGCTACAAACTACGGATGTTTTGGTTAGCTTTGACGCTGTATCTTTATTTAGGAAAGTGCCTCTGCGGCACTTGTTAGAGCTTGTCAGCAGCCAGTCTCAAAAAGACATTGTGGCATTATTTAAACATGTGCTTATCTCAACTTATTTCTTACGCAGTGACCAGTATTTTGAACAAGCCATGGGAAGTCCTGTGTCTCCCATGGTTGCCAGCTATATTGTGGAACACTTTGAGGAAAAAGCACTACAGTCGGCAAGTCTCAAACCTTCCTGCTTCTGGAGGTATGTAGACGATACTTTTGTGGTGTGGCCCCACGAGATAGAGACATTACCTGTGTTTCTCCGGCATCTGAACTCGCTCCATCCTAACATACAATTTACAATGGAAATGGAGAAGGATGGCATTTTACCATTCCTGGAAGTCATAGTCAGAGGAAAAGCTGATGGTACACTAGGATACAGCATCTATAGCACATCATCTCATACGGAACTATATTTGCACGCCACAATTTGTTATCACCCTGCGCACCGCGGTACTGTCTTACGCTCTTTAGTTCATAGAGCACATGTGATCTCATATGTCGACAGCCGACCTGGTGATCTACAACACCTGAGAACGGAATTCCAACAGAATGCCTATTCTGATAGCATTCCGTTCCAAGCAAATTCGAAGCAAGGATGGAAACGAAGATGCGGAGGCATCCATTGCAACACTGTCCTTGCCCTATTTTGAAGGCATGTCTTCAGGCACGATATCAAGTGTGTTTTACGGCCACCAGCAAAACTGAGGAATTTATTATGCTCGGTCAAAGACGACCTTGTTGTTGTTGTCGTTGTGGTCTTCAGTCCTGAGACTGGTTTGATGCAGCTCTCCATCCTACTCTATCCTGGGCAAGCTTCTTCATCTCCCAGTACCTACTGCAACCTACATCCTTCTGAATCTGCTTAGTGTATTCATCTCTTGGACTCTCTCTACGATTTTTACCCTCCACGCTGCCCTCCAGTACTAAATTGGTGATTCCTCGATGTCTCAGAACATGTCCTACCAACCGATTCCTTCTTCTAGTCAAGTTGTGCCACAAGCTCCTCTTCTCCCCAATTCTATTCAATACCTCCTCATTAGTTATGTGATCTACCCATCTAATCTTCAGAATTCTTCTGTAGCACCACATTTCGAAAGCTTCTATTCTCTTCTTATCTAAACTATTTATCGTTCATGTTTCACTTCCATACTTGGCTAAACTCCATACAAATACCTTCAGAAACGACATCCTGACATTTAAATCTATACTCGATGTTAACAAATTTTTCTTCTTCAGAAACGCTTTCCTTGCCATTGCCAGTCTACATTTTATATCCTCTCTACTTCGACCATCGTCAGTTATTTTTCTCCCCAAATAGCAAACCTCCTTTACTACTTTAAGTGCCTCATTTCCTAATCAAATGAGCTCAGCATCAGCCCACTTAATTCGACTACATTCCATTATCCTCGTTTTGCTTTGGTTGATGTTCATCTTATATCCTCCTTTCACGACAATGTCCTTTCCGTTCAACTGCTCTTCCAAGTCCTTTGCTGTCTCTGACAGAATTACAATGTCATAGGCAAACCTCAAAGTTTTTATTTCTTCTCCATGGATTTTAATGCCTACTCCGAATTTTTCTTTTGTTTCCTTTACTACTTGCTCAATATATAGATTGAATAACATTGGGGAGTGGCTTCAAGCCTGTCTCACTCCCTTCCCAACCACTGCTTCCCTTTCATGTCCCTCGACTCTTATAACTGCCGTCTGGTTTCTGTACAGTTTGTAAATAGCATTTCGCTCCCTGTATTTTACCCCTACCACCTTTAGAATTTGGAAGAGAGTATTCCAGTCAACATTGTCAAAAGCTTTCTCTAAGTCTACAAATTCTAAAAACGTAGGTTTGCCTTTCCTTAATCTTTCTTCTAAGATAAGTCGTAAGGTCAGTACTGCCTCCCGTGTTCCAATATTTCTGTGGAATTCAAACTGATCTTCCTCGAGGTCGGCGTCAACCAGTGTTTCCATTTGTCTGTAAAGAATTCGTGTTAGTATTTTGCAGCTGTGACTTATTAAACTGATAGTTCGGTAATTTTCACATCTGTCAACACCTGCTTTCTTTGGGATTGGAATTACTATGTTCTTCTTGAAGTCTGAGGGTATTTCGTCTGTCTCATACATCTTGCTCACCAGATGGTAGAGTTTTGTGAGGACTGGCTCTCCCAAGGCTTTCAGTAGATCTAATGGAATGTTGGCTACTCCGGGGGCCTTGTTTCGACTCAGGTTTTTCAGTGCTGTGTCAAACTCTTTACATAGTATCATATCTCCCATTTCATCTTCATCTACATCCTCTTCCATTTCTATAATATTGTCCTCATGTACATCGCTCTTGTATAGACCCTCTATATACTCCTTCCACCTTTCTGCTTTCCCTTCTTTGGTTAGAACTGTGTTTCCATTTCAGCTCTTGATATTCATGCAAGTGGTTCTCTTTTCTCCAAAGGTCTCTTTAATTTTCCTGTAAGCAGTATCTGTCTTACCCCTAGTGAGATAAGCCTCTACATCCTTACATTTGTCCTCTAGCCATCCCTGCTTAGCCATTTTGCACTTCCTGTCGATCTCATTTTTGAGACGTTTGTATTTCTTTTTGCCTGCTTCATTTACTGCATTTTTATATTTTCTCCTTTCATCAATTAAATTCAATATTTCTTCTGTTACCCAAGGGTTTCTACTAGCCCTCGTCTTTTTACCTATTTGATCGTCTGCTGCCTTCACTACTTCATCCCTCAAAGCTCCCCATTCTGCTTCTACTGTACTTCTTTCCCCCATTCCTGTCAATTGTTCCCTTATGCTCTCCCTGAAACTCTGTACAACCTCTGGTTCTTTCAGTTTATCCAGGTCCCATCTCCTTATATTCCACGTTGTTGCAATTTCTTGGCCTTGGCCTTACGACACGTGCGGTGTATAAAATCCCATGCCAATGTAGAAAATATTGTATTGGGCAGACATGCCGAACCGCGCAAGAACGTTACGTCTAACACCATCGTCATACACCCCTGGAACAACCTGATAAATCTGCAGTAACGGAGCATTGCCTGGATACGGGATATCTTATGTTTTACGAAAAGCCTGAAAATTTATTTCCAGCGTCATCTTTCTGGGACTGTGTTGTTAAGGACGCCATACATATACGTACGGTGAACAATCTTATCAACAGGGATGCAGGTTTTCAACTAAGCACCACCTGGAATCCAACAATGGCTGCCATTAAATCAAAACATGGAAAACAAAAACTTCCGATTCGTCACGCGACGCAACGCATTACTGAGATTTAATTCAGCCTTTAATTGCAGGAGCGTCCGTCAGCACAGTCATTGCCCATAGCACAAGCGCGGATGACCTTTCTGCAGCTCCCAGCAGGGGCACCAGGAGTTACGCTTTCCTCCAACTACGAGCGTCTTCCCGTGCACGCGTATTGCTGCTCCTGGCATCATAAATGTCGACGCTACCGCGCGATCATCTTACACCTAGCGCCGCCTTGAACCCCCTCACCCCCTGATTGCTCCTCTCCTCTCCCATCCCCGCCCCCTGCCACGTCTTCACTGTTGTATTTCCCCTACCCACCATCTCTACACCCTACATCTCCTTTCCCAAAGTGGCTTTCATCAACTCCCCCTCCCAGATACTGCCCTCTCTCCCTCCATTTATCCCTCCTATCAACTCTGATCTGCAACCCCCTCCTTTCCTCCGTCCTTTCCCTGGGCTCCCTCTTCCTCTCCCCTTCCACCCTGTGTTTTCTACCTGCCTAACCTCTTCCTATCTTCCTTCTCACCCCCCCCCCCCCCCGAGTCCTTTTGTATTCCCCTCCTCTGCCTTCCCCATTCCCTGGCACATCTGCTCGGCGCCCCCCACCCCTCTTAAGGATCCTCATCCTCCATTGGCTCCTTTCCCCCCTCCCCCCTTCACTTTTCCTCTCCTTCCCCCCTTTTTCCCCCATCATCTGTCCAGTTTCCCCCCACCTGCTCTCGGCTGTGGTATGTCATATTTGTGCCAACTTTTTAGTGCAGTGTTTAAGTGAGTGTTCAGTGTTGTGCATCTTTCCACAGTGTTGCGAACAGAAATCATGCTGTCGCTGGGTGTGCATTTTATATCTCTTGCGAACATTTTACCTTTAAGTCACCGATTTTATCGCCAACTGTTATTTTTTATTATCTTCATCTTTTTAAAACAAATTCTGTACGCTGAAGAGCGGCGTAATAAGCTGATGCCAGCCCGCCCCCTTCAGGGGGAATCGAAACTCAATAAAAAAATAAAAAAAACGCAATCATCATCAGTCGCGCTTGGCAGCAGTGACAGCAGCAGCTACCACCATCAGATGATGTCGAGCAGCTGCATCGATGAAATATGCGAGCTACACAATACGATACGGGTGCAAATCCGAGATGTGTGTTTGCAACAGATACATCAGGAAAGCATGAAAAGTCACAAGTTTTGTCAAAGTTGAAGCTGATGCTAATTACGACACAGGGTAAAATTTATTTAAACCGGCAAACACTGGGAGGTTTCACGGGATATCAAAACAATTATTTATCTCTATTGAACTTTTTTTAACCGGTAGTAGGAGTTTTCTCTAGATGGAAATTAATTAAACCCAAAAACTCTGAAAGGTTTCATAACACTTTTTCTAATGTGTTTTTCTTCGAGGTACTGTTTTATGAGGACATCATATCTTACTTACAGGAGTAACATAAACAATTTTTAAAACTTTAGTGTCAAGGAACAACAACAATAACACAACAGATTTACTTCGTTCAAAAATGCCTCCATTGACTTGTGAACGAAGAATACACCGGTGGGACATGTTCTGTCTAACATGGTCAAACACTGCAGCAGTGTCCTTAATTTCTCATCCTGCTGCTACTATCTGAGCACCCAGATCCTCTTCTGATACAACAGCGGTTTTGTAAACAAGGTTAGGCGTCATCCCTCCTCTCCCATAAAATGTCCACAGTAGGCCATGGGACAGGATCACCCCTACCAACCCGCTTTACTGGAAAGTGTCGGTTGAAGAATCGACGCACAGGACGACTGAAATGTGCCGGCGGCTAATCATGCTGGAACCCCAGGCTCTGTCTGCAGCTAGTGGCACACCATCCATCAGTTCTGGCAATGCTCTGCCAAGAAAATTGCAATCTTAGACATGCACCTAGAACCGCATTTGATGAGGACAGGTAAATGTGGCAGGTGTATTAAAGTCACTTCAGAAATGTGAATTGTGTGTGAGAAAGTCACCACCGCTATATACAGGGTGGGGCAAAGAGAAGTGACCCTGAGAACAGAGTTCCAAGGTACAAAGAAACACAGCAGAGGAAAGGAAATACAGTACTAACCTGACCACAGGAGATGTTGAAAGTGACCGCCGTTAATTTCTTGGAACTTTTGGGCCCCGGCCAGCCAGTTGCTGAACGTGGATCAATGCTGGACAACTGTAATTTCTGCCTTCTCAACCGATATGTTCTGCTGCAGTTCTTGAAGACTGTACGGGTTTTTACGATACACCTTGTACCTGAGAGCGCAGGTAAATGTGGCAGGTGTATTAAACTCACTTTATAAATGTGAATTGTGTGTGAGAAAGTCACCACCGCTATATACAGGGTGGGGCAAAGAGAAGTGGCCCTGAGAACAGAGTTCCAAGTTACAAAGAAACACAGCAGAGGAAACGAAATACAGTACTAACCTGACCACAGGAGATGTTGAAAGTGACCGCCGTTAATTTTTGGAACTTTTGGGCCCCGGCCAGCCAGTTGCTGAACGTGGATCAATGCTGGACAACTGTAATTTCTGCCTTCTCAACCGATATGTTCTGCTGCAGTTCTTGAAGACTGTGCGGGTTTTTACGATACACCTTGTACCTGAGAGCTCTTTACACAAAATAATAGCACGCTGGCAGATCAGGTGACCTGGGTGACCAGCTAGGGCCGCTACAAGACTGACCTCTGCTAACAACTCTGTCAGATGTGGAGATTGTGTAAATGTGCTCCAAGTTTCGACCAGCTCTAAGAGCAGTTGCTCCATCCTGTTGAAAGAAACTGTACGTCTTTCCATCCTCCGACAATGCTGCCACAAATGGTTTCAAAATGTTGGCAGTGTAACGCGCCCAAGTCAGCTTCTGATGAAAGAAGATGGGACCAATAATGTAGCGTGCAGACACTGCACACCAAGCGCCAACCTTATAATCATGCAATGGTGTTTCGTGGAAGCTGTGCGGATTCTCCGCTGTTCAAAACCTGTCATTCTGTGAGTTAAAATAACCACTCAGGTGAAACCAGGCTTCATGAGACATAAAGAACAGATCCGTGTTCAAGCCATTCTTCGTCATCTCTGTGAACGGCCACTCACAAAACTGGATGCGCTGAGGAGCATATGCTGGTTATAATGCATCACCAACAAACACTCGGCAGGAATGCGTGGACAGGTTCAGATTGAGCATTCGTCCGCAAGATCTACGTGATATGCTGGTCTCTTGCGACAGGTGTCGGGTTGATTTGGTAGGACTATGAAACATTTTCTAGTAAACTATAGCGATTACAGGTGTGCGGGCATGTTTTAGAATCTTTTTTGACTTGCCCGCATCGTTTCCACAACTTTGTTGCCATGCAGCTTTCCGCATCGAACACCCTCTGCTTCACTGTAAGTAGCATCGTTCCCTTTGCACCACTTCACATCCACTGACGCAGCCAGCACTACTATCTGAACCGGTGTGGATCACTTCGCTGGCGTACACATAGTGTGCGCGTCACAGGGTGTCGTTATATACATACACTCACATCCAGTCGTATCCACTCGTGCGGGCCACTTTTCTTTGCCCCACCTTGTAGTAAGCACCAACCACAGCAGTGTGCTCACTCCAGCTGTATCGCTCCATTAGTTCAAAAATGGATGTGAAATCTTATGGGACTTAACTGCTAAGGTCATCAGTGCCTAAGCTTACACACTATTTAACCTAAATGATCCTAAGGACAAACACACACATCCATGCCCGAGAGAGGATTCGAACCTCGGCCGGGATCAGCCGCACAGTCCATGGATGCAGCGCCTGAGACCGCTCGGCTAATCCCGCGCGGCGCTCCATTAGTAAATAAGTACTATGCCATGGCAAGACGTACAAAGTGAATGCGAATGTGAAACAGATACCACAACTAAACAGTGAAGTATGCTCTCTACCAGTGGTACAGTAACCGTTAAGACAAGAAATCAGTCATTACGACTGAAGAGTGAATATGCCCTGTACCGGATTAAATGAAGCTGACAGGAAATTATGACATTAGAGAAAAATATTTGTTTTGGTGTCCCTTGCAAGGTCCAGAGTTTGTCGGTTTAAATAATTTTCAGCCCGCGAATGTACCTGTCAGAGAACTGAACATGTACGAGGGGGGACCCAAAAGAAACCGGGTTGTTGTCATAAAAAAATTATTGATGAACCTTTTTACAAAATTACTTCAGTCACTTTCAAAATACTCTCCATTACATGCGATGCACTTGTCAAGTCTCTTTTCCCACTGTTGGAAGCATGTTTGGAACTCTTCAAGTCTGATATTGTCCAGTGCTCTTTGCGAAGCTGTTTTTACCGCCTCCATATCGTCATAACGCTCCCCTGTAGCGTTTTTTTCATTCGTGGAAATAGGAAAAAGTCACACGGGGCTAGGTCCGGCGAATACGGAGCGTGGGGAACGACAGACCACCTCTGAGATGCCAAATAGTGGGTCACTAGTAAGGCCGTGTGTGCTGGAGCATTGTCGTGATGCAGAAACCAGTCACCTGATCTCCAAACTTCCGGACGTTTCCACCTTACATCCTCTCGCAGACGCCTTAAAACATCCAAGTAAAAGTGCTGGTTAACAGTCTGGCCAGGGGGTGCGAATACCCGATGCACAATTCCACGAACAGCGAGAAAGACAATGATCATCGTCTTCACATTTGACCTCACTTGCCTTGCTTTTTTTGGTCTGGCAGAGTTGGGAGTCCTCCACTGGCTTGACGCTTGCTTGGTTTCTGGGTCATACCCATAACACCAACTCTCAACCCCTGTAATGACTTTGTTCAAGAAGTTTGGATCACGGGCAGTCTCTGTTTTCCAGTCCTGACACACATTCATGCGGATGGTTTTTTGCTCCTGTGTGAGAAGGCGCGGAACAAATTTAGCAGCAACACGTCTCACGTGCAAATACCCGCTCAAAATCCACTGGCACGAGCTCTAACTGATTCCTGTCTCTGCTGAAATTTGGTCGATCGTTTGGCGACGATGCTCGTTGATGTTTTGGCGGACCTTATCAATGTCCTCCTCATTTCGCGATGTTGAAAGGCATCCAGAACGAGCTTGGTCTTCAACACACATCTCACCACGTTTAAAGCTCCCAAACCACTCGAAAACCTGTGTGCGGCTCATAGTGTCCTCCTGGAAAGCTTCCTGAAGCATTTGGTGTGTGTCTCCGTTACAGATTTTTTAAGCAGGAAACAAAATTTCACACACCCTCTTTGTGTGCCGTAACGACTTCGCAGAGGTGACCCGTCAACAGTGAGAGAAACACAATACCACACTTGCACGTTCAGCTCTAAACTGACGCCGTCTGCACAGCTGTTTCATGTAGATCTCTACTAACACCGTCTAGCGTGAGAAAACAGCACTACACCTACGAGTGGTAGAGCCCTCGGAGTCCGGTTTCAAGGACCGCAGTCTCCTGGCGTAGCTGAGTAGTGACGTCAGTGCTGAGGACGTGTGACACGGTCCAGAACTGACAGGGCGAGGGGGGGGGGGGTGTCTACGTGTGGACCACTCCCTGTCCACTGCCGCCGTTGTGAGAGGCCAGCCGGAGAAAGCCGCAGAAATTTCCGCGCAGGACCACTTTTCAGTAACAGCCTTACGTAACAACTTTTACTCGGCATTTAATTGACGTCTGACGAGGTAGAATGCTGTCTGCTCTGATTAACTGCGATTGCCAACAGATAATTTGTGGGGCCACTGTGCCTGTCGTGAGAAGTGGCTTGCTGCCCGTGTCTCACTCTCCACGCAGCTATGCTACGGAGTATGCACAGATGTCTCACGGGGTAAAATATTTGTCATCACCTTGAGCACCTCAGACACTGTAGAACTGGTGACCCTCCGCCACTGACCCAGGTCATGGCAATGAAGCTGTGTGTGTATGTACCAGTCGCTTGTACATTGAAAGTTGTATGTAATTTGTGTACGGAAACTGTGTGTGACTAAATTTCTGGCTAATAATCTGAAAACTGCCTGGCTCCTAAATTCCGATTATACGCTCCTGGAAATTGAAATAAGAACACCGTGAATTCATTGTCCCAGGAAGGGGAAACTTTATTGACACATTCCTGGGGTCAGATACATCACATGATCACACTGACAGAACCACAGGCACATAGACACAGGCAACAGAACATACACAATGTCAGCACTAGTACAGTGTATATCCACCTTTCGCAGCAATGCAGGCTGCTATTCGCCCATAGAGACGATCGTAGAGATGCTGGATGTAGTCCTGTGGAACGGCTTGCCATGCCATTTCCAACTGGCACCTCAGTTGGACCAACGTTCGTGCTGGACGTGCAGACCGCGTGAGACGACGCTTCATCCAGTCCCAAACATGCTCAATGGGAGACAGATCCGGAGATCTTGCTGGCCAGGGTAGTTGACTTACACCTTCTAGAGCACAGGATACATGCGGACGTGCATTGTCCTGTTGGAACAGCAAGTTCCCTTGCCGGTCTAGGAATGGTAGAACGTTGAGTTCGATGACGGTTTGGATGTACCGTGCACTATTCAGTGTACCCTCGACGATCACCAGACGTGTACGGCCAGTGTAGGAGATCGCTCCCCACACCATGATGCCGGGTGTTGGCCCTGTGTGCCTCGGTCGTATGCAGTCCTGATTGTGGCGCTCACCTGGACGGCGCCAAACACGCATACGACCATCATTGGCACCAAGGCAGAAGCGACTCTCATCGCTGAAGACGACACGTCTCCATTCGTCCCTCCATTCACGTCTGTCGCGATACCACTGGAGGCGGGCTGCACGATGTTGGGCCGTGAGCGGAAGACGGCCTAACGGTGTGCGGGCCCGTAGCCCAGCTTCATGGAGACGGTTGCGAATGGTCCTCGCCGATACCCCAGGAGCAACAGTGTCCCTAATTTGCTGGGCAGTGGCGGTGCGGTCCCCTACGGCACTGCGTAGGATCCTACGGTCTTGGCGTGCATCCGTGCGTCGCTGCGGTCCGGTCCCAGGTCGACGGGCACGTGCACCTTCCGCCGACCACTGGCGACAACATCGATGTACTGTGGAGACCTCACGCCCCACGTGTTGAGCAATTCGGCGGTACGTCCACCCGGCCTCCCGCATGCCCTCTATACGCCCTCGCTCAAAGTCCGTCAACTGCACATACGGTTCACGTCCACGCTGTCGCGGCATGCTATCAGTGTTAAAGACTGCGATGGAGCTCCGTATGCCACGGCAAACTGGCTGACACTGACGGCGGCGGTGCACAAATGCTGCGCAGCTAGCGCCATTCGACGGCCAACACCGCGGTTCCTGGTGTGTCCGCTGTGCCGTGCGTGTGATCATTGCTTGTACAGCCCTCTGGCAGTGTCCGGAGCAAGTATGGTGGGTCTGTCACACCGGTGTCAATGTGTTCTTTTTTCCATTTCCAGAAGTGTAGATTCTGATCTAGAATCGGCGTAGCTAACCTACTTTTGAACATGAAGTTATTTGTGCCAATTACTTTTTAGGAATGTGGCCGGCAGGTGTGGCCGAGCGGTTCTAGGCTCTTCAGCCAGGAACCGCGCGACCGTTACGGTCGCAGCTTCGAATCCTGCCTCGGGCATGGGTGTGTGTGATGTCCTTAGGTTAGTTAGGTTTGTGTAGTTCTAAGCTCTAGGGACTGATAACCTCAGATATTAAGTCCCATAGTGCTCAGAGCCATATGAACCATTTTTTTAGGAATGTGATTTTAATTAATCTGAAATACATCCTATTGCCTGCAAATTAGATTCTATGAAAAGAATTATTCACAAAAATACTCAGATAGATTATCTGTTCGTAATTTAAATGTTCCCTTGTACAAAAACGCATCCGTTGAATTCACATGAAATGTCACCAATTGAAAACTTTTCCCAATATCCTTTCAAAATGTTCAATTAGGACATACAATAACTTCATACTTTGCAGCAGATAATTTGACTCTGCTCTGGCTGCACAGCGAGAATGATGATTTGAAATAAATCACTGCGTGGCAGTACTGCTTTTAAATTGCTGTTTTAGCAAATTAGTTTTTGATTCTCTTTTCAAAATTATTAATTATTGTTCACAACAGTGGAAGGTATGACAATGCAAACTTCATCAAACACATTTTTCTCTAAATAGTTGGGATATGCTTTGTGAAACATTTATAAATTACACAAGGAAGTACTTCGAAATTATGTTCAAAAAGTAATCTGACATTAATATTTACTACCAGCATGGTCGTTCCGTGCACTGTCATACACAATAACGTTTGCTTCTACGGCCAATTTCTATGCCAAAATTTGTATTCTTGTATTCCTAATGCAATAGTATTTAACTAATCTTTGGGAAGAATAATTAGATTAGTGAACACATGATTGATAGTGGTCCCTGATTACAAGGACGTAGATATCACTGGACACAATGAAATCCTTGCAAAGCAAAAATTAGTGAACTTACGCTTGCAGCTAACAAACTCAAAATACATTGATAAGTCAAGACATTATTACCACAGCCCACCACGACGTGGCATGCCGCGTGGTGGCGTTGAGGGCACTCGACGCGGTAGCAAAAGTATGTAAGCGAAGCAGACAAGGACAGGGGATCGCCCCAGCGAAGATATAATCTGCAAATGGGGAAATCTATTGAGACAAGCAACTC
Source organism: Schistocerca gregaria (assembly GCF_023897955.1). Classification (NCBI taxonomy): domain Eukaryota; kingdom Metazoa; phylum Arthropoda; class Insecta; order Orthoptera; family Acrididae; genus Schistocerca; species Schistocerca gregaria. The sequence continues at coordinate 165,720,189 of NC_064921.1, forward strand.
TGACAAAGGGCAGATTATTATTACGCAGAGCCTGTGAACAGGTATCTCGATAACGCACAAGCTGGTCCAATGTTGGCGTGCTGCTGTCGTGAGCATCTAAGGAAAGATATAGAAGCACAGTGAAGCTACCACTTGGCGCTAAATGGTTGGATGCCCAAGACTCTGCACAGATAGTGGGGTTCGGTGGCTGGTTTGCTATGTAAAAAAGGATAGATGGACAGGTGGTGATCTGCGGCATTTCTGCCGAAAGAGCGAAATGATGGTGCACAAGCGTTTCGGAGCACACCGTTCATTGTACATCGTTGAACATGGAGCTCCGCAGCAGACCACTCCTGCGAGCTTACACGTTGACCCAACGACATCGTCAGTTATAATTGCTGTGGACACTGGACAATCGGGATTCGACCGTCGATCAATGGAAACGTGTCGGCTCTTCCAGTGAATCACAGTTTTGCTACACTAGTCCCATGGTCGTCTCCACAAACGCCGTCATCGAGGTGAGCGGCTGCTCGAAATATGCAGCACGTCACGGTCGCAGGTGGGAGCAATATTATGCTATGGGAGACATCGTCCTGTGCTTCCGTGGGATCTAAGGTGGTAATTAAAGAGACGGTGACAACTGCGATCCACCTGCATCCCTTCATGCTTGATATCTTCCCGAACGGCGATATCGTCTTTCTGGAGTATAGATATCGTTTCTTGGAGCCAGAACTTTGCTGCAGTGGTTTGATGACCACTATAGGGAACTCACGATGATGGCTCGGCGACGAAATTCGCCTAATGTAAACTGTATGGAACCCATCTGGGACGCTGTCGGGCGCAATCACCACGTACGCAATCAGCGGCCCGTTATTTGCCGAATTACATGAACTGTGCATAGACAACTAATGCCACATACCGTCACAAACCTAGCATGATCCCTGATAAGCAGAATCAGTGATGTATTTCGTTCCAAAGACGAAGAAACAAGCTATTAAGCAGGTGGTCATAAAGTTTTGGCTCATCAGTGTAAAGTGCCTTTTTCTGAAGAGCTGTCTTTCTATACAATCATCTTAAAAATCATCATTCATCCTCACGTTACGCATGAAGGAACATCTCAAAGAGAAATCTCTATGCGGCACATCCGCTATCCAAGCATCTCTTTCTGCCACGACAGATATCCACTTTCCACGACCCAACAAGTCCTTCTGCATAAAGCTGCGACACGCCTGAACTGTTTGCTACTTGCATGCCTGCGTTTTTGTCAATGATGCAACTTCTGGAAACCAGAGACTATGTATCACACATTTCTTCAGCATTCAAAGATCTTTATACTGGCAACATTCTGAATAAATTGATGATTTTCATTGCATTTGAATTCAAAGATGCACCATGTGGTGACATACCAAACAAAGTGTGGTTTACTACAATATATTTAATGCATAAATCTTTCAGTATCGAATCAGCGATGGAAAATCAGTCGATATGGGCAGGAGACGAACGGCAGGAAGGATCTAACGTTCTTACGCTTCCGAGCCTCAATCGCTAGCAACGGAATCCTTATACGATCGCTTTGTTATCTGTCTGTCTGTCTGTCTGTACGACTGTTAAAAATCTTTTTCTCGAGAACGGGTAGACGTATCAAGTTGAAATACACTACTGGCAATTAAAATTGCTACACCAAAAAGAAATGCAAATAATAAACGGGTATTCATTGGACAAATATATTATACTAGAACTGACATGTGATTACATTTTCACGCAATTTGGGTGCATAGATCCTGAGAAATCAGTACCCAGAACAACCACTTCTGGCCGTAATAACGTCCTTGATACGCCTGGGCATTGAGTCAAACAGAGCTTGGATGGCATGTACAGGTACAGCTGCCCATGCAGCATCAACACGATACAACAGTTCATCAAGAGTAGTGACTGGCGTATTGAGACGAGCCAGTTGCTCGGCCACCATTGTCTAGATGTTTTCAATTGGTGAGAGATCTGAAAAATGTGCTGGCCAGGGCAGCAGTCGAACATTTTCTGTATCCAGGAAGGCTCGTACAGGACCTGCAACATGCGGTCGTGAATTATCCTGCTGAAACGTAGGGTTTCCAAGGCATCGAATGAAGGGTGGAGCCACGAGTCGTAACACATCTGAAATATGACGCCCACTTTTCGAAGTGCCGCCAATGCGAAAAAGAAGTGACCGAGACGTGTAACCAATGGCAACCCATACCATCACGCCGGGTGATACGCCAGTATGGCGATGACGAATACACGCTTCCGGTGTGCGTTCTCCGCGATGTCGCCAAACACGGATGCGACCATCATGATGCTGTAAACAGAACCTGGATTCATCCGAAAAAATGACGTTTTGCCATTCGTGCACCCAGCTTCGTCGTTGAGTATACCATCGCAGGCGCTCCTGTCTGTGATGCAGCTTCAAGGGTAACCGCAGCCGTGGTCTCCGAGCTGATAGTCCATGCTGCTACAAACGTCGTCGAACTGTTCGTGGAGATGGTTGTTGTCTTGAAAACATCCCCATCTCTTGACTCAGGGGTCTAGACGTGGCTGCATGATCCATTACAGCCATGCGGATAAGATGCCTGTCATCTCGACTGCTACGATACGAGGCCGTTGGGATCCAGCACGGCGTTCCGTATTACCCTCCTGAACCCAGCGATTCCATATTCTGTTAACAGTCATTGGACCTCGACCAACGCGAGCCGCAGTGTCGCGATACGATAAACCGCAATCGCGGTAGGCTACAATCCAACCTTTATCAAAGTCTGAAACGTGGTGGTATGTATTTCTCCTGCTTACACGAGGCATTACAACAACGTTTCACCAGGCAACGCCGTTCAACTGCTGTTTGTGTATGAGAAATCGGTTGGAAACGTATCTCATGCTAATGGCCAGTAGTGTAGATACCACACACTAAGGCGTACGGACCCTTGGTGGTGCACAAAATTGAAGCTTCTAAGTCAGTGCACTCTAAAGATAAGACCATTTATTCCACTTTTTTGATACTTGCAAACTCATTCATCAAAACTTATACCATATGTCCTGTTGGTCTAGAATCCCAAAGTTTAGCAAAAAGTAAATTTTCACATTATAACCAAAGGAAAAGACATGAAAATTTATAATTTTTAATCATATTACATGACAAAATCTTTCGTCATTTGTTATCCTACGTCAGACTTCAAATTAAAACAGTCTGTAGTTATCCATCATTAGATATCCGGGGGAGATTACTGAACGTAGATATGGCGTTTCAAGTTCAGGCTAGTCTATGAATTGCTATTTCACACACAACTTGGATAAATTCCGAACGCGTCATATGAGCACTAAACTGATGTTTGATTTTTTACATCGCGACCCAGACAGGCTGAATGGAGAACAGCTTATTATTGTAAAATTGGTTGGCTGTGTGACTTCGAGTCACATTTATATAATTGAAATGAAAACATTATTGGAATTCTTTCCAGTATCATTGTCGTTAACAAGCAAAAATGGACGATATTATCGATCCCCAGAATGGATGAACTGTCTATATACATAATTAGTCTAGCGCCGGCTGCTTCACTCGCGTAGACCGTATGGCCAACAGATTTTTTTTCTTTTTGTTTTTATTTTATCGAATTTTTATGTTGTTCACGAATTGCAACACCTTCTAAGCTTTTCAAGCTAATTAAGGTAATTTAAGCATGGTCTTTTCCGAATGTGCTTCTAGCCAAAAAGCGATTCTGGTAGCTGGAGTCCAAAGTTTTTGTTAATAATACCTTTTGCTCTCTTGTAGAGATATTTCCATAGCAACTTTCATTCCCTAACAAATATTTATTTATGTCTACCCGAGGATGTTCATAAATTTAGCTTTAAATTTTTTTTTCGTCTATCGAAATATTTTCGTAATAATTTCCATCCTCTATTGCACTCCATTCGGGGCTGAATTTCCAGGAACAATTAAGGAAGTATTTTCTTATTTCTAACCGGGAAGTGAAATACCAGTGTTCGTAGACGTAGCTTTAAAGGTACTTCAGTAGTTCTTTAATAGTGATACATTTTTTTAAAAAGTTTTCACCCACAGTTGCATTCCGTAGGATTAAATTGCCAAAAATGCTTAAACATAGATTTCTTTATTTCTGACAGAGAAACTGAATACCAATTTTCGTAGGTCTAGCTCCAAAATTGCCTTAATAGCTACATTTAAAAAACGAGTCCTTCATTCCCTGTTTCACCCCCGTAGGGCTGGAATTTCGGAAAACGAAATCATCTTAAACGACGCCTACAGTATGAGATTCACACCTTCGCCAAATTTACAGTTTCTGTCCTTAGCGGCTTGGGCTGGGTGATGGTGAGTCAGTCAGTGAGGACAGTGCCTTCTATATATAGAGAAGATTAAAATTGTATGGGACCCTCAATGAACGTATTCTACTCGCAACTGGCCAATTTTTTGACGCGCTCAGGACCACACCGTCAATTAAGTTGCCCGATTTCTTGGTTTGTCAACGTGGACTGCCCAATGTGACTGCAAGGAATAGTGTATTATTTGCAGCCCTGCAACATGGCTTGAGAACAGTGGTCGTAAAAACATCGCAACCGACAGGGACGCAGACGAATGTCACCGCTTGTGGATGACAGTCGGTTTCAAACCCGACAAGAAACGTTGTTGTCAGCGAATGATTTTCTCAATCAATTTCCAAGTGACCGTTGCATAGGGAAATGTATGACACGACGTTTGGAGTCGGGCACCTGAGAAAAGGCTATTGGTCACAGGGCACTTAAAACTGCAAGTCTCAATGGGCCAAACAACGTAGAAACTTTACAGTAACTGACCTGATGCATGTCGTACGGTCCGACAAGTTGCGATTTTTGCCTCTTTGTAAATGATGAAATACATCTAGTGCACTGACGGTACAGTCAGGCCCTTCAGTCTAGAACCGCGCTGCTGCTACGGTCGCAGGTTCGAATTCTGCCTCGGGCATGGATGTGTATGATGTCCTTAGGTTAGTTAGGTTTAAGTAGTTCTAAGTCTAGGGGACTGATGACCTGAGATGTTAACTCACATAGTGTTAGAGCCGTTTGAACCATTTGTTTATCCCGCAGTGTATGGAGGTCTGGGTCGGAGCGGAGGTGGGTCTGTGATATTTTGAAAACGTTTTTCGTTCTGTGTTATAACAAATCGTATTTTACGGACTATAAGACGCTACGGACTATTAAAACGGACCTTAATTTTTAAGCAATTATAAACATTTTTTCAATCTTTTACTATTCAATTGCAAAGCCAGATGAAAAAAAATCCCTGAAAATCGTCATCTGAATTTCCTTCTTCTTGTTCTTTTTCGTCATCGACGTTGCCCACTTCATATATCAAATGGTCTTAACTGCCATTCACAGCGTTATTTATCTTGAAAGATTTAACAATAATGTCATCTCTCAGTTCAGAATACGGCTATTTTATCCATTAACACATTTGTTGGGTTGTAAGTCGTTTTAAATCTCATTTCGGCGTGAATTCATGTTGGATTTCATCCATCATCTCTCTGTTCTATTCCTCTCTCACATACACTTTAAATTGTTTATTTATCGAGGCATGAAGAGGCTGTCTAAGTTGCTTTTCACAGAATTTTTCAGATGACTACTCAACTGATCTAGCACAAGAAGAGAACTCTTCTTCAGTAAATCACCTTTCCTTCTCTGGCACACTCGGTCAATCCACAATTTCATACGAACCTCGTCCATCCAACCCTTGTCATATACGTGAACAACACCTGGAGGTATTTCAGAAGGTTTTGCACTTGAAAATGATCATTGGATTTAGTGCCGTCAGCACAACATAAAGGACAAACTATATTTTTTAATTTTCCACTTGTTGTAATGTTACAGTTTTAGCATCTTTCATGACAACAGTTCTGTTACTCGGTACATCAAATGTCAGACGAGTTCCGTCCATATTTGCTATTCGGCTTAGTTCCACACTGGTCTTCTTTCGATGCTGAATAATAAAGCGATGGAAAAATAATATTTTCTCTTCGCACTGTTGTGGCACGTTCTGAGATATTTAGGGTTTGGCTCGCATGCTAAGTCCATGACGCTTCATAAACCTGTAGCACGAACCTGCTCCATCCTTAAAGTCTGTTAAGTTCCAGTTCAGCGTTAGCTTACGAGAGTATATTTGAATCATTTTTGTATCAATTCTAATGCCATTTTGACGATAACCTTGAATCCATTTCAATATGTCATCTTCTAGATCTGATCATTTTGCGTTCAGTCCTCTATTTGCACATTTGGTCTTCTCATTTTTTTTCAGTTTTTCTTTACTAGCCCTCTGATCGCGAATGCTTCTCCTGGTATCGTAGGGCCAGAATTCGCCACAGCTGCTCTGTAAATGCTATTACTTTCAATTTATAATCCGCATTATATGAATACCTGTTATGTTTCCATTACTAAACTGCCTACTAAAAATATTACACTGTTACCGATAATACGAATCATTTTCAACTCAAGTTCACTTACACTGGAGACTCCAGTGACGCATCAAAGGCTACACCAGTGATTCTCAACCTGGGGGTAATTACCGCCTGAGGGGTCAAATGAAATTTTGCAAGGGGTAAAAATTAAGCAATTCGATTCTGTTTCAGTCACGAATCTAAATTATTTTCAAAATATCGTTACTTTTTTCACAATTTTGTAAGACCCTAAAACTGATTATACATGAATCAAGAATTATTTTTTCCCAGTTAGTAGCATTAATCCGGTGGAGTTTACAGTTCCTCACATAGTCCACCCGCTACACACATTTGTTGTGCTTAGTCCTGTACGTTGCTGATGATAAAAGTGAGACATATACGTAACAAATGCTAAATATCTCAAGAAAAGTCTTCCCCAAGTTGTAGATAGTACCTGCAGTCGTCCAGAAATTGCTTTATTACTCACTTTGAAGCAGATAAATAAATTAATTGACAGCACGACACAGAAATAACTATATAAGGCTGTACACAGCGTTATTATTATTATTATAATTATACTCGTTAGATACAAAGCATTAAAAGCCTGAAGGCGTCCAATTTGTGCCATTTCAGAAGTAATGGGGTCCAGCAATCATGTGAGTCACAAACAGTAAGTATAGTGCACACATCTGATCTTGTCTGATTTTGAATGGGGTTGCAGTGTTCAGGTCAAGCGAGTACCGCATTGGAGAGGAATAATGCATGAGAAATATGTTTTGTTTGAAGCGTCTACCTTCACTGTGGATTGTTAACTTCCTTGTCTGAGGAGAAGTTGTGGGTAGCACCTGCATTACACCACAAATTCCTTCGTCGCTCATTCTAACACGCACTCCACCACTAACATACCACGCACAAATTAAGTACCATTCATCGTTCATCATTTTAAAAATAAAAGTGTTCCAAGAAAAAATTTTCATTCTGCAGTTTAGTTAAGTGCTTAAGTTGGTGATAATGTGAGGGATTGTATTCAGGTGTAATGGTCTAAGAAAGTAAGAAAGGTTGCGATCCACTGGGCAAGACCGTGTTCTGCTTTTGTGATGGCGGGGCGGGAGGCAGACTGTTAGCAAGGGTATGAATCCCCGCAGCTCATATTCGTCACATCGGTGCACTGTTGCTACCACTTGAATGCAGTGCTGCCAGATAGAAAGAGGTTTCCCGCAACTTCGAATATATGGCCATTTTTAAGACTGGCGAAAATATTAAATCAAACTCTGCACTTTTTATATTAATTACGAGTATATGACGCACCTGAATTTTGGAGGCGGTTTTTCGTAGAAAAATGGGTGTCTTATGGACCGTAAAATACGATATCTGATAAAAACGCAATGGTGAACTCTTGTGCCTGACTAAATACTCTCGAAGGGAAATGCTGGTAACAATGTCAAGTAATATTCCTACTTGAGGCCCGCCACGTAACTATTACTATCGATATTTCCGTTAAAATGTTTATAAGATTATATAATTCTATTGAATGAGCAATAAAAAGCTGTTTCTTTTGGTTGTGCTAACTAAAAGGCAAGGTCTCGGAAAAATTAATATATATATCACACTAATGTTGTACCAATATTTGCTCTTCGATAATTGTAATTTTTCTTTTTGAATCCTTCTGGCGTGGTTAGTTATAGAGATTATACGTATACTAAGCCAAAAGTCTGCTATATGGAAGACTTTTTTTATTAAGTTTATTATTTTCTGAAGTTATCTTATTTCTCCTCCACGGCCTTTATGAAGCTATTTGCGTAACACATTGTTAACGCTGTCGCTGTATGATAGATTGTACTGGAGCGTATTGTAGGTGAAATGCAGACGAAATTTTTATCTCTAGATATGTAATATCTATGCAATGGAATTAGTAGCTTAGCAATAATCAGTGAGACCTGTTTAATATTTCCCGTAAGTTTGACAATTGAAACTGTCAAACTTACGAAAAGTATTAAATAGGTCTTAGCGAATATTGTTCACCAAGAAATGCTGAGACATTACATATCTACAATTTCGTCTGCCTTACGCCTACAATAAGTAGAAATGCAAGGTATTAGACATGACAGCTCTAACCATGTATTATGGAGCCAAAGGGAAATGGTAATAACAATGTCAAGTAATATTCCTACTGGTGCACTGCCACACAGCAATTATTAATGTTATATCAGTTAAAATATCCGTAAGATTATACAAATTCCATTGAATGAATGGTAAAAAGCTATTGCTTTTGGTCCTTATGCAAAAGTAACATCTTTGAAAAATTAATGTCAGTAACACGCATATGTACCCAACTTTGTTCTTAGATAGTGAGCTTATAGCATCAGAAAACAACATCTTAATAAAAAGTCTTTGATATAACTCAGTTTTGGCTTACTATGTATATGTAAATATTCTATTTATGGAAGTTACTACACAGATTGTCTCCTTCTTGTTCTGGCGTCGGCACGATACGGATATAAGTGTGCTAAACGAAACTTCGTTTTGTAAAATGGTGAACGTCCCAGTTCTCCGGTTTTAACTGAAATATGCAGTTAATTTCTAACTCTTTAAATTAAGCTGCAATTATCGTGTTTGGTGACGCAACGATTGAGCGTCTTAAGCTCTCTACCGTTAATTATTTTATCATTCACAAAAAATAGAGACTGCATGTTAAGTCCGATTAACTTTCTACAAAACTGTTTCCTTTGTATGAATATTAACTACGTACATGGTCATTTGTCACCAAGTACTTCTTCACAGAGTCCGCCTGCTTAGCTGGTTGGTAACGGGTTTGCCTTCCACGCAGTGGGTCCGGGTTCGATTCCCGTTCGGATTGGAGATTTTCTCCGCTCGTGGACTGGGTGTTGTCACGTCCTCATCATCATGGCATCCTCATCACTGGCACACAAGTTGGCCCAATGTGACGTCGATTAAAATAAGACCGCCCGCATAGGGCCTCACGGCCAACAGTGTCGTACGATCATTTCATTTTTCACGTCTTTAACCAAAAATGGCTATTTCATGAGAAGCTCATTTTTATTCATGTTTTAAGTCAATTAATATAATTTCATTTAAAGTAAAAAACTAGAATTTACATCAGTTTTAGTTACAAATGAGAAAAATTACACTTCTCCTTTTTCATCGTTTTTGGAGTGGATCCTTCAATTAAAAAATAAAAATTTTGTAGTGCAAAAAATTGTTAGTGGCTGGACCGCAATTTTCATTATATAATTAAAGCTTGTTGACTGGTTTCAGTTACTTTCTGCAACCAATTGCAGAGCTGTCAACAGGTAGAGAGAAGTAGCATACGAAAATTTTATGCAATAAAGTAGAATATAAAAGAATGGACGATGGTTATTCGGAAGGTAAGGAACGATCGGTCGCGAAATGGAAACCACAGTGAAAATCCGATGAAGTTTTGCACAGGTGTGTTGAGCAGTGTCTCTAGTATGCCCGTCGAATGCATTACGTCGTTCTTTTCGGTTCTGAGCACACAGGGAGCACCTAGAACAATAGTGTCTCCCGCCAAGTACGAAGGCCTGGTGAGAAGTTTCGCCTGAAGCTATGCAACCAATATTACATCACTGTCGTGCATTTTCTTCTTCGAGACAATTCTCAGCAACATTCTGCAGGGGCAATGAAGACGCTCCTGCGTTGGATTACCCACAATACAGCTCGTAATTGTCTCCCTCTGAGTTTCATCTCTGCTCACATGAACCGCTGGCTATGAAGACAACATTTTTGCACAGATAACGAACTATACGCCAGCGTAGAGAATTGGCGGAAAGCACTGGCGGCTGCCTTCTATAACGAGAGTATTGGAAAGTTGGTATAACTCTACGACAAACGTCTAAGTCGGATCGGCGATTATTGAGATAAGTAGCTAGAAGTTGTAGCAAACTGCTGCAAAAAAAAAAGAAAAGAAAAACAGTTTTGATTTTCACTATTTCACGACCCCGATCGTTCCTTACCCTCCGAATAACCCTCGTATAACAGCTGAACCAATTCCAACAGTATAAGCGTACCCTTCAAATAGCAAAAACAGGTCAGATTTTTATTGGAAACGTCATCATTAGCTACAGTCACGCATCGACATGCTTTCACACTATGGGCCAACAAGACCAGGACAGTGCGTAGTTCAAAGCTTCAGCGAGAGCGAGGCAAGTTCTAAACCTGGCAAAAAAATGCAAGACCACAAATCTTAAAAAACTAGTACCTAAATCCAAGTAATTTTAAAATTATGAAAATAACTAAGGAATGAAGTTAAGATTACAAGGCAAGGAAGCTGTATTATACATCTAGCTGGCAATATGCCGTATGCAAAAGACAAATCTGACATAACTCAATAATTCAAGAGAAAAATCTTCAGAAGTTTGTGCCTGAATTCAACTGATTTTAAAACTATAAAAATAACTAGGGAATGAAGTTAAAATTACAAGAAACAAAAGGTTTCTTATACTGTTACGTGGTAACACGAGACATGTAGAAAAAAATCCTATGTAAGTGTCAAATGACAAAAAAAACAATTTTTATAATTTTAAAATTACTTGGATTTAGGTACTAGCTTTATACGATTTTATGTCTTGAGTTCATCGGTAGGTTTACAACATAGCTCGATCTCCATAAAGCTTTTAACTACATTCTGAATCTGAGTGCAGTTTATACAATTTGCCCATCGGAATCGTACTGATCTGCGTACTTGAACTTTCGACTACGTGTCCAGTTGCAACATCACTAAAGACGCTCACTGCGATGCACCTGTTACCCGTACCGCAGCAGAACTATGTCTGCAGGAAACCCAGAATGTGTACTCGCTTCTGATAATGCGCCATTCTTGTCGAACAGTGGTCTCAGCTTGGGACGAAATGTGTCTTCTTACTTATTTTCGTGTAGTAAGTTTCTGACAAGCTCTTTTGCATTGTGTTTATAACTTTAACAATGTGTTAAGAATCGGATAATTCACCTATATCACCTTTGTGTTTATAAGAGCTTCCTCGTCATAATGATGAACATTTGAGTCATGAGTTTGATTAAATTTGTAAAGCTACGATAAATTATCCATAAACAACCACTACTACGCCATTTTGTAGGACTTTCGAAATATTTTTGACATTTCAGAATGAGTTGTGAACCCTTGAAACAAGTTACGTTCTAAATAAATGATATTATGTGACTGTTCGGAGATAATTCATATCAGGATCCATTACTATATTGGTTTACTGTATCTTCAGCCTAAATGTTGCACAGTGAGGGGCACAGGGTGTTTATAAATTGGGTATACAAAAGTAACCTTTAATTGAGAAGAAGGTCAATAACTCACAGAAGTGTTAATACAGCATTGAACGCAGTATATCTTCAAGTTTTATTTATAAATGTTCATTGTGGATACCTTTTGTACCACGACAAATGCCCCACATAAATCCGTTTCGTGACAAACCCTATGAAGCAAGTCTTGATGTATCGTGTTAGCTGTTTGTGTTAACCCTTCTTGCAGATCGTCGACTTTCCCGGAAGCAGAGGAACAAACACTCTTGTCTTTAATGTAGCCCCATACACAGAATTCCACAGCAGTTAAAACAGGTGATAGTGATAACCATGATATTGTTCTACCACGTCCAATCCAAATCGGCACATTCCTATGGAGATTATCAACGACCTCGCAGTGATAATCTGGTGGCGCGCCATCTTGCTATAAAATAAACTTCGTGCCCATATCCTGTTGTAATTGAACCATTAGATAATATTCAAGTTTGTCAAGGTACAATACGCCAGTTACAGTTGACCCGGCAAAAAAGAAAGGACCGTAAATCTTGTTACGTTGAGCCGGCGTCCTTGTCTTAGAGGTGGTGGCTTGCAATATTTTATGCTTAACCGTCTCTAAACTGTAGTGGAGGATTTCGATTCATGAAACGATAAACAACATTGTGCACGCTCTGCGTCGTTATATTACTGCTTGATGATTGTTGGAAAAGCTCATTCGCGCGTGCCACCTGGCAGGAACGTCGGTAACAAAGAGTGTTAGGTGGGAATAAAACTTGAAGGTGTACTGCATTCACGGCTGCAATAAACATTTCTGTACGTTATTTACTTTTTCTCATTTAAAGCTTACTTTTGTGTAATTAATTTATAAACACTGTGTATTAACGTAGACGAGGAAAAAAGTTGTTATGGTGTGGAAACCTAGCCGGAAGCCAATCGATTTATGCTGGGTAACAACTTAAAAGATTTCTGCATTCTACTGTCTAAATAACATTAATAAACGAATGGCTTGTCCTTATTTCCACATTTTTTTATTGTACGAATAGATGTATGCTTCTCAGTTTCTCCTCCGATACTTGCAATACTAGATTTCAAAAAAAGCTAAGCTAATAATCAAAGAGCTGTCGACTGTGATATTTTACTGTCGACCAACGGACACAACGTTCATCCAACAACATCTGTGCCAAGTGGCCTAGTGATAAAGTTCGCCAGGAACGAAACGCGATTCGAATGCCACGTCAAGCTCTTGGTCTCCTTTCCCAATAGGATCATTGGGCTAGGTTAGGAAAAAGGAGTCTAAGTGGCATCCTGTTGAAAAAGGTGCACCAGGCCGACAGGCCCACGGAAATAATACACTACTGGCCATTAAAATTGCTACACCAATAAGAAATTCTGATGATAAACGAGTATTCATTGGACAAATATACACTCCTGGAAATGGAAAAAAGAACACATTGACACCGGTGTGTCAGACCCGCCATACTTGCTCCGGACACTGCCAGAGGGCTGTACAAGCAATGATCACACGCACGGCACAGCGGACACTCCAGGAACCGCGGTGTTGGCCGTCGAATGGCGCTAGCTGCGCAGCATTTCTGCACCGCCGCCGTCAGTAACAGCCAGTTTGCCGTGGCATACGGAGCTCCATCGCAGTCTTTAACACTGGTAGCATGCCGCGACAGCGTGGACGTGAACCATATGTGCAGTTGACGGACTTTGAGCGAGGGCGTATAGTGGGCATGCGGGAGGCCGGGTGGACGTACCGCCGAATTGCTCAACACGTGGGGCGTGAGGTCTCCACAGTACATCGATGTTGTCGCCAGTGGTCGGCGGAAGGTGCACGTGCCCGTCGACCTGGGACCGGACCGCAGCGACGCACGGATGCACGCCAAGACCGTAGGATCCTACGCAGTGCCGTAAGGGACCGCACCGCCACTTCCCAGCAAATGAGGGACACTGTTGCTCCTGGGGTATCGGCGAGGACCATTCGCAACCGTCTCCATGAAGCTGGGCTACGGTCCCGCACACCGTTAGGCCGTCTTCCGCTCACGCCCCAACATCGTGCAGCCCGCCTCCAGTGGTGTCGCGACAGGCGTGAATGGAGGGACGAATGGAGACGTGTCGTCTTCAGCGATGAGAGTCGCTTCTGCCTTGGTGCCAATGATGGTCGTATGCGTGTTTGGCGCCGTGCAGGTGAGCGCCACAATCAGGACTGCATACGACCGAGGCACACAGGGCCAACACCCGGCATCATGGTGTGGGGAGCGATCTCCTACACTGGCCGTACACGTCTGGTGATCGTCGAGGGTACACTGAATAGTGCACGGTACATCCAAACCGTCATCGAACCCATCGTTCTACCATTCCTAGACCGGCAAGGGAACTTGCTGTTCCAACAGGACAATGCACGTCCGCATGTATCCCGTGCCACCCAACGTGCTCTAGAAGGTGTAAGTCAACTACCCTGGCCAGCAAGATCTCCGGATCTGTCCCCCATTGAGCATGTTTGGGACTGGATGAAGCATCGTCTCACGCGGTCTGCACGTCCAGCACGAACGCTGGTCCAACTGAGGCGCCAGGTGGAAATGGCATGGCAAGCCGTTCCACAGGACTACATCCAGCATCTCTACGATCGTCTCCGTGGGAGAATAGCAGCCTGCATTGCTGCGAAAGGTGGATATACACTGTACTAGTACCGACATTGTGCATGCTCTGTTGCCTGTGGCTATGTGCCTGTGGTTCTGTCAGTGTGATCATGTGATGTATCTGACCCCAGGAATGTGTCAATAAAGTTTCCCCTTCCTGGGACAATGAATTCACGGTGTTCTTATTTCAATTCCCGGGAGTGTATTATACTAGGACTGACATGTGATTACATTTTCACGCAGTTTGGGTGCATAGATCCTGAGAAATCAGTACCCAGAACAACCACCTCTGGCCGTAATAATTGCTTTGATACGCCTGGGCACTGAGTCAAACAGAGCTTGGGTGGCGTGTACAGGTACAATTGCCCATGCAGCTTCAACACGATACCACAGTTCATCAAGAGTAGTGACTGGCGTATTGTGACGAGCCAGTTGCTCGTCCACCATTGACCAGCCGTTATCAGTTGGTGAGAGATCTGGAGAATGTGCTGGCTGAGGCATCAGTCGAACGTTTTCTGTATCCAAAAAGGCTCGTACAGGACCTGCAACATGCGGTCGTGCATTATCCAGTTGAAATGTAGGGTTTCGCAGGGATCGAATGAAGGGTAGATGCATGGGTCGTAACACATCTGAAATGTAACGTCCACTGTTCAAAGTACCGTCAATGCGAACAAGCTGTAGTCTCCATTTCCCCAGTAGGATCATTTGGGTAGGTTAGGAACATGCAAATTGCCTAGGTGGCGTCCTGCTGAAAGAGCTGCACCAGTCTGATGGGCCACACGGAATTCTTATCATCGTACAACAGCACTGTAGGTCGCCGACTTAGCTGGCAGATTTCTTCACGTTGCATATACCTCGTTGGTCAAGTCCCGCAACCACGCGGTAGAACGTGCTTGTCACTATGCGCGCGATGAGAAAGGAAGTGCCCTAGTCTCAGTGGTCAGTGCGCTCCTCCGAAGCTGACCAAGGTGGGGAAGAGAACGATCTGCACGTACCGAGCGGAACCGAAGGAAGCCACGTTTCACTTAGAAATCCAAAAGCGGAGGACGGGAATTGCCTGTTTCTGGGGAAAGCGTTTCTAGAGCGGGGCGCTGTTGCGATCAGAAGGCTTCGGTCCAATAACAGACTTTTAGAAATCTGTGGCGGAATCACAACGGTCTGAAACCATCACTGCCTTCAGTTTTCTAATTGTAACGGACTTACCTCGGTTCGTAAGAGAAAGTGTTGAAAAGCTAAGACAAGTAAGGAACTTCGTTTGGTAGTATTCAGGATGACAATTAATTAGCTCATTTACATTGAAAGGTTTGTGGTACAATTTTTTTTCAGTTGAAGATACAAACCTACATATGCGAATGGGTAAGTGGTTGAATTCATTTTTGTAGTATTCTGAAACCCATAGAACCAGTAGTAGTGTAAATGTTGCTAAACATAAGCGTAGGCGCAGATCAGTTGTAGCTCTTTTTTATTATTATTGCTTGTTGTTGAATGTAAACTGGTTCCCCATTCTTAACTTTCGTTTGTGTCTGCGATGTAACGTGAAACTGAACAACACAAGTGGTGTGCGTAAGTAAACGGCATCTGAGAAAGGGAGTCACCAAACCCTACTGAAACTGCAGAACCAAATCCCAATTCCACTTTCGCCAATAATAATTAGAAAATCTATATTTTAAATAAGCTATTGTGTGAAATTCTGTATTGTACAATGGAGTGAATAGTGCTACAATACGTGAGTACACAGTACTCGCCTTAAAATTGAAACACACAAAACATACAGAATAAAAATTCTACATTTAATTACAAATCGAATTTTTGAAAGAATAATATGTTCAAACTTCTTTTATTAAAATGCCCTGGAATTTCACCAACGTGGACTAAATAAAATCCTGAACACTAAACGACACGTACATGCTTACGTCACGCTGCATTGTAAGAATAAGATGGTCTGACAAATTAAACTTTACTACTCGGAACCCGATAATAATTTTGAAATGCAAAGTTCGACTGTGAATTATCTCACAGTGCCCTGATTGTGACTTGAAACGGGCCCTTTGTGACGTTAAACGGACCCTACAAATTTTTGATGACTGAACTTGTGGTAACGGAAACTCGATACTGCTCGAACAGCACAGCAGCAAACCATCTAAAGAGAAACACTGTCATGTGCAGTGCAAGGAAAAACAGCAATGCAATGCACGTCATGCTCTACTTCGAGTGACTGTGTTCTGCTCAGTTCAACGTGGCGCTACACAATAACAAAATATATATATATATATATATATGGGTAAGGGGGGGGGGGGGGAATGGTGGAAGAAACTAAAATTATTGAATGATTGAAAAGAGGGTAGCATTCAAAACTGTATCATGAACCTCATTCCTTAACAATTACAACCATTTCCACAAAAACAACTTCTTATAAAAATGACTTTTCCTTGAAATTGCACTCATGTTCAGAAAAAAACAGAGCACCTTGAACAACTAGAGATAGGATATTTATATTCACAGGACATGTACAATACTATGTTCTGCAGAAATGATTAGCATTTGAATCATGTCGGCCCGCAGGTTCAAGATGAACATCGATATCGGGACGCAAATCCATCCACCGGTAAAATCTAACTGTGGCTCTCGTTGTCGGTATAAACCGAAGGTAATGGATCAGTGTGAATTGAGCAGGCGTACAGGATGCCTTGCAGACGTATGCGCGGACCGTACCGTCAAATCAGTGAGTTTGACAGAGGCCGCATTACTGGCATGAGAGAATGTGTTGCATCCATCTGGGAAATTGCTGCTCGTGTGGGACGAAGTGTTTCGGCAGTGCACGTGTGTATGGAGAGTGGTTCACGGAAGGTCGTAGAACACGAGAGATGGATCAGGTCGCACCGTGCAGACCACTCGCCGAGAATATCCACACCTCATCCGAATGGCATTGCAGGACAGAACCGTATTCTCCTCCTGGCGCAACAGTCGAACAGTGTAGCACATCGCACACTATCAGGAGCGACAGTCCGTTTATTACGACATGGGTTACGTGCGCGTCGACCACTTCTCCGCCTACATTTGACCAATGTGCAGAAACATGGTAGACGGCAATGGTGTCTGGAACGACGCCACTGGGAGCTGGAATTGCATCAGATAGTGTTTAAGGATGAATTGAGGTTCTGTTTGTCTGAAAATGATGACTGCATTTTGGCTCGCAACAATGACTGCATTCGCACAAGACATACAGTGCCACTCAAGGCCTTATGTTGTGGGGTACTACTGGGTACAACAACAAATCACAGATGATGTGAATCAGGGCACTGTGACCAATATGACCTACGTGAATGACATCCTGCGACCTGTAGCCATACGCTTTCTGCACAACACCCCAGACTCCATTTTTCAGCAAGACAATGCACGACCACATATTGCTACACGAACACGTGCTTTCTTGGTTTCAAAGAATGTAGCGTTTGCCCTGGCCCGCCTGATCGCCAGATCGCCAGAATTGTCGCCAATCGAAAACGTGTGGAATATGTTGAAACGACGGGTGGAGCGCTGTGACCCATTGCCGGTCACACAGATAACTTTTGGGACCAGGTGAATGCAGCATGGACGGCTATACAACAAGACGTCATCCGCACCTAAACGCGTCATGCCATCACGCCTGGTACAAGTTATCGGCGCTCATAGCAGACCCTGTCCTTCCTAGCCAACAGGACACATGATCAACCGAGGTGAATAAAATGCTAATCATTTCTGCAGAACATACTAATGTACAATTGTGAGTCAAATGAAAACCTTAAATTTGTAATAACAAATCGAAATTTCGCGCCGTTATCCTGTAAGTTAGTAAGCGTGGTACAAACAGTGTGCAGGATGGCCTGTAGGTGGCAGCATAGTGCAGATGCACACATACCGTTGCCGTATCAGTACGAAGATAGCCGCCCCACTAGCGACTTGCACCAGGGAAGAACAGCATTCTGTTATTCGGTTTTTGCGTAGTGAAGGTATGAAACTTATTGAAATTCGCCGACGAATGAAGTTTCAGTACGGTGATGCATGCCTGTCACAGCAGCAGGTCTACGAATGGAGTAGGAAGTTCTCAAATGGTGTGACTACAGTGGAAGATGCTCTTCGTCCAGGTCAGGCACAACGAATTGTGACTCCACAGAACATTGCAGAAGTTGAAGCCATATTGAAGGAAAACCGCCGAGTGACACTGACATTGCAGCATGTTTACAGATTAGTCATGGGTCAGCACACCACATTGTGCATGATGCGCTCCAGTTTCACAAAGTGTCTGCAATATGGGCGCCACGGCACCTGACTCCTGAAATGAGAGAACGACAGTTGATGCTTGTGAAAAACTTCTTCGCCGCTTTGAACTAGAAGGTGATGGCTTCCCTGCAAGAATCGTTACTAAGGACGAAACCTGGGTTCACTTCCACCAACCGGAAACGAAGAGAGCGAACAGGGAATGGCGCCATTCCTCAGCACAAAAACCAAAGAAGTTTCGAACAGAACCATCAGCAGGGAAAGTTATGCTGACTCTCTTTTGGGACGAAAAAAGGCGTCATTTTGGAGCATTAAATGCCTAGGGGAACCACTGTCACCAGTGCATCATACACACATCTCCAAAAACATCATCTGCGGCCTGAAATCAAATCAAAACGACGTGGATTGCTGTCAGCAGGTGTCCTTTTGCAACATGACAACGCAAGACCCCACACTGCCCGTACACCAGTTGCAATAATCACAGACCTGCATTTTGAGTGTCTTCCTCATCCACCATACTCACCAGACCTTGCCCCAAGCGATTTCCATATACTTGGACCACTCAAAGACGCAATGGGAGGAAAGGAGTTTCGTTCTGATGAAGAGGTGCGAAACGCGGTGCATGAGTGGTAGCGCGGACTACCAAAAGAATTTTTTTCTAAAGGAATTTATGCACTTTGTAAGCGCTGGAGGAATTGCATTGAGCGTGGGGAAGATTGTGTTGAAAAATGATACAGCTTTGTATCACTTCTGCACAATAAATAATATTTTAAAAAAATATTTAAGGTTTTCATTTGACTCACACTCGTACTACACGAACACGTGCCTTCTTGGTATCAAAGAATGTCAGCGTTTTGCCCTGGCCCGCCTGATCGCCAGAACTTTCGCCAATCTAAAACGTGTAGAACATGCTGAAACGACGGGTGCAGCTCTGTAACCAATAACCAGCCATGCAAATGAGATTTGGAACCAGGTGAAAGCAGCTTGGACGGCTATACCACAGGACACCATTCGCGCCTAAATGCGTCATGCCATCGAGCATGGTACGAGCTATCGGGGCCCACGGCGGATCCTGTGCATCCAAGACACATACTGAACCGAGATGAAAGAAATGCTAATCATTACTGCAAAAAATACTAATGTACATGTTCTGTGAATATGACCGTCATATCTCTAGTCGTTCAAGGTGATCTGTTTTTTTTTCTGAACATGAGTGTAGTTAATGAAGTGTCGATTCTGTAACTTTGAGTCTGAGTTATGTAAGCAGAGAACTTATTTTAATCACGACTCAACAATCAGACTAACTGACTCGAACCAATAAAGGAAAAATCGTGCTAAATATTTGCCTATCTGTTTCAGTATAAATGTTGCCAGAGAAAGCAATATAAAGAGAACATTATCTGAATTTTTTCACACATCTCAAATCAATCTTTACAATATCGTATTTCCAAAGAGCAACATCCTCTGCGTTTGCGTCTTTATGTTCTGCTGGTTACTTCCAGACCGCTCAGCTCCGTGACCAACACACCACTCTCTCACGTATTTCTCACTGAATATTGCTACTGACAACCAAAGATCACATTGCTTGTTCTCAGAATCTCTGTGGCGTAACCTATCGACTATTGAAGTCTTCTGTCTGAGTAATATCCATTCTACAGATATGAAGTATGCCACATCAAATAAAAGGAGCGCTCAGATCGTTTTCATTGAATACTAAAAATAAACTTGGAACCTTACACAGTACGCAATGAAGAAACCATTGAAAGGGTGAGAGATTTAATCAGAAACAGCCAAACGAAATCCAATAAGGCTGCCACAAGAAATTGGTTGCAACAGAGAAACAGAATGCGATATCCTGATACAAGATCCGAACTTGTTTCCTTCTAAACTTTCGGTATAGCACAAGTTGAAACCAGCTAATTTTCACAATCGCTTTGGCCTGTGCAGCACTTAGATTGGATTTAATTTAGACAGTCAACATTTTGGAGTCAGTCATGTAATGGCTGATGAAACAAACTTCCATTTAACCGGTTACATGAAGAAACAGAATGTGAAATTATGGACAGACCAACACTGATGTGCGATTCATGAAAGCCCTTTACACAGTGCAAAAGCAAGTGTATGGGGAGCATTAGCAAGGTCGTGGATAATAGCTATATGTTTATTTTGGAAATGAAAATGGTTTATTGTAAACGTTAATGGCGATCGTTATTGATAAATGCTTAGAGAATTTGTTTTTCCTGAGTTACAACATCGGAATCCCAGTTTTGCCGACAACAAGTCACGCAAGTCTTGAAATAAGAAAATTATTGTAATATGCGTCTCCCAACCGAGTGATGTCGAGGTCTGATGAAAATCAACGGCCTCCCCGTTCCCCACATTTAAATTCTCCAGTTTTTTGTGGGGTTTATTTGAAGTCAAAAGTCAATGTCAGTAAACCAAGCAACTTAGAGAACTTGAAAGAAACCAAAGAAATGAACTTTACTAAGTATCAAATAAAAAACTTGAAAAAATTGTGGATGAAGAGTGCGTACGCAGTCAGGAATGCATACGATTCACCTCAGAGTACCTAAAATCTGTATTTTTCAGAAAGTAGGCAATGTTCGTCATTTTTCTGCGTTTTAGTATCTGATATTACTAACCACTTTAGTATTACAGCTGAATGTTTTACGCGGATAAAATTACTCTAAATATAAATGCGGTCATTAAATAATTTCCACCCTGTATTAGTTTGAAACTTCATTTTACCTGCTTATATTAATGTCTCGTACACCTATCCAGACATCTGTCACCGAGTTAACACTACAATTCGCTCAATACATGACCCCTACGTGATAATAATAATAAGGGAAGAAATAGGGGAACTCTCATTAATCGTGGGATCCATCGTGGTAATTCAACTTTTGGAAGGCTGAGTATTCCGCTTGGCAAAGGTGGCAGGCATCTAACAGATGTTAAGCAACCGCACTGAAACCAACTTTAGAATCTGAAGCAGTATGTTTACAACAGTAACCCATCAATCCATAATAAACCAATAGCAGCCGAAGACATTAACTACACACCAGAACAGTCCCAACGTCTAAGAGAGAAAACGCCGACAGCAAGATAACAGGGTGGGGAAGAAAACAACTGCACAGAAAACGTGCGAGTGACGTCGCACAGTACAATGTCTATTTGCGAGTATGGAACAACTGCTTGACAAAGATGGGGTTGCATGCAGAAGCTGAAGGATTTCTGATGGCGGTACATCAGGCCACTGTGCTGAGGGACAGCGGTAAGGACACTCCAAAACAAAAAACGAGAGAATGTCTTGAAAATCTGCTTATGTCCCGTACATGTACAGAGAAACAAAAGTTCACATTTTCGGAATATTTCGATGATTTATTCAAGACAAAGAGCTTCACAATTTGAGCAAGCCAATAACGTGTCGGTCCACCTCTGGCCCTTATTCAGGCAGTTATTGATAAGAGTTATAGGATGTTCTCCTGAGGGATGTCGTACCAAATTGTGCCCAGTTGCGTAATTGATCGTCAAAATTCAGAGTTGGTTTGAGGGACCTGTCCATCATCCTCTAAACGTTCTCTACTGGGGAGATGGCAAACGTAGGGTTTGGCAAGCAAGAAGACAAGCAGTAGATATCTCGCCGTGTGCGGGCGGGTATTATCTTGCTGCAGTGTACGCCCATGTTGGCTTGCCATGAAGGGCAACGAAACGGGGCGTAGAATATTGTTGACATAACGCTGTGCTATAAGGGTGCCGTGGATTACAGCCAAAGAGGTCCTCCGGTGAAAATAAATGACACATTAGACCATCTCTGACAGTTGTAGGGTTGCATGACAGCTGACAGTCAGCTTAGTATCCCACCACTGTCCAAGATGTCTGTACATCTACATCTACATGATTACTCTGCAATTCACATTTAAGTGCTTGGCAGAGGGTTCATCGAACCACAATCATACTATCTCTCTACCATTCCACTCCCGAACAGCGCGCGGGAAAAACGAACACCTAAACCTTTCTGTTCGAGCGCTGATTTCTCTTATTTTATTTTGATGATCATTCCTACCTATGTAGGTTGGGCTCAACAAAATATTTTCGCATTCGGAAGAGAAAGTTGATGAATGAAATTTCGTAAATAGACTCGCCGCGACGAAAAACGTCTTTGCTTTAATGACTTTCATCTCAACTCGCGTATCATATCTGCCACACTCTCTCCCCTATTATGTGATAATACAAAAGAAGCTGGCCTTTTTTGCACCCTTTCGATGTCCTCCGTCACTCCCACCTGGTAAGGATCCCACACCTCGCAGCAATGTTCTAACAGAGGACGAACGAGTGCAGTGTAAGCTGTCTCTTTAGTGGACTTGTTGCATCTTCTAAGTGTCCTGCCAATGAAGCGCGAACTTTGGCTTGCCTTCCCCACAATATTATCTATGTGGTCTTTCCAACTGAAGTTGTTCGTAATTTTAGCACCCAGGTACTTAGTTGAATTGACAGCCTTGAGAATTCTATTAGTTAGCGAGTAATCGAATTCCAATAGATTTCTTTTGGAACTCATGTGGGTCACCTCACACTTTTCGTTATTTAGCGTCAACTGCCACCTGCCACACCATACAGCTATCTTTTCGAAATCCCTTTGCAACTGATACTGGTCTTCGGATGACCTTACTAGACGGTAAATTACAGCATCATCTGCGAACAACCTAAGAGAACTGCTCAGATTGTCACCCAGGTCATTTATATAGATCAGGAACAGCAGAGGTCCCAGGACGCTTCCCTGGGGAACACCTGATATCACTTCAGTTTTACTCTATGATTTACCGTGTCTTCGGTCTGGAATTTCATTAGTGGAGTAGAACGTTCTTCAGTAATGAGTCCCACTTCGAACAGAGACCCGTGAATACGTGTCTGGAGGCCTTCGAGATCACGGTGGGATACCAATCTGAATATCGTCCGCCATACTGCCTGACAACTGGGAGTGTTGGTCTAGGGTGCCATTTATTTTCATACCTTTTGGTTGAATCGTTTGTTATTCTCCTAGGTTCACAATATCCACTGATCTAGTTGTTTCAGCTATGTTTGTGGTTCATGTCCACTTCATCGTGTCTTTTACTTACCCTCATAACTCGCCTTAAACGGCTTGCTTCGTAGGTCATACCTATTAAATAAAAATAGTGTGTGCTACAGCTGAGCTCTTATCGTGCTGATATATGTACTTATTCATGTTCATTCGTCTCTGTGCGTCTGTCAGAGCTCCAGTGATGTTAAAAATGTATAACCCTTTGGGTCCTGCCAGTCACAATGAAACAAAGGATTCTTGCTAGTTCTTCTCAAATGGTTTTTACAGGGTGTTTCAAAAATGACCGGTATATTTGAAACGGCAATACAAACTAAACGAGCAGCGATAGAAATACACCGTTTGTTGCAATATGCTTGGGACAACAGTACATTTTCAGGCGGACAAACTTTCGAAATTACAGTAGTTACAATTTTCAACAACAGTTGGCTCTGCGGTCTGGGAATCTCTATAGTACGATATTTTCCGCATATCCACCATGCGTAGCAATAATATGGCGTAGTCTCTGAATGAAATTACCCGAAACCTTTGACAACGTGTCTGGCGGAATGGCTTCACATGCAGATGAGATGTACTGCTTCAGCTGTTCAATTGTTTCTGGATTCTGGCGGTACACTTGGTCTTTCAAGTGTCCCCACAGAAAGAAGTCACAGGGGTTCATGTCTGGCGAATAGGGAGGCCAATCCACGCCGCCTCCTGTATGTTTCGGATAGCCCAAAGCAATCACACGATCATCGAAATATTTATTCAGAAAATTAAAGACGTCGGCCGTGCGATGTGGCCGGGCACCATCTTGCATAAACCACGAGGTGTTCGCCGTGTCGTCTAAGGCAGTTTGTACCGCCACAAATTCACGAAGAATGTCCAGATAGCGTAATGCATTAATCGTTTCGGATCTGAAAAATGGGCCAATGATTCCTTTGGAAGAAATGGCGGCCCAGACCAGTACTTTTTGAGGATGCAGGGACGATGGGACTGCAACATGGGGCTTTTCGGTTCGCCATATGCGCCAGTTCTGTTTATTGACGAAGCCGTCCAGGTAAAAATAAGCTTCGTCAGTAAACCATATGCTGCCAACATGCATATCGGCATCATCAATCCTGTGCACTATATCGTTAGGGAATGTCTCTCGTGCAGCAATGGTAGCGGCGCTGAGGGGTTGCCGCGTTTGAATTTTGTATGGATAGAGATGTAAACTCTGGCGCTTGAGACGATACGTGGACGTTGGCGTCATTTGGACCGCAGCTGCAACACGGCGAACGGAAACTCGAGGCCGCTGTTGGATCACCTGCTGCACTAGCTGCGCATTGCCCTCTGTGGTTGCCGTACGCGGTCGCCCTACCTTTCCAGCACGTTCATCCGTCACGTTCCCAGTCCGTTGAAATTTTTCAAACAGATCCTTTATTGTATCGCTTTTCGGTCCTTTGGTTACATTAAACCTCCGCTGAAAACTTCGTCTTGTTGCAACAACACTGCGTTCTAGGCGGTGGAAATCCAACACCAGAAAAATCCTCTGTTCTAAGGAATAAACCATGTTGTCCACAGCACACTTGCACGTTGTGAACAGCACACGCTTACAGCAGAAAGACGACGTACAGAATGGCGCACCCACAGACTGCGTTGCCTTCTATATCTTTCACATCACTTGCAGCGCCATCTGTTGTTGAAAATTGTAACTACTGTAATTTCGAAAGTTTGTCCGCCTGAAAATGTACTGTTGTCCCAAGCATATTGCAACAAACGGTGTATTTCTATCGCTGCTCGTTTAGTTTTTATTGCCGTTTCAAATATATCGGTCATTTTTGAAACACCCTGTACTTTTACTCTACTCTAGGTTAGTCCTGAGCATTCATATAATTCACTTAAAAATTAAGATAAAATTAAACTACTCTCTTTATTAGTATTCATACTTTTCCGTATGTTCCAAATACTTAGCTCTTATTGGCGTCAAGAATAATATTAGCATTCTATCGATTCCTCTATTTCTTTCCTTTAAGGAGGCCCATTTTTTCCCATCCTTTGCCCACTCATGTTGATTAACCCTTAGTAAAATACTTTGGAGGTTTATGCCCATTCCTCTATCACTTAACCTAATCTGCAATAATCCCTGTACTATCTTGCCTGAAAATTACATTTCCTCGTTTCTTATCTGCTAGTCATAAATGTATCGCAGTACAGTTTCCTTTTTATAACCCAGCGCCATTTGCCACATAGATGTACTAATTTTTTCTTTAGTTTTGTGTTCCGATCTATAGTCTTCCTTTCTTCTTACAATTTTTTTCATAGTATTACCTACACCAACATTGCTTCTGCTTTTGATTTTCTTCACGCTTTCCAACTGGAAGTACTTCTTCAGGTCATGATGTGTGTACAAACCTCGTAGCGAGATTGAATATTGTAACGCCCAAATACTCTAAAAATAAACAAAAAGTATACTCATTTAAAAAAGCAGATAAAAATTTGCTTGACACTTTCCTGAGAGACAATCTCTACTACCTCCACTCCTTCCAAATTAACTATGTAAGTGTAGACCAAATGTGGCTTGAATTCAAAGAAATAGTATCGACTGCAGCTGAGACATTTATACCAAAAAAATTAACAAACGACGGAACCAATCCTCCTTGATACACAAAACGGATCAGTACACCGATGCAGAAACAACGAAAAAACATGCCAAATCCAAACGAACGCTAAATCTCCAAGATTGGCGAAGCTCGAAATTTAGCGAGAACTTCAGTGTGAGATGTATAAACATCCACAACGAAACTTTGTCTCGAAACCTGGCAGAAAATCCAAAGAGATTCTTGTCGTACGTGAAGTATGCTAGCGGCAAGACACTATTAATGTATTCTCTACACGATAGTAAACTCGATGAGAGTGCTGCCACAGTAGTTGTTAAACACAGCCTTCCGACACGCCTTCACGAAGGAAGACGAAGTAACTATGCCAGAATTCTAATCAAGAACAGCTGCCAACATGAGTAACGTAGAAATAAATATCCTCGGAACAGTGAAGCAACTTAAATCACCAAACAAAAGCAAGTCTCCCGGTCCAGATTGTATACCAGTTAAGTTTCTTTCAGAGTATGCTGATACAATAGCTCCATACTTAATAATCATATTCAACCGTTCGCTGGAGGAAAGATCCGTAACCAAGGTAGTAGGAGTAATCCAGTAAATTACCGGCCCATATCATTAACGTCGATATGCAGCACGATTTTGGAACATATTTTGGGTTCCAACATTATAAATTACCTCGAAAAAAAACGGTCCATTGACACACAGTCTAGACGGATTTAGGAAACATTGTTCTTGTGAAACACAACTAACTCTTTAGTGACCCGAAGTGCTGAAATGAAATGAGCGTACGGCATTGTGGGCCGGGAGTCCCTCATTCGGGGAAGTTCGGCAACCGAGGGCAAGTACTTATTGCATTCGACGCCACATTGGGCGACTTTCGCGTCGGAGATGGGGATGAAATGATGATGAGGACACCACAACACTCAGTCCCTGAGTGGAGAAAAGCTCCTGCCCCAGCCGGGAATCGAACCCGGACCCCTTGGCGTGGCATTCCGCCGCGCTGACCACTCAGCTAACGTGGGTGTACACACGAAGAGGTGGGTGCTGTTGACAAGGGATTCTAAATTGATACCGTATTTATGGATTTCCGGATGGCTTTTGACACTGTACTACACAAGCGGCTTGTAGTGAAACTGCGTGGTTATGGAATATTAGAGAAGTTGTCTATTGCTTCTCCCGACAAGCTTGAGATCTTTCGGTGAATGTTTTCCACTTCTTGTTTTAAAAGTTACATCTTTCGTGAGTAAATTACGTCTTCAAAGGCTTGTTCCAGTGAATCTCAATTTGGTATATTCTTTTCCTTCAGCTAGCTACATTTTAAGATTTTCCGGGCGCTTATTTTGTAGTGCTTATTGTGTACAGTGGCTGATCGCTAGTTGAGTGAAAGAACAACATAACGAAGAAGTACTCCAACGTTCTGTGCGGAACTAATGCATATAATGAAAAGAATGTGTCGCTATGATGCCTTGGGGTTTGATTTTAAAAAGAGTCATATCTACTGAAAACAAAACTAAGAGAATTGTTTGAAAGAAAGGTCAAATATAGTTTATTTTCTGTATTTTGAACCTTTTATTACATATGTGAGTTTTATACTATCCTCCATGTAACACTCTTTATTTTACTTCGTTTTAATAAGAAAAACATTTGTAAATGCTTTCTCATTTTTACGGTAAGTTGCAGTTCCTATCCGTTTTGGTTGTGGGCGTTGTAATTATTCCAGTAGTAATCTATCCTGAAAAATTTGAATCGTATTCTTTAATACACGAATCTCCCATAATATTTACCCTTTTTTGACAAAATTAATACAAATCATTACAAAGCACTGTGTTACTCATTCGATTTGGTACAGATAATATAAACTCACTCAAAAGGAATAGCAGACTCACTGTAGCCATTAGACATAAATACGAGTGTTACATTATGACCTTTCTTTCAAACAATTCTGCTAGTGTAGTTTTCAGTAGGTATGACTCTTTGTAAAATCAAACCCAAAGGCATCAGATCGGCACATTCTTTTCATTATATGCATTAGTTTCTCACAGCACATTGGAGTGCTTCTTCGTTATATTGTTCTTACACTCAACTAGCGATCAGCTAGTGTACACAATAAGCACTACAAAACATGCTCCCGGAACGACTTAAAATGTAGCCAGCTGAAGGAAAAAGAATATACCAGACGGAGATTCACTGGAATAAGCCTTTGAAGACGTAATTCACTCACGAAAGATACAACTTTTAAAACAACTTACATGTAGAAGTGGAAAACGTTCACCGAAAGATCTCAAGTTTGTCGGGAGAAGCAATAGAGAACGTATCTCTCTCTGTCCATAACCTATTTGTACCCAACAAATTGAGAAGGTATTCCGATACCAGAGATCTCTGTTGCCCACCTCACCACTGCAAAAAATAATGAGACAAATTATAAAGGAAATACTGTATTAAGAAAGTTCCAAATGCCGTCGAGGAAACTGATTGGTTCTAAGCGACAATAAGAAAGTTTTTGCTCCAAGTGCCGTTAGTACGAAGAAGCTACGTTTTACATGTGGTAATACATAAAAGGGGCGATCAAAAATTTACTGTTTGACGGCGTCGCTGCAGGGTATATAAAACGTAGAGCGACTCCGACGCGGATACGTAAGTACACACGTGTAGGCAAGGGATTACTGTGTCATTTCTGTCTTTCCAACGTTCGTGCGGTAAAAACAGAAACGTGAACTACATTCATGCCCATAAGTTAAGTATAATGCTGATACATGGTGACACAACGCTCCGGTGGGCGGTTTTCGGGATTAAATCACATCGAGGTGCATTTGACCAGCGGTCGTCGCACGGTGGCGCTGGCAGCAGTCCATATGCGCAGAGGTGTGTTGGTGCTTGTCAGAGTACGGTGCAGCGAGTAAGTGTGCAGAGGTTTTCA
The DNA here is from genome assembly GCF_023897955.1 of Schistocerca gregaria. NCBI lineage: Eukaryota > Metazoa > Arthropoda > Insecta > Orthoptera > Acrididae > Schistocerca > Schistocerca gregaria. The sequence goes on from NC_064921.1 coordinate 165,749,369, forward strand.
GACGTGCTAATGGTGGTTGTGTGTTGAAAATGGCTCAAAGAATACATATTGATGACGTTATGAAGGGTAGAATACTAGGGCGACTGGAGGCTGGACAAACACAGCAGGTAGTAGCAGGGGCCCTCCGTGTGCCACAAAGTGTGATCTCAAGAGTGTGGCAACGATTCCAGCAGGCAGGAAACGTGTCCAGGCGCTACAGTACGGGACGTCCACAGTGTACAACAACACAAGAAGACCGATATCTCACCATCAGCGCCCGCAGACTGCTACGGAGAACTGCAAGTAGCCTTGCTCGGGACCTTACCGCAGCCACTGGAACAGTTGTCTCCAGACACACAGTCTACAGACGACTGAACAGACATGGTTTATTCGCCCGTAGACCTGCAAGGTGCATTCCACTGACCCCTGGTCGCAGGAGAGCTCCTGATCTTATCAGTTCACTTAATCAGCTGCGTGCTTCTATAATGTCACATCTCAGACAATTCGATTCTCTTTTATTCCGATTTTCCCACATTCCATCCTGCACTTGCTTAAAATTCTGTTTTCCGCACTTAAATTTACAGATATTTCTAGTTCAAATGAAGGTCTTTGTTTCATATTAATATTTATCGAAAAACGCCCGCTTTTCCTGTGCTAGTCTGTTTCTTACATACTTCTAGCTCCGTTCATCATGCGATATTTTGCTTCCAAGGTAGCAGAATTCCTTCACTTCTTGTACTAAGTGGTGCGTAATTTTGGCATTACTTTTAATGCTGTTGTTGTGTCTGCTGCTCTTCATTACTTTCATCTTTTTTTTTTTTTTTGCTGTCAGTCCGTAAATGTGCTCATTAGACTGTTCATTTCATTTAACAGTTCCTGTAATTCTTGCTTAACTTCACTGAATAATCAGTGTCTCCAACGATTGTAATCATTGATATCCTTTCACCTCGACTTTGAACTCCTCTACTGTATCCTTGTTTTACACTTTGTTTCATTGATATACAGACTGAAGGGCTGCATCTTTGCCTTATATCATTTTTAATTAGAGTGGTTCCCACTTGGTCTTCAGTTGTTACTGTTAACTCTTGGTTCTTAAATCTGTTGTACATTACATTTACTTCTTTGAGAAATTCGAAAATCTTACATCATTTTATTTTTCATAAACTTGAACTACGTCGACACATCCTATGAAGGTGTCTAGATTTTTTTCAACTCTTGCCTCCAGTGTCGTGCTCAACTCCAGACCCGCGTCTATGGTCATTTTACCATTCCTACAGCCAAATGGTATGAGAGTTATGGGATGTTATTGTAGTACTGATCTTATATTTGGATATTTATAGCTAGTCTTACTGCTGGACTCATGTTACTAACTGCTTACAGTGTCTCTTGTGATGTTATTGTGGTCTTCAGTCCAGAGGCTGGTTTGATGCAGCTCTCCATGCTACCCTATCCTGTGCAAGTTTCTTCATCTCCCAGTACCTACTGCAACCTACATCCTTCTGAATCTGCTTAATGTATTCATCTCTTGGTCTCCCTCTACGATTTTTACCCTCCACGCTGCCCTCCAATGCTAAATTTGTGATCCCTTGATGCCTCAGAACATGTCCTACCAACCGGTCCCTTCTTCTCTTCAAGTTGTGCCACAAACTCCTCTTCTCCCCAATTCTATTCAATACCTCCTCATTAGTTATGTGATCTACCCATCTAATCTTCAGCATTCTTCTGTAGCACCACATTTCGAAAGCTTCTATTCTCTTTCTGTCCAAACTATTTATCGTCCATGTTTCACTTCCATACATGGCTACACTCCATACAAATACCTTCAGAAACGACTCCTGACACTTAAATCTATACTCGATGTTAACAAATTTCTCATCTTCAGAAACGCCTTCCTTGCCATTGCCAGTCTACATTTTATATCCTCTCTACTTCGACCATCATCAGTTATTTTGCTCCCCAAATAGCAAAACTCCTTTCCTACTTTTAGTGTCTCATTTCCTAATCTAATTCCCTCAGCGTCACCCGACTTAATTCGACTAAATTCCATTATCCTCGTTTTGCTTTGGTTGATATTCATCTTATATCCTCCTTTCAAGACAATGTCCATTCCGTTCAACCGCTCTTTCATGTCCTTTGCTGTCTCTGACAGAATTACAATGTCATTGGCGAACCTCAAAGTTTTTATTTCTTCTCCATGGATTTTAATACCTACTCCAAATTTTTCTTTTGTTTCCTTCACTGCTTGCTCAATATAGAGATTGAATAACATCGGGGAGAGGCTAAAACCCTGCCTCACGCCATTTCCAACCACAGCTTCCCTCTGATGTCCCTCGACTCTTATAACTGCCATCTGGTTTTTGTACAAATTGTAAATAGCTTTTCGCTCCCGTATTTTACCCCTGCCACCTTCAGAATTTGAATGAGAGTATTCCAGTCAACATTGTCAAAAGCTATCTCTATGTCTACAAATGCTACAAACGTAGGTTTGCCTTTCTTTAATCTAGCTTCTAAGATAAGTCGTAGGGTCAGTATTGCCTCACGTGTTCCGATATATCTACGGAATCCGAACTGATCTTCCCCGAGGTGGGCTTCTACTAGTTCTTCCATTCGTCTGGAAAGAATTCGAGTTAGTATTTTGCATCTGTGACTTATTAAACTGATAGTTCGGTAATTTTCACATCTGTCAACACCTGTTTTCTTTGGGATTGCAATGATTATATTCTTCTTGAAGTCTGAGGGTACTTCGCCTGTCTCATACATCTTCCTCACCAGATGGTAGAGTTTTGTCAGGACTGGCTCTCCCAAGGCCGTCAGTAGTTCTAATGGAATGTTGTCTACTTCCGGGGCCCTGTTTCGGCTCAGGTCTTTCAATGCTCTGTCAAACTCTTCCCGCACTATCGCATCTCCCATTTCATCTTCATCTACATTCTCTTCCATTTCTATAATATTGTCCTCAAGTACATCGCCCTTGTATAGACCCTCTATATACTCCTTCCACCTTTCTGCTTTCCCTTCTTTGGTTAGAACTGGGTTTCCATCTGAGCTCTTGATATTCATACAAGTGGTTCTCTTTTCTCCAAAGGTCTCTTTAATTTTCCTGTAGGCAGTATCTATCTTACCCTTAGTGAGAAAAGCCTCTACATCCTTAAATTTGTCCACTAGCCATGCCTGGTTAGCCATTTTGCACTTCTTGTCGATCTCATTTTTGAGACGTTTGTATTCCTTTTGCCTGCTTCATTTTCTGCATTTTTATATTTTCTCCTTTCATCAATTAAATTCAATATTTCTTCTGTTACCCAAGGAATTCTACTAGCCCTCGTCTTTTTACCTACTTGATCCGCTGCTGCCTTCACTACTTCATCCCTCAGAGCTACTGCTGTAAATTGTTCTCTTATGCTCTCGCTGAAACTCTGTACAACATCTGAATTAGTCAGCTAATCCAGGTCCCATCTCCTTAAATTCCCACCTTTTTACAGTTTCTTCAATTTTAATCTGCAGTTCATAACCAATAGATTGTGGTCAGAGTCCACATCTACCCCTGGAAAGTCTTACAATTTAAAACCGGGTTCCTAAATCTCTTTTGTACGATTATATAATATATCTGATACCATTTAGTATATCTGGGATTCTTCCATATATACAACCTTCTTTTATGATTCTTGAAGCAAGTGTTAGCTGTGATTAAGTTATGCTCTGTGCAAAATTCTACCAGACGGCTTCCTCTTTCATTTCTTAGCCGCTATCCTTATTCACCTACTATGTTTCCTTCGCTCCCTTTTCCATCACTCGAATTCCAGTCACCGATGACAATTAAATTTTCGTCTCCCTTCTCTAGCTGAATAATTTCTTTTATCTCATCATACATTTCATCAATTTCTTCATCATCTGCAGAGCTAGTTGGCATATAAACTTGTACTATTGCAGTAGGTGTGGGCTTCGTGTCTATCTTGGCCACAATAATGCGTTCACTATGTTGTTTGTAATAGCTTACCCGCACGCGTATTTTTTTATTCATTATTATACCTACTCCTGCATTACCTCTATTTGATTTTGTATTTAGAACCCTATATTCGCCTGACCAAAAGTCTTGTTCCTCCTTCCACCGAACTTCACTAATTCCCACTATATCTAACTTTAACCTATCCATTTCTCTTTTTAAATTTTCTAACCTACCTGCTCGATTAAGGGATCTGACATTCCACGCTCCGATCCTTAGAACACCAGTTTTCTTTCTCCTGATAACAACGTCCTCTTGGGTAGTCCCCGCCCGGAGATCCGGCGTGCTTCTATAATGTCACATCTCAGACAATTCGATTCTCTTTTATTCCGATTTTCCCACATTCCATCCTGCACTTGCTTAAAATTCTGTTTTCCGCACTTAAATTTACAGATATTTCTAGTTCCAATGAAGGTCTTTGTTTCATATTAATATTTATCGAAAAACGCCCGCTTTTCCTGTGCTAGTCTGTTTCTTACATACTTCTAGCTCCGTTCATCATGCGATATTTTGCTTCCAAGGTAGCAGAATTCCTTCACTTCTTGTACTAAGTGGTGCGTAATTTTGGCATTACTTTTAATGCTGTTGTTGTGTCTGCTGCTCTTCATTACTTTCATCTTTTTTTTTTTTTTTGCTGTCAGTCCGTAAATGTGCTCATTAGACTGTTCATTTCATTTAACAGTTCCTGTAATTCTTGCTTAACTTCACTGAATAATCAGTGTCTCCAACGATTGTAATCATTGATATCCTTTCACCTCGACTTTGAACTCCTCTACTGTATCCTTGTTTTACACTTTGTTTCATTGATATACAGACTGAAGGGCTGCATCTTTGCCTTATATCATTTTTAATTAGAGTGGTTCCCACTTGGTCTTCAGTTGTTACTGTTAACTCTTGGTTCTTAAATCTGTTGTACATTACATTTACTTCTTTGAGAAATTCGAAAATCTTACATCATTTTATTTTTCATAAACTTGAACTACGTCGACACATCCTATGAAGGTGTCTAGATTTTTTTCAACTCTTGCCTCCAGTGTCGTGCTCAACTCCAGACCCGCGTCTATGGTCATTTTACCATTCCTACAGCCAAATGGTATGAGAGTTATGGGATGTTATTGTAGTACTGATCTTATATTTGGATATTTATAGCTAGTCTTACTGCTGGACTCATGTTACTAACTGCTTACAGTGTCTCTTGTGATGTTATTGTGGTCTTCAGTCCAGAGGCTGGTTTGATGCAGCTCTCCATGCTACCCTATCCTGTGCAAGTTTCTTCATCTCCCAGTACCTACTGCAACCTACATCCTTCTGAATCTGCTTAATGTATTCATCTCTTGGTCTCCCTCTACGATTTTTACCCTCCACGCTGCCCTCCAATGCTAAATTTGTGATCCCTTGATGCCTCAGAACATGTCCTACCAACCGGTCCCTTCTTCTCTTCAAGTTGTGCCACAAACTCCTCTTCTCCCCAATTCTATTCAATACCTCCTCATTAGTTATGTGATCTACCCATCTAATCTTCAGCATTCTTCTGTAGCACCACATTTCGAAAGCTTCTATTCTCTTTCTGTCCAAACTATTTATCGTCCATGTTTCACTTCCATACATGGCTACACTCCATACAAATACCTTCAGAAACGACTCCTGACACTTAAATCTATACTCGATGTTAACAAATTTCTCATCTTCAGAAACGCCTTCCTTGCCATTGCCAGTCTACATTTTATATCCTCTCTACTTCGACCATCATCAGTTATTTTGCTCCCCAAATAGCAAAACTCCTTTCCTACTTTTAGTGTCTCATTTCCTAATCTAATTCCCTCAGCGTCACCCGACTTAATTCGACTAAATTCCATTATCCTCGTTTTGCTTTGGTTGATATTCATCTTATATCCTCCTTTCAAGACAATGTCCATTCCGTTCAACCGCTCTTTCATGTCCTTTGCTGTCTCTGACAGAATTACAATGTCATTGGCGAACCTCAAAGTTTTTATTTCTTCTCCATGGATTTTAATACCTACTCCAAATTTTTCTTTTGTTTCCTTCACTGCTTGCTCAATATAGAGATTGAATAACATCGGGGAGAGGCTAAAACCCTGCCTCACGCCATTTCCAACCACAGCTTCCCTCTGATGTCCCTCGACTCTTATAACTGCCATCTGGTTTTTGTACAAATTGTAAATAGCTTTTCGCTCCCGTATTTTACCCCTGCCACCTTCAGAATTTGAATGAGAGTATTCCAGTCAACATTGTCAAAAGCTATCTCTATGTCTACAAATGCTACAAACGTAGGTTTGCCTTTCTTTAATCTAGCTTCTAAGATAAGTCGTAGGGTCAGTATTGCCTCACGTGTTCCGATATATCTACGGAATCCGAACTGATCTTCCCCGAGGTGGGCTTCTACTAGTTCTTCCATTCGTCTGGAAAGAATTCGAGTTAGTATTTTGCATCTGTGACTTATTAAACTGATAGTTCGGTAATTTTCACATCTGTCAACACCTGTTTTCTTTGGGATTGCAATGATTATATTCTTCTTGAAGTCTGAGGGTACTTCGCCTGTCTCATACATCTTCCTCACCAGATGGTAGAGTTTTGTCAGGACTGGCTCTCCCAAGGCCGTCAGTAGTTCTAATGGAATGTTGTCTACTTCCGGGGCCCTGTTTCGGCTCAGGTCTTTCAATGCTCTGTCAAACTCTTCCCGCACTATCGCATCTCCCATTTCATCTTCATCTACATTCTCTTCCATTTCTATAATATTGTCCTCAAGTACATCGCCCTTGTATAGACCCTCTATATACTCCTTCCACCTTTCTGCTTTCCCTTCTTTGGTTAGAACTGGGTTTCCATCTGAGCTCTTGATATTCATACAAGTGGTTCTCTTTTCTCCAAAGGTCTCTTTAATTTTCCTGTAGGCAGTATCTATCTTACCCTTAGTGAGAAAAGCCTCTACATCCTTAAATTTGTCCACTAGCCATGCCTGGTTAGCCATTTTGCACTTCTTGTCGATCTCATTTTTGAGACGTTTGTATTCCTTTTGCCTGCTTCATTTTCTGCATTTTTATATTTTCTCCTTTCATCAATTAAATTCAATATTTCTTCTGTTACCCAAGGAATTCTACTAGCCCTCGTCTTTTTACCTACTTGATCCGCTGCTGCCTTCACTACTTCATCCCTCAGAGCTACTGCTGTAAATTGTTCTCTTATGCTCTCGCTGAAACTCTGTACAACATCTGAATTAGTCAGCTAATCCAGGTCCCATCTCCTTAAATTCCCACCTTTTTACAGTTTCTTCAATTTTAATCTGCAGTTCATAACCAATAGATTGTGGTCAGAGTCCACATCTACCCCTGGAAAGTCTTACAATTTAAAACCGGGTTCCTAAATCTCTTTTGTACGATTATATAATATATCTGATACCATTTAGTATATCTGGGATTCTTCCATATATACAACCTTCTTTTATGATTCTTGAAGCAAGTGTTAGCTGTGATTAAGTTATGCTCTGTGCAAAATTCTACCAGACGGCTTCCTCTTTCATTTCTTAGCCGCTATCCTTATTCACCTACTATGTTTCCTTCGCTCCCTTTTCCATCACTCGAATTCCAGTCACCGATGACAATTAAATTTTCGTCTCCCTTCTCTAGCTGAATAATTTCTTTTATCTCATCATACATTTCATCAATTTCTTCATCATCTGCAGAGCTAGTTGGCATATAAACTTGTACTATTGCAGTAGGTGTGGGCTTCGTGTCTATCTTGGCCACAATAATGCGTTCACTATGTTGTTTGTAATAGCTTACCCGCACGCGTATTTTTTTATTCATTATTATACCTACTCCTGCATTACCTCTATTTGATTTTGTATTTAGAACCCTATATTCGCCTGACCAAAAGTCTTGTTCCTCCTTCCACCGAACTTCACTAATTCCCACTATATCTAACTTTAACCTATCCATTTCTCTTTTTAAATTTTCTAACCTACCTGCTCGATTAAGGGATCTGACATTCCACGCTCCGATCCTTAGAACACCAGTTTTCTTTCTCCTGATAACAACGTCCTCTTGGGTAGTCCCCGCCCGGAGATCCGAATGGTGGGTATTTTACCTCCGGAATATTTTACCCAAGAGGACGCCATCATCATTTAACCATACAGTAAAGCTGCATGCCCTCGGGAAAAATTACGGCTGGAGTTTCCCCTTGCTTACAGTCGTTCGCAGTACCAGCACAACAAGGCCGTTTTGGTTAGTGTCAGTTTACAAGGCCAGATTAGTCAATAATCTAGACTGTTGCCCCTGAAACCACTGAAAAGGCTGCTGCCCCTCTTCAGGAGCCATACGTTTGTCTGGCCTCTCAACAGATACCCCTCCGATGTGGTTGCACCTACGGTACGGGCATCTGTATCGCTGAGACACGCTAGCCTCCCAACCAACGGCAAGGTCCATGGTTCATGGGGGGGGGGGGGGGGTCTCTGGTGGCAGTTTACTATATGCTTAATAGGAAACTGCTTGTGACTCTCTAGCGGATGGGAAGTAATATGGCCGGCTGGTGTGACCGAGCGGTTCTAAGTACTTCAGTCTGGAACCGCGCACCCACTTCCGTCGCAGGTTCGGATCCTGCCTCGGGCATGGATGTGTGTGAAGTCGTTAGGTTAGTTAGGTTTAAGTAGTTCTAAGTTCTAGGGGACTGATGGCCTCAGATGTTAAGTCCCGTAGTGCTCAGAGACATTTGAACCATTTGAAGTATTATGTAGATAAAATTCGTTTCGGTGGTGCTTCTGGGCCAATCCGAGTTATTCCACGCAATTGCAAATATTCTGAATGACTTTAATATTAGCAATAACAGTGGTCTGTATTAGGCGTTTCGCAGTCAGGTGACACGACAGGAAGTGCTGACGTCCGTACTTTTCTCATGAAATCTGAAATTTAAAACACAAACCAGTCACGTTATACATAAAACGATTAACCACTAGTTCTCTCTGCATCACCAACTGCTGACTTACCTTCTGGGCTGAAAAAACATGCACGGTAGTTCAGAAAAATTGGTATCCGTGCTGTAGTGATAAAAAGTGCAACATTGCATGACATTACTCTCCCTAATCATGACGACTGCAAAGTGCAAACTCAGTCTTAAACATATTGGAATATTGAAGCAGTGACAAGTATCACACTGAACAAAATCTTCGACCAAGAAAATATAATTTCATTTAAAGGATAATGATGCTCACAGTAACACCTCGAACATCCGTGAGTCGAACATGTCGTACAATAAATCAACACAAATGAAATATATGAATAAAAATAAGTCCGTAAGCATTAGAAAGTACTGAAAAATCTATGTTGCTAAATGACTTTCTTGGTGCAAGATCACCCAGTTCTAGTTACAGGTTTCCTAAGCTATAGCTTCCAGGGACAACAAAAGATTGATTTTCAGTACTTTTTAAACGGTCCTGCTGATTACTAGTTGGACCGTTACGCTGAGAGCAACCACTACTTCAGTATCTTGTTTAATTTCCTACCCTGTTTCAGAAAGGGAATGGGCAAGGGAACAGTAATGAATAGAAACAATTAGGAAGATCAGGGTATGAGACTTCCCTCATAATATCCTCTGATTTTAATGCAGCTGTATTTGCTTGACACGGCAGAGTATGGGCGGTTTTTATTGCTCTGTACGAGAAAATAAAATCTTAACTAAATAATATAACGTTGGTTTTTGGTTTCAGCCGTGAGGGTGAGCCACGGATGGCGAGTCCCTGGTGGAGGAGAAACGCATCCATCGTGGAAGACTCGATCCCTGCCTATTGGAATGCTATGTGAATACACGGGTAAGCCGTTCTGGCTGTGCCCACACCACGGAAAGTCGCTCTTTGAAAATGGGAGCCTAGTTACGTGTTCGGTGTAGGTTGTCTGGTGAAGCCTTCAACAGGTGTCTGGCGGGCTAGTGTCGCAGAGGCGAGACGGCACAAACTTCAGTTACACCCCTTCTCATTGTCTAAGAGCGGGTACTTCTCGGCTGGTGCGACCTGGAGGTACCTAGAGAGGCGGAGCTGAGGGCATATCTCTTGTCAGTGAACGCTTGAACACAGTCACAGGTTAAGCAGTGGAAGTCGGAACAACCTTGAGATTCCGATGCAAGTTTCACCAGAGACAATTGTCTAAGGGTCTGCCTTCTCCGACAAGTTGGCGCCAGAAGAATTTGCTGCACAAACAAGTGCTCTCTCTCTCTCTCTCTCTCTCTCTCTCTCTCTCTCTCTCTCTCTCTCTCTCTCTCTCTCTCTCTCTCTCCCCCTTATGTTCGTCTGTCTCTGGTCGACGTACAGGGAAATTTTCATTCGATTCCGTTAACGATGACAAAATCGTCCTCCCTGTTTCGTAGGCTAGTATCCAAAATTTTGCGTGAAGGGCATATGAACTGCTGTGTCTGTCACGAAACTATATTATTTTTAAAAGATCATTATTGTTTGTATCACCATAATTTTCTAAAGCTCTAATACTGATTGCATAAATTTAGCAGTAATTACTTTTTTCCAGTGCCGCGCGAGATTAGCCGAGCGGTCTAACGCGCTGCAGTCATGGACTGTTCGGCTGCTCCCGGCGAATGTTCGAGTCCTCCCTAGGGCATGGGTGTGTGTGTTTGTCCTTACGATAATTTAGGTTAAGTAGTGTGTAAGCTTAGGGACTGATGACCATAGCAGTTAAGTCCCATAAGATTTCACACCCATTTGAACATATTTTTTTCCAGTGCCACCATTAAGGCATAACACGATATGGTGGAAGCTACGCTTGTGAAACGTGAGTATGGACAAAATCTTCACTTAGTCTACCCACTACACATGTACTTTTTTTACCGTGGATCTATGACTTTAAAAGTGGAACAGACAGGTGACATATGCTAAGCATCTCACATGCTACATATCTCATGAAAATCTCTTCTCCGCGTTGTATGAACTTCCTGTATTGGACCAGAAATTGCTTCATTACTCACTTTAAAAGAGATAAACGGAAACAACAGTCTAGTACAACAGAAACTACACAATAGTTACTGTAGTGCTGCACAAATTGTTATTATTATTATTATTATTATTATTATTGACAGTGACCCGACACAAAGTATTAGAAGCCTGAAGTCTTCCAATTTCTAGCAGTTCATGTATAAGGACTCCAGTACTCAAGTGATTTGCGACAGTAATTATAGCCCACATACTTTAACTTGGTTCATTTTAAACGGTGCAAGTTTTGCTTGAAACATGTGTCGCTATGGAGACTCATGGTGCAACTTTCTGTTCTTAGGAGTTGCAGGTAGTACTCGCGATGCACTGGAAGTTGCTTCAGCATTTATTGTACCACAACAAATGGAACAGAAACATTGCAGTAAATATTTAAATATGTGGAAATAGAAGTTTTCCTATGATATCAGTGAAACAAGTAAGGGCCGGAATGTACTGACGGCGAACGAACCGGATATAAAAGCGCTTGATAGAAATAATTCCTACCAGTCTTCTCATTGACTCATTAATGTTGCTTTAATAAAATACGTACAAAACATAAATTTCATTTAGCTCCCATCATTTAAAAAATGAAGCTATTCAAAGTGAATCCTTTTTCATGCTTAAGTTTAGAGCGGCACTAATGTTGGGCGGGCGGGGGTATTAGCTAATATGTGGCTGCATCTGTGGGTAATGGTCTCAGAAAGGTTGGGAATCATTGCCATAAGTGATGCTAAGAAGGGAAGTACAAAATGATATTCTAGTGTTAGGCGCAGAAGAGGGAACACGCTCCAGGCTCCAAGGGAAGGAGACGCAAGACTCCCGACTACTCCTGTTGGAGGAAATCAGCTGCTGATGAGTAACAGCACTGACTCAGAGGCGACACCGACTTCTTGGTGGTAGGCGCTGATCTAAGAGTTATGTGCTAGTTTCGGGTAGGCACTGTTCATTCTGAGACGACGGTCTCGAAACGCAAGCTTTTGTTCAGACCAGTTTCAGTGATATCATTAAATCCATCATCTTGAAAAAAAAAAAAGAAGTTCAAATGTAATGTGTGTGAGACCTTAAGGGACCAACTGCAGAGGTCATCGGTCCCTAGACTTACACACTGCTTAAACTAACTTAAAAAAAGCTATCCCAAGAACAACACACACGCCCATGCCCGAAGGAGGATTCGAACCTCCGGCGGGAGGGGCCGCGCAGTCAGTGACATCACGCCTCTAACGAAGCGGCCACTCTGCGCGGCTCCCTCATCTTGAGTTTTACAATGAATTGAAGATTAGTTTATTTCCAGATACTTCTATCGAAGAACTGCTGATGTGTGGCTTGGCATACATGGTTAACGTTCACTTAGCTATAACACCATGATCCATGCAGTTGTTTTTGGTTCTATCAGAATGTGTGAGCCTTGTGTCCCCATTTATTACAGACGATGCACTTCAGTTACTTTTGTCTCACCCTTTCTCTCTGTGGCCCATACACACGAGATTTTTGTATGTTATGTTAGTGGTCACACAAGGAGATTACCGATAAATTGATTTTGTTTTATGCGTATGCTACTGCTACCTAAACTGTTACGACATTTGAAAAGGGATGAGAAACATTAAATGAGTAGAAGAAATATGAATGACGATGATGATGATGATGATGTTTGGTTGGTGGGGCACTCAACTGCGCAGTCATTAGCGCGTGTACGAAGTCCCAATTTTTACAAGTGAAATTTTTATACAATCCAATCTAGCAACTGTCACGAATGATGATGATGATGATGATGATGATGACGACAACACAAACGCCCTGTCCCCAGGCAGAGAAAATCTCCAACCCAGCCAGTAACCGAACCCGGGATCCCATGATTTGGAGGCAGCAACGTTGTAGTATGAATGAGTCGTTTCCTTTCTGCAGGCAGTGTATTCCTTCTCCTCATCACTTAACTGAGTTTAAGAGTACGGGGATTTGCAATGGTATTTAGCTGCCAACATCACATCAATTTTACTCCTTGCAATTCAGAGCATAGTAACCGACCCTGTCAGGATAGTTCACTTATACTGGTTGTCTCTCGTATGGGTCATCAGGCACATTTTCTCTGATGTTTCGGCAGATATTTCCAGTTTCATTATTGCAACGTGTAGCTAGAGTCAGCCAAAACCAATTCTGCTCATCACATCTTTCATACGACCCCAAGAATAGACGGAAAGCGTCGATTTGTTTCCAGTTACAAAGAACATGAAACTTCCTGGCAGATTAAAATTGTGTGCCGGACCGAGACTAGAACTCGGGACCTACCATTTTTTAAAAAAAATCCTATTTTGCTCTATATTGGTCGATGAATCTGTTCGTGGTGGAGGTCCGATGACAGCCGTTCAGGTTCTTTGTTGATCCGTTCACTCAGTTTTTTATTACAGAGGGTAGGCAACTCTGTGCCCGAGCACGCTGAGCTACCGTGCTGGCTGTCCATCTGAGCTACGGAAGCACGACTCATGCCCACTCCTCACAGATTTATTTCTGCCACTACCTCGTCTCTTACCTTCCAAACTTTACATAAGCTCTCCTGGGAACCTTGCAGAACTGGCACTCCTGAAAGAAAGGATACTGCGGAGACATGGCTTTGTCACAGCCTGGGGCATGTTTCCAGAATGAGATTTTCACTCTGCAGCGAAGTGTGCGCTGCGAGGATGGGGCGTGAGTCGTGCTTGGCTAGCTCAGATGGTTATCCCGCCAAAGACAAAGATCCCGAGGGCGATTCTCATTCCGGCACACAGTTTTAATCTGCCAGGAAGTTTGAGTCATTGTCCTAGCTGTATAACTGATAGCACTTTGGAACTCGCTAGTGATTCATTCCACATATTTTAAGCGATTTTTATGATCACCTTGCGCAATGCTAGTCGGTCTTTGTCCGTTAGTACATGAAGTCTGGCTAGTCTTTGTTTAATGTGGTTGTTTCTTCGCGTTCCCACTTCACAAACACATCACGAACAGTTCAGCTTTACAGGGGTTCAAATGTCCCATTAGTTTTTCTACACAAGGTATCCAATGACTAGTACCCGTTCGAAGTCACTGAACTCTTGTGACAGAACAGGTATTGGCAGAAGTACAGCTGTGAGGATGGGGCGCGAGTCGTGATTGGGTAGCTCAGTTGGTTAGGGTTAGCTGCCCTCTGCAATAAAAAAACTGAGTTAATGGAACAACGACGAACTGAAACGGGTGTCTTGCGACGTCCGCACCGAGGAGTCGAGTCTCGGTCCGGCACACAGTTTTAATCTGCCAGGAAGTTTCATATCAGATCACACTCCGCTGCAGAGTGAAAATCTCATTCCGGATAGAAAGAACATGATTTTTGAAGTGTAATTTTTACTTGCTCGTTCGATAGAGAGTTCCCAAGTTAGTCTAGTGGGTTACTCGATTTATCTGTATTTGCTAGCAGGAACAGTAAAACGCGAAGAATTATCAGTACTCCAGCAGCAGCGACTGAGCAGCTCTGATGCATGGCAGTAGCAGTCATAGCGGGCCAGGGTGGTGTTGTCGCTGGTGGAGTAATGGTTATTCTTCGCGTTTGCTGTCCCTCTTAATACACAGCGTTGAAAGGAATATCGCACTAGACTAAAATGGGACCTCTCTGTCGAATGTTCAAGTAAAATTACACTTCGAAAATAATTTTGTCTGTAAAGGGAAAAAATCTGAAGCTTCTCGTCGACGCTGAGTGTCGAGCGAAAGACATTAAGAGCAGTATTTGTTTGGGATGATTCCAGCTACACGTTGCAAAAAAGAAATTATGAACATCTGTCAAAATACTAGAGAAAATGCGCCTGACGACTCTTAGAACAGACACCTTGTAGACAGCCTCGGCCGCGCGGGATTAGCCGAGCGGTCTTAGGTGCTGCAGTCATGGACTGTGCGGCTGGTCCCGGCGGAGGTTCGAGTCCTCCCTCGGGCATGTTTGTCCTTAGGATAATTTACGTTAAGTAGTGTGTAAGATTAGCGACTAATGACCTGAGCAGTTAAGTCCCATAAGATGTCACACACATTTGAGCAACATACAGTCTCCCCCTCTCCCCTCCCCACCGATGTTAAATATATACTTCATGTAAGTATTGGCCAAATTTAAAAATTTAAAAGGCTGTCGTAATCTACTGATTAGGATGTTTAGTATCACGTTAAATGTTTTGCACAGTGGAAAATTACTTTTTCTTAAAATTGTGTATTTGTCTTCAGAGAGCATAACTCATAGCTTGCAAATCCAGTATTTGAGAATGACAGCACTTGGCGACTTCCAACAAACTTTTGCCATTTTTTGAAACTAGAAGGATGTTTTCATATTGTAAATGGGCTTTTAAAGAGTTAAAGGTTCCCGTATCTGGATATGTCTAATTAACTTTATTTGTCAAAATAAATTTGTCAGACTCTACTTGTACGTTTTTCCCGCCGATCGACTTGCTACACCAAGGAAAATATCCAGCAGCGGGCCATTAAAATTGCTACACCAAGAAGAAATACAGATGATAAATGGATATTCATTGGACAAATATATTATACTAGAACTGACATGTGATTACATTTTCACGCAATTTGGGTGCATACATCCTGAGAAATCAGTACCCAGAACAACCACCTCTGGCCGTAATAACGGCCTTGACACGCCTGGGCATTGAGTCAAACAGAGCTTGGATGGCATGTACAGGTACAGC
The DNA here is from genome assembly GCF_023897955.1 of Schistocerca gregaria. Taxonomy (NCBI): domain Eukaryota; kingdom Metazoa; phylum Arthropoda; class Insecta; order Orthoptera; family Acrididae; genus Schistocerca; species Schistocerca gregaria. The sequence goes on from NC_064921.1 coordinate 165,765,012, forward strand.
TGCCCATGCAGCTTCAACACGATACCTCAGTTCATCGAGAGTAGTGACTGAGATATTGTGACGAGCCAGGTGCTCTTCCACCATTGACCAGACGTTTTCAATTGCTGAGAGATCTGGAGAATGTGCTGGCCAGGGCAGCAGTCGTACATTTTCTGTATCCAGAAAGGTCCGTAGAGGGCCTGTAACATGTGGTCGTGCATTATCCTGCTGAAATACAGGATTTCCCAGGGATCGAATGAAGGGTAGAGCCACGGCTCATAACACATCTGAAATGTATCGTCCACTGTTCAAAGTGCTGTCAATGCGAACAAGAAGTGACTATACGTGTAACCAATGGCACCCCATACCATCACGCCCGGTGTTAAGCCAGTATGGCGATGACGAATACATGCTTGCAATGTGCGTTCACAGCGATGTCGCCAAACACGATTGTGACCATCATGATGCTGTAAACAGAACCTGGGCTACCTGGATTCATCTCGAAAAGTGGCGTTTTGCCATTCGTGTACCCAGGTTCGTCGTTGAGTACACCATCGCAGGCGCTCCTATCTGTGATGCAGCGTCAAGGGTAACCGCAGCCATGGTCTCCGAGCTGATAGTTCATGCTGCTGCAAATGTCTTCAAACCGTTCGTGCAGGTGGTTGTTGTCTTGCAAACGTCCCCATCTGTTGACTCAGCGATCGTGACGTGGCTGCTCGATCCGTTACAGCCATGCGGGTAAGATGCCTGTCATCTCGACTGCTAGTGATACCAGGCCGTTGAGATCCAGCACGGCGTTCCGTATTACCCTCCTTAACCCACCTATTCCATATTCTGCTAACAGTCATTGGACCTCGACCAACGCGAGCAGCAATGTCGCGAAGCGATAAACCGCAATTGCGATAGGCTACAGTCCGACCTTTATCAAAGTCGGAAACGTGATGGTAGGCATTTCTCCTCCTTACACGAGATATCACAACAACGTTTCACCAGGCAACGCCTATCAACTGCTGCTTGTGTATGAGAAATCGGTTGGAAACGTTCCTCATGTCAGCACGTTTTAGGTGTCGCCACCGGCGCCAACCTTGTGTGAATGCTCTGAAAAACTAATCATTTGCATATCACAGCATCTTCTTCCTGTCGGTTAAATTTCGCACATGTAGCACGTCAGCTGCGTGGTGTAGCAATTTTAATCGCGAGTAGCGCACTTTGCATGGGAGTGTTTGCACGGAGTTAAACTACCGCAAGGTCACTGATATAAGCAAAACTTCTCTCTGATGGGACTACTGAGCTATCTGATCGGAAGTGACAGGGAGGTACTTCCATACTGAAGGTGCGAATAAGGATTTAAGGTTTCTGAGATTAGCTCAGTTAACAACTCAGTTCACTCAGATGGGAGGAGAAGCCTCACCTCCCACTCCTCAACTCCACTATACTCTGGTGTGAATTTCTGTACGCGCATTCAGGGTTTGGATATAAATTTGGAAACGCCACAAGAAATGCATGCTTGAACATGAATGCAGATGCTAGCCGAGCCTGCAGGTTGCGCTGTTGCATTTGACCACAAAGAGCACCTGTGAAATGCCCTCAATACGTTGCAAGTGTTACTCGGGGCCAGAACAGTGTTCTGCGTAGTTGTGAGTGCGTTATATCGGAGCTAAGAGAATTCCAGCGTGGGCACATTTTCGGTGCTCGTGTGGTGGGCGCTTCCGTAACCAAAGTCGCCGAAATGTTCGGTTTTTCAAGAGGCACCGTATCGAAGATTTATACCACATACAGGAAAAGTGGAAAAACATCAGCAAGCGGACAAGAATGTGTGCAGAGTGATCGTGACAAGCGTTCACTGAAGAGGACTGTGACGAAAAACGGACGACAAACGCTAAAGTCACTGCAGAACTGAATGTTGTACACGCGAAACCTGTTGGCACCAAAACAAGGCGCAGGGTACTTTACAAGTGGGAAATTGAAAAAAAAAAAAGGTTCAAATGGCTCTGAGCACTATGGGACTCAACTGCTGTGGTCATCAGTCCCCTAGAACTTAGAACAACTTAAACCTAACTAACCTAAGGACATCACACACATCGATGCCCGAGGCAGGATTCGAACCTGCGACCGTAGCAGTCGCACGGTTCCGGACTGCGCGCCTAGAACCGCGAGACCACCGCTGCCGGCGGGAAATTGAAGGGCGAGATTAGTTTTGGAAATGACTGCAACGGAAAAAGGTTGCCACAGTTGTAAAAGCTGGACCTAGAGCAGTGCAAGTATGACGTTTAGTTGGACGAGCGTTTCACATTGTTTCCAACTTCTGCCTGAGTTTACGTTCAAAGAGTCAAACATGGCTGGGTTTTGGTGAAGATTTTGACAGCTACACTATGTAGTCAAAAGTGTCCGGACAACCCCAAAAACATACGTTTTTCAAATGGCTCTGCGCACTATGGGACTTATCTTCTGAGGTCATCAGTCCCCTAGAACTTAGAAATACTTAAACCTAACTAACCTAAGGACATAACACATCCGTGCCCGAGGCAGGATTCGAACCTGCGACCGTAGCGGTCTCACGGTTCCAGACTGTAGCGCCTAGAAACCCTCGGCCACTCCGGCCGGCCATACGTTTTTCATATTAGGTGCATTGTGCTGCCACCTACTGCCAGGTACTCCATATCAGCGACCTCAGTAGTCATTAGCCATCGTGAGAGAGCAGAATGGGGCGCTCCGCGGAACTCACGGACTTGGAACGTAGTCAGGTGATTGGGTGTCACTTTTGTAATACGTCTGTACGCAAGATGTCCACACTCCTTAACATCCCTAGGTCCACTGTTTCCGATGCGATAATGAAGTGGAAACATGAAGTGACACGTACAGCACAAAAGCATACAGGCAGATCTCTTCTGCTGACTGCCAGATACCGCCGATAGTTGAAGATGGTCGTAATGTGTAATAGGCGGACATCTGTCCGGACCATCACACAAGAATTCCAAACGGCATCAGGATCCACTGCAAGTACTTAGACAGGAAGGCGGGAGGCGAGAAAACTTGGATTTCATGGTCGAGCGGCTGCTCAGAAGCGACACATCACGCTGGTAAATACCAAACGACGCCTCGCTTGGTGTGAGGAGCGTAAACTTTGGACGATTGAACAGTGGAAAAACGTTGCGTGGAGTGACGAATCACGGTACGCAATGTGGCGATCCGATGGCAGGGTGTGCGTATGGCGAATGCCCGGAGAACGTTCTCTGCCAGCGTGTGTTGTGCCAACAGTAAAATTCTGAGGCCGTGGCCTTATGGTGAGAACGTGACTTTCATGGAAGGGGCTTGCACACCTTGTTGTTTTGAGTGGCACTATCACAGCACAGGCCTGCATTGATGTTTTAAACACCTTTTTGCTTCACACTCTTAAAGAGCAATTCGGGGATGGCGATTGCATCTTTCAACACGATTAGGCACCTGTTCATAATGCACGGTCTGTGGCGGAGTGATTACACTACAATAAGATCCCTGTAATGGAGTGGCGTGCACAGAGTCCTGACCTGAATCCTATAGAACACCTTTGCGATGTTTTGGAACGCCGACTGCGTGCCAGGCCTCACCGATCAACATCAATACCTACCCTCAGTGCAGCACTTCGTGAAGAATGGGCTGCCATTTCACAGGAAACTTCCCAGCACCTGACAGAACATATGACTGCGTGAGTGGAAGCTGTCATCAAGGCTAAGGATGGGCCAATACCATAGTGAATCCCAGCGTTACAGATGGAGGGTGCCACGAACTTGTAAGCCATTTTCAACCAGGTGTCCGGATACTTTTGATGACGTAGTGTATGTCGTGGTATTCCTTGAGGCTCATTATTACTCTACAAAGTCGCGTTACTGTCAAGGATTATGTCATCGTTTTGTCAGATAAGGTCCATCCCAGGGTACAACGGTTGTTCTCCAATGGCGGTGCCGTATCCCAATAAGACAGTGTCGCTGTTCACATAGCTCGCTTCGTCCAGCACTGGTTTTGTGAGCAAGAGAATGAAACATCTCAACTCCCCTGGCTTTGAATTCTACCTGAACTTGCCATTATTTTACAGGGAGAATGGTACCAGATCCCCTTGAAAACCGTGCAGTACCTGTATTTATCCATTCCGAGACGACTGGAAGATGTAATGCGCCGTGTTTTCGGTATTTCTATGTTTCTGTCCACCACCAATAGAACCTACCAGATGACTCACATTAGGTGCTACTAGAATCTCTAAATTCTTAAGTACTGACTGTCAAGTACTGTATTTACACGGTACAACATTGCACTGCCATACAAAAAATTAATTAATTGTGTAACATATGTGTCCTGTTTTAGGAGAACAATTTGTATTTAAAGTAAAGTGTTGTTGTTAATCTCTTGTTTTGTTTATTCTTTGGCGTATATAATTTGTATTCCAGTTCTATACCGGTGACTAGTTCTGGTCATACTTTGGCACGACGTCTCTGTATTGTGTGTTATAGACTTTGTTTGGTCAATGTGTAAGCACCCATACAGTAAGCATGCTTTCCCACTGAAGTTTACATTCTCATATTTGGGTTGCGAAGTAAAGATATATAGTGCTGCATATTGGACATTCGATAAAGATTCGCAGATTTGATATTTTATCTACGAGGTTTGGAACTTAAATAGTCGCAACTATTTATTCACAACCGATACAGATGAGTTACATGTTTGTACCTGTTGCTGTCCTTCAAAGTAGTTTCCAGCGTTGTACTGAACCCGTTTACAGCGATGTGGAAGGCGTAGTATACCGTTAGCAAAGCCTGTTCTGTTGATGGTGCGAATGGAGCGGTCGAAAGTCATGGTGAATCCCTTGTACGACTGTGATGGTGTTATCCTAACGCATTACGTTCCTCCACTGGAAACAGTCTGTGCACAGTATTACTATTCGTCTTTAGAGCATCACCTTCGACCAGCTTTGAGAAAGAAGGGGCGAAACTGTCTGAGCAACCCACCCATCATTTTGCACGACAATGCGCGGACGCATACAGTGCAAGCTGTGGCTCCTCTGTTCGGTCGATGGGTGTGGATAGTACTGTACCATCCACCATACTCTCCGGACTTAAGTCCTTGTGACTTTCATGTGATTCCGAAGATGAAGGAACCACTTCGTGCCATTCGCTTCGGAACTGTTCCAGAGATTCGACAGGCAGTAGACCGCTCCATTCGCACCATCAACAGAACAGGCTCTGCTGACGGTCTACTACGACTTCCACATCGCTGGCAACGGGTTCTACACAAAGTTGGTGACTACTTTGAAGGACAGTAACAGGTGCAAACATGTAACTCTTTTGCATCGGTTGTGAATAAGAAGTTGCCATTATTTAGGTTCCAACCCTCGCATTTTCTTACTTTTATTTAGTGCTCAGTTTTGACTTATGGATATCAGAAAAAAATCTGTAGGTGCAGTGGAACATTTTCGTGCAGTTTCTTCCCTAGCTTTTTAGTATTCCATAAAAAGTCTCTTAATTATTATTATTCACGTATGGGCCCAGAAGGACCATACGAGGTACAATCCACCAATGTCACGTTTGATGGTTGGCCTTTCTTTGTGCCCAAATTTGTTTCATCCGTTCTGAATGAAGTCTCTTTCTTTAATCAGACCACTTCGCTCCAGACTGTTTTCTAACTTCCCTCTGACCAACTTTCCAATCAAATATGTTTTGTGTGAACGTTTTCCTATCTGTAAGGTCTGCCTGAGTTATACCGATTGCTTTGAGATCCTCCTTAATCGCAGCAATCCATATTATTCGCACAGTTTTGGCCTTACTTCTGTTTTCGTAGAATTCTATTATTTGTTTTGTCAACCTAGTGGGTGCCATTCTTTTAATGTGCCCGTAAAATTTAAGTCTTCGTTTTCTCATGTCACCATGTATATCTGTGTATTCTTCTACTTCCTTGTTACTTCTCAGCCTATAAGTTCCTCCATCAGTAACTTTGGGGCCTTCTATTTTCCTAATAATATTTCTTCCTTTCTTTTGATTTTCTTTAATACCCCTCTTCCTATTTAAAATTAAATTTTTTGCTCCATAAAGACATTCAGGTTTGATCACAGTGCTGTACCGTTTAAGTTTACTGAATTTAGGAAGTGATTTTTTATTATAAATATTTTGTGTTAATCTGAATGCAGTTGCCATCTTTTGACAGCGAACTTCATTTGCAGCTATTTCCAGAACGTTTTCTTGTATTATTTCCCCCATGTATTTAAGCTGCGATACACTTTTTATTTTTCCATATTTCGTGTTCAAAAACTATGATGCTTGTTTGTTGCATGCCATGTATTTCGTTGTTTTGAATGATATTTGTAGTCCTACCTTTTCAGAGACTTCTTTAAGAATTTCAATTTGTTTTTGAGCTGTAAGTAACATCCCTAGTTAAAATTGCCAGATAATCTGCAAAGGCGAGATAGTCTACTCTATCACTTGTACCTTACTTGATTTATTGGTCTATATTTTGAACCGACTTCTGCTCTTAAATCTAATGATATTTTACCTCTGTGTTGGTGCTAATAAATTGCAGTTGTACCCTACTTACTCTACAAGAAGGTATTTGCACATTCATTCTGTTAATTTCTGTCCAGATAAATGAGAAACGTCTTTGAAAGTTGCTTTAGGAGTAGGTGGTTTAAATGAAAACACGAGAGTATTTTGTACATTACGTTTAATATGACAAATGCAAAACTATTACAACTACAACGTGAGTAATAAAATAATGAATAAGTTCTTAACAATGCATGTAAAAGTTATTTACAATAAAAGGTACTCGTAAAATACTTGATACAGTATGTTTGGTATAGTAATACCACGTGAGACAGGAAAACTGTCCCTTATCAATACTCTACTTCCCGCAGTTCGAGACGAAATACGGAAATCCTCCTTGGCGATTACTGCTACAACAGAGGGAGAGAATGGCGGGAGCGGAAAGGGTAGACTTTGTTATCTCAATCACCTTCGGTGCCTGCGGATGCGGAATCAATAAATAAATAGTGGACAGGGGATAGTGAAAAGACGAGGGAGCTTACATCCTTGCTTTATAGAGGAAGAGTATGGGTAGTAAAGATAATGAGGTGTGTTAGTTCTGCTAGAAGAGTTACGGTTATTTGATGTTATGGGGCTGGCCGTTTTCTTGAAATATTTTGTTTCATTGTGTTTCACGAAGAAACCGAGGGATAGTGAGGGATTAAGGAACCGTGTGGATTCAACTAGTGCCAGCGGAGGGCGATCTGGGGTAGACGACCGGAGTGAAACCAAAACAAGCGGACTCGCCTGGAGTAGCGGAACAATACACGACCGCGGGCGCGCTGTGTGACGTAACGCGCGGCCACTTTCTTCTGTGGCTTTCCTGGCGCCCCAGGCAGAACGCGACTCTAGAAGGCTGTGGGCTGGTCGGCCGAGCCCCCACGTGGTGGTCAGCGATGTAGCCGCTAGAAAGCGGACACACTTTCCGCTCGCGAGCCGCCTATAGCGAACAGGTATCACGCGAATTGATGATGGTACTTGCGTGCAGTGGACTGGTTGTTAGCTACCGTTAGTGGTGACTGTAGCCGCGGGCGCTACGCTTGCCCCGAAGAAGACAAGTGCCTTCGCAGAAACATTTAATGCCCCAGAAGAACTGCATAGAGGCTATGGACTGAGATGCTCCCTTAGGGAAACGCAGTCACCGTCTTGTCCTTCTTATCAGATATATATTTCAGCTTCAGGTCACAATAGTCGTACCTGGTACAGTTTACATACCAATTCACCATATGATCCGTGACGAAAGGAAGAGAGGCGGAAAACATACCTAACTTTTATCCATTCCGGATGTAGAAACTGCAACTGTGATGAATAAATCAATCATTTCTGAAGGCCATTATTCATCACAGTCGCAGTATTCCACATTCATTATGGATAAACGTTTTATTTCGCTACCTAACTAAGTCAGAGGAACAGTGAAAACTTGCAAGAAATGTAAACTGACGGCAATGAGAACAGTTCTCGTAATTGAATTCAATAATCAATGTATCTTAAATAACGTTCCTCATAATTATGTTAGAGTTGTATTAGAGACAGCAGTGAATCAGTACAGGCAGCCAGAAACGAAAATGTGAAAGCACGTAGATAAATGAAATTAAGTCCCACTACAAATGAATCTAGATTTAAGAACCTGACAACTTTGAAAATTCTTAGCATAGTTCGGCAATCTATGCATAAAGACAAGCTAAAAATTTCATCAATTCGAAACATAAAGCTCTCACTACTGATCTGTTAGAAAAAAATTCCACTAGATTTCAGCCAGATTTTCCTGCTCAGCAACATACATTATTTGACAGTGTGATTAATACAATAACCATGAACTTCAACAATAGGGAAGTAATTTACTAATTAAAGGGCGTGAGAACAACATCTAAAGGTGACTGGTGCAGTCGTCACTCAGACTCTTCGAAAACAGGTCATTTAATGACGACTTGGTAGCAAATCGAAACAGGGAAGTTACAGCCTTTGTGACCTGTACCTGAAGTATATAGAGAAATTAATTCTCTGAAGCTGCTCCCACGCAGCTACGTTATTAGGCAATGTTTTCACGGTCACGTGAAAAGCTTTCATCTGCCTTAATTCATAAAGCTATCATCTGAAGGTACTCTAACGCACTCCTGTTGCAGTTTGGTCGTGAAGGAAAAATGTAAATGACAATCTGCGGTTAGTAACACCAACAACCCTACGAAAGCTACTGCATTGAAATGAACTATTTTGGATAGGGGGCTTTTTCTGTTGTGAGACGAAATGCCATTTCGCAGTACTTGCAGCGTACTGTTTTCCAAGTGGCATATTTTAACAAACAGTGTTTTATTTTCGAGTGAGACGACAGTCATTGCATTTCACACGGAACTGCTCTCCGGTGATATGAAGAATGAGCCATCCAAATTTAGTATAGTCTAATTAAAATTAATTGTTAATCTACGCTTTACATCACGGACCTGAGAACTCAAGGTCGCGCACAAACTACCTTCTCTTGCCTATGCGCTACTACAAAATATTAGTTTACGCGTAGGTTTCGAGAATTGCACAACAGTTGAAATGCACTACAACCACAACTTGTTTCGATATCCCCGAGCTCCGATGTGAGCCGTGAGTTTTGCAGGCAGAGGTAATTACTACGACTCAGCCTTAAGGGACTTGGAACTGAAATGCTTTGTGACAACTCTACAAAGGCACTTGGCAGACGTAAATTAACAAGTTTTAATTAGACCGTAATACGGAGATTCGGATGTGTGTCCAGTGATAATTTCCGTTGCAGTTTTACCGATTAGCCGATAATACAGTGTGCACCACGTTAATTAGGTTTAATTACCCAATTAGAAGAACGATGTAAAGAATATACCAATTTTGCGCAATGTAGCTGGCCACTAGAGTGTTAAGACTGTGTTAACAAATAACCTGACAGTTTGGAATCCACATCGGTTTCTTAAAGTGTTGATAGTTGACGCTGTCATGGTTGGCCAGGGTATTTGGAAGATTTAAAGCTAAATTACAGAGGAGTGACTAGGTCGGAATGAGAAACAGGGAGGCTCTCTACACAAAGTAGCGCTGCTTTTCCCAGCTGACGTTCGGCGCTGAAGCCAGACTTTCGACAGACAGGATCCCTGGCACCTTGCGAACGGAGCTCCAAACTGCGACCGCTGCCAGTCTGGAACACAAATAGAAAGGAAAAACAATAAGCAAAATTTCTAAATTTTTGTCGTTTGAGTATTGAGCTGTCAAATTACTGAAACACACGGTGGTAAGATTTAGAAAAGTTTTGCGACATTCTCGGTGTCGATGGTTACACAGGTTGAACCATTAATCTCGTATCCGTATGCATAAAAACCGGAGAAATGCGAGTGGGACTCGCATTCGGAGGGTTCTGTACAAACTTAATTATGTACATAGTTAATAATAATAATAATAATAATAATAATAATAATAATAATAAATAATAAACAATACAACAAATATACAGAAGAAAAAGAGGAGAAAAAATTGAAAAATACATCCAACTGGCTGAGGAAGTCAAGGACATGTGGCATCAGGATAAAGTTGACATTATACCAATTATACCATCAACTGCACGAGTCATACCACACAATATCCACCAGTACATCAACGCAATACAGCTACATCTAAACGTATGTGTACAACTACAGAAATCTCATTGACTCATGTTCAATTACCCGAAAGTTTCTAAATGCAATGTAACATATACTGTACAGTTAAAAGGAAGTCACGCTTGATAAAGGTCCGCGTCACTTTCCATTTTTAACTAGACATAACGTCTGAGAAAGGAAAGAAAAATAATAATAATTTCACGAGGCTCACTCAGTGGTCTGGTGCAGATCTTTCTACTGAACGCGACTTCGCCGAGTTCTGCGTCCCTATGCTACCCCAGTTATCTAACCAGATAAAGGGGCCCAACATTTCGATGTGGAATCCGAAACCAGGTGTTGTACCTGGCGACTCATCGCATAGTTGAGAGGTGAAGGCCAGGTTATAATGAACACTGGGCCGTCCTTACAGTTTTCAGGCAGATCCATCACTGCTAGACCACTAAGTCCGACATATATGTAGGCAGTTCACCTATAGGTTCGGACGAGTGGTTCTGCGAGTATGAAAATGACATGTGACATTCATGGCCATGTCTGCTCACTGCGTTGACTTAGAAGCTTAAATTATTCATACCGGCAGGAGATCTTAGTATTTGAAATAAATTGAAGCTCGATAACTCTAACCCCTCCTGAGAAAAACGGGCCTTTAGATATGACCATATCTTTTGATATATCTTTTGATTGGACTGACATAAGTTTAAATTTTGTACCCTGCCAAAGAACTGTAGACCCTAGAACTTGACACTTATTTCAGAATGAAACCTCAGAAAAAGAGGCCTTAACAGTCTGACAGACAGATATACCTACAGACAACAAAGTGATCCTACTAAGATTACGGTTTTATCGACTGAGCTACGATATCCTAAAAATGGATGTATGTGCGTGTTCCAGCATTGCTCAGCGGGTGGAATAATTTCAACCAAACATTGTACACAGACGACTAAGTACGAGGAGACAATTACCATCACATTTATTTGTGCCGATACTCGAAATAAGAGGTACGTGGCATGTAAACAATAGTTTTGCAACGCTTGTGGCAAATTTAGCCAAATCAGTCTTCAGACTGGTTTGATGTGGCCCACCTTAAATTGCACTCCTGTGCCAACATCTTCATCTCAGAGTAGCAGTAACTTCCAGCATCCTTGATTAGTTGTTGGATATATTCCAGCCTCTGTCTCCAACTATCTTTTTGCCCTGTACGGCTTCCTCTAGTCCATGAAAGTTATTCCCTGATGTCGTAACGCATTTCCTGTCATCATGTAACTTCTTCTGATGAATGTTTTCCACGTATTACCTTTCTCGTCAATTCTGAAGAGAACTTCCTCAGTTCTTATCTTATCAGTCCACTAAATTTTCGGCAACATTCTGTAACATCACATTTCAACCGCTTCAGTTGTCTTCTACACCTGCATCTACGTCTACGTCTACATATCGAGGGAGATGACACAGTAGTTACCAGAATGGACTTGCGTTCGTGAGGACGACGTGTCAACTCCCTGTCCCGGCATGCACAGTTACCTTTCCCCTGATTTCCCTAAATCGCTCCAAGTACCACACTGGGTTGGTTCCTTTGAAAAGGGCACGCCGATTTCCTTTCATAATCCGATTTTGTGCTCCGTCTCTAATGACGTCGCAGTCGACAGGGATTTAAACTCTAGGTTTTTGGAAAGCCGCTGCCTGAGCTCGACTCTCTCTAATTTCACCTTCATTGTCTTTTCGTGAGCAATACGTAAGAGGAAGCAATATACTGTTTGACTCTTCTAGAAACGTATGCTGTCGGAATTTTAGCAATAAACTATATAGCATTACACACAACGCCTGCGTTGTAGTGCCTGCCACTGTAGCTGGATGAGCATCTCCGCCTCGCTTCCGTGGGGCAAAAATTGTAGAGGCAGACAATGGCTTGACTTCAAGTGGATGTAGGTTGCTGTAGGTATGCAGAGATAAAGAGGCTTGCACATAACAGATTAGTGTGGAGAGCTGCACGAAACCATACGACGGACTAACGACCACAACATAGGCGATTGTTACCCACTACTGCCAAGCGACTCTTTTGTATTTCTTAGGTGTGACAACAAACAAGTGAAATCAGGTACTGGAGCGTAGAACGGCGGGAGTACCACATTCAGTGTTGATATCAGACCTTCGTTTTATCATAAACAACGGCTTGAGCTCTGATACCAAGCGAACGATGTATGGCTAGGTCTTCAGTTCAAGAATGGTAACACGATCTGCTGGTTGCGAACCTTCCGCATTTCTCTCGCCATCCAGTCAGCGGTACCGGAAGCAGAGACCTCTGAGACGAGTGGCACATCTTTCCAACACTTTAGTTAAAAGCGAACCAACAGGACTAACTACACCATTCGACTGCGACTTACGAATTTATATGGAAAAACTTATCAGATTTTTTTTTAAATTTCGGGCAGGACGTCTTGATTCCAGGTGCATTAAGGATTCTTAAATGATGGCCGTGAATTTATGGTAATGAAACTTTTTATATGGTTCAAATGGCTCTGAGCAGTATGGGACAAAACATCTGAGGTCATCAGTCCCCTAGAACTTAGAACTACTTAAACCTAACTAACCTAAGGACATCACACACATCCATGCCCGAGGCAGGATTCGAAACTGCGACCGAAGCGGTCGCGCGGTTCCAGACTGAAGCGCCTAGAACCGCACGGCCACACTGGCCGGCAAACTTTTTATAGGCTAGCGTCAGAAATGTTGCTACTACACAGTTCAGTCACATTAATGTGACCAACACCTAAGTTCTACTGCAACGTGCAATAAACAGTCGCAAATGGCAGGTGACAACACCAGCACTGGTGAGTGTGTAAAGCATGTCGGCAGGCCACGGAAAATGGTGCAGGCATTGTGGTAATGTGGTAGCGGAGCGATGTGTGTCACGTTCAAAAGAGAATGATCATAGGCTTTCGGGTGGAGGGTGAAAACATTTCCGATACGGCTAATTTGTAAACTGTTTTCTTGCTGCCGCGGTTGAAAGTAGTCGTTTACTGCGCATGGTGAAATGGCACTATCCAAAAGCAGCGGCGAGGTAACTCTGGTGCACCATGGGCCATAGATAACTTGGGTGACGGCGGCTGTGGCGATGTGTACCGGTGAACAGAAGAGCAACTGTCAAATAACTAACCGCCAAGTTGAATCAAGGGGCTAATAACGATCGTTTATCGAACAGTGCTACGTATGGGACTCCGCAGCAAACGCAATGTTATCAACGTGGTTCGTGCACCTATGCTGACTGTCGTTCATATGGCTGGAATTTGCATGCCAATGCCGCAACTGAACGTCCACTGAGTGGCGATAGGTAGCCTTTCAGATGAATCACGTTTTATGCTTCATCGGACCGATGGTCGTTTGGGTGTACGGCATGAAACGTCTGAAGGCAAACACCCTGCAACCTGGAGTGAGTGTTGCAGACATTCCCAGGTTGACCTCGTCGTTTCGGAAGACACAATGTATCAACAACGTATGCAACTATTTTTGGCCGGCCAGTGTGGCCGAGCGGTTCTAGGCACTTCAGTCTGGAACCGCGAGACCGCTACGGTCGCAGGTTCGAATTCTGCCTCGGGGATGGATGTGTGTGATGTCCTTAGGTTAGTCGGGTTTCAGTAGTTCTAAGTTCTAGGGGACTTATGACCTCAGATGTTAAGTCCCATAGTGCTCAGAGCCATTTGAACTATCCTTGCCACCAGTATCTACCAGCAGGGTAATACAACGTGCCACGGAGCTCACAGTACTCGTGCGTTGTTCGAGAAGCACCAGCATGAGTTTACCGTACACCACTGGCCACGGAACTTCCAGGATTAATACCCAATCGAGAATCTGTGTGGCTACCTCGATCAAGCTGTTCGCACCATGGATCCTCAGCCGAGAAACATAGGAGGTGCATTCAAGTTCTAAGGTCTCCGATTTTTTTTCTCCGGACTGGAAAGAGATAGAAACACGCGCATTGTTTTAAAATGGGGCCGCGTTCATTGTCAATACGTCCCAGAGATGGCAGCACCGTACGGCAGATGGAATTTTACCGCCAGCGGCGAGAATGATAGCTATTTTAAATACTTAAAATGGCGACGTTTTCCTTACTTGGACAGCGTGCAGTCATTCGTTTTCTGAATTTGCGTGGTGTGAAACAAATTGTAATTGATCGACAGTTGAAGGAGACATGTGGTGATGGAGTTATGGATGTGATGAAAGTGCGTTCGTGGGTGCGACAGTTTAATGAAGGCAGAACATTGTGCGACAACAAACCGAAACAACCTCGGGCTCGCACAAGCCGGTCTGACGACATGATCGAGAAAGTGGAGAGAATTGTTTTGGGGGATCGCGGAATGACTGTTGAACAGATCGCCTCCAGAGTTGGCATTTCTGTGGGTTCTGTGCACACAATACTGCATGACGACCTGAAAATGCAAAAAGTGTCATCCAGGTGGGTGCCACGAATGCTGACGGACGACCACATGGCTGCCCGTGTGGCATGTTGCCAAGCAATGTTGACGCGCAACGACAGCATGGATGGGACTTTCTTTTCGTCGCTTGTGACAATGGATGAGACGTAGATGCCATTTTTCAATCCAGAAACAAAGCGCCAGTGAGCTCAATGGAAGCACACAGATTCACCGCCACCAAAAAAATTTCGGGTAACCGCCAGTGCTGAAAAAATGATGGTGTCCATGTTCTGGGACAGCGAGGGCGTAATCCTTACTCATTGCGTTCCAATGGGCACTACGGTAACAGGTGCATCCTACGAAAATGTTTTGAAGAACAAATTCCTTCCTGCACTGCAACAAAAACGTCCGGGAAGGGCTGCGCGTGTGCTGTTTCACCAAGACAACGCACCCGCACATCGAGCTAACGTTACGCAGCAGTTTCTTCGTGATAACAACTTTGAAGTGATTCCTCATGCTCCCTACTCACCTGACCTGGCTCCTAGTGACTTTTGGCTTTTTCCAGCAATGAAAGACACTCTCCGTGGCCGCAGATTTACCAGCCGTGCTGCTATTGCCTGAGCGATTTTCCAGTGGTCAAAACAGACTCCTAAAGAAGCCTTCGCCGCTGCCATGGAATCATGGCGTCAGCGTTGTGAAAAATGTGTACGTCTGCAGGTCGATTACGTCGAGAAGTAACGCCAGTTTCATCGATTTCGGGTGAGTAGTTAATTAGAAAAAAAATCGAAGGCCTTAGAACTTGAATGCACCTCGTAGCGTAGATTTTCACAGCATTGGAGTTGACGTGGCCCCTTATGCCTGAAGATACCTTCAAGAATTCATTGACCTGCTCTCGCGCTGCAAAAGGTGATTCTTCAGGGTTTTGACAGGTGGTCACATTAATGTTACTGGACAGTATATAACATGTACATCTGTCAAGAAGGCGGGCAGCACAGCGTTGCCAAGGAAATGTTGCTAGACGTAGGATTGGTTCTCTAAAAGAGACAAATGTGATTTGCCGTGGCGTTTCCCAGACTGCAGGAAGGAGCTCGTCACAAAAACAGCGCAGAGGCACATATTCTCCACATAAAACGTACTTTTGACTGCGAGTGAACATTCTCTTTGCTCGTGACTAGTCTCTAGTAATTTGTGCAGTGCGCACATGAATCGGTCCAGAAACAGCTGATGCGAGTGGCGTAGTGACTGAGACTTTACGGAACAGTTCTCTCCGGCGACCTTGTATCGAGGTCACCTTGGTCGAACTGTTGCGCAGCTCTGAATCATTCACGAGGAATGCTGTACATTTTCGCCCCCTGTCACGTTCGCGGAGGCCGTCCGTTCTTTACTCATTTCGTTTTTTGTAGCTTTTACCGTTTCCACGGAAAACATCCGTGGTAATAAGTGACCATCCAGAGAAGTAGGTAATCACTATAATGGTCGGATCTCGAAGATAAAAATGTTTTGTAAGGAGGTACGAGATAATATTACCAGCGTGTTTCTAGTTTGTTGCTTTTCCCATGCCTTTAAATCACTTGTACGATCCACGGTGTCCTTCGTGATATAAATAATTTTTTACATAATGTGCTTGTCAAAAAAATTCTGCTCTAACGAAACTTTCCCTTGAACGTCGTTCACCTTGCCGCTTTCCCTCCGATGCATATTGTCGCGCGTATTAACATCTGGGTGTGTGTAGTTTACATTTGCAGTACCATAGCCCTTCACTACTGTCATTTGAGTAACCTATTTCTATTCCTTCAACAACGATCCGCAATCTCATCAGGAAACTGTTCCTTGTGTGTATACAGGATCTCGCATTTGAGAAAGTAACGTACCCTGTAAAAAAAGTCACAAGCAAATTTTTTAGTAGAGCGGGAACTTGATTTTCTGCACACTTTATCCCATTAATTGTAAACCAAGGGTGTTGTAAAGCACCTACACCTTTTTGTTACCGACTTCTTGCCGCCTATACGAGTACTGCTCAGAATTTTTCTGTCATTAACAAAATCATGGGAACTGCCTTTAGTAATAGGATGCGATCCACCGAAGCCTTTTTTCATCGATTTCCTCTGTAGACCAACAAATTGTGATTAGATGTTTAACATACCTGTAACTTATTTGTTACACTTTTAGGTTGATTTTATTCCTGTACGGAATCCGACTGCCCATTTCATGGTCCAATAGCCCTATTTATGAGACCGCCAGTATCTTAGATGGTACGTTGACTTAGCTTATAGACCGGAAAGAACATTCGTCAGCACAATTAAGGAATCAGATGATGTGACATTCACCCAGTAAAAATGAACTTTTAACATTGTATTGTTACAGAACCGGCATTTACGACGGACTTGCAGAACTATCCTACTGCCTAGAACATATAACCGTCTTATGAATCACGAAGACTACATAAGAGAAGTAAGGGTTTGTACAGAAGCATACACAGTGGTTTCTGAGTGACTACTTAACGTAACAGATAGGAAGAGCGTTTATCACAACCGAAATACCGCAGAACCAAGTGACACGACAGCAAATGAGTCGGTAGTTTGAAGAAGTGAACAACTCCAAAAAAATCTATTTTTCCCACCAAACTTGTGTTAGCATATAGATGCGCATTGTGAGCTATAGAAAGGGAACGAAAACCATTTATATGCCGGCTTAATAGGACCTAGAAATATTCGTTGGTTTGAAGAAGGGAAATCCCCATTTCGAGTGCGTCCACCCTCAACGCTTTAGTCACTCTAACAGTGGGTGTTGGTATCTGCTGTTCTGCTGCTTGAAACATTGTGTTTCCAGCACATAAGAATATTGTTTTGTGTTTAATACCTGACGTCTGAATCTAGGTATTTTTCATTAAAAGTAAATGAACAATAACTATAGATACATTAACTATTCTACCTGTTTTAAAAGCGTCTTTGTTTGACGTTTCTAATATGATGCTGAGTCTTTTTCTCGTGGACCTACATTTAAGTTGTATGGTGTTGAACGTGTTGCTAAAACGTCTTTATTCGCCTTTGACTCCACAACAATACAGCACACACACTAAAAAATGTTTAGCATCACCTCGGTTCCGAGAGTTCCGGAACACAAAATTGAAATAGAGATCAACATAAAGATCATTTTTTGTTGCTCATGTAAACCACACATTTCACGTTGTACAGTCATACAGCGAGACCTTCAGAGGTAGTGGTCCAGATAACTGTACTCACCGGTACCTCTAATACCCCGTTGCACGTCATCTTTCATTGATGCATGCCTGTATTCGTCGTGGCATACTATCCACAGGTTCATCAAGGCACTGTTGGTCCAGATCGTCCCGCTCCTAAACGGCGATTCGGCGTAGATCCCTCAGAGTGGTTGGTGAGTCACATCATCCATAAACAGCCCTTTTCATTTTATCCCAGGCATGTTCGACAGGGTTCATACCTGGAGAACATGCTGGCCACTCTAGTCGAGCGATGTCGTTATCCTGAAGGATGTCACTCTAAGATGTGCACGTTGGGGGCGCGAATTGTCGTTAATGAAGACGAATGCCTCGCCAATATGCTGCCGATACGGTTGCACTATCGGTCGGAGGATGGCATTCACGTATCGTACAGCCGTTACGGCGCCTTCCATAAACACCAGCGGCGTACGTCGGCCCCACAACACAATGCCACACCAAAACAGCAGAGAACCTCCACCTTGCTGAACTCACTGGACGGTGTGTCTAAGGCGTTCAGCTCGACCGTGTTGCCTCCAAACACGTCTCCGACAATTGTCTGGTTGGAGGCATATGCGACACTCATCGTTGAAGACAAAGTGATGCCAAATCTGAGCGGTCCATTCGGCATTTTGTTTGGCCCTTCTGTACCGCCCTGTATGGTGTCGTGGTTGCAAAGATGGACCTCGCCATGGACGTCGGGAGTGAAGTTGCGCATCATGCAGCCTATTGCACACAGTTTGAGTCGTAACACGACGTCCTGTAGCTGCACAAAGAGCATTATTCAACATGGTGGCGCTGCAGTCAGGGTACCTCCAAGCCATAATACGTAGGTAGCGGTCATCCACTGCAGTAGTAGCCGTCGGGCGGCCTGAGAGAGGCATGTCATCGACAGTTCCTATCTCTCTGTATGTCCTCCATGTCCGAACAACATCGCTTTGCTTCACTCTGAGACGCCTGGACACTTCTCTTGTTGAGAGCCCCTCCTGGCACAAAGTAACAATGCGGACGCGATCGAACCGCGGTATTGACCGTCTAGGCGTGGTTGAATTACAGACAACGCGATCCGTGTACCTCCTTCCTGGTAGAACGACTGGAACTGATCGGCTGTTGGACCCCCTCCGTCGAATCGGCGCTGTTCATGCATGGTTGTTTACACCTTTGGGCGGGTTTCGTGACATCTCTAAACAGTCAAAGGGACTGAGTCTGTGATACAATATCCACAGTCAACGTTTACCTTCAGGTATTCTGGGAACCAGGGTGATGCATAACGTTTTTTGAGGTGTGTAGTTACAGTGGCACCCACAGGGAGCGGTGAGAGGGAGGGTGGAGGGGGAGTGAAGGGGAAATGAAGACATTTGTCACTAGGATTAGTCAGTTTATTACTGGGCCGTTTTTGCCAACTACTGGTTTGGTGTATTCATGTCCCCATGGCCCACTTGGAGAGTCATGGGAGTTGTCCCTACCCTGCACCTATAGCTTCTCCTCCAGCTCCTCTCGCTGCGTCGGCATCTTCGGTCCCTGCCTTCTGAGGAAGTCCCAAAGGCGAGCGCATCTTTCACCGCACGTGGCAGCCCACGTAAGACATCATCACAACACTTTACATTCTACCCCCGTTTCGCGTAACTATGATCACCCCACCCTTACAATCACAAATCGTCTATGCATCCGACTGCGGAGAGGTCCGGAGGCCCAGTGGCGAGGCCTCAAGTACAACCCCTGTTCTCCGTGCCCTAGAGCTCCGCCGAGGGAGGGGTGTATGGCCCCAACTGTTTCTTCTTTCTCCTTCCTTCTGTTAAATGGCCAAGCGGTTCTAGGCGCTTCAATCTGGAACCGCACGACCGCTACGGTTGCAGGTTCGAATCCTGCCTCGGGAATGGATGTGTGTGATGTCTTTAGGTTTAAGCAGTTCTAAGTTCTAGGGGACTAATGACCTTAGATGTTAAGTCCCGTAGTGGTCACAGCCATTTGTACCATTTTGTTATTTAATAAAAATAAAAAAAGCGTAATGCATATTTTTCTAGTTTATGGAGTTGAATGATGTAGATTCGCATCCCACTACATGTTAATAATTTTTTCATCTTAACTTTGTTAACATATTTTGGGACTCTATTATGGATATATGTTCCGCAACAATAGATGTTATCGAGATTTTCGTCTGATTAGAGAATGAAAGATGAAATAAACATTTGATTGTTTCTTTTTGAACGTGTGGTGATTTCTGAGTGTGGTTTTAGTTGGGAATCTAAGAGGTCACCTTAAATTTCTGCAAGCGAAGCGATGAGAAATAACCCTCGTTTTCTTTCTGGTCACAAATATTTCAGGGTAGCATCTCACAAGTCTTCCTGCAAAAAAACGGCAGTCGCAGTTGAGATATCTCTTGCACTAACGGCATACTGAGCTGTTACCCATATTAGAGATGCCCGAATCGAACGCTGAAGAAAGTCGATAGCAGTTCTTGGACCTGTCGGTATTGCGTATGACGTAAAAATGATGTTTTAGGGAAGTCTTGTGAAATGAGAGTTACTCTTTTCCGTATTACAACTATCATAGGCACGTCACGAAACCACGGAACTTCCAAATGATACCAGAGATATGTCGTTGTCTATAATGGAAGAACATTGGCAGCGAGGCTATATCCTAGGCGGTGCACTTGCTGAAAGACAGCACAGAAATAAACTGAGTCATCCGCCACCAAACTAAATAAGCATCACTACCAATCCTCTTCCGTGATGAATGTGTGGACTGTATTGAATGTTTTCGGAAAACTAAAGTATCACACGGCCTTCAGAAAACTCCTAACGATGACGACACAGGAAGTCGTCGAATGCTTGAGGTTACATAGAAACCTGACGCAGTAAGAAATCCGTGGAGCATTTATTGAAGAATGTCGGTGCTAAAATTCCACATAAAGTAGCTCCCTTCGATACACAGTTCTAACCGCCTGTCCTTCCCGAACTATGGACTCATCGCTGAACCCTGAAATCTACCCTTCCTTCCAAACATAGCCTACCGTATCCACCCAATCTCAAATGAATGTTCCAGTTCGTCCTTTACTTTCCCAACTGGCATCCCTCTCATCTAACACCTACATCCCTCCTCTCACTTCTTTCTCAGAAAGGTAATGCCCATACCTTTCG
This sequence comes from Schistocerca gregaria, assembly GCF_023897955.1. Classification (NCBI taxonomy): domain Eukaryota; kingdom Metazoa; phylum Arthropoda; class Insecta; order Orthoptera; family Acrididae; genus Schistocerca; species Schistocerca gregaria. The sequence goes on from NC_064921.1 coordinate 165,785,916, forward strand.
ATGTAACACCCTCTCCAACACTTCTCACTTCTTAAAGTTACCAGGAGCCACCATCATACCATGCTCATAATCAAGAGAATGTACATCACATCTCTATCATCTCGTCATAATATCCTTACTTATTTTATCTTCTTGATTTTTTCTGCCCAGTGACCAAAGAGCGACAATTAGACCGCTGTCAGTCATATACCAGTAGCGATACTGTGCATAACTGTTAAGAAAAGAGCATTACATACCAAAGATCTTAAACTGATGATCTTGAATCCCTTCGTGTGTATGGAATAAGAAGATCTGCGATCAAAACCATTCCTACATACCGTCGAGTGCCAATACGCAGCGGTTGCTTACCTCTATAGGGAGTTCCATTGTTATGTGATGAGGATTAATTGCTCGTGTTCTAAAGCTGACAATTCCATTTACAGTGCTGAATTTGTCGTAGGCCCCTACGCACCGCTGTCGAATGACGCCTTGCGGCAATGGACGAACCAACAATTTGTTGTGGTACCTGAAGGGGAAATAATTTTTTGCGCTACTTTAGGACAAGTGTTTTTGTGTGTATTTGTCGATCTTGATTCATTGCCATCAAAATCCGACAGACTGGACTAGATTAGTAGTAACGATGACGACACGTGAAACCTTGGAACAGAGTGGAACACGTGAAAAAAGCGTGAAACCTTTGTGCTGTTTAACGTTTTGGAGGACGTTCTGAATAAACGTTGCCTAGGCCAGTTACAGGAAATGACAAACATGCATGCAAGAGGGCTCTCTGTCAACATGGAGAGCATTTCAGCTGGTGCGCAGAACGTACTTCCAGTCTTCTGACGTCGGAAGTGCCTACCTGCAGTAGACACGCCACTCACTAATGGGAGGAAAGTCACTAGATAGAGAACAGGAATTAGAGATAACGAGATGTCCGCTAACGGTAAACGGTGTACGCGACGCAATCTGCAGGGGACAGCGTTGCGACAACTGTGCGCCGCCGCGTCCTTGCCGTGGCAGCGGCAGCACCAGCCTGCGGTTTCCGCCAGCCCAGCCGCACCTTGCTCGGCCGCAGCTCCTCGCCTACGTCACTGCCGTGCAAGAAACGGGTTTCACGGCGTTGCAATCGTAACTGGAGCAGGACTACTGCAGCAGCTGTTAAAGCGCCACGAATACTCTACTACGCGTTCCTTCAATTCTTCGAACTGTGCAGAAAAACGAGCTCCGGTTTGGAAGTGTGCTGGCTACAATTCTGTTCAAAATAAACACGAATAAAAAAATATGTTCATACAGGTATCGACGAAAAATTCAAAACTGCAAACTGAGGCGACCGATGGATGAATGTATAACGCTGCAGCACAGTTTAACCACGCAACTGGCAAGGATCGTAAACAGAGGACACGTCGATACCATACCAGGGCATAAAGTCTTTTGCGACTTTCATTCAATCTACTCAGTTGAAAAGTAATTATACCTCGCAGTCTGGCGCGTGACAAGATACGTACATGTCCGCATTTGAGAGAGGACGTGTAGTTGGGCTCAAAGAAGTCGGATTAAGTACACTACTGAAACTTCCTGGCAGATTAAAACTGTGTGCCCGACCAAGACTCGAACTCGGGACCTTTGCCTTTCGCGGGCAAGTGCTCTACCATCTGAGCTACCGAAGCCCGACTCACGCCCGGTACTCACAGCTTTACTTCTGCCAGTATCTCGTCTCCTACCTTCCAAACTTTACAGAAGCTCTCCTGCGAACCTTGCAGAACTAGCACTCCTGAAAGAAAGGATATAGGTCGGGCACACAGTTTTAATCTGCCAGGAAGTTTCATATCAGCGCACACTCCGCTGCAGAGTGAAAATCTCATTCTGGAAACATCCCCCAGGCTGTGGCTAAGCCATGTCTCCGCTATATCCCTTCTTTCAGGAGTGCTAGTTCTGCAAGGTTCGCAGGAGAGCTTCTGTAAAGTTTGGAAGGTAGGAGACGAGATACTGGCAGAAGTAAAGCTGTGAGTACCGTGCGTGAGTCGTGCTTCGGTAGCTCAGATGCTAGAGCACTTGCCCGCGAAAGGCAAAGGTCCCGAGTTCGAGTCTTGGTCGGGCACACAGTTTTAATCTGCCAGGAAGTTTCATATCAGCGCACACTCCGCTGCAGAGTGAAAATCTCATTCTGCAGTACACTACTGGTCATTAAAATTGCTACTCCAAGAAGAAATGCAGACGATAAACGGGTATTCATAGGACAAATATATTATACTAGAACTGACATGTGATTACATTTTCACGCAATTTGGGTGCTTAGATCCCGAGAAATAAGTACCCAGAAAAACCTAGATACGCCTGGGCATGGAGTCAAACAGAGCTTTGATGGCGTGTACAGGTACAGCTGCCCATGCAGCTTCAACACGATACCGCAGTTCATCAAGACTAGTGACGAGCGTATTGTGACGAGCCAGTTGCTCGGCCACCATTGACCAGACGTTTTCATTTGGTGAGAGTTCTGGAGAATGTGCTGGCCAGGGCTGCAGTCGAACATTTTCTGTATCCAGACAGGCCCGTACAAGACCTGCAACATGCGGTCGTGCGTTATCCTGCTGAAACGTAGGGTTTCGCAGGGATCGAATGAAGGGTAGAGCCACGGGTCGTAACAAATCTGAAATGTAACGTCCACTGATCAAAGTGCCGTCAGTGCGAACAAGAGGTGACCGAGACGTGTAATCAATAGCACCCCACACCATCACGCCGGGTGATATGCCAGTATGGCGATGACGAATACACGCTTCCAATGTGCGTTCACTGCTATGTCGCCAAACATGGGTGCGACCATCAAGATGTTGTAAACGAACCTGGATACATCCGAAAAAATGACATTGTGCCATTCCTGCACCCGGGTTCGTCGATGAGTACACCATCGCAGGCGCTCCTGTCTGTGATGCAGCGTCAAGGATAACCGCAGCCACGGTCGCCGAGCAGATAGTCCATGCTGCTGCAAACGTCGTCGAACTGTTCGTGCAGATGGCTGTTGTCTTGCAGACGTCCCCATCTGTTGACTCACGGATACAGACTTGGCTGCACGATCCGTTACAGCCATGCGGCTAAGATGTCTGTCATTTCGACTGCTAGTGATACGAGGTCGTTGGGATCCAACACGGCGTTCCGTATTACCCCCCTGAACGCACCGATTCCATATTCTGCTAACAGTCGTTGGATCTCGACCAACGCGAGCAGCAATGTCGCGATACGATAAACCGCAATCGTGATAGGCTACAATCCGACATTTATCAAAGTCGGAAACGTGATGGTACGCATTTCTCCTCCTTACACGAGGCATCACAACAACGTTTGACCAGGCAACGCCGGTCAACTGCTGTTTGTGTGTGAGAAATCGGTTGTAGTCTTTCTCATGTCAGCACGTTGTAGGTGTCGCCACCGGCGCCAACCTTGTGTGAATGGTCTGAAAAGCTAATCGTTTGCGTAACACAGCATCTTCTTCTTGTCGGTTAAATTTCGCGTCTGTAGCACGTCATCTACGGGGTGTAATAATTGTAATGGTCAGTAGTGTAATTAGCGAATCGCTCGACATTTTAATAGGAGCTATGCCATTATCCGACGATGTTGGCAAGAATGGGTTAACCATGGCCGAATGTAGCGTCAAGAAGGAAGCGGTCGACCTAGAAACCGACAGAACGTGAGGTCCGAGAGAGGCACTCACAGCCCTGGAGTAACTATTATCATCGAGCCGAAGTGTAACTGGTGCTCCAGTGATCACAAGGACCATTAAGAGCTTGCTCACAGAAAAAGGGCTCCTTGCGCCGATTACCATTGACCTCTGTGCACCAATAAGCCAGTTTGCAGTGGTGTCAGTCACATTCGGCCTGTAATCTTATCGACTGGAGTAGAACTATCTCCAGTGATGAGTCCCGCTTCGAACTGAGCCCCGATGACCAGTAAAGGTGTGTCTGGAGACGCTCTGGGCAGCTGTGGGATATCACTCTGACTGTCGCCCGCTATCCGGCCGGGCAGCTAGGAGTGATGGTCTGGGAGACCATTTCCTTTTGTAGCAGGACTCCTCTGGTTTTCATCCAAGCCACCCTTACAGCACAGCGGCACGATGGCGATATTCTAAGGTCTATTTGGCCAGTAAGGTCACCGGATCTCTCCTGAATTATCAATGTTTCGAACACTCCAACTAGCTCGGGATTTCGACTATCTAACGCATCAGTTGGACAGAATTTAGCACGATATCCCTTAGGAGAACATCCAACAACTGAATCAATCGTTGCCAAGCCGAATTTTCATAGGGACCACTGGTCAATCAACACGTTATCGATGTCGCTGAAATTGTGAAGCTCTTCTTCTTGATCCACTCATTCAGTTTAGCTGAAATTCAATTTTTCTGAAATTGTAATCACTTGTTTACTTGTAGATGTGCACCAGACCTACCGATTTCCGTTCCATACGGATAATTCCTTCGTCGACCGCCGTTTTTTATTTATTTTTTAATTGTCGTCTTAGAATGTATAAACAAATGCGTTACCCATAATTCTCTACAGTAGAAACTTATTGTATGTCGAATGCTTTGTTCTAGCCACCCAGAGCACATATTTTGAATTGTGGAGAACACCCACACAAATACCCTTCAACATTATTTCAGATACTACAATACAGAACAACTTAAACCAAATGGTAAGCTAGTCTCAAATTAAAAGTAGTATGATCAGGTGTCGAACTGGATTCCTGTCAGACCACAAAGTACCTAGGAGTGACACTTGATAGATTCTTACTTTCAAAAAGCACTGCTCGAACTAAACGTCAGAGGTTTCCACCAGGAACAATCTTCTACGGAAACGGAACGGATCACAATTTGGGGGGGGGGGAGAGAAGGTGTAGCTAACTGGCAACTGTATCAACTTGTGCAGTGGTTATATGCTCTTCTGCGGCAGAGTATGCAGGCACAGTTTGGTATAATTCAGCACATGCCGAACAGGTGGACGTAGCTCTCAATGGCACCTACAGAATCATAATAGGTTTCCTAAAATCTACTCCAGTCAAACAGCTTTACCACCCCGCAGGAATAACACCATAACACCACTTCCTCTTCGAAGAGAAATAGCTGCCATTGAAGCCAATGTTGAGTTTCCTTAGAACATCGACGGTGCATAGGTCCACTGCTGTAAAAGATAGGATGCAACAATGACTCAACTTCCACCTTGCTGAAAAAGCGTTTCTGAAACGTCACCTCTTGGCCTCCTGGCCATGACGAGGAATGGACTACTTGGAAGCCCTTGAAAAGACCGCGATCTGGAGTTGGCAGATCAAACGTTTATTTGGCAAGATGGGGCTACATTGATCTAGATGATATTCAGTGTGACTGAAGAAGACCGACTGTGTCTAGCCTCGTGCACAGAAGATGAACTTCATCAACGAAATGAAAATGCATTGGAAGTGGCCAAGTTTTGTGCAAAAGTAATACACTCGTAGCTGTGTATATTATGTATATTTTTGATACGAGAAATAATAAACTGAAATCAACATATACAGTAGCTCTTTGTTTACTTTTGTTTACAAAAGGCGAGCTCCCATCAGCATATTCTCAAAAACACATCTCCAATGGATTTAATTTTCTTACGGTAGTCAATTGACTAGGATTATAGGTACACGGTTCCATTATATACTTGACGCAATATGTACTTTATAAACAAAAGAAAACTTCGAACAATATTAGTTTATTTTTCTCAGCACGTCCACTGCTACACGAGTGCTGTGCACTGAAATCTCTCGCTGTCTCATTGTTGCCAACTCTATCCAAGACAAAAACAATACAAAACACGCACTTCTGTAACTGTCAAAGTGACTGATAGCTACGTACGTCGATGTCGCGTTAAGACTGTCACAACAACTGCCCACGTACCCGCCTTCACCTGTGGCTGCTGTACTTATTCCATTGACTCGTGACGTCATTCCCATGGCGACGAACAATCCCTACGTCAGAATTACGGCATGTCTTGGGATAAAATTAAGTTTTATGTAATTTTTGAGCTACCTAATGGCCAGTTATGTGCTCGGTGCTTCCAAAAGGCATGTGAATACCTCACAAAATGACGATTCTGTTCGCATGAAAATCATGTTTATAATATATTTATTAATCCGGAATTTCGACTAAAAATATAGAAAACAAAAATCACTAGAAAAATCAAACAATGTATCGTAATATATATCAAACTATTTTGTACGATCAGTGGATGATGAAACTTACAGAGGATTTTGTGCTGGCGAAGTATTACGAAAGCGACGTGATGGGAGTTTGATAATCTATTTCGGCGATTTTTATTATCCTAATATCAATAAATCTTAAGGCGCGTACTCAAAATTGTATTTCAAGAAGAACTAAATAAAGCAAAGGTTAAGGACATTCTATGTCTGACGTGTTTTTCAGTGTTTTTAATCAAACAGTCCTTTTATGCTCCAAAGAATGACTGGTGAACGAGATTAATATCAACATAACCTAAATTGGTCTGGAACAATTAAATGACTTTTTGTACTATCTCAAGTGAAGAGTTTATATGCTCCGACCTGGTCGAGTTATAGTGGAAATGAAAAAAGAAACATACATAAGAAAAGACTTTTTCAAAAGCGAAGACATTAATTTGGAAATTAGAAAATAACATGTTACGTATCAGAATACTAATATTTTTTCGTAAATTTTGCTGCTAGAACGCAATGAATCTGGAATGTAATAAAAGGAAAATAATATGCAACTTACAAAATTTTTATCGTTTGTCTTGGATTTCACAATAGCAGATTCTGCGCTGAGTTGCAGGAGTAGTAATTTCCAGTTCAAAGCAATAACAAGTACTAGCAGTTATACTGTGCATAATGCTGTAGATAATGGTGAATTTGATTTTCTAATAATTATTTGCTACTGACGCTGAGATACGTAATTTCAGCCATCTATTGTTGTACGCAACGACACACGATTATTTTCATAGACTGAGGAGCAAATGGTACATGCAAATTTAATCGTAATAAGATTCTTTTGCATTTTTCAAGGAAAATAATTAATTTGAAATAGAGGAATTATTTTTAAAAATGGGAGACTGATTTGTGAAGTGGAACCAAATTTAAATCGGAAATCGACGAGACACCGACTATCGAAACTGAGATTTAACCGGGAAACCCAATTGCGGAAGTTTCCCGGGATATTAGTTCTAACATGCTGTCGAAATTAAACACTAGGCGCAGTAATAGCTATCGTCCATGGACAGTAAGGTATTATAGAAAAGTTGAGAAAATCGAATTAAACGTAGCTGAGCAAATAAATTGGCGGGAGAACAGGCTTCGATTAACCAATAATCAAATGTCTATTTCGTACATTGGACAAGATTTCGGGCGATATAGAGGACCATATTGACAGTAAACGTGAAAGACATTTTTCGGAAGTCAAGTTTGAACGGACGAGAAACATAAAGGAGCAGTAGAAACGATCGATGATAAAAATAGCCATTTCTGAAGTAGCGCAAAACACGCTCATTTCGAAATGGTGTCGCGATCAGAAAGATCAAATCCATTGCGAAGTCGGAACGACGTTGCATAATCATTTTTGTGACACGATGGCAGTTCGTTGATAGTAGTGGGAAGTGAGTGTTTCATTCGGGTTGTAATCTATTTGTAATTCGAAGAAATTGATGTTGTCACAAGACTATCTGAGCAGATTATTTTTGTAGCGAGGAGAATTCTATGAAAAGTGCTGAACTGTATGTCCCGAGTCTTGTCAAAGAGTAATAAAAGCCGTTTTCCTTCAACCATGTGCTGATGTTCTTAAAGAGTTTATTAGCTGCATTATCTGTATGGGGACTGGTGCTCCTTTTTATTGTTATACACGTATCGTCTGCTAAATGGACAAAATGTTCATCTTTTGGCAATGCAAATGTCAACATAAAGTTAATGAAACGTCATAGCAACTGAGAATTATAGTTTCATGTCAAATGTATGATGTTCGAAAACTAATGATAAATCCTGTTGTCATTGGTAATACTTTTGTTAAAGTTCTCTTTCTATGAGCTTTCATTAAGGTATGCTGGAATACGCGAATGGATAGCTTTTCTGCTTATTTATTCTCTTTGTACTGTCTGGTGTATTCATGGTATTTAACTATCCTCCTCATACGACTAAGTAAGATAATGTACAATAAAATACTAATAATAATTTGATAATATGTTCGTATGACTATTTCGAACTTCGTTTTTATACACTTCCTTTCTAAAAGTGCAGGTTGTTTGAAAACCTTTAAAATACGTATTATAGATAGAGCTGAATCCAATAATAACTCTGAAGTAGTACTTGATTTAGCTTCACAAGATTGTTGATTAAATTAAGACATAAAACAATATCGAGACAGTGCTGTTGAACATACTGCACGTTCATCAGCTTCTGAAGTAGTGCACTTACGAGACAAGAGAGAGGTTAAAATGTGGCGGACAATACCTTTTACGTTTTACGTTAAAGCCGGAAGAATGAAAACGTTGTTCAGCGATTTCCATAATTCGCGCTTGTAACTCTTTGGAAATTACGGGTCTCTGCGATTCTTACAACGCAACTTCCCAATTTAATATTTACGCGACACTACAAGCATTAATAATTCCGCGAAGCGATGTGAGTTAAAAGCAGCTCCGAATTTCACAGGACACTGTGCGGTCAGTTCCAATTCAGGGCGTAGGGGAGAAAATTTTAATTGCAGGCAGTTCAGGAGACAGCTTGGTAATTTAGGCCCGTAAAGACAGAGGTAGGCGTGATGTAGGCCTGCGAAAAGCTCCCACGACCAATTCTGGGCTTTCTCCACAACCTTCCCACTGAGCTGGCGCACGCTAATTTCTGTAATTTCTGCTTTTATGCCGTCTTCTCTATCACATGTTTTTTTTTGCACTTTTTCACTCATAATTTCCTGTACTGTGAGGTGATGTAACATCGGTCTGCGTGATATCAGCTGACTAAAAATAAATATCAACTCTTAACTAAAGTTTTCATGCTGATTTTAAAACTGTGTTGGTTTCTTATTCAAGAAGAATATAATAATTCCAATCCCAAAGAAAGCAGGTGTTGACAGGTGTGAAAATTACCGAACTATCAGTTTAATGAGTCACGCTTGCAAAATGCTAACACGAATTCTTTACAGGCGAATGGAAAAACTGGTAGGACCCGACCTCGGGGAAGATCAGTTTGGATTCCATACAAATGTTGGAACACTCGAGACAATACAGACCCTACGACTTACTTTAAAAGATAGGTTAAGGAAAGGCAAGTCTACGTTTCTAGCATTTGTAGACTTAGAGAAAGCTTTTGACAATGTTGACTGGAATACTCTCTATCAAATTCTGAAGGCGGCAGAGGTAAATACCGGGAGGTAAAGGCTATCTACAATTTTTACAGAAACTAGATGGTAGTTGTAAGAGTCGAGGGTCACGAAAGGGAAGCACTGGTTGAGAAGGGAATGAGACAGGGTTGCAGCCTATCCCCGATGTTATTCAGTCTGTATATTGAGCAATCAGTAAAGAAAACAAAAGAAAAATATGGAGTAGGAATTAAAATCCCTAGAGAAGACATGAAAACTTTGAGGTTTGCCGACGACACTGTATTTATGTCAGAGACAGCAAAGGATTTGGAAGAACAGTCGAACGGAATGGACAGTGTTTTGAAAGGACGATATATGATGATGATCAAAAAAGCAAACCGAGGATTATGGAATGTAGTCGAATTAATTCAGGTGACGGAGAAAATATTAGATTAGGTAAAGAGGTACTTAAAGTAGTAAATGAGTTTTGCTATTTGGGGAGCAAAATAACTGATGACGGTCGAAATAGAGACGACATAAAATGTAGACTGGTAATGGCAAGGAAAGCATTTCTGAAGAAGAGAAATTGGTTAACATTGAGTATAGATTTAAGTGTCAGGAAGTCGTTTCTGAAAGTATTAGTATGGAGTGTACCCATGTATGGAAGTGAAACATGAACGATAAATAGTTTAGACATGAAGAGAATAGAAGCTTTCGAAATGTGGTGCTGTAGAAGAATGCTAAAGATTAGATGGGTAGATCATGTAACTAATGTGGTGGTACTGAATAAAACTGGGGAGAAGAGAAATTCGTGGCACAACTGACTAGAAGAAGGGATCGGTTTTTAGGACACGATCTGAGGCATCAAGAGACCACCAGTTTAGTATTGGAGGGAAGCGTGGAGGGTGAAAATCGTACAGGGAGGCCAAGAAATAAATACGCTAAGCAGATTCAAAAAAATGGTTCAAATGGCTGTGAGCTCTATGGGACATAACTTCTAAGGTCAACAGTCCCCTAGAACTTAGAACTACTTAAACCTAACTAACCTAAGGACATCACACACATCCATGCCCGAGGTAGTATACGAACTTGCGACCGTAGCGGTCGCTCGGTTCCAGATTTTAGCGCCTAGAAGCGCTCGGCCAACCCGGCTGGCCGCTAAGCAGATTCAGAAGGATGTAGGTTGCAGTAGTGATTCGGAGATGAAGAGGCTTGCAGAGGATAGAGTAGCATGGAGAACTGCATCAAAACAGTATCTGGACTGAAGACCACAACAACAACAACAGTTTTATTCTGTAACGTACACTTTTCTTCATAATGAAATAAGGTTTCTTTTAATTGTAGTTGTAGGAATTTTATTAGGACGGCAAGTTGGTTACATGAAATGACTTGCGTTTTATGTGAGCGGTAGGCTTGGCAAAGCAAATGTATTGCATTTCAGTGTAGAACTTTGGCCAAATCTAGAGCATTTTGTGGTTTCGAGTTAAAAAATTTTGTACACCACAAAAAGTTATTGTTTCCACCGCTACATATCAGACTTGGCTTGATGAAGCAGTTTGTAAGGGTTCTTCCACAAGATGGATTTTTCTTTAAGTAGCTTTGTATGAAAACTTTCGTTCATTAGTCAATAAAATATTAAACCTAGAATTTTTGTTGATCCCTTAAATTTAGATGAAGGAACACGGTTTAAAGAAAAAGATGCATGGACTGGCATATTAATGTGACTAGGCCGTGTGCTCCATCTGATGTGCCAATTTTACAAATTCCATGCTACATTCTTGGTCTTCCATTTCTGTTGAACAGTATTCTCTTTTAATGTTTTTAGTACCCATCGGATCCGCATAGTGTATGTGTATGAGAGCAGCGTCACTGATGAATGCGTGTGTTTGACGTTTCTTTCGTTAAACCAGACACAGCAATCGACTGCAATGTAAATCTTCCACGCTTCGTTGTATTAACAGAGGCCTAATTCTGCTATAGTTTTCTCTCTACAATTAGGTAGCTACAGAACGCAAGGGCACCGAATATGCGCCATAAGTTCATAACGAAGTCATTAAGAGCTTAAATAGCCGCAATGTGGTTCAGCCTTGCTCCTAATTTGCGTGGCCGCGCGCGGCATTCTTTGCGTGAGCCGACGCTCTCACTTTTCAAGGCTCTGTTACTGAACCGGTTTCTACGCACAATTTCTTTTTGCCTTTCACAGAACTACACGTAGCAAGTATACAAACGAGTGCGGCGGTGACCCGCATGTATATCTTTCCGGAACGTCGGGGCGGGCCAAACCCGGATTCAGTCAGTCATGGACTAAAGAAGTGCGGTCTGACACACGTGTTCAGTGTCAGTGTGGTTTCGCAATCTCCTTATAGCAAACGCCGGCCCGCTTCTCCATTATCTGTTCACGAACACACTACCAAGATTGTAGTAAACTACGAAAACATACAGAACAAGAAACACGCTCTAGCTGGTTGATTTGAAGGAGCGAACCAAACAGCGAGGTCACTGGGCGCATCGGATTAGGGAAAGAAGTCGGCCGTGCACTTTCAAAGGAACCAACCCGACATTTGACTGAAGCGATTTAGGAAAATCACGGAAAACCAAAATCATGAGGGCGCGACGCGGGTTTTAACTATCGTCCAGTGTGTTAGCCACCTCGCTCGGTCACATGCTACACTACTGGCCATTAAAATTGCTACACCAAGAAGAAATGCAGATGATAAACGGGTATTCATTGGACAAATATATTGTACTGGAACTGACATGTGATTACATTTTCACGCAGTTTCGGTGCATAGCTCCTGAGAAATCAGTACCCAAAACAACCACCTCTGGTCGTAATAACGGCCTTGATACGCCTGGGTATTGAGTCAAAAAGGGCTTGGATGGCGTGTACAGTTACAGCTACCCATGCAGCTTCAACATGATACAACAGTTCATCAAGAGTAGTGAATGGCGTATTGTGACGAGCCTGTTGCTCGGCCACCATTGACCAGACGTTTCCAATTGGTGAGAGAATGTGCTGGCCAGGGCAGCAGTCGACCATTTTCTGTAACCAGAAAGGTCCGTACAGGACCTACAACGTGCGGTCGTGCATTATCCTGCTGAAATGTAGGGTTTCGCAGGGATCGAATGAAGGGTAGAGCCACGGGTCGTAACACATCTGAAATTTAACGTCCCTTGTTCAAAGTGCCGTCAATGCGAACGAGAGGCGACCGAGACGTGTACCATCACGCCGGGTGATACGCCAGTGTGGCGATGACGAATACACGCTTCCAATGTGCGTTCACCGCGATGTCGACAACACGGATGCGACTATCATGATGTTGTAAAGAGAACCTGGATTAATCCGAAAAAATGACGTTTTGCCATTCGTGCACCCACGTTCGTCGACAATCGCAAGGCGTTCCTGTCTGTAATGCAGCGTCAAGGGTAACCGCAGCCATGGTCTCCGAGCTGATAGTCCATGCTGCTGTAAACATCGTCGAACTGTTCGTGCAGATGTTTGTTGTCTTGCAAACGTCCCCATCTGTTGACTCAGGGATCGAGACGTGGCTGCACGATCCGTTACAGACATGCCGATAAGATGCCTGTCATCTCGACTGCTGGTGATACGAGGCCGTTGGGATCCAGCACGGCGTTCCGTATTGTCCTCCACGATAATGTCACGATACGATAAACCACAAACGCGATAGGCTACAATCCGACTTTTATCAAAGTCAGAAACGTGATGGTACGCATTTCTCCTCCTTACACGAGACATCACAACAACGTTTCACCAGGCAAACCTGGTCAACTGCTGTTTGTGTATGAGAAATGGGTTGGAAACTTTCCTCACGTCAGCACGTTGTAGGTGTCGCCACCGGGGCCAACCTTGTGTGAATGCTCTGAAAAGCTAATTATTTGCATATTACAGCACCTTCTTCCTGTCGGCTAAATTTTGCGTCTGTAGCACTTCACCTTCGTGGTGTAGCAATTTTAATGGCCAGTAGTGTAGTAACACAGGGATAGCGTAGGTAGCACATGCCAACTGAACTGCCCAAATGTGCAAAGTATAAATTTGAAAAATACGCTGATGTGTTAACACATTACGACTCCTGACCACAGCGAGATACGGGTGGTTATAATTAAAGTGAAGCTACTCACGGAGATCCAATTTGGCCAGTAATTACAGTTGTCTGCGAAACTTGGTAGATATTCTGGTGCGTAAATACGGAACCGATTTACGCTGAAAAAAATAGTGCTAATTTTGGCCATCAGTGCAAATCTGGCACTGCACAACGTGTAGTCTCCGGTGCTCATATTGAACAAATTGCATAGGCGGCGGTTAATAATAAGATAAATATTATGCCTGTCTCACTTCTCTGACTTCCCATGCCCACGTCCAGTTCTAATCCATTATCTATGGAAATACTTTGATAAATCTTTCTTGCATTCACTGCCTAAGATTCGCACCTGGTAGCCAAAATTGGAACAAATTTTTTTCAGCGTGAACTGGTTCCGCATTAAAAGACTTTGAGCGTGTAATGGTAGAACGAGCTAGACGCATGGGACAGTTCATTTCTAAAATCATTAGGGAATACAATATTGCGAGATCAGCGGTGTCAAGAGTGTGGCGAGAATACCAAATTTCAGGTATTACCTCCCACCAGGGACAATGCAGTGGCTGACGGCCTTCACTTAACGACCGACAGAAGTGGCATTTGCATAGAGGTGTCAGTGCTGACACACGGGCATGAAATAACCGCACAAATCAATGTGGGACGTAAGACGAAGGCATCCCTTAGGACAGTGCGGCGAAATTTGCCGTTAATGGGCAATGGCAGCAGGGGACCGTGGCGAGTAGCTTTGCTAACAGCACGACATCCCCTGTAGCGCCTCTACTGGGCTCGTGGCAACACTGGTTGGACCTTAGACGACTGAAAAACCGTGGGCTGCTCGGATAAGTCCCGGTTTCAGTTGGCAAGAACTGATGGTAAGGTTTGAGTGTGGCGCAAACGTCAAGAAGCCATGGCCACCGATCGTCGTGCAAACTGGCGGTGGCTCTGTAATGGTATGGGCTGTGTTTACATGGAATGGACTGGATCCTCTGGCCCAAGTGAACCGGACCTCATATTCCCAAACAACAGTGGAAGTTTTATGGATGACAGTGCGCCATGTCAGCGGAACACAACCAGTTCGAGATTGTTTTGAAGAACATTCTCGTCAATTACAGCGAATGATTTCGCTTCCCAAATCTCCCGACACGAATACCATCGAATATTTATGGGTCATAATCGAGAGGAACACAGGAACATAGTAATGAAGTCCCTGAGGAATGAAATAAATAGGAAGTGCAGGGAAGCTAAGTGACTGCATGAAAAATGTGAACAAATCGAAAAAGAAATTATTGTCGGAAGGATTGACTCAGTATACAGAAAAGTCAAAACAGTCTTCGCTAAAATAAAATAAAAACAACGATGGCAACATTAAGAGTGCAACTGGAATTCCAGTGCTAAATGCAAATGAGAGAGCGGATTGCTGGAAAGAGTACACGGAAGGGCTCTCTGAAGGGGAAGATTTTTCTGATGTGATGGAAGACGAAATAAGAGTAGGTTTAGTAGTGACAGGGGATCCAGTACTAGAATCAGAATTTAAAAGAGCCTTGAAAGACTTAAAATCAAGTAAGGCAGAAGGGATAGAAAAGATTCCATCAGAATTTCTAAAATCATTGGAGAAAGTGTCAACAAAACGACTATTCACGTTGGTGTGTGGAATATATGAGTCTGGCGATATATCATCTGACTTTCGGAAAAATATCATCCGCACAATTCCGAAGACTGCAAGAGCTAGAATTATCGCATGATGAGCTTAACAGCTCGTGCACCCAAGTTGCTGACAAGAATAATAAGCAGAAGATAGGAAAAGAAAATTGAGGGTGTATTAGACGATGATCAGTTCGTGTTTATGAAACGCAAAGGCACCAGAGAGGCAATTCTGACGTTTCGATTGATAACGGAAGCAAGACTAAAGAAAACTCAAGACGCTTTCACTGGATTTGTCACCCTGACAAAAGCGTTCGACAATGGTAAATGGTCAAAGATGGTCGAAATTCTGAGGAAAATGGGGATAAGCTATAGGGAGAGACGGGTAATATACCCGTACAACGTGTCCAAAAGCCAAGAGGGAATAATAAGAGTGGAAGATCAAGAACGAAGTGCTCGAATTAAAAAGGGTGTAAGACAGGGATGAAGTCTTTTGCCCCTACTGGTAGATCTGTACATCAAAAAAGCACTGATGGAAATAAAAGAAAGGTTCTGGAGTGGAATTAATGATGACATTGCTATCCACGGTGAAAGTGAAGAAGAATTACAAGATCTGCTGAATGAAATGAACAGTCTAATGAGTACAGAATATGGATTAAGAGTAAATCGAAGGAAGACAAAAATAATGACAAGTAGCTGAAACGCGAACAGCGAGGAACTTAGCATTAGGATTGATGCTCACGAAGCAGATGAAATTAAGGAATTCAACTACCTAGTCAGCAAAATAACCATTGATGGACCGAGCAAAGAGGACATCAAAAGGTGACTAGCACAAGCAAAAGGGCACTCCTAGCCAAGAGAAGTCCACTAGTATCAAACATAGTCATTAATATGAGGCGAAAATTTCCGAATATGTACGACTGGAGCACAGAATTGTATGGTAATGAAACACGGACTGCGGGAAAACCGAAACAGAAGAGAATCGAAGCATTTGAGATATGGTGTAAGACATATGTTGAAAATTAGGTGGACTGATATGGTAAGGAATAAAGTGGTTCTGTGGAGAATCGAAGAGGAAAGGAGTGCGTGGAAAACACTGACAAGGAGAAGGGGCAGAATGGCAGCACAGTTGTTAAGACATCGGGGAGTAACTCCCGTGGTACTAGAGGGAACTGTAGAGGGTAAAAACTGTAGAAGAAGACAGAGACTGGAATACATCCAGAAAATAATTGAGGATTCAGGTTGCAAGTACCACTCGATTATCGGGAGGTATCCTATGACTTTTATCACCTGCCAAGTTTCACTGCCATACAATAATTGCAGCTCACATTTTATCTCTGTGAGTAGTTCCACTGTAATTATAACCATTGCGTAGAACACTGCCTTTTGGAGTTGCCGCTACGTAAAACGTTAAGGAAAATAAGCGCAGCAGAGACAAATGTGGAAAAGTTTTTAGCAACGACGCGGAACGGAAATGGAGAAATTCATTGACATAAGCGACTTTGAGAAAGGGGAGATCGTTATGACCCGGCGCTTTGGATTAAATACCTCAGAAACTGGGAGGCTGGTCGATTGTTGGCATGCTGAAGTCATGAGCATTTACGGAAAGTCGTTGAAGGGTGGTGAAACCAGGGTGTCTGATGTCCATGGCTCATCACAGAACATGGCGGGATAGGAGGCAATATGTGTCAGACCTAACGAGAGAGTACAGTGCTGGTGTAGACACTAGTGGTTCGGAGCACGCCATTCAGCAGAAAAAGTTGAACGTGAGGAATGCAGCAGGCGGCTTCTGTATATTCCCATATTGTCCCAACGATGTCATCAGTTACGATGGCATTGGGCAGGGTTTCATCGATATTGTACCTTGAATCAGTGAAAACGTGTAACTTGGTCGGACAAGTCACCTTTCTTGGTACACCAAGTCGATGCTCTGTCCGAATACGGCGTCCTACAGGTGAGAGGCTGTTTGAAACAGGCACCACGTCATGGACAAAGCCAGATGGGGGCAATATTATGCTACAAAGGACATTCATCTGAACTCCCACGGCCCTATGGTAGTAATCGGAGACATCCTGGCAACTTTGCACTAAGCAGACATTATTGCATACCACCTACATCACTTCATGTTTGATGATTTTCCCAATGGGGATGGCATTTCCAGTTGGATAACTGTCTCAGTCACAAGGCTAGAACCGTGTTGAAGTGATTCGAGCAGCATGATAGTGAAATCACATTTTGGCAACCAAATTCACCTTGTCTGGATCCGACGGAACACATCCGGGACGTTATCGGGCTGCCGGCCTCTGTGACCGAACGGTTCTAGGCGCTTCAGTCCGGAACTACGCTGCTGCTACGGTCGCACGTTCGAATCCTGTCTCGGGCATGGATGTATGTGATGTCTTTAGGTTAGTTAGGTTTAAGTAGTTCTAAGTCTTAGGAAACTAATGACCTTCGATGTTAAGTCCCGTAGTGCTTAGAGCCATTTGAACCATTTGAGCTATCGGGCTCCAACTCCACGCGTTCAAACCATCGGCCCGTAGTTTACCGGAATGGTGTGACCGGTGCGTAGACATCTAATGCCGCGTACTTCTCGAAACCTACCAATAACTTATCGAAACCGTACAACGCAGAGTCGCCAATGTATTGCGTTCCAGAGGTGGGCCAACACGCTATTAATAATGCGGGCATAACGTCTGAGCTTATCTCTGTATATCAGAGTAACACTGGGAACGCCAGAAGTTTTGAAGAAGGAGCATGATTATCTACAGCATATAATTATGGGTAAGTTATTCCGACGGCGCTCGTTCCCTCCATTACCGCTCTGCAACTTCGCGTTGCGAATCTAATGAATACTCTGTCACTGACAAGGTACTATTAAATATTCTTCCTTACTGCCACAGTTTCTGCTAACAGTCCTCAAACACATTGTAAAGCTCTACCTTGTAAGGCAAAATTTCGTCGCATTATTCAACACAGAAATGTCGTCCTGATAATCACTTACACTGGACTGAAAATACAACTGCAGTCTGGAAGAAGGTGTCAGCATCGCTTGATTCACCACAGATATATAAAAAAAGTATATATCCTTTCGAGTTTAAAAAGGCGCGCGCAGTGTCACTAATACTTCCCAAACTTGACTATGGTGATGCTATTCGTGAAGGACTTCCACAGGAAACCTCACTCAGGCTAGAACCGGCGATGAATGCTTGTGTGCGACACATTTCTGACTTTCGCTATTTCGACCTTATCATTCCCGCCTACGAACAATAATTATGGTTGCCTGCCCACAAGCATAGAGACTATATTCTATTTTTTTTCTTTACCCTTGCACTCCCTCTTATTTACCTTCATCTTTATACTAGTATCTGAACAGCACAGCAAAAATACCCGGTCTCAACAAAGTAAAATATTCTCTGTACCAACACAAAACACTGACATGTTCTATAAATCGTTTTCTGTATCAGGGGCCCGACTTTGGAACGATATTTTTCAAAAAATCAGAGAAATTAAAGTCCTTCCAAACTTCAAAAGACAGTTAAAGGTCCACCTAACACAATAGCCATGTCTCCTGTGTACTAGTCTGCAGCTCACTCTCGTCAGCCTCCCATCCGCCACAAGTTTTCCCTCCCCCGTTTTGGCAGAGTTCTTTGTTTAAATTATGTTCTTTCCTAAAAGCGAATTCCACTGTCATTTCAATCTTACCCTCTCTCTTTTTTCCTTCCGCTTCTTTAGCACTAAAAATATATTCGAATGTGCTAAAGTAATCCATATTATTCTTAATGCCCTTTACTACTATGTTATTATTATTATTATTATTAGCGTCAACTATTGTTTGAAATTATTATTGTCAAATATTGTTTTCATTATTGTGTGTAGTATTATTATTAGTGCTATATTATTATTATTATTATTATTATTATTATTATTACTCCTGTGAATGTTTTTGTAACATCAAAAATGGTTCAAATGGCTCTGAGCACTATGGGGCTTAACATCTGAGGTAATCAGTCACCCCCCCCCCCCCGCTCCCCCCTGCCGGCCGAAGTGGCCGAGTGGTTCTAGGCGCTACACTCTGGAACCGCGCGACCGCTACGGTCGCAGGTTCGAATCCTACCACGGGCTTGGATGTGTGTGATGTCCTTAGATTAGTTAGGTTTAAGTAGTTCTAAGTTCTAGGGGACTGATGGCCTCAGAAGTTAAGTCCCATAGTGCTCAGAGCCATTTGAACCATCAATCTCCTAGTGGGACATCACACACATCCATGCCCGAGGCAGGATTCGAACCTGCGACCATAGCTGTCGCGCGGTTTTTTAAGACTGAAGCGCCTAGAACCGCTCGGCCGCCCCGGCCGGCTTTTGTAAGATCATTGGTATGTGCTATTCCTGGTCAGATGTCAGAGAGGGCCTTAAGGCCGTAATGTGCTCAGGCTAAATAACCAATAAATAAACATAAGAATCCTCAGATATACAGACGAAAACAGTAGCTCCTATAAGAGCACTCTCGACGAACCGGCTACATACCTCAAGACAACTACGGTCAATACCCAGCTCATAACGTATTTATTGGCGATAAAGCGGTGTCTTCTGGGAATCCAACAAATGCCTTATATTATGTAATGACACGAAGATTCTGTCTAGGCGGCGGAAATCTTTCACGGCGCTGTTAATCCGATGCTCGAATTAGAAACGTCATCAGATACTTAACTGTTACGGCAGCCCATCGTTATGTTACACCTTGGATTACACCGTGTGCGAGGGCTGTGGAGCGCTGTGAACGTTTTTTTTTTTTTTTTCTCTATGTTGTTCATACTGCCTGAGCACCAAAAGTCAATCATCGGTTAGCAGCGCAATCGTATGATATAAGAGACAATAGGTCAACGACAGCAGTGTTGCAATGTAGGAATGCGTCCTCAGTAACAGTCTGCTGTAGACATTCTGTTTCGAAATCGCTCCGGAATCCAAGTTTCGCCAGAGGACATGCCCTCTGGTTATGCAAAGCAGTTCCGCTTTGGTAGGTGGGAAGTCCGGTTTCGTGTTTATTTTGCTCTAGGCGTTCTCGAGTGAAAGTGTTTCCTTCACTTTCTGGACCACAATGCCGTATATGATTTGCCACTTGGTGATATATTACGAAGAAAACGTGCTACGCATATTCGTCCTCCCAGGAAAACATTTCTTTTTCTTCTTAGTGTGTTAGATCTTTTATTGTGTGTGTGTGTGTGTGTGTGTGTGTGTGTGTGTGTGTGTGTGTGCGTGCGTGTATGTGTGTGAGAGAGAGGGAGAGAGAGAGAGAGAGAGAGAGAGAGAGAGAGAGAGAGAGAGAGAGAGAGCCCGTCATGAGTCTTACGACTGGTTTGATACCCGCCAAGACTTCCTCTCATGTGCTAAATTCTTCCTCCCAGAGTAGCACTTGAACTCAACATTCTCAAATATTTGTTGAATTTATTCCAGTGTCTATCTTCCGCTACAGTTTTTACCCTTTACGGCTTCCTCTAATACCAGGGCAGATATACTCAGATGTCTTAACACATATCCTAGTGTCCCGCCACTACTTCTTTTCAATGTTTTACATATGTTTCTCTCATCGCCAGTTCCGCGGAAAACTTCCTCATTTGTGAAATTATCAGACTACCTGATTTTCAACAGCCTTCTATAGCACCTCATCTTAAACTCTTGGATTCTCTTCCCATAAAAGATTTCGTTAAAAATGTTGAAACTCGTGTTTTACTGGTACGGAAAGGAGCTCACCAGTCACTGTGGTCCAGTACTGAAATGGCAAGAGGTTTGCTGGACAGTGACGTGACTATTTTTTCTTAGTTTCACTATTCTAACGATTCTCTTGTACTTTCATTATACAGAGTCAACGGGTATCAGTGCAGATATTTCTATATGTAATATCTTAATATGTACACACAGCAGTGTAATGACTGTTTTTTCTCTGTGTTGAACAGTCTTACCACGAACATGTCACAAACTTTACGACCTTACGTTTTCGCTTCATGTTATGGTCATAACTCCACCACTAGGTGGACTATGCCTGTCGGTATAGACTTAATGTTTGGTGTCCACGCGTCCATACTTCACACCTGACCTGCTACCCATGGGAGAATAAGCATTAATGGCTTGCTCTTGTCACACATACTTGGTGGTGATAACCCAAACAAAACACACGACTTGTAAAGACTACAATTATTAGCCTGCAAATGATGTAAAATCTGATGTAATGTTGTTCAGTATATCGTCCTCAATCACCAATAAACCCTTAGAATTTACTGATGTCCTGACAACGCCCACATGCGTTGTTTTAAACATTTTTTCCAGCTTTTGTGGGACAAATCTGATTTTTCTGCTTGGCTGTGATGACTGGTTGTTTAATGTGGTCTCTTCATTTCAGTAGAATATGCCACTGTTATTCCTTTTAGTGATTGCCCGAACAGTCTACCTGATACATTGTTTACCACTGTGTACCTCCCTCCTAAGAGTTGCGCTAAAATGTATTTCGCTTCTACACACCTAATTATTGGCCTGGCCTGCACATATTGCTTGAACTACAGCATTGTCTTCTTCATTTTCTTCTTCTTCTTCTTCTGCTTTTCACATATTCTGCTTACCGACCTGATCTGGTCTTTTCAATGGATATCCTATGTCCCTCTTTCCTCTCTTGTAATGAATACTTTTTTCTCCCTCTCGTTCCAGATTTTCCTTCCATTTTTGTTTATACCCTTCTATTTTATCATTTATTGCAAAACTATTAAGTTCTTGTCTAATGTATTCATTAGGCATCCAGTCTAACTTAGTGTGACCTTTGATTAGCCCTAAAAATTTCATCTCAGCAGCCTGAGTATGGCAAGATCTCACTGCCAAACAGGATAACAGATACAGCCATCACCTTATAGAATTTAATTTTTATATATCTTCATGCATTTTTAATGTTCTGTTCACAGTGCTACGTATATACTAATATTTCTATAATTTAATATCTACATATCTGCATTGAAAGTAATACATATCCCTAGGTAACTGAGGTGCTTTTTATGTAACACGAAAAATAATCCAAGGTTTTCTTTTGTTATTGATCCCTGATCAGTTTTTACTTACACATATTGTTTGCTTTCCAGAATCATCGAAACTCCTCATTGCCTCAATGCTGAAGAGAAATCCACAGAAAGATCTCTGATCCAGCGTTATCGTTCTTTGGATGGTGCAGATCTATTTTGTCACATTTTGGAAGACTAAGAAACTTAACTAATGTAGTAATTTAAGGTGTGGTTTGTTCACAATACGGGAAGTAGTAAGCAGAAGTCTTGAAACTGGTTTTAATTCATGCAGGCTTTTTTCATTAATATCGCAGTTGAAACTTGAGGACACCAGGTAATCAGTCTCTATTAAGAAAATAAGTTTTCTTGCAGACGCAGCAGAAATTTTTAAGAGAGAGTGTGTTTGAAGATGGGAAGTCGCATTAGCGTTTCACTGCTCGAAAAGTGGGTCACATATGTAGCAGGTTAACACGATTGCTGCATACATAAAGTTTGAAATATTCTGGCTCTGACAACTGCTCTCTTCTTACACTTTCTCCACGTCTCCAGACTGCGATGTATCTGGGAACACTTTTGTGTCTGCGTGTAGCTTCCAGATGAGAATTTAGCCTTGCTTGTCACGCCACTAGGCAAACAACAATGGTAAAGATTGTCTCTCTCGTTCGCGAGGGCTGCCAGTAAATGCAGGGATGAACGGAAATAACGAGATGTGTCTACGTTCCAAAAGACACGACGCTTCTTAGGGGGCAGGCTAATTTATTGAGTTGTCCCCCAGCGATAAAGTCCTTTTTTATCAAGGAATCTTGTTAGTACGTTGCAGCGCCTAGTCTGAGAATGAAGAGCTGGAAAACCAGGAAATAGTATATATTTCTACATCTGAATTTGCATTTACATCTAGACCCCAATATATAATTCACAGGCAAGTACTTGTTGGAGAGGTTAGAATATACTATTTTCTGTACTTATGTGTCGTGTTCCATTCAGTAAACGCCCTTTGCTGAGAAAAATGACACTTTATATAAATCTGCCTTATCTTTTTCTTACGGTTTTTCAACTCATATACGACCAAGGCAGTAGTAGGAAGTCACGGAAGGAAGGCTGAGGGTTAATGCCACCTCGACTCTGATGTACTGGATTTTGGGGAGGTTGAAGATTCGTTGTACAGTATGCCTAGGATATTCGTTCTTTTATGTTCTTAGTTACGCAAGTTAGGAATATTTCGATTAGTAATTAACTGATGAAATGTGTACTTTCAACATACGCATTTAATTTAGAGTTAAGCCTGTGTATAAAGGTGTACAGCAAAAATTCGTAATAGACGCTTATATAGTGGGCCCACTTTTTGTTGAATTTTTAGCATCATCTGTTTATTTAGGGTCCCAGTAACGTATTTGGTGCTAGTAAAATACTTTTTGCACGGAATTTTTAGTGAGGCCTCTTAGAAACGGTGATCCACCCAAGTGTAGTTGTATAGACAGATCTAAATTTTATTCTGAATATTAGCGCTTGAGATCAAATTTCTGTTAAAGTTGTACGGTCTAAACACTCTTCACCACTCATTTCAGTGCTACCACATCAATTAAGTGAGCTGAGAGTATGCGTAAGAAGCGACCACAGGAAAGCAACTGAATGCTCAGCAAGTGTAGTCTACCCACAAATGAGATGTCTTACAAATCCCTCCGGCAGCCAATATTGTTCGGCAGTCTGGGATCTATACCAGATAGGACTGATAGACCAAATAGAGAGGATCAAATAAAAGCAGCGCGTTTCGTTACGAGTTCATTTAGTAAGCGTGAATGCATCATAGAGTTGCTCAATCAAATAGAGTGGCAGACACCACAAGGGAGTCGTTGTGCATCATACGACAGTTTACTGTTGAGAAAACACGTTCGTAGAAGAGTCAGCCAATACACAGCTTCCTTCTGTACAGATGTAGCGAAAAGACCACGATGGTAAGATCAGCAATATTCGAGTTCACACAGAGGCTTACCAACAATTGTTCCTCCCACAGAAAATGAACATGAACAGGAAAAAGGGAATTGGCATACTAAGTACCGTCTGTCATACGTCATAACGTGGATTGGCAAATATAGATGTAGAAAGCGTGACGGAGATGCTCAAAAAACTCCAGTGGCAGACGCTGCAACATAGGCTTGTGCGTAAAGGAGAGGTTTACTACTACAATTCTGAAAGTATTCGTTCCAAGAACAGTGGAAACAATATATTACTCGCTACCACGCGAAATGACCACGACTAGAAAATGAGAAAAATTGAATCTCATACGGAAGATTACCGACCGTCTTTCCTCCCAACCACTGTTCGCGAATGGAACAAGGAAGGGGCAAATGATAATGGTACCAAAGTACCCTCCGCCACACACCATTAGGTGGCCTACACAATATAATTGTAGATACAGATGGGAAGAAACAGGGAATACGAATTTATGTCTTCCTTTCATTATTTCTGAGTCAGATGTTTACACACTGCTGAAAATAATCACAAGAGCTGTGATGTGGCGGGAGAATATAACGGTCGTTTTGTACGTAGAGTTGAGCAGCGATGGCTGACGTAATGTCCAATTATCCATCAGCGAGAATGGACAGTGTTCTTGATTCGGAAGAAAATTCCATTTGAGCACTGTGCAGCAATGGTGCTCCAGTCAGCATAGACATTGATATAAATTGATGGGGTTAGTAAGTGCACTCATTGCGTCACATCCATTGTTGGTCTAAAACTCCACCGTGACCACCTTCTACGCTCTCGGTATTGTAGGCCTACACTTGCAGGGTTTTACTCGATATATCTGTTTCTTTTGGCCGGTCCTCGACTCTTATTTACAGAGCTTTATAATCTCCAAAGTTGTAATTAATTTACAATGGAAAGTCAAATAAATACATAACGGGCATAGCGCGGATATTGGTAAAGCCGATAGGCTTGTGTGTAGGAACGCTGAACGCTGTCTATTGGGAGTCGAGAAGGAACAGCGCCAATGCTCACAGCTGTGTCGTATGTCTGTTAGAAGTGCTCGACTTGAGGTCAGCGAATTTTGTGTGCGTCCCCCTTCACTATGGAGGCCGGAAAAGAGGAACATGGAAGTGTAGATTGGTTTTTGACTCCGGAAAATGTAAAGGAAGAGAAATTCATTCCTGAATGTCTACTGCGCATGGCGAACACAGTATGTCATCTGCACGTATGTTTGCGTAGAGTACATTATTTCGAAAAGATTGGGTGTCACTGAAAGGCAGCTATCGACCAGGACAGGCATATCGTTCATTACCCCTTCTGCCACTGTTGCGGCGAATGCTGCCATCAGAAGTGATGACACCGGGTGGCACAAGACGTCCGGTTCATGTTAGGGATCAATCACGGTACCGCTCACGCCGTCACTCCATAGCATCTGCAGATATGGAAAAATTTTTGGGTAGTGGGTTCCTAACAGCCTCACGACGGAGCCGAGGTTGTACAGATTGTCGACATAACTACAGCACCTGCGTCGGCATCACGATGAGGAATGTTGTTTCATGTCATGATGACCGTTTTCGTTACTGCAAGGGACCGCTGCTCATTGGCTTTCTGGAGCACGAAGTCACAGTTAACGCACAGCGGTATGTGGACACTTTTCAGAAACTGAAGCCCTCCATGAAGTCCAGACACTCAGGAATGTCGACGGGCGACATCATCCCTTTCGACTACACTGCAGATTCGCTGGGAAGCCCTTACACGTCTCCTCCCAATGCGATTTTCATATTTTTGGAACCCTGAAGAAAGACATTCGCGAACGTCGTTTGAGTTGGATGAAAACGTGTACCCCTGGGTACGATCATGGTTCCATAAGTAACTGCAAACACTTTTCCATGAAGGCACTGACAGTCTTGTTTCGCAGGGGGGGAAATGTATTAACAGTTATGCCGATTACTTCCGATATAATGAACAGCTCACGCATTTTTTTCCACCTGCTTAGTTTTCAAATATCTGCCCCTTATATACACCGAGGTGACAAAAGTCATCGGACAGCAATATGAACGTGTATAAGTGGCGGTAGTATAGTGTAAGGCATAAAAGGGCAGCGCATTGGCGGAGCTGTTATTTGTACTTAGATGATTCATATCAAAGCGTTTCCAAAGTGATAAAGGTCGCACCACGCGAATTAACAGACTTTGAACGCGGTATTCTCGCTGGAGCTAGATGCAAAGGACATTTCATTTCCGAAATCGTTAAGGAATTTAATATTCCGAGATCCACAGTGTAAGAGTGTGCCGAGAATACCAAATTTCAGGCATTATCTCTCACCACGGACAACGCAGTGGCCGACGGCCTTCACTTAACGACCGAGAGCAGTGGCGTCTGAGTAGAGTTGTCAGTATGACGGACAAGCAACAACGCATGAAATAACCATAGATATCAAAGTGGAAGGAACGACGGAAGTATCCGTTGGGACAGTGCGGCGAAATTTGGCGTTAATGGACTATGGCAGTAGACGACCGACGTGAGTGTCTTTGCTAATAGCACATTTTTATGGGTGACAATGCACCATGTTATCGGGCTACAGTTGTTCGCTGTTGGTTTGAAGAACATTCCGGACAATTCGAGCGAATGTTTTGGTGCCCAGATCGCCCGACAGTTGGTGCACAAAATCCTGAACCGGCAACACTTTCGCAGTTATGGATCGCTATGGAGGCAGTTTGGCTCAATATTTTTTCAGGAGACTGCCGACGACTTGTTGAGTCCATACCAAGTCGAGTTGCTGGACTACACTCCGTTCAAATGGTTCAAATGGGTCTGAGCACTATGCGACTGAACTTCTTAAGTCATCAGTCGCCTAAAACTTAGAACTAATTAAACCTAACTAACCTAAGGACATCATGCCCGAGGCAGGATTCGAACCTGCGACCGTAGCGGTCGCTCGGCTCCAGACTGTAGCGCCTAGAACCGCACGGCCACTCCGCCAGGCTGACTTTTGTCCCCTGGATGTATTAGTAGCTTGGTCATAACCGTACTGGTTAAGATAGAGAATAGGGTTAATTACGCCTGTGAGAATGAGAGGAAGAAGAGGCTTGCATTAGGAACAGGTCAGAAAGATGTGCGGCAAGTGCCCATTGTAGCCAAGAGCATACAGCCCGAGGTGAGTCAATTACAGTGTTACAAGTGGTACAAGACGAGAGATGGTTACCTTTTAGAAGGCGATGTTGTGCCCCCGGAGGAAGGCCTCTATCTGACCGTGCGAGAGGGACTCCCTGCCCGTCGGCGCCGCGGCGGCCGGGCCAGCAGGTGCTGCCACGTAGTAGTAGGTCTGCGGCGCCTGCTGTACCTGCGCCTGGCGGTACTGCTGCTGTCTCGCGGCAGCTGGCGCGGGAGCCGGCGGCGGCGTCGTCACCTCGTAGCGGGAGCGCTGCCGCTGCTGCGCGTACAGCTGCTGCGACTGGAGCAGCTGCTGAAAGTAGTGCTGCTGCTGTGACTGCTGCGGAGCCACGTACGGCTGGATGCTGGCGCGCAGGTTCAGCTCGCCGCCCTGCGTCTGCGGCAGCGTCTGGTACAGCACCGTGTTGTACTGGCCAGTCGCCGGGTCGTACACCAGCTCCGACGAGTAGATCGGGTCAGAGCTCGCCGCTGGCGCCGCCGCCGCAGGGGGAACCTGCAGGAACACCCTCTCGTCGTGACTGTTGTTGTTGCTAGAGTTTCTCTACAGGGGTGCTTCATCATCAGTCACCAAACACAAACAAATAAAATGTCGTGCTATGCAGAAAATTCTTTTGGTCCTCTTGTACAGGGAGGGAAAAGTACAAGGGACTATCATAGAGTTTCCATTGGAGGGCGTCACTGCAGCGTATATACAATTCAGTGCGATTCCTATGCTGGTATACAGACACCGACATTATACTCGAACATAATTGTGTTCCAAATTTCTACAACAGATCGACGTTAGAAAGATATTCCTATAGTTCTGCACACCTGTTCGACGTCCCATCTTGAAAACGAGGATGACCTGTCCTCTTTCCCAATCTTCTGGAACGCTACGCTCTTCTATAAACCTACGGTACACCGCTGCAAGAAGGGAGGCAAGTTTCTTCGCTTACTCTGTGTAAAATCGTACTGGTATTCCATCAGGTCCAGCGGCCTTTCCTCTTTTGAGTGATTTGGAATTTTTTTCTATCCCTCTGTCATCTACTTAAATATCTACCATTTTGTCATCTGTACAACAATCTAGAGAAGGGCGAAGGCCTTGGCGCTTGCAGAACAGCAACCGCTTCGACATGCACCAGACCCAGGTGGCCCACTATCAGGCGCAACAGCAGGAATGTAGCGGCGAAAGAGCAGCAACGTCGCTTGCCTGCTGTCGCTTGGTACTCTCGCCAGAGATTCCTTTTCTACAGGTACATTTTTAAAGTGCTCAACAAAGGTGGGTGTATTAGAATGACCCTTTGCCGCTATATTCCCGCATGTACCAATCTCGCACGCCCCCCTCCTCCACCCATAAGAGGACGCGAAGTAGGAGGGACGAAAAAGCGTAACAATCATTTGCTGCTTTGGAATGGCTTCCAACGGTCCCTAGTGGTTCCAACCTGTCCACGAGAGTAAAAATTGCGGTCGCGCTTTGCTCTAAACGGGTACATCGCGTTTAATAGCGATGCAGCCCCACAATATACTTAGAGAAGGGTTGATACGTCTGAGGGTCTCAGCAGTGCCAAAGAAGAGAAAGTTTTCCTGATGCTCGTCGCACTGTAAACTGTCGTTTCCGACAGCGAAATGTGTGCCAATCAACGCCTTGGAGAAAGGGATGGTTTCACTCACGACACTTTCACCTCCCCCTGCGACCTTTTAGTGCCGATTCTGAGCGTCGGCGTGTCTGAAATGTTTCACTCAGGCACTCATAAGAAAACGGCGTCGTTTCAGGGCTGGGCTTTGTGGTTCTGACCTCCATCGCAGAGGCATCAATAGAAGGCGTGAAATGTGGGTAAGAGGGGTGTGTGACGACCTTCCGACCATACGATACGTCCAACGTGGCACAGGGCAGCATGATGGTGATATCTGGTACCAATGTGACATCGTTAACCTATCTTACTCGTCACATGATCTGAGCTGTGGCCTTTATTTCGCGTGTGTCGACACCTTGCTGTTTCTATCGTCGTTTTGACCGAGGGTGACGTCGCAGGGTGCCACGCTTTTGCACCATTACAGGAAAAGGTTGTACGCGCCTTTCAACCAAATTTCAACCTTAAGTTTCGCAATGAGTAGAAATTAAGGAGTTTCGAAACGTAATTCATTAATTCTGTTGTGCAATGTGTTTGAATGGTGTTCTTTGTCATGGCGCTAGTCGGTTGTCATAAAACTAGCACCATTAATATGACTGCACGTCACAGTTTTTTTGGGTTACATATATTTCCACGTATAATTGCGCTCGACTTTCGCGTTATGACCGAGACCGAAATTGTGCAATCGTACACAAATAAAACAAAAAGACAGCTGCAGGAGGTATCGAATTATGTAAACATTTCATCGGAGCTGTGAACTGAGTTTCAGTGAAAATGGTGTACTTACAGCTGTGACAAGCAGAATGAAATACACTGAGGTGACGAAAGTCACGGGATATCGGTATGCACGTATACAGTGGCGGTAGTAATGTGTACAAAAGGGATAAAAGGGCATTACATTGGCGGAGCTGTCATTTGTACTAAGTTGTTTCATTTGTAAAGGTTTCCGGCGCGACTATAGTTGCACGACTGGCGCTGACAAACTTTGGACGCGGAATGATAATTGCAGCTAGACGCATGGGACATTCCATTACGGAAATCGTTAGGGACTTTAACATTCCGGGACCCACAGTGTCAGGAGTGTGATGAGAATAATAAATTTCGGGCATTACCTCTCACCACGTACTTAACGAGAGGTAGCAGCGGCGTTTGAGTAGATTTGTCAGTGCTAACAGAGAAGCAACAAAGCGTGGGATAACCGCAGAAATGAATGTGGGACATACGAGGAACATATCCGTTAGGACAGAGCGGTTAAATCTGGCGTCAATGGTCTATGGCAGCAGACGACCGACGCAAGTGCCTTTCTAACACCACGACATCGCCTGCAGCGCATCTCCTGCGCTCGTGGCCGTGTCACTTTGACCCTAGACGACTGTAAAACCGTGGCCAAGTCCGAAGAATCCCGATTTCAGTTGGGAAGGGCTCACTGTGGCACAGATCCCACGAAGTCATGGATAGAAGTTGTCAATGAAGCACTGTGCAAGTTAGTAGTGGCTGCATAATGGTGTCGGTTGAATTTACATCGAATGAATTGGCTCCCCTGATCCAAGTGAAGTGTTTATTGAATGGAAATGGCTACTTTTGACAACTTGGAGCCATCCATGGACTTCGTGTTCCCAACCAACGATTGAATTTTTATGAATGACAAGTGCCATGTCACTGTTCTACAACTGCTCGTGAATGGTTTGAAGAACATTCTGGAAAGTTCGAGCGAATGATTTGGCCACCCACTCAGATCATCCCACCTGAATTCCATCGAACATTTATGGCACGCAAACGAGGGGTCAGTTCGTCCACGGAATTCTGCACAAGCAAGACATTCACAATTATGGATTATTATAGAGGCAGGATGTCTCAGTGTTCCTGAAGGGGACCTCCATTGACTCAGTGCCACGTCGAGTTACTGCACATCCGGGGAAAAGGAAGCCCGACACGATATTAGGGGGTAATGCATGACCTCTGTCAACTCGGTGTATGTTTGAATGGTATTGTTTGTGTTTGTGCTTGTTTGTTGTTGTAAAACCAATATCACTAGCACCGTTATGTGGGTACGCTTCACAGGTTTTCAGGAGCACACATTTCCACGTATCACTGTACTCACTTTCACGTTATGACCAAGACAGAAACTGTGCAGTTGTATACAAATAAACAAAACATGACAGGTGCAGGAGGTATCAAATTATTTCAGCACATTTGTGGACCGAATTTCAGTGAAGATATTGTACTTGATATTGTGATCAGTAGAGTGAAATAAACGGCGTGTGTGTCCCAGGTTTCGGGTGCCGCATTTTTCTTGTTCTGAGAAGGCAGTCCCTCTCACCTTGCGTGCCTGCTGGACCACCTGCTGAGGCCTGGCGGTGGCCAGCTGCGCGTGCTGCACGGGCTGCACCCGCTGCGCCAGCGCGGCGGGGCTGACGGTGCGCGGCGTCGTGACGACGTTGTTCTCCAGCTGGAACTTGCGCAGCTCGTCGTCGAAGTCGACGTCGGCGGTGGCGGCGGCCACTGTGCTGGACGGCTGGTACAGCGACGTGGTCCTGCCGTACAGCTGCGCCTGGGAGTGAGCTGCGGTCGAGTAGGGCGACGCGGTGCTGGACTGGAAGACTGGCGGGGGGCGGGTGTACAGCTGCGTGGTGGTCGTCTGCGGGCGGGGGGTGGCCGTGGCCAGCAGCTGCGGTCGGTACGTGGTGGCCGGCAGCTGGCTGCGCACCGTCGACGGCGCCACGGCGGGGCGAGGGCGCGGCGTGATGCTGAGGGTAGGGAGGGCAGTTTGCAACACCAGGCCGTACACTCTTCAGCTGGTTGATAGAATTCACAAGCTGCGACATCGTCTCGAAGAAACAGTGACCCGTGTACGTAATAAGTTTCCTTTAATTTACGTCTATGGTCTCAAACTTTTTGTTAACAGATTACCGGTTTCGGTCTTTAATGATACTCATCAGATCTGTTCCATAAAAACAAAATCCTAATGTACTGCAGCCATAGTGGCATGGTTATGATGATGGTCATCAAAGATCAAAACCGGTAATGTGTTAACAAAAGGTTTGTGACCATAGACGTAAATGAAAGGAAACTGGTTGATAGAACTTTGTTACTCAGCACATCATAAGCAACGTGTTGTTCAAAAAATGGCTCTGAGCACTAAGGGGCTTAACTTCTGAGGTCATCAGTCCCCTAGAACTTAGAACTACTTGAACCTAACTAAGCTAAGGACATCACTCACTTCCATGCCCGAGGTAGGATTCGAACCTGCGACCGTAGCGGTCGCGCGGTTCCAGATTGTAGCGCCTAGAACCGCTCGGCCACGTGTTGTATCGAAACTAAAATTTACTCGAGAAAACTAAAGTTATGAGCTAGCCAGTTCTTACTTCACGTACAGGGCTATTCATGAGTACCTCTGGAGTTTCAAGAGAAAATTTGGGTAAACTATTACACATTCATAAGATACACATATATTAGTGGACAGAGCATCTGTCCAAGGTTCTAATGTACCTTACACGTGCTCATTGTGGTATCACGTGTCGATACCACCCCACGGGCGTCACAGTTGGCAACGGAGTTGCAAGTTTCCTGTCTGATGTCGACAGTGCTCGTGAAGTATCTGGCGGGCCCTATCGGTGCGCGACCACTGAGCCACGCCCCCACTGGCTTTGGACTACGAGCGTCCTCTGTCACTACAGTACAGGATAGCCTGAGGCAGCCACTCGGCTCACTTGCTCTTAGGGCCTCATCACTATGACACCATCATTCCTGCATAGCACAGCAAGCCTCATCCTTGTTGCTACATTATGCACTGCACTCTAATTCTTGCTGTAATATTTGTAACAAGTCTTCGCGCACTTGGAGAAATACAAGTTAAGTAAATCTTCTGTTTGTTGCGTTAACTTGTCCGCTAATTATTTCTACTCTTGTCCAGCTTTCTTGTGATGACAGTTGCCGCACCACTCTATAACCTACTTTTCCTTACCATTGTGTATGAAGTTGTACACAACACTTAATATGGGGAAACGTTAATATGTGTGAGCAATTAATTGTATCTACTGTCCCGAAATGCCTGGGAAAGCTTGACAGTAGTCCACAATCTAGATCTGTTCACTGAGTTGCCTGTCTGCAGGTACAAAATAATTCGTTCTGACAATACACAATGGATCGTTTCTCTTCGTGTTGTGACATCCCTTCCCCAACGGAAACAACGGCAGGGTGCCTTTACGAATCGAAGCTTGGAAAGATGTTCTAGATAGTAATGGGTTTCGCTTTTGTTACCGTCTTATAGTTTTAATACATTCGCCTTCTGAAACCCGGTCGTACTCATGAGTAGTCCTGCATAAAAATACAAACAGTATGATAACGTCTTGAACTAATAGATTCTTCCTCACAGAGGAGTTAGTGATAGATTGAAAAGGTTAAAAAGGGAGGGAAGGTTACTCACGCGCTTGTCTTCACAACAGCTGAGCCCTCACATTCTGAGGATTCAGTGCCTGCCCTTCCTATTTAATTTTCTTCAAATTATCCACTTTTAATGTACAAGGTAAAGGTGAAGCTCTACGTTCTGTCACTAGACGGGCCAATCGGGAATGGCCGACCGCCGTGTCATCCTGTCAATGGCGTCATTATGTATGATATCAAGGCACATGTCAGCACACCGTTCACCCTGCGCTCCCCATCGTGACCAGATATCTTGACCTTAAAACCGGTGCTGGTCGGTCGAGTAACTCCTCAGTTGGTCTCACGAGGCTGAGTGCACCCCATACCAGTCCTCCCACAAAGGGAAAGTCCCTGGCACTTCCGCGTCAGCCATGCTAACCATTCAGCTATGTTACTTTGCTCTCCAAGGAAAGAACTATTAGTTGTTAATGGTAGAATAGTGTATGTGTTTTTACATGTGAATATTGGCAGTATCAAGTACTGTTTTCAGCATGCAAGCTGAAGCTGGGTATCATAGCAGGATTAAAATCCAGATATCTGCCGTTGAACACAGTGTTCTTCTAAGTGAGCCACAAAAACGTACCTTCCACGTCTCTTTACTGTTTAACTTAAACACTATCTTTCTCTACTTGCCTTTCAGATGACTATAAGAATGCAAAGATAGCATCTTACTAAAGACAGGTATCTGGGTTTAAGGAAAATGATTGTACATAATTTCTTACTAGCATAGAGACGAACGCGAGGAAGAATTAAGAGACCTACAGGTTGTAATGAACAGTCTACTGAACGCAGAATATGCGTGCATGTAAAATAACGGGAGTACTGCTGTAAAACATTTTATTTCAAAAGCATGCATATTGAGTTAGTGTCTTTCTCAATATAACTTCCCTTCGCTGTCAATACAAAGCTCCATACGAATTTTACATTGATGGAAACAACGCTGGAGGTATTCCTCTCTGAACCCCTTGATGATGCATGCTGCTTTTCTTTCACTGATTCAGGATTGAAATCTTGTTCCTTTTATTTTAGATTTGACCTTGGGCAATAGATAAAAGTCGCTTGGTGCTAGGTCAGGCGAATAATGTGTTTGGTCTAACACTACCCTGCTGTTCCTCGCTGGAACCTCTTAACAGACAATGTGGTAAGAGCCGGTGCATTGTCTTGACACCGAATTTATAACTTGTTCTTTCACAATTCGATCTTTTTTTTTCTTTATTTCTCATGGAGTTGAGTAAGAACCTGAAGGTAGTAATGATGATTAACAGCCCAGTAAAGACACACAATTCCATGAATAATGAAAACAACGTCAACATGTCTTTCAATCTTGATTTGCTCATTTAGTAATCGATGAAATACTCAACTGACGGTCAGACCGAATCGGATGATACACTTCTTCGATGTTTTAATCCGTTTTTGTTGTTGAAATGCGTCCCGATCGTGAGTCATCTTTAACGTCTTCTTGGCCGCCTGGGAATCCCTTGAAGCACTCAAAAACTCACGTACGTGATAAACAACCTTCACCATACATTTCTTTTAGGTAGGTTGGTTGATTTGGGGAGAGAGGACCAAAGAGCTAGTTCATCGGTCCCATCGCATTAGGGAAGGATGGGGAAGGAAGTCGGCCTTGTTCTTTCGGAGGAACAATCACGGCATTGGGTCCAGCGACTTAGGGAAATCACGTAAAACCTAAATTAGGATGGCCGGACGCGGGTTTGAACCGTGGTTCTTCTGATTACGAGTGCTAACCACTGCACCACTTCTCTCGCTCCACTTCTTTCAGGAAAAGGCACGTTTCAGTACCAGTTATCTCAAGTTTCGTTTGAAACTTCACGACTAATCGCTCTTCTATTATTACCCTTACCACAGATGCTGCATTCAAAAAGTGGTTCAAGTGGCTCAGAGCACTATGGGACTTAACATCTGCGGTCATCAGTCCCCTAGAACTTAGAACTACTTAAACCTAACTAACCTAAGGACATCACACACATCCATGCCCGAGGCAGGATTCGAACCTACGACCGTAGCGGTCACGCGATTCCAGACTGAAGCGCCTAGAACCGATCGTCCAATTCGGCCGGCTGCCGCATTCGTACTGGTCGTTCATCTTTGGCTCATGCATACTTACTGTGTAACAGCATCAGTTCGACAATTTTATAGCCACATCTCACATGAAATGAGAGTAAAAAAAAAAAGTTATGAGGAGTAGCAGAAAACGGATTAGCGACAACTTTAACATAAAAATTGGTGACAACATAGTAGATAGGAAAGAATTCTTCTGCCTTGGTAGCAAAATGACACATGGCGGTCAGAGTAAGACGGAGACAAGAAACAGACTAGCAAAGGCTAAGAGAGTATTCATCGAAAACATATAGGTTTTAACTAGGGGAAGAAATTTCACAGAATGCAAGTCCGGAGCACAGCAACGTGTATAAGTGAATCATGGAGTGTGGTACGCATGAAAACTTGAGAATAGAAGGGTCTGAGATGTGGTGTTACAGAAGGATGCTTAAAATTAAGTGCTCTGTTAAAAATTGAGGAGGTGTTCCATAGATCGGAAAAGGAAAGAATGTGTGGAAACCACCCACTACAAGGGGGGACATAATCATATGACACATGTTCAGATATCAGAGAATAGCCCTCATGGTACTAGAGCGAACCACAGTGGAGAAACAACTACAGAAGAAGACAGGATGATTCAACCTTTGTCAAAGTCTGAAAGATTATATGCACGTGCAACTCATCTGGACATACCGTGTTCTGATCTCCACTTGAACAGTTCCAGTAATTTTAGGCACAACCAGTACATCATGTACGCGCGCCACTCTTCACCTTTAGAAATGGCTATTTTATGTCACGAATTACTGGAAGTACACTGGCAGCAGGATGAAATTGTAATAAAAATATACCACAGTCATGGAAGTACTGGAATATCGTTTTGTTAGCATTCGGTCAGGGCGTCAATGCTGCAGCAATATGGAGATGAAGCGTACCTGACGGCCTGCTGCGGCTGCGGGCGGAAGGCTAGGGGAGCGGGCGTGGTGTACTGCTGGCTGTCGTACTGGTGGTACAGCGAGCTGGTGCTGGGGATGGAGTAGGCGGGGGCGGGCCTGGCCGTGTACAGCTGCTGCGGCTCATCGTCCACCTCGTCCTCCACCGACTGGCCCAGCTGCTCCTGGCGGTAGTCGTTCTGGAACACCGTGGTCGTCGTCTGCGGGCGCGGCGGCGTCGCCACCGTCGGACGCAGGGGGCGCAGAGGTCTGATGGGAACCTGCGGACAGCCAGAAGTGACTAGTGGGATGTTCAGGGTGACAGTTATTGAACTACATGAAAAAAAACTGCGGCGTACACACACTTTATTCAACATGTACACATCACTACAGATATTCGGATTTAGGTTGTGACATGTTCGATATGCCTGCCATCATTGGCGATGATGTGGCGCACGCGAATAGCGAAATTCTGCATGACCCGCTGAAGTGTCGGAATATCGATGCTGTCGATGACATCCTGAATGGCTGTTTTCAGCTGAGCAATGGTTTTGGGGTTATTGCTGTACACCTTGTCTTTAATATAGCCCCACAAAAAGGAGTCGCATGTGTCCCGATCCGGAAAATATGGCGGCAGATAGCGGCCCATGATAGTGGCGTCTGGTAATGCGGTTCCCAAAGTGCTCCTCCAGGACATCAAACACGCTCCTGCTTCGATGGGGTCGAGCTCTGTCTTGCATGAGCCAGATCTTGTCGAAATCAGGGTCACTTGGATAATGGGAATGAAATCACCTTCCAAAACCTTCACGTACCGTTCGGCAGTGACCGTGCCTTGAAGGAATATCGCACCGATTACTCCGTGATTGGAAACTTGTAAGGTGCCTCTTGCGTGAGGAAGACATTTTTACCAGTTTTCATAAATTATTGTCTCTTATTGATGTATTCACGATAGTTAGGAAGTGCTGCAGTCCGTAGCCGGCCATGAGTCGGAGAGCATTTCCCACGCTGGCTGGCTAGGTGACGAAGCGACCATATGTCGCGTGTGGTGGAGTGGAGCTCGGCGCTGGACCGTAGCAACAAGCGTTAACCTGGGAAATATACATGACGGGAAGAACCGCCATCTTGGCTCCAAAGTCACCGATTTTGTTCATTTATATTTAATAATTAAAGTCATTTATGACAACATGAATATTAGGAGGAGCCTCTGGATGTTTAAAACTATTTATCATATTTTTCCTCGTTAAAATTCACACCCCTTCATTAACAAATGCACATCATAGTAAGTACGA
This sequence comes from Schistocerca gregaria, assembly GCF_023897955.1. Taxonomy (NCBI): domain Eukaryota; kingdom Metazoa; phylum Arthropoda; class Insecta; order Orthoptera; family Acrididae; genus Schistocerca; species Schistocerca gregaria. The sequence goes on from NC_064921.1 coordinate 165,823,435, forward strand.
ACTTAATCGGAAATCCACGAACTATGACTAAACTAGTAAGAGATACGGACTGCGCGCCAAAGTCGGCAGTCGGCGTTAAGAGCTCTTCCTGTCTTGTTCAATGGTGCCCATGCTCTCGGTTACGAGTAGTTTGTCACATGAGTGTTTCATTATTGATCTAATGGGAATAAAAGTGATATTACGGCATTCTGAATGTAAATTTCGAGTAAATAGATTCCGCAAAGTTGACCGACAGCAATTTCAGACAATAAGCTTCCTCTGACAGAGAAGTAACAATGAAGAATCTGCATGGGACGACATTTACGAGAGCTGCACCGCGCACAGGTAGGAGGAAATCCTTCGACATGACCCACCAAGGCGGATCAAGAAAGGTCCCACTTACACTCGCAAATTCCAGGTGGAAATTCTGACCAGTTATACTGTACGTTACATATACAGGGTGTTTAGTTTAGTTTGTATTGCCGTTTCAAATATACCGGTCATTTTTGAAACACCCTGTACCATCCTCTACGGACTCGCGGCTAAAATGAGTAATAACAGTATCATTTTAGAAGCGAGGGGATCTTGCAAACTGCACACCACACAGTCACCTGTTGAGGGTGAAGAGACTTGTCGATTGCGAAATGAGGATTCTCAGTCCCCAAAGTGCGCCAGTTTTGCTTATTGACGAACCCACCCAAATGACATTGGGCTTCGTCGCTAAAACCAAACCATACACTGCATACTAATTCCCACCATGCCCCGCGGCTAACCGTGCAGTTTAAACGTTGTAACCAAACCGTTCAGAATCTATGACGATTTTATTTCATAGTTCAATAATTGTCACCCTGTACTTAGTAGCTAAGTTATTATTATAATATGATTTTAGGTCCTAATGGATAATGCTATGTACAACAATGTTTCAGCTTTTCTTTGTCCCTATATTACTCAGGATACACGCTTTTTCTATCGTCAGACCAAGTATGGGATATTCTGCCAGACCAATGTCCAGTCGTCCGTCTTCTACCCAAAAATTTTCTGTTTGTTATTCCTTCTTCTTTCAGGTCTGTTTTCACATGACCCATCACTTAATTGTTTTAGCTTTCTCTTTACTGCATCTTTCGCTGCAAACCGCAACACGTCTAGTTTACCTGGTTGATTAGGTTCTTTTAATATGTCTACAGTGTTTTAGTCTGAATTTTTTCACATCTGTGCAAACCATAGCATATTTTTTAGTTCCTTTACTTTTTCTTTACATGTACATACCTTCTTAAGTGTAAGTTAGACTACGTTTTTCTTGATTTTTTTTTCTTTGTCTCTTTTGAATTTCTTCAATGTTTCTATTTCTAACAATGACTGTGTCAACCCCAAAAGAGATGCATTAGTTTGAGGACTACGTTGTAGTATCTCAGTCTTGTAAATCTGAAGAAGCATTTTCTTTCGTGAATCCATTTTCTTACAAGGACTCTCACAACCAGACGAGCTTTCTGAATAATTTGACGTAATTTGAAGTCAAAATTCTCGCTTTCTCTAAAATAGAACTTTTAGAGTCACATCGTTGCTAGACATATATTTTGGTTTGCCTTTCATTTGTTTCTTTACAAATTTTTACTTGTTTTTTTGCTATTTGAATGCCCCGACAAGGAATCGCCAGATCGCTGCAAAAACAGTCTCTCCTAATACTGGTGCCTTGAAATCGTATTATCTCGTCAATTTTAAGTACAGGTTTTAATTTTCGCCGCTCTTGGATTACTTTGTTGAAAAGTAATTGAGGGGGGGGGGGTGCTTCACGTTGTCCCACTCATATATTATCTTCAAAATCTTCCATAATTTCTCCTCTGAACTTCAAATTTCCTACAGTTACGTGTTTCACTAGTAACTGCATTAGTTTGTGGCACAGACGTCCTTTCAGAACGCATATCTTTCATCGTTAGTGTATGCATGTAGACACTGTTAGGCCACACAGTCATAGTAATTTCATTTTTCTGATCTTCCATGCGGCTCTCATTCTCCCTCCGTGGGCCATTTTTCTTTCTTAAGTTCCCTTGGCTCCTGGTTTTTTGGGGTCCTAAGGCTCTGGCTATATTAGCCAACACTTTACCTTTGGACTGAACAGATTCCTGTCTGCTACTTCCACTGCTTCTATCTGGGCTTTCTAGAGGTCTTTGTTAACTTTTTGGGTCGATGGTATACTCTTTAATTTTCCGACGTGTGCCATAATCTTGTGCGGAAGAACCGTTGTCGGGAATGTTTGAACATGTCCATAAAATTTTTTTCTTCGTTTTCTACTGCCTGCTACTAGTTTGGACAATCTCTTTTGCTTCGGAAGATTTCAGTCTGTATCTGTCCTCCGTTTTTGTTGCGCCAAGAATGTTGCTCATAATCCTTCGTTCTTCGTTCAAGACGTTTCTCAGAGCGGTTTTTCTGTTGAAAAAGTTATACTCGTGCACACAGCTTCAGGTTTGATCACTGTTTTGTAACGTCTGATTTTTTATGTGTGGACAAGCATTTTTCTCGTAGATTTTCGGTGTTCTGTCAAGAGCTCTCTCGATTTTCTGTAATCGACCTCCCTGTGCTTCGTTTTCTAGCCCCTTAGGTTCTGTAATCTCACCGAGATACTTGAAGAGTCTGACGCTTTCGAGTTGCCCGTATTTTCTGTTTGATTTATCGCAATAAATTTAGTGTGGATGAGCTCGGCTATTTGACAAAACTAGTGCTGCCTTACCTTGGGGATGTTCTCCTCGCCGCTGTCGTCTTCCTCCTCAGCCTGCTGGGGGTCGCGCCCCTCCGGGTTGTTGGGGTCGCACGGGTTTCCAGACACGTACGTGAACTCGCGCTTGTTGCCGTCCGGGTCCACGTAGCCGTACTTGCCACGCACCACGCAGTCGGTGCCACGCGTCTCCTCTTTGAAGCTGCCGTCGGCCGCCTCGTAGCCAAACGTGAACGATCCGTCATCGTTCACCTGGTCAGAACACAACAGGTTACATAGCAGCGTCAGCCTACCTTACCTCCAAATGCTGTATAATGGTGACGGTGACAACAGAGAGGTGGAACAGATGCTGTCATGCAACGTTATTCACTGCAGAAGATGAACATTATGAAGTCTTACGGAACTAACCGAACGGAACGTAGGAGTCCGATCTGTACAAATGCATTCATTCCGAGAAGAATATTTAGTTATGTTTCTACAGTCTAACAAGTATGTTTGCCTGGTCTAATATTCTCTTTTTACCAGGTTCTAGCTAGAACTGTTCGATAAACATACTCGTATATTATTACGAGTCTGTGTAAGGTCAGTGAAATGCTTGAAGTGGGTACTTATTTTGTTGGTTTCGACGACTTCTCTCCACCAGTTCAATGTTAGTTTGGGGTGCATAATATTAATTGCTTCATTGCAGAAATCCCTTGAGTCAGTGTGAAAAAACCATGATATTCAATAATTTACACCATCCCATAGTTTGCATTATGTGTTAATGTTTATATTGTTCCAGAACATTTGTACAATGCACAGCCCAAAGAAACTGACTTTACAGATCATGTACTCGAACTATCGGGAAACAACTGCCACTCTACTACTGCAATAAGAGATGTCAGAGAAGGAAGAAAGACCTGCTTGGGTGCAGCAAACTTTTACAATATCCCTGAACACACTACGTCATCATTTGAAATAACAGATGACGTAAGATTGAATGTTTGTTTCATACGCAAAAATATTCGTATAACTTTGTGTGCTTGTGTGTGTGTGCGAGTGTGGGTGTGTGACCGTGTGCGTGCGTGTGTCTATGTGTGTGATATTTAGCCTATATAGGGTTTAGAACCTATAATAAATAGGCCTACCACAACCTAACCATATTTAGAGTCTATGTAGGACCTGGGGTCAGGTCGCTTATTTATTTTTAATTTTCATAGGAATGACCTATTCATGGTGGACGAATTCGTGAAGTTTTTAATGAAGTGCAACTAAAAGACCTAAAGGGACTATGTGACAACAACGGATAAAATGTGTTTTGGAATAACGAAGCAGCAATGTAGAAGGCTTGTCTTTGATTAAGCAGAGCAGTGTGGTATATCCGAGCCATTCATCCCTGTTGCCAGGTATCAGGTGATCACAGGTTATCAAATTTCATGAAAAACATTAAATTCAGTGTACGGAAACCAGAGGAAACATCGACTGCTAGAGGAATGGGTTTTAATAAGCCAAGTGTTGATATGTTCTTCTCAATATTGAAACAAGTGCGAGAGAAATATAAAATTACTGCTTCTGCTATTTACAATGCAGATGAATCTGGTCTCACCACTGTGTCTAACAAGTTACCAAACGTCATTTCACCCACAGGAACTAAGAGAGCTTCCAAAATTGTGTCAGCAGAGAGAGTAAGGAATGTTACCATAATTTGTTGCATTAGTACTACTGGATATTACCTGCCACCATTTTTGATTTTTGCAAGAAAACGGATGCGACCTGAGCTCGTAGAAAGACCACCACCAGGAACAATTGGACACTGTAGTGACAATGGATGGAGTAATGGAAATACATTTGTGATGTTTTTGAAGCATTTTAATTCTCACGTTAAGCCAACTTCTGAATCACCAGTTTTGTTGCTGGTTGACAACCATAAATCTCACATAACGCTGGAGGATATCAAATTTTGCCTGGAACATCATATAGTTATGAATGGATTTCCACCTCACACTATCCATCGCCTACAACCACTGGACGATTCACGTTTTGGACCTTTAAAGAGCTATTATAGCCAAGCTTGTGATAACTTTATGGCCACTCATCCAGGGCAGGCATTTACAGACAAAAATGTAGGTGGGCTACTGAGTACCGCCTATTTCAAAGCAGCCACCGTTGGGAATGCCCCAGTACTGCGGCAAGTTGACAGTTTTACATTACTTTCTAAAATGCACAAAAAATTCGAATAACATTACGATAAAATGATATATAATTACGAACACTGCAATAAAGACCAGTCTAATAATATTTGCAATGAAAAAATATTTTCTTCCATAAAATGAATTTATTAAAAATGTTTAATCGTCAACATCGCAAACTTTCCCCGAGCTCCCCTACTTCATGCAACATTCCATGAACGTATTATCTCCAGAGGTTTTCCGGATGCATGGCTGATATAAAAAAGAACGCCCAAGGACATGTTCGGTCTCTACCTGTTCCAAAGACCAATATACTGGAACTCGTTGTTCAGATATGACGGGAACTGGCGCGAGCAGCTGCTGATCACGTTGTTTTACGGATGCAGCACCTCGTCGTCGTTTTAGGTGCTCATTTTGAACAAATAGTGTAAGCTGCGATTAATAATAAAATTACTGTTTCGCCTTTCTGACTTGTTTGGCCTTTTCCGTCCACGTCCCTTTCCTAATCCATTACGTATAGAAACATTTCTGTAGGGTACAAATTGGCTGTTCCGCTCACGGGGCTAAGGTGCCTCAAATAAGAAATGTTGCAACACTGGGCTCGTTCCTCACAGAGTTGAGGTTGTTTTGCCTTAAGTGTGTGTGCGGGTATCTCTCTGTCACCGTATGCGGTTGTAGTAAGGGTGTTTTCTGTTAGATTATTGACAGGACAGAAGAAAACTTTCGAGATAAACGAACTGTGATGGATTACTGCTACAGTTAAAGAATACAATCTAACAAATTAAGGTCTACCATACGTAATAAAGTGACATTTTAAACACTTATTGTTACTTGTATAAGAACAAAGTGTGTATTCAACAAATATTGCTGGTTTTTTCTACAAAGATCTGATTTGTCGCGTCTTTCGTAATGTCTGCATATGGGGCTATTTCGACAAGTAGGCGTGGAGGTATTTCCGCTGAGTCAAATTATTAGTTTAATTAATGTTTTACGGCGAAATTCTAGAGAACAGATTTTCTTGGTTTCTTTTCAGATGGGCCGTACATAAAAAAAAGACCAAGTGCTTTATGGTCGGGGGAAGATGCGAAACAACCAGTAACAGGTACACTCCTGGAAGTGGAAAAAAGAACACATTGACACCGGTGTGTCAGACTCACCATACTTGCTCCGGACACTGCGAGAGGCCTGTACAAGCAATGATCACACGCACGGCACAGCGGACACACCAGGAACCGCGGTGTTGGCCGTCGAATGGCGCTAGCTGCGTAGCATTTGTGCCCCGCCGCCGTCTGTGTCAGCCAGTTTGCCGTGGCATACGGAGCTCCATCGCAGTCTTTAACACTGGTAGCATGCCGCGACAGCGTGGACGTGAACCGTATGTGCAGTTGACGGACTTTGAGCGAGGGCGTATAGTGGGCATGCGGGAGACCGAGTGGACGTACCGCCGAATTAGTCAACACGTTGGACGTGAGGTCTCCACAGTACATCGATGTTGTCGCCAGTGGTCGGCGGAAGGTGCACGTGCCCGTCGACCTGGGACCGGACCGCAGCGACGCACGGATGCACGCCAAGACCATAGGATCCTACGCAGTGCCGTAGGGGACCGCACCGCCACTTCCCAGCAAATTTGGGACACTGTCGCTCCTGGGGTATCGGCGAGGACCATTCGCAATCGTCTCCATGAAGCTGGGCTACGGTCCCACACACCGTTAGGCCGTCTTCCGCTCACGCCCCAACATCGTGCAGCCCGCCTCCAGTGGTGTCGCGACAGGCGTGAATGGAGGGACGAATGGAGACGTGTCGTCTTCAGCGATGAGAGTCGCTTCTGCCTTGGTGCCAATGATGGTCGTATGCGTGTTTGGCGCCGTGCAGGTGAGCGCCACAATCAGGACTGCATACGACTGAGGCACACAGGGCCAACACCCGGCATCATGGTGTGGGGAGCGATCTCCTACACTGGCCGTACACCTCTGGTGATCGTCGAGGGGACACTGAATAGTGCACGGTACATCCAAACCGTCATCGAACCCATCGTTCTACCATTCCTAGACCGGCAAGGGAACTTGCTGTTCCAACAGGACAATGCACGTCCGCATGTATCCCGTGCCACCCAACGTGCTCTAGAAGGTGTAAGTCAACTACCCTGGCCAGCAAGATCTCCGGATCTGTCCCCCATTGAGCATGTTTGGGACTGGATGATGCGTCGTCTCACGCGGTCTGCACGTCCAGCACGAACGCTGGTCCAACTGAGGCGCCAGGTGGAAATGGCATGGCAAGCCGTTCCACAGGACTACATCCAGCATCTATACGATCGTCTCCATGGGAGAATAGCAGCCTGCATTGCTGCGAAAGGTGGATATACACTGTACTAGTGCCGACATTGTGCATGCTCTGTTGCCTGTGTCAGTGTGCCTGTGGTTCTGTCAGTGTGATCATGTGATGTATCTGACCCCAGGAATGTGTCAATAAAGTTTCCCCTTCCTGGGACAATGAGCTCACGGTGTTCTAATTTCAATTTCCAGGAGTGTATTATAGGCAGCTCTTCTGGATAAAGTGCCAGTAATGCGCTACATTGTTTTACGAAGTGTGTGTGGGTGAAAGAGGCGGAAAAATATTTACTTGTGGTAAATGCTTCGATTTTGACACTGAAACTTGGCGGAAGAGCCTCTTGACAGGAAGGAATAGCCTCACCATTTTTATTTACTGTGATTTCTGCTTCTTCACATATTTGTTTTCATGCTTTGTTCGTGTAAAAGGATTTTGAGCTTTTATGTACTGGAATGTATTAACAATTAAAATACTGTAATTGTGTCACACTGGCAGATTGTTTTAAAGAATTTCATGTTGTAGCGGAACAGCCCCTACGTGTTTCTGGCCTTCACAGCGCCAGATTTGCACCTGGTGGCAAAAATTGGAACTAATTTTTTCCAGGGTAAATCGGTTCTGCGTTAACACAATACAATATCTGCAAAGTTTCGCTGCCAACACAATAATTACAACCCACACTGGACCCCTGTGAGTAACTGCACTTTAATTATAGCCACAGCTGATGGTGTTATTATGCTAGTCGTAGATTGTGAAACAGTGGCAGGTGCGAGGTAACCTTGGAGTAGCAATGGAAAAAACTTACCAATGCAAACTGATGCTGGTATTTTAGTGCTGTGTAACCGGTATTCATTTGGAAAAGCGATCAGTGCTATTTTAATACCAATGCCGACTGAAACGAATAACTGACAAATGGCATTGAATTGGCACAGTATTGCTGAGGCAATAATCTCCCTTACATGTAAATTGGAAATTCAGGGGGGAGAAAGGAAAGGAAAAGGGAGAGAGGGGATTTTTGATGTCAGCTGCATCGGCACATTACGTGGAATCAGCGGTGACGAGGGGAAAATGTGTACTGGACTGAGATTCGAACCCAGGAGCTCCTGCTTACTGGAGAGCTGCGTTAATCACTGTGCAATCCGGGACACAGTGTTATCGCAACTGCACTATCTAGGTGCGCCTCACAGCCAACCCACATTCCCACTGAACGCCACTTGTCTGTAGTCCCTGTCCATTTTCTCCATGCTCGCTTCTCAGGTTGATACAGGAGATCGGAGATACTTGTGCATCCACACTGAAGAAGGTGGATCCATTACCCATATAGACGAGTCAATTACATGAATGCGTGCTGTCTTTCCTTTCGGACATGTCCGAAAGAACAGACACCACGCATTTGTATAATAACGTCCCTGCTGCCGTGTGTCGTGGCTTGAGGTATACATGTACTTGTAATGTGCAACACTTGGCCCGACCTGGTCTATATGGTAGTTTCTGTCGTCACTGGACATCTGTCTTATTGTAGAAAGGCACCAACCCTGGTCTGGACACATTTTTACAAAGTGATGCTGCAAGGAATTGCAACACTTCATCTGCTTTAAAATATTAATGATCCACAATTACACCCATGATTTCAGAGCAGGGTTTCTGCTATGTCCGCGGACCTAACCGAATCACGCACGTCCTGCCGTTGCTCAGCCCGGCCGCACATGGGCGGTGGTCGGCCTTAGCTTCACGTCGAAGCCGCCAGAGGTTCAAGGCGTTATATCCAGCTGAAGACGTCGCACTATTCAATAGTTCTTGCCTGCAGCTCCCTCTATGGCCACAACATATAACGGGAGCACAGACCTGACGCCACCCCCACCCTGAGTTACCTTGGCCTCACCCTCGACCGTCACCTCACCTGGATCCCTCACCTCCAGATCATCCAGCAGAAAGCCCATTCCCACCTCTGGCTCCGGAAACACCAGTATGGCCGGACATGGGGATTGCATCCTTCCACCATCCTCCACATCTACAAATCCCTCATCTGTCCTATCCTCTGTTATGCCAGCGTTGCCTGGATCTCCGCACCCATCCCCTTTTACAAGGCCCTCCAAATCCTTGAAAGCCATGCGCTATGCCTTGCTTTCTATATTCACCTTCCTGCCCCCACATGTCTCCTGTATGAACTCATCCCCTTCCCCGACCTCCTCCTGTTCCTCCAACATCTCTGCATCCTTTACATTGTCTGCAGGCTCGATGCCCCCCACCCCCTGGTTTCATCCTTCCCCTCCACCACCCGCCCACTGCCGCGCCTCTACAGCTGTATCCCTCCCTCTCCCCACCTCCACACCCTCCATTTCCTCCATCAGGACAATTTCCAGCACCTCCCCCTCCTGGATGATGAACTTCGCCGTGATATATATAGTCTTCCTCCCAACTATAACCTGGAGGTGTCCCCCCCCCCCCCCCCCCCCAAGGCCCCCTTTTTCCTCCCCCTTCCTTCTTCCAAAGCGGATTTTCCTCCTCCCTACCCCCTGAGATCCTGCACCCCATCCTCGCCCTCTCCCTCCCACATCCCTCCTTCCCTGGCCCTCTATGGCCCGCCACCATCCCATCTCCCCCCTCTCTTCCCCTTCCTCCCTTCTTCCCTTGTCCCTCATCTCCTTGCACTTGCCAGATCCTCCATTTTGATCATCATCAGTGTGCCACGTCTGCGTTGTGTTTGATGCTGTCCTCCTGTGCATCGAGAGGTGTGATTTTAATTGTGTGCTGGCATTGTACTTCCTGTTATTGTCAGTGATTGTTATGTGCTACGCCATCCGTCGTTACTTTTGTGCTCTGGTCATACTGCGCCTTTGAACTGTCCCAGTGTGTGGTTTTTTGTGTGCGCTACTTTTTTACGGTTTTTATCTCTATTTTACATTCGCCCCTTTCTGTCTATTGTCTTCTATAATGTTCCTCTTTTTTGTGTCTATGTACACCATATTTTCTCCTTTATGTTAATTTTAAATGTCTTCTATTGTTTGTTCTGTCTTTTGGCTGCAGAGCAGAGCAAATGCTGCTGCCAGCCCACTGCGATGGGGAATTGAAATACAATAAAGAAAAAAAAAAAAAAACTGACGCCACGGCCACTCGCTCTTCCTCGCCAGCTGTGTTAATATCGAAGTGTTATTGTGTAGATCTTATATGACAAACATGGGCTTAGAACTTAGTTGCGATTTGGATTGCACTGTGGATTTGTGAATTGTATTGTGAACTCAGTTACGTAGCTACTTGCTTACTTGCTATGAGAGCAATAGACGGTGCCTGCTTCAGTGTGGAGAATAAAGATAAGTAATCTTCCTGATCGCTGGCGCCTTACTTTGAGACTAATCTTTTCTCCGCCATCAGATATTGCGTCACACCTCGGCCACGTCCTACTACCAATTACAGCTTATGTTTGCCACTCCAGGCAGACATAAGAGTTTCAAAAAAATTAGAATCAGCAGGAGAATTTTTAGTCCATGTATCTTGAAACTGAGAGGGTGAAAATTTTTCAATCTTTGCTCTATTTCTACGTTTATTGCAAGAAATAATTGGAACAAAAAACTATTTCAGAAACCGCTTATTTTGACCGGTTTTAAGAGTCAGATTAAACAGCCGTGGAAAGAAAGCGATGTAACTGAGAACCGGTAGGTTCGGTACCTTGGAGTAGTTGCGGATGGTCTGCACGGGCGGCTGCTTGGGCTCCTTGGTGCGCGGCGCGCCCGTGGCGGCCAGCGCCGCCCTGCTGCCGGCGGAGCCTCGGTAGCGCTGGGCGGCGGCCGAGGGATCGGTCTGGCGGCCGTACAGCCCGTTGTAGGGGTCGCTGGAGACGAGCACCACGCCCGCCTGCTCCGTCTCCACCTGCGTGGCCGCCGCCGCCACCGGTTGCTGGTAGTACTGAGGGCCGTCGTCCTCGGCGGACACAGGCTGCGGCCGGTAGCGGCTCCTGCGGGCGTCCGCTGCCGAAGCCACGCTCAGTAGCGCCGAGAGGAGCGCCGCAGTCCACAGCAGCTTCTGCTGACAAACACACCAGGGCACGTTACTTCTACTGTACACTTAGGCGGGTCATTCCATGCACATGCTGACAGCCTTGGGAGAGTGTGTGTGTGTGTGTGTTTGAGGTTTACGGGCGCTAAACAGCGTGGTCATCAGCGCCCAAGCGCATAGAAACAGGAACACAGGCGGTGAAGGGACGAAGACGGACGCCGAACAAGGAGAACGGCTAAAAGACACAGGCCTGACGCAGTTCCAAATGCGCACATACAGAGGCAAAACAAGAGGAGAAGAAACACACTAAAAAAGGAAAGGAAACACAAGGAAAAGAGAACTGATACCGAAGTGAAACAAGGAGGTAATCGTGACTGGCGGACCTCTTACCTAAAAACTGGGTGCGCCAGTCACCCAGCAGCACATTAAAACCTTCTCCCTAAAATCCGAGGCAACAGATTGGACAGGACACAAAACCGTAAAACCTTAACGACAGTCGCTGCGTCGTCTTGCAAAATAGAGGACAAATCCGGTGGCAAGGAAACCACCGCCCTCTGGTCAGAGAATAAAAGACAGTCAAGTAAAATGTGGCGGACAGTAATCTGGACGCCACAAGCACTGCAGATTGGGGGGTCCTCCCGCCGGAGTAAAAAACCATGCGTGAAGGGACTGTGTCCAATGCGGAGGCGAGTGAGCAGAACCTCATCCCGCCTGTATGACTGGTAGGACGTACGCCATGGTCGCGTAGTGGCCTTTACCAGACGCAGCTTATTGTCAGAAACTGCCAACCACTCCTCTTCCCATTGATGCATAACACGAAAACGCAAAAGGGAGGTTACAGCATGGAGGGGGACGGCGCATTCAACAACGTGAGGGAGGGAACATGCATCTTTGGCAGCCACATCCGCCAGTTCGTTTCCCCTAATACCCACGTGCCCCGGCACCCAGCAGAAAGAAACCTCCTTCCCCTGCCGTTGCAGGTGGAGTAGGGCATCATGGATGTTCTGGACGACCGTATCCGCTCGGTACAAGTGTTGAATGGTCTGAAGGGCACTCAGGGAGTCAGAACAGATGAGGAACTTAATACTGGGAACACATCTCATCTGCTCCAATGCCCGCAATATTGCAAACAATTCGGCATCGAGGATGGTAAACACCGCAGGAAGCCGTAACTTGACGACTCGATCAGGGAAAACAACAGCACAACCAACAGAGTCCCCCTGTTTAGAGCCATCTGTGAATACAGGTACATGGTCCGGATGCTGGTTTAAAATATCGTAAAATAAGGAGGTAAAAACAAACGCCGGAGTGCAGTTCCTCCGGTTCTCCGACAAGTCTAAAAGGATGCTGGGCCTCTGGAGCAACCAGGGAGGCAGGCGAGTAAAACCTTGTCGTTGGGGGGCCACACGCTCCACACCAAGGGACTCAAGCAAATGCTTGGCTCGAATCCCAAATGGTTTTGTTGCCCTGGGACGACTGGAAAAGAGACGTTCCATAGGCGGTCGGGCAACGGTAGGGTACGCAGGGGAGGTAGGACAGGCAAGGAAATGACACACCCGTCGCACCATGAGGAGTTTCCGCCGGATGGCGAGCGGCGGTTCCCCTGCCTCAGCACACAGGCTGGGGATGGGACTGGTACGGAAGGCACCAGTGGCCAGCCTGATACCCTCATGGTGTACTGCGTCAAGGATCTTCAGATACGAAGGCCTTGCTGACCCATACACGGTGCAAGCATAGTCAAGACGCGATCGGACGAAAGCCCTATAAAACTGCAGCAGACGCGCCCGATCTGCTCCCCAGGACCGATGGCTCAGACACTTCAAAATATTCAGTGCCTTCAGGGCCCGCACCTTGAGGTCTTTAAGGTGAGGCAACCACGACAACTTGGAATCAAAAGTGAGGCCCAGGAACCTCACAGTGTCTCTAAAAGGAAGAACGGTGTCCCTCAGACGCAATTCAGGGGAGGGAAAAGGACGCCGAGAACGATTAAAATGAACACACACAGATTTGTCTGCAGAAAAGGTAAAACCCGTCTTTGCAGTCCATGCCTCTAAGCGCTTTATCGTAAGCTGTAACTGCCGACTAGCACTGACAAGACTGGAGGAAGAACAGAAAACAGCAAAATCGTCCACAAACAAAGAGCATTGGGCAGGACTCCGGATAGTGGACGTGATACTGTTAATAGCAACGGCAAAGAGGGTGACACTTAAAACGCTGCCCTGAGGAACACCATTCTCCTGCACGTACAAATCCGATAGCACATTACCAACCCGATACCGAAAGAGGCGGTGAGAAAGAAAGGACCGAATGAAGATGGGGAGACGGCCACGAAAGCCCCACTCATGGAGTTGATTGAGGATAAGGCGGCGCCAAGTAGTGTCATACGCCTTATTAATGTCAAAGAAGACCCCTAGACAATGCTGGTTACGTAGAAAGGCCTGCTGGATGGCGGCCTCAAGCAGGGTCAAGTTGTCTATAGTGGAACGACATCTCCGAAAGCCACACTGAGAGGGGCTAAGGAGTTGCCTGGTCTCGAGCAGCCAAACCAGGCGGCGGTTGACCATGCGTTCCAACGTCTTCCCAACACAGCTCGTCAAGGCAATACTCCGATAACTACTGGGATGCGTTCGGTCCTTCCCTGGTTTGAGGAGGGGAATCAAAATTGCCTCCCTCCACGAGTCAGGGTACGTGCCAGATAACCATATCATATTGAAACAGTTCAGGAGAACTTCCTTGGATGGCAGCGACAGGTGCCGCAGCATGCTGTACCGGATTTGATCATGACCAGGCGCAGTATCATGAGCCACAGACAGCGCAGAATCCAGTTCCCACATTGTGAAGGGGCAGTTATAGGGTTCAGAATTTAGAGACCGGAAGTCCAAGTGACCCCTTTCGACGGCAGTGCGGTAGCGGCAGAAATCTGGATCACAGTTAATAGTGGCGGTAGATTCCGCAAAATGCATGGCCAGTGTCTGGGCAATGTCTCTCGGCGCCGTGAGGAGACATCCCTGATGCAGCAATGCCGTGACAGGTAGCTGGCTGAGTTTCCCGGAAATCCTCCTGATGGCTTCCCATACTTTCGTAGAACTAGTGGAGCGAGAGATGGAATTCAAGAACGATTGCCATGACCGTCGTTTGCTCTCTTTAATCACCCGCCGCGCTCTGGCCCTTGCCACTCGAAAGGCCGCAAGATTGTCAGCTGAGGGACGGCACTTGAAGCGGCGCAGTGCTGCACGGCGGGCGCGGATGGCTGAGTGGCACTCAGTGGTCCACCAAGGGACAGGACGCCTCTTGGGATGACCGGATGACCGTGGGATGGACAATTCAGCAGCATGAGAGATCACGGCTGCAACATGGTCTACCCATTCGTGGACGCTGGCACGGTGTTCCAAAACAGCCAGTTGGCTGAAAAGTGTCCAGTCAGCTCCGCAAAGGTGCCACCGGGGCGGCACTGGTAATGCCACAGCCTCATCCAGGAGGCGAATCCAGAGGGGGAAGTGGTCACTAGAATGGAGGTCAGCTGCAGCCTCCCACAGAGCAGAATCCGCGAGTGCTGGAGAGCAAAAGGAAAGGTCAATAGCCGATGACGATCCGGAAGCAGTACAGAAATGAGTGGGAGCACCAGAGTTGAGGAGGCACAGTTCTTCAGACATCATGACGCTTTCCAGAATGCGACCCCTGGGGCAAGTAGTCCGAGAGCCCCATAAGACATTATGAGCGTTGAAGTCCCCCAGAAGAAGAAACGGGCGAGGGAGTTGGCTAATAAGGTCCATGAGAGCCTCAGTGTCTATCGCATCCGGAGGTGGTAAATAAACAGAACAGACTGTGAGCCTCCGACCCACAAGAATGTCAACTGCAACTGCTTGCAAGTCGGTGACGAGAGGGAGCTCAGATGAGGGGTGCACATCACGGACAAAAACTGCAACACCACCCTTTGCCCTTTGCCCCGTCAGATCATCTTTTCGATATGCGGTATAGCCGCGTAAAGAAGGAAAATCAGTGGCCCGAAAATGTGTCTCTTGGAGACATAAGCACAAGGGGCACTCTCGTATGAGGAGTTGTAATTCGGCCACATGCGTCCTGAAACCATTCAGGTTCCACTGTAATATGGGAGCCAGTGATCAGGGTGGTTGAACTTTCACCCTGCCTCTGTGCTTTGGAGGAGAGACCGTACTGGCCGGAGATTTATTCCTGGGGCGAGAAGATCGCCCCCGGTCGACATCAATGTCCATAAGATCCGATGACGACCCACGGGAGATGTCAGACAGCACGATGGCATCATCATCGGACCGACGCTGACTAGTCTCCTCAGGTGGCAGAACCTTCATCTTCTGAGGCTTTGTCTTGGGGGGCTTGGAATGCAGAGCCTTGTCAACAGTTGGAGGTTGACTCGCCTGGGCAGAAGGCGCCATATGGGGGGAGGCTGGAAGTACCTCAATGTCAGCAACCACGGCCTTGTCCGATGTAGCGGGGAGAGCCGCAGATTGCAAAACAACCGCAGCAGCACAAGTGCACTGGCAAGCGCAGGTTTTAGTGCTAACACTAGCAACCTCCGTTTGTGTAGCAACAGTGGCCAGTTGTGCCGGTTTTTTGAGAGCGGAAGCGAAAGATGTGGAAAACACAGGAGGTTGCATGGCCTTAAAGATCTTCTTGGCCTCACCATAGGGGATGCGCTTAGATGTTTTAATCTCCTGTACCTTCCGCTCTTCGAGATAGATGGGGCAGATCCGGCTCCAGACAGGGTGACTCCCAGAGCAATTCACGCACTTCACAGGCGATGAACAATCGGCTCCGTCATGGGCAGGCTGACCACATTTACCACACGTGGCTATTCCATTGCACCCCAACGTAGTATGCCCAAAGCGCTGACATTTAAAACAGCGCATTGGGTTGGGGAAATATGGCCGTACGGACAAACGTAAGAAACCCGCTTTAACATGCTCCGGCAGTCTCGGGCAACTGAATGTGAGAATAAACGAGTCAGATTTGACGAGGTCCCCATTGACTCGTTTCATAATGTGCTGCACGTCAACAATTCCTTCGTCAGCCCACTCAGATTTTAGCACGTCTATGGGGATATCCACCAAGTCCCTACACGTCACAACACCCTTACTATAGTTCAAAGTGGAGTGGAGCTCGGTCTCGACAGCGTACTCTCCTAGACAATTTGCTTTCCGAAGGGCAGCGACTTGACGGGAACTAGAAGTTTCAACTAACAGAGTCCCATTGCGCAGTCGCTTTACAGATTTCAGTGTTCCTGCAATTCCCTCAAGACCCTTGTGGATGTAAAAGGGAGAAACCCTCTCAAAGCTACCCTCCTTCCTTTTAATAATCAAAAACACATTCTGATTATCAGCATGTGCTCCGTTACTACATTCTGTTAAATCTCTAGCAACACCAGGCGCTGGAGGACTCGCAGCGCGTAGCCGCTTTTTCGATTGGGTGTGTTTTCCTACCAGCGGCCCACCCAAGCCACTGGTAGGGGGAAATGTAGAGGTCGAAGGGTCCATTGTGGTCCCACGAGCAGCTAGGGAACTAAAAGTCCGCTCAGACAGAGCCCCGCGTGCCTGAGTAAGCCTTATACAACTGGGGTGCGGCAGGTGCCCCAGAGGTTGCCCGCTTGCGACTGTTCCACCCCAACAGCCATGCATCTTCTAGGCGCGGAGCACACCGAAAGATTGAGGGGTTTTTATAGAGGTTGGCCTTCCTCGCAATCCAGGCGGTCAAGCCAAGATTACCATTCCCCGCAGCACACAACATTTCACCGCCGCGCCGTACGGTGGTCGCTGAAGCATGTCCGGGGGTTACGGTGACAGGACACTGGCGGCGCAGACCAGTCCCCAGCTCAGGACCCCGGGGTCGCCAAGCCCGTACTCAGCAAGTGAATGCTGAGCCCCTGGGGGGGCCTTGGGAGAGCCCGGCCTAACAAAACTCTACTATGTGGTGAGCAAGATCTACGAGACAGTCGAAATTCCCTCAGACTTCAAGAAGAATATAGTAATTCCAGTCCCAAAGAAAGCAGGTGTTGACAGATGTGAAAATTACCAAACTATCACTTTAATAAGTCACAGCTGCAAGATACTAACGCGAATTCTTTACAGACGAATGGAAAAGCTGAACCTCGGGGAAGATCAGTTTGGATTCCGTAGAAATGTTGGAACAAGTGAGGCAATACTTACCCTACGACTTATCTTAGAAGAAAGATTAAGGAAAGGCAAACCTACGTTTCTCGCATTTGTTGACTTAGAGAAAGCTTTTGACAATGTTGACTGCAATACGCTCTTTCAAATTCTAAAGGTGGCAGAGTTAAAATACAGGGAGCGAAAGGCTATTTACAATTTGTACAGAAACCAGATGGCAGTTATAACAGTCGAGGGACATAAATGGGAAGCAGTGGTTGGGAAGGGAGTGAGACAGTGTTGTAGCCTCTCACCGATGTTATTCAATCTGTATATTGAGCAAGCAGTAAAGGAAACAAAAGAAAAATTCGGAGTAGGTATTAATATCCATGGAGAAGAAATAAAAACTTTGAAGTTTCCCGATGGCATTGTAATTCTGACAGAGACAGCAAAGGACTTGGAAGAGCAGTTGAACGGAATGGACAGTGTCTTGATAGGAGGGTATAAATGAACATCAACAAAAGCAAAACGAGGATAATGGAGTGTAGTCGAATTAAGTCGGGTGATGCTGAGGGAATTAGATTAGGAAATGAGACACTTAAAGTAGTAAAGGAGTTTTGCTATTTGGGGAGCACAATAACTAATGATGGTCGAAGTAGAGATGATATAAAATGTAGACTGGCAATGGCAAGGAAATGTTTCTGAAGAAGAGAAATTTGTTAACATAGAGTATTGATTTAAGTGTCAGGAAGTCGTTTCTGAAAGTATTTGTATGGAGTGTAGCTATGTATGGAAGTGAAAGATGGACGATAAATAGTTTAGACAAGAAGAGAATAGAAGCTTTCGAAATGTGGTGCTACAGAAGAATGCTGAAGATTAGATGGGTAGATCACGTAACTAATGAGGAGGTATTGAGAATTGGGGAGGAGTCTGTGGCACAACTTCACTAGAAGAAGGGACCGGTTGGTAGGACATGTTCTGAGGCATCAACGGATCAACAATTTGGTACTGGAGGGCAGCGTGGAGGGTAAAAATCGTAGAGGGAGACCAAGAGATGAATACACTAAGCAGATTCAGCAGGATGTAAGCTGAAGTAGGTACTGGGAGATGAAGAAGCTTGCACAGGGTAGAGTAGAATGGAGAGCTGCATCAAACCAGTCTGAGGACTGAAGACCACAACAACAAAAACATTTGTTGACTTAGAGAAAGCTTTTGACAATGTTGACTGCAATACGCTCTTTCAAATTCTAAAGGTGGCAGAGTTAAAATACAGGGAGCGAAAGGCTATTTACAATTTGTACAGAAACCAGATGGCAGTTATAACAGTCGAGGGACATAAATGGGAAGCAGTGGTTGGGAAGGGAGTGAGACAGTGTTGTAGCCTCTCACCGATGTTATTCAATCTGTATATTGAGCAAGCAGTAAAGGAAACAAAAGAAAAATTCGGAGTAGGTATTAATATCCATGGAGAAGAAATAAAAACTTTGAAGTTTCCCGATGGCATTGTAATTCTGACAGAGACAGCAAAGGACTTGGAAGAGCAGTTGAACGGAATGGACAGTGTCTTGATAGGAGGGTATAAATGAACATCAACAAAAGCAAAACGAGGATAATGGAGTGTAGTCGAATTAAGTCGGGTGATGCTGAGGGAATTAGATTAGGAAATGAGACACTTAAAGTAGTAAAGGAGTTTTGCTATTTGGGGAGCACAATAACTAATGATGGTCGAAGTAGAGATGATATAAAATGTAGACTGGCAATGGCAAGGAAATGTTTCTGAAGAAGAGAAATTTGTTAACATAGAGTATTGATTTAAGTGTCAGGAAGTCGTTTCTGAAAGTATTTGTATGGAGTGTAGCTATGTATGGAAGTGAAAGATGGACGATAAATAGTTTAGACAAGAAGAGAATAGAAGCTTTCGAAATGTGGTGCTACAGAAGAATGCTGAAGATTAGATGGGTAGATCACGTAACTAATGAGGAGGTATTGAGAATTGGGGAGGAGTCTGTGGCACAACTTCACTAGAAGAAGGGACCGGTTGGTAGGACATGTTCTGAGGCATCAACGGATCAACAATTTGGTACTGGAGGGCAGCGTGGAGGGTAAAAATCGTAGAGGGAGACCAAGAGATGAATACACTAAGCAGATTCAGCAGGATGTAAGCTGAAGTAGGTACTGGGAGATGAAGAAGCTTGCACAGGGTAGAGTAGAATGGAGAGCTGCATCAAACCAGTCTGAGGACTGAAGACCACAACAACAAAAACAACAACAACAACAATAACAATACATCATTAAAGCCGTCACACCACAAAGGATAGCAAGTAACGGACGCTTACTTCTTGTGTGTACACGGCGTAACACTTCAAGGCAAAAAATAAAAGAAACAACACACAATGAATGAATTATCCGAATGGGACAGAATTTTGTAGATGTGATTTGCATATACAAATAGGCAAATGATGATAATTTCGGAAAAAAATGGTTGATTTATTGAAGAGAAAGAGCTTCACAAATTGAGCAAGTCCCTAACCCGTTCCAGCACCTCCGATCCTATGTAAGCAGTTATTAGACTTGTCATTTATTGACAGAGGTGTTCGATGTCATTCTGAGGGATATTGTGCCACATTCTGTCCATTTGACGCCTTTAATCTTCGAAATCTTGAACTGGTTTGGAGGACTCTGCCCATGGTGCTCGAAGTGTTCTCAGTTGTGGATGGATCCACAAGGTAGGGTTCGGCGAGGACGAAGACAAGCAATAGAAACTCTCGACATATGAGAATGGGCATTGTCTTGCTGAAGTGTAAGTCCAGGCTGGCTTGCCAAGAAGCGTAACAAAAGATCAGGTGTATAATATCGCCGACATAGCCCTGTTCTGTAAGAGTGACGGGGGATGACAACCAAGAGATTCTGTCATGAAAATTCATCCCCGACCATCACTCAGATTGTCGATCCATTTGGCAGACACAATGGTATCCCACAGCTGTCTGGGCGTCTCCAGATAGTCTTCCACTTAGTCTCTCATTGATTTGAGTAGAATTATCTTCGGTTATGAGTTCCACTTCGAACTGATCTCCGATCGCTAGCGAAGACATGTCTGGCTGGAGATGCCGCTGATTCTTGCGCGCCGTATGGCCCGACAGCCAGGAGAGGTAGTGGGGGATCTCACTTCATTTCATAACAAAGCTCTTTTGCTTTTGATATGCGGCGACTTACAGCACAACGCTACGTTGACGAATTCTATGCCCCATTTTGTTACCCTTCACGGCAAGCCATCCTGGGCTTATATTTCAGCAAGATAGTGCCAGTCCGCACGAGACGAGAGTTTCTACTGCTTGTCTTCGTGCTTGGTACCTTGGCTTGCCAGATCGCCTGATTGCTCCATAGCTGAGAACGTTTGGAGCGTTATGGGCAGGGACCTCCCATCAGCCTCCACACAGCGACTGGGTGTTGTGTTATCATCATTTATTCATCAAATGGTTCAAATCGCTCTGAGCACTGGTATTACTGGTACTGGTACAGTCCCGGCCGCAGTGGCCGAGCGGTGGTAGGCGCTTCAGACCGGAACAGCGCGACTGCTACGGTCGCAGGTTCGAATCCTGCCTCGGGCATTGATGTGTGTGATGTCCTTAGGTTAGTTAGGTTAAGTAGTTCTCAGTTCTAGGGGACTGATGACCTCAGATGTTAAGTCCCATAGTGCTCAGAGCCATTTGAACCATTTGAACTGGTACAGTGCCACATGCCGTGTAGATAGCTGACCTGCTGCAAACAATCCTATTTCCTGACTAAAGTTACTTGACCAGGATGTATGATGCTGCGTGACCAAGAGAACAATATGTTACTCTTCTCATGCACTAGCCACACGGAGACACTCAGATCGTGACTTTTTCCCCTGCACCCATCGATTCCATATTCACACACCGGTCATGGGATATAAATAATCACTAGCAAAAAAATGACGGAACGATAAACCGCGATCTTAGTAGAGCAAGACCCTGTTGTTGTAGAATGACTATATACAATGTGTAACGGGTGTAAGTGCATATATTTTTATATGTGGTACCTTAATTCTCGTATGTACACACATCAGTGCGTTGGTTGTTTTTTCTCTGCGTCGAACACTCTTCCCAGAAAACCATCACATAGTTTACGTTCTGATGTATTCTGCGGTCACGTATCTGCACCACTAAGTGAGCTACGGCTGTCAGTTTAGGTTAACCGTTTTGCGCCCAGGCGTCCGCACTTCAGCACCTGACCTGCTGTCCGAGGAAAAATAGCATTAATAGCTTGCTCTTGCCGCATGTACTTGGAGGTACTAACCGACCTAAAACATACTACTTCTAATTGCTACAATTGTTAGTCTGCAAATGAAGTAAATACCTGTCTAACGCTCTTCATGACACTGTTCTCAATCACTAATAAAAATATCTGCACTTATACCCGTTACACCCTGTATATAGTTATATATTTTTCTTTCTTGCACGATGCGCAACACGATTTTCTCATAAACAAATGCGGTTTCTGAATGAGAAAACCACTTGTAATCTTTCCTTACATATCGGATGTACCTGGCGTTACGTATATTGTAATTCGCACAGTAATGGTTACCATTTGCACATCCAAGTGTGTAGTACACTCCATGGGAATTTGATGTATGTTTTCTTTTCTTCGCAGTATGGCCGTTTTAATGTCCACCTGTGTATGCATTAAGTGAAAGAGAAGTTATGTATGTTGCTACCACAAAACAGTGTAAATACCTGTCACATGTAAACCAATGGGAGTGCACCCTTTTACCGGCAGCTATCCATACGTATCGACTAAATGTTCGAGATCGAGGAAAATGACTAATTGATTAAGAAAATAGGTACGTTACGTGAGCTACTATTATTGTTTCGAGGATCATGTATCCTCAAACGCCACATACATTTACTGTTTGTTTCGTCGTATTTGTCTTAAGCTTATTTTTTCACATGGTTGCGTATCCAGGTTCGATGAAACTGGAGAAGGCTAAGTCGTATTAGAAAAATAGTCAACAGTGAAGAAAGAATAGCATAGTTGTTAAGTGCTCCCATTTGGTCACTACTGTGATCTTCACTTCGAATACACTCTAGTCCATCCCATGCAAGTCTCTTCATCTCTGTATTAGTATTCCAGACTACATCCATTGGAACCATTCTAGCATTTGTCTCCCTTTACTAGTTTTGACCACTACACTCCCCTCCATTACCAAACAGACTGTGTTGTTGTCTGTGTTGTGTTAACCAAAGACTTCCTTTAGTGAGGTTGTGCTACATACTTTTTTCCTCCTACTCGGTTCAGTACCTCCTCATTGATTGTTCCATGTACCTGTCTAATCTTCAGCATTCTTCTTTAACACCACCTGTTAAAGGCTTCTATTCTCTTCTCGTTTGAAATGTTTACAGTTGACGTTTCACTTCCGTACAAGACTACAACTGAGACAAATATCTTCAGACAAGTCGATGAATAAATTTTTCTCTTTTTGGTGATCCTTTTATTACCATTGCCAGGGTTTGTTTTACGTCTTCTATATTCTCTTATTAGTAATTTTGCTGCCTAAATAGCTAAACGCGTCAACTACTTTTAGCGTCTCATTTCTCAACGTAGTTCCCTCAGCATTGTTCGATTTCATTCCATTAACCTTATTTTACGCTGTTAATCTTCATAAGTCTCTTTCCAACACGCTATTAGTTCTCTTCAACTGTTTTTATCAGTCCTTTGACGTCTCTGAGAAAATTACAGAGACAGTGGAAAACCAAAAGTTTTTATTTCTTCTCCCCGAACTTTAATTCCGTTTCCAGTATATCGCCTTGGTTTCCTTTGTTTCTTGGTAAATGTAGAGATTGAACAAATTCTCAACTACTGCTGCCATTTCCTATCCTACGAATCACGAATGTGCAGTGTGGTTAATGCAGAAGTTGTGAATAAGCTTTCACTCCCTGTATTTTAACTCTGCTACTTCAGAAATTTGCAAATAAAACTATATGGTTCAAGAGACCTTTCCAGTCTCCAACATCCTACACATATCAAACTGAAGCAAAGAACGAAAATTTGTACCAAGGTCAAGATTCGAACCCAAGTGTCCTACGCACTTAGGCAGATGCATTACCAGTACGCCACCCCGTCACAGTGCTTTTGCACAATTTCACGAACTGCGCTAGTACGCCTTCCTGCTCAATCCAAATTCCAATTCACGCCTAAGCCTGCATGGTATTCCCCCTAAACTCCTACAGCGTTGCAGACGCTCTCCATTTCTACTGCAAGAGCACCTCGGCATCGAACGAAACACAATTGCAGAAACTCTATAATGCCGTTCGAGTTTAGGCAGAATACCATGTAGGCTTAGACGTTAATGGAAATTTGGGTTGAGCAGGGAGGCTGCAGTTGTGGAAAATTACTGTGCTAGGTCGGCGTTAATGGTTAGCGCATCTGCCTAGTGAGCCGGGTTCGAATCCCAGCCGTGTTACAAATTTTCATTTGTCGCTTTAATCTGCGTTTATACATCTTAGAAATTTTTCCAGTTGGTCGTTCGTGTGTGATGTGGCAGTAGTATGGCAGCACGGAAAGTGACTGGCTACGTAGTCCAGTTACGTGACGCTTGCTGGGCAGCGTGGTAATGCCCACTGCGGCCTCCGCTACAATGCGTCGTTAGGAGAAGGGCGTTGCCTGCGGTGAGTCGCGGTGTTACGAGGAAGCAGCGCGTAGGAGTCGCGCCAGTTGCGTGAGCCGGCCAGTAACGACGGCCGGGCTGGCTGCGCCGGCTCGCGCCGCGGACCACTTTCGCCTGGTCGCTTCAGCGTGACGTCACGGCGCGGTGGTGATGAATGCACGGCCCCGCTCGCCATCGCCACAGATGGCGGCCACGAAGCAGCGGCCGGAGGTGTACCGAAGGTCAGGCGCGGCGCTGACCGCCGGAAAGTGGCGGCTCCACGTCCGGCGGGGCGTGTGGGATTTCCGACCCATTTACTCTCCCAAAGGAACCGGCTGACTCTTTCCCACAGCGGTACCGGGCTGAGAGCCCTCAGGCGTCCACGGACAGCGAGAGTTCTGGCAGGTGGAAGGGTCCGAAGGCAGTGCTTGTAATGAATAGGGAGGGCGAGATTAGTGTTAAACGTCCCGTCGAAAATGAGGTCATAAGATACGGAGCACAAGATCGGGTTACGGAAGGATGGGGAAGGAAATCAGCGGTGCTATTTCAAAGGAATCATCCCAGCATTTGGCTGAAGCAGTTTGGGTTCAAATGGTTTAAATGGCTCTGAACACTATGGGACTTAACATCGGAGGTCATAAGTCCCATAGAACTTAGAACTACACTACTGGCCATTTGGAATGGCGAACCACGGTATACGCTTTGCAGTCCGATGGTAGGGTTCTGGGTTTGCCAAATGTCTGGAGAACCTTACCTTGTATCATGTGTGGCTAGTGTCGGAAGCTCCTTGAGTTTGTTCGCGGATGGTAATATTGTATACAGAAAAGTCGCAAAGCTATAAAATTGTAGTGGAATGCAGGAAGATCTGCAGAGAATCGACGCTTGTTATAGGAATTGGCAGTCATCCATCAACATAAACAAATGTAACGTATTGTTTATAAATAGGCGGAACGAGCCGTCACTGTATGATTGCATGATTGTCGAACAACCTTTGAAGCTATCACATCCATCAAACATCTTGGAGTATGCATCCATAAAACTAATCACAGGTAAGGAAGATGCTTTAGAAGAATCCTTAGGACACGTAGTCCACTTACAAAGGAGGTAGTTTTCAATACTAACGTTCGATCAGTAGTTGATATTCATTGGTTCGAATCCGTTACCAGGTAGAGGAAAAAAAGAAGATGACAAGAAGTGCAGCACGCTTCTTCGCAGGTTAGTTTAAGAAGGGCGAAAGTGGCGCGGAGATGCTCACCCAGTTCCAATTGCAGACGCTACGAGAAAGGCATTGTGCTATCACAGAGTGTTGAACTGTTATAATTTCGAAAGTTTACGCTGCCAGAAAGGATAACAGCACATTGCTTTCTTCTACGTATGTCTCGTGAGAAGACAATGAACTAGAGAGATTACAGCACATGCGGAACTTTACTGACATTTCTTCCCGCTCACGAATCGCGATTGTTGCAGGAAAATGTGTGAAAATGGGGGGAGGAGTGAGGGTGTTACGCTCTGCCATATATTGTTAGGTAGTTTGCAGAGTAGTATAGGTGCCGATGTACACTATCTCATCTAAAGTATCTGGACACCTGTTAGTGTGCGAGTCCACCCTTCCCCTTTATGAAGGCTTGATACTGCGGATACTTTCAGTAGGCCGTCTAAATGGCTGTAGAGGAATGGCAACCCAGTTTTCTTCGAGATTAGAAACCAGACAATGTAGTGATGCTGGACGCTGGGGTCTAGATCAGAATCGATATTCTGACCCATCCTAATGTGGTACCATGAGGTTCAGGTCCGGACTCTCGTCAGGACAGTCCATTTCAGGACTGTTACTCTGCACAGCCTTTTCCCTCACAGATGTTACATTAGGACAATTTGTCCTGTCACGCTAACAGAGTCATCTTTTTAGAGTAACGAGCCACGTGCAGATATTTCTCTTGGAGATAATAACGGTGTACTAAACAACATTACATCAGTATTTACGTCATTTGCAGACTAATAGTTATAGCTATTACAAGTCATATATTTTTAAGTTCGCTAGTATCTCCATGTAAATGTGGCAAAAGCATGCCATTAATGGTTCTTGTCCCTTGGGCTGCAAGTCCTGCATTGCAGTGTGGACACGTGGACGCAAAACGGTTAGTCTATACTCACAGATATTACCCACTTAGTGCTGCAGTTAGGACCGCCTGGAAAAAATGAGGTAGTATAGTTCCTGACGTGTTTGTGGTAAGATTGTTCGAGGCAGGAAAAAAAAAAAAAAACGATCAACACACCGATGTGTGTACGTATTAAGATACCAAACAAAAATATCTGCTCTTATATTCGTTACACCCTGTTAATAATGTGTACAGTATCGGTTCTATAATTCGCTCGAAGTAACGTTTATGTCTGAAGACTCCTCTCCGTTAGGAATGACATACTGTGTTTTATTTGCTTGAAATTCTTCAGTCTAATCACAAAGCTAGAGTGATATTCCGTGCACATCGTGTACTTTAGGTGTCAGTGTTGTCAGTGTCGCAATATATCGAACATCCTCCATTATGTAAGGGACAGGCATCAAAATTGGGGCGGGCGCTTTCTGCCTTCTTGATCTCGTGCACAGACACAGCCAACTTCGTTTGGTACTATCCTTGTTCTCGGATTTAGTGTTGATTCCTACAGAGGAAATTTTCGGTCTCCAGAAAGCTCGTAATATGCGAGCATAAAATGTGTTCTAACATTCTACGGTAGTACCTACTTCTTCCATTAGTAAAGTATGCCAGCTACACAAGAAACGAGTCATATTCATTCTAACAGAGGGTTGGCAACAGTTGTGATTCCCTGTGTCGAGGCTCTGGATTCAGTCGTTTTCAGTGGCAAACTTCTCCTGACACTACGAGTAGAGTAAGTCGACTAGATTGCATGGATACAATCCTCAACGTACGGCGCAACGTTTCCAGCGATCTCAGAGATTTCTTAATGGGGTCCATGCAAAAATTTCTAATTTTAACCATCGTCTGGGAGGACAATGTTAACGTACTTGGGCAAATTGTCCCACACAGGATTTTTTTTAGCCTGGACCGAGAAGTACACTAGCTACGTCGATCTATCACGATTGTCATTCGACTACCTTAATTTGGCTTCGGGTTGAAAAGATAGCGGTACTCCCTTTACGACTGTATGAGGAATACTTGTGGGTAGATCCATCCCTTAGGACATAAGGTGACTGATACGCCCAAAGGCAATTCCTTCCTTCAGTCAGTGAAGAAATTGGCAGTTTGCTCCGAACTGTACAGTGCGTACGAGACACAGTCTCTGAAAGCTCCGAGCAATGTCTACATAGTATCTCGTAACAATGACCTAGTGACACTGTGCCCTAAATCGGCAGACACGATATCCGCTTCTATCTAGTATTCTAATCTGGAAAGCACTTCCGATTTTCATCAAAACTGTTGTCGAGGCCTGTATTCTAGAGCCAGAATCTTTCTATTTTTCTACTACTTTCAGAATAGATATTAGTTTGTGTTCCTCACAGTCTTTTCTTGTCATTTTCAGAAGTACAGGCGAGCTGTAGCGAATAAGTAATGATGATTTTTGTAGGAGTTCCAATTGTTCTTCACGATACGACACGTATGACTTAAAAAGTTCCCGGAGTTGTATGTGCGACCATGCTGAATAAATGCTAAAACGACATATACTTCCCTTCTTTTCGACAGAGAAGAGAAAGCGCTTCCCGACACGGTTGCGACTCTTAGAGTTTACATCCTTTACATGGAGTACCGGCTGAAGTTGCTTAGTGACTGCAATATCCGGAGAATAACGACCGTCATTTCTAAACTGACTTCTATTTCGCTTTCCTCTACTGGCGTGACTTTGTGCATAACTTGAGCCTTGATGTATGCTCAAGCGAACAAATAACTTGGACGCATGTCTCAAGTCTTGTGGTAACCGCAATCTATCTTACTTTATTACCGAATAAGTCGCTTTTTGATGAATGTTTACTACACTGCGAACCTCCACAAATATTTCAGACACCTCAAAATAGCGTGTCATCATTGCCATCGGGTTACCTAGGTTTGCTCTCATCCAGCTATAAAAAGTCCCATGGACTGCTTGAGGATTTCTTAAATAGTTTAATATATCGCAATTATGTTTTTAATACGTGATAGTAGGCACTCACGTGGATATCAAGTGGATACGAGTATATGTAGGTATAGTTAACATACGTAGACTTTGCAAATAGCGATGTATTGTAAGGAAATTATTCTTTTTCTGGTCCTTACGTGCAGCTGACAATATCTCACTCAAAGAAGAGTGGTTTCCAATAGTCTCTGTACAACCACTGAGAATGTTAATAGATTAAAACCGATAGTGTTGCTCCCAGCCTTCCAATAGTTACTCATACTTGGCAGGACTTAGCTGTGTAGTGCGGCATTTTGTCGACAGATGATACATATACATAAGGTTCCACAACAACTGTGATCTTCCAATCGATATATTTCTTAAAAAGTCGCGTACCAGGGAAAACTCTCATGCAGGCCTCGTCAGTTCAGTTGCATACAAAATATCCACATTTAGAATGCGTTACATAAAAATAAAGTAATATTTCAGGTCTTTGATGGATTTAATTACTTATGAGCAAGATAACGTACGTACTTTTAAATAAATTTTACTATATTCAGAAATCCCCATAAGCCCGAACAAGAAAACTAAAACAATTCTTTTATAAAAATTATGAAGCTACGCCAAATAGAGGGCTACAAATTAATTTCCACGCCTTTCACGGCGTTTTAACAGCGTTCGAGTTGCGTTACAACTTCTGGGATGTATAGCTTGTCAGTATTTTCAGTATATGTACTGGCAGAAACAACCGGGAAAGAAACAAATTTGAATACGAAAGGTGATGAGAGAATCTAAAATTCTGAGCTTTGAGCCCTGTTATGCTATGGAGGTGAAATAACAGACGATAATTGTTTCGTGAACGCATGAAGCACCTAACAAAATATAGGATGTTAGGGGTATAAGTGCAGATATTTTTATTGCTGACTGAAGACAGTGTAGTGAATAACATTACATAAGTATTTACTTCATTTACAGACTAATAATTTCAGCTATCAGGAGTAGTATCCGGTCAGGTTGGTTAGTACCTCCAAGTACACGTGGCCAGTGCAAACCATTAATGCTCATTTTGACCTGGGCAGCAGCTCAGGTATTGGAGAAGGGATGTGTTGATTCGAAGAAGGTTAGTCTCTACTGACATGCGTAGTCCAGTTAGTGGTGCATTCACTACTGTACAGAAAACATCAGGTAGTAAACTACTTGATATGTTAGACATAGAGGAAAAACAAGTGACACACTGAAATGCGTTCATATTAAAGTGCCGATGATCACATTGTGTGCACATTACCCGCAACTCCCTGCATATGGAGTGTTGAAGTATCGCTGGTTGCTTTTAGTGGACCACCTACTACTTAGGAAGTTGTGGAATTTTCTGTATTAATGCTTTCGATCTGAGCATAAATTCAGATATTTTCTGCAGCCCATAATATTACATGTATAAATGAATTATTATTTCGAATATAAACAACTACTGTAATATGCAGTGTTATTCATAAATACCTCCGTGGTTTCAAAAGACGACTGTGTGTAAACTGCAAGACATGGAGACAACTTACACACAGTGGATAGATCATCTCTTCAAGTTTCGATTCGTAGTATACACCGTGGCGCAGTTGCACTATAGGGTAGATGTTTCACGCCTGCAGAGAGACGACCAAATGTACACAAGTGGGTTGCTGTTACGCCCTCTCAGGCAATTCGTGTCAGACACTTCAGTAAATTACATGCACATGTCGACGTTTCGTCGCATCACGAATGGCGCCCGCACTGTAAACGCGTAACGTGAATTACAAACTCGGAGAGTTGCTATATACACTGATATGTGTCGTTTTTCTGTCTGTCTTGATGTTTGCACAGACATCTTTTGAAACCCCAGAGGTACTGATGATTAACCCCGTTCAGACTGTTGAACAAATATTAGAGATTCATAAAGATAGCAGATGATTCATTGCAAAGTAATGCTAAGATGAGTGTAAAGAAGAAGAAACTATATTGGCTTAGTACAAAATTACATCTGACATGGGAGCGTGTTGCTGTCAGATCATCTCTTGTACACTGATGCATCTGTCATGAGAGCGTGTTGCTGTCAGATCATCTCTTGTACACTAATGCATCATCTTACAAAGTTAAATGAAGCTTTTGTAGGATAAAATTCACAGCCTTTAGGAATCCTTACTAATTTTCATCCAGCAGGTTCCAGGAGGGTCATAATGTGTGAAATCAGAATAAATTCTAGCTTTACTACGAATAGATGTTACCGGCCGAAGTTGTGCGGTGGTAAGACACTGGATT
Source organism: Schistocerca gregaria (assembly GCF_023897955.1). NCBI lineage: Eukaryota > Metazoa > Arthropoda > Insecta > Orthoptera > Acrididae > Schistocerca > Schistocerca gregaria. The sequence continues at coordinate 165,853,783 of NC_064921.1, forward strand.
CGCATGCGGGAGGCTGATGGCTCAAATCCCCTTTCAGGCCATCCATATTTAAAATTTCGTGGTTTCCCATAATCGCTTAAAGTAAGTGCCACGGTGGTTCCTTTGAAAACAGCAAGGTCGATTTCCTTCCCTAACCATACCTAGTGACACAACCCTAAAATCTTTTAACTTCCGCATAGGACTACAAATTTCTTATTTTGGAATAGAACCATGTTACTCTACAAAGGTATAAAGTTTAAAAACATGCAGATTGTGATTTCTGGCTTTAGAATCACAAGATTCCATTGTAAGATTCATTTCATAGTTTGACTAAGACTACAGCAGGTGAGGCGTGATGTAAGAGATGAGGTGACAGGAAGACACGAGATGGTACATTGAGTAGTTGTTCTATGAGAAATTGTCCCAGTTTAGTACGAGGATAATCTGATTGGTTGCCGACACAGAAACCAGTATGGTAAATTTGTTAGATTCGTATACTAATATTTGATGAAGTATAAGTCAGATTTTAAGATCTGTCATGCTGAATACACTCCCAATATCAAGCTTTAATCCACTTATTTCAAATCTCACGTTTACAACAATTTTCATTAACATTGGAATAACGATACTCAGACGAAGCACTTTGTGCACGTTCTGCTCCCGCCGGAAGCGCGCTACGAAGCGAAGTGATTTGGGCAGTCTAGTCTGTCGGGAGCGAGAGGTTGAACCTGTCCCACGATTAACATCTCGGATGCACGCCACATAACACTGTATTCAAGTAACACGAATCTGTGCGCAAAGTAGAGAAGAACAGGGTAGCAGTGTATATACTTTTTTGTGAACGTGTTTTCTACAAAACTTAATGTAACAGAATAGTTATTGATTTTAAAATGAACTGTGAAACTTCTGACTCTATAGTCGAACATATGCAAAAGTCTTATTAATATTTTATTGCTTTATCTATTCCATGTGCCAGTAAAAAAAGTTATTGGCATCCCTAATTTGGAACTTAACAGATTTAGTAGTGTCGATTTAGTAGTGTCGTGAGCAGTAGCCTCATCATCAGTTATTTTACAGCCTCACCCGTAACCTGACCTCTACATCTCCGCTGGGACAAGATATTTCAGAACATCTGTGTCCTATCGCGAGGCGGCACAAAACGACTAGGTCTCTTTCATGTCCTTCATTTCCAATACCAATGGAGACAGTTACTTAGTTACATGTCACTCGTGGTAACACGGAGGAGGGTAAGCGGAGGAAGTACTAATGTGGTGTATGAGTGTTGATTTGGGAATAGACAATCATCGTCATATTCAGTAATTAGCACGGTTAAGATTTGACTCCTGAAGGGTAGGAGTGACTGCTTCCTACATTCACAGGAGGTTAGTAGCCACATGTGGGGAAACACAACCAAGTCGCGTATCCGCGTTTCGTTGGGTGTCAGAGTTCAAACACGGCAGGGATTATACCGAAAAAACGCAGAATGATTGAGCATCCAGCAGCTGCACGCAAACCAAACAATTCGCAGCGTGTCAATGACTTGACAGTGGGGAACATGAGAATCACATTTGATGAACTAGAGTGGGCAGCAAGTCCATCGCGGGGAACGCTCCACACCATCGTCCATGAGGATCTGAAATTGAAGGTGTGTGCACAATGGGTTCCCCATTCCCTCAGCACTGTGCAGGAAAAGAAGCGTGTGGAGATATGCCAACAGTTGGGGCAACAGTACAGCGCAGATCCAGCAGAGTTCTTTGAGCGTCTGGTCACCGGCGACGATAATGGCTCTTCCGCGAGACTCCAGAAAACAAAAGCTAGTATATGGAGTGGAACGATACTGGGTTCCCTCGTCCCAAGAGATCACGGCCGGGGCTGTTCGTGCAGAAATAAATGGCGACTGCGTTCTGAGATCAGGAAGGGATACTGCTGGTGGATTGATTCCATCCCAACACGACCCTCAACAGTGATCGGTACTGTAGCTCGCTATACCAAGTCCGCCGACGCATCGAACAACGCCTCCATGAAAAATGAGGCAGTAGCGCTCTGCTCCAGAGCGGTCATATAGCAGTCACCACGCCATTGCCACCGTGTGTGAACTAGGGTCTGTTGTGCTGCCACATCCTCCACATTCTCCGGATCTGGCTTCTAGCGACTATGCCCTATTCGAAGCAATGGAAGGGGTCATGCAGGTAAGACGTTCATCTCAACGACGAACGTCATGCACTTCCTCGCCAGTGTCGCTAGCCGAATACGAAAACCGACAAAACAACGGCAAAAGTACATTACTAGCCATTACAATTGCTACACCAAGAAGAAATGCAGATGATAAACGGGTATTCATTGGACAAATATATTACAATAGAACTGACTTGTGATTACATTTTCACTCAATCTGGGTGCAGAGATCCTGAGAAATCAGTACCAAGAACAACCACCTATGGCCGTAATAACGGCCTTGATACGCCTGGGCATTGAGTCAAACAGAGCTTGGATGGCGTGTACAGGTACAGCTGCCCATGCACCTTAAACAGGATTCCACAGTTCATCAAGAGTAGTGACTGGCGTAAGGTGACGAGCCAGTTGCTCGGCCAACATTGACCAGACGTTTTCAATTGGTGAGAGACTGGATAATGTGCTTGCCAGGGCAGTAGTCGAACATTTTCTGTATCCAAAAAGGCCCGTACAGGACCTGCAACATGCGGTCGTGCATTATCCTGCTGAAATGTATGGTTTCGCAGAGATCGAATGAAGGGTAGAACCACAGGTCGTAACACTTCTGAAATGTAACTTCCACTGTTCAAAGTGCCGTTAATGTGAACAAGAGGTGACCGAGACGTGTAACCAATGGCACCCCATACCAACACGCTGGGTGATATGCTAGTATGGCGATGAGGAATACACGCTTCCAATGAGTATTCACCACGATGTCGCCAAACACGGATGCGACCATCACGATGCTGTAAACAGAACCTGGATTCATCCGAAAAAAGGACGTTTTGCCATTCGTGCACCCAGGTTCGTCGTTGAGTACACCGTCGCACGCGCTCCTGTCTGTGATGCAGCGTCAAGGGTAACCGCAGCCACGGTCTGCGAGCTGATAGTCCATGCTGCTGCAGAAGTCGTCGAACTATTCGTGCAGATGGTTGTTATCTTGCAAACGTCCCAATCTCTTGCCTCAGGAATCCAGACGTGGCTGCACGATCCGTTAGAGCCATGCGGATAAGATGCCTGTCATCTCGACTGCTAGTGATACGATGCCGTTAATATCCAGCACGGCGTTCCGTATTACCCTCCTGCACCCACCGATTCCATGTTCTCCTACAGTCATTGGATCTCGACCAATTCGAGCAGCAATGTCGCTATACTATAAACCGCAATCGCGATAGGCTACAATCCGACGTTTATCAAAGTCGGAAACGTGATGGTACGCATTTCTCCTCGTTGCACGAGAGAGCATAACAACGTTTCACCAGGCAACGCCGGTCTACTGCTGTTTGTGTATGAGAAATCAGTTGGAAACTTTCCTCATGTCAGCACGTTGAAGGTGTCGCCATCGGCGCCAGCCATGTGTGATTGCTCTGAAAAGCTAATCATTTGCATATCACAGCATCTTCTTCATGTCGGTTAAATTTCGCGTCTGTAGGACGTCATCTTTTTGGTGTATCAATTTTGATGGCCAGTAGTGTATATAGACGTTGGTGTGGAATATCTGTAGCCTAATCTAATCAGAATTCGTTTGTTTAGTAAATGGTTGCTGTGAACACAAAAAATGTGGTACCTATCATTTTTGAACGAGCCAAGTAAAATTCATTCCATGTTTCTATCGCCATTCAGGCAGTTGATGTTGCCTTAAAAAGTTTTGAAGCAGCCTATATATTTAATGAGGAAAGTTAACCTTCTCGACACTATGTTAAAGAAGCTTTTCTTCTGGCTCTGAAAGCATATGAAGTTCAAGGTCCATACACCGTGATATGAAAGCGACTAAAACAAGGCCCGAGCTGACGTGGGCGTGTCATAACCCACATTTGCCTCGGAACGACAGGACACAGAAACCCGTTCTCAATGTCAAGAGCAAGTGGCTCACGTGCAGGAGCGCTCTAGTAAGTGTGTCGGAGGAAGCGTGGCTGCTGACCACAAAGGCGGCCTACAGCGAAAGTCCCTCGCCGCTCCTTTCTAACGCCACTTTGGTCACGTCCGGTCTGGCCTAGCGTGTTAACGATTCATTGCGGCCACTCTTGCATTACAATGAGAGCACAGCTACGTAAATGGTGTCTCGCAAAAAAGTCGTGTGCCGAACACCTTTCCCTCGCAGCACCAGTTGCCCTACAGCGCCTAGGACCGAAAGAAGGAAAGGAATGTTAGAGTTTAACGTCTCGTCGACAGACAAGGTCATTAGTGACGGGGAAGAAGCACGAAATGGGAATGACGGGGAACGGGATCGGTCGAGCCCTTTCGAAGGAATCGTCGCGACATTTGTCTTCAGTGGTTTAGCGAAACGTACAGCACTCACAGGTTAGACTTTAGGACTGCCGCCTATAAGGCAGTATGGGGAGTGGTCTGTGGTCGTGGGACGTGTGAGCAGTATGATGCCAATCCCCCAGTCGTTGTTGCCGGTAGATGAATCATTGCGAAGCAACTCCTCATTTGGCATCACGATGCTGATGAGACCCCGTTCCAGGCATCCTTCACTCAGAAAAAAAAAAAACCTGAGCAGATATCAGTAATGTAACCAGAGTCCTCCCGCGTCGGAGACACCGAAGCTAACCATTCAGCTACGGAGGCCGTCTAGTGATTTACGAAGATCTCAGAAAAAAATAGATTAAATCGGTGCCCCTGAGGACCACTCGAACATGAAAGCTTGCCTGTGAAGGGGGTTCGTAAGTTATGCATGTATAGTATAGCGCTATCAGTAAGATACTGGCGGCGAAAGTCAAGTACCCAGGTTCGTGTTTTGGTCTGGCAAAGAGATTTATCTACTAGATATTTTCAAAACAATGCCTTCTCTGAACCTCCTTGGAACCTTAATTTGGGTGGACAGAAGGGGATCTGAACTGGAGCCCTCACGGATAGAGTCCAGCATCTTACCACTGGCCCACCATGGTCGCTTGACGGACAGAAACTCGGTATTCAGTTCCAGTGTTTTATGTTGATTTTCACCTGAACATCGCGAGTGAGAGAGTAGTCAAAACGTTGTGACAATACGACACCTCTGCACGACTGATAACACGAGGAGATTTAATCAGTCATAAATTTTAAGTTGTCACCTCAAAAATATTTAGTTACGCAATTAATTTTTGCTTGCTTATAGGCACTTTATTTTTTCAGATGGTAATTATACATTTATAGCTAGTCTGCCTTTATCCCTACCAATACTCAGCAAACTACTGTACTAGTGCGTGATGGAGGGCACCTTGTACCACTGCTAGTCACCCCCTCATTCGGTTTTCCGTCTCTTTCTCATATGGAGCGAGGGAAAAATAATTCCTCTATATGAGTGTCTTGTCTCGATGAAACCTGAGAGGAAGAACTATTTTTCTGGGCTGCTCAAACAACTTAGTTCTGCAAATTTTGTTATCAGTATAATAGCTAGTTTTGGAAGCATCAAACTGATGTCTCATGTCATGATTTTCAGACGTAATTCATCACATAAAAAAGTAATTATTGCACAAAAACGAGCAGTGAGACTAATATGTGCTGTTAAGCCACTATCATCTTACAGACGCCTATTTAAGCAGCTAAGCATTTTAACCGCTCCTTCATAATTTGAAAAGAATAGAGATGTTCACAGGTACAACACCAGAACAAAATATGACTGTGACTCATTACTAAAGATGTCAGTGCTTCAGAAATGAGTTCAACGTGCAGTTTCAAAAATTTTTGATCTTCCAATAACATAAATTGTCCGACAGTTAGTAAACAAAATTTTAAATCAAACCTAAAATCATTTCGGCTGTATAGCTCCTTCCATATCGATGATGAAGCCATTAAAAACCACTGCTGACATAGCTGAAAAAGATATCACTACTTGTTTGAGTAGTATTAAGCACCAATACATTCGTTAAAAACCATTCAAAAGCCCACATCGCACAAAATATTTTTTTATTCATGAAACCGGTTTGAAGCGTCTTTGTTATCATCTTCAGGTATTAAATATCTTTTTGAAGGTTTAAAACCTGAAGGTAACGGCAATGACAGCAAAGATTGTTAAAACCGGTTGTCACGAATAGAATGTATTTGTGCGATCTTAGCTTTTGAATGGTTTTTAACAATTAAAACGGACCGCCCTTCAATACTCTCACAATGAGAGAATGCAACCAGTATATTTATTCTTATTACATTTAATACAGAGTGGTATTTAACAACCCAAATATGGTAACGATGCAGCAATGCTAAAAAACAAATGACGATAATTGTAAACTCACACGTTCCATAGCATGCCGACAAAAACATTGCAAATTTTCTGTGGAAAATATAGCCAACCAACTGTATTACGACGTCCGCAGCGACATTCGTCTCTTAAATATATGAAATATGGGCTATGATTTCCTTTATCAGTCCCCAGTTCCACACACAACCAATATGTATATTAGCAAAGGCACTTGCCTATCTAACGGCTTCCAGGAACAACAAAAAACTGATATTCACTCTTCCATATAATAATTGAACGAATTTAAATATTTAAAATTCTGTAATATTTTACTCATCAGGAGGCATGATCTTACGTTAAAGATTTAACATTGGAAGCCAAGTACTTAAGTTAGAAACTGTGTCCTGTGTATGTTTCCAGTCAGCCTAACTGACAGTGCACCAATTACCCAAACTATAGTCATCTAGTATTTGAAAATCTACATCTATGCACATGCTCCATAAGCAACTGTATATGCATGGCGGAGGGTATCTTGCAACACTCTTACACGTTTACTTTCCTATCCCACCTGCAAGTAGAGAGAGAGCACATTCGGTTCAACCTTATTGTTCATAAACGCATATAAGCAAATGACGTAACTGCCAATATCTAGCAGAAATAAGAAAAAACGTGACACAATGAAAAAAATTTCTGATGAGTTGTACATAGCACACGCAATAAAGGACTGACATGAAAGAAGTAAAGCATGAGATTCGTCCATTCCTCTACAGAGCAGTAGAAGCGTAAACTGCTATTTACACGTGGCCCCACTAAAAGTGAGGAGAATACAGAGCCAAGAGAGCAGGGGATCCGCTTGATGGTGGGAGTCCAGTTTAGGGCACATTCCTCCACTATTATTACTTCTTGACAAGACAGTAAACTTACTACAGAAGTTACCAGTAATAATATAGTTTTTCCAAACACTAGCATTAACGTGCTACACAATGCAGTGGAGGTTACAACTTGTGGAACGAATGTATGAACAAGACCTTTCTTAGATAATTCAGCTATTACACACATACTTTAGACCATGCATCTATGACAGTTAAATTGGGACGTATGCTTCACATTTGTTGATCTCATAAATGTGCCTTCTCCGAGCTGTAGATCGTTTCCACAATAGACCACAAAATGTCTTCATTATTCACTTCGTAATAATAAACAAACTAACTGACAGCAGAAAAAATAATAACTATGTAATGGTTACTGCACTGTTGTTGGGCGTACACCATATTATTACTACTATTATTATTATTGTTATTATTATTAAGTTGTAGTGATCCGACACATAGCATTGACGGCCTCAAGCCTTCCAGTTTCTGCTAGATCAGAAATATAGAGCATATCAATATAGTGATTTACAAAATGTAGACCTAAGCATAGTGCACACTTTTTAATTAGGTTGATTTTAAATGGATGTGCAGGTTGTGGGTAAGGCATCTATGACTATGGAGAGGAGTGGTGCAGAGAAAGCACGTGCTGTAACAAGTATCTGCCCCCAATGTGGATAGATAGCTTTGTTTTCTGGGGAGCTGTAGGCAGCACTCGCGAAGCACTAAAAATTGTTACATCATTCTGTGGAAAAGGTTAGAGCTAAGCAATAGCAGTTATCTCATGGATTCATTAGTTCGTGGTTTAATAAAACATCTACAAAAATTAAATATCGCATCTTTCGTTAGTTTAAAAGTGGAATAATTCAGAGAAAATTTTTTTCGTTCTAAGGTTTAGTTGGGCGTTAATGCTAATGATGGTTGGAGTTAAGTGGGGTATTGGCTCATATCTGATTGCACTAAGGGGTAATGGTGTCGGAAAGACTAAGAACCACGGTCTTGTATATGCAAAAGTCATTGTAGCCAGTAATGTAGTCAACACAAGATCTTGTGATTTACCACTGAACATTCATCACCCAGACTACCTCAGTTTATCCTGTATTAGTCCATCGACTACTAGTAAAGACGCATTTCACTTACTCCTAATTTCATTTCTGATCACTGCTGCTGATCGAATATAGCATAGGGAGAGCTTACATCTCCAAACATTTTGTCCAACGAATACTGAAGTCGGAATGACCGAACTATCATGAACCACGTAAAATTCACCGTTGGAGGAAGGCCTGTTCCAACTTCTCCACGCAATTGCGTTCAAGATACAAGCGTTCATGTTACTACTGCACTTTTTCTAAAGCACTTTCTCTTACCCAAACTCCATTCTGTCATCATTTAGGTATTTCCCTACCTCTATATGTCCTGGCGATGTCTATTCCATGTTCATTAAAATTATACTTTACACCTTCCAATAACTAAACCACTGCGTCTGTTATTATGGTTACTTTCTTTACGAACTGCAGTTACGAGAGGGATTCGAACATGCGGAGTGTTATATTACATGTGTAAATTTAATACTGAATGTGACTACAAAACTATCGCTCAAAAAACTAGGTAACAGTGCAGCGGAATAAACAAGAGAGGACCTCCCTTTCAGAAGAATAAAATGACGATAAAGAAGCTGAAAAGAGTTACAACGCTTACCAGCGCACTGTGACCGTATAATGATAACGTCACAGTAGGAGGAGTTAAGATTTTTTCTCTCTATTTGTCAGGAGCGTGAACGTATTGTTTCCTAATGTCTGCATTATTTGACCTTTCACCTGCAGCTGTTTGTCTTGTCAGCTCTGCGGCTGTCGTACACTTTATTTCTAATTAGCATTTTACTTTACTAGCTCCAAACTGTATACTTGAGATAGAGTAAAAGCTGTTATCTCATTGTACACTCTCTGTAACGATGTCACTGACAAATTTTTATGGTCGATAGGTCGCACGCATATGATCGCTTTTCTTTAAGCAATATACTCTTTACAGCTCTTCATTTATTATTTATGAGCACGAGTAAGGTTCATTCGCATGGTACGGAAGTTAGTTAGTTGTTCTGCTCCGAAGTCAAGGGCTGCGAGGGCTGGTTACGAGTCCTGCCCAAATAGTTAAGTCAGTAAAAATATTGCCCACGAAAGCCAAAGTTCGCTTTAAATCGTTCCGTATGACTACTCCCAGATGTTTAACGCCTGTGATTGTTTCACTGATTACTCTGAAATGGAGTAAGCGTACAAGAATAACGCTAATTTTGTTTATTTTTAGAAATGACATTTTACAGCCAGGATTTTTATTAAATTTAGAGGGAGGGCAAAATGAACCTGCCCTGAGAAAAATTTGACGCACCTTAAGATAGGCAACACAACTTACATCATGCGCTTCCAATGTGGATGATACAAGTTGGGTTGTCTTTTTAAGGTGCGTCAAATTTTTCTCAGGGCAGGTTCATTTTGCCGTTGTGTTTATTCACTACGCTTGCGATTTCCCCCTTTCATGTCGTTATCAAGTGACAGCTCTAGCTAGATAAATTGCTTACCTGAGGACCATTTCAAGTTAAACAGTACATTTTGTCCTCGGAGTAAAAAGGATATAGCTTTTTTAAAAAGATATTAGCTCTTCCTAACTCACGATAATGTACATAAGTGCATAATCGTTCCTTTTTAAGAGGGCACATGTTTACGTATTCCATATTTGTAATAAGGCAAGAATCTTTGTCACGTATATAAAAGTATGCAATACTTTACTAAAAACGGTAATATTATGTCAAACCAAGCGTCTAAGGATGAAGTAACTTAAGCAATCACAAACATATTACTTGATGTAATAATAACTAATGAGTCCATGTCAATCGCACACACATTTTTCACTGTGTGCCCCCCATGTGTAACACTTTACGACTAAAGTTATACGAACGTTCTGGGTGCTACTACAAAGGCTCTATGTGTATTGTCACAGACACATTTTCACTGTGCGACCACTTTACGCCTAAAGTTATACGAGCGTTCTGGGTGCTACTGAAAAAGGTCCTGCCTGTAGTGTCACAGATACATTTTCACCAATTATTATGTCATATTAGTTAAATACACTAAAATTTTTCTTCGAAACTGTCGTGTTTCTAGGGAGTAAAGTGCTAACTTCTTCTATACAGGGTGTTTCAAAGTTTTTACATCAAACGTCTAAAGGTACAAATCACATCATGGAGAACAAAATGTTCGCCGACTGTTCCCGGCGACGCTAGGTGTGTCCTTAGTATTTTAGTAGTTTACTAGTTCTTAGTATGTTACTAGGCCTGCTACCCCATTTCAAACGGAATAATTGACTGGATTATAGGCAACACACAGGACATACGCACGCTGCAGCGTACCTATAGCCTGCCGCCCCTCAGGGGCATAAGATATAGAAGGACGCCTAGCGCCGCTGTTTAGCATCAGTGAACATTTTGTCTGTAACAAAAGTTGTTCCCTGTGACGTGATCTATCCCCCTTAGGCACTTGATACAAAGACTTCGAAAAACCCTGTATAAACGACGGATATTCTTCTATTATTGTGCATATGCAGTATGTCAATATGCCTGCACGAATACAGTGTCCTCTTAAAAGGAACGACATGCATTTGTGAGGTAGGGAGACCAACAATTTTAAGAAATTTTTTTTTATTAGACAATACCTGGATTCCTTGCATTCCCCCGGTCTGTATTTATTCCGATCTTCTATTAGTCCATTTCCTCTTTCCCTCCTTCCCTACCTCTTTACACCCCCTCCCCTACTCTCTGCCCGTGACCTCCTGCTCGTCTGTCTGTGTATCTTCTCCTCCCCCTCTCCTGTCCATCTCCTCCTCCCCCTATCTCCTTCCATCTCCTCCTTCCCTCTCCCTGTCTGTTCATCACCTCTTCCCCTCTTCTTTGTCACGCTCGCTGCAATAGTAGGCCGATGGTTCTATCTTTCAGATAGAAAGTATCACATGCAGCAGATTCGGTTGCAATCGTTCTGGCCGTTTTGGATGAGTTTTTTACTCATGGCTTTCCCCGCGTAAGCACATGTCATATACGAAAGTAATCACAAAAGTAAATTCTCCTATTTTTTTTACTAGTACATAGACCTTTTTATTTCTACAATGGTTTACATGAGTTTACAGCCTGAACATTTAGCTATTTTTTGACACAATCACCATTTCTGTCGATGCATTTTTGTAGAAGCTGTGGAAGTTTTTGTATGCCCCTGTCATACCAGCTAGCCGCCATGCTGTTCAGAAAGTCATGAACCTCTTCTTTCACCTCGTCGTCGGGGCTGACTCGCTGGGACCACAATTAACGCTGACAGGTACTGTGATAATGTCCCTAGGTTAAAGGAACATTCTGAAAGCGATTCAGCTCCGACGACGAAACTACTTGGGCAATTCCAGCAGGACAATGCGACACCCCACATGTGCAGAACTGGTACACTCTTCTGAGTTTAAACACTTCCGCTGGCCACCAAACTCCAAAGTCGTGAACATTATTGCATATCTTTGATGTCTAGCAACGTGCTGTTCAGAAGAGATCTCCACTGCCTTGTACTCTTATGAATTTATGGACAGCACTGCAGGATTCACGGTGTCGGTTCCCTCCACCACTGCTTCAGACATCAGTCGAGTAGAAGCCACGTCGTGTTGCTGCACTTCGGCGTGCTCTCGGGGGTCCTACACGATATTATGCAGGTGTACCAGTTTCTTTGGCTCTTCAGTGTATATGTTGTACTTAATAGTCTAGCTGAAAGATGTTCTTTCTAAAACATTGCAGAATTGTAGACGCCGGTAAACATTAAATAAACATTTCTTTACGTTAGGGGTCGACTGCCAATCCCTGCACCAGCCATCGAACCTCGGCTGGCGTTCCTACATTTCAGCACAATTTTCTTGTGGCGAACCATTCAACAAAACAACTCTGTAAACGGCTGTGTCAACTGCGAACAGCCTCATGGAGCATCCGAAGTTATCCGACCGAAGTGCCTGTCTGCTCATGAGGAGACGCTTCTGGAGAGACTGCGGCCGTTGTTAAGTACTGCGGCAGCGCGTTTGGAAAGCGCCAGGTGCTGTGACGCAAGAGGGGTGCCGGCTGCGGAGCGGCCACTCCCGACCCTGTGCCAAGGACACGGCGCGCCACACCGCGCCCGAGCGCGCAGCCTCCGCTGGCCCTCAGTCGTGGGAGAGCCGGCAATAACTGTTCGCGTGCCGCTCTGCTAACGCCGTTGCGAGGTCAGCGCGGCCAGGTCGTACAATCAAACACGGCATTTCATTTTGATTTTACTGGTCCTGTTTCCTGTTAGAAATTCAGGAGTTATCAGTAATACAACACTGCGAGCGAATGGTTATCTACAGGGTGGAAAAAATAAACATGGCCCAGAAAATACAAAGGACGATCAAAACGTTCCTGTTCGAAGAAAAATCCAGAACCGGTATGCCACTCAGGCAACATCGCCGTGAGCATTCAGGCAATCATCCCACCGACACACCACGTTGAACATACCCGTTTGGTAAAAGACCAGGTCGTGCTGCGCGGCGGGAGTCTGCAACTATCTGCTGCACATCCGCGTCCGACACGAATCGTCGAACCTTGGAAGTCTTTCTTAAGTGGTCGAAGGCGTGATGATGGCATGGGGAAACATTAGGACTGTAAAGATAGGGGGGTGGGGGGGCGGTGGCTGGAGTGTCTCCCACTTTATTCGTCCTAAATGAACGAGGCTGTCCTCCTCCATCGACCGGCGTCTTGTGTCGAATCGCAACCTGGCACAACAATCCACCTGGTGGTTTTCGACAGACATATTGTCCCTTACACATTCTTCAATCTCCGTTGGATGTTTACCAGTGTTTGTACTTAGCAGCCAAGAAAAGCCAAAAAACACGTTACTCCCGTTTGGAAGCATTTTGTTGTGACGCTGCCACAGTTCACGTTTCCGCATTTACCACAAGCACGTCGGAAAGACACAAATGCCACACTAATCCCTTGCCTACATGTCGGTGCTTATATACTTGCTTCGTAGACGTGGGTTGACTTGCGGTGCAATAACGCTCTCCAACGGAAACATTTTGATCGCCCGTTATATTTAATGCACCTTAAGATAGGCAACCTAACTTCCATCTTCTACACCAGGGGCGATGACCTAAGTTGGGTAGACTGTCTTAAGGGCTATGTAATGTTTCTGGGACAGTTTTATTTTGTCCATCCTGTGTTACTGAAACCAGACTGCACTCATGGGTGTCTAAGGACATGAAAGGGGGCTGTAACTGAGAAGGGATTGATATAGGTTATAGCCAATCTTCTACGTTATTCAGTCTGTACACTGAGAAATCAGTAAAGTAAACCAAACAAAAACTTAGGGAGTTAAAGTACAAGGAGGAGAGATACAAATGTTGCATCAGTTTGTGGTAGTAACATGGGCGTGAACAGTGTAATCTGTGGTGGAGCATGGAAGCAAATCGAAAGCAGTTAAGATTTGATTAGATTAGTTTGAAACTTTTCAGAAACGTGAAATCGAAACCTGAAAACTGACCTGTAATGCACCTGTCTTTAGGAATCACATTATTGAACAATAATTAATATTGTGACACAATTTCTTTTTTCATAAAGTTACTTGCCAGTTTCAGAATCAGCATAATTCCATATCCTCTTTAAATTGATTATTTGTTATCGTGAAACAGCAATATAAACTTTGATACGGATTGCCATTGAGGATACGACATAGGAGTTTGAATGTAATAAACTGCTATTGCGCATACATGATTAGGTAAAGTGACTGGAAGTATAAGCGGTCTGTAAATAAATAAGTAAACGCTGCCGAGGTAACAGGAAACATTTCTCATAGCGTATTAATGCACGGCTGTTTGTCGACGTTGAACGCTTTCTTTACTCTGTGACCAATTTCAAATTCTTCAGTCAACTTAACTCTGGTCGAAGTGTAGCTTGGTACAGACACGTTCAAGAGTGCCTTAGAATATTTCATTTCTTGTATGTCACGCGAAGCATTTCATTTCAATAAAAAGACAAAGCGCCGAAGATCACACCAAAATCAGGGGAAACCTGTCGAGAAATGGAATTTTTGCTAACAGAATTTGGAAACTAATACAGAAATGCAGGTCGAGTTATGAGTATGCATCCAGCGCCTTGTGCAGAAATGCGTGTCATTTACAGACAGAGTAAAAAGACAATGCGGTGTCTCGCTAACAACGGAATTGTGAGTCACGCTTGGTGGCTTCGTGGTTGCCCTACTTAGGCCACGGTCGTTGTGGTCGTGAGGTGCGAAATCGAGTGTGCGATCGATCACACCTGAGCACCATTCCTAATGAAGGTAGTCATCTCTCAGCGAAAGTGTTAAAAATGCGACACGCAGTTAGAATGATAATTTATCAATGGATCACGCAGTCTTTATCACAAAAACACAGTCTCTGGACAATTTGTGTTATTGGTTCGGGTTTTTGTGACATCTAAAGGTGAAAATGTACATTTATAATGACGTTCAGGGTTTTTCCTGCTGGAACATATTCCAAATGAAACTCAAAACAGACAACTGTCTACATCCAGCAAGCGTAAATGTAATAAAAGCCAGTGATTCACCTGAAGATAGAAGTGTAAGCTCTCGAAACGCGTCGTGGAAGAAAATAAAAAGTTATTGACACAGGTAAGTGTCTTAACTTATCTTTTACGATTGTAATTACCACACAAGGGATGTGTTTGCACAGGTCAGTGAAACTATAACTAGTAGCTCTGTTTAATAGCACAGATTGACCAGTCATGAAGGGACAGATCGTTTCCTTTCGTGACGGTTGAGAGGAAGCTATACGTGAGAACGTGCAATACTGTCGCTAAAACAAGTAGCAACACAGGAAAAAGTTCGAGGAAGCAATTCTGTCACTTGAAGAGGAAGTGACAGCAGTCAGTATCACGTCTTTCGTGACGCACGATTCGGAGATCGAAAAGAAAACGTCACGTTGACAGCAGCTTGTGACTTCCTGTATCCTGTACGACCTTTCTTCACATTTCTCTTATGAAAGAACTGCATAAAAAGGGAAAGGAGAAATCAGCTAAACTGATACAGGCGAGTCGCTTAGCGGATGTCTTATTTCGTAACAAGTTTTCCTTGAATAAATCTAGTACTGCACATATCAAAGTGGGTAGCCAGTCTATATATATTATTAAATGAAAGTCCACCACCTCGATTTTCTGTCTTTGTATGAAGGCTAACCTCAGGAACCACTGTATGGATATTAGTATGGTTTTCACTAATAGATACGCTGATTCACAAGGAACTTTTGCGCATATAATTTGTTTCCGTTACGCCAGCCTAGTCCTCCGGATGTAGATACCCAGTGCTACTCGTGTGAAGCTGTAGCAGGTCGCCAGCTCAAGCACCTTTAACATTTTCCCCAGAGGAACGAATTTGTTAATGCTTAATACGCTTCTGCGAGCAACAGTATTAGACACTGTGGTACAAAGATAGCTCTTTGAGGTTCTGTGTATGATATTCATTGAACATCGAAGCAAATCGAAAGCATTTAAAATTTAATTTGTTTATAGTTTATAGTCTTTACTTTCATGTTATGGGTGTTGTCGCTGTAGTCTTCAGTCCGAAGATTGGTTTTATGGAGCTTTACATGCTAGACTGTGCTGTACAAACATCTTCAGCTCTACGTAACTGCACCACTGAATATATGCAGCAACCTACACACCCATTTGTAGAAAATCACTGCATTCATTCTTGGATCCTCCTCTACCGTTTTAAGTCTCAAAATTCCAATACCAAATTAACTGTTATCTGATGCTTCAGGATGTCTTCTACCCTTCATTCAGTCTGTGCCAAAAGTTCTTTTGTCCCCAGTGGATTCAGCAGCTCTTCATTAGTTATATGATCTATCCATCAAACAGTATGCAGGCAGTGTAACACCTAATTCTAAAAGATTCAATTCCTGTATATTGTCCGTGTTGCATTTGTGTATAAGACAACACTACAGACCAATATTTTCGGAGGCATGAAAGCATAAAAATTATATTCTTTAATAATATATTTCTCGCTGTAAGTAAACGTTATCTTGACATTGCCTGTTAACATTTTGTATACTCTTCTGTCGTCGTCTGTTATATTGATGACGAAATTAATTAATTTTTTTTAAATTATGTTGTCTCATTTCGTCACGTAATTCTACCAGCATCATCTGACTTATTCCAGCTACAATTCCATTATCCACCTATTACTGTTTCTGCTTTTCATTTTATACTCTTTTTTCAAGTGATCATACATTTACGTCCAACAGCTGTACAAAGTACTTTGCCTTCACTGACAGAACTACTGTGTCATCAGCAAAACTCGAAGTTATAGTTTCTTTCTCGTGAAAGTCAGTTATCTTTCCGAATTCCAACTCGGTTTTCTTTACTGCTTGCTCACTGTGCAGTTTGACTTAGGGGATAGGTTGTAACTTTATCACATTCCTTTCTCGTCCACTATAGTCCTTCTAAGTCTTACCACTTTTATAACTGCGGTCTGATATCTGTACAAGTTGTAGATAACATTCACCCCTGTATTGTATCCGTGATAATTTCAGAAATTCAGAGAGTCCTATTAAAGATAACTTACACATTGGGAAAAAGTAAACCAAATGTATCCGGTATGAGAATCTAAAAATTAAGTACCAAGGAAGGCAGCTTTGTTAAAATGCAACGTAATTAATCTACTAAGCATAACTGCGGCATTAGACGTCATACAAGTCCTTTTAAACAGAGACATGCGAATCATCCAACGGTCTAGACATTGTTTTCTGTGGGAAACTGTTGCAAATACCAATTCGACCATTCTTTGTCGGTTTACAGCAACCTTTAAGTGAATTCAATACTTCATTGCTTGTTGTTACAGAGATCTTGGCTTCTGTTGTAGGAATCTGCTCAGGGTTATTCCAAAGGGGAAACGAAATCACCATTTTGCGAAAAGAAGAGTTACTCGAATCACTAAAACATAATTCACGATTCATAATCTGTAAAAATGGCGTGAATTAGATAGCGAGCCTTGCGAAATTAAAGCTACGGGTTATAAGCACGACACAATGTGTCTGTTAATTTGTGTTATTAGCGTATAGAACCACTCAAATCCCATTACGAAAAAGTCTGGGCAGACAAGTGTCGAATTTGACACGCGTGCTTAGTTCCCGAGTCGGAATGAGCGAAAGCGAAGCAACAACAATTTCTCCCTTGCTTCCGGTGAAATCGAAAGCTGACTTCCCATTACAGGAGTAGCGCTCGACAGTCAGTGCGGTACACACGTCGCTATCACTCAGATTATACAAAGTGTTGTCTGTTTACCCTAGGATCGCACTTTTGTTATGATAAGGTTCAAATGGTACAAATGACTCTGAGCACTATGGGGCTCAACTGCTGTGGTCATCAGTCCCCTAGAACTTAGAACTACTTAAACCTAACTAACCTAAGGACACCATACACATCCATGCCTGAGGCAGGATTCGAACCTGCGACCGTAGCAGTCTCACGGTTCCGGACTGCGCGCCTAGAACCGCGAGACCACCGCGGCCGGCTATAATAAGGCCTAGTACCTTGCTAATTATGACACATGACGATTCACGTTGAAAACTGACAGTAGCCAAGCAATTTGTTTCCCTACTCGTATTTGGCAGATGCTCTGTGAATATCTACGATTGTTCGTCGCCGGCCGCTTTGGTCGAGCGGTTCTAGGCGCTTCAATCCGGAACCGCGCTGCTGCTAAGGCGTCGCGTAAGTGTTTTGCGTTACAAATCGAACCATTCGAACTACGTATGACGTTTACACAGCAATAAAGTTATCACATGTGATAGGTCATGCGTCATGTGTGTGTTGTTCCTAAGGATTACATGTAATAATGCTCGTAGGTACTTTAAACATAGAAGTTTGATATACAGTACAAGTAATGGTTACATACAGTCACCAGTCAGCATGAAATTATATCACGTACTGAGTCAGGTTAAAGTATAAAAGTAAAAAGTCTCTTTCGAAAATTTTGCACAATTAAAATGATGTTAAACTGAATACAAAATTATCCCTTTTGCAAAGCGACAGTGAGTAGGGAAGACATAGACGTTATAAGGTTACTGGATCGAGAGATACTGTAGAGCGTCAATGGAGATCTGGTATCGCCAGCAGGTGGATACGACCCGTGTTAACGAGAGTAGCGTTGGCCTGGCCGTCGTGAGTGGGGCTAGCGAGTGGTTTTCCTTGCGCTCGCATTCCGCTGTTCTGCTGCTGCGCCACGCCTCAAGGTGAGACAGCCCAGAGCAGATCCTGAGCGTGGCCTCTCCGTGATCGCGCGGTCAGCGCCAGTAAACAACGCCACGTCCGTGACTTACGGCCCTGTTTGCCCAGAAGGACCAGGCTCTTAACACTGTGCACAGCGATGACTCCCAGCACAAAGGTCACCTACCGCCGTAGTACTAGCCCAGTCAATAACACATTGGACACTTGCTTGACAGGAGCTGGCTCTAACTTCTAGCTCTGCCCTGTTAAACTGGATAATCAGCAACTGCCTGGAGGCGCCATTACACGGGCCTGCGCCCTGTGACGACTCTCAGCCTCAAGGCTGCCACCATTCTACTGGACCAGTCACTTTGACGTTAGACACTTGTTTGAGAGGAGGTGGCTCTAACTTGTAGACTGCTCGTGCTGAATTGTGCCATCAGTGACTTACCTAGAGGGGCCTCTGCATGGCCACAACACAATGGTGACTCCCAGCCCCAAGGCTGCCTGCCACCTTACTACGAGGGTTGTTAAGAAAGTAAGGCTCTGAGCACTATGGGACTTAACATCTGAGGTCATCAGTCCTCTAGAACTTAGAACTGCTTAAACCTAACTAACCTAAGGACATCACACACATCCATGCCCGAGGCAGGAGTTGAACCTGCGACCGTAGAGGTCGCGCGGTTCCAGAATGAAGCGCCTAGAACCGCTCGGCCACACCGGCCGGCCTAGAAAGTAAGTTCCGATCGCTCGCGAAATGAACAGTACAGTGAAAACCCGATGAAGCTTTGAACAGATGTGTTGGATAGTGCCCCTAGTACGACCGTCGGTCGCATCGAGACGCTCTTTTCAGTTGAGAGCGCACTGTGGGCGAGTAAAAGTGCCTAGAACAACGATGTCTCCCGCCAAGTAGAAGGGCCAGCAGAGAGGCTTCGCCTTAATGAATGCAGCCCACCTAACAGAAGTGCCACACTCTTCCGTCTTCATGGCAATTCTCAGCCGCACTCTGCAGGGGCAGTGAAGACGTTCCTGCAGCCTTTTCAATGGGAAGTGTTCGAATACCCACAACACAGCCCTAATTGGTTCGTCCTGAGTATCATCTCTGTTCACATGAAACGCTAGATACGAAGACAGCACTTGGGTGCAGGCTACGCGCTATAGACCAACGTGGAGAATTATCGGAAAGCACAGGCTTATCTAGACATGCCTTTACACGGGCCTTATTTTACGACAGTCGTTGCTATCAATATTGCTGCAACGAGATCGCAGTATATGGCAATATTTCGTCATGGTATAGCAATGCTACAGAAGAATGCTGAAGATTAGATGGGTAGATCACATAACTAATGATGAGGTACTGAATAGGGTTGGAGAGAAGAGGGGTTTGTGGTTCAACTTGACTATAAGAAGGGATCGGTTGGTAGGACATGTTCTGAGGCATCAAGGGATCACCAATTTAGTATTGGAGGGCAGCGTAGAGGGTAAAAATCGTAGAGGGAGACCAAGAGATGAATACACTAAGCAGATTCAGAAGGATGTAGGCTGCAGTACGTACTGGGAAATGAAGACGCTTGCACAGGATAGAGTGGCGTGGAAAGCTGCATCAAACCAGTCTCAGGACTCAAGACCACAATAACAACAACAATGACAATATTTATGATGTAGATGTGTTGACGAAGTTGTCCACTAAAGGTGGTGAAAATTTCGTATTCTCTCTTATCTACCGGGTCTCTCCTATAGATTGTCGGGCGCACTTTCTCTACTGTTTCCGCAGATATTTGCAATTTCGTTTTTACAATCTTTTGTTGGGGCCAGCCGAAACAAGTACTGCTCGTCACGTCTTCATTATGACGCCGACCGTCGACGGAAAGCGTCGGTTTTTTTCCCATTACAAACAAAATGATTTTTAAATCGGAATTTTACGTTCCCATTTGATAGAGCGATCCCAACATAGTCCAGTGCAATATTCCTTTTTCTCCATACGTATTAACAGGAACAATATAACACGAGGAATAACCTGTACTTCAGAAACGTCTCAGAAGTGGTGCTGCATGGCGGCAGCCGTCTGTTCGGGCAAGGGCGCTGCTAGAATACTGGTTATTGTACGTGATTTACTATACCTGTTAATACTCATCGATTAAACGGATATCCCAATAGACTAATTAGGGTCAGCTCTGTGGAATGGGCCCATAAAATTCCGATTTAAAAATCATTTAGTCTGTAACGGGAAACAAAGCGACGCCTTTCATAAACAATGAGTATCGCGTGAAAGATGCGATGAGCAAAAAATGGGAATGAGTGTATGGGATCCTTGGCCAGGAGTCCCCAGCGGGGACATTGGGCGACTTGCGCGCCGGTGATGAGGATGAAATGATTGTGAGGACAACACAACACCCAGTCCCCGAGGGGAGAAAATTTCCAAGGCGGCCGGGAATCGAACCCGGTCCTGCATGCAGGAGAGGAGAGCACATTGCCACCCAGCTAAGCAGTCGAACGTGCGATGAGCAATAATAGTTTTAGTAGAACGTTCTCGTGTTTCCTGCCTCGTGAAGTGATTAAAATTACACGAGACTTCGGCCAAACACTCCTTGGCCATCGTCAAGCGATATGCCCCTTACTCTAGCTACCGTTTATGACGTCACTCGTGCTTGCAGTATCGCCGTATATGGGCATACGTAGACTCAGCGTACGATAAGCTCGTTCTACCGTGCGATCGCTGGATTCCACGCCGTGCTCAGTTGCAGTCCACCACATCTCTTTGGGATGATGTCGGTGATTTTTATTTCAATGGTTTCATTAATTACACTATCTCAGAAGTCGGTACTGCGAGCAATTGATGTTTGGTCATATTTTATCCGGTGACCGTTTCCTAAAGCATGCTCTGATAAGCAGATTCCTTGTTGTAGCGAAGGCGATGAAACCTCTCATGCTTCTTCCTGCATTGTTCCACAGTGGGTACATCTGTTCGATAACACGCTAACTTTCACGTTGCGAAAGCGAAATTGCAAATACCTGCCGAAACATCAAGGATAATACGCCTGACGACTCTTAGGACAAACACACTGTATACATGTATATGACGAAATTAAAGTCACCGGGCGCGGTTTCTGATAGTTGGTTGAGGCTAATTTCAGGACCTACAGTAGGGATTTTGTTACGACTTTTACTAATAGACTGATTCAAGAGGAACGTTCGTGTATATAATTTATATCCGCCACACTAGATAAGTCGCCCGGCCGCAGATATTTGCTTGAGAACGGTCACTAATTGTCTATAAATACTTACCACTCACTTCCAGCCCTGCTTGTTAAGTTTAGAAGCGCTGCAGTGCCAAGTCATATTAAGTGCGGTGATATAATATAATGAACATTCAGTTCGAAATATAGTGCGCGTACATAGATGCACTATACTTATGTGTTATCTACAGCAATGCAGAAGTGAGGTAAGAAGACAACCATGATGGGAACATTTCCGACCAGAGTCATAGGACGCAGAAAGTAATATCTGTACAGACAAAGACCGCAATCTGAAAACGACACTGTCGCTGCTACAGTCGTAATAAAAGATCTGCTGTAGTGAGCAATAACTGTATTCTTAATAGGTTATTAACACTTTTTGTTTCCGTGTTATTCATGGCAGCAAGTTACCAGCTGTCTTTTTATTGTGGTCTTTTTAACACTGCTTTTCACGTCCAGTAACTCTGCTCGTAAATAAATCGCGTTTATGAAATTCTTAGTTCTATCATTGCAGTGGAGAACGTAAATAATATCTTACCATAAGCATTTGATTGTTGCTTCGTACTATTTTAATAAACTCTTTGTCCTTTCGCAAAATCGTCGCAAACGTCTCGTACAGAGAGGGACATCGATGAGAAATGCACTTAAAAGAATTACATTAAATTTCTCTATGAATATCCAGTAGCCAATACCAGAGGAATGATTCCCAATTTGGTTGTAGCTGAGGCATAGTCTTTCATACTCATACTGTTGTTATCAATAATCGGACGAAATGTCTTTAAATGACTTACTAAAATATTTTGTTTCAGTATTCTGGAAAATATATGTATCCAACATTCGTTTAAGAGTTAAAGCCTCAGAAGCAGCTCGCTTATTTCCAAAGAATGCATCAATTAAGGCAGGTATCATTGCTGGGCTATATTGCCGGTAACATGCAATACATATGGCCCGTGTACAAGTACCTTAGGAGTCTCCAGAACAATGCTAATACGACTGCTGCCCAGTGTAGTGATAACACAATGGGCTTATATCCACGGGGATAAAGCAAAGCTTTCTGCAACCAGAAAACTAGTTTCAAATGCTTTTCTAGGCAATGACCTATTGGAGGTGTTATGCCCTTCTCTCCTCCAAACCACTGAAGTGACTTATCAACATGGTGCTAATTTACATTCTTAATTTTATCTACAATAATGACAGAAGTTGAAGAAACGAATTAAAATTTGTGCCTCAACCAGGACTTAAACCGAGGTCGCGTTGTTTACTAGACAGGTGTGATAGCCATTACACCACTTCAGCAGCATACCTAACCCACCTACACACACTACCCGAATCCAGTGCCCTCCCTAACACAAACTTCGGTTCATGTCTTTAGCTTATTTTCCCTCTCTTAAATCGTCACTAATGCTGAGGTAGTCTGTGCCACTGTGTTGCCTATACTGCTGCAGTGGTGTAATGGCTAGCACCCCTGCCTAGTAAGCAATGAGACCTCGGTTCAGTGGCACAGATTTTAATTCTTTTCTTCAGCCTTTATCATTGTCATATATACAATTGACACTCCAATGTCTCAAGGAGAATTTAATTATATCAGCTGCATTTTTAATTTGTACAAGTGATTGCCAAACCAGAAAAAAGCAATACATGACAGAAAAGAGTGCACTGATGTCACCTCCTTAAATCATCCTTCACATCTTTTCGCGGGAAAGATGAAGTTATAATAAGTTTTCATTTAACAGTTCTGGCTCTGTTCTTGGGCGCACTGAATATTTGAGTACTGAGATCTTTGAAGTTACAGAGTCACACTATGGCAAGGTTATCTTTGGCTCTGGCTTCCGGTCTCCTATGAAACATCTGCCTAGTAGGGAATTCTGTTCCATTTTCTGGTGATAAATTCAGGTAGGCAACCATTGCTATTCCTGCGTCTTTATGCTTACCACACCTCCAATAGCACAGACACACTAATCAAGTTTCTCAATTCTGGAAGATGTCGCATAAACTGATTGCTATGAAGGCCGAGAGAAGTTTCGGTTTCAAGTAATCCCTCAAGGACCTAAATACTATCAGGAAAATTATTAATTTCTAAATGGCCACAACAATAAAATGAAATTAACATCACAGGGTGATAAATACGTTTTATTCCGTTCTTTATATTTCTTTGTCCACTTAGTCATATTTATTGTTTTCCTGTTCACACATATCGGATTGGAAGCCACTACGCTCCATCTTGATGCACAAGGATACGAGAATCGATGCACACTCACAGCAAACATGAACATAGGGAAACCGCTGATTCATTCATGTATCAACATATGAGGGGTTTATGGCAGAATGGTGTACGTCGATTTTGCTTATGTTGAGAAATTGAACTTTTTGTGTAACACAGTACAGAAAAATCAAAAAAGCCACATGGAAGTTGGCATGGAGTTATTGAGTCTATTAAGGGATAGTATTGACACTGGAACATAAATAAAATGTAGTAATTTATCACTGTATTATAAATTCCACGCGGAATTAACAACACTTGAGCACAGTTAAGTGTAATAATATTAATATTACCACCATAATCGTGCTTAAATTGCATGAATTGCAGTTTTTTAATTAACACAAATATACATCTGAAGCTTTTCTGTAAAATAATAATAGTAATAATGAAAAAAAAACTTCCCCGTTATGGAACGGAAATTGTAATTTTGTTTCTTGGAATTGTGGTGAGAGTCAGACTTACTTCCCTTTGCCATAGCATGTATCATACAAACAATTTCAAATTAAGACTTAGGCTGCTATTTGTGATGCTGTTGTGCGTACCAAGACATACAAATACATCGCTTCGCCATAGGAAAGAGTTCAGTTTATGTTACGTAACACAGTACCCAATTCATTTTCGTCAAGATATGAGTTACACTATTATGCCATATCTCTTCATACATGAAGATTATACAGTTTCTTCTCGTTGCATACTTCGTCGTTAGTTACGCCTCACCTTGACGATGATGGATTGTTCCATTTGTATTATTTGATGATCGGTTGGGTGGAATTCATTAAACACAATGGACTGAGATGCTACTATTACACTATTATATCCTTTGATGAAAGTCATTATTGAATTATACAAGTTGTCTTTTTTGTTTTCAGCCCTCCCTTTTTCGACAATCGCAGCTACACAAGTAATATTGAAAATAATCGTCTTTTGCGACGGTAATAAAAATCTTGTTTACATTATATGCGTTTCGCTTTATTCAAAAGCATCTTCAGCGGTCTTATTTTTTGCTTCCTCCTACTCCATTCCTAAAGTGGAAGAACATGAGGAATGGAGTAGGAAGAAAAAAATCTCGACACTGAAGATGCTTTGGAATAAAGTGAAAGGCGTATTGTCTACATAAGACTTTCATTATAGTCGCAAGAGACGGTATTAACCGAATACTTGTACGGAACTGTAATGACAAAGTCATGCCACAAGATTCGAGTAAAACTTTCATGAATGCTTCCTTCTTGGACATTGGACGACATTCCCTTCCCTCGAATTACTGTTCAGTATTCTTTCGAGACGCAGCCATAAAGTTCAGTGCACTACTTGGCTTTGTTTCGAATACTTTCTCCGGCCGGGCGTTTACGGTCTACCACATGTAAAGGCTCCACATTAACTATTACTACGCTAGCGCGTTCAAAAAAAGCCACCGTAAAACTCACTGACCATCGCAGAGAACGCAGGACTTTATCACACCTTACAGAGGTTGAATCTGTTCTTGTATCGATCGACAGGTAGCAACGGTGACCTCACAAGATGCGTCTTGAAGCTCTACCAGCGTGATGGGTACTAGATGAGGTTTTGAGATTGCATCTAGACGATATCGTTTGTTTACCACAATATTTCGCTAGGTAACCATCATCAGGACAGTCCGCAACTTGTGGCAAGAAGTCGACGTTAGCCGGTGGCAATCCTAAAACTTCATGGAACCTACGCAAATGATCTACCAGTCATCCTGCATCAGTGTGGAAACTAAAAGAAGAACGAACTGACGTCTGGATGACAACAAGTTGTCATGGAAGTAGCCTCCCATACTTCTCTCGAAACAAATAGTATAATAGGGCAGTAATCGATTTCCTACATCATCTGTGTCAACCCATATACAAGCTGTAACGGGCATAAGTACAGATATTTCCGTTGGTTTACTGAACAACATTACATCAATATTTAAGTCATTTGCCTAACAATAATTATAGCCATTACAAGTCGTATGTTTCTTGGTAGGTTACTATCTCCAAGTACAAGAGGCAAGAGCAAGGCATTTATGCTTAATTTACCGTGTGCAGCAGGACCGTTGCTATTCACAATATACATAAATGACCTCGTGGATAACATCTGAAGTTCACTGAGGCTTTTTGTGAATGATGATGTAGAATATCGAGAGGTTAAAAAAAATGGAAAATTGTACTGAAATGTAGAAGGATCTGCAACGAATTGACGCATGGTGCACGGAATGACAATTGAATCTATGACCATATAAAATTAATCGTCGGTAAAGCAGATGCCAGACTGAGATTCACTGGAAGAATCCTAAGCAAATGCAATCCGAAAACAAAGGAAGTAGGTTACAGTACACTTGTTCGCCCACTGCTCGAATACTGCTCACCGGTGTGGGGTCCGTACCAGATAGGGTTGATAGAAGAAATAGAGAAGATCCAACAGAGAGCAGCGCGCTTCGTTACAGGATCATTTAGTAATCGCGAAAGCGTTACGGAGATGATAGGTAAACTCCAGTGGAAGACTCTGCAGGAGAGACGCTCAGTAGGTCGGTACGGGCTTTTGTTGAAGTTTCGAGAACATACCTCCACTGAGGAGTCAAGAAGTATATTGCTCACTCCTACGTATATCTCGCGAAGAGACCATGAGGATAAAATCAGAGAGATTAGACCCCACACAAAGGCATACGGACAATCTTTCTTTCCACGAACAATACGAGACTGGAATAGAAGGGAGAACCGATAGAGGGACTCAAAGTACCCTCCCCCACATACCGTCAGGTGGCTTGCGGAGTATGGATGTAGATGTAGATGTAAAAGTGTTGGGAAGTGTGGATGCGAGAACGCGAAACGGGTATCCATACTGACAGGCGTAGCCCACTTAATGGTGCAGTACGACCGCGCAGGAAATATCAGGTCGTAATGTTTGTGATGTATTTGTGGGACTGTTCAATGTGGGAAAAAACAACCAACACAATGATTTGTGTACATACTGAGGCACCACAAATAAAATATTTGTATTTATACCCGTTACACCTCGCATACTTACTGGCATCGAGGCTGATGAGAGATTTAGCAGTAATGTTCCCTCTCTAAGTAGATTTCCATTGAACAGCACAATAAGCTAGACTGCAAATGAATCTGAATGGCACGCGTCTCCCTAAAACTAATTTCCCACAGAAATTGGTGCCTAACGTAATTACTCACAGCAACTGAAACTGTGGGACGGATGTGGCTAACGAGACGGCGGCAAGGTTATGAAGGCCATCAGGGATGCGTGATCATCGGATCCGCCTCTGCCCGCCATCTGCCCTGTGATCTGTTTTTTTTTTTTCTGTACCTGGTCGGCCATATGACGCTGCGACCTTGGACGAGTTCCAGAGAGAGGAGCGGCCAGCGGCATATTCGCTGAACGCTCGGAGACCGTTCTGGAGCCTTGAATCGCCAACGTGACACGCGTAATTCCAGGTGCTGATCAACCTGTCCCGGTCATTTAAACTGCCTTGCTGTAATTGCTCTGTTCTTTGGATATGTCTCGAATATGGTGCTACTGACGAACCGGCGGGTATCGTGGCATTTTTTACGTAGTTTTCTACACACACACACACACAAATTAAAATCTCACATGTATTTCACGTACACTGCATTCCAGCCTTTGTCTCTTGTAGTGCTATTACACTTTAGCTAAGAAAGTTATACCGACATTAAATAAAAGCTATACTCAGCCTGGGCGTCGGCTGAATAGGCAGGTTCATTCTACTGGATGTTGTACAAAATCTTCTTCGTGTTCAGACCACATCAAATCAGAGTTAAAACTCAAGAACTGGAAGATTAAGACCATCCTGTTCATAGGGAGATGATTGTCTACAAGGAGCGAAGTATTCTTCATCTCTAGTGGCATTCAAGCCTGTAATTTTTGAGAGCGTTTCTCTTGGAGGAAAAATTAAGCAGCTGACGTTCATGGGGTCACAAACACCTGCTATGTGCACCGTGACCGCCTACCGTCATGATATGCAGGGCTTATTTTAACAGTGGTACAAGTCCATTTTTGTTCATATTGAGATACAGAGTCCTAAAGTTAAATGAGCGCTGAAAAATCTGCAGTTGAGATACCAGAAATATTCAAGCATATGGCTTCTTGCTAGAGATGAAACTTTCTTTCTCTTTGTTTGGCTCATTAACTTCAGAAGCATTAGAGACAGAAAAGTGGAGGTAATGGCCTCGACCACTATTGAAATAAGCCCTTCACATAACTGGTCTGAAGATGGTCATATTCCGACCGAAACCGGTAATAATTGCAAATAAATATTTTATTGCTGTCAAAACTGTTTTTAATTCATTTTAAGGTTCAAGCTTGGTTGTGGTTCGAATTCTAACTTCTATTGGCGGTGCTGTCACCTGTTGGGCGCTATTCACGCCCGCAAGTGCATGAAATCGGCAGTGTGGTGGTATGCCCCCGACCTCCAATGGGTTGCAATTGACGGGCGGAAAGGAAAAGAAGAAAATCCTCAGCACCACCTACCCTCTTAAGAGTAGTTAGACAGAGCACAGACAATCTCACTCAATGATCAACTGGGTTACGAACTGAAACACATCAAAAATATGTTCAGGAACAACGCATGCAAACCACATCAAATTAGAGCTCCATTTTCTGGTAAAAGTTGGCGCAAACGCATCCAGCCAACGAAATCTACAGCATTACTTCCATTCTTCGAGGTGACCACAAGCAAAAGTAGGTGCGTATTACGTAATTTTTTTAATAGACCAGCATTCCGACCTCCGCGGGAAGTTAAGGATTTGCTGTATCCATTGAAAGTGGATTTGAGAGTACCTGGTGTCTTTAGTACGCCTTGTGAATGTGATAAAAATTACGTAGGTCGGACAATCCGCACCTCAGTCGATTGTTGCACTGGGCAAAGACGGCACACCAAGTACACAAATCATCAGAAATCAGCGCTAGCGGAGCGTAGACCAACAGAAAGGCACAAAACCAACTATGAGGGCCGCGCGCCATTAGCCGAGCGGTCTAGGGCGCTGCCGTCATGGACTGTGCGGCTGGTCTCAGCGGAGGTTCGAGTCCTCCCTCGGGCGTGGGTGTGTGTGTTTGTCCTTAGGATGATTTAGGTTAAGTAGTGTGTAAGCTTAGTGACTGATGACCTTAGCAGTTGAGTCCCACAAGATTTCACACACATTCGAACATTTTGAACAACTGTGACGAAACGAGCCCACCCGGCGTCTAACGCGCTGCCTCCCGAGCGAGAAGGCGTGCCGATCCCTGGCACGAATCCGCCCGGTGGATTAGTACCGAAGTCCGGTGTGCCAGCCTGTGGATGGTTTTTAAGGCGGTTTTCCATCTACCTCGGTGAATGCCGGCTGGTTCCCCTTACTCCGCCTCAGCTACTCTATGTCGGCTTTTGTTGCACAAACACTGTCTCCACGTACGCGTATACCACAGCAGGCAAACATTTGGGGTTGCACTCGTCTGGTATGAGACGTCCCCGGGTAGGGGAGGGTGGAGGGATATCCACTGGGGGTCGAACCGCACAATAACGCCTGGGGTTGGTGTGGGGCGGTGGTGGGGTGGGTGGATTGCTGTGGCCTGTGCGGGGCAGTACCTGGAGACGAGCACTTGAGACGGATACAATCAAAAATCATAATTCTAAAGGTGCGGTCCACACGACGCCTTTTTCTGTTCAACTTTACGCATGAGCATGAATTTCCAACAGCGCAACTTCTCATGAGCATTTGTGCATGCGTAAGTTCGAAGAAATGGAGGCCTTGTATAAAGCGTATTGCATCCCGATGTCGGTGGGAATTCTTGTGACTTTTAGCACACAACTAGCAGCTGGGGCCCACGTGTGTTTCGTTGCGTACTGTGTTAAAGGTTATGCTGTGAAGTAGTTAACATGCAGTAACGTCTGTCGACTCCAAAGGAAGCAGGCTTAAATTTATAAACGATTATAGACAAAGAAAAGTTGTATGGAATGTCGCTTCTAACGGTTACTTCAATAAAAATGTGAGATGTGATGCCATGAGCGTCAGGTGTTAGATAAAAAGCCTCCGGTCATATTATTGCGAAGAATAAGATAATGTAAGTTTCGAAGTAGGAAGACAAGGAAGAATAAGCTAGAAATTTATGAAAAGAGTATACAAGAACCGTGGCTGTGGCGATTAATTGGACAACTGAGTGGCCTGAGATCTGAACGAAATAAATGACACGTAGCTTCTCAACAAACTATTTGAAATAGATATGAAAGACACTAATGATACAAAAAAATACAAATTTGAAAACATACCCTCGGTTCTGGTGGATTCTGGCGTCTGTGAAATGCCCACATTTGTCGAGTCCGAGGATGTTTATCCACACAACCTATAATTTTTTAAGATTAAAATTGTCAAATTAACTTTTTATTAACTACAATATAAATCACGCTGCCAATTAACCTTCACATAATGACTAAGAACCTCACTTAAGTGTTCCTCACTTTCGCGATTAATTACTGATAGGCTTTGTTTTGTAATGCGAAATAAATAGTTTACACTGGTATGGAAGTCGCCAGTTACTGGTAACGAAAGATTGCCAGTTTTATCGTTGCAGTTTTGAAAGCAGAAAATATAAAATCTCCCTGTGACTTCCTCCTGAAAACAAAAGATGGTCGTCAATTTGAATTTCTCGTGCATGTGTTATTTAAATATTTCTTTACTACAGACGCTTTTTGGTTTTATTTTTCTGTCGCTCTTTCATTGCAATAAACGCAGCACATGCTACGAAGCAAAGAAGCGGATCCATAGCAGACTGCTTGCGCAATTAGGCAACGTGTGTAGGATGTTCATGCGTACAAGCGTTCTTCTCACAAATTTTTGTGCTTGCTCTTTTATTCTCGTGCGTCTGCGAGAGCTCTCGAGGGAAAAGACATCGTGTGGACATACCGTTGACGAGATAGCTGGCGCTTAGAGTGGTCTTCGTTTCCCTTTCGCTCCTCAATCGGGACGCAGTTGGGGGTGGGCATTCGCCGCATTACAGGTGTCGCAGTTGATATGAAAATGTGTTCATATTCGAGACAAGCCGCATCAAATTATACTAGTTTAGTTTTCCCGCCTACGCTGCAGCAGAAGCATGTTGATAGTTAGGTGGACTGATAAGAGATGAGGAGGTTCTCCACAAAATCGGCGAGGAGAGAAATATGTGGAAAACAATGAATGGAAAAAGCGCGAGGTGGCAGAACATGTCTTAGGACATCAGGGAATAACTTTCACGGTACTAGAGTGATCTGTAGAGGGTAAAAACTGTAGAGAAACAGACTGGAATATATTCAACGAGTGATTTAGGACGTCTGATGCGGCCGTACCAAACCAGTCAGAATACTGGGACTTAGCGTAAGTGGAAAAATATAGGCAACGTAACACGACTGAAATCAGGTAAAATTTTAATCGCAGTCTAAGTTTAATGCTGGCTGTTGATATCCATTTATTTATCAGAATCGGTATTGAGCCTTTTTTTTCGCTTCCTATGGGAGGTAGGGCACAGAAAGTTACGTCACGGCAATAATTGAAACGCGGGGCTCGTCACGCGAAGATATGACAAAACCGGCCTCCCGGGCTCTGTAATAATTGCGACCACACCGCTCACTTGGGAAGCCGTAATCATAACGTAACCCGGGTGAAAGGCACCGTCCCTTTCTTGTGATAGCTCGCGCAGCGTTGCTGTAGAAATGGAACGTAATTTTATAGACGCCCGTACCTTGATCTCTGCGTCCCACCACGAACTGCGCTCTGCTTTAACCTAACCGACGTGACGCCTCCCAAACGCAGTTATGACTCACCTGTTTGAAAAAGATCTGTTCCGTGATGCATAGAAGATAGAGAGGGTCTTTCATTCGAGATTTTAAAAACTGTGATCTGTGATTGAGTTACGATAACCAGGCATCTTTGCCTCCACTAACAAAGGCCAGCTCTGGCAGTCTTGGGACTGAGTAATTGAAATCTCTTTCATTCTTTGAGGGACTTGCGAAACTCAAACTGTTGTCCAACTTGCCAAATTATTTTTAGTAGGGCTATGATTTATGCAATTTATTTTATGCCCGTTTCGAAACGATTTATTTCACAAATCTCTACCCTTCTCACCCAACTCTCCAAGTGAAAATCTCTGATGACATCATATTGACAATAGTGTGACTTTCCTTTCATTTTAAAACGAATGTCTGAAAAGTATAAAAACCCGAGTGTTTGTATGTCCATGCTTGTGATTTGGGGTCTGGGGGACTTCGGCAGTTCACTTATGTAAGAAAATAAAGCATCTCCAGGCGTCCCTATTATGTCACTTATTGTATGACTACCAGTTTCGCTGCTTCAGCGCACCGTCTTCAGACCCTAGCAGATGTTATGGGTTAACACCATTCGTATACATGAGGCATCAGCGGCCAGTATCTATAAATAGTATTCACATTCTCCCTGTAACCGCAATGTTGTCTGTCCAACCACCAACCATCAGCTGCAGCATTGCTGTAGAAATGGAACATTGATAGTTGATGGTTGTAGAGACAACATTGTATACAGATATGGATATGGTGTCTGTTTTGGCAATACTGGCTATGAACTTCTTCTCCTGTACGGATGCACACATATTCCCCGAACTCTTACGGGACTTGGTAAGGATGTCTTCCACGAGTGAGTGTGTTGGGGTGGGACATTACGAATATAGTGTGTGGACATACAAGTTGAGTATGTGGATCTCGCGGGAGGCGTGAGCGAGATAGTCCCTGCAGTCGCACTATCCTCTATGCCCTCGGTGGCTCAGATGCGCTCGCATCTCGTGGTCGTGCGGTAGCGTTCTCGCTTCCCACGCCCGGGTTCCCGGGTTTGATTCCTGGCGGGGTCAGGGATTTTCTCTGCCTCGTGGTGGCTGAGTGTTGTGTGATGTCCTTCGGTTAGTTAGGTTTAAGTAGTTCTAAGTTCTAGGGGACTGATGACCATAGATGTTAGCCGACACGGTAGCTCAGCGTGCTCGGTCAGAGGGTAATATGCCCTCTGTAATAAAAAAACTGATTTAGCAGATCAGGAACGAACTTAAATGGATGTCTTACGACATCCGCCCCGAGCAGATTAAACGAACTAAAGCAAACAAAAAAAAAAAAATGGATAGAGCGTCTGCCATGTTAGCCGGAGGTCCCGGGTTCGAGTCCCGGTCGCGGCACACATTTTCATCTGTCCCCGTTGATATATATCAACGCCCGTGAGCAGCTGACGGTATTAATATAATTCTTATTTCAAACAACATTTTGATTACAGGTAGTCTGCGAGAACAAGTTATAGATATTAACCACTAATGCATCATGTATCAGACTGGTGTTAACCACAGCTAAGGCCTAAAGATGATGCACTGAAGCACCGAAGCTGGTAGTCATACAATAAGTGACATCATAGGGACGACTGTAGGTGTTTCGTTTTCTTACATATAATCGCTCGGGACAGTGGCTATTCGCTATGTATTAATGGTGGTTCAGATGAATCCACGCTTTCTTAGTTATAATTCCTACGTCATCAGAATATATCTGAAGCAACAGAAGGAAGAGGAGATGGCCCCTACGTTTGGCTTCTATTTAATCATCATATTTCTGCCCTAGTCTATCTATAGCTTCGATGGTGCTAAAAGGAAGCAGTAGAGGGTAAAAATTGTAGAGGAAGACAGAAATTTCCATACATTCAACAAATAATTGATAACGTACTCTGAGATGAAGAGGTTGGCACAAGAGAGGAACTCGTTGCGGCCGTTTCTAGTCAGTTAGAAGACTGATGACTCAAAATAAAACAAAAAGTTTATCTAGAGTGTTACACTACAGATAGCCACGTTTTGCTGCAACTATCTGTGTGTTGTTACAGAACTTTTCTTTTCTAGAGAGCTAAATTCACGATGTTCCCCTGTAATTT
Organism: Schistocerca gregaria; assembly: GCF_023897955.1. Taxonomy (NCBI): domain Eukaryota; kingdom Metazoa; phylum Arthropoda; class Insecta; order Orthoptera; family Acrididae; genus Schistocerca; species Schistocerca gregaria. Next base: position 165,887,677 of record NC_064921.1, read on the forward strand.
CCCTGGTCCTAATCAATGTCTTCTTTTAACTACTCTTGTCTATATGAATAGAGTTATTAAGATTGTCGATACCATTAATAGAAAGACATTGATGCTACTCTGTATTCCTGAATCTCGTTCAAAAAAAAATTTTTTTTGGCTGTTTCCTTCCTTACACTAGTGCCCTTCCGTACGAAACTGCCAAGGTATTTCGGACTACTGATTATTACCCTCCATGAAAACTCTAAAAATTGTACCTGTCCTATCGATGCTTTTTCTAATTATTTTGACTTTTAGTTTTTCAGCGAAATTTTAAAATATGTTCGCCCTATCTAACAGTGAAAAGCTATACGTTGTCCTCCGTGTTCTGGAAGTGACTAAGTCGAGTGGTGTGGCTCCTTCCTGTTTTTCAGTTATCTGTATCGGGATTCTGTCTTGTTTAGAAATGTTGACTTCGCTAAGCTACGGCGCTCCTGGTCTCAAGGTTCAGGAGATACTTCATCTGGCTTCTCCGTGGAGGCCTGCCCACGTTGGTAGTCCCTTCCAGTAGTTTCACTGCTGCCCGTACAGCAATGACTCTAACGAGAATCATTATGTAAGGGCAGGATTAGATGTGAAATCAATACTAAAGCTGTAAAAAACGAAGGTGAATGAATGAAACATGAACTGTGTGTGTCAGAGACCAGGATCTCAGGGCATGCATTACGTTCTAAACCTTTGTGGAGAAGATGAGTAGGCAAACCGAAAACAAGAAGATGAAACCGGAAAGAGGTTAGCTTAAACCCGGAGAGGCGGTAGAATAATACGACGAATATGCATGCAGTTTTGCTCATACTGAATATTCCTACTATTTTATAAATTTGATATAACAGTAATGGAAAAACTGAGGCAGATGCATAGTATTCGTAAGGAGGAGGTCCCTTATTTCTACCTTCATCAAGTATTTCCGTAGTTGTTCAACATAACTCCAAACGGCATCGAAAGAATTTCTGCAATAAACCCGAGCCATCACCGCCGCTACACACAACCACTCTACACCCGAATGAGACAGTACATTGTTTTTAATGTTGATGATGTTGGGCGAAGAGATGTTGAACGCTGACATATTTAAATCCTGTTAGCGACTTCAGACATGGTCACCAACAAATCATCACCCAGCCGCTCAGGAACAACAGTCTCTTATGTAGTATCAGGATTTTGAGAACTACACTACAAGGAACCATGCAGTGCCGTAGATCAACCATTGCTCCACCCTCTGTCTCCTCACTAGAAGGGTAATGTTGCAGAGGCGTGAAGGGGTACACACATCTCCAGACCGTTAGTACCAGCTGTCAACAGTTAAAGCGCTACTTCTCCTTCCAAGGAAGATAGGAGGATAAACGTCCCGGCGACGAAGAAACAGAAGCTAGGCTTGGGAAACGAAACTGACAGTGCCCTTATGAACCATCCCAGACCTCACCTTAAGTGATTTACGGAAATCACGGACAATCTAAATCTAAAATCTGAATCTCGGTGAACAAGGATTTCAACCGTCGTCGTCACATTTCCAGTGTGTTACTACATCTACATCACTTCTGTCCTAGGAACCACTTCATTTGGCCTCTTGGCGTTCCCTTTACGAACAATAGGTGGGAACAGCTGCTGTCTTTATACGTCCGTAATATCTCGAATTTCTTTGCTTTCTCATCGTATGTATTTCATGTACTCTGTAGGAATTTCAACAGTAAACCTCTGCTTGATACACGACGCCTCTCCCTGCCATCGTACTTTGTTGAGAATGTCCGTACCAAACGATCCTGTGACGTAACGCGCCGCTCTTCATTGAATATTCTCTGTATCTCTTATTAATCCAACTTGGTAAGGGTGCTAAAGTGAACGATCAACACTCAAGAATCGGTCGAATAACAGTTTTGTACGTCACATCATTCGTGGATGAATTACATTTCCTGAAGGTTCTACCAATGGCTCTCAGCCTGGTATCTATCTTTCTTAAAGTTTGTTTTATATGGTCATTCTCTTGGGATTCTGGGTGCTGGAGGGAATCCGCGCTATTGGGCCGCCGTGTGTACAGTATTCGCTATTGGCGCACATGTGCGGCTTTGAGGGAAAATATTCCTGGATAGACACTAGAACACAGCGAGTGGGTGGTTAGTGTTTGTCTCGGACAGAGTTCGGAGCCAACAGTAGGGACGCTGAAACTGCGGTCCGAGAATAATTACGGAGAGCTCGTGATACTGTATTCTTGGTCCGCAATTGCGGATTTCTGCACAGTAACCTGTCCCAGGTTCACAGATGCCATATTAAGTGTTACAGGTCTTGATTAATCAACAGGTGTCGAATCATGGTGCTCGCCCAGGGTTAACAAATTTTCAGACCAAATTACTCCTTGTTATTTGCGCTAAAAGGGCTTAGCCGTCTCGTTGAGGACCATTCAAAATCCAGTATATATGTGGTGTATGTTCTTTCTGACACTGAGGTAGTGGACCCTGGTCGGGAAACGACCGATATGAAAGGCATAAGCGAAAATCTACGCAAGTTCTGCCTTAGCCTCGCGCAGCGCTCGAACTTGGGGGATCACAATTTGTGAATCCTGATCATGACGTACATATTCTCGGTGTCGTTTGAAGGCGAGGTTTGCCAATGAATCCTTCAGTGCAGACGCACACCAGTCTCAAACTCTTACAGGACTCGAAGAAACGCCGAAGGTTATAAGGATAATGGGCAGGGGCACTACGTCGGAAGTGTGGGGATAGGTTGAGAATTTGGGTCTGACGAGAAGAGTGCTATGGTAGTCCGTGGAGTTGCGATGATCATTGTGTTCGGATGACTTAGTGGTTAAGCCGATACGGTAGCTCAGCGTGTGCGGTCATGGGGATTAGGTGGCCATTGCAATAAAAAACTGAGTGAATGGGTCCACGACGAATTTGAACGGGTGTCATGGGACGTCCACCACGAACAAATGCAACGAACAATAAAGAACAAAATGAGATAAAAAATGTAATCAGAGAATCTGCATCGTAAGCAGGAAACCCGGGTCTGAATGCCGGTCCGGCACAAATTTTCAACTTTCTTCATTGACATAAATCGATTCCTACTTTGCGGCTGTCATTGATTTCTTTATGTGAAAATCGAGTAGTTATACTGAAATGTTTTGATTTTATAAACTAATCAGCAGTCTTGAATATGATCAGTTTTTACTATGTTTTATTGAATAAACTATTGTGTTTACTAAAAGATTGTTTCTGTTACATACCTCCCATTCATATTAAAAGCCAATTTGTGTCTATTTTAGGGTCTATAGTTCATATTCATATTAAAAGCCAATTCCTGTCTATTTTAGGGTCTATAGTTAGGGTTTTTGGAATGGCGTTATCCATCATGGCTCGCAATTAGTTTTCTGGGACAGGATAGCTGTTTGTTTGTAGGGGGGTTTGCACAGTTGCCATTCCATTGCTGAGCAGTGTTAGCTGAGATTTTACTCTAGGATCGCTTGTCTAATAGCGATATGCATATGGCGGGAGTATTGCGTAACAAGTTGTAAAATGGCAGTGCATTGGCGGAGCTGTCATTTCTACTCAGATCATTCATGTGAGAAGATGTCCGACGTGATTATGACCGCACGACAGGAATTAACATACTTTGAAGGCGTAGTGGTAGATAGAGCTAGACGTATGGGACATTCCATTTCGGAAATGATTAGGGAACTCAATTTTCCGAGAGTGACAGTGTCAACAGCGTGCCGAGAATTCCAAATTTCAGGCATCACCTCTCACCACGGACAACGCAGTGGCCGATGGCCTTCACTTGACGACCGAGAACCAAGAGCAGCGGCATTTCCGTGGAATTGCCAGTGACAACAGATAAGCCGCACTACGTGAAATAACCGCAGAAATGTGAGACGTACGACGAATGTATCTGCTAGGACAGTGCGACGAAATTTTGCGTTAACGGGCTATTGTTGCAAACGACCGATGCGAGTTGCCTTGTTAACAGCACGACATCGCCTGCAGCGCTTCTCCTGGGTTCGTGACCATATCGGTTCGACCCTAGGCGATTGGAGAGCCATAGACCGGTCAGATCAGTGCCGATTTCAGTTGGTAAGAGTTGACCGTAGGGTTCGAGTGTGGCGCAGACCCCACGGAGCCATGGACCTAAATTGTCAACAAGGCACTGTGCAAGCTGATGGTGGTGCCATAATTATGTGAGCTGTGTTTGCACGCAAATGGACTGGGTCCTTTGGTGCATCTGAACAAATCATTGATTGGAAATGTTTGGGTATGTGGAGCCCATTTGCAGCGATGTACACGCTCCGAAAGTGTGGTATCGATAGTTACGATGCCAAGGCGTAGGTGTAAGTTCGTAGGTTGGCAGTACGACACCGACACCGACGAGAGCGCCCTCTAGCCGCCGCTGTTCAGCTCTACGAGCGCCGCTGTAGATTCTCTCCATCGGATCAAGAGCAAACAGCCGGGACACTTGGCTTCAACTTCAGAGGATGTTGGTTTGCTATTGAGACTTCGCACTACTTACGACGGGTCTAAAGGTTGCTTATCATTGCAAAGTGTCTGCCCCCGGTAACTGAGTGACAGCCAACACGGTAGCTCAGCGTGTTCGGTCAGAGACCTGGTTGGCCTCTGTAATAAAAAAAAGTGAGTGGAAGGGTCAATAAACGAACTTGAACAGATGTCATGTGACGTCCGCAACGACCAAAGACAACGATCAACAACGAACAATGTGAAAAAAAAGTGGTCAGCGCGACGGCATGTCAATGCTAAGGGCCCCGGTTCGATTCAGGGCTGGGTCGGAGATTTTCTCCGCTCAGGGACTGGGTGTTGTGTTGTCCTAATCATCATCATTTCATCCCCATCGACGCGCAAGTCGCCGAAGTGGCGTCAAATCGAAAGACTTGCACCCAGCGAACGGTCTACCCGACGGGAGGCCCTGGTCACTTATTGCAAAGCTATGTAACCATTTATTAACTTGTTTTTGCCTATAGTAAACATCAATAATTTTACGCGCAGTACCGACGTGTTTTACCTTTTCCTGCTCCTACTCACTTCCTACATTCGGGCTACACTCCAGTTTACAGGAGCATACCCACTCGCCGCCTTCCAGGTGGGATACATAAGAAAGAACCATGGAATTTTTATGGGTGACAATGCAGTACGTCAGAACATTGCGTACAAGTCGACTGGATGAATCCCGTCGAACATTTACGGTTCATAACCGAGAGATCAGCTTGTGCATAAAGTCCTGCACTGGCTAGACTTTCCCAATTATGGACGGCTGTAGAGGCAGCATGGCGCAGTATTTCTGCAGGGGAATTCTAAATTGTTTAGTCCATGCCAAGTCGATTTGCTGCACTACGCTGGCCAACTAGAAGTCGGACATAATATTAGTGTATCCCATGACTTTTGTCACATCAGTATATTCCTTCGAGTTTAGAAATATCGTAAGCAGCACCAGGTAGATACGCTGACGCCAGAGGCCGAGAGACGGACGACAGACACCAGAGCTCGACAACAGTCTTTTGCGTAGAAAGAACTGAATGCTCTGGGAACCGAGTGGCCGCTGTCCTTGCAGCTTTTTCTCTCCTGTTCGCTCTCGGTCGGCTCCATTCGCCGGTGACGGACACCGGTCAGCGAACAGAGCGGAAGTGAGGCAGTGTTTTGTCGCGACGCTGGCGGGGCAGCGGCTGTTGCGTCAGAGCCGCCGTTTCGAGCGCCCCGCGTCCGGCGCCTGGTACGCGACGCTAGAAAGCCGCATTCGCCGACCGCCTCGCTATCGTCGCCGTTCCATCGGCGAAGCCGCTTTTGGCCTCGAATTGCGCGCGTCCGCTCTCTCGCGCTGTCCCACATGTCCTGCCGCTCTAAAGGCGTGATGCGGGAGTCAGCGCCGCAACGGCGGAGATCTCGCAGAAAGAAAACACAACTAGTTCAGCCGCGAGGGCAACCGGGCGCCTTAAGGCGACGCGTCGCCCCTAAGGCAGCGACTGGTCGTATCTCCGCCAGATCGCGTTTCGCCGCTCCAGAACTTTCTTCTTTTCGTGTATTTACTTTTTTTTTGCGTCGAGCTTCGGAAGATTAAGTGGGTGGAGTGACCACGTTTCACACTAGGTCTGACGAACAGGTCGAGTGAAAATGTTCCAGTTTAAAGTGTAACACTGTTTCACTGTAGAACATCGAACGATCTTTCAATGAACGCATGAACCGAGTGGTTCACCATCTTTGCGTCTCTGTAGCTCGGTTGTAGTACATACGTAGATGTAATGAAGTCTGCCTTTGCACGATGCGCTCGTTAAGCTTTTGCGAGAGATCCAAGTTCAAAATTCTATGCGCATGGTGTATACCACACGAGAATGTCAGTCTTCGGGGTGCAGCGTTACCGTAACCGGCTACGGCGGTAGACTAGAAGCATTTTCGACCTTACTGAGTTCCAGCCTCGACCTTTTTATCTAATATTCCACCCTGTACCACTGTAATCAATTACGTTCCTTCGTGTAGGGACAGTAATAATAATAATAATAATAATAATAATAACTGTCGTACATCCGTGGCCAAATATAATCGAAGTGTAAGGGGCAATCGAAAATCTTCTGTTCGACGGCCACAAGTCGCCGCTTATACAGGGTAATTCTCATTAACGTTTAAAAAACCCGGAAGCGACATAGGTGAGTCAATTTAATGTGAGACACACATGGTCGCAAATGTAGGGAAATACCCCAAAAGTGGATCACAGATGTTGCACATGTGACGTCACCTGTCGACATACATGCAGCGACTAGACTCGGCAATCCTACCGTCGCCAGTAGGAGGCAGTGCTGCACATCACTTCACCAGGCTACTCTGTTTTCAAACAACTTTTGGAGTTGTGATCTATTGTAAACATGGAAGCTACACAATTATTGTCCTAGCTGTAACCAACCAAAAGCTGTTCTTATTTTATGTTTATTTCCTTTGGCTCCTCTTTTTTGTTTACAGACTTTATTTAGTAAAGAAAACATAGGTCATCTATTTGTAGCTACGTAAGTCGGAAGCGTAGTCTACTCTTATTTACTTGTGAAAATACGGAAGATTTTTTTCCACTGTACTTCTCAATAAACCAGAAGATACCGCGAGACCGGTAAGTCAATTAATACTCAATTTTAACACATAATTGCCTCGGTTGGGATGATCAGGTGTGACAAACCGATAGGCTCCATCGCTGCACGTCATTTCGTGACGTCACATGTTCAACATTTGGCATCCACTTTTGGCGTATTTCTCGACATTTGTGGCTCGGTGTGTCTCATATTAAATCACTTGTCTCAGTCAGTATCGTCTACGTAGATTTGGGAGTTTTAAACGTTAATAAGAAGCACCCTGTATACCGTGGATCACTCACTCACTCACACACACACACACACACACACACACACACACACACACACACACATATATATATATATATATATATATATATATATATATATATATATATATATATGTGTGTGTGTGTGTAAATTTGAAGTCGATGTTATTGTGCCAACTTCTCAACTGGAATATTATTGACGTCTGTGACTCAGCTCTGATGCTTCTCGCAGTTAATTTGCCTGGCACGGTGTTTTTATGTTAAAAGACGCCAACTAAGTCATACTGCAGTGTGCTATCATTAATTGTATGTGTAGCTTAAGCACGCGACTGTTTTTCTAATGTCATTAAACTTGTGCTCTAATATGCAAAGAGAATATTAGAAATTTGACTATGATTCAGTTTACTCAGTTATTACTCAATATTGGATACATTGATCACTTTTATTGTTGCAAGAGAAGAACCGTTAATCAAGAGAAATCTCATACACTTACATTTGTTTTATTTGTCAAAATTAGAGAATATTAAGATGTTTGTTACGACTGTAGGCCGTTATCATTTAGAATAATGGCGCTGACCTCTGCACCAATATTGCACCAATATTTGCATAAATAAATTAATTTTGCCAGTTCATGAATATAGGAGCTGGCGCAAATAAAATTTGACAACACTTTTACGTAATATCTGATTATATTTAAGCTAAATATAACATGAAACTTACGCGTTTTCGTGCCTCGTCACAAAAATGGCTTCTTACAATAAGAAAAACAACAAAAGGGAAGAGATCTTTTTGCATAAAAACAGAGATTGTAATCACATTCGCAGACCATATTAATTGATTACGAAGTCTTTGTTATTTTTCTGCGAAGAGATAATATTTATATCTTTGAAAGTTCACTAAATAACATGTTTCGTTACGACTTCAGCTTTGGTATATTTGCGAAGTTATTTAATATAATTTTTATCACGTTATGTGGCGTACCGCCACTGTTCCCATATCGGAGTCGTGCTGGGTTCCATATGCGCTGCAGCAAAGTCCTCAAACGGAAACGTTTTGGTTACCTCTCATATAGCAAGGAATCATTAAGAAAAGATTATTAAATGAATTTTATTTATCGATCAGTCATGCGTGTATTAAACAGTTTTCGTAGTTTATTTATCCACCAATTAGCATACAACGTAATACAGTAAATTTAATATAGTTCGTTGGACATATACATATAACGTACCAAACTTAATTAGATCTGTTGCTGCAGGGGAATTGATGAATGGCCCATTGTAGACTCGACTTCGACAGTAGACTTAGTATTCTTCGTTGTCATTGGTAGGCCGACAGTTATCATAAAAGCATGAAAAACGTAATACAGACTCACATCAACAACATTTCGCGGACGTCCCTTTCTAACAGCCACATTTAATGTCTGATAATGATATCAGGAAGAACACGTCATTAAAATTTTATAAACGTCTTTGAACCTCGATTTCTGTAACACGTCTGACACGAGCATTGTACTAATCGAAGGACTGGTTGTACCTCATTATGAAGGGAGTTCAAAAACTAAGCTACACATGTCGTCCCAACTAAGACCATCGTGCAACAAGACTGGTACATTGTCAGAGCAGAGAGTACATGTCCCAGGTATGCTGCAGACACGGTTCTGCTGCGGTACGGATGACAGATGCATCACAGTATGTGACTGAAATGGCGCGACAATTGGAAACGTAATACGAAGTTGAAGTACGCGGGCCGGTACAATTCTTGTGGACAAAACGACTAAAGTGCACACAAATTTGATGCGAAATTATGGCGGTATATGGACCAAATGCAACGTCGTGTGCAACCATAATGAAATGGTGCCAACAATTCGACCCAGTTCGCGCAGACGTTCACCAACTAAAATCATTTGGTTAAACACAAACCAATGTTTTTCATCAAGGTCTGTCACCGAAACGGTCTTTATTTGATACTTAATTGAATTATACTTCATCTAATTGGTCGAATGAGAGTTCGCTCTGTCGTTCTCCTAACTGTGATTCCAGAGTGTAAGCACTACACCACCATGCTTGGTGAAAAGAAGAAAGGGGAGGAGGTAGATTAGCACTTAAAGACCAGTTGACGTTGAGGTCACTGCAGACCAAACACAAGTAGATGTCTATATCTACATTTATAATCCGCAAGCCACCCAACGGTGTGTTGCGGAGGGCAGTTTACGTCCCACTGTCTTTACCTCCCTTTCCGGTTCCAGTAGCGTATGGTTCGCGGGAAGAACGACTGCCGGAAAGCCTCCGTGCGCGCTCGAATCTCTCTGATTTTACCTTAGTGATCTCCTCGGGAGGTGTAAGCAGGGGGAAGCAATATATTCGATACCTCATCCACAAACGCACCCTCTCGAAACCTGGACAGCAAGCTACACAGCGATGCAGAGCACCTCTCTTGCACAGTCTGCCACTAGAGTTTGCTAAACATCTCCGTAACGCTATCACGCTTACCAAATAACCCTGTGACGAAACGCGCCGCTCTTCTTTGGATCCTGGATGTCCTGGGTAAGGATATCAGCAGTGGCATTATAAAGGGTTCAGCATTTTATCCAAGCGACTAACGAAAGTACGAATATCCTAAAACTGAACGGCCGGATGGAGACATGAATGGCCTTCCCCCCAAGTGGAAATCCAGTTACTTAACCAATCTGCCATCACACTTGCTCGCATAAAATTAACTGTACACTACTGACCATTACAACGGACAACTGCAAGGCACAAACATCAAATTGGCATGATGCTTACTTCATGACTGACTGTAACAGTGATAAATTTCACTACAATTGCACGAAGGAATTTGGAGTAATGGCAGTTACATTCTATATGCAGAGAAAGAGCGAAAAATGCGAATATGTTCCTGTTTATTTAAAAGACTGACTAAAACCTGGGCACCAGCTGTCTCATTTTACCTTCCTCAACAAAATTTTTTCCCAAAATTTTTGGTATGCAATCATAATCGCGATTTTTTATGCTGAGAGAGTAGGGGACGGTGTTGGTAGCAAAGAGGAGGAAAAGTGATAAATACTGGAAGATAATAGCCAGTGATTGTGTCACAGGAAGAGCGAAGACGACTATGGCAGTGTGAGAGGAAAAGAGGCACACAGTAGCAGTGAAACATAGAATGGCGAAGAAAGTTTGGGAAACAACAGGGAGGACAAGGGGAAAGACAAGAAGAAAGTGGATTTTTGAACTTCGGAAGGACTGGTTGGAATTGGGGATCAAGGTCGAAGGAAAGGAAAATTGGAGGAACAAATATACACTGACAAATATACCGGATATCAATGACAGAGAAGAATACAGGAAAAGATTAGAATGTCACCAGTGGAGCCGCCAGGAGAAACGGAAACTGAGGATCTCGGAAGAAGAGCGGGAGAGGAGAAGAGAAAGAATGAAAAGGTTCTGGGAGAAGAAGAGGAAAATGCAGTCCACGAAGGCTACCCGTGGTCCTACAGAGGTCGTAACGCAAGAAGAAGAAGAAGAAGAAGTGAAAAATAGTTGTCAGTGACAAGAATGATAGGGAAAGAGTGAAGGAGACAGTGCCATGGGGAGGGTGGGGTAGGGAAAAAAGAGAAAGTGGGGTTGAGAGCTAGTGGTAATGAGAGAATATGTGATAATGACAACGAGGAAGAGAGAGATAGTGACAGTGAGAAGACAACAGCAGTAAGGAAGGAAGGAAGAAAGGAATGAGAATTAGCAATATGTGAGAGCAAGAGGGGATAGTGGCAATGAGCGAGATTGTAGTAGCAGGACAGAGCTAAGTGAATTGCGGCTGTGACACAGGAGATAGGAACAGAGACATACAAAGAGATAATAACAATGACTTGGGCTGAATGAGTGAGTGAAAAGGGCAACAAAGAGTAGACGCGTATGACAGACTTACAGCGAAGGACTAGTGAGTGCAAGTGAGTTAAAGTTAGGGAATCTTGTAAGAGTTTGAGGTGAGTTGCATGTTAAAAAACTGCAAATACGTTCGCATGCCAAAATCCCTGGGAAAATTTTTAAAAGTGCTAAGGAAGGTAGAATGAAGCAGTTGATACTCCACTTTTCAGTCAGAACCTTCAAGTGAACAGGAAAATATGCGCTTTTTTTGTGCCTCGATAGTGGCGTTTTTCTGCTGACTGTGTTTTCTTCGTACAATACTGTACAAACGCAGTGAGTAAGATTTCGTTATTTGATATCCTTAGTGATGTTGAGAAATTTTGGGTAGTGCGGAGTGACTCCTTGTGAAACATTGACTTCCACTGGAAAGGTGGGGAAGTTCTCTCAAAGAGAATACAAGTTGCGTGCATAGAGAAAATATGTGTTCCGCGAAAGAGCTTGGTACAAATGGGGCTGCGCTCTTAAAGCGCAGACAACTTTCGAACAGAGTTACGGAGGCAGCGGTGACCTTGTGCGTACGCCACCGCCTTCCTCCACGTCGCTGCAGCCGGTTTTCGCTTTCAGCTCGCACGTACAAGCACCGCGTGCGTCCGAAACGTCGCCACAGTGACCGATATGCAGGTCGTAGGCTGGCTGTCGTATGTGCTCAGCAAATTTATCCAGTAAAGTACGAGGGAAGTTAAGTAATACTTGTACTTTCAACTATGGCTGCTGAAGCGCTGCGATCGACAATCTGCGCATTCGCGCTGCGTGCCTGGCTGTCGAATGTCATAACGGAAACATTCTCCTAGTTTACGTTTGTGCATGCGTAATCAAACCGCCTCACATAACCGAAATTACCGCTGAGTGTGTAATGCGTAGAGTGACTTGTTTTCTGTGTGTTCTGTGTGTAAAACACGTGAAAGCAGGCGAAATTCATTATTAGTTAGATGAAGTTTGTGGAGAAAACATTGTAAGAGGCGAAATTGTATGAAAAAGAGCCAGAGTGGTTAGGGATGGCTGTACTAACGTTCATGATCACTTGCGAAGTGGATGACCACTTCACTGTCACTGTCACAAAGTTACTGAAGATGGCGCAAAGAAAACAGACGTTTTGCAATTTCATTCTTATGTAAGGGATTTCCTGAAGTATTAAAGAGTGTTCTTAATACTCAGTGGCAATTATGATGACGTCAAGATGACTGGTTAAGAATTCATACGGTGAATAGGTTTTTGAAATACATGTGTTAAAATTATTAAAATGAAACTGAATGAAGCCGGCCGTGGTTGCCGAGAGGTTGTAGGCGCTTCAGTCCGGAACCACGCTGCTGCTACGGTCGCAGGCTCGAATCCTGCCTCGGGCATGGATGTGTGTGACGTCTTTAGGTTAGTTAGGTTTAAGTAGTCTAGGGGACTGATGACCTCAGATGTTAAGTCACATAGTGCTCGGAGCCATTTTAATTTTGAATCTGAATGAAATGCCCAATGATCCGCTGTAACTGTATTTGTTCAATGATGAATGCCACGTCTGTGTTAAGTCACGAACTGTACATTTACCGATTAAAATATGCTCTTGTCGGCACATGTAGAGCAACAAAATGCCGCTCATAGATGTTACACAGGGACGTACTGGGACATGTAGTGACTAAAAGCGACACGTTCATATATATTTACCACCAACATCCATCACTGACGGTGGTCTTTTTATCAATTGACAATGTTTCTTTTTCATGAATTGAGGAGGGTTGAAAACTTTACCTAGCCACGCCAATCGTTACTTTGCGGCATTTTGTAACCTATGAGATAGCACAGGAGATGGCATTCGGGTCGACGGACAACCATGACAGCGACGAGATCAGGGCACCCATCAGACGAGTTAGTATTTATTAGGTAGTCCCACATCCACAATCGCTGTATGGAACAGAGAAGAGGCCTGTCAGACTCTCTGCAGTGGGAAGCCTTAGAAAGAATGGAAGCAGGACAGTCCCAAACTGACGTGGTCCGATGGTTTAATGTGAATAGTTCAGTTGTTTCTCGGATGTGGCGACATTTGTAGACACCGAAACTGTATCTCAAAGACAAAGGCAGAGTAGAAAGAGTATGACATCAAAGAGAGAGGACCGTTATTCGGCTGTAAGAGCACGATGGTACCGTCATAGTATTTCATGGCAACTGGCATCTGACTTCGCAGCATCCTCTGGGCGTGTTGTACCAAGGCGAAGGGTGTACAGAAGGCTTCGGCAGAGTGGCCTTTATTGTGGGACACTTGCTCTAAGAGCATCTCTGATGTGTCTTCTCAGAAGGAAGCGTCTCGAATGGAGTCGGCAATATGCCACCTGGACGGTCGAACATCGGGCCAATGTTCTTTTCACAGATGAGTCCCAATGTGGTCTGGAGAGTGGTTGTTGACGGATTCGCATCTGGAGGGAACGTGGAACACGATTTCGGGACCCAAACTTTGCGGAAAGAGACCGGCATGGAGTAGGATCCTTAATGGCGTGGGCAGGGATCATGACCGCTCGAACAGCTCTTCAAGAAATAGTACGGGTGTGTCGGTCAGGTTCAGCTGCTGTAAGGTGTCGTGACGAGATCCGTGTGTGGTTGTTAGGAGGAGCTGTGAGCCTAGACTTTGTATTGTTGGACAATAATGCTCGACCTTACAGAGCGTGGGTGGTTGATGTTTTCTTGGAAACAGAAGATACTGCGCGTATGGCGTTGTCTGCTCGCACCTTCCGATGTAAATCCGATAGAGCATGACTGGGATTCATTGCGGAAATGGGTTACATCACGTCAGCATCCACCAACCACTCCCCAAGACTTGCGAGCAGCTCTGCAAGAAGAGTGGGCGTTATTGCCTCAACAAGAGATTTATGACACCATTCACAGCATTCCCTATCGCTGCCAGGCCTTTGCTGCTGCCAGAGGTGGTCGCACCCCATACTGAGCACCTTAATCAGTTGTTGGAATGTGTGTGCAGATAGGTTAAACTGCAAGAAAACGAGGAACATTTTTATCTGGCTTCATGCACGTTGCAATTGTTTACGTTCTGTATTCTTTACATTGCTTCTATTTTACGATCAGCTGTTTATGCTGTTTTGTCGCAAAATAGACGCAGACATGCAACATTTTCATTCGTTGCTTTAATTTTGGACACATATGTAGAAGTGTTCGCAGTCTCACTCCTAATCTGGCGTTAATGAGGCCTATTGTCGAACCTGTACCGCTGCCTCTCAACGAGCGGACAGGTAGCTGTGCCCTCTTGCGCACGTTAAGTTCGTTGCTTGGCTCGCGTTTCGCTACGAGCTAGCTGGCGGAACCGGAAGCAAGGTCACCTCTGGGCACGAAGCCAGCACGTTGTGGCTCGCCGTGGACCGAGTCCAGAGGCGAACATGGCTGTATCGCTCGCCACGATGTTTGCAAACATAAGCAAGGCCGCCCCGTTCTGTCAGTGGTACGAGGGGAATTTTAAATCGGCAGAGCATATCTCTTTGCGCGGATCTTTTAATTCTCAGGCCACGCGGGATTAGCCGAGCGGTCTAGGGCGCTGCAGTCATGGACTGTGCGGCTGGTCCCGGTGGAGGTTCGAGTCCTCCCTTGGGCATGGGTATGTGTGTTTGTCCTTATGATAATTTAGGTTAAGTAGTGTGTAGGCTTAGGGACTGATGACCTTAGCAGTTAAGTCCCATAATATTTCACATACATTAATTTTCACATAGTGATTCAAATGAAAAATTTAAGAGGTTTTTTTTCATTTTGGTCATCTCGCAAACTGTCGCCATTGATTACTGAACTTACGTTACTCCGTCAGAAAACATATGTCCGCAGGAAGAAAAAGTCAAACAAATCTGTGCGCTTAGACAGTGGGATGTGTGTTGGTAGTCTGAAGCGCTGCCTACGCTACATCGTATAATTTCTGCTCGTTCGTTTCCGTTGCTCGGACGAGCGCACCCAGGATCTGAGCTGTAGGTGGCAACTGTTATTAGTTTCCTGATGAATGCAATATTTTTGACATTTCTCGACGTATAGCTGCAGGTGTAATTGCTACTAGTCCACACCCGTTACATATTCAGGATTTCTCCAAACTGATGCTGAGTTGCCAGCCGTGGTGGCCGTGCGGTTGTAGGCACTTCAGTCCGGAACCGCGTGACTGCTACGGTTCGAATCCTGCCTCGGGCATGGATGTGTGTGATGTCCTTAGGTTAGTTAGGTTTAAGTAGTTCTAAGTTCTAGGGGACTGATGACCTCAGATGTTGAGTCCCGCAGTGCTCAGAGCCATTTGAACCATTTGATACTGAGTTAAAAAGCCTGACTGTGTTGCGGGTGCAGGAAGCGAGCTTGACTTGCGCAGTTTTATTCCAAGCGGTTGGGGGAGGCACCCCTTGCCTGGACATGCGCCTCGCTGGATGCATCCTTGATCCCTCGGGAATCACTCATGAGCGCAGTAGTACGTGGATTTCGCACAGATTTCAGGCTTACGTTTTCTTTAATTCACGATTCATCCGCGCTGGGAATGCGTAGATTCCACTTAAGGGCAGTTCATTAGAAAAATTTTTTGATCGATTCTAAAGCAGATAATGCGACAATAAAAACAGAAATTCGTCACTATACACAATAACTTTATACTGTTTGACGCTCGAAGCTCCTCCCGTCTCTGTACTACGCAACTGAATTTAACAGCTGAACAAACTGAAGGACTTCATGATCGCTCTGGTAGCGTAGTAGGCTATTACGATAGCATCGAGCGAGCTCACCGTAATGGCTACTCGCCACTCGGTGATGTTATTTCTTCTACTCAAACGAAACTTCTACAACGATTCCTTCAGAGCGACCTTCGAAGGCAGCAGTAACTAGTAGTCAAAGGTTTGCAGGGCTGACTGATTTATAGAAACCTGCAGGTTCCTCAGGCGTCCCCGGTTACATGAACACTGAGTTAAAGGTTCGTAGCCTAGTTCCTAGTACTTTCAAATGGATCACACGGGAAAATATCTCTTTCTCATATGCTGAAGTATTTACTGCAGCACGAAAATTTAACGTGAAAATATTTTCTTTAACGGATATTCTGCTTTACATGTCCGCTTTTGTCCAAGATATTTGATTTAATTTCATTTATGGAGGGGCCACTACGTAACTCACAGAAGGTTGATAAGAAAATTTGAAAATAAAACAAAAATTATGAAATCGAGTTATGATAGTATATATAATGAATAATAGGAATTGGTTACAGTAATAGACTCCAAACAATGGCGAGAACCTCCCGTACAGAATAAAAAGGTTGTAGTACGAGTGAAGGTTTTGGTTTGTTAGATTTGAAAATTTTGCGAATTTCGCTCTAGTTCTGCTGGAAGCCTATTGAAAACAAACTCTGCATAATAAGGCACATATTTCTAAGCAGTAGCTAAAGAAGAGTTATCCAAGTGCTAATGTGGCTGCTCCTTTTTCATTAACAGGACGTTCCGTCACGGAATATGAGAAGGTTTAACAATGGTCGGACAAAGACCTGCAGGAACTGAAGTACTGATCCCGCAGATCCAAGTGACATCCCCTTTCTAGGCTACGAATATTCCTTGTAAACTGAGAATGTTCGCAACCCTAACGAAATTTTAGAATTCTGAAACAGATAATTGTTAAATTTCGGTCCTGTGCGGTGATTTCGCATCGTTAAACGGTAAGAATAGTCACTGGTTTGCTCGTTAAACACTAAGCATTCCTCTGCCCTTTTTTTATACCACGTAATGGAAACTGAGTTATGGTTCATCAGTATTCGTGCGAACTGTCTCGTGAGAATCCAGCAAGAGAACTAGACACGTGGCGCAACGACGCACGAAGTACGATTCGTGAAGGCGCTAAATTCCAAGGCGCGACCCTCAATCACATCGGACACGGGATTTTTCCCGCCGCAATCCGTGAGAGGCTTCGGGCCGCCCGTAACGAAGGTCCGTGGCAATTGGTAACAGCCGTAAGGCTTCACGGGATGCAATTACGAGCGATCTGCAAGCCGGGGTGATGGCCACTGTTTCCGAGCGAGGTCAGACGCTAGGATAAATTCTAGTGTCCGATTCCACTAACCGACTTTGGGCGGTGACGTCATCCCAAAGGCAAGAACCAACGTAGAGCCCATCTTTGAAAGAAGTGGATGATTTCAGTAAACAAAGAAATGTTGCATAGGGTAAAATTAAATTCACTATTCACACGACTATTTACTTAGCTACGAATTATATCGAAACGCATCGAAAATGACGGAAATAAATAACTGCAAAACAAAAGAGAAATATGAATGCGAGAAATAAATTACTGTCAAAATTAAAGCGAGCAAGAAACACGCAGAGAACCTATAAATTCCATTACAGTATAGCGCCTGGTGAAGTCATAATACACTACTGGCCATTAAAAATGCTACACCAAGAAGAAATGCAGATGATAAACGGGTATTCATTGGACAAATATATTATACTAGAACTGACATGTGATTACATTTTCACGCAGTTTCGGTGCATAGATCCTGAGAAATCAGTACCCAGAACAACCACCTCTGGCCGTAATAACAGCCTTGATAAGCCTGGGCATTGAGCCAAACAGAGCATAGATGGCGTGTACAGGTACAACTGCCCATGCAGCGTCAACGCGATACCACAGTTCATCAAGAGTAGTGAGTAGCGTATTCTGACGAGCCAGTTGCTCGGCCACCATTGACCAGACGTTTTCAATTGGTGAGAGATCTGGAGAATGTGCTGGCCAGGGCAACAGTCGAAAATTTCTGTATCCAGAAACGCCCGTACAGGACCTGCAACATGCGGTCGTGCATTATCCTGCTGGAATGTAGGGTTTCGCAGGGATCGAATAAAGGGTAGGGCCACTGGTCGCAACACTTCTGAAATGTAACGTCCACTGTTCAAAGTGCCGTCAATGCGAACAAGAGGTGAACGAGGCGTGTAACCAATGGCATCCCGTACCATCACGCGGGGTGATACGCCAGTATGGCGATGATGAATACACGCTTCCAATGTGCTTTCACCTCGATGTCGCCAAACACGGATGCGAGCATCATAATGCTGTAAACAGAACCTGCATTCATCCGAAAAAATGACGTTTTGCCATACGTGCACCCAGGTTCGTCGTTGAGTACACCGTTGCAGGCGCTCCTGTCTGTGATGCTGCGTCATGGGTAACCGCAGCCATGGTCTCCGAGCTGATAATCCATGCTGCTGCAAACGTCGTCGAGCTGTTCGTGCAGATGGTTGTTGTCTTGCAAACGTTCCCATCTGTTGACTTAGGGATCGAGAGGTGGCTGCACGATCCGCTACAGCCATGCGGATAAGATTGCTGTCATCTCGACTGCTAATGATACGAGGCCGTTGGGATCCAGCACAGCGTTTCGTATTACCCTCCTGAACCCACCGATTCCATATTCTGCTAATAGTCATTAGATCTCGAGCAACGCGAGCAGCAATGTCGCTATACTATAAACCGCAACCGCGATAGGCTACAATCCGACCTTTGTCAAAGTCGGAAACGTGATGATTTGCATTTCTCCACCTTACAAGAGGCATCACAACAACGTTTCACCAGGCAACGCCGGTCAGCTCCTGTTTGTGTATGAGAAATCGGTTGGCAACTTTCCTCATGTCAGCACGTGAGTGCTGTAAGTGTCGCCACCGGTGCCAACCTTGTGTGAATGCTCTGGAAAGCTAATCATTTGCATATCACAGCATCTTCTTCCTTGTCGGTTAAATTTCGCGTCTGTAGCACGTTATCTTCATTGTGAAGCAATTTTAATGGCCAGTAGTGAACTGTAAAACAGTGTTAATTTATAATAATAATTGTACCACAATTGTACTGGAAGAAAGTGGGGTTTTGGGCGGGATGAAACTAAAATGTAATGCTACTACGGGAAAATGAAATAAATGATAACGTGTAAGAAATAGTACCGTGATATGTGGGAAAACTGACACATAAATCTTAAAAAAAGCCAGTACTCAAATAACGAAAAGTCACAAAAAGTAACAAATAGTGGAATCGATAACTAGAACTAAACTACATACGTTAATTCTAGATACCGATTCCAATAATTGTTACTTTTTCGCAGCAGTTCAGAGAGCAACTACAAGAGCAGAACCCATATTACATTTCAGTGCACATACCTGCTGCAAAAACGATTTAAATCAGGAAACATGCAGTGTTTGAAATCAGTTACTAGAATCGACCTCCTATACAGTTTGATTCTAGTTACCGATTTCGATACTTGTTTTTTTCCGCATAAGTTTAGAGAGAAATTACAAATACAGAAATACTGTTACATCTCAGTGTAGACAAATGCCACAAAACCATCTAAATATTGAACCATGGAATTGTTGGAATCGGTAATTAGAAAGGAGGACGAGCAGATTGCCCCGTGGTCGTTACAGACGGAGCACTAGCTCGGATTATGGAGGGATGGGGAAGGGAAGCGGCCGTGCCCTTTCAAAGGAATCATCCCAGTATTTGCCTGAAATAATTCAGGAAAATCATGGAAAACAAAAATCAGGATGGCCGCACGCAGGTTTCAACCGTCGTCCTCCAGTATGTGAGTTCAGTGTGCTACCACTTCACAACCTCGCTCGGTCTCGGTAACCAAACCTGACTTATATAGCAGGTAAGTCCTATTTACCGACTCCAACCATGCAATGGTCTATAATTTTGGACATGTGTGCAGTTAGTATATGGACTGGATTTTTTGTAGGATTTCTAGAGTTCTTTTTAATCTCTTAACTACTGCGAAAACGTAACAAATATTGTAGGTGTCGATTCCAAGTTTTTTTCTTTTCTTTTTCATAGTATTGAAGAGAGTAACACTAATTGTAGGAATGCTATAACACTGTGGTGCACACACCTATTGCAAAAAGGGTGTAAATAACGAACCGTGGACTCGCTAGAATCAGCCAACTGGAAGTAGTGAAGAGAGTAATACTAATTGTAGGAATACTATAACACTGCGGTGCACACATCTATTGCAAAAAGGGTGTAAATAACGAACCGTGGACTCCCTGGAATCCGCCAACTGGAATCAACCCATATAGTGCAGTTCTAGTTAACGATTCTAATATTTGTTACTTTCTTGCAGATGTTCAAAGAGTATTAGAAATACAGAAATCCTATTATATTTCAGAGCACAGACCTGCTGCAAAAACGACCTAAACAATGAACCATGGAGTGGATTCTGTAACTACGTAGGTCTGACCTATAAGCCTAAAACGATTCCGAGTTCTTACTTTCTTGTGAATTTTCCTTACTTGTGTGCTGGCTTTTCCTGTGTTGTTTCTCCAGATTTGATGCTGCTGCCGTTTTTATGTTTCTTGTATGTTATTATTAATTTCATTTTCCTCTTGTTGTCTTACATTTTAGTTTCTCCCACCCGTATCTCAAGTTAGTCCCTTTAGAGTCAATAAATATTGTTAATAATTAATGCATTTTCACACAATTACGACTTCGCCATGCGTTATACTGCAATAGATTTCAACGTTGGCATTGTTTTCTTTACTGAGATAAATTACTATTTCTCTTTTTTTGTTCTTGTTTATTTTCATAACCTTCAAGGCTTTTCGACCTAATTAGTGGGTAAATAATCTATCAAATGAACTGGGATTGTAATTTTGTCGTATTCTACATTCGTTTGTTTAGGAATATGATCCCTTGCTTTCAGAGTTGAAGTCTATGTAGAGTTATTGCCTTTGGTATGACGTCATGGTTCAAAGCCGACGGGCGGAATCTGACACTAGAATTGACCCAACCTTTTAATCCCCAGGTGGATGCTCCCCAATTTCTATTGCGTTCTTTTTATTTTCTGCTTTACACGAATTAATAACTCTGGTTTCCTTAGCTGTGTGTACTGTACCTATGTAAACACTGTGAAATAATTTTAAATTATTGTTCCAAGATTTTATATTGCCATTTCTCATTATATAAGTTTACGTTTGCACTAAGCTGTTGGCCGTATGGTTTAATAAACTAAAACCAATTAATAAAAAAGTTCGTCGGTACTGGCAGAGATTTCTTCTACTTGCATGAGGCACAACACAAGCTTCTTGCAAACGCACAACATCCAGAGGCGATTTATGAATGAGAAATCCGCTACGTAATATTACGTTAATCACAGTACAGAATGTAGGTGGCATTTCTCCTACCTACTTTGTGCGCCTGCGCTGATATGGTAACCATCTGCATGTCGAAGCAGATAGTACACTCCCTGCCAGCTTCAAGTTTGTTGCATGCCGTCTCCATCGTGCTGCAGTTTTAATGTCCATCTGTGTACAGTTACCAGAGCTTGACGAGGCAAGAAGCGCTGAGAAGTTCTCCTTTCTTTGAACGAAACATTGAGGTTGGCGAAGGGCGTCACTTCTGCTAAGGAGGGGAGCAAGAACTGCTGATCTTTTACTGGTAACGCCCTGTGACCGTCGTTACAAGGTGAAGGACACCCGTCCGCCCGCTTCCGACATTCTATCCTGTACGGGAAGAACGGTACTGGCGGTGAATCCGGCATTATTTACTAGTGAAAGTCCGGATGCCACGAAGTTAGCGGCTGAATATTCACAGGAGTCAAAGACGGCGGCACGGAAGGCGCCAATTGAAGCAAGATCTGTAAAATCACGGATTACCTTTCCCGTCTCCTATAAGCGGACAAACCACTTTATTCAGCCCGCGTCATTTCCGCCGTTCATTAGACTGAGTTTCCTTCCGGCGACATCGTTAACAACCGTGAGAAAGCGAAAGTCGTATACCGAAAATGCGCGCCAGATGTTAAATCGACATTGCGGGAGGGAATGCAGTTTTGTGGCACACGGCATGAAATGCTTTCACTTCAAACACCTTGAGAAACAAATTAATTTCCGTATGGCACGACTGTATGCTTGTGGCGACAAACTTTCACTTTATCAATGATGTTTTAAAATCGCCAGTTTACACAGTGAAATTAAGTTCAAGAAATCTGGGACATGTAATGAATGATTAGCAGGAAGTACAACCAGTGGCATTTATCGTGAAATCTAATTATTACACTCCCTGACACAAAAAAGTGAAGCACTAAGAAGGAAGGGAGGAAACGGGAAACTTCATAGGTCGAGGCTGATGGCGTATGTGGTGTTAGTTCGGTGATTACAGAATCGAGTCAAACTTAGCAGTATAAGCCTACTTAACGGAATGACGTTGCATCTTCTCTAGTATGGCCGCGTTCAATGATTCGGTTGTGACGGTTGTCAGAAAGACGTTGTACTCTCACATGACAGAAGCTTGTCCACACAGTTTTTCTAACTGCTCCCTTATTTCCTGGGAGCAGGCGCAGGGACCCAGATGAGTTCTGAGCTGTTTCCACAAATGTTCTTTCGGGGAGAGAGCTGGGAATCTTACTGGTCACGGGCGTACCTCAACAGCACGCAGACATTTCATAGAAACAAGTGTCATGCGAAGACGTGCATTGTCCTGTTGAAAAATGGCTCCTTCAATCACTACCAACCGCGACCTGAAATCACACGCGGAGGCTGCTGCTAGACTCCCACCGATGGTGCACGGTGACGCAGAACGTAGCAGGGCATCCATTTCTTGCATGGAAGGTGCAGACGAATGATCCGTCCCCGAAGAAAGGAAAGTTGCATCGGTCTCACCAATACTTAAGAAAGGAAACAGTAATACTTCACTGAATTACAGACCCGTATCACTATTTTAGCTTTGCAGTAGGATATTGATATGTGTACACTGCTTTCGAACATTATGGATTACCTCGAAGAAAACGATTCATTGACAAACAGTCAGCATGTAATCGTAAAAATTTTTTTTTTGAAAAAACAACTCGCTCATTACTGACATGAAGTAATATTTCTAGATTTCCGGAAGGTTTTCGTCAGCGCTGCTCACAAGTGACCTCTAACCAAACTGTGTACCTACGAAGCATCCTCTCAATTGGGCGACTAGGTTCGTGATTTCCTGTCAGAAAAATCACATTTTGCAGTTACTGAGGGTAAGTCATCGAGTCAAACAGAAGTAATAACTAACATTTCCCAAGAAAGTGTTACAGGCTCTCTGCTGCTCCTAATCTGCATAAAGTATTTAGGAGACAATCTGAGCAGCCCTCTTAGATTGTTTGCAGACGATGACGTCACTTACAACCTAGCAAAATCATCGGAAGATGGAAACAAGTTGCAATTAGACAAGATCTGTTGAGTTCGAAAAGTGGCAATTAATTCGAAATTACGAAAAGAGAGAAGTAATCCACTGAGTACTTAAGGAATTTGTTAATTTTCGGTTATGAGATAAATCACAGATATCTGAAGGCTGTGAACTGAACTAAATGCTTAGGGTTACAGTTACCAATAACTTAAATTAGAATGATCACATAAATAGTGGGGTGGTGAAAGCTAACCAGAAATTGCGAATTATTGACAAACACTTAGAAGATGCTACAGATCAGCTGAACAGACTGTCAACACTTCGCCTTTCTGTCCTCTTCTTGAGCACTGCTGCGCGGTGTGGGATCCGAATCAGATACCAATGACGGATGACATCGAAGGAGTTCAAACAATGGCAGCTCGTTTTGTGTTATTGGAAAACAAAGGGCAGAGTGTCACGGATATGATACGCTACTCGTGGTGTCAGTCATAAAAAAAAGCGCCTATCGTTGCGGAAGGACTTTTTCGCGAAATTTCAATCACCAAGTTTCTTCTCCGAATGCGAAAATATTAAGCTGACGCCCACTATTACCACTGTAATAAAATACCGAAAACAGAGCTCTCGCAGAAAACTTAAGTGTTTGTTTCTCCCTCGCGCTGTTCGACAGTGTAACGGTAGGGAAATAGCGTGAATGTGGCTCGATTGATCCTCCGCTAAGCACGTAACAGAGTAGTCATGATGTAGATGCGAAGCGGTTTCGATGCGTTTATTGCACAATACGGCGATCTTCCTTTGTTGTGGTCAGGTGTGGTCGACCGAAGGCTTGACTACGAGGTTATTTGCCCTAACGTTCCCGTGCAGTCTAACGTAGAGCCACTGTAACATCCGTGCACCAGAAGTATTGCTCGATTCGACCCGCCGGGCAAATGGAGCACCACAGCGAGGTCTCTCTCAAATTCTGTCACTTGCTGATAACGCTGTCTCACACGATTACGCGGTATCTCCGTGTCCATCACAGTGGTCACTCATCTGACACAGATCACGCCCCTTATAAACTCCTGGAAATTGAAATAAGAACACCGTGAATTCATTGTCCCAGGAAGGGGAAACTATATTGACACATTCCTGGGGTCAGATACATCACATGATCACACTGACAGAACCACAGGCACATAGACACAGGCAACAGAGCATGCACAATGCCGGCACTAGTACAGTGTATATCCACCTTTCGCAGCAATGCAGGCTGCTATTCTCCCATGGAGACGATCGTAGAGATGCTGGATGTAGTCCTGTGGAACGGCTTGCCATGCCATTTCCACCTGGCGCCTCAGTTGGACCAGCGTTCGTGCTGGACGTGCAGACCGCGTGAGACGACGCTTCATCCAGTCCCAAACATGCACAATGGGGGACAGATCCGGAGATCTTGCTGGCCAGGGTAGTTGACTTACACCTTCTAGAGCACGTTGGGTGGCACGGGATACATGCGGACGTGCATTGTCCTGTTGGAACAGCCCTTGCCGGTCTAGGAATGGTAGAACGATGGGTTCGATGACGGTTTGGATGTACCGTGCACTATTCAGTGTCCCCTCGACGATCACCAGAGGTGTACGGCCAGTGTAGGAGATCGATCCCCACACCATGATGCCGGGTGTTGGCCCTGTGTGCCTCGGTCGTATGCAGTCCTGATTGTGGCGCTCACCTGCACGGCGCCAAACACGCATACAACCATCATTGGCACCAAGGCAGAAGCGACTCTCATCGCTGAAGACGACACGTCTCTATTCGTCCCTCCATTCACGCCTGTCGCGACACCACTGGAGGCGGGCTGCACGATGTTGGGGCGTGATGCGGAAGACGGCCTAACGGTGTGCTGGGAAGTGGCGGTGCGGTCCCCTACGGCACTGCGTAGGATCCTACGGTCTTGGCATGCATCCGTGCGTCGCTGCGGTCCGGTCCCAGGTCGACGGGCACGTGCACCTTCCGCCGGACACTGGCGACAACATCGATGTACTGTGGAGACCTCACGCCCCACGTGTTGAGCAATTCGGCGGTATGTCCACCCAGCCTCCCGCATGCCCACTATACGCCCTCGCTCAAAGTCCGTCAACTGCACATACGGTTCACGTCCACGCTGTCGCGGCATGCTACCAGTGTTAAAGACTGCGATGGAGCTCCGTATGCCACGGCAAACTGGCTGACACTGACGGCGGCGGTGCACAAATGCTGCGCAGCTAGCGCCATTCGACGGCCGACACCGCGGTTCCTGGTGTGTCCGCTGTGCCGTGCGTGTGATCATTGCTTGTACAGCCCTCTCGCAATGTCCGGAGCAAGTATGGTGGGTCTGACACACCGGTGTCAATGTGTTCTTTTTTCCATTTCCAGGAGTGCATATCCTACCAAACCTGATAACAACAATGAACACGAACAACGTGCTGGTCGCTCTACCTGCCACAGGGAATTACACCTCTAACCACTATTGACGTAACCTGCGAAGCTGCTACGTGTACGAAGTTATACTGACATCCGAGCTTGTCTTCTGGGGACTTTACTTTTTTTTTGTCGGGCAGTGTATTTCGTTGTACACCGCGAAATTGACATGAGTTGCTCCTCCACCCCAGCCTTCAACTCCCCCCCCCCTCCCCCGCCCCTCTCCTTCTCCATCCTCGAGAACCTGTGAATGTTTTTGAGATGCCTGGTGATTTGCTCGGAGCAACTGTGGTGCATAGTGCAAGTAGGCGGTACGTGGGAGTGAAATCCCGTGCGTTTGCTGAAAATGTGTCAGCGACGAGTATCAGCGGAGGTTGGCGGCCCGTGGTTCGGTGTTGCGGACTCACTGCATTGTTCTCACTGCGCTGAGTACCCCCGCCTTGAGCGACTCTGTTGAAACCGCACACCGCCGGAAGCGACGCTTTCCGTCCACTGCCTGCAGGCGTTCTGCAGAGCCCGTACACCCACAAGGAGTGCCTCTGACCAGGTAAATGCCAAATTTGCCTTTCTTCAGTCGAGTACATGCAATACTGATCCCCGTGCGTCGGTGACTGGATTTAAAATAACAGTCAAAGTGATCACAAGGTATTCAGTGATCAGTTTTGCTCCCCAGATGTTTCACAGTGGACGGGGGCCAACATGAGTAGTCAAGTCCTTGCCTCGAACGTCAGCCTTCTGATTGCTGTACATGGGCCCCTGTTGGTGGCTCAGTCTGTAGCGTGCCCGCTAACATGTCTACAAGCTGCTGCGACTTCGCCGGCGTGGGTGTACTAACAAACTATGAAGTAAAGAACTGTGACACATATGGCGACCAAAGCTGATCAGTGAATACCTTGTGAACATTTTGACTGTACACACACTAATTTTAAATGTAGTTTTAAACCGGGGGGTTATTAATTCGTTAAGGATGAAAATCGTACACCTTCTTTGAGTCCATCGGTAATGGTGGAATTAAATAGGGTGTTGGCCTACCCTTAGCCTTGATGACAGCTCCCACTCTGTAAGGTAGACGTTCAGTCAGGTGCAGGATGGTTTCTGGGGAATGGCAGCCCATTCTTCACGGAGTGCTGCACTGAGGAGAGGTATCGACGTCGGTCGGTGAGTCCAGGCACGAATTCGGCGTTCCAAAACATCCCAAAGCCCCGGAATTTTACTGTTGGCACCACACACGCTGGCAGATGATGTTCAGCTGGCATTCGCCATAACCACACCCTGATGTCGGATCGCCACATTGTGTACCGTTATCCGTCACTCCATACATCGTTTTTCCACTGTTCAATCGTCCAATGTTTACGCTTCTTACACCGAGCGAGGCGTCGATTGGCATTTACCGGCGTGATGTGTGGCTTATGAGCAGCCGCTCGACTATGAAATCCAAGTTTTCTCACCTCCTGCCTAATAGTCACAGTACTTGTAGTGGATCCTGATGCCGTTTGGAATTCCTGTGTGATGGCCTGGATAGATGTCTGCCCATTACACATTGCGACCCTCTTCAACCGTCAGCGGTCTATTGTCAGTCAACAGACGACGTCTGACTGTACGCTTTTGTGCTGTACGTGTCTCTTCACGTATCCACTTCACTACCACATCGAAAACAGTGGACCTAGGGATGTTAAGGAGTGTGGAAATTTCGGGTACAGACGTACGACACAAGTGACATCCAATCACCTGACTGTGTTCAAAGTCTGTGAGTTTCCCGGAGCGCCCCATTCTGCTCTCTCACGATGTCTAATGACAACTGAGGTCGCTGATATGGAGCACCAGGCAGTAGGTGTCAGCAAAATGCACCCACTATGAAAAATTTATGTTTTTGGTGGCGTTCGTATACTTTTGATCACATAGTGTAGATTCTGTTTTCACAATGCTTTAAGACTAATTTCGCTCAGGCGTAAAAGTAACGTCTTCCCTGTGCCTATGATGGCTTAGACTAACAGTTGTAAACAACAGATGTGCATTCGACAAGTCAGCTGTGGGCAGGCAGTGTGAATTAGTGAACGTGAGGCCGTAGTGTGTGAACATTGTCGTGTCACAAACCACTATGGAGCAACGTCTCTTAATGAAGGAGTATTTGAAGGAGGGAAAAGTGTGTGCAGAGTTTGTCCACACACCCTGACACCTGAAAAAAATAACGACGCATGGACAGCTGCCGCGACTTGGTTGAAATGAAAAATGCGAACGTTTTTGTCTGAAAAAAGTCACTACTGAGGAAACTTGGCACTGTCAATACAAAAATACCATAAAACGACAAAGTATAGAAATTCACTTGAAGCGTCAACGCCTTGACGACATTACCGACATCCAAGAAAATGTGAGGCGCGAGTTGAATATCCCAAAGGGGGACTTTTCGGACATATATACATGGTTGCATGCACTTTCAGTGCGTTGTGGACAAATGTGGGTGTGGCTGGGGAAAGAGAATATCGCCACCATGGCACCTCATATGTGATAGTGTTGACATCGGAACAAGTTTTTTTTTCATTTTAATCTAAGTTTCCTCCGCAGAAAACATACAATCTGCAGTCAAATTCATGTTTTCTGTAAATATATTACGTGTGTGCAATGATGTGTCACAGCGACTTACTTTAGCGCCTAACATCTATCACACACTGAGCAAAAAAAGTATTGCCACATACCTCAGTGGGAAATAACGCACAACTAGACCATCAGATATCAAAACATGTCAGGACAGGCAGCTAAAAATCGGAATAAATTCTCGAAAGGCGACACTTTTTTGGAAATAAAACACCATCAATAAAGCGATTCGTACCAGGAAGGCATTTCTACATGAGAAATA
This sequence comes from Schistocerca gregaria, assembly GCF_023897955.1. Classification (NCBI taxonomy): domain Eukaryota; kingdom Metazoa; phylum Arthropoda; class Insecta; order Orthoptera; family Acrididae; genus Schistocerca; species Schistocerca gregaria. The sequence goes on from NC_064921.1 coordinate 165,916,318, forward strand.
ATCTCATGTTTCTATGTGAGGAGCACGATTTATGGAGCTATTCTACAGTCTTGAACGTCTCATCCATAACAGATTTTGCGTGGCTATGACGCCATGAAGAAACATTACATTATTTCTAATCTATGGTTCAAATGGCTCCGAGCACTATGGGACTTAACATCTGAGGTCATCAGTCCCCTAGACTTAAAACTACTTAAACCTAACTAACCTAAGGACATCACACACATCCATGCCCGAGGCAGGATTCGAACCTACGACAGTAACAGCAGCAAGGTTCCAGACTGAAGCGCCTAGAACCGCTCGGCCACAAAGACCGGCTTCTAATCTATGAGTCTTCTATAAACTACGCTATGAATTATTCACACAAACTCATAGTTACTACAAAAGAAAAGTCCGGATCTTTCTAAATATCCCCCAATTTCAGAAGAGCACAATTAACTATGGGGTTCGCTAGGAATCGGAAATAGAGTGGGACAAAATGGTTCAAATGGCTCTGAGCACTATGGGACTCAACTGCTGTGGTCATTAGTCCCCTAGAACTTAGAACTACTTAAACCTAACTAACCTAAGGACATCACACACAACCATGCCCGAGGCAGGATTCGAACCTGCGACCGTAGCAGTCGCACGGTTCCGGACTGCGCGCCTAGAACCGCGAGACCACCGCGGCCGGCAGAGTGGGACAGAGCCAACCCAATTATAATGGTTAGTCGAGGCGACGAGCAAGCAAGGGTGCAGCATTCGCGTGCCGGCATCTCTGCGATCCAGAACGAAACAATTGCAGCCTTCCGAAGAGCTCGCCCACAGATGGCCGGCGGAAAGGTCAGCTGCCGCTTGTGTGCCCTGCTAGGAATCCTTGTGCGTGTCTCTTGGAAACGTAATTTCCAGCGCATAATTGGAACGGCTTCACGCACGGAGAACCAACTCCCTCCTAAGCTACGTATAAGGGGTAGTCGAACGAAAACGAAACCGATGAAAAAGGAGTAAGTAAACTCTTATTTCAAAAGTAATTGCCATTACTGCTAACATGTTTATCCCACTGTGAGGCAAGACGGTCAATGTATAAATGGAAAAATGTTTGCGGATGGCCACGGAACCATGATTGTATGCAGCCGACTCTTCGTCCAAAGAAAATCAATGGTCACGAATGCCCTTCTTCAGGGCTCCAAAAATATGTAAGGGCTTCCCAGCGAAACTTCTGCCGCCTAGCCGAAACAACCTTGGCACGATGTGGGCTGGCATTATTTTAGAAACAGAATGATACCATCCGTCAGGATTCCTGGCCGTTTGAACTTCATGCCTCATTTCAGTTTTATGGAGAGTATCCATGTACAGAATTGCGTTCATTTGTAGAGCCGTGTTCCAGAAACTCAATGAGCAGCGATCCCTGCAGTCTGAGAAAAGGAACATCATTATTTTCAGTGGGTAAGAATCCATGCGATTCCAGTGTTGGTTCTGATGCTCGCTTTCCGGTTCAAAATGATGACACCACGTTTCATCTCCCGCGACATAACAGGACGAGGAACGATATTCCTTAACGTGATACCGTTCAGGGTGCTGCAACTTCTACAGTTTCGTTAGGCTGTGGAAAACGAACTGCGCACAGATTTTCCGGAACTCCAGATGCTCTGCCCTGATGGCGTGAGTGGTGCTGTGGCTGGTACCCAACATGAGGAGGATGAAACTTCCTGGCAGATTAAAACTGTGTGCCGGACCGAGACCCGAACTCGAAAATCTCATTCATGAGGTGAATGTCTTACACCGGCAGCCGTCGATCGTTTATGACGGCAGCAACCACAGCAGCGAAGACAGAATGGTTAATGATGCGATGAGCCTGTCGTGGCCGACTACAGTCTTCCAGTGGTACCCCTCCGATATTGCTTATTCCACGCAAACACATGAGCACGTGACGTACAGTTTTCGCCACACACACGGTAAAGATATGGTCATGAATTTCCCTTCCTGATACTCCTTTCACGGTCAAAAACTGCACCACACTTAGCTGTTGCCGGGTGGGCTGGCCGAGTGGTTTTAGGCGCTATAGTCTGGAGCCGCGGAACCGCTACGGTCGCAGGTTCGAATCCTGTCTCGGGCATGGATGTGTGTGATGTCCTTAGGTTAGTTAGGTTTAATTAGTTCTAAGTTCGAGGCGACTGTTGACCTCAGAAGTTAAGTCGCATAGTGCTCAGAGCCATTTGAACCATTTTGTATTCCGCAAACTTGTATTGCACCATGTTTCCTCTATCGGCGATGCACAGGTATTGACTGGGTTTCACAGCAAAGCGGACAATAAGTGACATCTGGGGATCGTCTGATGTAGTACACGACATCTGGGGATCGTTTGACGTAGTACACGTCATCGTGTCTACCCTGTTGCATACCAGGATAGGGAACTCTCAGACGTTTTTCTTGTTCTATGCAGACATTGACGAGGTACACATCTGAACTGAAACCGTCGTAGAAGGGAAACGATACGATTCCGGACGTAGGTTCTTATTCAAAATAATCTGTACTCACTTCCCTCTACAAGTCCTAGACGTTTGTAAAGGGAATTTCCGACCACCCTTGTACCTCTCTTCCCCCTTATGAGTCCTCTCCCTCCTTTGGTCCCCCCCCCTTTCGTTTTTTCCTCTCCTTCCTCCTTGTTTTTCCCCCTCATCCATCCCCCCCCCCCCCCCTATCTGCCCTTGGCTAGGGAGTGTCATCTTTGTGCCGACATTTTCGTGCAGTGTTTTACAGTGAGTGTTTTACAGTGAGTGTTCAGTGCTGTGTGTCTTTTGGGAAGTGTTGCGAACGGCCATCATACTGTCGCTGGGTGTGATTTTTTTATCTCTTGCGAACAGAAACCAGACTGTCGCCATGTTTTTTTAATTGCATGTCTACTACATTACTTGTCTGATTCCTGTGTATTTTATTAACGTTGCCAACCACTTTGCTTTATGTTCTAACTTTCCACAATTTTCAGCCGTTTTACAATTTAAGTCACCGTTTTATCGCCTGTTTTTCTTGTTTCTTTTCTTCTTACGTTTTTAAAAAGTCTGTAGGCTGTAGAGCGGCGTACTAAGCTGCTGCCAGCACGCCCCCTTCTGAGCAATCGAAATTCAATAAATGAAAAAAAACGACCCTGTGTATTATTTGGGGCTGCTGCGCCTCAGAGTGACTACCGAGTCGCTCTTGGTCTCAGTATCGAAGACCTGGTGCGAGTACTAGAAGGATGAAATGTGGACGCGTCGACGGGCGCTGGCTTGTTAGCAGCCGGTCCATACGCGAGGCGGTGTGCCAGGTGAAATGCCCTCGTTTGCGATGCGGGGCAGCGTCTGCGGAGCCTGTGGAACGCCTCGCCTCACTTTCCTTCCCGGAGGCGTCAGTGAGCTGCCGCAGCCGCAGCAGCAGCTGTTGTACCGCGGCTGTCTGTGGGACCGGGCACTGGGAAGGAAACGCCCATTGTGCGCGTGCGCCGCTTGCGACGCACGCCGGCCTCAGGTTCCCGCACGCATTTCGCACCGCCGGCCCCAGTCCCACATTACAGCGTCGCGTGCGAACCGTCCAATTTCCAAGGCGCCTTCTGACGGCGAAAAGAAAAAGCATGCGAGTCTAGCGAACCGCGTGCAGCTGCGGCTGTAACCGTGCGCGGCAAAAACCTCAAACAAAAACGAAGTTACCAGCAAGTGATGCCGGCTTTATATTTGTGCTGCTCGAAACTCTCCCCAGTTATTGTTGTGTGTCAATTCTCAGGTCGTTGTATAGGCTGTGATAAGTCTCTTCCACACACTTCACGTTCGTACATTCCGTGTGGGGACTACAGGGTGGCGAAATAAAACTGACCTGTAAAATATCACAAGCACTTTAAGATAGGCAACCTAACTTACAATATCAGCACCTGGGGTAGATGAAGTTAGTTGGGTTACCTCTGTTAAGGGGCGTGAGGTACGAGGACTACTTGGAAAGTAAGGTTCGATCGGATGTGAAATGGAAATCACAGAGAAAATCACGAACTCTTTACTTGCAACGGTGAGCCACAATTTTCAGCTCCTTCTAAACCGTAGTCGCCGCTCCGATTTACAAATTTATCGTAGCGTGGCACCAAATTTCCAGTACTCCTTTGATAGAATGTAGCCACCTGTGATTACCATCAATTTCCTACGCTGGCCTCCATCTCCTTTTCTGTGGCAAAATGTTGTCTTCATATTCAGCGATTCTTGTGAGCGAAGAGACGAAAATCAGAGGGAGCTAAGTCCGATCTGTATGGTGGTGACCAAATACTTATATATACTAAGATGGTATCTGTTCTTTCGGACATGTATATATATATATATATAGTTAAGTATATAGTTAGTATTAAATAGTTAAGGCTCACCGGCCACTTGGCCATCATCTTCTTCTTCTGTGCGGATGCACAACAAGGGCCCGAACTCTTACGGGAATAGGCAACGCGCCGCGAGTAATGAGTATAATGAGCGGGGGCGCTACGAATGTAGTGCGGGACAATACGTTGACAATGTGGGTGTCGTCGGAGGCGTGCCAGAGAAGTCCCTGCAGTCGCACTATCCTCTGTGTCCTCGGTGTGTGTCGCGGTGGCTCAGATGGATGCCGGCACGGTAGTTCATCGTGTTTGGTCAGATGGATAGCTGCCCTCTGTGATAAAAAAAACTGAGTTAATCGATCAACAAAGAACTTCTATGGATGTCTTGCGACGTCCGCCCCGACCAGAAGCAGCGAACATTATGAAATTAAAAAAAAAAGAAAAAAAAGATGGATACAGCGTCTGCCATGTAAGCAGGAGATCCCGGGTTCGAGTCCCGGTCAGGGCACACATTTTTATCCGTCCCCGTTGACGTATGTCAACGTCTGTAAGGAGCTAAGGGTTGTCATTTCATTGTAAGATCAAATACTTCCTATCGCTAAAGCTGCAGGAGCGTCTTCGTTGTACCTGCAGTATGCGGCCGTGAATTATCATGAAGAAGGAAGGAGATGACAGTTATTTTATGGGGCTTCATGAAATCAAGCGGATCCCCTCAACAGGGCTTCACACTTGGCAGAAGACACTATTTTCTAGACGTCTTTACAAGCTCACTGTGCACTCAGAAATGAAAAGTGCGATGTGTCGCATGCTAGAGACACTGCGCAACACGAGTGCGCAAAGCTTCACCTGATTTTCGCTGTGGTTTTAACTTCGCATTTCCAGAACGTGATTTTCACTGTGAAGAAGAGTGTGCGCGGTATTGAAACTTCCTGGCTTATTACAGCTGTGTGCCGGACCGGGACTCGAAAATGGGACACTGCTTTCTGCGAGCAATGTTTTTACTGATTGAAGTACGCAAACGAGACTCAGATCCGACCCTCACAGCTACGCCTTTCCCAGTACCCCTTTCTCACCTTAGTACAAACTTCAGGTAACTTATGTTGCTGGATTGGTACTCGTCTGGGAGGAAGGATGTTGCAGAGAAATAGCTTAGCCTCAGTCTAAGGGGCTGTGCCCAGAATAACTCAATTAGCACATTGCTTCGCTAAAGGCAAGGTTCCAAGTCGCTTCACAGCTGTAATCTGACAGGAAGTGTCTTCAAGATTTCGCAGCGGATAGAACCTTGCCTCATCCTTCGGGAGTGAGCCTTCGACAGTAATGTCAAGAAGATGGCCGTAAACAATGGTAACGGACGCATGCTACGTGATGTGCTGCATTCATGTCAGTTGATACTCCACGATAAACAGAGAAATGGCAGTTCTATTTCTAATTTGAGACTATCACTAACGACAATTTTGTCAGGATGTGTGCGTGTAACAGTGGTATGCGGCAGAAACAAGGCTCCTAGTAGTAATAATGTGTGTTACGTTCGTGACAGGGAAATGGTTTTCAGTAGAAATTTGTACAAATCCGAGGATCATGTGGATGACTACCATCCATACAAAGATCCTGTATACATTACTGAATGGAAATTCTCTTCGAAACTTGTTGCTAATCAGTAAGGCCAGTTAGAGAACATATCCCCACATAAGCGACTTTTCATTTGACGCCCCACCTCCTACCTTTATATTTTCCTCGTACACTTCCATCTCTGTCAGTTTTTGGTGCTTACTGTGATACTGACTGCACACAAATGTTCATGGCTTGTGTCGATTGTGGCTTAAATTGGCCCCTACTAATCTGGAAAATGTGAATAATTCATTAAAGGAGTAAACACTGTTAAGTTTTACCTCTTACGATGTAGTAGGATTGAAGCAAAAAAACAAAAAAAAAAAGAGACTGGATGCACTTGCACGGTTGGTGATGTTTCGTATTTAGGTTGGCACTTTTTATACTGCTGTGCATTTGCGTTCCATGTACTTCAATTCAGAAAAACTTCACACAAGTTGGCTTTATAGTCATTTTACTTTGATTTCATCTCTTTTGAATTCAGCACTAACTTTTTGTGTGTTCATTTGTTTTTCCTGTTGTTGTGAGTCTGTTCAGAAACGTTGCATTGACGAGGTCGTGAACTTCACAAACGACACGAGAAACAAATGAAACACAAACACACAAAGCTGAATACGTAACACGTGAAATCACAAAGTTTCTATGACTACCACCTTTATGAGTTTTACAGAAGTGAAGTGAACTGAAGTTTACGTTTTACAGAAGTGAAGTGAACTGAAGTGCATAGAACGAAAATTCAGAAAAAGAAAAAGTGGGTTTCTGAATGCCGAAAAATCACTAAACCTATGCTAATAATGAGGGAAAAACTTGTCTAGTGTGAAACATGTAAATTGATAATAAACACGGCAGTTGATTGTGAACAAAAAACATAAGAAAAGCAGTTTTTAATCTATAATTAAAAAAACGTAGAAACGTGTTATGTAGATTGAATCTGCAGAACCATCACTGATGATGCTTTGTAAATGGAAGCGAAACAGGTTTTGTGAAAAACTCACTTAAATTGTAGTATGTTTGAGACGGAAAAAACTCTATGTAAGTGTGGCTTATGCATTATAATGGACGTACTATGTGTTACATGTTAAGTAACTTATCAACAATGGGACCTTACCATTGAAATTCTAGATTCCCTGCAGAAGCGCCTTGACGCACGCAACCCGCAGCACGGCCTAGACCCACGCCTGCGTTCGCTGCTTGCTGGCCACCCGCCACGTTCCGTCATTTACATCACAATGCTGCCCACGGACAATGGCGGCCTCCTTACTCTCAGCCTGGTCCTTTGTGGCCAAGGCCAATTTAAGGCCCAGCATCCTTTTTAATTCGTCTGCGTCTCCAAATATGTACGAAATTACTCCCTATTTTCTGACGACGACCACCAGATCGTTCAAGCTAAAAATTACCGTACACATTCATAACACCTACAATTCATGCCCTATCATAAATTAGATCAATGTTACGTGATTCGGCAGCAGTGCACTGGTAAAATGAGGTGAAGAGGATCATGTGGGGTAAAGCGGATCGAAGACACTGTACTAAATCGCTGCAATTTTGGTGACGAGATACACAGATATTGAAATGTACTTTGATGCCTACGAGCTGTTTGTTTGTTATCTGTCTCATGAGCAACACAAGAACCTAAAATTGCGGCTTCCATAAGTGATTATTATCGTAGGGTGCCTATACAGATTTGTGATTTCAACGAAAATAAAATGTTGGAGCACCCACAGTAGCCTAGCTACATTTATTTTCCTGTAGAATTGTCTCAAAGCAATAAGGTATCAGAAATGTACATGAATCTTTCATCAGTATAGGTTATTTTTTCGTTACTGTGCCAAATATAATGTTTTCCTAATTTCATATGTTAACAGGATCATGCCCCGAAAATATATAAAGAGGCTCGGAGCAGAGGTAAAAAGGATTTAGAATGAAACTTTTTTGCACGAAGGAGTGAGAAAAGTAAATATCAATTAAACTACCGTATGAAAAGTGTTTGAAACTAATTATGACACAGGAGAGAGTGTTCTCATCTCTTTCACAGTATCAACTGAGGTAGATATTACGTAGGAAAAAGACTGGAGGCAGGTAAAGCCACTGCAGTAATCATTTTTTAAGGAAGAAGGGGATACGAATTATACACATTTTGTGTACGCTAGTGTTGCTAACATGCAAATAGCTTACTTACAAAACAAAACTAAAAGGTAAAGGCGAACGTGAACATTTGAGTAGGGGCCAATATTCTTAGGCATCAAAGCGACCAAAGTGGAGAAGACAGAATTATCGCATTGCTATATGTGATGCGATAACATTGCTATGTTGTTGGCCTTATGTTCAAGTTCTGAAGAGTACCAGTAGTAGTCATCTCACTATGTCTTCAATTGTAACTTTAATATCAAAGATATTTTTTTATTTAAATTTTTCTTCCAGAAAGTCTTACAGCCTGCCTCTTTACACCTTGGATCTGGTAAACCGGTTTAAACACGAAAATATATAGGTGATCCACTTCAACCTAAGTAGCAGTGAAAAGTGGCGGAGAAGTGTAGAATTTTTTTGTTGGTTACCGTGTCCTGTAAAAATATAATCTTGTGGGCATCTGTAAGATAATTAATGGAAATGCCAGATTTTTTTACAGATTCTCATTAATCATCAGTGTAATCATTTTGTAACAAAACTTCAAATTTTGATCAACTTTACCCCAATTTGCGGGAAGGAAATGAACTGAATAGAATTCTTTCATCTCTGAGGCAAAAGTAATCTCAACCACTCCAAACTGGTTCAGTCCCATCTATATCTTTCTGCGTCTACAATTTGTAAGCGTCCTTACGGTGTGTGACGCAAGATATTTTGTGTGCCATCGTTATTTTCCCCTTCCCTGTTACTGTCGGGAATGGTTCGCAGCATAACGTTTGCTCCTATGTCTCCGCGTAAGCTCAAAGGAAAGAGTGAGCAATATACTGGTCGACTCTTCTAGCACTCTGAACTTGAACAGTAAACCACACTGCGATGCAGAATGCATCACTTGCAGCGTCTGCCACTAGAATTGGCTGAACACCTGAGTAACACTTTCGTGCTTACTGGATGAACCTGTAACAAAACGGGCTGATCTTCTTTGGGTCATCTATCATTCCTATCTGGTACGGATCCCAAACTGACGAGCAATATTCAAATATTGGTCGAACGATCTATCTCCTTTCTGGATTGGCTGTACATGCAGACGATTCTTGCAGTGGGTCTGTCTGGTATCTACCTTACCTTTGAATAGTTTTATGTGTTTGTCCATTTTAAATCATTCGTACGTGCCCTCCTATATATGTTATGAATGTGCTTCTATTGATTGTTCTGCGGTCGTGTAACGACACTATAATGGATCTAAATGTTTATTTATGCGCAGTGTGTTACTTTCGTTTATATTGTGACTAACTGCCAATTCCTACACCTTGCGTCGCTCTTCTGCACGTCTTCCGGGATTTCTCTATAGTTTTCTAGTGTTGCGACTTCTTTGTACACAGCATTATAACCAGCGAAAAACCACACGGAAGTTCCGACAGTATCCACTAACTCACTTATACGAGGGCGTGCCAAGGAGTAATGCATCAGAATATTTTATGTAAAAACTCATACAGCTTTTTAATTATGACAAACTTTATTATCATTATACTTCTTCATTCTTCTCAACACTGTTACCGTGACGACAAATGCATTTCTTCCAACGAGAGATTGGTTTATTGATTCCGCCACTGTAGAATGTTTGACTTCGTTGACGGAGCCACAACCTCACATCTGCAACCACCGCTTCATCATCGGAATGAAGTCTTTGAAGGTGTTATTTAAACTTGGGAAACACGAAAATCAGATGGGATGAAGCCGGTATTGTATGCACGATGATCGGTGACAGGGAGCCCAAGCCGTTAGCTAGTTCCAGATGTCGTAGCGCTCGTATACGGTCTGGCATTGTTATACTGAAAAAGAGGGTCATCCACGTGTGGAAAAACTCTTTGAATTGGAAACTTGATTACAGCGAGTGGTTTCCCACGGACCGCCATACTTACGTTACCCACCGCCACGTTACACGTTATAATACGGAGCCCTGTAGGAGCCCTGTAGCAGAGGGTTGCAAATATGTAGGCGAGGAGGATAAAAATGTAGAATGTTAGTAAGGTTCGTTTTATTTAAACAGCTGTCAGAGTTTTCACGTAGAAAGTTCGGAGGCTATGCTTTTCAGCAAGCCTTCGTATTATGGAATTTATGGAATTTAATTATCCTGTAACCCTTTCTTGGGGTACGCCAGACGCTACTTTTATGTCTGACGTTTTCTCTCCTTTGAAAATGACGTGCTGTGCTCTGTTGGCTAGAAAAACGCTGTTAAAAAAAGATGTTAATACAGAGTATCAGTTGTATTATAGTGTTAGTGGTCTGCTGCTTAATACAGTCAGATCGATTAAATATGTCGTCGCAACGACGCGAAACCACATGAAATGGAACGAGTAAGTAAATTCGGTTGTTGTGAAGGCAAGTTCTTAGCTCCCCCTTACTGGGAAAATTCTACAAAATTGGAGATTTTCTGTAAAGGAAACTGCATACACAATACTTGTATGATCCATTATTCTGTACTGCTGGAATGTTTGGCATTCACATCTTTGCAGTCGCAAATGAAGGGAGGGAAAAACGACTATATCCTTCCGTATAAACACTTAATTCTCTTATCTTGTCTTAGGTGATGTGTGTTGGTGGTATTAGGTTCGTTCTACAGTCTGTCACAAATGCCGGTTCCTTAAATTTTCACAATAGTGTTGCGCAAAAAGAACTTCTTCCCTCCATGGATTCTCATTCGAATTCACACAGTATTTCAGTAATCTTGATCGAACCTGCTAGTAACAAATCTAGCAGCAGGCTTCTCAACTGCAACAATGTCTTTCTTTAATCCGATCTGGTGGGGAACTCACACACGAGCAGTTCTCAAGAATGGGTCACAAAAGTTTTCTATACGCAGTCCTCTATGAAGTTGAGCTATACTCTTCTAAAGTTCTCCCCATAAACCAAAGTCGACAATTCGCCTACCCTACAACCGCCACTACGTTTTCATTCCATTTCAAGTCGCTTTCAACGCCATTAATAATATTGTATTCGAACATTATAGGATTGTTTTTAATACCCTTCTCTATTAATTTATATTTTTCTTTATTTATAGCAGACTGCCATTCATCACACCAAACAGAAATTCTTACCAGTTCATTCTGTATCTTCGCAGTCACCCAACGTACAATACAGTGCACAGTCGTCAGCCTACAGCCGCAGATTACTGCTCATCCTGTACGTCAGGTCGTTTAAGTACATAGAGAACAGTAGCGGTCCTGACACACATCGCTGTGGCTTCCCTGACGATATTCGTGTCTCTAATGAACACTCGCTGTCCTGGGCAACGTACTTTCTATTACTTAACAAATAATCGAGCCAGTCCGTATGCTCGGACCTTGGTTAACAGCCTACAGTGTGGCACCGTGTCGGACGCTTTGCCCTTCATCCATGGTTCTCAGGATGTAGTGCGAGAAAAGGGCAATCTGAGTTTCGGACAGTCAACTGTAAGTGCTAAATGCCGCAAGCGTTTTCTCTGACTTCCAAGGGCACACCTGACTCTTCCAGTTCGGCTGGCAGAGTCCGAAAAAGGGCCGCGGCATATGTGGTGAATGGAGCCTGCTTATGGGGGTACAGGTTTCCTCTCAACGGCAGACACAGTGAAACACCCAGTTCAATCAGAATGCGACACGCAACTAGATTCCAGAGCGATGGTAATATTCCATACAGACATATCCTTCGAATCTATAAAGGCGAGAGAGCCCACAAACAAATACGTTTGACCAGAATTTTCTTCACTGAATTAAGAATTTCACGTGTAACGGTTCCATTACAGCACTTTGTCACTAAAATAGACCACCGAGCAATGCTTAGATGTCGTCATGTGGCGGTACTGATCAGATATCGCCTGCGAACTTCAGATGTCTTGCAAAATAATGGATCATAGTATGTTTCCAACATAATGAAGGCAAGGAAAGCTCTGTAAACGCATAACAAAAGATTGCTGTGTGTTATTAGAGCTGAACTTTACGAATTCATTATCACCAAAACCACTCTTAGGCGCCGATACCTTGTCGCATGTGAATAAGTGACTTCAGTCAACGAATCATCCCTAAGGAGTCAGGGATGGACAAATAGATGGACGGCAGAGCGTGAACTAGCAATTATGAATGGAATCTACCAAACCATCGTCACCTGGCAAACTGTTCCAATTACACGAAAATGCCGCTGCACGCCCAGTAAAACAGTCTAATTATTATGAGCGTTATTACGTAAACTGGCTGTTCTTTCTCGCCAGCCCTTAATTTGCCTTACTGTAGTTGCGTATTTTCAATTACTGTTGTGTTTCTTCCAACATAAGACAACTTGTGTTTCAGGTTAGCTGCCCGTTTAATGCTCTCTATTTGCTAACGAAAAGTGCCACACGCGCCGTTTACAATAGACGTTCGACACATGAGAGCCAAAGCTGACACCCGATTTCATAATTCATCAACAGAAGAGACTGAACTGCCGCTGTACAGGAGGATTCAAAAGGTTACGCTCTTGTTAAAGGACGTGCTAGAGAATTCGAAAAACAATAATTCTGGAATAGGAACTTTAATATTGCTAGAGATCCTGAGCCAGTGAAAGATTTGGAATGTCAGAAACATTAAGGACAACCAGTGCACACGCGCTTTAACTTCGCCAGAGTCAATGCAGTGTCTAATCAAAACTGTCGTACATTACAGCGGGCGATCACCACATTCAAGACTAGCATGACACCTTTGTGGAAAATTCTGGCACCCTCTACCAAGCGCAACACTCATCCAACGAACCTCATCAGACACTGCCAGTTTCCTGGTAAGAAGTGTGTCTACATCAGGAATTTGTACCGCGTACATGAGACTTCTGATGTACCCCCCCCCCCCCCACCCCACCCCCAAAAAAATAATGAAGCATCAGATCAGGGGGCCTATGCAGTTCTACCTCCCTTCCAATCCAACGCCTGGGATATGTGCCACCGTCTACGTCTGTACGTCACCTATTTGCACGGAAAATTTTTCGGTGCTTCGTCTAGTTGCACCCAAACGTACTTATACGGAAATAGTACATTATCTTTCCTGTACATTGATTGTCCTTGTTGTACCTCACATTCCAAAGACTTCACTGATTCAGGATTACTTCAAACACCATAACCGGCTGGTCCAAAGTTGCTGAATTTCGGCTCCTGTGTCAGCTACTTCTATTTGTACACATTATTTTGGATAACTCTGTATTACTGTTACCCGTTTACATTTCATCAAGAAAAGGCCACCAGTTTCATTCAAATCAGTGTACAGTCTACGAGTTCTTACGCGGTACACTGCTGCGCAGTTTGAAATACTTACAAAGTGGTACGCAAGTATACAGTAAAAACTGTTGTGACCTGTGAGAACGCGTGTAGACTTCTGTTCTGTAGCAAGTCATCCAGGTCTGAAAGTGAGTGCCTTGTAAGCTTCAATCCACAGCGCAAAGTTTTGCTTACGTCACTGCGTCAAAATCCCGTCACCTTCTATAACGTCAACGGGGTAATGCTGTTACCACTGAACTCGCTAATTATCTAGTAGCTGTAACACTGACATGTAGAAAGCTAGGAGATGTTCAACTGAGCTGACGGTTTTTGTAAACGGTACAGAGTTGTAAACGTAACGATTGTATTACGATCAATAAAATGCTACCTTGCTGAGAGGGACCTGGGTGAACGGCACACTGTATATCCGGGAGGAAAGTTCGACGCTTTACGACAAGTCTAAACAAGCTATCTATTTGTACGCCACCTGAACAAAGCGCTACGTAGAACTGACTAGGTAACTTGGCGACATCGTAGAAGGCACTGTTCACAACTTTCTTCAAGGTGATACCACGGAATGCGTGAAAGACACATTCCTTTCACGTACTCAATACGTCACATAACCGATACAGCAATAATTTACACAAATACATCTCTTGTCAGTTTCTGTCCCCGTGAGAAGCATTCCCCTCAACATAAACTGTATAAATAATTGGAAAAGCCCTCTTTATCCTAATCGTTCATCGACAAGAAGAAAACTGCACCAAACGTAAAACTAATAATAAAAGCAACACAAATCATAACACGCTCGAAATTGAGCACCCTAGTATTTGAAATACGGCAAACCTAATTTTGGTTCATACCCAGGTCGGTACAGACACTATTACTTGCTAATATTTAAAGCAGGTGAAAAATTTACGACAATGAACCTGAGACAAATACTAATTTGCGAGATCAAGACTAAATATTACGTGATGATAAACGAGTAACTAGGGAACTTACATCGCTTGCGGCAAAAAGTACCAAGGCTTGCATATGGATAGAAAAACATTTTTTTTAGGAGTTTTAACTAAAGGACAAGCCGCTGTATTCCGAGATAGATGACTATTAACGACCGTTGTTCTAACAGTCGTCTATATAGACGTGCAATAGTAATCAGGCCACTTGTTCGTCGCAATGTGATGGAGTTCAACAGTTGTCTTAAGAAATTCCGGAATAGACCACCGTCCTTGCCTGAGTGTGATGTGACACGCATTTAAATTTGTGTATAGTCAATTGCTTGGTTGTTTTTCCATCTCCCCCTCAGTATCACAACACCTAACCAGAGAAACTACCGTACACTCAGAACTAAGTCAATACAACTCAATAAAAGTTGGCACACAAGAGTTTCGTGCCTTTGGATATAATGTTTGTTAAGTGTTTCTGCAAATCGGTGGTAAAACACAGTCTACGTGTTCAGAAGTTTTGGGTACGAGACTATTGTGAATAATTTGAAAGATGCGTTGACAGAAGTAAAGCTTACAATAAATACTTGCACAATGTTGCAGTTCATTGCATTTCAGCACAGTGAAATACTTGTGAATTTAAAAAAAATCTCTGCGTGCTCCTAGAATTGTTATCAGTCTCTTATTACTTCTTTCGCCTCTGGCCATATTTGCTGATGTGAAAAATTCCGAGTTGAATCGTGGTGCGTAGTCCACGACAGACTGTAGTTTCTCCTGTAGTCCCTCCCGCCCCCCTCCCCATAACTGGTTGCATAAATCAGTTCAAAGATCAGAGAAAGCCAACGCCATATCACGTCCAAAAGCACAATGACTAGTAAAGCAATTTAGTATTCAGACTAAACTTTCAGTTGATGAAAAACTTAACTAGGACCGTAGAAGAACATACCTCAAATTACGTGTTAGAATCACATCAACAAAGTGGTCATTACGAATGTAGTGCTTAGACGAATATGAGGCCTCGTGATTGCAGGAACCGCCCTAACATTCTCGTGGAATGAGTTACAGACAGCGTACAAAATCTAGAGTTTTGCGACCGTCATTAAACGCGTTGCCTGCCGAATGCAATAAACCACTGCGGTTAAAAGTTACGTTGCGGACCCCTCGCGTTTTGCATTTTTTATAGATTATGTGCGACTTACGTACGTAATCTGCATCGAGATACTGTTGTATAAAATAGGTTTACTGAAGAAATTTAGGAAACCCATTGAAATCCATCGACATGATAACAGTTTTAACAAGAAATAATAAAGCCACAAGATAAAGGGCTCCTGGATTGCCGTGCTGCAACGAGCGGCCATTACAGGTAACAAGGGAAAGATACAGCGGTAATAAACTGTAGAAAGCCCCCAGAGTTTGGAGGAGGAAGTACATACAATCTCCAATCCGCCGAATCTTCGACAACACCATCCACTCGTGTTGGCGAAAAGTCAGAAAAATCAATAAATAAACTTTGGCCAAAGATCGCGCGACGAAATCTAGTAGGCAACACAGAAACAAGTGGGCGCAAAAGACTCAACAACTTGAAAATTCCTAATTTATCTTTCAGTTTTAGTTTTTATAATGACAAGTGTCCGTAATATTGCAATATGATAACGTAGATATCGGGCTATGCTACTGTTCAATCTGTTATCACATTTTTTTTTCTTTTTGCAGTGATATTCATTGTTGTAGCCAAAGCACGACCAAATCACTTTGTCACCACAAGAAAGATTTTTGTGAAATCCACAATCATATTCTAGCCTCATTCCAGACTGTTGAGGGCAATCCATCAAAACATTTTAATCTCGTTTTCTACTGTGACGTACTCACAAACCAAAACACATTTCTAAATCATACTGTAGCTACGATGGTACAAACAATTTGCACTGAGCCTATCTAATTCATTCTCGTACGAAGGGCTGCCTCGTCGCTGACACAGCTTCATTCTGGTAGTGGAACACGATTTATACGTTGTTCTGTGAATGTCACTTCCACGATTGTTATTTTTTTTATATACGACACAGGCTGGAAAAGAATTTGACAACTGCGTGCACGCTGGACGAGACGTACCTGAGTTCGCTGCCTCATGGTGAGTCGTAGGAGAGCGTGTCGAGAATCTGGAGCGAGCGGCGTCGAGTCCGCGGCAGACAGTGAAGTAGTGGCGCGCGCGACTGACGGTCGCTTTATAAGGCCGCGCACACAGTGAGAGCGGCCCCGGGCCGAGCGTAACGCGCCCCGCTTCGGCCGGCATACCCACCGTTGGTGGTGACTCTTCCCTTCGGTGGGTCCGACGCACAGTCTTGGCATCAACCTTATGCAAACGACGACGTCATTATTACGACTGCAGACCTTGCTGTCATCTTGTCCTAACGAAACTTGGTACGTATACCACTTACTGTAGGAAAAGAAACCCTGTGGCGGTGATAACCACCTATCTACCAAATGGGTGCCAACGTCGTTGTCGCAGTGGTAACATCGGTTCCCGTCACATCACTCAAGTTAAGCGCTGTCGGGCTTGGCTAGAACTTGGATGGGTTATGGTTCGAGTCTACCGAGCGCTGTTGGCAAGTGGGGTGCACTCATCGCTTACCAAGCCAGCTGAGGCGCTAATTGACTGACATATTGCGACTCCGATCACGAAAGCTGACAAAGTTGGGAGAACGGTGTACTAACCACATATCCCTCCATATCCGAATCTTGTGGCGTCTATCGTCTGAGGAAGACACGGCGGTCGGTCGGTACCGCTGGGTGTTTCCAGACGTGCTTGCACGGGAAGTTTATCAGCCGAGTGGGGGTGAAAAAGAAGTGTAGCTCAAGACGCTCGAATACCCAGACATTATTCATCGAGTATTTGAGATTGAGAGCAGTTAACGACTTGCAACAAACTTTACATATAATTTCAAACATTTACGAAACATTTATCGCTAACAATCCTCACAAAAAGAGGAAAGCAAAGAAATTAATCGCTCACCACATTTTTGCTGGTCGTGCGTAAAACTGCTGCATGAGGCAAGACGTTGCAATTCACTACTTCTTTAATACTATTGTATTCACGACACATTTTGCCGACAGTATTCACGTATACCATTGAACGTACCTGCAAAATAATATCGTTGTACATCGTATAGTTCAGGAGATACGTGGTCATAAACAATGAGATGCGTAAAAACTGATACATCATACTGACGTCTAAATTTATTACTTCCTTGTTGCTAATTCTATTCGCAACACTTTTCGGAGACAGTATTTAAATGTCGCTGATTGTACCTACAAAATTGTATCACTGTAATACATTGCACAGAATACAAGACGTCATAAACTTTGAACTGCGTAAAAACGGAACTGCAGTGGGAAATTCGCTAGAGATACAGGTGAAATATGTGTACAAATGTGTGTAAAATGTGTTAAATACAAGGAAATGTATGTGACAGGTGAGTGTGTGGGAAAAACTGAGGGTAAAAAGCCCATTCCAAACCTCTCGATCGAATTCAGTAAATCTTGGTACACATATTACTTACTATCTGGAAAGAAATACTGTGAGAGTGAGAACCTGCAGACTTCCTATTTGCGTGAGAGTGATAAAGTGATAGTGTGGGGAGAGAAAGGGTGGGGGGGGGGGGGGAAGAGATGGAAAGACAGAGAGGGGGAAAGAGCAGATGGAGACAGTTTGCATGAGAGGAGGAGATGGACAGATAGAGGGGACAGGGAAATGGAAAGAGAAAGGGAAGAGAAGATGGACAGGAAGAGGGTTGAGGAGCAAATGAATAGAGAGAAGGGGTGGAAGAGATGGACGAAGGAAGAAAAGAGTAGGAGATAGACAGTGGAAGAGGGAGGAGGAGATGGACAGGGAGCGAGTGCAGAAGTAGATGGACGAACAAAGAGAGAGAAGACAAGATAGAGGCGGTGAGGACGAGATAGAAAAAGCAGAAAATGAACTTAGAAGAGGGAAGAGGGGATAGACAGAGGGGAAGGAGCATATGGATAGAGCGACTGTGAGGAGCAGATAGACAGAGAGAGGGGGAGTAACAAATGGACAAAAGAGGGGCAACATGAGATTAACAGAAGGTGGAGAATGGAAGACGTGGACAGAGAGAGGAGAACGAGACGGATATAGTAGGAGGGCGGATGAGGTGGACAGAGGGAGGGGGAAGGAGCAGATGGACGAGTACAACTGGAATAAATACATAAGCTGGCAACACCGGGTACTCAGTAAGCTACAAAGTAAGTTGTCTTACACTGCTGACAAAATGATTATGCAGCCAGAAAACATGGTCAGATGTCAATGTAATTTCGTATATGTACAGATCATTGGTGGGTATGAAAATGATTGCAGCAGCAATTCTCTGTGGCTGACTGGACGACCACCAGAGTGCATTAGTGTTGTTCGTATCATAAAACTAATTTTGAGAGGACTTACTTAAAGATAATCGTCTACCCATTATGTCACAGAAGAGACGGCATGATGTTAATAAAATAGTGTTGTTGTTTGAATCGACTGTGATGGAACATGGTGCGAGATAAAATGACTAAGAATTCCTGTCCGGCTATGAGTCTACGGTGACAACGTGTAATTGTTGGCACTATCACGCCCTAGTGTCTTCCCCGTTTCGCCTGCGAGAACGCTACTTCCTGTTTTATTTCTTTACTAGCGAGACGCTTTGTCTTGTAGATAATACCTAACAATGTTACCAAGCCTGGAAGGATATATGAGGGACGTAAACACAGAAAGATGCACCATACTGATACGAGACTGCCTTAGCAGCGCCTCAGATTGTTTGAAAAGGGCTTCATTTGTGCGTCTCCTTATGGTCGCAGTGTGCAAATCCACATTTGTGGCGTATTCGGATGTGACAGGGATCCGATGTTGGACTGTATGGGAGCGTAAGGGCGGGCATACCCGTTGTCAAGTTTGTTGTCAAACACTCTGACCACTACAAGGGAGGGATCGCACATCAAGCACAATATAACTACATTTGCGCCTGCCATAATGGACTTCCTGTAACATTGTGGATCATGTCATACCTTTGTGCTGAGACGAGAAGTAGCTAGACTGTCCCATGTACAGGCTGCCGTTAATATCACAATACAAGCAGCTGCGTTTGGAGTGATATCGTAACCGAGGTGCATGGACTGCTGATTAATGGCTTCGTACTGTGTTCAGTGATGAATCGCGGTTCTACACTATCTCAGATGACCTACGTCAGCGAACATATCGGTGACATGCGGAGACGACCAATATTTGAAGAGGAACAGGTATAATAGTTCCGGGGTCATGGCGTTCAGCATCATCGAGTATGACTTCAGTTCAGGGCAGGTCGCGATTGAGGGCACTCGGGCATCATAGGAGTACGTCACGGACACCCTGCATCTTGATGTGTTACCCCAAAAAAAATGGTTCAAATGTGTCTGAGCACTATGGGACTCAACTGCTGTGGTCATCAGTCCCCTAGAACTTAGAACTATTTAAACCTAACTAACCTAAGGACATCACACACATCCATGCCCGAGGCAGGATTCGAACCTGCGACCCTAGCAGTCTCACGGTTCCGAACTGCGCGCCTAGAACCGCGAGACCATCGCGGCCGGCTGTGTTACCCCTCATGCAGCTGCACCGTGCTGTCATTTTTCAACAGGATTATTTTCGTCCACACACGGTTTGGATCTCCAAGAACTGTCATCGTGGTGCTGGGGTACTCTTGGCTATGAAGATCAGCACATCTGTCCCAAGTAGAACTTGATTGGACAAGGGCGGACGTCAGCTCCGTCCTAGTGTCAGTATCCACGATATCAAGGACCAGTACAACACAGGTGGGCTAGCTTTCCTCAAGCGAGGATACAACGGTTCTGTGACACTCTTTCCAAATCAGTGCGTGCATCCAGGCCAGAGGGGGAGGAACGCCATAGTGATAAGTGGGCTCGTACCGACCAATTCTTTGTAACTACAACTCAGTTTTAGAATCACTGAAATAACATCGCATACCCTCTTAATATGTGACATTTCATTTCGTTTCCTCCTTCCCTTATGGGTGCTTCACTTTTTTTTTCATCAGGATGTATATGAAGACAAAAATACATCGATCATCCAGAACATTATGACCACGTACCTAACAGCCGGTATGGCCACATTTGGCACAGACAGCAGCAGCGACATGTCGTACGATGGAAGTAATGAGGAGATGTTAGGTCGCCGGAGTGTGTTTATTAGCACCACATCTGCCCATACAAGTCACCTAATTCCCGTAAATTCCGTGGAGGGGGGGATGGGGGGTGGTCGAAAAGCTCTGATGCCACATTCAATCATATTCCAAATGGGTTCGATAATGTTGAGATCTGGCCAGTTGGGAGGCAGAACATCAACAGGAACTCGCCACTGTGTTTCTCAACCACTCCATCACACTTCTGCGCTTCTGACATGGCGCATTATCTTGTTGAAAAATCACACTGCTGTCGGTAAAAATGATAGTCATGAAGGGTTCGTTGGTTGATGCTGCAGAGGTGACGAAACAGCGAGGTCATCGGACCCGTTGCAATGGGGAAGAATGGAGAAGAAAATCGGCCGTGCCCTTTCAAATGAATCATCCCGGCATGTGCCTGAAACGATTTAGGTAAATCACGGAACACCTAAATCATGATGGCCGGATGCGTGTTTGAAGCGTCGTCTTCCCGAATGCGAGTTCAGTGTGCTATCCACTGCGCCACCTCGCTCGGTGTCCTGAAGGTGTGTACTTGGTCTGCAACCAGCGTACGATTCTGTTTGGCCATCATGGTGCCTTGCACGAACTCCACTGGATTCATGGATGTTCCCCAGAACATACTGGAGCAATCAGAAGTTTGTCTCTGTCCCGCAGTACAGATATCAAGGAGCTGCTTCCCTAGAAGACGACAGATTCGCGCCTTCCCATAGGCATGATGAAGAAAGTATCGGGATTCATCAGACAATCCAAGTGTCTGCCTCTGCGCCAACGTCCAGAGGCGATGGTCAAGTACCCATTTCAGTCGTATTTGCTGCCTATGTCGCGGTGTTAACATTGGCACAGTACTCCTCGAACACCCGACGAGTCGTGAAGTTTCCGGGATGCTCGTGCCGAGCCTCCGGGCCATCACAATACGCCTTTGGTCAAACTCAGATCGCGCGGCATCCGCATTCTACATACGGACAGCGCACTCACTGATATTACATGCACCGTGCGTGTGTCTGACTAGCACTCATTCCTCGCACGTGACGCTGCTATCGCCTGGACGGGGTTATATTGATAGTAGGTCGGTGATCATAATGTTATGGCTGAGCAGCGTGTAAGCACGCGGGACCAAAAATTAGCCCCCTGCAGGAGACGTCACGCTAATACCGTGTAACACCAATTCTAGGCTTGATAATATCATCAGTTATGCTGGCTAGAGATTCCACTTTCCTCAGGTATGTCCTCTCCAGCTGAAGACAATAATCGATGGCCGCATGTCGTAGCGCTACCAAATTGCAGCATGTTGACTGCCCCAAGTAGTCCCACACATCCGCTTTGGGACTAGATCGGACGATTTAGCAGGGCAGGAGAAGTACATTAGAGTGTCTGAGTCTTCTACATACCGGGAAGAAATGTGTGCAGCCCTGTGAACGCAGCTATTACCGTATTGGAAGATGGGACTGTCCATAACATAATCGCCATGCATAACTACAGGACCGTTATTTTAGGTAGATTGTCAACACAGACTTTGGACAGTTAGTAGTAAGTACTATATGGGTTGATGGGTTGAAACGACCATCATATCGAATGTTTCCCTCTGGCAGGAATCACACAGTGCGTGTCCGAGCTTTGCGAAATGCGTGCAGGTGTGACGTAGTGGTAGTTTGGGTCGGTCCTGGACGCGTGCTCAGACAGGTGAAGCGGTTAAAGCGACCGTGCGCGTAAAGCGGGAAATCCGGGTTCGAATCCCAGTCCAGCACAAATTTTCACGCGACACCAAAAAATAGTGCAGCTGAGGTGAGTATATATTTGCAATTTTCGCGTCAAATTTCGTAATACTGAAGGCAACCTGGATGAGTGAACACAAGAGAGGATACGAAGAACACACAAAAAGTTACAAAACCACCTTTGACGTTAAGTACACTGTTCGCAAACTGCAGGTTAAAAAGCAGCGTTGGACTGTCGGTGCATTCGGCGGTTTGCGTCGTTATTTTATGAGGCAAAATCCTTGGAACACACTACACATCTTCAATTTTAGTGTTGTTTGGTCAATTCATGGCGTCCAGCTCGAAGTACTCCTGTAAGCACCGGCCTTTTGGGAGGTACCTGACTCCAAACGTCCACTGCGAACCGTTCCCTTCGCTGTCTTCGCTCGGAGACTTGCGGAGAAGGACCTGAATTCACTGACAATAGCTGCTTCTGTATGGTTTGAAACCAACTGTCGTTGACACTTCTCTAGTTCCTGTCGGTTAGGATCTTTTTACGACTACCGCCCTTGCATCTAGCTGATTATGAGACTTCGTTGGACAGTCCACGATGACATACCAACAAATCGGACAACTTCATTCACAGTGTAGCTGTGACCACATCCAAAACTTTAGCTCATTTCGATCTGTCTGTCACGTCGACCCATCGTACTCCATTGATCCGGTATAAACGACTGTTACAAACAAACCGCTTCACTGCCATGACTTACGACAGCTGTGGAAGATCGCATTAACACCCTATATCAGCTCTAAACCATCTGTAGTGCTTTACCGAGCGAGGTGGCTCGGTTCAAATGGCTCTAAGCACTATGGGACTTAACATCAGAGGTCATCAGTCCCCTAGAACTTAGAACTACTTATACCTAACTAACGTAAGGACATTACACACATCCATGCCCGAGGCAGGATTCGAACCTGCGACCGTAGCGGTCGCGCGGTTCCAGACTGTAGCGCCTAGAACCGCTCGGCCACTGCAGCCGGCGCTGGCGCAGTGGTTAACGCAATGGACTCGCATTCTAGAGGACAGCTCAAACCTGCGTCCAGCTATGCCGATTTAGGTTTTCCGTGATTCCCTACATTGTTTCAGGCAAATGCCGGGGTGGTTCCTTCAAAATGGCAAGGCCGAATTCCTTCTCCATGCTCCTATAATCCGTTGGTACCGCTGTTTGGCCCCCTCCGCCAAATTAACCAACCAACCAAACAACAGTGCTTCATTACCACCCGTATGTTCTTGCAGAGTGGGTGATCAATATTTTTTCCTGTGAACTTATCGGTATTCTGTCTGATTCAAAATCTGCAATCACTTTGCTTACAGTCCGCAGTGTCTTATAGTCCTTAAAATACGGTACCAATATTCCAGCTAACGAAACAGCACTTGTGAAGAGATTTAGGACAGAAGGTACTCTTTGGGATCAAAAGTATCCGAGCACCTGGCGCCCTCCATCGGTAACGCTGGAATTCAATATGGTGGTGGTGCACCCTTAGCCTTGATGACAGCTCCCACTCCCGCAGGCATACGTTCAATCAGGTGCTGGAAGGTTTCTTGGGGAATTGAAGCCAATTCTTCACTAGTGCTGCACTGATTAGAGGTATCGATGTCGGTCCGTGAGGCCTGGCACGAAATTGGCGTTCTAAAACACCCCAAAGGGGTTCTATAGGATTCAGTCAGGACTCTGTGCAGGCCAGCCCAATACACGGATGTTATTATCGTTCGAAAATGGTTCAAATGGCTCTGAGCACTATGGGACTTAACAGCTGAGGTCATCAGTTCAAAATGGTTCAACTGGCTCTGAGCATTATGGGACTTAATATCTTGGGTCATCAGTCCCCTAGAACTTAGAACTACTTAAACCTAACGAACCTAAGGACATCACACACATCCATGCCCGAGGCAGGATTCGAACCTGCGACGGTAGCGGTCGCGCGGCTCCAGACTGAAGCGCCTAGAGCCGCTCGGCCATACTGGCCGGCTTGTTATTGCCGTGTAACCACTCCGCCACAGACGGTGCATTATGAACTTGCTCATATATATATATATATATATATATATATATATATATATATATATGTGTGTGTGTGTGTGTGTGTGTGTGTGTGTGTGAGAGAGAGAGAGAGAGAGAGAGAGAGAGAGGTGACCTGAGACTGAAAACCTTAATAAAAAAAACAGTAAAAGGGTCAGTGACTATCCCTAAAGCAGTATTCCGGGTCTGTGAAAATCGCCGTTTTTCACGAAATCAGCAGATGTGAAGATATTTCGAGATAGCCCCAATGGAGTGGTATAGATGCGTAAAGTTTCATGACATACTGAGTTTAGTTTAGTTGTCAGCGTTTCCATGGATAATTTGCACGACAGTTGGCTGTTATAGGAAAGTTGTCAGTAGATTTACAAACAGAATACATTATGTCTGTGACAGCTTTCGGCAGTGTGAATAGGAGTAAGATTTGGAACATGCAAAATCGATCGTATCTGTGACGTTTAATTCAAACACTAAAGAATTTATAGCAGCACACAGAAATTATAATAAATACAAGGAAAGGGAAGACAGGATCAATAAACTTCAACGGATGGGTGCGACAGGGGCGTACCCTTCCACGCACTTTATTCAGCTTATACTTAAACAATGGCAATGGGTATTTAGCTATAGTGTCCAATAATTACCAGGACACACACACATAAATGCTTTGCTCTTTGCCGACAACCAAATAATTATTCACGAGGCAGAAAACAACCTGCAGTTTACAACACGTTACCTAAATCAAATATATATCAACAATCATCGAAACATTTCAGTAACAACCTAAAGTAATGGTCTTCAAAGGCACATTTTCAGTACGCTCCAAAATAGTACCAGATAGACAATCAATAGAACAGGTGTCACATTTTCATCTGTTAGGATGCGATATTAGCTATCATTATGAAAACGATATCTGTAATAAATTACATAGTTTTGAAAAGACATGTGGAAACGCAGAACAGGGGATGTCAAGGCAAGGGAGAAAACAAAGCTTATTGTAACATATGGAAGCGAACCTTGGTCATTAACTAAGAAGATAAAAGAAGACTACAGTAGGCTGAAATGAAATTTTTAGGGAAAGATGAGCATTTGGCGTCATTGGCCGGGAGGCCCCTTTCGGGGCAGGTCAGGCCGCCTTGCTGCAGGTCTTACTCCATTCGATGCCACATTAGGCACCCTGCGCGCAGGATGGGGAGAATTGATGATGAAGAGCCGCGAAAGATTAGCCGAGCGGTCTAGGGAGCTGCAGTCATGGACTGAGCGGCTGATCCCGTCGGAGGTTCGAGTCCTCCCTCGGGCATGGGTGTGTGTGTTTGTCCTAGGATAATTTAGGTTAAGTAGTGTGTAAGCTTAGGGACTGATGACCTTAGCAGTTAAGTCCCATAAGATTTCACACAAATTTGAACATTTGAACATTCTGA
Source organism: Schistocerca gregaria (assembly GCF_023897955.1). Taxonomy (NCBI): domain Eukaryota; kingdom Metazoa; phylum Arthropoda; class Insecta; order Orthoptera; family Acrididae; genus Schistocerca; species Schistocerca gregaria. Next base: position 165,941,968 of record NC_064921.1, read on the forward strand.
TGATGAAGACAACACAACACCCAGTCCCTGAGCGGAGACAATCTCCGACCCAGCCGGGAATCGAATCCGGGCCCGTACATGGTCAATCCGTCATGCTGGCCACTCAGCTGTCGGGGCGGAATTAAGGAAAGATAAAAGCAGTTCCTTTGCTGATCAAATATGAAACGTTATTACGACGGAAGAGCTTAATATATACTATATAAATGTAAAGGACACATAAAACGGAATCGACAGTATAAAGAGTGGTGGAAGACAGATTTATTAAAGAAGTAATCAACGATAAACCAATAGGAAAGAGACATGTAAGACGACTAAGGAACAGGTGGCTCCAGTGAAGACGGAACAGGCTGTAAGTCTTCTCCACGAAGGGAAGAAGAAGAAGAAACGTGGCCACAAGTCTTCCTTTTACACAACCAAATTTTTCTTTATCTTTTAAATATTAATATATAACAAAATTTTACAAAGATTAATCTAAAAACATGCATACTATCTATTCAGAAATTCGTACATGGTGTAGAAGGTGTTGACATGCAGGAATGATTTCAAATTGTTTTTAAAAAATTCATGATCTGCTAGCACCTTTAATTATCACTGGAGGTGATCAAATACTTTTATCACTGCGTACTTTGCGTTTTCTTTACAAAAAATTATAGTGTAGACAGTAGAGGCTATTTGTATTGCTGGTGCTATATTTATGAAAGCTACTATTACTTTCAAAATGTACCTCATGCTTTATGTTCATATGAGCGTGATTACTCGGCGAGGCTGTTGATTGCCTAATTTTATAAAAAGGATGACTACATGTAGTTAGACTATATGTATCGAAGCAGTGTACCGTCAGCTATTTCTGACTTACCTAGCTGGTGGACTACAAAGCAAAAGTAAAGAGCTACTTATGGAGAAAGAAGAAGAGCGCCTAGTGCTGCAACATAGTGGATGGCTATTACATTCAACAGTTGACAACACTGTTCAAAACGTATCACTAAATAAAAGAGTGTTCATTTCCTAGTGCAGTGAAAACAAAATTTCTTACGGCAGTAAGTAGAACAAAAGCTGAAAAGGGGACATAGAACACATGTACATCAGCATCTACGAAATCCGTAAGTAGAAACTTAAACTTCTACAACATATATACAATATATATATTTCCGGGTCACTGAAGATATCTTGCAAATTACAAAGGCGAAACGCGTGTGGCACGAAAACTATGTTTTATTCGATTTTGAGTAGACGCAGACAAAGTAATAATTATCAGAATAGTATTACACACAACTGAGAGGCAGAAGAACAGTAAAATTTCAGAAAATGTTGGTCTGAGTCTTACTTATGACGAGGGATGGTGAGTTTTGGTACAGGCGATCGCGACCCTAAAGCGTAACGGGAAGACAGAACTGTAGTTATTTACGTAGAATGCCCATTCCTATCGTCAATAACTTTTGAACGTGACTATTCAAGTCTTATGCTATTGAACCTCGCTCAATAACGTAACGAATATAAAGTCCGATTGCCGAACTATTGTCGGAACAGCCCCGTAGTTGCGCATGACTTTTCAGTAAGCTGTGTTATACTAATATGTCAGCACGCCAATAAAGTGATTTCGTGTAAGAATGACAAGGGCTGTTTAAAAAAAAAATGGTTCAGATGGCTCTGAGCACTATGAGACTAAACATCTGAGGTCATCAGTCCCCTAGAACTTAGAACTACTTAAACCTAACTAACCTAAGGACATCACACACATCCATGCCCGAGGCAGGATTCGAACCTGCGACCGTAGTGGTAGCGCAGTCCCAGACAGACGCGCCTAGAACCGCTCGGTCACACCGGCCGGAGGCTGTTTTTAATCTCACGCACCCGATAGACTGCAAAAGACAATTACAATGAGACGTAAGTATTTGTATAAACAATACTTGCTTTTATGGAGTATCACTTGTAATCTTATGCTAAATAATGGTATCTTATAATGGAGATGGAAGAAGCGTATTTTAGTCGTTTATTCTTATTTCGTGAGAGTAAGTTAAACTTTTTTCAATATATAGAATATATAACTGTTTATGCCTTTAGCGCGGAATCTATGAGCATTCTAGAATTATCATTATCCGAATTACGTCTATTGGTTGGTTTATCAGACCTATGCTCCACTCTTGTCGTTGTTATTCATTTCATTTGAGAATACATTAGAAATAAACCATAACGTTATATCATACGCAACACAAAGTTAAGAAGAAATTGAGATAGAAGATAAATTCAATCTTGGCAAGGAATTCTGTTTTCAGAGCCGGAAGAGATTTGTTGTATCTCGTTTTTCTTCATCTTCCGTCTTTTGGAAGCTAACAAACTGCCTTTTGTCTTTGTCCAAGGTTCTTCGGACGACGTTTGTTTCATGATTTTTCTGACGTTTCACCAGAACGAGTGGCTGGCAGTGTCAAATCTTCAGCCTCCATTGCTGGTGGTGGACTGGAGTTGAGCACGCAGTCGCACATTATGTACCTGGCGCACCAACGTGTAAGGGCTTTTTCGATGTCGTTTCCGCAGCGACAACGGTCTTTCGCTCCAAAACAGGAATCCAGGATCCATTCACCTCGAGGCTTTCCTCTTTCTTGTAGAAGCTTTTGTGATGTCTGCGTATTTCTAAAGCGTATCTAAACAAGCAGGTATGACAGCTCTTCTCTGCAGCAAGAACTTCCGTGTCGGCGAATTTCACTATATGGTCGGTCACACACAGCGATTGCTCCGTCACGGCCGATTTCTCCACCTGCCGCAACCTGCAGCGCTACTTATGTTCGGTGATTGTGGTGCTGAGTGATCGTCCAGGCACTCCAACACAGACTTTTCCACATGTACGTGGTATGCGGTATATTCATGACATTGCAAGTGGGTCCCTTTTCTCGTTTTCCGATCTGAGACACTATTTGATCTTCTTTGTCAGATTATAAGTAGTCTTTACGCATTGTTTCCGCAATATATGACCGACTTTGCCAGTCACTCTGGGAATGCATGGCAGAAAGGCTGCATCCGACATTACTTTTTCCGATGAGCCACTTCCACGAGTGTTTGATTCTGCAATAACTGGTGGAGTACCCATTGCTCCTCAAAGCGCTTTTCAGGTGATGCACCTCGCGTCTGAGGTACTGAGCCTCACATACTTGTCTCGCTCGCGTTACAAGCGTATTAATCATGCCTATTTTTTTGGATCGAGTGGTAATTTGACATTTTTTTTGCAGCTATTGAACCCTGTGTGTCGATTTTTGAAACACGCTTTGGCCCCTGGGTTTTACCATCTCTCGTGACAAACACATCTAGAATGGTAGCTGTTGGTCTTTTTCTGCCTCCATGCTGAATTTTATGTTGGCATGGAAGCTGTTCAGATGTCTTAGGAAGTTCCCGAGCTGTTCCTCACCACGCCGAGCGGGGTAGACGCGTGGTGTGAGGAGTCTTGTCACGGTCCACGCGGCTCCTCCCATCGTAGGTTCGAGTCCCCACTCAGGCACGGGTGTGAGTGTTGTCTATAGCGTATGTTAGTTTAAGTTTGGTTAAGTAGAGTGTAAGCTTAGGGACCGACGACCTCAGCAGTTTGGTCCAATAAGACCTTACCACAAATTTCCAATTTCCTCACTATGACTCCACACAACGAAGATATCGTCGACGTATTACGTGTACTACACCTTAAATTTACAAGGTGGTAAGTACAATGCCTATGCTTAGCAGAGTTCCACGAAGAAGTTGGCCACCACTGAACTAAGTAGACTACCGATGGCTACGCCTTCCAGCTGTTCGTAGGACCAACAGCCACAATTTCTATAGGTGCTGGTCGCGAGGGATGGTGAAAACCTGGGACACAGAGTGTACTGGAAATCGTCACTCACGGACTGATACGTGCATTAACTGTCAAGTTACCCGTGCCAGAAAAGAGGCATGATTAATACGCTTGTAATGAAAGCGAGACGACTATGTGAAACGAAGCACCTCAGACGCGAAATGCAACACCTGGAAAGTGTTCTGAGGAGGGAGTTACGTAAGAAGTGTCACAGAATCAAAGAATCGGCGAAGTGACACATCGGAAAAAGGAATGTCGAGGCGGCCTTTCTGCCGTACTCTCCCAGACTGACTGACAAACTCAGCCGTATATTGAGCAAACAAAACGTAAGGACTACTTATAAACCGTCAAAGAAGATCAATGGTGTATTTGTTCGGCAAAGGAGAAAAGAGATCTTTTGTAAAGGCCTCGTCGCTAATGCTATGGGCGCCGAGTTGCCACTGTTGTTACGATAGACCGAGCTTGTGAGTTCGTGAAACGGCTTCTGGTGCAGTACACCGCTAAGACAGTTGCTCCCTGCCACTATTACACAGCTATGCCCCACGGTTAGGTAACAGGATAGGAGAACGAAGATTCTACAGCATTCCAACAAATTAGCAACGAAGTCACACAAACGAGTTAAAAAGTTTGCTTATCTTTGCGAGTCGTTCAATATTGAAATCTGCAAGAGTGTTTGTGATGTAACACATAGTGTCGGAAGTTCCATGCTGCTTTTCGCGGATGATGCTGTAGTATACAGAGAAGTTGTAGCATTAGAAAGTTGCATTGAAATGTAGGAAGATCTGCAGCGGATAGGCACTTGGTGCAGGGAGTGGCAACTGACCCTTAGCATAGACAAATGTAATGTATTGCGAATAAATAGAGAGAAGGATCCTTTATTGTACGATTATATGATAGCGCAACGAACACTGGAAGCAGTTACTTCTGTAAAATATCTGGGAGTATGCGTACGGAACGATTTGAAGTGGAATGATCATATAAAATTAATTTTTGGTAAGGCGGGTGCCAGGTTGAGATTCATTGGGAGAGTCCTTAGAAAATGTAGTCCATCAACAAAGGAGGTGGCTTACAAAACACTCCTTCGACCTATACTTGAGTATTGCTCATCACTATTGTGTCTGTACCAGGTCGGGTTGACAGAGAAGATATAGAAGATCCAAAGAAGAGCGGCGCGTTTCGTCACAAGGTCATTTGGTAAGAGTGATAGCGTTACGGAGATGTTCAGCAAACTCAAGTGGCAGACCCTGCAAGAGAGGCGCTCTGCATCGCGGTGTAGGTTGCTGTCCAGGTTTGGAGAGGGTGCGTTTCTGGATGAGGTATCGAATATATCGCTTCCCCCTACTTTATCTTCCCGAGGATATCACGAATGTAAAATAAGAGAGATTCGATCGCGCACGGAGGCTTTTGGGCAGTCGTTCTTCCGGCGAACCGTACGCGACTGGAAGAGGAAAGGGAGGCAATGACAGTGGCACGCAAAGTGTTCTCCATCACACACCGTTGGGTGGCTTGCGGAGTATAAATGTAACTGAAGATGTAGATGTAGATTGAAACCTGCAACACTGCTTGTAATATAACACAAAAAAGGCCTTCAAAGACTAAGTGCAAATAATCGTAGGTAAACTTCACAGTAAATAACAAACACAATTTACAACAACTGCCTGTTCACTTCTAAAGAATTCCCTGTCTAGTTCAGCCCTGGACGCTGATCTACGAGGGTGAGTCAAATGAAAACTTTAAATTTGTAATAACAAAGCGAAATTTCGCGCCTTTCTTCTGTAAGTTGGTAAGCGTGCTACAAACAGCGTGCAGAATGTCATGTAGGTGGCAGCATAGTCCACATGCACACATACCGTTGCAGTATCACTATATAAAGACGGCCGCCCCAATTGCGACTTGCACCGGGGAAGAGCAGCGTTCTGTTATTCGGTTTTTGCGTAGTGAAGGCGTGAAAACTATTGAAATTCATCGACGAATGAACATTCACTACGGTGATGCATGTTTGTCACAGCAGCAAGTATACGAATGGACTAGGAAGTTCGCAAATGGTGTGACTTCAGTGGAAGATGCTCCTCGTCCAGGTCAGGCACAAAGAGTTGTGACTCCACAGAACACTGCAGCAGTTGAAGCCATAGTGAAGGAAAACCGCAGAGTGACACTGAATGACATTGCAGCATGTTTACAGATTAGTCATGGGTTAGTAAACCACATTGTACAAGATGTGCTCCAGTTTCACAAAGTGTCTGCAAGACGGGTGCCACTGCAGCTAACTCCTGAAATGATACAACGACGTGTTGATGCTTCTGAAGAACTTCTTCGGCGCTTTGAACGAAAAGGTGATGGCTTCCTTGCAAGAATCGATACTGGGTATGAAACCTGGGTTCACTTCTACCAACTGGAAACGAAGAGAGCGAGCAAGGAATGGCGCCATTCCTCAGTACCAAAGTGATTTCTACATGTTTGGACCACTCAGTGAAGCAATGGGAGGAAATAAGTTCCGTTCTGATGAGGTACGCCACGCGGTGCATGAGTGGTTGCGCGTACTACCAAAAGAATTTTTTTCTAAAGGACTTTATGCACTTTGCAAGCGCTGGAGGACTTGCATTGAGCGTGGGGGAGATTATGTTGAAAAGTGATACAGCTTTGTACCACTTCTGCACAATAAATAATATTTAAAAAAATATTTAAGGTTTTCATTTGACTCACCCTCGTATAACCAAGTGACCGAGAGCTGCTCTTCTATCTTCCGAGTTGTCGTCCGGTCATTGGCGGATTGTACACCGGCAACTGGCACAGGCGAAGTCGATATCTTCATCCTCAGCGCCGCCCGTGGTACTGGTGGAACACGCGCAAGTGGCGAGTCCCTATGCCACTGGCACCAGCTCGCATCTTTCTGCTTGTGGTGCCTTTTCCCCTGGCTGTGTCTTGTTCGGACGACTCAGCATGATCAACTTGCGATGTCTGGGACATACCGCATACCATGTAAGTGCAGAAAAATCTGTGTTGAAATGCCTGCACAATCACACAACACGAGTATCACCGAACATCAGCGGCATTGGAGGTTGCGGCATGTGGCGAAGTCGACCGCGGCGCAGCACGCACCGTGTGAGACCAACCACATAGTGAAATGCGCCGAAATGGAAGTTCTTGCTGTAGAGAAGAGCTATCACACCTGCTTGTTCAGAGAAGTTTTAGAAGTACACTAACATGACAATAGCTTCCACAAGAAAGAAGAAAGCCCCAGAGTGAACGGATCCTGGATTCCTGCTCTGCAGCGAACGACAGTTGATCGCAACAGAAACGACCGCGGGAAAGAAGCCCTCGTACGTTGGCGCGCCACGTATGTATAATCTGCAGCGGCGAGCTCGATTCCATTCCATCACCAGCAATGGAGGCTATAGGTTTGTTTTAGTGGAAACGCCTTAAAATATACATATACTATTGAACCATTGCCGATATTTCACATAAGATAAACTGTAATTAAATTATTTTAGCGTTACATACGGTACAAAAGCAAAAATACGTGTGATGTTTCTAGTTAAGTTTGCATTGAGACATGTTCCTTTCCTCGTATCTTCGTGCTGCTGTACGATAAATTACAAACATGACGCACGTATTGATCATTATATCAAAACTCTAAAGGTAACGTAGTTATATCAGTTTATCCTCTTTTCTTACCATTATTTTATCAGTAAGTAAGCAACTGTTTTTCGTGTCCTTTGTGCTCGCCGCCATTTTGCGCCTCTAAACAGACCCCAGTGATACTATATACAGTACTACTATTTTTCTTGTGCAACAGCGGAGAGTGGCGTCATGTTGGGAATTATTGGCTTATGTCAGGCAGGTATACTACAGTCAAGTTTACTCCGTGCTAGGGGTTGGGAACGTCCCTTTCTGCATTCCATAGAGATAGTAAAACTTAGCAACAGATAATAGACTGGGGACTGTATTTCGACAATTTTCTGTAAAGGCTCATATCCGTCATGATCGCAAAATCTACTGAAACTACCCCTACCCCATCGCAACGGTACGGTTAACGCAGAACGGCCTGACAGCCAAACAAACGCAGATCATGGCTTGCTTCCTGAAACTGCAGTGCTAAACCTGTGACCTATTGACATTACAAGCGCTTATTTATGGGAACGTGTAAGAGTTGTGTAGTGGTTTGAAAGTAACAGGAATAAAATACGGGTAACGAAAGGATATTTACGAGCTGTACGGAAACCAGAATGCAGTTATAAGTCTCGAAGAACATGAAAAGGAACAGTGGTTGGAAATGGAATCACATTTGGCAGTAGTGTATCCCTATCGTTGTTCAGTATTTACACTGCGCATGCGATAAAGTAAATCATTACGAAATTTGGAAATGAAATTAAATTTCAGAGAAAAGAAATAAAAACTTTGAGGTTTGCCGATGACATCGTAATTCTGTCAGTAATGGCAAAAGAATTGGAAGACCAGCTGAACGGAAAGGACAGTGCCTTGAAAAGAGATTATAAGATGAACATCGACAAAGATACAACAAAGGTTGTGGAACGTAGTCGAACTAAGTCAGGCGATGCTATGGGACTTATATTATATGAATGCGTGCTGTCTGTTCTTTCGGAGATGTCCGAAATCACACGGAACCAGCAGCTCTGATACGTTACAATGTAAGCTTAAAGTGGGGAGGGGGTGGGGAGAAAAGAAAGGAAATGGGAGGTATTACTAATGTCAGCTGCATCCACCTCCCCCCCCCCCCCCCTTTCAACCTTAAATTAGATCAAGAAACGAGACAATAAATGTAGTAGATGAGTTTTAGTATTTCAGCAAAAAAATAACGGAAAACGGGCGAAGTAGAGAGGATTTAAAATGCAGATTGGCAATTGCAAGAAAAGCATTTCTGGAAAAGATGAATTTTTTTACATCGAATATAAATGTAAATGTTAGGTAAACCTTTCTGAAGGTATTAGAATGGAGTCCAGCCTTGTACGGCAGTTTTTCGTGGTCGTTACATAGTTCATACAAGAGGAGAGTAGACACTTTTGAAATATGGTGCTACAGAATAATGCTAAAGATTAGACGGTGAAATCGAATAACGAATGAGGAGAAACTGGTCAGAACTATGGAAAAAATTTGTGGGACAATCTGACTAAAGGAAGGGATCAGTAAATATTATAGATACTACTGGGTCAAAGGACTAACCCGTGGTCTAGGGGTAGCGTCTTTGATTCATAATCAAAACGTCTTCGGTACCGGGTTCGATCCCCGCCTCTGCCTAAATTTTGAGAAATAATAAGCATTGGCGGCCGAAGACTTCCGGCATAAGAAGTCAGCCTCATTCTGCCAACGGCCTTGTCAAAGAGGGCGGAGGGGCGGATAGAGGTTCAGGGCACTCTCTTGTCCTAGGGGTGAGAAATTGCCCCTAAAGGCGGAAGAATCAGCAATGATCAACGACATGAGGATGTAGAAGGCAATGGAAACTACTGCACTAAAGAGACGTAACGTGTATCCACAGGACATGTGGCCTGTAGTTGAAGAAGTGTCCATTGGAAAAAGATTCCGGAATAGTCCCCCATTCGGATCTCCGGGAGGGGACTGCCAAAGGGGATGTTACCATGAGAAAAAGATTGAATAATCAACGAAAGGATAATGTTCTACGAGTCGGGGCGTGGAATGTCAGAAGCTTGAACGTGGTAGATAAACTAGAAAATCTGAAAAGGGAAATGCAAAGGCTCAATCTAGATATAGTAGGGGTCAGTGAAGTGAAGTGGAAGGAAGACAAAGATTTCTGATCAGATGAGTATCGGGTAATATCAACAGCAGCAGAAAATGGTATAACAAGTGTAGGATTCGTTATGAATAGGAAGGTAGGGCAGAGGGTGTGTTACTGTGAACAGTTCAGTGACCGGGTTGTTCTAATCAGAATCGACAGCAGACCAACATCGACAACGTTAGTTCGGGTATATATGCCGACGTCGCAAGCTGAAGATGAACAGATAGAGAAAGTGTATGAGGATACTGAAAGGGTTATGCGGTATGTAAAGGGGGACGAAAATCCAATAGTCATGGGCAACTGGAATGCAGTTGTAGCGGAAGGAGTAGAAGAAAATGTTACAGGAGAATATGGGCTTGGGACAAGGAATGAAAGAGGAGAAAGACTAATTGAATTCTGTAACAAGTTTCAGCTAGTAATAGCGAATACCCTGTTCAAGAATCACAAGAGGCGGAGGTATATTTGGAAAAGGCCGGGAGATAAGGGAAGATTTCAATTAGATTACATCATGGTCAGACAGAGATTCCGAAATCAGATACTGGATTGTAAGGCGCACCCAGGAGCAGATATAGACTCAGATCACAATATAGTAGTGATGAAGAGTAGGCTGAAGTTCAAGACATTAGTCAGGAAGAATCAATACGCTAAGAAGTGGGATACGGAAGTTCTAAGGAATGACGAGATACGTTTGAAGTTCTCTAACGCTATAGATACAGCAATAAGGAATAGCGCAGTAGGCAACACACGTAAAGAGGAATGGAAGTCTCTAAAAACGGCCATCACAGAAGTTGGGAAGGAAAACATAGGTACAAAGAAGGTAGCTGCGAAGAAACCATGGGTAACAGAAGAAATACTTCAGTTGATTGATGAAAGGAGGAAGTACAAACATGTTCTGGGAAAATCAGGAATACAGAAATACGAGACGCTGAGGAATGAAATAAATAGGAAGTGCAGGGAAGCTAAGACGAAATGGCTGCAGGAAAAATGTGAAGACATCGAAAAAGATATGATTGTCGGAAGGACAGACTCAGCATACAGGAAAGTCAAAACAACCTTTGGTGACATTAAAAGCAACGGTGGTAACATTAAGAGTGCAATGGGAATTCCACTGTTAAATGCAGAGGAGAGAGCAGATAGGTGGAAAGAATACATTGAAAGCCTCTATGAGGGTGAAGATTTGTCTGATGTGATAGAAGAAGAAACAGGAGTCGATTTAGAAGAGATAGGGGATCCAGTATTAGAATCGGAATTTAAAAGAGCTTTGGAGGACTTACGGTCAAATAAGGCAGAAGGTATAGATAACATTCCATCAGAATTTCTAAAATCATTAGGGGAAGTGGCAACAAAATGAATATTCACGTTGGTGTGTAGAATATATGAGTCTGGCGACATACCATCTGACTTTCGGAAAAGCATGATCCACACAATTCCGAAGACGGCAAGAGCTGACAAGTGCGAGAATTATCGCACAATCAGCTTAACAGCTCATGCATCGAAGCTGCTTACAAGAATAATAGACAGAAGAATGGAAAAGAAAATTGAGAATGTGCTAGGTGACGATCAGTTTGGCTTTAGGAAAAGTAAAGGCACGAGAGAGGCAATTCTGACGTTACGGCTAATAATGGAAGCAAGGCTAAAGAAAAATCAAGACACGTTCATAGGATTTGTCGACCTGGAAAAAGCGTTCGACAATATAAAATTGTGCAAGCTGTTCAAGATTCTGAAAAAAGTAGGGGTAAGCTATAGGGAGAGACGGGTCATATACAATATGTACAACAACCAAGAGGGAATAATAAGAGTGGACGATCAAGAACGAAGTGCTCGTATTAAGAAGGGAGTAAGACAAGGCTGTAGCCTTTCGCCCCTACTCTTCAATCTGTACATCGAGGAAGCAATGATGGAAATAAAAGAAAGGTTCAGGAGTGGAATTAAAATACAAGGTGAAAGGATATCCGTGATACGATTCGCTGATGACATTGCTATCCTGAGTGAAAGTGAAGAAGAATTAAATGATCTGCTGAACGGAATGAACAGTCTAATGAGTATACGGTATGGTTTGAGAGTAAATCGGAGAAAGACGAAGGTAATGAGAAGTAGTAGAAATGAGAACAGCGAGAAACTTAACATCAGGATTGATGGTCACGAAGTCAATGAAGTCAAGGAATTCTGCTACCAAGGCAGTAAAATAACCAATGACGGACGGAGCAAGGAGGACATCAAAAGCAGACTCGCTATGGCAAAAAAGGCATTTCTGGCCAAGAGAAGTCTACTAATATCAAATACCGGTCTTAATTTGAGGAAGAAATTTCTGAGGATGTACGTCTGGAGTACAGCATTGTATGGTAGTGAAACATGGATTGTGGGAATACCGGAACAGAAGAGAATCAAAGCATTTGAGATGTGGTGCTATAGACGAATGTTGAAAATTAGGTGGACTGATAAGGTAAGGAATGAGGAGGTTCTACGCGAATCGGAGAGGAAAGGAATATCTGGAAAACACTGATAAGGAGAAGGGACAGGATGATAGGAAATCTTCTAAGACATGAGGGAATGACTTCCATGGTACTAGAGGGAACTGTAGAGGAAGACAGAGATTGGAATACGTCAAGTAAATAATTGAGGACGTAGGTTGGAAGTGCTACTCTGAGATGAAGAGGTTAGCACAGGAAAGGAATTCGTGGCGGGCCGCATCAAACCAGTCAGTAGACAGATGACAAAAAAAAGGCGTCAAGGAATACGATTTTGCAGTGCCTGTGTTATTCAGAGATAGTATGCAATGTCCCTTCGGACGGCCGCTGCAGTTTCGTACTTAGCCGCCGACAACGGACAAGCGACTTTGGCTCTGAGCACTATGGGACTTAACATCTGAGGTCATCAGTCCCCTAGTACTTAGAACTGCTTAAACCTAACTAACCTCAGGACATCACACACATCCATGCCCGAGGCAGGATTCGAACCTGCGGCCGTAGCGGTCGCGCGGTTCCAGACTATAGCGCCTAAACCCCTCGGCCAACCTGGCCGGCCAAGCGATTTTCATTTAAAATGTCTAAATGCCTTCCCTGTACGGGAATACACACAATGAATGTAGGAGTGCAGGTTGTAGATAGATGGCTGGCGACATGTGGAAGTCTGGGGCTGGCAGTCAGTCGTGCTCGGATAGCCTAATGGTACGGTGACCGCTCGCGATAAGCGGGAAATCCGGGTTCGAGTCCTGCTCCGGCACAAATTTTCATTATCGTTGTCATTCCACTATACAGCTAACGGTTGTCCATATTCGCAGCTGCAAAAACATTTCATGTACATCAGCAATGATCATTTTGATAAAGGAGGGAAATGTGAGAAGAGCGGTTCAAAAATTGTAGAGGAAGATCAAGGGACGAATACAGTAAGCAGACTAAGTGGTTAGAGTGGTTATTTAGAAATGAAGAGGCTTGCTAAAGATAAATTAGTCTGGAGTGTAGCATCAAACCAGTCTTTGGACTGGATACTACAGCTATAACATTCTGTACATCAGACGCACGGACTGATGTCGGGCAGTTATGCTACAGCAAAATTTACTCTGTGCTGCGGGTTGAAACCGCCACACATGAAGAAAAGTTTCTTTGTGAAAAGTACTATCCTGTTATCGAAAGATGTTATGGAACTGAAGAAGAAGTCCGTGACGGCGGACCACAACATTGTATGAAAGTGCAACGTGGACCATTGGGGAAGTGAAGAAGAAGAATCTGAAGAATATAAAATACTATGCTATCGAATAATGTTAAAAATGAAGTAGACCGATGTAGTACGAAATGCAGAGGCAATGAAAAGAACAATATATGACCCGTACCAGAAGAAGTGACAGATTAGCGTATTTGATACAGCATTCAATGAATAGTTAACCTGACACTGGGATGGTAGCAGGGGGAAAAATACTAGTGAAAACCAAGTTTAGAATGTTCTGTACAAATTAGCACAGGACAGGAATAGATGGAGGAAAGCATCAAACCAGCAGAAATATTTTTCTAAAGAAAGACTCAAGCAAGCAAAGCAGATTCCAGCGGGGTCCCACCTGCCCACACCGTCCCCCCCCCCCCCCCCCCCCCCCCCGGCCACCGTCGCCGTCTTTTTGTGGTCGCTGTAGCAACGGTTACTCCACAGAAATCTTATTGGATGAGGAATGTAACGTCGTGTCGCACAGGAAAAAGAGTCGACCTTGAGTGGACCGCCTTCACGTCGACGCTTGTCCATTGTCTCACTGTGTCTACAGACGTGTGGCATACATTAAGTGCCCACAATAGGCTCTGGAGTCCGTGGGCAGTTCACTCATTAAGGTCACAAAGCGACATCTATTTGTATGGCCCAATTATCCTCAGCACTCCTGAAGTAAGTACTTCCCATTGCGTGCACATGCGTCATAAGCAAGTTGTAGAGGCACTTGACAACACATCAACATGCAATTCGAAAAATACGGCACATAGCGTGACAGCTATGCTTCTTGCTGCGTATGAATTAAAGAGTCAGCAGTTACTATCTATGCTGACTAGTGGATGGAAACGTTAGGATCCAGTACTGTGATAAAATTGCTCTGCAAATCAATTCAAAAGCAGACTTCGATGTGCGTTTGTATTCTCCTCTCAGTCTTTCATACACTGTATTCGATTTGTTGATGATGTAGTACTCTCAGTTGATTCTGAAAAGGTCATGAACCAAATGTTAAAAATCTTGTCTGCTGTCTTGTACTATCGAAAACTGAAAATAGCCGCGAACTAGTGATAGTTAAGTTGAAAGAACAAATAAGAGAAACGCTAAGATAGGAAATAAAATACTAATGCAAGAAAATGGATTCTGTTACTTGGAAAGTAAATAACACAGAACAACAAATGTATATGAAAAGGAGAAATGCAGTGATTAAGCAAACATTCAGAAATGAGAACAATTTATTAACAAAAAACCAATTTAATACATGAACAAGAAAGAAATATATTTAAAAAGTATTTCAAGTTATGGTTGCGAAGGGCGGGAACAAAATAAATGTAAAGCAATAGAGATGTGCATATCAAGAAGAGCCAAAAAACATCATAAACTTGAAGTAAATCTAATGGACAAATACTTGGACATTGATTAAAATCATACAGTGCAGAAATCAAAATTAGTTGGACACCTAATTCGACATAACACCTTCATAAATTATTTTGGAAGGAACTACACTGCGGAAAGAATCAAGAGAAAGACCCAGAACACCCATATTACAAACCGTTATCTGTGGAATGAATTGTTGCAGCTAACAGTCGACTGGTACAGATGGCGAGGGGCAGAGAGGGATTGCTACTTCAGCAAGGCGTTTTCTTTAGTGTCTGATCATGATGACTACTAGATCATTATAACGAGAAACTTCAACTTAAAATATAAAATAAAACATAAGAATGACGTATCTCTCATGTTTCGCTTTTTCGTAATTCCTATTAAAACTGCTGTTAAGAACATTGTTCCTATGATCGTACGATATGTATATTATTTGTCGCTTCTCTCGGTGACCCTGCCGCTTAATAACGACAATGATTTTTGCCTTTTATTGCGGTTTCCCACTTTTGACAGGCAGACGACGTAAAACTTTGTTTCTCATTGGGAGATGCCACCTTGTGAGCGGAGAGGCTTGCGTGTTTGCAAGAAACTGAAGGTTATGACGGCGGTAGTTCAGCAACTGGCAAGGTGTCCCATACCGAACAGGCGTCAGTGGATGAACCAGTAGAAGAGCGTCCCACAACGCGAGTTCTCTCCACAGTCAATTCCCACAGTCCTTCCCCCGTTACCCAAATACCCAACCCTAGATGTTGTGCAATCCATGTTGAGGAGTGCATGGCACATGGGAAGGGTTAACAGGCGACCTCCCTAAGTAACCTCCCTAAGTACGAGGAATTAGCCTTGCACCGTGTGAGGATCCGTGGCATAAAAGGAAGAAAATAGAAATCTTGGGTAGCAACAGTTTTGATCTGTTAAGATGGCAGACAGACAGTAACGAGCAACAGAGAGAAAATCGTACACCTTTCTAAGATTTTCTTAAATCTATACCACTAAATAAAGACAAGTCATTTTAACTATCTTATTAATATACACTACTGGCCATTAAAACTGCTACACCAAGAAGAAATGCAGATTATAAACGGGGTTCATTGGACAATTCTATTATACTAGAACTGACATTTTCACTAAATTTGGGTGCATAGATCCTGAGAAATCAGTACCCAGAACAACCACCTCTCGCCGTAATAACGGCCTTGATACGCCTGGGCATTGAGTCAAAAAGAGCTTGGATGGCGTGTACAGGTACAGTTGCCCATGCAGCTTCAACACGATACCACAGTTCATCAAGAGTAGTGACCGGCGTATTGTGAAGAGCCAGTTTCTCGGCCACCATTGACCAGACGTTTTCAATTGGTTAGAGATCTGGAGAATGTACTGGCCAGGGCAGCAGTCGTACATTTTCTGTACCCAGAAAGGCCCGTACAGGACCTGCAACATGCGGTCATGCATTATCCTGCTGAAATGTAGGGTTTCGCAGGGATCAAATGAAGGGTAGAGCCACGGGTCGTAACACATCTGAGATGTAACGTCCACTGTTCAAAGTGCCGTCAATGCGAACAAGAGGTAACCGAGACGTTTAACCAATGGCACCCCATACCATCACGCCAGGTGATACACCAGTATGGCGATGACGAATACAAGCAATATGCGTTCACCGCGTTCTCGCCAAACGCGGATGGGTCCATCATGATGCTGTAAACACAACCTGGATTCATCCGAAAGAATTCGTGCACCCAGGTTCGTCATTGAGTACACTATCGCAGGCGGTCCTCTCTGTGATGCAGCGTCAAGGGTAACCGCAGCCATGGTCTCCGAGCTGTTAGTCCATGCTGCTGCAAACGTCGTCGAACTGTTCGTGCAGATGGTCTTGCAAACGTACCCATCTGTTGACTCAGAGATCGAGACGTGGCTGGGCGATCCGCTACAGCCATCTGGATAAGATGCCTGTCATCTCGACTGCTAGTGATACGAGGCCGTTGGGATACAACACGGTGTTCCGTATTACCCTCCTAAACCCACCGATTGTATATTCTGCTTACAGTCATAGGATTTCGACCAACGCGAGCAGCATTGTCGCGATACGATAAACCGCAATCGCGATAGGCTATTATCCGACTTGTATCAAAGTCGGAAACGTGATGGAACGCATTTCTCCTCCTTACACGAGGCATCACAACAACGTTTCACCAGGCAACGGTGGTCAACTACTGTTTGTGTATGAGAAATCAGTTGGAAACTTTCCTCATGTCAGCACGTTGTAGGTGTCGCCACCGGCGCCAACCTTGTGTGAATGCTCTGAAAAGCTAATCATTTGCCTATCACAGCATCTTCTTCCTGTCGGTTAAATTTCGCGCCTGTAGCAAGTCATCTTCGTGGTGTAGCAATTGTAATGGCCAGTAGTGTATATTATGTGTATAAACACATATATAATCATAATACAACTACACCATGAGAGTTCCTTGCTTAACGTTGTAACCAAGAATGTCCAAAAGTTCTTGACAAATTTACTTCAAATTTTTACACAATACACTAATAAGCAATACTCTAATGAACTTTTGGACGAACATAGGATACATATTTTTCAGTGTTTTGGTAAAAATCACGAAAAGTTCTTAATCGATTTACTTCAAATTTTGACATAATGGTCTTATAATTTTTTTATTAGCAAAATTCTTGGTAAGTTTTTAACTATGTACTGGAAGTATTTAGACACTACTCTGATAAACGCTTGGATGGACATAGGCAACGTGTTGATATATAGGGCGTCTAAACAAGTGCACAAATGGTGCACATATATATATTCTTTTAAACAATATACACATAGTCCGTGTGTGTCCAGATATTTACTACAGTATCATGAACAAATCTGAAGTGAACTGGTCAAGAACATTTCAAGATTTGTGATACGTTTACCCTTTATATACAGGATGATATTTTCCGCCGTGCACAAACTCTAGGGATTGATCTATGAGAGTATACGGACCAAAAATGGTCTAATGAACTTATGTCCGGAAATGCATCTTTTTCAGGCTAGAGGCCATTTATTCAGTCATCTGTTGTTACTGAGGTTGTGGTCTAATATGCGCTGTACCATACCGCCGCAGTTACAGTATGGATGGTTTCCTCCTAGAGAGTGCCACTGTTCCTCATACGTCATACCCTAACGCCCTCTCCTGCCATAGTAATTGGTAATGTTGTGCCCGATTCACTTCTCTTGCTGACTCACCTTGTAGTGGACTCGATACCGCGTTGTACACAGTGCTTCCGTTTTCGAATCGAGAGCTTGCCGACATGGTATTTTACTTATGGAACGCGAAATGGCAACGGGTGGCGAGCAGCAGATCTGCATCAGGAGACCTATCACCGCCGACAGCAGCCATAGCGTTCAATGTTTGCAACAGCGTTTCGCCGTTTTTCTGAGCTAGGAACGTTTCAAGAAGCAGGAAATCATGAAGAACGTGCCCGAAATGTTCGGACACCAGATTTGGAGGAAAATGTGATTAACACTGTGGGAGGCAACCGCCGTGTCAGCACCAGGCAGTTGGCCCGCCAGTACAGGTTAAGCCAGACGACTGTGTGGAACATTGTTACAGCGTGTGCAGGGCTTACTAGTGACAGACTTTCCACATCTGGAGCAGTTTTGTCATTGGTTTCTTCAACAGGCAACCACGATTCCGAGATTTCTGTCATCCATCCCATTCACAGATGAGGCAACCTTTAGGCGGAGTTGTACCTTCAATTTGCATAACAGTCGTCTGTGGGATATTATGCAGAATCCCCAAGGTTTGGTGACAGCAAATCACGAGCACAGATGCAGCCGGAATGTGTGAGTCGGGATAATTGGTGACCGTATTTTGGCACTAATCTTCCCTCCACCTCTCCTGACAGGCCGGAACTCTCGGCGTTTATTGCTGGTGACTTTGCCTCCCCTGCTGGAAGAAGTGCCGTTGTTGATTCGAAGGGTTATATGGTGCTCCAGCCCACTTCGCCGTTAACGTCCAGACGCATCTCAATCGTGTCTTCTCTGGTCGATAGATCGAACGAGGGGGTCTAGTTGCGTGGCCTACTCGTTCACCGGATCTCAACCCGTGCGATTTTTGATTATGGGGTCATCTCAAAAGTATCGAGTCTCCAGAGCCCATTCCAAATGTGGAGACACTGGAGTAGCGTACTCATGTTGCCTTTGATATTGTTCAGATGCAGTCGTCCCGATGTGAACGTGTAAGACAGGACAGGGTATGGTGCGTACACGCATGCGTTGAGGCACATGGAAACCATTTTCATCACATATTGTAACTGTGGATGTATGGTACAGAGCGTGTATGATTGAGTTACTATAACAATGTATGAATAAATTGGCTCATGCATGGAAACCATGGATTTCCTAACGTAAGTTCACTAGACCTTGTTTCCGTATCCTCTCATCGATCGATCTCTAGAGTTTGTACACGGTGGAAAAAATCACCCTGTGTATAAAGAGTAAACATAGCACAAATCTCGAAATGTTCTTAACCAGTTTTACTTGAAATTTGTTCATGATACTGTAATAAATATCTAGATACGCACTGACTTTAAGTATATTGTTTAAAAGAATATATATATATATATATATATATATATATATATATGTGTGTGTGTGTGTGTGTGTGTGTGAACCATTTGTGGAATGGTTTAGACGCCCTACTATCGTAGTTAAAACTGACTGTGAAAATATTAATGAAACTATGCATTTTGATAGCACAGCATTTTCCTTCTTGCGTTTAGTATTAACAGAAAATATGTAAATTGTTTAGTAGAATATATATTATATATTTTATATATTATATAATATTTTCACAGTCAGTTTTAACCACCATAGTAGGGCTTCTAAACCATTGCACAAATAGTTTCTCTAATATATATTCTTTCTCTTTATACATAATTTTAAACAACAATGTGCTGTTTTGTTTTCCTCGCACATGGTATTAACAGAAAATAGGAAAGTAGTTCATCTAGCTTATTGGATTATAATTATAATGCTACTATGAAATCGGAATTGTTCGCAACCTTATAATATTACACATTCGCAGATTAAAACTGTGCAAAATACTGTCATTGAAGCTCCTATCCTCATATATCCAGTAGCTGGTAGGTCTCTATCATATCACGCATATCGATGACACCAACCACTTTCCTACTCATTTTAAGCCAATTCACCTCCCAATCAAGGTTTCGTTTGCAATAATAATAAACAAGGCTCAAGGTCAGCGGCAGGGTAGAAGAGGAAATGGACACAAAGGGGAAGGAGGAAATTGAAATAGAGAAGGGAAGAAGGAAGTGGACAGAGTAAAAAGGGAAGGAGAAATGGAGAGAGATAGCGGGAGGAGATTATGGACAGAGCGAGACGACGTAGGGGTAGGAGACGAACCAAGAGAAGCGGAGGGGAAAATGGACAGAGAGAGGAGCCAGAAGGAGATTAGGACATATAGTCAATTGCCGTACGTAACTGTGAAGGGTAGCTGGGATCGCTAGAGTTTCTGTAAAAGCAGAAATACAAATGTTGAATAGTAAAAATAGTGACATTCAGAGGCAATGCCAGTTGAGATGTATAAGGTCATTCAATATATGAAGGATGGGCGGGCACCCGGACATGCTGGTTCTTTAAATGAACTTCTCCGCAAGAGTTTTACACATACCTCATGATATGCAGTGGATTTTAATTTTTTATTGCTGTTTTGTTTATTTTAAATCGGAAACTACCTTCTGAATTCTTTTTTGCCGTGGAAATCGCTCCCTTTCTAATCGAGGTGAAAGTAACCTACATTATAGGACCGAGCCAAATGGCACAGTGGTCAGCACATTGGCCTCGTATACGGGAGGACCACGGTTCAAATCCACGATAGGCCATCCAGATTTAGATTTTCAGTGATTTTCCTAAACTGCTCCAGCACAAAAATATCTGGACGATTCATTGGAAAGGGAAAGGCCGATCTCTTTCTCATTCTTGAAGATTTCCAAGCTTGGCGCCGTCTGTTATGACCTCGATATCGCCGGGACATTAAACCCTAATCTCCCATCGCAATCTCAGCGTAGTTCACTGGAGAGTGTTGTGTCTCAAATCGTGAAGTAGACAATGTAGCTTGTGTGCGCGGTTCAATGTGTAACGGAAGGTCGTTTCAGCCTAAGATCACTCACACATTTTCATTTTGCGGCAAGTATGGTTCAACACTCAGCTGCGTTCGTTGGTCATAAAGCACTGTAGACCCGCCTCGTCGTGGTCGCCGCAATCAAGAATACCAGATGTCGAGCAAAACTTCTCGTATTTACCACGAAGACAGTCAAACAGAGCCCCGCCTTGTGACAAACGGAAATGACAGTGTCAACCCAGACAGAAGCTGTACAAAACGGTCAGCAACGCTGTGTGCCAAGAACTTTCACAAGGGAATAGCTGAAATTCACAAGGGAACACGTGTAATTGAGCCTCGGTTAAAGGTGTCGGGTTCTCTTCAGCGATAACGGAGAGTGCAGAAATTGTCTTACGCCCAGTCATCGTCTAGTGTGATTTTGGAGGAACTCAGGTACCAATGCACGTGTCAGGCAGGAAATTCTTCATGTTTGTTAGATCCAGAGATGGTACGACTTACACCGGCACCGTGTTTTTTTCTAAAACAAAGTACAGAGTAAATATCAAACACCAAACAAGAAACCCACCTCATGTCCATAAACCTTCATAAGGCATATGATCCTGTACCTACACAAAAGCTCTAGAAAGTAATACATGACTCAAACATTCATTACACTTTAATAAGTGCTGTCCGAAATTTTTAAAATGGTTCAGCATCGAGAAAAACAGTTGGTAACAGACTATATCGAAGGTTTCCTGTTAACAAGGATTTGCGTCAAGGTTTTTTGTGTGTCAGCCTTTCTTTTTAAAATATACGCATCAAAAGCTGTAAATCAATAGAAAAGGAAGTACATGCGGACGATCAAATGCTGATTACCATCAAAAACGACCCTCAGGAATCCATGGTACGAAAACTACAGGAAGAGTACTGACGACGGGGCTTAAAAGTCAACACCCAGAACACAATATATCTTCCAGTAGGGACAGAACTATGCAGCATCCAACTCGATACAGAGAAAATTGAAGGCTGCAGTAGCTACACCTCTCTAGGGCTAGAATCTGATACATCAGTAAAGATTATCAAGAAATCACGAAACGAACAACTCAGGTTGGAGTTGTTTAAACATAATCCTTTGCACTATCGAAATAGCATAGAAATGGAAATATATTATCTATGAAACCCTAATTAAAAGTTCATTGTTGTATGAGCCAGAGACATGGAAAGTTACAGAGAATAAGAAGAGGAAGTTGGGGGCCAGACGGTCCTTCGGAATATCCAGAAGAGAAAAAATACGTGTCAAAGAGGTTCGATTAAGAATGGAAGCAAGAGAGTTAATAGACGATCACTGGGACGATAGAGATGCCTGGAAACCAAGGATCTGGCAACACCGGAATATTTTCTAATATTGGGCAGCCAAAGAAAACGAGGCAGGTGCAGTAAAAGAGAGAAAATCGTTTATTATTTCAAAAGTAATCACCATGACTGTTAACATATCAATCTCACTGTGAAACAAGACTGTCAATGCCTTCATGGAAAAATGTATCCAGGCGTGCATTTCGTCGTTTGAAGCAAATAGACGGCCACGAATGTGTTTCTGCAGGACTCAAAAAATATGGACTCGGGCGGCGTGGGACTATATGGATAATGTGTTAGGCCTTCCGAACGAAACATCTGCAGCGTATCAGAAACGACGTTAGCAACAATTCTCACGATTTGTAAACATTTAGAAAGAAGTCCACTCTCAAACATAATGCCTTAATTTTGTATACTTTCTTGTTTTTCATTTCACAGTATACTCGACCTTATGGTACCGTACCAGAGTCGGCAAAAACAGAACGCTTATAGTATTACTTTGCCGTCTGTCTGACTGTATGTCTGTCTATCTGTCTGTCCGCCTACTAAGACCCGATTTGCCCGGAACGAGTGTAAGTATCAAGCTGAAAATCATGTCAATACTAAGGTCTACGGTGCATTACTGCTGTATAAAGTTCAAGCTTGTAAGTCAGTGCAGTGAAAAGATACCTCCATTTATGTCACATACTTTGATACTCGCAAACTCACTCATCAGAATCTATAGTGTCTTTGCCGTTGACCTAGACTAATAGAATTTATCCGAAAGCAAAGTTTTTCCCGCGCCCGGGTTCCCGGGTTCGATTCCCGGCGGGGTCAGGGATTTTCTCTGCCTCGTGGTGACTGGGTGTTGTGTGCTGTCCTTAGGTTTGTTAGGTTTAAGTAGTTCTAAGTTCTAGGGGACTCATGACCATAGATGTTAAGTCCCATAGTGCTCAGAGCCATTTGAACCATTTGAAAGCAAGGTTTCATTGCATAGGTAAAGGAAAAATTCTAAATTTGCTAATTTATAATAACATCATCGAAAACAATTTTTTTTTGCCTTTTTTCCCCGCCTATATGCCTGTCCATCTGTTAAGACCCCTTTTTCGCAGGAATGGATACAGGTATGAAGAAGAAATTTATGTCATGGTATTCGGTCCTCTAACAGTATAAAACTCGCAGAATTATTCATCGGTTCCGATAGATGAACTATATATACGCACAATTAAGTTTATAGGAAACCCTCAGTCCTACCCCCTGGTCCATTTCTTCTTCTTCTTCTTCTTCTTCTTCTTCTTCTTCTGCTTCTCCTTCTTCTTTTAATTCGTCTGGTAGAGTCTTTTCACTTCCTGATTTACTTGAATTTAAGACCAGGTACACCATCTCATCAAAAGTATATCGATACCTACTGGTGGAAATTAATACAGGGTCTGTCAACCCTTCGCCATTATGACATCTTGAACTCTGCTGCTCAGTGGCCTACATAACTGGTTTACGCAGACGCCCTGAAATGGTGATGTTGTCTGTCCAACCATCATCTAATTTTCTTACAATAGTGAACGGCTGTAGTCCCCAGAGCTCCAATAATGTAAGAAAATGAAACATCTCCGGCGTCCTTATGATGTCTTTTATTGTACGGCTACCAGTTTCGGCGCTTCAGTGTACCATATTTAGGCCTAAGCTGATTCTGAAGGGGTTGACACCATCCGTATACACGAAGAATCAGTGGCCAACATAACTGGTTTACGCAGACTACCTGTAACTGTGACGTAGTCTGTCCAACGATAAACTCATTTTCTTACTATAGTGATCGGCTGTAGTCCCCCAGACCTCCAATCACAAGGATGAACATACAAGAACATTCAATAATGTGTTTGAATGTCTGTCGATGAATGAGACTGACAGCCCATTCTAGCTCGAAAGCCAAACCCAGAGGGGGCAGTGACGTCGGACGCTGGAATATGATGCAAAATCGAAGTTCTACCTCAGCCTAAGGAATTCCATTGGGTTCAGGTTCGGACTCTGGGCAATCTCCGGAACGTTCGTGTCCACAAACTGTTGCCTCTCAAATGCTGCTTTATGAGAAGGTGCTTTGTCATGGTGAAACAGGGGTCGCCTTCGAACTGCTCTCCACTGTACGCAGTACATGATTCTGTAAAATGCTTTCGCAGCCTTCCACTTTTGGCGTTTACTTAAGTGCTAAATAACACACTAACCACGAAAAACACTACATCGTGACACCGCTTCTTCCGCACTTTACTGTTAGCGCTATATATGATGGCAACGAACGTTCTCCAGGAGCTCGCTAAAACCAAACCCTTCCGCCGGACTGGCACAGCGTATAGCGTGATTCAGCACTACAGATCGCTAGTTTACAGTTGTCCATTGTCTAGTCGCGTCGCTACTGAAACAAGGTCAGGCATCGCCTAGCATTGACTACAGAAATGCATGTTACGACTAGCCGCTTGTAATGATACTTGAATTACGTAACCATTACGGCACCTCATCTGAACCTCTCGATACCAGTAATATTCTACTGTGTTTCTGTAAAGTAGTTAACATTTCTGAGACAACATTCAGATTTGATTTCACTTTTGATACATCGATATGTTTATACTTCAATGATATTATTCTTATGTGTATTCTTTCTTTTGTCACTATGATCTTTGGCATACTTGTAACATTGATTTTTGGGCGCGTAAGCGATTGTTAGTTAGTAGTTAAGTTGTTACAGAGTCGGAACTTGAGAAAGTCAAGTCGTGGACGTCATGTTGGAAAGGCGCGTATTGTAGTCCGCTTATAAAATGTGAACTTTAACACTGGACTGTGAGGAAGATGTTTTCAAGTATGTTTTGTATTGTGAAGTGATGTTTTGTGTGTTACGTGATATGCAATAAAAGCAATTAAAAGGAAGTGTAACTTAAGTTCGGAGTGCTGATTTTTTTTACATCACTATTGTACTAACTTTGAAAAGTTTAATCTCCAAGAATGGTTTGTGAAGCGCATCTACATAACTTTTGAATATAGCAGAATAAAACTTAGGCCTCTTTGAATCCGAGCTTGGAATCACAAAAATATGAGTGCCTAGTTTTTTCATTATTACATGAAATGACTATTAACAGTGCTCTAATAACACCTGCAGATAATATGACTCATGTTTCCCGAAAATGCAGTATTTAGCAGCGTGAGCAACACCACAATCGTTATTAAAATTTTGACCTTTGTTGTGGTAGGGTTGTTAGACGCTCTACCTTTGTACCCCGTTTTGTTTCTGTCCCTATGCCTTGTCATTGTGCTGTTTGGACTGCTGGTAACGTTTTGGGAGTCGCGAATGATTCAGTCTGCTGATTTCATGCGATTTTTTGTAACACACTCCGTAACGCTCGACAGTCCTTGTCCGACAGTTCGTGAGGTCTGTTATATCCATGGTTGTTCCTTCACGTTTAAATTTCACAATCACATCACCAAGTGTCGACATGGGTAGCTTTACGTGAGTTTAAATGTCCCTGAGCGGCCCATTCTGCTTCTCTACTGACAACATAATACTCCCCGCCTGCTTTTATGCCGGCGGATTCACCTCTCGTGACGTCTAATGGACAAATCCACATACCTTTGGTCAGATGATGTATGTAGGCAGAAATGCAGGAGGTGTAAAACATTTTTCCAGCAGTTTGGAAATGGGTCAACCTGGTGATCTAATTGGTTACCGAAACTCTGTAATAAACGAGACAGTTCCCCAAAACTGGAACAATGGTATCATTATTGTATTCCATAAGAACAGACAAAGACAAACGATAGAAAGCTAGAGCCCTCTCTGCCTCGTTCCAGTAATGTGTAAGGCTGTCAGCATAAATATCACTAATAGCATGAAATTTTTTCTTAATCAGACAAAGAAACGAACTATCTATTGAAGTGGTTATAGAACACTGGAGTATTTGAAAGTCATGAACCAACACACAGAATCTAAAAATGAGCGTAAATTACCGCTTCGTATCATTCATAAATTCTAAGAAACCATTTTATTGAATTCCAACACGTTCTGTATTACAGCCTTGAGACACTAAACAACGATTCACTCTGTATTAGTGTACTCGAAAATAAACGTAATTGCATAGAACTGTATTTCACCAGCCTAGAGACAAACTCACATTTGCAATATATACGAGGTGCGACAATAAAGTAATGAGACTGTTGTGAAAAAAATGTTGCTTACTGTTTTAGTCAAGTTTAGTGTTGTCTCCTTCAAAGTAGTTCCCTTCTGATTGCACACACTTTTCCCAGCGCTTCTGCCACTGATGGTAACATTTCTGGAACTCATCTTCTGTAATATCCTTCAAGACCATCGTCACAGCTTTTTGGACATCTTTTGTTGTTTGGAAATGGTGTACCTTGACCGCCGTTTTGACTCTTGGAAATAGAAAGAAGTCGCACAGAGCTATATCTGGTGAATAAGGTGGCTGTGGTAGTACTGAAATTTGAGGTTAAAAATTGCTGTACTGACAGAGCAGTATGGGATGGCGCATTATCGTGATGCAGAATCCAATTATCATCAATGTTGGCACTGACACGAAGAACTCTTTTACGAAGTCTTTCTAAAATTTCTTTGTAGTAATACTGGTTAACTGTTTGTACAGGAGGCACCCTCTCTTTATGAACAATTCCCTTGGAATCAAAGAAGCACACAAGCATGCATTTCACTTTTGACTTTGACATGCGAACATTTTTTGGTCTGGGTGATCCCTTTGAGCACCATTGAGAACTTTGGCGTTTTGTCTCTGGATCGTACTGAAAAAACCAGCTTTCACCACCAGTGATAATACAGCTCAACAATTCTGGATTGATTTCCGTTTGCTCTAACAGATTATGCGGTTCCATTTCCGTTACGAGAGACACAAACACGTGTTAACTTATTACAGCACAACTCACGACGGAGCAGTTGCATCGATGTGCTGCTTGGACTAGAAGCAGCTTATAGACCAAAGTCAAAGATATTGTGCCTATGCAGGGTTGCCACATCTTGCAAAGAAAATCAGTCTCATTACTTCATTGTTGCATATATATAATCTGGGTTCTAAATATGCATCTGCATCTATGTACCTAATACGAAAGCTATGGTATGGTGCGTGGCGGAGGGTACCTTGCACCAATACTAGTCATCTCCTTCCCTGTTATACATTTACATCTACATAGATTTCCCTGTTATACATTTACATCTACATAGATACTCCGCAAGCCACCGTAAAGAGCGTGGCAGAGTGTACACCGTATTACTACTAGTCATTTCCTTTCCTGTTCCAGTCGCAAATAGAGCAAGGGGAAAACGACTATCTTCATTCCTCCGTATGAGTCCTAAATCTCTCGTATCTTATCTTCTTGGTCCTTATGCATAATGTATGCTGACGGCAGTAGAATTACTGTGCAGTCAGCTTCAAATGTTATTTCTAAATTTTCTCAATAGTGTTCCTCGAGAAGAACATCGCCTTCCTTCCAGAGATATTTGCGTGTTGCTCGACCCCAACGGTAACAAATCTATCAGCTCTGAATTGCTTCGATGTCTTCCTTTAATCTGATATGACGCTGATCCCAAACACTCGAGCAATACTCAAGAATAGGTCACACTGGCGTCCTATATGCGGTCTCCTTTATAGAGAAACCACACTTTTCCAAAATTCTTCCAATATAACGAAGTGGACCATTCGCCTTCCCTACTGCAACCCCTACTTGCTCATTCCACTCGATATCGCTTTCTAACGATACGCCCAGATATTTAAACGATGTAACTGTGTCACGCAACACACTACTGACGCTGTATCGGAACACTACTGGTTTGTTTTCCCGACTCATCTGAATCAGCTTACACTTTTCTGTATTTAGAGCTTGCTGCCATTTATCACGCCAATTAAAAATGTTGTCTAAATCATCTTGTATCCTCATACAGTTGCCCAAAGATGACAACTTCACGTACATGACGACATCATTAGCAAACAACCGCAGTTTGTTGCCTACACTGTCCGCCAGATCATTTACGCATACAGAAAATAAAAACAGTTCTGTTTTATTCCTGGCGCTCCTGTTTGATGCTCTTGTCACTGATGAACGCTCGCAAATAAAGCGACAGCTGGTTCCGGCGTAGGTTCGACTCCTCCCTCGGGCATGGGTGTGTGTGTTTGTCCTTAGGATAATTTAGGTTAAGCTCAGGGACTGATGATCTTAGCAGTCAAGTCCCGTAAGACTTCACACACATCTGAATATTTTGAAATAAAGCGAGGAGAAAACGGCTGTCTATATGCCTCAATACGCTCCCTAACTTATCTTAATCTTCATGGTCGTTAAGCGAAATGTACGTTGGCGGCAGTAGAAGCGATCTGCAGTCAGCTTCAAATGCTGTTTCTCCACATTTCCTCAATAGTGTATGGGGAATACAACGTCAACTTCATGCCAAGGATTCCCATTTGATTTCACGAAGCATTTCCGTAATACCTGCGTGTTTATCACAGCTGTCGGTAACAAATCTAGCAGCCCGCCTCTGAATTACTTCGATGTCTTCTTTTAATCCGGGCTTGTGGGATTCCAAATACTGGACCAGTATTCAAGAATGGGTTGCACTAGTGTTCTATATGCGGTCACTTTTATGGATGAACAACATTTTCTTAAAATTCTCCCAATGAACTGAAGTTGATCATTGGCCTTCCCTACTACCATCCTTACCACACAGACTGCAGCACACAAGGAACACCCGTCACGTGGTCAGAGGAACCTCGATTCGTCAGCGCCATCTAGTGTTGCAATGGTGCATTTCCAGACACATTTTCATAGGACGTTTTTTTCTCCATTCGCCGGCCGCTGTGGCCGCGCGGTTCTAGGCGCTTCAGTCCGGAACCGCACTGTTGCTGCTACGGTCGCAGGTTCGAATCCTGCCTCGGGCATGGATGTGTGTGATGTCCTTAGGTTAGTTAGGTTTAAGTAGTTCTAAGTCTAGGGGACTGATGACCTCAGATGTTAAGTCCCATAGTGCTCAGAGCCATTTTCCCACATTTCCAGTCAGGAAGCCGCCCCTGCAGTTTGTCGGCTTTATTAATGCTGACGCTATGTGTGAAAAGATTCGAACATGAGAAGCTTGTAGGCTGATACTAATATTAAAAATCATTTCTACATCGTGATGCTAACCAAATACTGGTATGTATAGTAATCTGTTTTGTCCAAGAGAAATTTATGTTGTCAAAATGTGATCTCAAAATATAAGAAAAAATTAAGGAAGATCGTTTCATCTCCTGATGGACCACGAAGTAAATTTTCCAAGTATTCCAATGACTGCAATGGAGTAGATTAAGTCAGGACTGAAGTGATTTCGGAAATCGTGATGTTAAATATAACGCTCTGTCAAATGAAGAGACGTTCAGAACTTCATTTTCCGCTAGCAATGTGTCCAAAAATCTGTCTTTCTGTCATCCATCTCGTGTCGGTCTTAATAGAAAAAAGTGGTATTATCGATGCTCAAGGACAGGGGTGAAGACTGCAGTGTAACCTCCCGTCAACTACAGGATCATAAGAGACGATGCGCAAGCTTTTGTGGGCAAAGGAAATCACCCATATCTTTTTCAAAGGAACCATTCAGGCATTTACGTTAAATAGTTTAGGAAATCCGCTGAAATCCTAAACCCAGCTGGCCTGATGGGCATCTGAACCGTTGCTCTCCAGAATGCTACTGCACACTGCCCGCTGCGCCAACCGGCTCTGTATGCTTTCGATGCTATGATTGCTTCTAGCTGTACAGAACATTTCCACTTGGGTCCAAAAGCTTCACGTTACTCACCTAGCATACTTACTTGCAGCCCTAAAGAAAAGGATTTTGTCACAGAAGAAGTCAGAAGAGGTAATCATTTCATCTTTTGTAACAAAAAAATCTTGTTTTCTTGAGTAAAGTGGTATCTAACAATGTTTATAAAGGGTCATTGCACTGATCCCGGCCATTAATTTTAAAAAGTTTTCATACAGGCACAGTAAAGCTTCGTTTGTTTCAGCTCCTTTTACGCCATCCACCAATTCCCTGGCGAAACGGTAACTTCTGCGTAGTCATTCTGGTTGCAGCCGGAACAAGCGTGGAAAGTTATTAGAGACCATCTCGTTCTTAATTAGTACAAATCTTCATGACACTTAATATGTTTACGTACCACTGCATTACTTAACTGAGATCCCCTGTCAGGTATTACTATCAACGAACTACTCGTATTCTCTGCTAGCAGGTTCTGCAACTGCACCTGCTCCAGGTTTCACGATGTTTATGGATAAGAAAGTGAAGAATGTTTTCCTTGAGATCCCATTTAGATAGAGCACATTGCGTTACTGCAAGAGGGTAAGATGAAAAGATTTCTCTAAGCTCTGTGAACTAGGGCTTCATATGTAACTCATTTCCTCAGTCTTTGAAGTTAGATTACAGACATGGGGTTGTAAATTGAGCAGTTATTCACGTACCTTTGGACTCTAACAGTTCAATGTACCGTCGACTGCAGTGTCTATAGCGAATGACCAGTAGCTCAACTTCCGATAGAAGCTGCCTAAGAATCCTACCCTCTATGACACATGTGTTTGAAATGACCTCCATCTACATACACATGAATACTCTTCAGTTCGCGCTGAAGATCTTAG
Source organism: Schistocerca gregaria (assembly GCF_023897955.1). Taxonomy (NCBI): domain Eukaryota; kingdom Metazoa; phylum Arthropoda; class Insecta; order Orthoptera; family Acrididae; genus Schistocerca; species Schistocerca gregaria. Next base: position 165,972,680 of record NC_064921.1, read on the forward strand.
TAGAAGGTTAGTCGAACCACTTTCTTTATCTTTCTCTACCTTTCCACTCTAGAATACATAAGTCTTTCCGTGCGAGCTCTGAGTTTTCTTATTTTATTACTGCGGTCAGTTAACAAAACATTTATGCATTCGGAGGAAAAAGTTGATGATTGATTTCGTGAAAAGATATCGTCGCAATGAAAAATGCCTTTGTTTTAATGATCGACACCTCGACTCGCGTATCATATCCGTGATGTTATCTTCCCTGTTTTGCGATAGTGTGAAAAGTGCTGCCCTCCTTGGAACTTTTTGCCTGTCGTCCGTCAGTGGTGTCTGTAAGGATCGCATACTGTGCAGCAATATTCAAAAAAGCGGACGGACAAGCGTTGTATAGACTGTCTCTTCAATATACACTGAAGCGCTGAAGAAACTGGTATAGTCATACGTATTCAAATACAGAGATGTGTAAAAAGACAGAGTACGGCGCCACGGTCGGCAACGTCTATGTAAGACAACAAGTGTCTGGCGCAGTTGTTAGATCGGTTACTGCTGCTACAATGGCAGGTTATCAAGATTTAAGTGAGACTGAACGTGGTGTTATAGCAGGCGCACAAGCAATGGAACAGAGAATCTCTGAGGTAGCGATAAAGTGGGGATTTTGCGTACGACCGTTCACCGAGTGCATCGTGAATATCAGGAATCAGGTAAAATATCAAATCTCCGACTTTGCTGCGGCGGGAAGAGATACTGCAAGAACGGGATCAACGACGATTCAAGAGAATCGTGCAATGTGACAGAAGTGTAACCTTTCCACAAATTGTTGCAGATTTCAGTGCTGGGCCATCAGAAAGTGTCAGCGTGCAAACCATTCAACGAAACATCATCGATATGGACTTTTGGAGTCGAAGGCCCACACGTATACCTTTGATGACTGAACGACACAAGGATTTACGCCTCTCCTGGGCCAGTCAGCACAGACGTTGGACTGTTGAGACTGGAATCATGGTCGAACGAGTCTCGTTTCAAATTGTATCGAGCGGATGGACGTGTACGGGTATGGAGACAACCTCATGAATCTATGGACCGTACATATAAGAAGGGGACGGTTTAAGCTGGAGGAAGCTGTGTAATGGTGTGGGACGTGTGCAGTCATATGGGACCACTGATACGTCTAGATACGACTGTGACATGTGACACGTACGAAAGCATCCCGTCTGATCACCTGCATCCATTCATATCCATTGTGCATTGTGACGGACACGGACAATTTTAGCAGGCCAATGCGACACTCCACACGTCCATAATTGCTAGAGAGTGGCTTCAGGAACACTCTTCTGAGTTTACACACTTCCGTTGCCCACCAAACTCTCCAGACATGAACATTATTGAGCACATCTGGGATGCCTTGAAGGTGCTGTTCAGAAGAGATCTCCATCCCCTCTTACTCTTACGGATTTGAGAACAGCCCTGCAGGATTCATGGTGTCAATTCTCTCCAGTACTACTTCAGACATAAGTCGAGTGCATGGCACATCGTGTGCGGCACTTCCGCGTGGTCGCGTGGGCCCTACACGATATTAGGCAGGTGTACCAGTTTCTTTGGCTCTTCAGTGTATTTGAGGTCTATTATAGTTGTTCTGTCGATAAAATGCAGCCTGTGGTCCAACTTCACCACAATATTCTCTATGTGGTTATTCCAATTTAAGCTGTTCGTAATCGTAATCTGTAGGTATTTACTTCGATCGACAACCTTCAAATGTCTGTGATTTATCGTGTAACCGAAATTTATTGTTTAGAATTCACTGTCACGTTTTGTTTCATACACGCATCTAAATCACTTTGCAATTGGTTTTGAGCTTCTGAAGACGATATTAGACGATAAACGACAGCATCTTCTGAAAATGGTCTATGATGGCTGCTCAGTATCTCCTAAATGATTTACATAAATTAGGAACAGCAGGGTTTCTGAAACACTTCCTTTCGAAACACCAAACGTAATTTCTGCTTCACTCGATGACATTCCGCCAACTAATATGAAGTTTGAGCTTCCTGACAGGAAATTATGAAGCCAGTAGCACAAATGCGACGATATTCCACAGACACATAATTTGATTAGAAGCCACTTGTGAGGAACTTCTGGAAATCTACAAATATGGAATCATTTTGAGACCATTGACGATATCAGTCATTACTTCTCGTGAATAATGAGCCTACTGTGTTTCACAAGAACGGTGTTTTCTGAATTCGTCCCACATACGTGTCAATCGATCGTTTTCTTCTAGGGTTCGAAGAAACAGAGTATATTTCCAAAATCCTACTGGAAACTGATCCCTTAAGTACGAATTTTACGGCCTTACTGAAAAATGTGAAGATAAAGAAAAAAATGGATTCAGCAAAACACGAACCTGCTATACGTTGTATCGTAACTCGGTATCCTTTTTTTCCGTTGTTTATCATTGTGTTTGGTCGTTGCGGATGTCACATGACATCCGATCAAGTTCGTTTGTTGATCCTTGCACACAGTTTTTTTTATTACAAAAGCCAACCAGCTCTCTGACCGTACACGTTGAGCTACCGTGTCGTTGTCTTGCAACTGATTTAAATGCCCAACAGAAATTTTCAAACAACTTATCACTGATTTATGAGCACTTTTAGGCATGTTCATGTGATATCGCTATCTGATTTGAAAGATATATATATAAATTGTTAAACTTTCGCAAGGGCATCTTATGTTTCAAAGGTTTATTCTTGGAGGAAACAAAGTAATTAATATTGGCATATGATTCTGCAAATATAATATTCGGGTACTTTTATGTCATGATAGGCTCAAAATGATTCCATATTTGTAGATTTCCAGAAGTTCCTCACAAGTGGCTTCTAATCAAATTATGTGTCTGTCGAATATCGTCGAATTTCAGTTCGAGGAAGAGCAGGAGCAAGAAGGAGGCCACGCTTGATCGCTACGCGATCTTCAGCTTGGTGACTCTATTCTGTTTAGTTCGGACGCTGATCTGCAGTTCCTTATGCTGCTACACATATTTGGTTGAGATCGTTGCATGCTCTTGGCTTAATTTGCGTTTTCCACTTACTTTTCCTACACATCGTATTATTTTTCGAATCGTGTTTAACGTGGAATGTCTTCTCGCGCTTATTTACTTTAAATCTTAATGGAAAACTCCATTCCTTTCTGCGAGGCTCTGAAACATTGGGCCAAGTGGATAACGATGTCTATTTGTGCTTCTTACGTACGTGATTCACGATAGGCTGCCCTATACGGCCGACAAAAAAATTGTTTCAAATGCTACACAAGAGCAAAAAAATTTTTAAGAGACGCAGAGAGCGTTCTCGCCTCTTCCTGGTCCCACATTTCGTAGTACGTTGCAAAAATAACGCAGAACTTATTTTTGTTAAACGTGAGGCAGCGTGAAATATCTTGTACAGCTTCACATCAACGTTAGCTGTGTGAGGACGGTTTAAGGCCTCTGATTACTAATTGCAAGGCAAAGCCCTTGGGCTCCACGAGATATATCACGCACGGCTTCATATCGATAATGCTAGTGTAGCTCGTCCGAAAACTTTGGAAATAAACATCGGACAGGTGAACAACGCGCTTGAGAGGCTATGAAACAAGTTGTAGGAGACAGCCGATATGTTTTATCCCGAGTAAAGAATCCATGTGCAATCTCGTAACAGGAGGTGAAAGTTGGCTATATTTTTAAGAGGCGGGAACCAAGCAACAGTCAACTATTCGGATGTTCCAAGACGAACAAAAGCGGTTCGTTTGTGTAGCACATTAAAGAAAATGATCTCTCGATTCTTTAATTACAATCGATGTTCCATGTCCATTTCTATAAACAGATCGAATAACAGTTAATGCTGCATGGTACACCACGATCAGTTTGACAGTTTGACGGAGAAAAATATCGAATTAATGTATAATGTCCCGAGTTCATCTGATTTGTCACCTAACGATTTCCTTTTGTTCCCTTATCTGAAACAAAAAGTTCATGAATAGCGATTTTTCATCATCTCAGTGAGCTGTTGAATCCTTTCAAGCAATTTTTTTGGGATACTAACTATAATTCTATGTATCTGTACAAATATTTGAGGAACAATAAAACAACTTTTTTAGAAAATCTTCATTATTCTGTAAAGTAACATAAGACAACCTTCGAAGGTACGTATCACTACAAGTAAATCACTTTGCTGCTGAAAATTCCTAAATGCCCGTCTGACTTACCCATAGCAATCAGTCTAAGATTAATTTACTGAGTTCTAGTAGATTTTTTTGACCAGTCTTCACTCTTGTTGTAGCATCTCCATTCGCAAATATGAGTTTGATGTAGATTAATTCCTCTCATATTTAACATAAATAATACGGAACGTTGCATAAACTAAATTCAGCTAATGAGTAACGACAAGATTTTTCCGAATAAGGAAACCGCATGGTACACAGTTTGAACTGCATGGTCTTCCGTTTAACATATACAAGTAATAGTAGACAGGACAAGTATTATGATCAGTGCTAATATTAATGTAGTAACAAATTTAAATTATGGAAAACAAAGTCAATTTCCACAAAATGATATGTTCCTTTATTTCGAAAAAGCTCAACGTACTCTGCACAGCAGTGTGCCGCTAATGATAAACATAATACATGGTCTACAGTTTGTGAGTTGAGCTGAAATACATTCAATAAAATTTGAAATTCGTCTTTTCACAATTGTTGGAGCCAAGCAAATCACTCAATAAAAGTATTTTCTATATAATTTGATTCTCAAACGATATATGGAGTAATTTCGTGGACCAAATTATCTTTGGGAAGAAATATCTCAAAAAATATACACGTTGTGGCCATTCATGAGCATCTTGTAGTCACCTTCACACAAAGATGAACGTTTTAATTGTTTTTTTAGAGTACTCGAGGTGAAGTTAAAAATCTTCCAGGTTCCCCAACAATACTACAAGTCCGTACTAGACGCTAAAGAACATGAAACAGCAGCTGAATAAAATGGACGGCGTCTTGAACAGAGGTTATAGTGAGAACATCAACAAGCGGTAAAAAAGCGTAATTGACTGTCGAATTAAATGCTAAGGGAATTAGATTATGAAATGACACGCTGTTAGCAGTTAATAAGTTTTGCTATTTGGGCAGCCAAATAATTGTCGGCAGCAGAAATAGAGGACATCGGATATAAATACTGGTGTTAAGAAGCCTTTCGGAAAGTATTTGTCTGGAATGAACGATTGCACGGAAGTGAAAGGCGGACAATGAAAAGTTTAGACATGAAGAGAGGAGAAACTTTTGAAATGTAATGCTGCGCAAAAAAGTTGAGGAAGGATTGGGGAGAAAAGTAATTTATGGCAGAACATGACTGAAAGAGCGGATTGTTTGAAAGGACACATCCTAAGACCTCAACTTGGTGATGGAAGTGAAAGAAAATGAGAGGGGGTGGGGGGGTGGGGGGCGGAGTGTTGGCGGCGGAAGGGACGGGGGGAGAAATTTTAGATGGAGACCAAGGACTGAATATTGCAATAAGGTTGAAATTGCCGTAGGTTTTAGCAGCTGTGCAGAGATGAAGAGACTTGCATTGTATAGACCAACATGGAAAACTCCATCAGACCAGTCTTGGGGCTGAAGACCGCAACATTGTTGTTAAACAAAGATAATTTAAACACTGCATCATTAAATCCTGGTCCAGAAGTGTCTAGCCGCAATAATTCACTTCTTCGACGCTTGCTATCCAAAACGTTTCAAAACTTTATGAAATTCAAAATGTGCTTACACAGGAGTACAGATCAATTTAGTAGCGACTCTTGCGATGGTGTAAGTTTTTTGTGGCATTAGTAATTTGAAACGCTATTATTATATTGTGCTTGCTCATGCAGATTCCATAAGCTGCGGAATCCAGTGGACCGAGATCTGCTTTGAGCAGCTGAAGCACAATTGTCCACCTATACCTTCAACTATGTGCCCTTTCGCACAACGAATACACTCAAAACAATGCATGCAGCTACATCAGCAGGACCTAATAAAAAGGTCCAATGGGCTCCAAACACGAAATAAACAAAACTTAGTCAGATAGGACAGTTTTTGTTACAACCAGCACATCGCTCCTATAATATATCTTGATTAACTTCTCAGAAGCTCTCTTCATATCTGACGCTACCGTTGTTTGGATTAAAATGGTCATTTCACCGTATGTTCCTGTATAGGGAAAAGCGACACCGATGGAGCGAGGTAATCAGCACACGACACCTGACCTATGTTGTGCTCCACTGTACGTATAACTACCCATCACCTCCCGAGTGTCGATGACAGGGTTTTGCTTGTCTGCTGCTCATGAGTGTCCAGAATGAAATGTATTTTTCGCGCAACACTGTTTCCAGTCAGGCTACACAACAAATACATGTGGCTGCCAATCAGCGGCCAATACGTCCCTCCACCCTGCTTTAGCTTTTAATACCATTTTATGGTAACTGTGGCTTTGAGAAAGTGATTTTCGAGTTGACTTTGTGTGAGTCCGACTGTCTTTGCCTGCCTGTCTTGAATTTAAGAAATGGTTTTTATATTAAATAGGATATACACAATATACATTAAGGCTATCACTCATTGTCTTCATTTTACGGAGGACTCTATTACTTTTCAGGCATGCAAGGCCAGTTGTTTTCTAAGCATGCAAGGCCAGCTGGTTTTAAGGCTTGCCAGTGGGACCATTGAGTTCCGCCCCCCCCCCCCCCCCCACCATGGCTGTTGTGTCTCCCCACAGGCCAGACTTACTTCGTTTTGGGCCAGAACCACAGCATTAAACTTGTTGTCTTCTTATGTATGTGCACTGTTTCATTACACTCTTGTAATACAGTATTTTAAGATCTCAGCTGTAAACAGTGGTAAGCGACAGGTTGCATTGTTTCAATAAAATGTTCAGTAAAGTTTCAATAAAATCTCATAAATAAGATATTTCAACACGCAATGTGATTTTTTTTATTCAGGAAAGTAATCCATATTGTTCAAATATATTTCCTATAACGACATATTTTTAAAATGATAATTCTACCCAAAATCTTATGCTCAAAGATCTGTCAATTGTTATTTAACAACATTTATTTGCAATCTGATTGCACTTAAGATGGGTTAGCACTTTCTTACCATTGCTGGACAAATTAACATAATATTAGTGCAAAACCTCTCAAAATAAAAATTTAAAAGGTCCAAACTGATCAGTTTTTGATACTAAGATTTGCATTAACAATTTTTCGGTGATAATTAAAAAGGAATAAAAATTAATTTACAACTCACCATAATGTACAACTAATTTTAGCAAGTACCTTACTACAGCATGTAAACAATCTTAAGGACGGCTCTTAATACGTCTGTCTCTCCGACACGTAAGTTTACATAAACAATGGTAATGGACTCAACGGCTGCGTCAAAGAAAATTGTGTGAGTAGGATATGGATAGCAAAATTTTCAAACAAAAGAATGGGAATGCACGAATTTCACCATGAGAGGAGTAATAATGACGGGCGAAAGTCTTAAGTGCTAAACAGAATTTCTCATTAATAGCTCACTGGGTGTACTGACGCCTTATCTTATAAAATATTTAAAATTATAAAAATGATACTAAAACAACTGGCGTTTCGACCGTGTTGCAGCTGTCTTGCGCAGCGTACAGACCGATTAGCTGGACTGTGGGTGCTTCAAAACATTGCACTTCTAACAGTAGTTCAGACCACCGGCGTCACATTTCTTAGCATACATTTACATTGCCTATTGCCGACAATATATCTCGACAATTTTCTATGGCAATACTGCAGCCACTGTGGCCGAGCGGTTCTAGGTGCTTCAGTCCGGAACCGTGCTGCTGCCACGGTCGCAGGTTCGAATCCTGCCCCGGGCAAGGATGTTTGTGATGTCCTTAGGTTACTTAGGTTTAAGCAGTTCCTAGTCTAGGGGACTGATGACCTCAGTTGTTATGTCCCATAGTCCTTAGAGCCATTTGAACCATTGGAATGGCAGCGACATGTCCCACAATACTACCAACCACCACTACCCAGTAATGTTTACGGCAATACGTATCTGGGCCAAAAGTGTTTGCAAGGGCCCACAGTATTTCCAAAAAATGGACGAATGGCAACAAGTGCAAGTGAGTGCACGTCCAAAAAACCGGGTACCAAAGCGAGAGTGGCAACAACCACAGAAGAATATAGTCACTGCATGCCGAGCCCACGAATGAGCAACGCTGGCGTAGCCACGCCTGCCACACGTTTGCCACGCCGCCGCAGTCGACGGTATACTTACGGCTGAGCAGAGGATGCTCGGCCCAGTTTGTAGTCAACGTACGAGACGACTGCATCGTCTTAGCCAGGCAACCTGTGTATCACATGTCTCAAGCACACCTTAATGTGTACATTGTATCACTTAATCCTCAAGCGAAGAGTTACGTAACATTTCCTGTATCAAGTTCATCATTTGTGTCAGCGTCTAGATTGGGTTGTGAAAAAAAATGGACTGTGTAGGAATTGGGACTTTGTATGTGCGCTGATGACAGCGCAGCTGAGCGCCCCACAAACCAGACATCATCAGATGAACCTGTATCAAATGATACTTAATTATTTATTCTGAGACAATTGTAAACTCTCTCTCTCTCTCTCTGTCTCTCTCTCTCTCTCTCTCTTCTCAGCGATCACAGGCCCTGTAGACCACGCGCTGCATCAACGATCTGCTTCCACCGCCGATTTCCGTCTCCATGTCATCTTTCCACCTTGTACGAAGTCGGCCCAATGGTCTCGTTGCCTGGAGAGTTCCTTCAAATGCTTTCTTGGTGATTCTGTTGTTTTCCATTGTTGCCAAATGTCCATCCCATTGCAGTCTCCTACTTTTTAATTTCTGGTTGATAGTGGGTTGCTTAATTAACTGATAAATTTCATTGATCTTTCGAATTCTCCGTACGCCATTCTCCAACACAGGTCCCCAGATTTTTCTCATTACTCAGAACATTCCTGTGGAAATCGATTATACAAAACTAAGTCAATCTTGACGTCTGTACTGTAATAAAGTAAACTAATATTTTACACCTCCTTCCAGAGCAAATCAAAGAACGCACAGCTGTGCAGGCGAGGGTACTTCCGTGCGGGAAGAACAAATATCTCGTACAACACACTAGTCGGAGAATTGCTAAAACCGATACAAATGTGGAGAGTGTATACAACTGGCAGTCCTATTGGCGATCACCCTTCCATTTTTAGCTCCTGCCGATTTGTACAGAAGTTTAATGTTCCTCTTTGAAGTTCATTATTCACTAAGAAGCCTCTCGGTATTAGAAGTACAGGGTGCGCGCCTAAATGCGGACAAGTGAAATTTTTTTTTTAAAGCACATTTATGAAAACAAAATACAAACGAAAAAAATCCTTTTACATATAAATAGTGGCATCGTTCAAAAATAACATTACCCCACGTAACACCCTTCAGCCGCAATGCCCGCCACCATTTCTGTCCTGAAGCTATCGCACGCACTCTTTAAAACAGCGCTGTCCATATTGTCGAATGCTGCTTCGATAGCGGTGCGTAGAAATGCGATATTAAGGTGGCTTGTCTTTTTGGAAACTTTTTCTATTACAAAAAATGGTTCAAATGGTTCTGAGCACTATGGGACTTAAGGCTCGCACCCTATGTACAATCCTTTGGCAGAACTGTAGGATTTCGTTAGGGTAAATTTGAAATCAAAATACAGTTTTATTTTAATTTTATTTTTGTTCACCAGCACACACACCACTATTTGCACTATCAATTTCTGCTTCAGTAATGTCTCGAGATAATTAGAAGTGCGTGATATAAAATGCAAGCCATACAAATGAAGACCCAAATATGTTCCCACTCGTCCTATGAAACTGTTTTCTGCCTCATATTTGGTATATTTTCGAAGGCTACGGAGTTTTATATATGCTACATGAAGCGTGATTCAGAGCTCATTCGCTCCATTTTACAGAGGACTCCATCGTTTTTAGACGTGCAAGGCCAACAGCTTCCTAACTGCATTACGTGATCAAAAGCACCCGGACACACCCAAAAACATACGTTGTTCATATTAGGTGCATTGTGTTGCCACCTACTGCCAGGTACTCCATATCAGCGACCTCAGTAGTCATTAGACATCGTGAGAAAGCAGAATGGGGCGCTCCGCGCAACTCACGGACTTTGAACGTGGTCAGGTGATTGGGTGTCACTTGGGTCATACGTCTGTACGCGAGATTTTCACACTCCTAAACATCCCTAAGTGCATTGTTTCCGATGTGTTAGTGAAGTGGAAATGTGAAGGGACACGTATAGCACAAAAAGCGTACAGGCCGACCTCGTCTGTTGACTGACACAGACCGCCCGCAGTTGAAGAGGGTTGTAATGTGTAATAGGCAGACATCTATCCAGACCATCACACGCGAATTCCAGACTGCATCAGGATACACTGCAAGTAATATGACAGTTAGGCGGGAGGTGAGAAAACAGCAACCAGTCGTCCTTTCCTTTCAGGCTTTATTAAAGCAAATCTACATTTTGGATAGTGCCTAGCCATTATCAATGCACTGTTTCAGCGTTTCAATATATGTCCTACAATGTCAGTCCCCAGTTCTCCGAGCTTCAGTCACAGTTCATTCAAGTTTACCAAAACCTCAAGGGAAAAGACGATTGATTGCTGTGCTCCATCATTTTGCAAGCGTTGAATGCGATTGGCACGTCGACTCAAAACATTAATATAGTTCTTCGTTATAATTCAACTCATTAATTACAGAGTTAGTTATTGCATGTATTATTATTCTTCATAGACAGAAATTATAATGAAACTGATATAATTAGCAGCATGTTTAATTGTATTTACAGCTGATAAAAAACCTCCGAAGTGTCCGTAAAAGCTGTTCCAAAATGAATGACTAAAAGAATGTCTCGAGTCTAGTGTAGCTGCGCTCTCAGAGTCACTGTCATAAGTAGAACAATGTTGTATTTCTTCTTTAGATAGCAAGTGATCTGTAATAGAAATATACCTAAGAAAAATGAAATTGAGCCTCAGTCGAAAGCAGTATCTTTGAATATGAACAAAGAGTAACGACATCAACCCCTGATTCTTTACAGAAACCAACTCACGTGTATAAAACGGCTCCCTTTTAAGAGAAGCTAGTTTTCCACGCATCTCAGAGTTTAATATGTCATATCTCCAGAGCTATGCGTCATTCAATGACGTAATGTAGTTACAGTGATGTAATGTAGTTACTGTCTGGAGAAGTTGTTGCGAATGGAGTCACCAGGAAGGAAGTAAAAAAAAAAAAAATAAATAAAACGTCACGCCTGATGCTAAGGATGTGCATCACAAACAGTGAAAATGTACTAAGCTACAAACATTTATCTTTTCATTAGTCTACTGTGGATGTCCGGGAGAAAAAGTTTCAAAAACGTTTGAAACTATAAGTAAAGCTCATTGGAAGTAGCTTGGTGCTCTCTTTCTCAAATACTGGGTGAATCTAGTCTGAGTAATTTGCACGTCGTAAGTTATGCTGCCTAGGAACATACACAGTTTCTAGTTTTTAATACTTTCTAAATTTTTAAATTCGGTCAGTAACCGCGTGAACTATTGAAAACGAAATTTTTGTTGTTCCTGGGTGCCGTTAGATAGGCAACCTGCAATTGCGATCAGTAGCTAGCCGTTCAGTAATGTAGACGTTGACGCGATGGTTTATGTGTATGACACGGTCTAATTCACATTCGTACCAAATGGAATCAAACTGCGTTTTCAGCCATATATTTGCAATAGAGTAAAAAGAAAGATTAAGTTTCGTAGGTTAACATGATCAGGCTACTGAGGGACAACAGTTTCACTATTTTAAAACCAGGTCGTGTGCCCACACCACCACATCATCGTCATCATCATTCTGCAACTTACCTCTCACCGGCGTTGCGCTACATCATTTCGCAGCTACGTTGAATCCGGTCGTAAAACTTTTTCCTGCCAGCACGCTCACAATGGAACGGCTCTCGGCATCCTGAGATACATCACTGCGTGAAACCTCTTACCGCTCTTCCAGAGTGATACGGCGTCGCTCCATACTTCACGTTAAACGTTAGACATCGCCTAACATGTAAACGTATGGCGTGTAGCTCTTTAGCAAGAGCATTACCATGGATACCAAGTTGGTACCTCCCACAAAGAAGTATTATTCGTCTAAGAATAAACATTTACACGTTAAAGAGTACCTTGGTAGGAGTGGCGAACACTTGTAACGACCACTTATCACGACCACTTGTGTTAAACGTTCGACAGTCTTTTGGAGACGTCTTTATCTTAGGGACCTTTCACACTGATAGTATTTCTTAACGAAAAACGGAGCGGTCAACATGTGTGTGTGTGTGTGTGTGTGTGTGTGTGTGCACGCGCGTTTTACTCCTAGTATAACGCTGTTGCAGCATGGCATTCGGGCACTTTAATGTGGTCTTCATCTACATCTACAACTACATGGATACTCTGCAAATTACATTTAAGTGCCTGGCAGAGTGTTCATCGAATCACCTTCACAATTCTCTATTATTCCAATCTCGTATACCGCGTGGGAAAGAACGATCACCTATATCTTTCCGTACGATCTCTGATTTCGCTTATTTTATCGTGGTGATAGTTCTTCCCTATGTAGGTCGGTGTCAACAAAATAATTTCGCATTCGGAGGAGAAAGATGGTGATTGGAATTTAGTGTGAAGATTCCGTCGCAACGAAAACCGCCTTTCTTTTAATGATGTCCACCCCAAATCCTCTATCATTTCTGTGACTCTCTCTCCCATATTTCGAGATAATACAAAACGTGCTGCCTTTCTTTGAACTTTTTCAATGTACTCCGTCAATCCTAACTGGTAAGGTTCCCACACCGCGCAGCAGTATTCTAAAGGAGGACGGACAAGCGTAGTGTAGCCAGAATCCTTAGTAGGTCTGTTACATTTTCTAAGTGTCCTGCCAATAAAACGCAGTCTTTGGTTAGCCTTCCACACAACATTTTCTATGTGTTCCTTACAATTTAAGCTCTTCGTAATTGTAATACCTAGGTATTTAGTTGAATTTACGGCTCTTATATTAGACTGATTTGTCGTGTAACCGAAGTTTAACGAGTACCTTTTAGCACTCATGTGGATGACCTCACACTTTTCGTTGTTTAGGGTCAACTGCCACTTTTCGCACCATTCAGATATCTTTTCTGAATCGTTTTGCAGTTTGTTTTGACCTTCTGATGACTTTATTAGTCGATAAACGACAGCGTCATCTGCAAACAATCGAAGACGGCTACTCAGATAGTCTCTCACGTCGTTTATATAGATAAGGAACAGTAAATGGCCTGTAACACTACCTTGGGGAACGCCAGAAATCACTTCCGTGTTACTCGATGACTTTCCGTCAATTGTTGTGATGACCCTAGGTTCTTTAATGATACATGGTGTTACATGTATAACTGCAGATATTTTTATTTGCGACTGAGCACGGTGCAATGAATAACATTACATCAGTGTTTACTTCATTTGCAGACTAATAAATAATGGCTCTAAGCACTATGGGACTTAACTGCTGAGGTCATCAGTCCCCTAGACTTAGAACTACTTAAACCTAAGGACATCACACACAGCCATGCCCGAGGCAGGATTCCAACCTGCGACCGTAGCAGGAGCGCGGTTCCAGACTGAAGTGCCCAGAACCGCTTGGCCACAGCGGCCGGCGCAGACTAATAATTATAGCTATTAGTAGTAGTATGTTTTTAGGTTGGGCAGTACCTCCAAGTACATATAGCAAGAGAAAGCCATTAATGCTTATTTTTCCTTGCCACCAGGTCAGGTGTAAAGGATGGACAACGTTGGTTTCCACGACGCTATTTTATGCATTATTGTGATGTCACCAAGCTGAACTGTTGTGACAGGTCCATCATGCTTTCCAGTCTCATCGGCGTCAGTATGTTTTACACTCTGTTCGTAGAAACCAGTTGACTAGTGTCTGACCAATTAAATCATTGCGGAATGCAGAAACCCAAAATGTGTCACTCCACTGAAAGATGAATGTTTTATCCAATTCATCCAATACTCAGATAGTCACATTTATATTGGCTTAACAATGTAGTGTCTCAACGACCTTGCCGCAGTGGTAACACCGGTTCCCGTCAGATCACCGAAGTTAAGCGCTGTTGGGCTGGGCTAGCACTTGGATGGGTGACCACCCGGTCTGCCGAGCGCTGTTGGCAAGCGGGGTGCTCTCAGCCCTTGTGAGGCAAACTGAGGAGCTACTTGATTGACAAGTAGCGTCTCCGGTCTCGTAAACTGACATACGGCCTGAAGAGCGCTGTGCTGACCACATGCCCCTCCATATCCGCATCCAGTGGTGCCAGTCGTCTGCGGATGAGACGGCAGCCGGTGGGTACCGTTGCGCCTTCACGATGTGTCCGGGAGGAGATAAAAGAGAGACAGATAACTATATAGTCGAGCTGACTAAGGGCGTCTTTAATATACTAAATATTATCATACCATAATGATACTCAGTAAATACACTAATGGCCATTAAAATTGCTACACCTAGAAGAACTGCAGATGATAAACGGGTATTCATTGGACAAGTATATTATACTAGAACTGACATGTGATTGCGGTTTCACGCAGTTTGGGTGCATACATCCTGAGAAATCAGTACCCAGAACAACCACCTCTGGCCGTAATAACGGCCTTGGATGGCGTGTACATGTACAGCTGCCCATGCAGCTTCAACACGATACCACAGTTCATCAAGAGCAGTGGCTGGAGTATTGTGACGAGCCAGTTGCTGGCCCACCATTGACCAGACGTTTTCAATTGGAGAGAGATCTGTAGAATGTGCTGGCCAGGGCAGCAGTCGAACATTTACTGTATCCAGAAAGGCCCGTACGGGACCTGCAACATCCGGTCGTGCATTATCCTGCTGAAAAGTAGGGTTTAGCAGGGATCGAATGAAGGGCAGAGCCACGGGTCGTAACACATTTGAAATGTAACGTCCACTGTTCAAAGTGCCGTCAATGCGAACAAGAGGTGACCGAGACGTGTAACCAATGGCACTCCGTACCATCATGCCGGGTGATACGCCAGTATGGCGATGACGAATACAAGCTTCCAATGTGCGTTTACCGCGATGTCGCCAAACACAAATGCGACCATCATGATGCTGTAAACAGAACCTAGATTCACCCGAAAAAATGACGTTTTGCCATTCGTGCACCCAGGTTCGTCGTTGAGTACACCATTGCACGTGCTCCTTTCTGTGATGCAGCGTCAAGTGTAACCGCAGCTATGGTCTCCGAGCTGATAGTCCATGCTGCTGCAAACGTCGTGGAACTATGCGTGCAGATGGTTGTTGTCTTGCAAACGTACCCATCTGTTGACTCAGGGATCGAGACGTGACTGCACGATCCGTTACAGACATGCGGATAATATGCCTGTCATCTCGACTGCTACTGATACGAGGCCGTTGGGATCCAGCACGACGTTCCGTATTACCCTCTTGAACCCACTGATTCCATATTCTGCTAACAGTGATTGGATCTCGTTGAACGCGAGGAGCAATGTCGCGATACGATAAATCGCAATCGCGTTAGGCTACAATCCGACATTTATCAAAGTCGGAAACGTGATGGTACGCATTTCTCCTCCTTACACGAGGCATCACAACAACGTTTCACCTCGCAACGCCGGTCGATGGCTGTTTGTGCATGAGAAATCGGTTGGAAATTTTCCTTATGTCAGCACGTTGTAGGTGTCACGACAACCGCCAGCGTCGTGTGAATGCTCTGAAAAGCTAACCATTTGCATATGACAGCAGCTCCTTCCTGTCGGTTAAATTTCGCGTCTGTAGCATGTCATCTTCGTGATGTAGCAATTTTAATTGCCAGTAGTGTATTTGGTTCCTAAAATATTTTATAACATCTCCTAATTTGCCAGATTACGGACTTTTATATATAGGGTGAGTAACCTAACGTTACCGCTGGATATATTTCGTAAACCACATCAAATACTGACGATCTGATTCCACAGACTGAACGTGAGGAGAGGGGCTAGTGTAATTGTTTAATACAAACCATACAAAAATGCACGGAAGTATGTTTCTTAACACAAACCTACGTGTTTTTTAAATGGAACCCCGTTAGTTTTGTTAGCACATCTGAACATATAAACAAATACGTAATCAGTGCCGTTTGTTGCATTGTAAAATGTTAATTACATCCGGAGATATTGTAACCTAAAGTTGACGCTTGAACCTCCGACGTTCAGTTGCGTGTTGTAACAAACACGGGCCACGGTCGGCGAGCAGCATCTGCAGGGACATTTTTACCATGACGACCTTGTTTACAAGTGTGGCTGTAATGCACTGTTGTGGTTTGGTCTAGCTGTCGCGGTGTCCGCATATAGCGCTTGCTGCTATTGTTATTCTGCATTCGTCTCCGCAAGCAGGCCAACTGTAGTACACCGTGTTACCAGACGTCTGTGGTAGTGTAGAGTTGTAGGAACTGTGACTATGGTGTATTCGAACTCTGAAAAGGCGGAGATGATACTCATCTATGGCGAGTGTCGACAAAATGCAGCTGAAGCCTGCAGGGTGTATACAGAACGGTACCCGGACAGAGAGCATCCAACGTGCCGCACATTCCAAAACATCTACCGCCAACTGTATGCAACAGGTATGATCGTAGCACGCAAACGGGTCAGTAACAGGCCCGTCACAGGAGAAGCGGGTGCAGTTGGTGTGTTAGCTGCTGTTGCCATGAACCCACACATGGGTACACGGGACATTGCGAGAGCCGGTGGACTGAGAGTAGTGTCATGTGCATACTGCATCGTCACCGCTTTCGCCCGTTTCACGTGTCGCTACATCAGCAATTAGATGGTGATGACTTTAATCATCGAGTGCAATTCCGTCAATGGGCATTAACAGAGAATGCGTTGCACTTCTACCTGTTTACCGATGAAGCGGGTTTCACAAACCACGGGGCAGTGAATCTACGGAACATGCATTACTGGTCCGTGGACAATCCTCGCTGGCTCAGACAGGTAGAGCGACAGCGACCGTGGACGGTAAATGTATGGTGCGGAATCATTGGCGACCACCTCATTGGTCCTCACTTCATTTCAGGGGCCCAAAAAGCTGCAACATATATCGCGCTTCTACAGAATGATATGCCAACGTTGCTCGAAAATGTCCCACTGGAAACGCGTCGACGTATGTGGTATCAGCATGATGGTACACCTGCACATTCCGCAATTAACACTAGGCTGACCCTTGATAGGATGTTCGACGGGTGTTTCATAGGACGTGGAGGACGCATAAATTGACCAGCTCGTTCTCCTGATCTTACACCTCTGGACTTCTTTTTGTGGGGTACGTTAAAGGAGAATGTGTACCGTGATGTGCCTACAACCCCAGAGGATATGAAACAACGTATTGTGGCAGCCTGCGGCGACATTACACCAGATGTACTGCGGCGTGTACGACATTCATTACGCCAAAGATTGCAGTTGTGTGCAGCAGATGATGGCCACCACACTGAAGATCTACTGACCTGACATGTCGGGACACACTCTATTCCACGCCGTAATTTAAAACGGAAACCACGTGTGTACGTGTACCTTACCCCTCATGGTAATGTACATGTGCGTCCGTGAAAAAGACCGATAAAACGGTGTTAGCATGTGGATGTAATGAGCTGTTCCAGTCTTTCTGTAGGTAAGGTCCATCACCGTTCCCTTTGGTTCCCTACGTAATTCGGTGCTCTCCGATACACACGATCGAACAGCGGAGGAGTGGTACTCTAGCGTCAACTTTAGGTTACAATATCTCCGGATGTACTTAACATTTTACAATGCAACAAACGGCACTGATTACGTATTTGTTTATATGTTCAGATGTGCTAACAAAACTAACGGGGTTCCACTTTTAAAAAAACGTAGGTTTGTGTTAAAAAACATACTTCCGTGCATTTTTGTATGGTTTGTATTAACCAATTACACTAGCCCCTCACCTCACGTTCGGTCTGTGGAATCGATTCCTCAGTATTTGATGTGGTGTACGAAATATATCCAGCGGTAATGTTTGGTGACTCACCATATATATATATATATATATATATATATATATATATATATATATATATATGTGTGTGTGTGTGTGTGTGTGTTTGACCATAAAAACACAGTTCTTAATGGGAAATGCAATTTGTGAATAAACAGATGCGAAAAAAAGAAAGGGAGGCAGATTACGGTTTAATGTCCTGTCGACAGCGCGTTCTTTAGAGACCGAGAACGTGCACGGATTGCGGAAATATGAGGGGAACAGACTGTGCCTTTCTCAAAGGAACCGTACCAGCAAATTGGTTGGTTGGATGGTTATCTGAACCGTCGTCCAGCCAAATGCGAGTACAGTCTGCTAACCAGTGCGCCATCTCACACCGGATGTGAATAAAGACAAGTCTCCACTCAAACATATTTTCTCGTATTCACACAGCAGTTGCTGTCAACGACTATTCTGGTGACAGTTGTAGATGTCAGTGCATCATTTGATCGTTCCATGTAGTTATTCCGATAGCTATTGAGATAGATCCCTTAAGGAGAAAACCAGAGGCCATAACATGTTGTTTGCTCGTTTCCGGTAGTCATTTAGCTGTACATTCAGAGCCATCAGTGGTTTTTGTATCGATTACTCGTTACTGTACGCCTGTCGTGCGTTGCATTCAAGACAGTGTTTTAAAAACCTGTTTCCTGCAGTAAGTGAAAAACAGACACGACTAGAACATTGAACATCACATATTTTGACAGATAGTTGTAGTTACCTTTGATGCGTAGTATACCCAACGTATACAGAGGAGCCAGTAGCTTTCAAATGTCTTGTGTGCCATAAATTCTCGGTGTTTGACGCAATACGTTTTCAAAAGAGTTGTAATCAAACGCCCATGTATTGGTTGTAACCTCTTGTCATTTCTTTCTCTGTACATGTATTCGTTTAATTCTATGTGTTTCCCACACATGTGTCTTTTTTTGGTAAAGCAATCTGTTTTATACAAAGAATTTATTAATTACTAGTTACACACTGGTGAATGCTCTTGGAAGTGTGCCATTTTCTTTCGCGTACAGCATTTTATAAATGATTTTGCCACAGATAAAAGATGCTAAGCATTGGGGCACTGGTTTGATTTTTAAAATTGATAAAGCCGAAAACTGGAATCAAAGTTTTCGAACGCTGCGAAAACTATGCTACATATATCCCGTTCGCAGAAATCTGTTATCGGCAACTCTTTAACTTACTGTAATTTTGGCGTGCATATTGCATGGGGCAGGTTATCACCGAGCTATTCCTCATCTTTAAGAAGAAGTATTGGGATACTTCACTAACCGTAAAAGCGAAAGTGAGACTCTGATATCTTTTAACACCAGCAGTGTAGAGTGTTAGTCGTTCAATATTTTTCTTGGCATATACCTGTCATTATCTGAAATCTATTTGAGGTCTATAAACCTCCAGGAATCGCTATTTCAACATTTCTTCTCTGAAAGAGCTCTCTAAAATATATAAGTGGAAGGGAAAGTACCATTTTAAGAAATGGTTCAAACGGCTCTGAGCACTGTGGGACTTAACATTTGAGGTCATCAGTCCCCTTGACTTAGAACTACTTAAACCTAACTAACCTAAGGTCATCACACACATCCGTGTCCGAGGCAGGATTCGAACCTGCGACCGTAGCAGCAGCGCAGTTCCAGACTGAAGCGCCTAGAACCGCTCGGCCACAGCGGCCGGCTACTATTTAAACAAATCGATCTACGATAAGCTATTATTATTGACTTTGGTTGTCTGAAACCCCAATTCGCGTCCTCGTCCAGTGGCCGTTCTCATTTCCACACTTTTAGCTTCTTCAGCTGCTCTGCATAAAATTTCTCCTGCTGGGAATTGATTCAGTTGACAATAGGGAAGTTTCTTATGATCTTCAAACCGTTGTCCTCAAAGACATTATTCCAAGAACAAGAAGATGCGATATTCGCAGTGTGTGCGGTCGGTACTGTAACGTGTAAGTTCCAAATACTGAATCTGATCCTTGCTAGAGGCAGCAGTGTGTGGACGCATTTGTCGGTACCCATCTTGCACACAGTTTGCGATACCCAAGCTTCCCTGTGACAAATCTATCTTGGATCTTCTTCTTCTTCTTGTAGCTTTTCTTTTTGTACTATAATCTCATACCCCTCGCCCCGTGATCTTTTAAAATATGACAGAGACGAAAACAAGTCCTATTAAAATGTAAAGATACTGGGGTGGGTATCAGTGTTTGGGAGACGAAGTCGGTTGAAGTTGTGTTCAGATAGGTTATGAGGTGTTTGTAAGTGTAATGATGGTGGCATGTGTTTGTAAAGGCGTGACAGCATACTGGGATTGGTGATCGGAGGAGAAACAATAAAAGTTTTGGAATCTAGTCTGTGGAGAGTGCAGGATATGCGGAGATGTTCGTCGTGGTTGAAGATGAATGGGAATTTGAAAAGACTGGAGAGGATCCAAATAGAGAATGGTAAACGGATGCGGAAAGCGAGGTGGAGTGCTTGACATTCAGGAATCTGGATGGGCTTATAGGAAATAGGAGGGACAAATATCCATGCAACTCTGGCATAGGAAAAGATGGTCAGATCAAAGTTTTATAGTTGTGGAATACAGTGGAGCGGAATAATCATCTATCTACTAACTATTGCTACACATATTTTAAATAAAGTCCTCCACAGTCGTTTCTTACTGCACGGTCAATGTCATCTCAGGAACTACGTTAGGGATTTTGATATGTTTATCACTAATAGATAGTAGCTCACAATGAAGATTCTTGCATACAATATATAAATTTTCCATGCACATCGCCTAAACTGTGATTAATCAAGAATTAGAGTTCCCTGCCGCTGTGAGAACGATGCCACTACCATCTAGCATTGAATGGCAGAACTGCTTGGTATCATCCATACACACACTGATGGGAAGAAAGTTGCAACATCAAAAGGCAATTAATGTAGAGCAATGAAACTTTGGAAATATGTTGGTGTAGGTGACATATTTAAGTGTTTAACACTGCGAGATCACAGTTTAATGTAAGCGCGAGACAAGCCACTGCAAGTGTGAACTGCTGGTACATTAATGTAAACGTACATGCATTTTGTTGTTCAGGTGCCGGATATCAGTGTTTGGAATGGAGTTCCACGCCTGATGCACTTGTTCGGTCAGTAGAGGGAGGGTTAATGCTGATTGTGTGAATGATGCTGGAGTCGTCGTCCGATGGTGTTCCATATGTGCTCGACTGGAGACAGATCTGGTAATCGAGCAACGCAAGGAAACGTGTAGAGCATGTTGGGTTACAACAGCGGTGAGTATGCGAGCGTTATCCTGTTGGAAAATACCCCTTCGAACGCTATCCACGAATGGCATCACAACAGGTCGAAGAATCAGAGAGAAGTACAAATTTACAACCAGAGTGCGTTGGATAACCACGTGAGTGCTCCCACTGACGTACGAAATCGCACCCCAGACCATAACTCCAGGTGTATGTCCAGTGCGTCTAGCACATAGACGGGTTAGTTACAGGCTCTCAACTGTCTGTGCCTAATCGACGTACGACCATCACTGGCACCAAAGCAGAACGGTCTCTCATGAGAAAACCCAAGAGACCTCCACCCTGCCCTCCAATGAGCTCTCGCTTGACATCATAAAAGTCGCAATAGCTGTGGTTTGAGGTCAGTAGAATGCCCGCTACAGTGTTCTGTCTCGGAACTGTCCTTGAAGTAACCAATTTGTAACGGTTCGTTGCCTCATTGTGATGCCAACTGTTGCTCAAATTGCTCCTGCAGATGCAATATGATGCGCCAGAGGCATTCACGGAACACTATGGTCTTCCCTCTCGGTATTATCACGTAGCTTCCAGGAGCCTGACCGTCTTGTGACAGTACAATCTCGTGACTATCGCTGGCCGACCATTGTGGCTGAGCGGTTCTAGGCGCTGCAGTTCGGAACCGCGCTGCTGCTACGGTCGCAGGTTCGAATCCTGCCTCGGGCATGGATGTGTGTGTTGTCCTTAGGTTAGTTAGGTTTAAGTAGTTCTAAGTCTATCGGACTGATGACCTCAGATGTTAAGTCCCATAGTGCTTAGAGCCATTTGAACCATTTGACTATCGCTGCCAGCAGTTATGTGCAGTGGCTTCATTCCTGCAATTATGTACGGTGGCTATATTACTGCCAAGTCTTTCTGCAGTATCGTAGAAGGAACATCCAGATACTCGTAGCCCTATTACATGACTGGGCTCAAACTCAGTGAGATGCTGGTAACGGCGTCCTTGTCGCCTTAAATGCATTCTTTACTAACATCAACTCACCAGGTCCAGTCTCAATGCTAACTAACGGTCACAACGGTTACAACGTATATTTAAAGCAAACCTGATTTGCATTTTCTTAGTGGCGTTACTAGCCCCGCTCTTTTGCGACTGGCGAGAGGTTTGAATGGATATCACCATTCAGCTGTAGAAACACGCCTTTCAACTTCCATTTACGTCGCACAATTCTTCGTTGGTCTTGCAATTTTTTTCCATCATTGTATTACATTGCTGTGACCTGCCACAACCGGGAGACTGGTGTCAACTACCCCGACATCCTAAATGACCTGCAGTGCAGAAGATATATTAGAAATTAAGATAATTACTCACCATGTGCTTCAGGAGGGCAGAGATCGACTTTCTGTAGGATGTACACATGTAAAAAAATTACGTCACCTACACAGAAAATTGAGATAGAGATCAACATAAACATTATTTCCACCCTTTTTATTTCTCTTGAAAACCCCACAGTGCATGTTGTACCATCATACAACGGGACCTTCAGATTTGGTGGTCCAGATTGCTGTACACATGTTGTTGCTGTTGTCTTCAGTCCTGAGACTGGTTTGATGCAGCTCTCCATGGTACTCTATCCTGTGCAAGCTTCTTCATCTCCCAGTACCTACTGCAACCTACATCCTTCTGAATCTGCTTAGTGTATTCATCTCTTGGTCTCCCTCTACGATTTTTACCCTCTACGCTGCCCTCCAATGCTAAATTTGTGATCCCTTGATGCCTCAAAACATGTCCTACCAACCGATCCCTTCTTCTAGTCAAGTTGTGCCACAAACTTCTGTTCTCCCCAATCCTATTCAATACCTCCTCATTAGTTACGTTATCTAGCCACCTTATCTTCAGTATTCTTCTGTAGCACCACATTTCACCTCTAATATCGAGTAGCACGTCCTCTTGCATTTATGCATGCCTGTATTCGTCGTGGCATACTATCCACAAGTTCATCAAGCCACTGTTGGTCCAGATTCTCTCACTCCTCAACGGCGATTCCCCGTAGATCCTTCAGAGTGGTTGGTGGATCACTTAGTACATAAACAGCCCTTTTCAGTCTATCCCAGGCATGATCGATAGGGTTCCTGTCTGGAGGACATGCTGGCCACTCTAGTCGAGGGATGTCGTTATCCTAAAGGAAGACATTCAGAAGATGTGCACGGCTAGTGCGCGAATTGTCGTCCATGAAGACGAATGCCTCGCCAATATGCTGCCGATATGGTTGCACTATCGGTCCTAAGGTGGCATTCACGTATCGTACAGCCGTTACGGCGCCTTCCATGACTACCAGCAGCGTACGTCGGCCTCCACCTTGCTGCACTCGCTGAACAATGTGTCTAAGGCGTTCAACCTGGCCGGGTTGCCTCCACACACGTCTCCAGCGATTGTGTGGTTGAAGGCATATGCGACACTCATCGGTGAAGAGAACGTGATGCCAATCCTGAGCGGTCCATTGGGTATGTTGTTGGGCCCCTCGGTACCTCGCTGCATGGTGTCGTGGTTGCAAAGATGGACCTAACCATGGGAGTGAAGTTGCGCATCGTGCAGCCTATTGCGCACAGTTTGAGTCGTAACAAGACGTCCTGTGGCTGCACGAAAAGCATTATTCAACATAGTGGCGTTGCTGTCAGGGTTCCTGCGAGCCCTAATCCATAGGTAGCGGTCATCCACTGCAGTAGTACCACTTTGGCGGCCTGAGCGAGGCATGTCATCGACAGTTCCTGTAGCTCTTTATCTTCTCCATGTCCGAACAACATCGTTTTGGTTCACTCCGAGACGCCTGGGCACTTCCCTTGTTACCGAGCGAGGTGGCGCAGTGGTTAGACACTGGACTCGCATTCGGGACGACGATGGTTCAATCCCGCGTTCGGCCATCCTGATTTAGGTTTTCCGTGATTTCCCTAAATCGCTCCAGGCAAATGCGGGGATGGTTCCTTTCAAAGGGCACGGCCGACTTCCTTCTCCGTCCTCCCCTAATCCGATGGGACCGATGACCTCGCTGTCTGGTCTCCTTCCCCAAAACAACCAACCAACTTCCCTTGTTGAGAGCCCTTCCTGGCACAAAGTAACAATGCGGACGCGATCGAGGTTGAACTACAGACAACACAAGCCGTGTACCTCGTTTCCTGGTGGAATGACTGGAACTGATAGATTGTCGGACCCCCCTCTGTCTAATAGGAGCTGCTCATGCATGGTTATTTACATCTTTGGCCGGGTTAAGAGACATCTCTGAACTGTGGACTGTGTGTGATACAATATGCACAGACAACATCTATCTTCAGGAATTCTGGTCCCGGGTGATGCAAAATTCTTTTTGATGCTTGTATTAAATTTCACAAAATTGACGTAGTCGGCAGTCAAGACATGTTGAGAACAAGCCATTAACTTGCATCATGAACACCAAACCAAAAACGGCGCACCACAGTGCAGAACGTTCAGCTACATATCCACTCTTCAACAATGCATACAGAATCATGTTGGTGTAACGGGGTGATGAGAACTGATGGAATGTGATGGCATGCTACAGAATGCGAAATAATCTATCGTGGAGCTTTTCTTGAAACTGGCTATCTTTCAAGGTGTAGTTGCAGATGTGTTTCATAGGCATTGAAGAAACAAACATCCAGAGGTCGAATTTGTCCAATAGTTCCAGGTGGTACGAATAGCAATGTCACACACTTTGCAGGGGAATTACTTTTCTATAAAGGAGTATGAGTTTTGTACGCAGACCTTGAGACAAACTAGAGCAATTTATTTTGACCGGCTATTGGCCAAAAGCAGTGCTCACACCAGAGTTGTAGTTCTCTTACGCCTATTTTCCCAGTCTTGCTTGCTGTGACGTAAATATTCGCTACTGTACTTGCATGCTCACGCGCACGAGAATGAGGAGTAGCCGCGCGGGGTAGCCGCAGGGTCTCGGGCGTCTTGCACGGTCAACGCTGCTCTCAACGTCGGAGGTTCCACTCCTTGGTTCAAATGGTTCAAATCGCTCTGAGCGCTATGGGACTCAACATCTGAGGTCATCAGTCCCCTACTACTTAAACCTAACTAAACTAAGGACATCACACAAATCCATGCCCCCCCCCCCCCCCCCCCCCTCGGCAGCATTCAAACCTGCGACAGTAGCGATCGCGCGGTTCTAGACGCACCACACTCTGGCATGGGTGCGTGTATGTGTTGTCCATAGCGTATGTTAGTGTAAGTTAGATTAAGTACTGTGTAAGCTTAGGGACCGATGACCTATGCAGTTTGGTCCCATAAGACCTTACCACAAATTTACAATGAAGAGTAGGAGGCAGAGCACATCCAATTTTTCGCAGCACAATAAATAACTTCACAGGAAATTTACTATCCAGATTATCAGTCGACATAATTGTATACGAATGCGTTAAGGCATTGATGTTAGATGATCTTCTTGCATATCTCTTGGTACCTCTAATTTTCTGGGTTCCTTTCATAGTCATTTCCTCTTCAAATCCCGTTTGATCCTGAACGACAGGATAAGTTTGTTTATGTTATCTACAAGTTTCAGGCCGATTCCGCTGTTTGCTGTGCACTGTCGCCTTGATACTTTGTTCAAAATTTCGTTATGTTACGTCTTCCAATTCTGTAGCACTGTTTGAAGTTATGCAACCATCAACTGCTTCCGAAATCTGTTCATAATTGTGGCTCCCTGTGCGACAAGTATAATGCACTACATGGCTCGACATGTGTTTCAGTATCAGGTGGACTTGTTAAGCACGTGTTGTCATCATTGTATCCTCGTGTACCTTACATTGTCAGCACAGTCCAGCGTATACGACACCACGACACCGCATATTCCACTGACTCTCCTTGCAGAAACGCTGATATTTCATTTGACACTTCATTCTCTCTCTACGAAATTTCTCGGATTCTTTTCTGACGAAACGTCGAGTTTGGGAACTGTTGTAGATATAATGCAATGTTGTGCTTTGTTTGTCGTTGCCATTGCTCTGCTTTGTATCAACACCACTAGCACTATAGCTGTGTGAGTTACTTGTCGACTAAGCAGCTCACCTATGCTCCGTAACATCGTATTCTGCTCACCATTGATATCTCCACTCCAGTTCCGCCCCCTGTTGCCATTAACAGCCAATATTGTGATTGCATGCTATAATATGTGGGGCGTCGAATGCCGTTTGCGATCTCGTACTCAAGGAGTTCCTTGTTAGTTCTACCCATGTGAAGCCAAGAGGGTTAGTAGTTAAATAATAAGATTGCTTCCACCATGATGAAGTCCATCAGCCAGAGAATTAATCTGTGGCATTGCAGATTTCATCTGTTAATGCTACAATTAATTCAGTGCCAGACAGACATAAAGACAAATGAAAGAAATCCATCCACCAATTGAAATGGTTGGTTGAATGTTCACCTGCTTTAGTTATTCAGACTTACCAATAACAGTTCCTTTTTTTTAAGTTTTTTTTAGTGTGATTATGTTCCATCAAAATTGATTCCTAGTTGCATGATTAAAACGACGAAATATGTACTTCACAAAATCGGTATTTTGTCACTCCTTCAAAACTGTAATTATCACTCAGGATGAAATGAAAGTGAAACAAGTTTTACTTTATTTACCATTAGTATTCCACAACAGACTGACAGATCATATAATGAAAGAGTTTACATTAAACACTGTTATAGATGTTACCTTACAAGAATTCCTAATACCTACTCCAGAGAACTGATTTTAATCGAATTACTGAAATTTGTGTTATGTGGACTAAATAAATTCGTGGTCGTAACCTTTCTGTACTTACTATAAACTGTAGTCCTCCATTATGCCTTTGTATCTTTTGGTTAATTTCCGGAAGCACTGTAGGTATTTGGACGCAGTTTTTATTAACAGATAGGGCAATTTGTTTATATTATTTACTATTTGTAGTAATAATGAATTTATCGTACGTGGACTATCATCTGGTCCATATCTAATACCTGTCCCATATTTCATTGGCGTTTTGGGTGACTTCTCATTGCAATTGTGGGAGGTACGAGCTAATCAGACAGAGAGGGGGTAGTGTTTCGCGGGAAAAGCGGCGAGCAGCCGCCGCGACTCCAGAAAGCAGCTAAACTTGACCAGAATCATTATAAATTTAAGTTCCCCGCGGCGTTTCTCTCTCCATCTGAATAGCTTATTTCAAGAACAACTGTAGGGGCGCAAATTGCAAGGTTATTCTAAATGACGGACCCATTTTTAAAAATTCGTATGTATTCAAGTACAAGTCCAAAATGAAGGAGCTTTATACCAGTGAAAAGAGGAAGTTTGAAAGCTTTTAGCGGGCGGTGATGGTTTCAGAAGTGGCCGGTACAGTTCGCGGGGTAATAGGGCTGTCATTCGGTTTCACTGTCAATTGTGAGTGAGATGGCGACTGTGGAGCACAAGGTTTTCGGCGTTCTTGAATTCGCGAAAAGTGAGTCGGAAATTGCACTGCAGCGGGCATTTCGTACCAAATTCGGTATTCAACCACCGACTCGGAAACGCGTTAGTCTTTGGTTTCAGCAATTTAAACAGACTGGGAGAGTGTGCAAAGGAAAAAGCACAGGCCGACCGCGTGTGTCAGAGAATGATGTCTGACGGTTTCAAGAAAGTTTTAAATTGCTATCAAACATTATGAAAAAAACCTTGAAACTTTCTGTTTTCATCGGTATAAAGCTTGTTCACTTGGGAACTGTACTTGAATAAATACGAAGTTTTGAAAATTGGTCCATCATTTAGAATAACATTGCTATATCCAGTATATTCACTATTTGAGAATGAAAGGACTTAACCATTCACAACAAACATTACACATAATTTCAAACCTTTTCATAACTTTTAGTCGCTGACAAAACCTACGAAATAATGAAAGGAGAAAAGGTTATTGCTTCCACATTTTCGCTGTTTATGCAGTAAAACTTCAGTATCAGGAATGGAGTTTTAATTTATTACTTCTTAACTACTAACTAAATCCGCTATACGTTTTGCAGATATACAGGGTGTCCCATTTATCTTGACCACCTTAAATAACTGTTTGTCCAGATGCAAATTACAAAATGTTTCACGCAAATGGTACAATGTGATACATTTTGAATAGGTCTTTAGGAGAGGAAATGAATTACCGAATAAAAAATACAGGGTGCCATTTAAAAAAGTCATACTGCTGTTCATATCTTTGTAAAAAGCAAAGCTACAACGAAGGCAATCATGCTGATTGATGTCCCCCTGACGGCTAAAGAACATTTGCTTGAAACATTTTGTAATTTGCGTCTGAATAAACAGTTATTTAGGGTGGTCAAGATAAATCGGACACCATGTATACTCCTGAATGTACTACAGTTATCTCAAGAAAAATGACTTCATAAATATTTAAATGGGTGAAAAATTACCTGCTTTATACACGGGAGTTCGATTCTTGTAGGGGGTGGGCAGAGTTACTGATACCATATAAAATGACGGTTCTAGATTACGATGCATAACGATCTTGATCTATGGGATGTTTCCAATTTCAAATGTTGGGTATGGCCGTACTAATATGGCACGTATGAGTCTCAGTTGACTGGTAAAATGAATAAATAAGCTTTCTATCAATTCTATCCTGTACTCAAAAGTGATTCACCTTCAGTTGTACTGTTTGTTTTGTTTTGTTTTGCTTTACGGCGCGAAAAACGACTGGGATCATAAGCGCCCAAGTCAAAGCTTTAGAACAGGAACACAGAGAGGAGTTAAACGATTATACGTGAGTCCCAATGGACAGAATAGGAGACAGCTAAAAACAGGCACGTGGAAAAAGAGATCCAAAAGAGGTCCAAAATTAAAAGTTAAATGACCTTCGCCATATTGCTTCGGCGGATAAAAAGTGAAACTCATTCGACAGCCCGCGCGTCATTCTCTAAAACGGCTAATAAATCAGACGGCGAAGCCAACACAGTTTCGAGGGGAAATGGTCAGTATGGTCACCATCATCATCATCTTCATATTGCAAATGACTCAACTCCAGGCTTGTTCCATTTTCATATCAATCTTGTTCAACATTTTATTCACACTTGTACCTCACTATCATAGCACACATCTTTTGTGTTTCTAAACTTAAACTTCGTCGTAGAAGTAGCCCAAATTTAGCAATTAAGGGAATTTTTACACTGCATGCATGGCGTACAAGTATAAAAGAATTTATATTTGAATCTGTAGTTTATTTTCTTGAATCAATGTTGTTGAAGTGCAGTTATTGTATCTATTTTAACACCCTCTTTTATCTAAATTCTTTTGGCTGTATGTGTATACCGTTAATTTAGTAGCTCATTTCCCCTAATTATAAATAAGCAGTTTATATTGCAACATTTCATGTTCCTGCATGTCGTTTACGTCTCATATTACTCCAAACACTTTCTTTCGCGTGCTTAGATGGTTGTAATTAGCAGTGAAAGCTGGCTATAGGCAAGGAAAAAGGGAGAAATTGCTCACTAGCCAGAAATAACTAGACGTCTTTTTGATTGCAATCTGCTTACTTCAGATTTTAGCCTTGATTAGCAGCGGCTTGGGCTTTACTAAGATAACATGTGTAACAGTTCGCCGATCTTTCTCTTAAATATTGCCAGAGTTGGGATTATGAATCGAGAAACATTTACATTTTCCACATTATAAGATAGTTAGGGGTAATAGTGTCGAAATCAGAAATATTAGGACATATAAAAAGTCATAAGAATATTAATCCTTCTAACTTACCAAATCTAGGGAGGCTCAAAGATGGTACTAGTTCACTGTGAACCCGCGCCGTACACAGTGAAGTGGATTATGGGATACATCGTATGGATCTACTGGGTGAATAATTTAAAACTAGAGCTGGGAATATTTACGGTGCCAATAATTCATGGATCCGCTGCCAAATTCTGTGAGCCTCGGCAGTCCGTTAGAGCCACAGCTAACACGGTACCTGGTCCACTACGTTTCAAAATTACGGACAGTGTTTATTTACCTGTACAGGCACGGCCAACAGAATTAATTGTTGGTTCCTCAGTCTAGGGTATTGATAATTATTATTGAACCGTTTAACCACATCTCCTCCCCATATACTGTCACACAGTCAAATTAACGTTACACGGTGTTTGTCGCTAATAGGGTGGCAGTGGGAATTCTGGCCGGGAATTCTACACTCCTGGAAATGGAAAAAACAACACATTGACACCGTTGTGTCAGACCCACCATACTTGCTCCGGACACTGCGAGAGGGCTGTACAAGCAATGATCACACTCACGGCATAGCGGATATACCAGGAACCGCGGTGTTGGCCGTCGAATGGCGCTAGCTGCGCAGCATTTGTGCACCGCCGCCGTCAGTGTCAGCCAGTTTGCCGTGGCATACGGAGCTCCATCGCAGTCTTTGACACTAGTAGCATGTCGCGACAGCGTGGACGTGAAACGTATGTGCAGTTGACGGACTCTGAGCGAGGGCGTATAGTGGGCATGCGGGAGGCCGGGTGAACGTACCGCCGAATTGCTCAACACGTGGGGCGTGAGGTCTCCACAGTACATCTATGTTGTCGCCAGTGGTCGGCGGAAGGTGCACGTGCCCGTCGACTTGGGACCGGACCGCAGCGACGCACGGATGTACGCCAAGACCGTAGGATCCTAAGCAGTGCCGTAGGGGACCGCACCTCCACTTCCCAGCAAATTAGGGACACTGTTCTCCTGGGCTATCGGCGAGGACCATTCGCAACCGTCTCCATGAAGCTGGGCTACGGTCCCGCAGACCGCTAGGCCGTCTTCCGCTCACGCCGAAACATCGTGCAGCCCGCCTCCAGTGGTGTCGCGACAGGCGTGAATGGAGGGACGAATGGAGACGTGTCGTCTTCAGCGATGAGAGTCGCCTCTGCCTTGGTGCCAATGATGGTCGTATGCGTGTTTGGCGCCGTGCAGGTGAGCGCCACAATCAGGACTGCATACGACCGAGGCACACAGGGCCAACACCCGGCATCATGGTGTGGGGAGCGATCTCCTGCACTGGCCGTACACCTCTGGTGATCGTCGAGGGGACACTGAATAGTGCACGGTACATCAAAACCGTCATCGAACCCATCGTTCTACCATTCCTAGACCGGCAAGGGAACTTGCTGCTCCAACAGGACAATGCACGTCCGCATGTATCCCGTGCCACCCAACGTGCTCTAGAAGGTGTAAGTCAACTACCCTGGCCAGCAGGATCTCCGGATCTGTCCCCCATTGAGCATGTTTGGGACTGGATGAAGCGTCGTCTCACGCGGTCTGCACGTCCAGCACGAACGCTGGTCCAACTGAGGCGTCAGGTGGAAATGGCATGGCAAGCCGTTCCACAGGACTACATCCAGCATCTCTACGATCGTCTCCATGGGAGAATAGCAGCCTGCATTGCTGCGAAAGGTGGATATACACTGTACTAGTGCCGACATTGTGCTTGCTCTGTTGCCTGTGTCTATGTGCCTGTGGTTCTGTCAGTGTGATCATGTGATGTATCTGACCCCAGGAATGTGTCAATAAAGTTTCCCCTTCCTTGGACAATGAATTCACGGTGTTCTTATTTCAATTTCCGGGAGTGTATGACATCAGCGTCAGCTCTCTCTTGTCTGTGGTGTCATATTACAGCTGAGACAACTGCACATGTCATATTTCGATGACGGCATCATCAGCACTTTATGTCCATGATCATTCCAGGAATCATGACATCCGGCCACGTGCCAACACCAAGGAGAGGAACCAGGTATCATGTCACGTCTGCATCGGAACTTTCTTGTCTCCAAGGTCATTCCCGTAATCATGAAACCAGTACCATCACATCCGGCCATAGAGAGAGGGGAGGGGGAGATCATCACTCCACACGCCCCCATGCACCCATGTTTGGGGGCCAAGTACGATAAAGTATCTGACTTGCCGATAATTATGTCAACCTTGTTTGTGTTACTGACTTACAAAAATTAATAAATTTTATTTGACGCTGTAAAACATTCTCCATGGACTATTGGATCGGGTAGATAGCTAATTTCTGTATACATACAAAAAACTGAAATCCAACATTTGCTTTTGAAATATAAATAATAAATTAAGAATTTCTATTTCTTGAAACTAAGTTTTACCTTAAATATTTTCCCACAAAGCCTGCATAAACGAAATAAAAGCCCCTTTCACATCCCATTGCGCATGCCACCAGAACATGGCTGCACTGTAGAAAACGAGTGTACCTGTCACCAGCAGATGGCTGCACTATAGAAATGCACCAGAGTTCGAACTTTATACCAAAGCTTGTTATTGCCACCAATAGATCGCTGCATAGTTAAAAAATGAACAGGGTGGTAAATTAGCTATTTCCCACATCTAAGATGTTGAAAAATTCTAAAAGTACATGAAATATCCTCACAGTTGCGAATACGAGCAACCATGAGCTGTATAAGGAGATGATGACAATGAAAATATCTTCTTGACCAGCATTAAAACCCTGATTTCTCGCTTTACTCGAGCGCTCACCTTAACTGCTTTCGCTCTCTTTGCATGACTCAAAGCAGAGCCAAACTTCCACATGCTGTCGTTCCTGCGTCACAGCCTGTACTCATACATGTATTAGGTAATTCCCTCACAGGGGAGAACGCTTAAGTTGAAAATCGCTGCCTAGTGTCGGTGGATAAATACGATATTACAGTGACAGTTTGTTAAGAACACTACCATGTTCCTTCAGACATGCATGCACTTCTGAAGGAATATTACAACGCTCTTCTTAACAAGACAGGCACTGCAGTGTTGTGACTCTAAAAATGTCTGCAAACTACGTAGGCAGCACGAAAGTACGATGTTTACATCAACTATGCAGATATAGTTGAGTTTTGTACGTGAAAAAATTCCGTAAGACTGAAATCAATTAATGTGCTGTCAATATACTTTAGAAATACATCTGCAGTGTAAAAGAGAATATGAGTTAATTTACACCTATACATATGACCATCAAATTAGTACCCAACGCTAGATTGCGCCTAATAACTGCGACAATTTAGAAATTAGGCCTGATAATTGGATGTCATAAAACTAACTTGCCCGGGCTTATAACATCAAAAAGGTGTTATTAAATGAAACAACAGGTTCACTGTTACCAGTCACCGTTTTATTTATTTCCAGGACGCGTTTCGAAGGTTTAAACCTCCAACATCGGGTGGAGTTACATTAGTAAGTATTACATTTGTGTGTGTGTTGCGTTACGATTTTTGGAGGAACTTGTGACACTGCCTAGTGGAGAAAACAAGACACTATTTCAGAATATGGTTTAGGATTACTTTTGACAAAAAAATTAAACTGATATCTAATGGTAAACATTGTCAAAAGTAATCCTAAACCATATTCTGAAATAGTGTCTTGTTTTCTCCACTAGGCAGTGTCACAAGTTCCTCCAAAAATCGTAACACAACACACACACAAATGTAATACATACTAATGTAAATCCACCCGATGATGGAGGTTTAAACCTTCGAAACGCGTCGTGGAAATAAATAAAACGGTGACTGGTAACAGTGAACTTGTTGTTTCATTTAATGTCAGTAACAGTCACGGTAAAGCCTAACCTAAAAATGTTCGCATTTAAAAAGGTTTTACCTAAAATACTACACTAAGCAGGAAAATACAGTGATTAAATGTAACTAATTAGTAGTACTATTATGTTAATCACAACACACCTCCAAAATAAATATTTCCGCATTTAAATTGTTCTCAAACACCATTTTGGGAGGTACAGTGATAATGCATCATGTTATTCACTAAAAAATATATAACATGATATTGACTGAAAGTTACTGCTATTGTCAGAAATGACACAGGCTTGATGGAAGCTATGCAGATATCAGCAGATTGCAATCAAAAGACCGATAGCTCGCACCCGACGAGTTGAGCACTTTCTTTGCAGGTTTATGGCTCTTTGGTCTCTCTCTGTGGCGTAAATGAAGGTGTGAAGGGAACAAGAGAGAAATGGTCGAACCTGGTGGGTGTTAGTAGTGGTATCTGGCTGAGCGTACGTGCCACCTGGGGAGCAATTGGCTAGTATTGTTGGCGCAAGTGTTTTCTGGTGTGAGCCAGCGTTAACCGTAGAGTGCAGTGGTGCTGTTGACGTGACGTGCTCGGCGAGGCTATGCCTGCCCTACCTGCGCTAATTAGTGTGGTTTCGGATCCCTCCTGCAGAACTCGGTGCTGTTCTGTGAAGCTTACAGAGCGTGCCCCAGGTGCCCTAGTACACCTTCATCGCGATTTTCCCGTCGAGGACAAAACCACGTCATGCCTCCTTCTGTTTAAGGGTGACTGTCGTTTGTAATGGTCGCCAAAAACTTGCTTTGGTCGCCTGCAGTCTGAAGCAGCTTGGCATTTGCCTCCCGCTTTGTTCAACTTCAGCTGTGCTCTGTTCCAGTATTTTGCATTTCCTTGGTGATTATTTAAAAGGGCCGCTGGCACGTCCACAAGTTCCTTGACTTATCTGTTCAGAGCTCCCGCCCCCTTTTTTTTTAACGTTGGGGGCCCGATTTTAAGATAAAGTTCAAACCGTGTTTTTGTATGATTTTGATTTTAATGCCTTGTGAAATCTTCCAGAGCTGGACCAAGAGTTTTAGTTCATCTGCAGTCATCTTACTCTCACTTGCCTTGTTATCAGCGGGGGTTGGGGTCCTAGTTCTATGTCTGGGGCCTCTTGTGCCACCAGTGGGCTTGTGGCCCGATCTGACTTCGAGCTGGTCAGTTGCAATTCATTAATATTTGATGTGTTTAGTATTTGATTTTTTCCCTTTTTAGATAAAAAAGAAAACATAGAAGGTTGCATCTTGTTACTGTTTTGGAAAAGAATTTTTCTAGGAGGCACTTACTGACAAATGATGTTCAGCAGTTTCCCCAGCCCTTCCTCTAGGACCAGACTGTGTCTTCTGACAAGGTACATGCCCTTGCTGCCTATTCTAAAATACTCTCTAAAAGCTTTATACACTGTATTTTTCCTACATTATTGCTCACAAGTTTGTAAAAATATATCGCAACGCGAAAAAGAACGCAGTTCATATTGCAGCGGTATCTAAGTACGTAAAATGACTATTCAACCAGTGCAGATACATTTCTGTTAACTATGGCCCAAGAACATAAAACCCACAACCAACTATACCACCACAAACACACACACACGACATAATTTTCTTACTGAGGAAAGAAAGAATAAGGTATCAAATATCACTAAACTGCACAACGACATGGATTGTTTATAAATACACGACCAAAGGCAGTAACAGAGAGAGATGTGACATTTCCAAGGAAAATGTCAGAGTTGATATCTTGGAAAATAAATAAAACTACTTACCACATATCGTGAGGCGTCTTACACTTTACAAGCACAAATTAGAAATGGATGCATTTGAATTTTGTGTACAGCTCATTGAATTGCATGTTTATGGTAAAACAAGCAGAATCGCAACGAAAATTCGATTTCATACGCTTTACAAGCACAGTGAGCCATCAAAATACGCCATATATCAAACGCCTAGCGCAAGACACTGTACGACCACCTTCTCTTGTTATAAATGCTAAACAAATGCCGTAACACACATTAAAGTAATGTTATTTGTATAACATTCAGATGTGTAGATGTATGTGTGGAAGTGATCATGTTCTAAACTTTAGTAGGTCACAACTGGAAATGACAGAGATTCTGACAATCCATGATTCTGTCTCAGATGAAATACATGCTTAATATGAAGCCCTCAACCACAGAGTTCATATTCATACTAAAAACACGACATTAATATCTCTTAACTAGAACAGATAGGTAGAACAGAGCTTGAATGACTCATCATGCCGTAGACAGCAGTGTGTACGGCGCCAGCGGAAATTATACTGATGACTCGATTTCACGATGTTTTGATGAGTTCAGATTTGAATAACGCTCGCTAAAAGATACAGCAGCGGTGGTGGCGTCTGTTAGTAGGGCGGAGTGTCACGTTTCATCACATATGCTGGTCGGTAACCATGTTGTAGTGGTCGAAGCAACACAGTGAGTTCACGGTGGAGTGCTATTTTCGCGTCGGCGACTCTGCCGTGTGCGTGCAGCTTGCCTTTCGTATGTATTTCAAGGTTCCAATTCCTGATCGTGGAACAGTATTGAATCGAAAGTCAACCGGCCCTCGGAAAACTCCCGAGAACATCGAACGTGTGCTAGCACTTTATAGAGGCAAGCCCTCGTCGTTTGTTACGAACATGTACCCAAAGCTTGCAACTTTTAAAGGTCGAACTCATGACGAAATTTCCATTAGTCCTCCAGCAGTTACTGAAAATGTGGTCAAAAACTGGAAAACTGGGTGAAACGCGTCAGGTATCGTGTAGCCGTGAATGGCCGTCATTTGTACGATGTAGTATTTCATAAGCAAACTTAAATAAATGTTGTACCTTGTGCAAAATGTACAACATTGTTTTGAGATTAGTCTTCGTGTTATTCAAATCTGAAATCGTCAAAATATTGTGAAACACCCGGCATAAGCCACGTAGGCGAGGCGGCGTAAGCGCAGCTCTCGGACCAAACTAAAGATGCGTTCACACGATGCCCTTTTTGTGTTAGACTTTCCGCATGCTCTTAAATTTCCAATATCGCAACTACGCCTGCGCATTTGCGCACGCACAATTTTCTGGAAATGGAGACCGTGCGTAAAGCGCATTGCTAACCGCCTTCAGTGGGAATCTTTGCGCTTTTAGAAGACTATGGGCAGATCGGGTTCATATGTGTCTGCGTAGTGCGTTGAGATTATGCTGTAATGCGATTTATGTCTGTTGACTCCGTACAAAGGAAGCATGCTTATGTTTATAGCAGATTACACACAAAGAAAAAAGTCGTGCGTAATGCCATTTCTAAAGATTATTTGAACAAAAATTCGGGATGTGTTGACCTTAGTGTATTAGGTAAAAAGTCTCCGAACATATTTCTGCAATCATGAAGATACCATAAGCTTCGAAGTAGGAAAACTGAGGAGAATAACCCAAAAATTTATGAAAAGTGTGTATGAAAACGGTGGACGGACATTCATGCTAAAGTAACTCAAAAGCTCAACGGCTGAGGAGCCTGATATCTGAACAAAACAAGTGATGCGGTATGTGTCGCTCCTCAACAAACTCCTAAAAATAGAAAAGAAGCACACTGATTATGGAAAAAAATACGAAACAGAAAAATACAAGCGCCCCTCTAGTGGTTTCCCAAATTTGTTGAGTCCTAGGATGCTATTCTACCTATTGTATTTCATGATCAAATACAAATGACGCATTGAAAGTAAATTAACCTTCAAATAACGACTTAGAACTTCCTTAAAGTATTTCGCAGTTTCAGGGAAAATCACTTCTATTTTTATTTATTTATTTGTGTTACGTTGAGCCAGCATGCAAGGGAACTGCGTGGATATGGAACGAGTCATGGATATACTTGAGAACAGTACCTATAAATGCTAATAGTTGCAATTTATAATTTGTATAGGAACAAAATATGCTAATAATTACAAGCTTTGGCATTTCCTACAGTGAAAAGAGGTATAAAATGATCAAACAATAAATTACAGTTCTTCCACATTACAAGTTACAAATGTGATTGAATTTAATGCCTTGTTTTGAAATGAGGAATAAATAGTTGAAACGAGTATATAAGTTGCCAGTTAGTAGCTAAAAAAAATTTATTTCCAGCCTTTTCGCTACAATATTTCTCAAGCAGAAAATCTAAAATCTCTTCGTGACCTACTTCTGAAATTTGCAGAGGAAAACAAGTTTGTTTCTATGGCCATCCTCCGCAACAAGAATATAAATATTTTGATTCTTGAGTTTCTCCCGGCCTCTTTGATAATCAAAATATGCACGGGTGTACTGCCGGTCTACAGTGTCCCACGGGCACAATATTTCGGCGATTATACATTTCGCCATCATCAAGTGAATTGATGGACTGAGCTCCTGAGAACGTGCCGGCACGGAGATCCGTACGCTATGGCTGCTCAGAGGGAACTGATATTTTGAATATAAAAATTTGTTTTGTAAATAAAACTGCCTTTTCTGCTACTAGTTACTTTATTTGTCCCATACGCGTTTCGCCGTCTCCTGTTCTAAGGCATCATCAGTGGGATCTATAACGATACAGTTCTGTTAGTTATAGATTATCAAACAGTCCACTTCGCGATTTTTGTAAAAAAAAGTTATTACTTACGATATGCTCATCTGTGTTTCCACACATCTGGTCTGGAGGTCGCAGTACCACTTTTATCACTGCCATATATGGCATAGATCCCATTGATGATGCTTTAGAACAGGAGAAGAGGAAACGCGTATGGGGTAAATAAAGTAACTAGCAGCAGGAAAAGACAGTTTTATTTATAAAACAAATATTGCACAGGAAACATTGTCAGTACCTTGTATTTCTGGTTCCTCAGTTGTTTACATGCCTCTTTACCTACAGGCACTTTTACGGTTTTTTTCTATCGCCTTTCTCGTCACAATAAACGCAACACAAGCTCCCAAGCAGAGAATGAGATTCATAGCTGACTTCTGGTACAATGAGGCAAGATGTGGATACGATAACTCCCATGCGTACATGTGTTCTTTCCATAAATTTTTATCCATGCCCTTTTATTCCCGTGCGTCTGGCGCAGGACGAAAGAGGCATCGTGTGGATATACCTTAACGATATCTCCGACAGGAAAGAAAGGGGTTGGCTTCGAAGTGCATCTAAACTTGTACTTCAAATAATAATATACAGGGTGTTACAAAATGGTACGGCCAAACTTTCAGGAAACGTTCCTCACACACAAAGAAAGAAAATATGTTATGTGGGTATGTGTCCGGAAACGCTTACTTTCCATGTTAGAGCTCATTTTATTACTTCTTTTCACATCACATTAATCATGGAATGGAAACACAGAGCAACAGAACGTACCAGCGTGATTTCAAACACTTTGTTACAGGAAATGTTCAAAAGTCCTCCGTTAGCGAGGATACATGCATCCACCCTCCGTCGCATGGAATCCCTGATGCGCTGATGCAGCCCTGGAGAATGGCGTATTGTATCACAGCCGTCCACAATACGAGCACGAAGAGTCTCTACATTTGGTACCGCGGTTGCGTAGACAAGAGCTTTCAAATGCCCCCAAAATGAAAGTCAAGAGGGTTGAGGTCAAGAGAGCGTGGAGGCCATGGAATTGGTCCACCTCTACCAATCCATCAGTCACCGAATCTGTTGTTGAGAAGCGTACGAACACTTCGACGGAAAAGTGCAGGAGCTCCATCGTGCGTGAACCACATGTTGTGTCGTACTCGTAAAGGCACATGTTCTAGCAGCACAGGTAGAGCATCCCGTATGAAATCCTGATAACGTGCTCCATTGAGCGTACATACTGACGAAACTAAAATGATCTCTAACATTTAAGCGTTTCCGGACACATGTGTACATAACATCCTTTCTTTATTTGTGTGTGAGGAATGTTTCCTGAAAGTTTGGCCGTACGTTTTTGTAACACCCTGTATATTCCAATTGGAAAGGAGACAGGAGTGGAAGGAGGTCGGTGGAACGACTAGGAAGTGGAGGTGCCTTTTCCTCGGCGCCACATTCTCCAGCTCAGCTCGAGGCGGCACGCAGAGCGTTTTGCGTAACACACTGCGGGCGCCCTGTCCCGTAAGAGCGCCGGGAGTTCCAGCGGCGCAGCTCACACCTCTACGCCTTCGCTGCGTGCTGGAATCGGCGGGTGCACAGTGGCAGGCCTGTCTCTACCTGGGCTTCGTTAGCGGCCTCATTAGGGGCTGCGCGGTCAGCGCGGCTAGAAAGTCCGCAGGTGCGCGCCGCGCCACTGTCAAATGTAACAATGGGAGCGCCCGAAATGAAGCGTCAACTGGGGCAGCTTCGTCCACTCACTAAATGCACGCACTGCGCAACTGTCCGCATCTCTCTCGGCGCGGGAGGTGCAATTAAAAGGT
Organism: Schistocerca gregaria; assembly: GCF_023897955.1. Classification (NCBI taxonomy): domain Eukaryota; kingdom Metazoa; phylum Arthropoda; class Insecta; order Orthoptera; family Acrididae; genus Schistocerca; species Schistocerca gregaria. The sequence continues at coordinate 166,013,038 of NC_064921.1, forward strand.
AACCGGTGCTTTATTGCTCTATGAAATCAGCGGGTCCACCTCCAGTGAAAGCAAGAGTCCTCTCACTTGGAGAACGCTCGGCAGGCTGACTAACACGTCTAGGGTTGCAAATAGTCCGACTTTGCAGGCCTACTATAACGATTCATTCGTTTTTAACGCTCTACATTTTCCCAAGTACACTACTGGCGATTAAATTTGCTACACCATGAAGATGAAGTGCTACAGACGCGAAATTTAACCGTCAGGAGGAAGATGTTGTGATATGCAAACGATTAGCTTTTCAGAGCATTCACACAATGTTGGCGCCGGTGGCGACACCTACAACGTGCTGACATGAGGAAAGTTTCCAACCGATTTCTCATACACGAACAGCAGCTGACCGGCGTTGCCTGGTGAAACGTTGTTGTGATGCCTCGTGTAAGGAGGAGAAATGCGTACCGTCACGTTTATGACTTTGATAAAGGTCGGATTGTAGACTATCGCGATTGCGGTTTATCGTATCGCGACATTGCTGCTCGCGTTGGTCGAGATCCAATGACTGTTAGCAGAATATGGAATCGGTGGCATCAGGAGGGTAATACGGAATGCCGTGCTCGATCCCAACGGCCTCGAATAACTAGCAGTCGAGATGACAGGCATTGTACCGTGAGACTGCTACGGTCGCAGGTTCGAATCCTGCCTCGGGCATGGATGTGTGTGATGTCCTTAGGTTAGTTAGGTTTAAGTAGTTCTAAGTTCTAGGGGACTGATGACCACAGCAGTTGAGTCCCATAGTGCTCAGAGCCATTTGAACCATTTTTGAACAGGCATTGTATCCGCATGGCTGTAACGGGTCGTGCAGCCACGTCTCGATCCCTGAGTGAACAGATGGGGACGTTTGCAAGACAACAACCATCTGCAAGAACAGTTCGACGACGTTTGCACCAGCATGGACTATCAGTTCGGAGACCATGGCTGCCGTTACCCTTGACGATGTATCACAGACAGGAGCTCCTGCGATGGTGTACTCAACGACGAACCTTGGTGCACGAATGGCAAAACGTCATTTTTTTTGTACGAATACAGGTTGTGTTTACAGCATCATGATGGTCGCAACCGTGTTTGGCGACATCGCGATGAACACAAACTGGAAGCGTGTATTCGTCATTGCCATACTGGCGTATCACCGAGCGTGATGGAATGGGGTGCCATTGGTTACACGTCTCGGTCACCTCTTGTACGCATTGACGGAACTTTGAACAGTGGACGTTACATTTCAGATGTGTTACGACCCGTGTCTCTACCCTTCGTTCGATCCTTGCGAAACCCTACATTTCAAAAGGATAATGCACGACCGCATGTTGCAGATCCTGTACGGGCCTTTCTGGATACAGAACATGTTCGACTGCTGCCCTGGTCAGCACATTCTCCAGATCTCTCACCAATTGAAAACGTCTGGTCAATGGTGGCCGAGCAACTGGCTCGTCACAATACGCCAGTCACTACTCTTGATGAACTGTGGTATCGTTTTGAAGCTGTATGGGGAGGTGTAGCTGTACAAGCCATCCAAGCTCTATTTGACTCAATGCCCAGCCGTATCGAGGCAGTTATTAAGGCCAGAGGTGGTTGTTCCGGGTACTGGGTTCTCAGGATCTATGCACCCAAATTGCGTGAAAATGTAATCACATGTCAGTTCCAGTATAATATATTTGTCCAATGAATACGCGTTTATAATCTGCATTTCTTTTTGGTTTGTCAATTTTAATTGCCAGTAGTGTATTATACGGCCGTGGTAGAGCGTACCTGTTCGTCAGTACATGAGGTCTGTCTGGTCTTGGTTTATTAGGTGCAGTTGTTGCTTTTCTTGCTTCACGTTTCTACTTCACAATCGTGTCACCAAAGCTGGATTTGTTTAGCTGTAAAAGGGTTGAACTGTCCATTTTGGATTTGTTACTAAGGTGACATTTAATGACTAGTCCAAGTTCGAAGCAACTAAGCTGCTCTACTGACAACTTGCCTCCACAAATGACGTGTCACTGGTCTCATTTGAACCGACAACACAGTATTCCCCGCCTCTTTTTATACTAACTGTTCCGCATTTAGTGACATCTAGTGCTCAGTTCAGTAATATGTATATAGGGATGTACGGACGCTTTTGAAAAGATATGAACTGGTAACAACGAGTAGGCGTGGCTCATTAGTAGGTAAGTGTGTCCTGCACGAAGACCTAACTTCGTCGACCTGATGGGTCAATGGCTGAACAGCAGCTTTGGACGGTTCAATTGGCTCTAAGCACCATGGGACTTAACATCTGAGGTTATCAGTCCCCTAGACTGGACGACTTTAAAACTCTGCACCTGATAATATGTACGGAGTCTTACTCCCGTGATGCAATCAATAAATGAATTCGATTTTCATAAGGCTCTTGCCTCCAGGAAAACACTGGAGCGTTAGACAAATCAACCTCTCAACACCAACTTGTCGTCCGCCCCGTCCACACCAATTAGACATACAGTTATCTTCAAGGGAGATTTACATGTTGCTGGGTCGTCCGAGCAAGATACAACCAGGACACAAACACCACAGGTGCATAGATGCGAGCTGGTACAAGTGCCGTACTCTATCTACTTGCGCGAGTTCCACCAGCGCCACGGGCGGCGGTGAGGTTGAAGATATCGACTTCGCCTCGGCTAATTGCCGACCGAGTAACCTCAGACGATGACCGCACTACAACGGACAGAAGCCTATTCGGATGGTAGAAGAACAGCTCTCGAACACTTGGTTATAGATCATCATCCAGGGCCGACTTAGACAGAGAATGTCGTTTAGTAAACTCTTGGAAGTGAACAGGCAATTGTAAATTGCGTTTGCTATGTGCTGTGAAATTTACTTACAATTAAGTGCACTTAGCCATTGAGGGCTTTTTTGTGTTATATTACGTGCAGTACTGCAGACTTCATTATTCAACTAGTCACAAAGATAAGTAAACCCTTTAACTCATTTGTGTGACTTCGTTACTAAATTGTTAGAGTGTTGAAGAATCTTCGTTCTTCTATCCTGTTACGACCCTGGGGCACAGTTATGTAATAGTGTCAGGGAGAAATTGTCTTGACCGGTGTACTGGGCCAGAAGCCGTTTCACGAATTCATTATCCCGACCCACCTAACAACAGTGGCAGCCCAACCTCCACAGCAGTAGCGACGAGGCCATTAAAAAACAGGACCCGAGGGCAGAACACTTGTTACCAGAGATAACGTGTCACTGGTGTTACTTGTACTAAGACTGCAGAGCACGCGAGGTGACTAGCTGCTTTCACCACCCTGATTGGAAGGCATCAGTTCTGAATAATGTTCGCCAAACTGTAGTCTTCTGTGATTGTTCTTCCCGGCGCAGAAAAAAAACGTAGGCCGTGAGTCAGCTATCTTGATGCTGTAATAAACTATTAGCGAGGAAATGATAATGTAAAAGCAATTAAACTTTGAACTGGTTCGTTTAAACGAGATACCAATCGCTTTTTATTAGCCGAATAAAAGAAATCGCACATTTATAGTACACTTTTTAAAACACAAATAATCTCCTTTCCCCACAATTTCACAGGGAAAAAACTGCGTAAAAACTATAACACAACAAGTTTTCAATTAGAAGTCCAAAAAAATCAGAGACTTCTATTTAAATTCTTAACCAATACCGTCCTCGACATACAATATGTCTGTCCTCCAAGTCTGCCGGTCAACTTCTAACAGACGAACCACTTCGCCCGAACTTTTTTTTTATCATTTTGCTGTTAACATTTTTGACCTAATGAAATGTGTTACAGCATAAAGTCTAGCCCTGGCAAGCTAGCCGTGAACTAAACAGGAGAGATGGCTGTGAGAAGAAGTCAGCCAATCGTACGCTGACTAACCCTTCTCCAGGAGGACAAGGCGACAGCAGCGGCCTCTATGCGAAGAGGACATAAGCGCCGCTCCCTACTGGTCGCCCCCACTTCTACAGCAACTTCAAGAGTAGTAACTTGGATGCAAGCCTCAACTCTAATCACTTGCTTGTAATGTCTATGTAACACGAACTTGGGAGATGTTCTACTAAAGAGATTTCTTATTTTGTCTGTCGCCCTTTGCTTGCGACGCATCTTTGTAACACAAAGTTAAGTATTGTACTTTTTCATATCATAATGAAACTCATTAATACGATTTGTTTGAACGCTGAAACTTCCTGGCAGATTAAAACTGTGTGCCGGACCTATGCCTTTCGCGGGAAAGTGCTCTGCCGACTGAGCTACCCAAGCACAACTCACGCCCCGTCCTCACAGCTTTCACTCCGCCAGTCCCGAGTTCGAGTCTCGGTCCGGCACACTGTTTTAATCATCCAGGAATTTTCATATCAGCACACACTCCGTTGTAGAGTGAAAATTTCATTCTAGAAACATCCCCCAGGCTGTGGCTAAGCCATGTCTTCGCAATATCCTTTCTTCCAGGAGTACTAGTTCTGCAGGGTTCGCAGGAGAGCTTCTGTGAAGTTTGGAAGGTAGGAGACGAGGTACTGGCGGTATTAAAACTGTGAAGAGGGGGCGGGAGTCGTGCTTGGGTAGCTCAGTCGGCAGTCGCCTTTCGGCACGCTAGCGGCACGGACGTCTTGTTTACGTCCTCGCCGCGCAGCTCGCTCGCGGAGTTGTTTACGTGATTCTGCCGTCTTAGCGCGCTATATTTCATTCGACAGAGAATGGCTTATGCCCACCGAAAATCGACACTGAAGATTAGCTTTGCACCTGAATATGCCCGACCAAAAGCACTGGAAATCGAACAGTTTATCAGAGATGAAGTCAAGATTGACTGCAACGATCTTATTGGCATCCACCTTTCTATAGTGAGCAGTGTGGTATACGTGAAATTGGTCAACGAAGACATATGTGAAAAAATTCTAGATGCAACTCGAAGTGGTCTTAAGTTCCGTCACTCTGATGGACACATCGGTGACGTAACTGTGGAACATGCGGGACTTGGACTGCGCACGATACGTGTTTTTGAACTCCCTTTCGAGGTGCCTTCAGAGGTAGTGGTATCTGCATTCCATCCATATGGAAAAGTGATTAGCCACACAGCTGAGAAGTGGGCTCAGTTCACTACATACCCGGTTCTCAATGGAGTACGGCAGATCCGCATAGAACTAACCAAACATGTGCCGTCCTACTTATATATTGGTGGCTGCCGTGCAATTATTATTTATGATGGACAGCCGAAGACATGCTCGGGATGTGGCAAAGAAGGACACCTCCGTTCCAGCTGTCTGCAGCGCAGAATCACACAGTTACCGCCTGGGGACCTGCCGGCCACGACCGCTCCGACGTCGCTACCGCTGACGTTTGTCGAAGCTCTCCATAGCGACCCCCGACCGCGAACACCACTGGCTCCTACTACTGGTACATCGTCGTCTCCGGTACTGCCTCAGGCTGTTGCGGACGGACCAACGCCCTTGCCTCCTCCTCCCGACGTGTGCAGTGGTGAGCAATCTCAAGGACAGAGGATGGCCCTTGACTCCATGATTGTGCCTACCGATGCTTTTGTGTCTGAACATCCGGATCCCCAGGCGTCTTCGGACACTGAAGATCACGTGCGCAAGCAACGGTCGCCGAAGAGACGTCGGAAACGGCGGATCGCCCCGTCTGACACCTGCAGGACGCAGTCTCAAGACGATGAAGATCAAAATTATCAAGTTGTTCCTCCGAAGGACGAATCTATGGTGGAAGCACCAACTTGCACTCCGTCGGACGTACAACCATCCTTGCATGCACCAGGCGCTGTACCTATGGACGTTGAACAACAGCTGAGCCAGGACAACTCTTCCACCACCGACGCGACACTGCCTTCGGACTCTGCTGGTACTCCACTGGACGCACACCATCTACGCACCCTTGCGTGGTCTGACGATGTAGCCGACGAAACACCAACTAGTGAGACAGCCGCGAATGCCGCTGCTCCAGCCCACGACTCCTAATCGACAGGGTTACAGGATGGGGATGTGCAGCCTACTGGGACAACATTCTTGTTCGCTGCTGCTCTTCGTGCCTCCATGAGCGTCCCTGTAGTCCCAATTCTACAACAAGCTTACAGGATTGGCTCCATCAATGTCAACACCATTGGCACCCCTGTCAAACTACAATTGCTCCGTGATATGTTGAGGGCGTCGGACCTAGATGTTGCCCTTTTGCAGGAAGTTCGCCTGGCGACGTTTCCTAATGTCTATGGCTATGTTTCCTACCTCACGCCGTGTGCCGACGGTGGCAGTGGGACAGCTATTCTTTTAAAGGAAGGCATTGATGTAGATGACGTGATTTACCTACCATCGGCTAGGGGTCTTGCTGTGACTTTCCACGGTGTTCGAGTCATCAATGTTTACGCTCCCTCGGGCACGGCCAAGCGACGGGAGCGGTCGCGATTCTATTCAGAACAGATCGCTCCTTTGTTTGTCGGACGCTACGACCATATTGTTCTTGGCGGCGACTTCAATTGTGTGTTATCCCAAAAGGACCAACATCCCCATTTCACCACATGCCAGGAACTCAAGCTGCTTGTGCATGAACTGAAACTCACCGATACTTGGGACCGCGTGCATGGCGATCGGCCTGGATATACGTACGTCACCAGCCACTCAGCAAGTCGTCTTGACCGTGTCTACGTGTCCCCAGGACTCGTAACTGCCACGCTTGACGCTGAGTTATGGCCTACCGCCTTTTCCGACCATATCGCCTACATTTGCACTGTTTCGCTCCAGAGGCAGAAGGTGTGGCGCGGTCGAGGCCTGTGGAAGCTGAATGTGGCCCATCTCAAGGATCCGGAATGTAGGCAGGTCGTAGAGACGACGTGGAATAACTGTGTGAGACGCCTTCCAGCGTATCCTTCAACACTTCGGTGGTGGATCGACTGCGCCAAGCCTGCTTTACGTCGTTCTATGATGAATTACGGTCGCGATAAAATGTTATGGCACCGACATACCATGGAATACTATTTCACAATTCTCCGGGAACTCTCAAACCTTGCCCCCTCAGTTCAACGACAGGTTGAAATTCAACGTATTAAGGCGAAGATAATTTCTCTTATGCGTCACCGCCTTGAAGGCACAGTAGTACGCGCAAGATGTCACGAATGTGTACCAGGAGAGCTCCCGTCCATGCATCATGTTATCCGAGAGAAGCAGCGGTGTCGTAGAAAGTTGATCAACGCCCTCGACATGCCAGATGGTCGTCGATTGACGTCCCAGAATGATATCGTAAGAGCCTTTGTGGATCACTGCAACGAGTTCTATGCAGCAGAGGACCGGAACGTGGCGGTAATGTCTGATGTCCTCCGTTCCTTGACAGATACCCTGGACGAGTCTGCTGCGGAGATTCTCACGGCGACAATTACGGCTGATGACGTCGCCGATGCTCTTCATAAGGGTGCGGCAAACAAAGCCCCAGGTCCAGATGGGTTCCCGCTGGAGTTTTACCGCACATTTCATGACATCATGGGCTCACGCTGGACTGCGATGTATGAAGAACTGATGAACCCTGACTTTCCTCTCCCACCCGAATTCGTAGAAGGCTTGCTTATCCCGATCCCCAAGCCATCGGGAGGTCGAGGAGTGGAACATTATCGGCCGCTGACCATGTTAAATTGTGACTTCAAGATTTTTACCCGGATTCTTGGCGCTCGCATTAGGCGCGTCGTCCCTCAAGTTATCTCTCTGGATCAAACGTGCTTTGGAGGTGATAGTAACATTCAGACGGCACTCAGCGATTACCGTGACGTTATAGCCCTGACCATGACCTGTCGCAGTCGTGGTGCCTTAGTGACAGTGGACTTCGACCACGCCTTTGATAGAGTGAGTCATGACTTTCTCGAAAACGTACTTCGACGGATGGCCTTTCCCCACAGGTTTATACACCTCGTCTTGCGGCTTCTCCGAGGTGCCACGTCGCGGGTGCTGGTCAATGGCCGTGTGGCGGGCCCTATTAACGTCATGCGGTCGGTCCGTCAAGGATGTCCGCTGTCGATGCTGCTTTTCGCCATTGCCCTTGAGCCACTATTACACGGTTTGAGGAGCCGGTTGACAGGCATAACAATGAGGGGGACTTCTTTCATCTGCCGCGCCTATGCAGATGACTTGGTGTTCTTGGTTCTATCGGAGGATGAAGTGCGGGAGGCACTGGCGTGGATCAACCAGTACGGGGCTGCTGCGGGCAGCCGTGTGAACCTGACGAAATCTAGTGCTATGTCCGTCGGTAGAGGCCTTCCAGCTGAGAGTGTGGCACCATTGCCATTAGTGGACAAGCTCAAATGTTTGGGGATCACCTTCACGCGTGATATACAGCGCACGATCTCATTTAACTACAAACGCCTGCTTCAAGCTATCCGCACGAACGTTCGTGGCAACCTCCTGAGAGCATTGGACATGTTACAAAGGGTGGATTTTGTTAACACTCATCTAGTCTCGCGACTACCCCATTTAGCACAGATTTTACCGATGCCAAAGGCAGTGGCACACAGGCTTCAGGCGGCGTTCGGCTACTTTGTTAGCGCGGGTCTTATCTTCAAAGTCCGCTACGACACGCTGACACTTCCTCCTCGAGATGGCGGCCTCGGCCTTGTCAACGTCCGAGCGAGAGCAGCTGCCCTTTATGTAAGTACGATGGTTAAATCGTGGATCCGCCGCCGAAACGGATTATCGGGAAGCCTGATTGATGAAGTGGCCCCTCCCTCTCGAGTGGCACCCGTTGCAGTAGCCCATATTTCTTCCCCTCTCTCACATATCCGGACCTTTTTCATCGAATACAGTTATGTCCATGCCGACTTGCCTAGTACCAGACCCCCTATGGCACGTGATGTTTACCGAATCATGATGAGAAATCACACTCGGAATGTTGTGGAAAGGCGATATCCTACGATCGCATGGCCCGTGGTATGGCGTTCTGTACACCATATATACCTAGACACGAGCGCACGTGCGACCTGGTATTTGGTCGTTAATGGAAAATACATGACACAACTTCGTCTACATGCCATAAAAATGACAGATTCGCCGCTGTGTCCTCGCTGTCAAACGCTTGATACGGACGAACATCGACTGATGTGTGGATCTTCTGCAGAGGTGTGGCAGCTGATTCAGAAGATGCTTGCCTTTCTTCTACGTACGGCTCCCCATGCCATGACACCGAAATCTCTTCTGTTCCCAGATGAGACATACTTCCCAAGTACGAAGACCAACGCTGTGATCTGGATAAAAGGTCTCTCGATCTCTTATTTGTTCCATGAAGGTGATAAGAGTGTTCTTGATTTTTGGACATTCCTGCAAGATCGCTTTACTTTTCTCATGCACCATCCGCGATACCGTCAGTACTATGCCAACTTTTTGGGTAGTGCCTTCTTCGATCCCCCCTGCAGCTGGGGTGTCCCAGGTATGAGAAGATGACTTCAATGAGAGTGTGTAATACCAGGACTCAGTCCCATGTACCGGAAAATGCAATATTCTTCGTGAAGACGTGCCTGGAACATGCTTGACTGCCTTGGGATTCGGTGTGCGTCTACCCACAAGTTGGCGGGACGCGGATGCTGCTTTGTCTGTTCTGCCAGGAGGGCGTTTTCTTTAATTCCTATAATTCCCTTTAAACATTTAAAAAAACTTATAAAAATGCTTTATTGACAAAATTTCACAGGGTAATCACCAGTCGCTCCAATCTATAAATTCATTGTACTATTCTCGTTCATTTTACTGTTTAATTTTATTTAAACCAAGGCTATTGCCTAGGAACTTGTTTTTGTTGTCTGAATACATGTGTTGATACCGCTGTGATAATGTTATGTTGTGGTAAATAAACTTTGTTCTCCAAAAAAAAAAAAAAAAAAAAAAAAAGGCGCGCAGTCCGGAACCGTGCTAATGCTACGGTCGCAGGTTCGAATCCTGCCTCGGGCATGGATGTGTGTGATGTCCTTAGGTTAGTTAGATTTAAGTAATTCTAAGTTCTAAAAAAAAAAAAAAAAAAAAAAAAAAAAGTCGGTAGAGCACTTGCCCGCGAAAGGCAAAGGTCCCGAGTTCGAGTCTCGGTCCGGCACACTGTTTTAATCTGCCAGGAAGTTTCATATAAGCTCACACTCCGTGTAGAGTGAAAATTTCATGTTTGAATGCTATCTAGCGATCCGAGACAGCAGGTTTCCTATATACCCCATATTTGGCAACTAGCCTGAATTAAACAAAATGATAGCCAGCTATTGAGATATCCTTTTATATGCAGTGAAAATACATTCACTGTTTAATTTTTCTAATATTAATAACAGAAGTTATTTTGGAGCGCTGCTTCCGAACGCAGCAGCCAGTCGCGCAGGAAGACCCCGGTCTTTCTCAGAGTACCCATAACGAACAAACCATCTTGTCATTGGTAGTTCACACCAAATTACGTCATCTTCCAACTTCTGGCCTCTCAACTGAGAGGTGAAATCAGCTTGAGGAAGCGCGTGGAGGAACAGTTACACACTATGCTCCACAGATGGGGTTGTCTCTGGATTTCCATCGGCCGCTAAGATGACCGCGTGACCGGGAAAACCCTTTCGTTGGTCAGCACAATGGCTGCTCGTTTCTCATGGTCGGTTTTCGCCTCCAGTGCACAATTAATAGCTAACCTCAAAATTAATAGATATTGAACCATATGTGTCACTAAAGAGTCAGTACGTTTATCTGAATCGGAAAAGATGGACGATTACGATTGTGACGACGCATCTTCGATATACGTATTAGTTCTTGTAAAATAATTCCTTTACTGTAAAAGTGAATATTTCGGCAACGCATTATGCGATTGCAACAAATAATGTGTCTATGGATACATCTCGTAGAACTGTATCGGACTGTGATAGAATATTTACTGAAATTATTCAGATATTTAAATGAGAGGCTGAAAAGTGGATTTCGCGCAATTAAAAGCAGCTTTTCTTGCTAAGTACATAGACAAACATTAAAAGTAGCGACAGTACTATAAAGTTTAGATACAGGAAATTATTTAATGTGTAATTTAATTTATACACTCCTGGAAATGGAAAAAAAAACACGTTGACACCGGTGTGTCAGACCCACCATACTTGCTCCGGACACTGCGAGAGGGCTGTACAAGCAATGATGACACGCACGGCACAGCGGACACACCAGGAACCGCGGTGTTGGCCGTCGAATGGCGCTAGCTGCGCAGCATTTGTGCACCGCCGCCGTCAGTGTCAGCCAGTTTGCCGTGGCATACGGAGCTCTATCGCAGTCTTTAACACTGGTAGCATGGTTCGACAGCGTGGACGTGAACCGTATGTGCAGTTGACGGACTTTGAGCGAGGGCGTATAGTGGGCATGCGAGAGGCGGGGTGGACGTACCGCCGAATCGCTCAACACGTGGGGCGTGAGGTCTCCACAGTACATCGATGTTGTCGCCAGTGGTCGGCGGAAGGTGCACGTGCCCGTCGACCTGGGACCGGACCGCAGCGACGCACGGATGCACGCCAAGACCGTAGGATCCTACGCAGTGCCCTAAGGGACCACACCGCCACTTCCCAGCAAATTAGGAACACTGTTGCTCCTGGGGTATCGGCGAGGACCATTCGCAACCGTCTCCATGAAGCTGGGCTACGGTCCCGCACACCGTTAGGCCGTCTTCCACTCACGCCACAACATCGTGCAGCCCGCCTCCAGTGGTGTCGCGACAGGCGTGAATGGAGGGACTAATGGAGACGTGTCGTCTTCAGCGATGAGAGTCGCTTCTGCCTTGTCGCCGTGCAGGTGGGCGCCACAATCAGGACTGCATACGACCGAGGCACACAGGGCCAACACCCGGCATCATGGTGTGGGGAGCGATCTCCTACACTGGCCGTACACCTCTGGTGATCGTCGAGGGGACACTGAATAGTGCACGGTACATCCAAACCGTCATCGAACCCATCGTTCTACCATTCCTAGACCGGCAAGGGAACTTTCTGTTCCAACAGGACAATGCACGTCCGCATGTATCCCGTGCCACCCAACGTGCTCTAGAAGGTGTAAGTCAACTACCCTGGCCAGCAAGATCTCCGGATGTGTCCCCCATTGAGCATGTTTGGGACTGGATGAAGCGTCGTCTTACGCGGTCTGCACGTCCAGCACGAACGCTGGTCCAACTGAGGCGCCAGGTGGAAATGGCATGGCACGCCGTTCCACAGGACTACATCCAGCATCTCTACAATCGTCTCCATGGGAGAATAGCAGCCTGCATTGCTGCGAAAGGTGGATATACACTGTACTAGTGCCGACATTGTGCATGCTCTGTTGCCTGTGTCTATGTGCCTGTGGTTCTGTCAGTGTGATCATGTGATGTATCTGACCCCAGGAATGTGTCAATAAAGTTTCCCCTTCCTGGGACAATGAATTCACGATGTTCTTATTTCATTTTCCAGGAGTGTACTTATAAATCTGAAAATGGAGGTTTAAATTGTTCAAATGGCTCTGGCTATTTGGGACTTAACATCTGAGGTCATCAGTCCCCTAGAACTTAGAACTATTGAAACCTAACTAACCTAAGGACATCACACACATCCTTGCCCAAGGCAGGCAGGATTCGAACCTGCGACTGTAGCGGTCGCGCTGTTCCAGACTAAAGCGCCTAGAACCGCTCTGCCACCTGGCCGGCGAAAACGGAGGAAAACCACATAAATTAAGAAACAAGATGAATGAAAACTGATAACAGCATAATAATCTCGGAAAATTTCCATGTGATTTGATGTATCATAAGTGTATAAAAGGTTAAAATTAAGAATATCAGCAATTTTCATGTTCAGTAGCACAACTGACTTCAAAGGTGCTTGGCTCTGGTTTGCTGGATGAAAAGCGGCATTTTGGCAGGGAGTCTATGTTCGGATCCCATTGGAGACGGTCGGGCTGAATTAGTCTGCGTTTCGAGAAAGTTTTATCTAATGAGCAGTGAAATAGCCGCTAGTTCGCGTCTGTGAATTATTCAGAGTTCCTATTTTGGGACATAGAAGTTTTTTGGCATGTGATGGACTTCGTATTTGACGGGTTGCATGTTATACGAGCCGCACTTTGAAGGCTGCAACGGGTAGCTGTTGTGGAATTTAGAGTTTGTGATATAGTAGAACATTAACGGTCTTCTAAAGATAACACGCAATTAATCGTGGTTTATTCAACTGCCTCCAAGATCTTAAGAAACTCGGCCAGACTCTGAAATTAATTTATGTGAATTGTGACTTGTTGATTTCTCAATGTTCTTGTTGAGAATAAATTCGAATTTTTGGAACTTGAAAAAGTTTTGCATATCAAATTCTGCCTGAATTTATATTAAATATTTTGGTGGTATACTCGGTGCATTGCGAAGAATGTGAGCTGGCACCCCATAGACGAAACGTTGCCAAACTTGTATGTCCAATCACATTTTCGCGACCATTCAAGCTGTTTGCGCTGTGTAATGGATGGGTAAATCTTTTCATGCAGTAGCACGTAGGGGCTCTGAGTTGATACAGAATTTGCGAACAGTTCAGAATTTTGATCTTCTGCGAGTTTATTAGAGAGGTTGTATTTTATTTCGTGATCCACACTACATGCGCATTCCCATAACAACCTATGGGATCGCAGGGGCAGTCCTACTTCTCGCTCCGCTGGGCTACTCAGTTGCATCTTTTGTAAATGTGATGTATTGTAAATTTAGAAGTTACAAAATTATTGTCCTCGCCGTAACCAAGCAAAAGCCATTCATATTTTGTGTTTCTTTTATTTTGTCCCTTCTTTGTTTGTTTACAGATTTTGTTTAGTAAAGAAGATGCAATCCAGAATCTTATTCTTTATTTACTTGTGACGTAATATTTTGTTGGACTGTACTTTGGTATTAGCCAGTGGAGACCGCTAGATAGGTAAATAAAACAATGCATATTACGTCAATGTAAACACATGATGTCTAACGCAATGCAAAAAATTATTACATGCGAGACACAAGACTCGAATCCTCAGCCCCAAACGCTAAAGTCGCGCAGGTACACCCGGAGCCACACAGCCGTGAGTTCTTGACTTGGGCTGGGATGATCAGACGCTACAGACTGCTGCACGTGCGGCGAGGTACAGCATCTGGTGACGTCACATGTTCAACCTTATGGCTTCCACTTGTCTCAGTGTCATCTACGTCGCTGTGGGACCTTTTAAACGTTAATAAGAGTAACCCTGTATATTCGCCAACGAAACTGTCTTAAATAATCCATCACAATTTGAAATAAAAATGATGCTCATACCCACGCCCTAGAGGGAAAAATGACTTCTATTGTCCATTGTTAAAGTTGTCAGTGCTTCAGAAAGGAGTCCAGCATGCAGCAACAAAAATGTTGGATCATTTATCCAACAACATAAAATGTCTGACAGGTAGTGAAGCAAGTTTAAAATCATGTGTTCTGGCCAGCTCCTTCGATTCCCCTAACCAATTTCTACTTAAAAACTGGTAGCCAGTAAAATAAAAAAATAATTGTTTTTGCATGAGTAGGACTAAACATAATAATGTTTTCATTTTTGTTAACAGCAATCGTATAGAATGAAGAGCCAAAGACACTGGTACACCATCTAAACATTCATGGTGGTTTCTGTTTGTCTTATATCGTGTCTCCCTACCACTTTCGCGCAACGACGCTCTGAGCGTGTTTTTTAGGGAATTGACTAGTTTGAACCTGGGACCTGTTGCTGGTAAGGAGACACCAGACCACACATGACATGTAGAAATCAGAAGAGTTCAGTGAGACAAGCGATGATATAACCAAATACTAAATGGTCTCAGCGTCAGCTCCACTGCACTCCCTGTAAAAGAATCTTAATACTAACTAAATTTAGTGGGAAGGGTTCAAGGCTTTCCTATTTTTAGTTAGCTGGTAAAATAACGTCGAAAAAGCAGTTAAATTTACCATTGGAAATTTTATTCTACTCACAAAACATCGTTTATAAATTGCACTATTGATAAAAGAAAATGTTTTAATACAGGATGGTAAAAACCAACTGCGTTCAACAAAAATGTGAACGAATATTTCCTGAATGGGTTTCCAAGTTCTACAATCGATCGAAGGATGACCTATGCCATATCACATCTATAACCTAGGTTTAATTTAAGTTTCAGAAAAGAGAAAACTATCAAAATGGTCTAGAGTGACCCTCAATTATCTTTAATTACTTATCTAACTTGTCGTAAATTACAGTGGCTGATGTGGCTTCTCAATAACTATATAAAAGAAAAATCATCGCGTTTCAGATCTGTTCTTCAAGTGGCAAATGTGAACACCATGAGTTTTAATTAACGATCGACACTAGTATTACACAAAAAGTGGGTGTAACAGATGAGACTTCTGCAGTTCTGAGTGAAGCCTTATGCGCTCAAAAATGCGGCATCGCGTGCGTTCATTACCTTGTCGGTGTTTAGGCAGCGTCAGGGCACTGACGGGCACCACAGCTCCTCTCACCTCGCCATCTCGGGAGCAACACTTCACTTCTTCTTACTACAATTTACCGAAGTTGGTTTAAAAAAAACTATCTGGCTATGTTTTCATCTGACCAATCAGGCTCCGCCTACAAAAAATCTGTCTACCCACAGAGAAACGTTATACTTTTCGTCGTGGTGTTTTTAAAGTTTGCAACGTAGCAGAGACGCGAAAAAGTCTCACGCTAAAACCTGCAGCTGGTGTGGTCCTTTTAGTGTTATTGTAAGATCTATACTGTTTTTCTGGAGGGCTCTAGCTTTTAACATGGGCTGGCGGGTGGTCCTAATGTAACAGAGACGCGAAAAAGTCTCACGCTAAAACGTGCGGGTCGTAGTCTTAGCGGTAGGCTGGCGACGTGGGTGTCCAGTCCGTCCCTTATCGTAGGGCCTTCTAGCTTAACACGGTTCTGCTCTCAGCTTCTGGTCTCGTTTCTCCCCTCGGAACTGCGTCGGTCTCACGGTGGGAAGGTACGACATGCATTTAGGCATTCTTGTGTTAGTGTGTGGTATTCCATTTGCTCACTCGTTACTCGTATTACTTTGGTTAATTTAATGTCACGATTTATTCGGAGCTATGTGACATACTACTGGATTCGCTTATCATGTCAGGGTTTTCATGGAAGGTGTTGGATTTGCCTGACACCTTACAACCAGCCTAATATCATGTAGGGCCCCCGTGAGCACGCGGAAGTACCGCAGCAGGACGAGGCATGGGATCGGCTAATGTCTGAAGTAGCGATAGAAGGAACTGACACCATGAATCCTGTAGTGCTGTCTATCAATTCGTAAGAGTACGACGGGGTGGAGATCTCTTCTGAACAGCATGTTGCAAGACATCAAAATCCGTAAGAGTACGAGGGGGTGGATATCTCTTCTGAACAGCACGTTGCAAGACATCAAAGATGTGCTCAGTAATGTTTATGTATGGGGAGATTGGTGGCCATCGAATGTGTTTAAACGCAGAAGATTGTTCCTGGAGACACTCTGTAGCAATTCTGGATGTGTAGGGTGTCGTATTGTCCTGATGGAATTGTCCAAGTCCGCTGGAATGCACAATGGACATGAATGCTTACAGGTGACCAGACAGGATGCTTACGCACGTGTCACCTGTCAGGGGCTTATCTAGACGTATCAGGGGTCCCATGTCACTACAACTTCACACGCCCCACGCCATTACAGAGCCTCCACCATCTTAAACAGTTCCCAGCTGCTATGCACGGTCCATGGAGTCATTAGGTTGTCTCTATACCCGTACACGTCCGTTCGCTCGATACAATTTGAAACTAGATTCGTGCGACCAGGCAACATGTTTCCAATCATCAACAGTCCAACGTCGGTGTTGACGAGCCCAGGCGAAGCGTAAATCTTTGTGTCGTGCCGTCATGAAGGGTACACGAGTTGGCCTTCGGCTCCGAAAGTCCATATCGATGATGTTCGTTGAATGGTTCTCACGCTTACACTTGTTAATGGCCCATCATTGAAATCTGTAGCAGTTTGTGGAAGGGCTGCACTTCTGTCAGGTTGAGCGATTCGCTTCAGTCGTCGTTGGTCCTATTCTTGCTGGGTCTTCTACTGGCCGCAGCGATGTCGGAGATTTGATGTTTTACCAGATTCCTGAAATTCATGATACTCTCGTGAAAAGGTCGTACCTGAAAATTCACACTTCATCGCTATCTCGCTCGTGAACCTATTATAACACCACGTTCAAACTAACTTAAATCCTGATAACCTGCCACTGTAGCAGCAGTATCCGATCAACAACTGCTCCAGACACTTGTTGTCTTATACAGGCGTTGCCGACCGCAGCGCTATATTCTGCCTCTTTACATATCTCAGTAATTGAATACGCAAGTCTATACCAATTTCCATGGCGCTTCAGTGTATATGTATCCTGTAAACTGACTCTTGCCACATCATTTCGATAAAGGAATAGTTCAAATGATTTACGGAACATGTAACTAACTAGTGAAGCCGACGCTTCACGACATCGTCCATTGTCACGCTGATACAGTCATCATATCCGAAGTGTTCCTCTACTGTACGCAGTTCAGAATTCTGTAAAATGTATTCATTTCCTTTCACCTTTAGCGTTTCTGAAACGCAATAAGGGGGACCACACCCCGTTCCTCCGCAAAGCTCGATGCTCCCTATCCGCCATTACACGAGATCGGTCTGGTAGTTGTTTAGCTGTGATGGTCCCTTCGCGATTCTACCTCGCAGTCACATCATCAACATTCGACACGGGCAGCCCTAGAAGATTTGGAAAGTCCTGGATGGATTTGTCATTCAAATGACATCCAATAAAAAGCTCTCGTCCGAAATCATTGAATTCTCCCAACCGACTTATTCTCCATTACTCCTTCTCTTCTGATAACACAATAATCTCCGCCTCCTTTCACACTTGTGGGTTCACGTCTTGTGAAAACTAGTGGTCGGTTCACCATCAGATAGGACTGTCGGGGTGCTTTTGATACCATAGTGTACTTCGCAACAACTGTAAGTGCTGGCTGTAAGGTAGGGCAATGACTACTGACAGTCGATTCTCAGAAAAAGAAGTCACAGTACGTGGTGCTAAGAGAGTAGTGGAAATGTATCTTTCCACGATATCCCTGTGACTGTGCGTCCGGCATATGGATAGTTTGTCACTAAATTCGTTAGGAAACCGAAGGTGAAGTAGAGAACTGTTTTGAATGTATCATTTAATTTAAGGTGGCTATAGAGCCAACTATTCGTCCTTGTGTAGCTATATTACTCTTGGCCGACTTCCTAATAGCATACGAGGAACACTTTCTATACAGGGAGATTCTTCGATGATGTATCAAACTTTTAGGGCTGATTTAGTAGGGTAAATGTACCAAAAAAGTTGCGGTCTCAAATGCGTATCTGAAAGCTATGAGCACTTCTTAATTTTTTGCACTGTGAAACAAATCTCTTCCAATGCAAGCTCATTGCTTTCTATATTTTGAGAAATCGTAAAGTGGACTAAATGAAAAAAATCTCCAGTAAACATGGGCTCTAAAATGAAATATTTGAGCGCTATGAACACTTGTTCATCTCTACAACTGTGAAACACATCTCTTTTGAGGTTGCATGTCGTAGTATATTTACACGTATCTAATGTTACGGCCTTGTTACAGAAACCCATTGAGTATCATTGACTCATACAATTGTTAATATCTTCACAACAGAAGAGCAAGCACGTATGGCTCCAAACAACTACTTTTCTGTAACGTTTAACCTTGGCTCTCAATAATTTAATGTTCTTTAGTAGACACGATATGAGGGAAAAAAATTAAAAAGTCATTTCTTTCAAAGAACACAGTTTTTATTGAAAACAACGTTCTGCAACATTTCGACACCAAAGCATAATTTTTACATAATACGTATAACATATCACCTGTGCTACTCGATATGAAATCTCTTGAAACAATAAATATTGTCACTTCGCTGAAGCAGGTTCGAACTCCACACTTTTCACACATATGTGGATTGAAAGTACCATTAGTGAACTTGCATCTAATATGGTCCATATTGGCCTATGAGCAACCTACCCTGACATACAGGTTTTTGTGGCACAATTTGCGTAAGGCCTTTGTCTTTCTTTGCTTGAATATCCTCTTCCATTGAACCCCTTGATTTTTCTGCTTCCAGATTTTCTTCTGATTGGCAATAATTCTGCCAAATTAAGCTGGAAATTGATTACCATGATCACCCTTTCTCTTTTTGCTCACATCTCTATAGCACGAAGGTATTTACTACTCTCATGTCAAGAAAATGGTAGAACATATGGGCATGCCATCTCTCAGGACTATGTTGTATCTTCGTACAGTGCTGTCGATCAGATCACCCCATCTATGTCACGATTATATTCACTAAAAATCAATGGCCCAATAGTGTAAATATCGTTTCTCTGGGATCTGTCATACCACTGCACCTGTGATTTAGACATTTGATCTGCAAATGTTGGTGCCAGATTTACTATCGTACTACCCCTCCAACTAACCACAGAAACCTCTGCCCACTGACGTAAGCTAGATACTCTCCTAACACCAGGTTCCTTTTCCTGCATTTTCTTCACATCTGCTATCTCACAGCTTGGAACTCGGTTCCTTCTAATAGTAGCAAGTCTAAGGATCGCCTGTAGGTGCAGGTTCTTCTAGAAAGAAATTGATGTGAAGTAACTATCAAAAAATACACAGTAATTCTAATATTTTCGAATATTCTTTGCCAAGATATTTGAGGAAGCTCCCACACTTGATCCTCCGTCTCTTACATATTTGCCGAGCGAGGTGGCACACTGGACTCGCATTCGGGAGGACGACGGTTCAATCCCGCCTCCGCCATCCTGATTTAGGTTTCCCATGATTTCCCTAAATCGCTTCAGGCAAATGCCGGGATGGTTCCTTTGAAAGGGCACGGCCGATTTCCTTCCCCATCCTCCGTCTCTAATGACCTCGCTGTCCACGGGACGTTAAACACTAATGTTCTCCCCCTCCTCATACATAATTCTCTTTGCTTGTTTCAGCCTTAAACTTGTAAACAAACTCTTATGACCACTGAGCATAATAATTCTGTAATCCCACTTTGTGGTTTGTTTGGTACTTGCCGTTGCATGCTGTTACGAAATTTTGTTGAGCACATTTGTTCAACAACAGCAACATATTCTTCACAGGACAGTTTATCAAATGCTTCATTGGGTTTGCTTGCCACAGGTTTTATTTTGAATAACCTATCACAGCGGATACCTGTAATAGGAAGTAAATTTCAGTTAGCATTAAATGAACCAGCACTCCCATCTTGAGTATAATGCAGGAAATAGTCGATTTCTGCTGAGTGTATTTACTTGATGCTGCATTTCTACAATATAGAAATGACTATACTTACGTATGTATAACAGGGTTATTTCATAAACACATCTATCAGGAAGTAGAAAAATGAAAGCATGCATATTACGTATAGTATTAAATGAGTCTTACGTAACACTTCTTACCGATTTTTCGCACATAAAAAACAAGACTTCAGATACACAAATCCTTGGAAAGTAGCTGACGAATACTTACAGTGGAGATATCTAAGGGAATGTTTGAGAACTTACGAAGAGCGAATGTTGGAGCGCTGCAGCACTGGTGGTTTCGGGTTCTAAGATGCGAGAAAAACTGCTTATGATGATTTGAATGGTATTTTGCAGAACTGCAGCATGGCGATACAAAGCTTTAATAAGACGTCTGTTCTAATTCTCGTTTATTAAACAGATAGCACGATTCTAATTCTTAGGAAGATTTTCAGTAACTACCGACCATATCTCTTTCCATTTTCCTCATTTCCTGATTAAAATCAGTGTTTGGGCACTAGAATAGATGGCGCACGATGAAAGCGTCTCGAATAGAGTCGCCACGAAATGCGAGCTGCTGGACACTGTTCCACCATGTCGAAAGACGCGTGGTCAGCGAGTATTCGTAACTACGGCTGTTGTGCCACTGGGAGAAATGCCCTGGTAGCACGCGCGCGCCTGTAGCGACGCAGCGGTTGCGCCTCGGTCTGTTGCTCAAGCCGGCAGCGGGCAGCGAGCCCTGCCCTCTGCGAATAGTAATGAAACGTCACAACGGCACTTGGGTACCGGCCATCGTACACGGTGCAACAGCGGTTCTGAATCACCACTGGTATTCCTTTGCGCCCCACCGAACTAGCGTGCCGAGGCGTACCGAAGTTTTTAAAGAGAACTTGTTTGAATACCGCACATCTTATAAATATGAGGTTTATTCCAATGAAAGTTGGTCAGTGTGCCTACCTTTGCCTTGCACGTAAGGTGGCATCATTTTGAGCCACATTACAACTACCACTCCGGAAAGAAGACCCTTTAATAGTATAAACATTGAGACAGGAAACCATTAACGATGCTGACATCGGCTAGGGATCTTAATTTGTAGCAGAATATCTGCACGTTGGGCGATAGTGAAGCGGACGGACACGGGAGGCTGGCAGGAGAACGGGAAAGACACAAACGAGGCAGGCAGGCCTGAGAGCTGAAGACAACAGCGAACGTAAGCTCCTGGAAACCCTAGGCGGGTGGACCGCGGCTTAGCGGGAGCCACGTGGCCGAGGACAAGGAGAAGACACGGGGGCTCGCTCACAAAACGCGTGGCGGCGTGTAGGTGGTTTTCCCAACGGCCGGAGCGGAAGCTTCTGGAACAGTTTGGAAACTTCTAGAAGCTTCGGTCGATTGCAAAACTGAGATTGGTCGGCGCTCCGAAACGAACCTCTGCCACCAACGTGATTGGCCACGCACATTAAAGGGGGGAAGAAAAAAGAACAGGAGCAACGAAAAAGCGTAGCGACTGAGAAACACTTGTTCATGGAGCGTCGTTGAGAGAGGTTGGTCCTGGCAAGGTGTGCGACCTCGTTACTGGGACACATTACTTGTAGCGAGAACCTGAGGATCGTCTGGTGTTCCACGGCAGCCGTAGAGGTGCCTACGGAAGCTTTTGGTGAGATAGAATTTATGTAATCTCGCTGAGGCGAGAACCTTTGCAGCGATAGGCGTTAGATCACTGTAGTGGTTGTACATTCGCAACGGGTGTTAGGGAAGTAAAGTAAATTGCTAATCACGTGTCTTTCTCGTTCAATGCTGAGGCTTCACGTTGCTAGAAGCGAGTGTAGTTCTAAATACACTCCTGGAAATTGAAATAAGAACACCGTGAATTCACTGTCCCAGGAAGGGGAAACTTTATTGACACATTCCTGGGGTCAGATACATCACATGATCACACTGACAGAACCACAGGCACATAGACACAGGCAACAGAGCAAGCACAATGTCGGCACTAGTACAGTGTATATCCACCTTTCGCAGCAATGCAGGCTGCTATTCTCCCATGGAGACGATCGTAGAGATCCTGGATGTAGTCCTGTGGAACGGCTTGCAATGCCATTTCCACCTGGCGCCTCAGTTGGACCAGCGTTCGTGCTGGACGTGCAGACCGCGTGAGACGACGCTTCATCCAGTCCCAAACATGCTCAATGGGGACAGATCCGGAGATCTTGCTGGCCAGGGTAGTTGACTTACACCTTCTAGAGCACGTTGGGTGGTACGGGATACATGCGGACGTGCATTGTCCTGTTGGAACAGCAAGTTCCCTTGCCGGTCTAGGAATGATAGAACGATGGGTTCGATGACGGTTTGGATGTACCGTGCACTATTCAGTGTCCCCTCGACGATCACCAGAGGTGTACGGCCAGTGTAAGAGATCGCTCCCCACACCATGATGCCGGGTGTTGGCCCTGTGTGCCTCAGTCGTATGCAGTCCTGATTGTAGCGCTCACCTGCACGGCGCCAAACACGCATACGACCATCATTGGCACCAAGGCAGAAGCGACTCTCATCGCTGAAGACGACACGTCTCCATTCGTCCCTCCATTCACGCCTGTCGCGACACCACTGGAGGCGGGCTGCACGATGTTGGGGCGTGAGCGGAAGACGGCCTAACGGTGTGCGGGACCGTAGCCCAGCTTCATGGAGACGGTTGCGAATGGTCCTCGCCGATACCCCAGGAGCAACAGTGTCCCTAATTTGCTGGGAAGTGGCGGTGCGGTCACCTACGGCACTGCGTAGAATCCTACGGTCTTGGCGTGCATCCGTGCGTCGCTGCGGTCCGGTCCCAGGTCGACGGGCACGTGCACCTTCCGCCGACCACTGGCGACAGCATCGATGTACTGTGGAGACCTCACGCCCCACGTGTTGAGCAATTCGGCGGTACGTTCACCCGGCCTCCTGCATGCCCACTATACGCCCTCGCTCAAAGTCCGTCAACTGCACATAAGGTTCACGTCCACGCTGTCGCGGCATGCTACCAGTGTTAAAGACTGCGATGGAGCTCCGTATGCCACGGCAAACTGGCTGACACTGACGGCGGCGGTGCACAAATGCTGCACAGCTAGCGCCATTCGACGGCCAACACCGCGGTTCCTGGTGTGTCCGCTGTGCCGTGCGTGTGATCATTGCTTGTACAGCCCTCTCGCAGTGTCCGGAGCAAGTATGTTGGGTCTGACACACCGGTGTCAATGTGTTCTTTTTTCCATTTCCAGGAGTGTATAATTGCTATTGCCATAGCTGATGTCAGTATTCCGCACTCGATTTTACGACCTCGAATATATCACAGGACAGTGCCAGACACAGCGATTACCAAATGTCAATAGGCAGAACTAAAATCTTGCTCGTACTGTGTTATCTTGTATAGAGTAAATTGCAGAAGAGTAAAGAATTTAACACTACTGACTGTATCGTTTCATAGCTAGTACTTTCCTTTGTCATTTTATTATCTCCTTATTTGTGTATTTCATATTTGCAACTACCTGGTGGAGGCAGTGTTTGTAGGTCAGCACATCTGAACATTCTAGCATATCCTGAGGATATGGTTAGAAACCAACCAGATTTGCATACGACTAGTTAACGTCACATATAGAGCAAAGGATAAGCTTATCCTTCTGAAGAGAGTATAAGTGTCATGGCGACAAATTAGCGTGCTAAAATCCGTTGTGCAAAATATTTCACTTCTACGTTCGGCTCGCAGGCTTACCCATCAGAGGAAAAGAGCAAAACAGAAGCGGTAGCTTACAGTGGCACCACGTAACTGCGGGTATGGTGGTGCCATCTATTGGTAGAGAGACTGACGCGTGCACATTGTTTGATGTTGCATACCGCCAGTGTGGTTTCACGCCGAAGAGAAGGTGGTCACACAAGTTATCGTCCACTACTGAACGTGCAGGCGAGTAAATAGGAACAACGAGGAGTGATTCGATTTTTGGAGGCGGAGGGAGTTGGAGGCCATGAAATGTATTGACGGATGAAGGCTGTGTACGGTGAGTGCATTCTGAGTCGTTCTAGTGCTGTGGAATGGCGCAAACGATTCCTTGAGGGGTGCGAGTCACTGGAAGGCGATGCCCGTCCTGGACAGGCTCATCGTGACATCACACCGGAAATTGTTGTGGAAGCGAATGACCGTGGATGAGATCGATCGGTTACTGTATCGTATTGCATTGTATGTTAACCGGGGACTTAAAAAAGACGGAAAGGTACCGTCCCCGCCGCAGCTGTAGTGGTCCACAATCCCACTACGGCTACCGCAGTCCACTTCACCCCTCCGCCGCCCCACACCGAACACAGGGTTATTGTGCTGTTCGGCCCCGGTGGACCTCCCACGGAACGTCTCACACCAGACGAGTGTAACCCCTATGTTTGCGTGGTAGAGTAACGGTGGTGTACGCGTACGTGGAGAACTTGTTTGCGCATCAGTCGCCGACACAGTGTAACTGAGGCGGAGTAAGGGGAACCAGTCCGCATTCTCCGAGGCAGATGGAAAACCGCCTAAAAGCCATCCACAGACTGGCCGGCTCACCGGACCTCGACACAAATCCGCCCGGCGGATTCGTGCCGGGGACCAGGCGCCCCTTCCCGCCCGGGAAGCCGTGCGTCAGACCGCACGAACAAACGGGCGGACCATCGGGTACTGAGTGTTAGCTTGGGCACCGCCCACACCTTAATGCATCAACACTTGAAATTTAGAAAAGTCTGTGCGCAATAGGTTTCGCACCAACTGACGCCGCCCGCATCTCGTGGTCGTGCGGTAGCGTTCTCGCTTCCCAGGTTCGCTTCGCGGCGGGGTCAGGGATTTTCTCTGTCTCGTGATGGCTGGGTGTTGTGTGTTGTCCTTAGGTTAGTTAGGTTTAAGTAGTTCTAAGTTCTAGGGGACTGATGACCATAGATGTTAAGTCCCATAATGCTCAGAGCCATTTGAACCATTTTTGAACCAACTGCCGCCTAACAGCGCAATACTCGAATGGCGCTGTCTTTGACTAATCTACAACGTTATCATGAAAAGGAATACGGCTTTCTGTCGCGTATTGTCACAGGTGACGAAACATGGTGTCACCATTTTGAACCGGAATGGAAGCGTCAGAGCAAGCAGTGGAAACATGCGACTTCACCACCTCCAAAGAAATCAAAGGCCGTTCACATCAGTTCTCGTAAGGTCATGACGTCCTTCTTTATTTACCACAAGAGCCCACTGCTTGTGGAGTTCGTGGAACGGGGAGCGACAATCAGCGCCCAGCGTTATCAAGACACTTTACAGAACCTTAGAGGAGACATCAAGTCGATACGCCGAGGCATGTTGTCCAATGGCGTTATCCTCCTACATGATAATGCCCGCCCTAATACGGCCAATGCGGGGAAGACGACAATGGTAGCAGTTCCGGTGGGAAATGCTGGAACATCCGCCGTACAGTCCCGACCTTTCACCGTCTGACTCATGTGTTTCGACCTCTAAAACCAGCTATTCGCGGACTTTGATTCGCAACGAACGACGAAGTGTATGACTGGGTCCAGATCTGGATCCGACTGCAGCCTACTAGCTTCTTCAAGGATGGAATGGGATAAATGTGCCAACAGCTTTGGCGGCTATTTTTGAGCATGTCTACTGTGTATAACTAAATTTTTGAGTTAATAAAATCATTACCGTTACTTTACTCTAGTTACCGAGTTTCATTTCAATGCCTCTTATATACCTGAGACAGAATGGATGTTAATTCTTACAGATGGATTTCTGTTCTTCCTGTCTTACACAAAATTGTGTCTCAATGTACCCCGGAAAAAGCTCAACGACAATCTGAGTGCAAAATTTGCAAATAGGATTCAGACCATGCAGATCTTGCCGAAAACAACTTTTAGTTCTGAATCTAATCCCAGGTATCAAAAAATGGGTCAACGGAAATGTCCGCTTCCACCTGTTTGTTTTGACACGTGACATAATGGTGTTTCGATGTTTTTGATTTGGTTGTGTTTGCAGATGTTGTGTTGTATTTGGTGGTGGTCTCTGGTGGTGGAAGTCGACGTGCTGAGTTTAAAGCATGGTATAAGGTTCATTTGAATTTTGGTTATCATTCTGCTAACCTGGTTTTGAGTTAGGTAGTTGGTGCTGTGGCGTGGGTTATGGAAGTGTTTCCAATTAGTTACTAAGGTTTCTTTTTGTTTATGTGTTTGTTGTGCGGAAAGAAGTCTAAAAATTTATTGCCTTTAGTTACATATGGATATAACATTGAAGTTCACGAGAGGGTGAAAAAGAACTTTTTGTTTTTGGCGTGTGTGTGTGTGTGTGTGTGTGTGTGTGTGTGTGTGTGTGTGTGTGAATGCACGCGTGCGGATCGCGCAGTGGCGAATCTAAGTCGGAGGCTTGGTAAGAAATTTTTGTTTTGGCTTCATTCTATAATAATTGTGATATTTTGTCTGTTGTATATTTGTGGTAGGTCGGTTGTGTTTTAATTCATGTAGTGGATCTGGGGTATTTGGTATTTTGAGTTGGTGGGGTCTTGGAGATGTAGGCTATATTTTTGGTATCTATAGTTGCGGTTGAGCCGTTTCCGGCATATTGGTGACGTCATGGGTCAAAGCAAACGGCTGGAATCGGACGCTTTTGTAATGCCGAAAAAAGTTGCAAGAAGAAAGTAGATTTACCATCTTAGATTTTAAAAGTGTTATGACTCTGTGGATCGCAAGTATCTCTTCCAAAATATAAAAGAACGAGGTCAGGACCCAAAATCCACTTGAGGTTTTAGTTACGCATTGAAGGTTACAAAATCAAAGGAAAAATTAAGGGACAAATTTCGGAACATGTAGAAATTAAAACATGATTGAGAAACTGTGATGGGGGTTATTCGCTGAGGTTCAAATAGGTCTTTAACAAATTAATCTAGGAGTGGCGGAAACTATAACAAGAGCGAAAAATTTACGAAACATTCGTATTAGGAGAAACCAGTATTGTGACAGACTGATTAGCTTTTGCAGACGACCTGTCGATTACATTCAGGATATTCAAACATCACGAAAACAACAGCCTTCGGATTGAAAACCACAACAATATCAAAAATGACAACGCCAACATTTGATAGTATACATTGATATTGTCTCCAAAATGCACTGAGAATAGAATTAGTAGCAAAGAAGAAATGCGTGATGCTGAAGTTTCACTGCATGAATAGCGTAAATGTAGTAAGCTATACACTTTTTCCGTTTCATCCTTTCACCACTCTGTTCGACGTACATGTTGAGACAATGGCATGTGGAGCTGACTGCAGATCGGTTCTACTGCCTTCAAAGTAATTATGGCTCATACGGAGGCGCATAGCTGTCGTAATCCCAACACTCTATTTGCCAATGTAACAGGAAGGGAAATGACTAGTGGGAGCCCAAGGTACCCTCCGCTAAGCACCATACAGTGGCTTGCGGATTATATACAAAGATGCGGAGTTGAAATGTCGGGTCGTACTAGGAAACCGATAGGTCGCGTGGCTGAATTCCAATCGTACTCCGTATTTTTTTCATTCATCTTTAATCTATTCTTCACCTCTCAATGGTGTGAAGATTGGCCAGGAGCGATGCGTGGTTCGGATTATACTTTCAGCTCTAGATCTCCTTTCCCCGGCAGGATTACTGCACTATGTATGTGTCTTTGAAAAAGTAGTGCACGACAACTGTCACCAATTGAAGATAACTGACGTAGTGAATTTGTGTGCGTAACTCATATGTTCAATCAGTTCAAAAATGGTTCAAATTGCTCTGAGCACTATGGGGCTTAGCATCTGAGGTCATCAGTCCCCTAGAACTTAGAACTACTTAAACCTAACTAACCTAAGGACATCACACACATCCATGCCCGAGGCAGGATTCGAACCTGCGACCGTAGCGGTCCCAGACTGAAGCGCCTAGAACCGCACGGCCACATGGGCAGGCGTTCAATCAGTGCTGGTTGCCTTAGAGTCCCTTTGAGTCCAGCCTCCGCTCAAAACAGCTCTTTCCGCCGTTTACCTCGAGGCCTCTAAGCTGTTGCACTGATTTTGTCTTTCGGCGGAACACAACAATACGTCTGCACTAAACTGCTTGTAAACTGTCATTGAATTGATTGTTAACGCTGAAACGGGTCACAGATAACGCACTGTTTCAAGGCCGATGAATAGCACACTACGAGAAATATTTCCTTAGTGTAGTTAACGTGTCTTCGTGATACATTAAACTACTGGAGGCTCGGCTTTACCGTGTCAACTGGGAGGTGCCTTTGTGTAACAATGTGACATTTGAAAAGTATACCGGATTCACATCCATGCGCCTCTAGTGGTATTTACCGCGTTTAATGGGAGTTCACCTTTGCGTACAGATCGTCGTTATCGTGTTTAATTGCATAGAATTCTCTCGGTATTCCTGTCTGGTTTAATCGGAAAAAACTCAAGCTTTTGACGATAACTTCAGTTGTCTCAGTCAGGGACGGTCTGTCGTAACTACTGCTGCGATGGCTATACATCACGAATAATAGGTGTTTAATTGTTCTGTTTACGTCGAGTGTACGTCTGAGCATGGTGTAAGTGCAACGACTTTGACTGGTAATCTAAATGTACTGTATCCCGTGTTCGAACCCAACCACTGCATGAAGCTGGATAAAAATTAGCAGCAACGGTGATCGGAAGCTCGTTCCGCGTCCGCAGATCGTGATCTAGTGGTTAGCGTTGCTGCCTCTGGATCACGGAATCCTAGGTCCGATTCCACGCCGGGTCGGGCATTTTCTCCACCCGTGGACTGGGTGATTGTTTATCATCACACAGTAACTGGAGAGACTGGAAAAAGCAAGGAATGAGAATTTGTACTGGCGCAGGTAACCACAACTTTGAGCGCTGCCATCGTTCTTGCCAAATAGGACTGAAGAGCAGACAGTGATAAAGGGCGACCTCTTGGCCTTGGGGCGTAGGAATTAGCAGTTATCAACGGCAAGAAGATGTAGACGGCAATGGAAAACACTACATTAATAAAGACACAAATTGTGTATCTACAAGACATCTACATCTACATGACTACTCTGCAATTCACATTTAAGTGCATGGCAGAGGGTTCATCGAACCACCATCATACTATCTCTCTACAATTCCACTACCGAACGGCGCGCTGGAAAAACGAACACCTACACCTTTATGTTCGAGCTCTGATTTCTAGTATTTTACTTTGATGATCATTCCTACCTATGGAGGTTGGACTCAACAAAATATTTTCGCATTCGGAAGAGAAAGTTGGTGACTGAAATTTCGTAAATACACTCCTGGAAATTGAAGTAAGAACACCGTGAATTCATTGTCCCAGGAAGGGGAAACTTTATTGACACATTCCTGGGGTCAGATACATCACATGATCACACTGACAGAACCACAGGCACATAGACACAGGCAACAGAGCATGCACAATGTCGGCACTAGTACAGTGTATATCCAACTTTCGCAGCAATGCAGGCTGCTATTCTCCCATGGAGACGATCGTAGAGATGCTGGATGTAGTCCTGTGGAACGGCTTGCCATGCCATTTCCACCTGGCGCCTCAGTTGGACCAGCGTTCGTGCTGGACGTGCAGACCGCGTTAGACGACGCTTCATCCAGTCCCAAACATGCTCAATGGGGGACAGATCCGGTGATCTTGCTGGCCAGGGTAGTTGACTTACACCTTCTAGAGCACGTTGGGTGGTACGGGATACATGCGGACGTGCATTGTCCTGTTGGAACAGCAAGTTCCCTTGCCGGTCTAGGATTGGTAGAACGATGTGTTCGATGACGGTTTGGATGTACCGTGCACTATTCAGTGTCCCCTCGACGATCACCAGAGGTGTACGGCCAGTGTAGGAGATCGCTCCCCACACCATGATGCCGGGTGTTGGCCCTGTGTGCCTCGGTCGTATGCAGTCCTGATTGTGGCGCTCACCTGCACGGCGCCAAACACGCATACGACCATCATTGGCACCAAGGCAGAAGCGACTCCCATCGCTGAAGACGACACGTCTCAATTCGTCCCTCCATTCACGCCTGTCGCCACACCACTGGAAGCGGGCTGCACGATGTTGGGGCGTGAGCGGAAGACGGCCTAACGGTGTGCGAGACCGTAGCCCAGCTTCATGGAGACGGTTGCGAATGGTCCTCGCTGATACCCCAGGAGCAACAGTGTCCCTAATTTGCTGGGAAGTGGCGGTGCGATCCCCTACGGCACTGCGTAGGATCCTACGGTCTTGGCGTGCATCCGTGCGTCGCTGCGGTCCGGTCCCATGTCGACGGGCACGTTCACCTTCCGCCGACCACTGGCGACAACATCGATGTACTGTGGAGACCTCACGGCCCCCGTGTTGAGTAATTCGGCGGTACGTCCACCCGGCCTCCCGCATGCCCACTATACGCCCTCGCTTAAAGTCCGTCAACTGCACATACGGTTCACGTCCACGCTGTCACGGCATGCTACCAGTGTTAAAGACTGCGATGGAGCTCCGTATGCCACGGCAAACTGGCTGACACTGACGGCGGCGGTGCACAAATGCTGCGCAGCTAGCGCCATTCGACGGCCAACACCGCGGTTTCCAGGAGTGTATGTATGTGCAGTATCTCTGAGATTAGCACCTCTAATAGTCGCGAACCATGGACTGTGCAAAACCTAGAAAAGAATAGAATCGAAGTATTTAAGATACGCCGCTACAGATCGATGTTGGAAATTAGGTGGACTGGTCAGATCTGGGATTAGATGGCTCTCTGCAGAAGGAAGGAACACCTGAGAACTCTCACAAGAAGTAGCGACAGGATGATAAGACACGTGTTAAGACGACGGGCTACTAGAGGCAGCTGTAGAGGGTATAAACTATAGTGAAAGAGACAGGAATACACTCAGTAAGTAACTGAGGATGTAGGATGTAAATGCTTCTCTGGAATCAAGAGACTGGCGAAAGACAGTAATCGTGGCATGCTGCATCGAATCAGTCAGAAGACCAATGACTCTAAAAATATTCCGAATAAGTGCGAGTAGAATTTGTGCACCGATAACTTAACTATATATATAGATATTTCATCCATACAATTTTTGCCTGTTACCAATATCAATATTGGCATGATATCCGTCCCCAGGGAATTCCAGGATTTTCGGGAATGTTTTAATTTTAAGTCTTAAATTTAAATTTTTGTGTAATTTCACATTCGCTATTTCTCATTTGTTTTATTAATTTTGGAGTTACATTAATATTCCATGCTAACTGGCAATTACAGACGAGTTGACTTTGTTTGCGCTTGTTCCTGTTGCGATTACAGGTAAGGTTTAAGTCTTCAGAGAAGAAAGCAGTACAGCCAGCTATAGGGCTATTGTTGTTACACAAGTGTTGCACTGTTCTACGGAACGCTTTAATGCATATTTTATGAGATACTGGAACCTCATCCCAAAAGATGAAAGTATAACCTTGCGTCAGTTACCAGTATTACTTTGCTTTGAAACATAACAGATGGTGTACATGTTAATGGCAGAAAGTGTCAACTCGGCTGTCGGGCGACTTATCACCGCTAGATGGCAAAGGTATCGTTTCCACAGAGGACTTCATTTCATGGTAGCTCAGTTAATTAGCAAGAAATATTTGTAGATTATGTACATAAACCTTCCTCGAGAATCATTCTACATATTACTGAAAACGAGATCAAAATCCCATGGTAGTTACTGAGACACTTTTGACGGATTACGAATGCAGTGTAAGTTTGTAATAACAAAGAATATTTTTATGTGATGTAATTACAGTTTATCAGTTTTCGGTTTTCTTCCTTTACGTGTACTGTGAAATATTACTTCTTGCCAAATTTCATGAAGCAGCCTGAATGTCCGCACCGTTTGATTACACTGACTGATAAGCTAAAAACGTTTTCACCACCAGGGACCCATAGGCTTTAGTATGTGGCATAAATTTGAATTTGATGCGTCTATCAGTATGCCTACCTGAGAAAAAGTGGTCTTAACACTCGAACAGACAGACGGATAACTAAGAGGAACTTTAAGTGTTCCGTTTTTGTCGATTGAGGTACGGAATCCTAAAAAAAAAAAAACTATATATAGAGATACAGGAACACAGACATTGCCATAGAGAGGGATATAAAATTGCTGTACTTGATTGGTTATGGAGAACGCGAGAAGAAGCCCCTCCAACCTGCTTTAACTTCCAGGGCTCTTCTTTCGCCATACTGATGAAACAAAGGAAACTCCAACTCTAAGGATCTCGTTCTGACACGTCTTTTTACACATACTTGAATTTGATAAGTGGTTTGTGTCAGCCATTTTGATGGTGTCCTGTACCAAAGTAGAAGGGTGATATAGCAGGTTCAGTATTTAATACCGCTATGATGTAATAATCAGTGAGCCTCATTTGCTGTGCTTCACGTTTTTCCTGTTGATCCTGAGAGGCCACATTGTTTTCAGCAACTAGTCACCAACCGAAACGAATTTCAGGTGACAGCGTCGAATTGGTTGCACGTAAGTTGTGGAAAGTCCATTATGGTAACGTTTTGCATGATACTTGATATTAATTACCAAAAACACGTTAAGTTACATAACAGTGCCGAGCTTTCTAGTAACCTACAGCGGGTGTGGAAAACGCTCTGCTGGTACGGTCCTTAGACTTCGAGTTTTTTCTCTGCTGGTACGGTCCTTAGACTTCGAGTCGTACGCAGCTCGCCACACATATTATGAAGGGCCCCAGCGCGAACACTGCAAAAGTGAGATGTTTCCACGAATATTCGCAGCGTCCGGCAGCCACCGCCGTAGATTTACGCCATTACGCTTGGATCTGAACGTTTCTGCTCGTGGCAGTTTACTGTTGCTAGTGGTTTCGTAGCCAGTTGTGTCTTGAGAAATATGGTAGCGATGTCTGAGATGGTAAACAGTTAATGAAAGTAGGAAACTCCATAGTGGAAAACATAGAAACTATTGCTTATGTGCTGACGCAAAATACTGACAAGAAAGTGAAGCACGATGTATGGAAGTCTTTAAAGGTCAAAATTTTTGGTTAAGTTTTACCGTGACTGTTATTGATATCGAACGCAAAAAGTTTACTGTTACTAGTCAACAGTGAATTGTAGCAGTAAAAGTTTTATTTCATTCGATATGGAAAGCTATTACTTGATTTTTTAATGGTGATGCGATATGTAGAATAGCAGAGGTAGAATTTAACTCCTTCCTATCTCTTAACTTGACGCGAGTGAGGAGGGCAATTATTTTCTTTTACATCCACTCTTTTTTGTTCTTTCTTTTATAAATAAAGAAGAAACCAGGCCATTAATTTAAATAACAAGATATTCAATTGTACTGCGAACGCTCCGCTTCATTTCTCAGTCCCATTTTCACTAAAACATCATCGTCTGTTGAATTCTAGGAAATCTTTGAATTTGGGGAAATCAAGCTACTTCTAGGCTTACGCAGGTTAACATTGAAAATATGAAAAATATGCTTGAAAAACAACTATTTCTTGTGTATTTTAGGCTGCAGAACGAGTATGATTTTTTAAACGCCTAGGTAGCTCTTGTTTCTGAGATACAGTACGTAGCTCCGCTTTTTTTAATTCATACGTTTGAGACGCTTTATTAGGTTAAAATACCAATGAACATCTTATTTAGTTCATTATATAATTATAACTTTCCTGGTTTCCTTATTCCATCGTAGTTTGCTTGTAGTGAAACTACTCACATCAGATTGAAATTGTGAACAAACAGTGGACAGGCAGCATACAAGAATTTCATGTTGCGGAGCATTTCCAAACGTAATCGACGTAAACAATGAACTAACTATGTTAGGTTTTTTGAAGGTGCAGCAGAACGTAGGAAAACTTGAGTAAGATCTGTTTGAGTCTCACAAACAGACATCATGTTGTGCTGCATAATTCTGTCGTTTAGTTGTCCCATTTAATGGTGTTATGAAAATAACCAAGCATTAAAGTTATCTTCAAAATGAATCTTTTAGACACAGGCTGTGGTAATTACACGTCAAGGAATCGCACAATAGTGGTTAAAAGGGCTACAATAACTTTTAGGTTAGAACGTTGTCTAGGATATTAAATTCTTGTCTTAAACATTACTTGTTTAGACCTGTAGGCACATACATTATTTCACGAAAAATTGGCACATTTTTAAAGGTTGGTTCTGAGCACTATGGGACTTAAAATCTATGGTCATCTAGTCCCCTAGAACTTAGAACTACTTAAACCTAACTAACCTAAGGACAGCACACAACACCCAGTCATCACGAGGCAGAGAAAATCCCTGACCCCGCCGGGAATCGAACCCGGGAACCCGGGCGCGGGAAGCGAGAACGCTACCGCACGACCACGAGCTGCGGACGGCACATTTTTAAAGTTTTCCTTTCTTCAACCGCCGTTCGATTTATTAACCTTACCACAATGGTCTTCATGACATCATTCGCTATTTAGACACCGAGTGAAAAGGCGTAGTTTAGGAAGCTGTGATCTTCCATTCGGGAGGTTCTCGCACCCTCGCACTGCCAATCCGACCGAAGTATTCTGCCGTTTCCTTCACTCTTTGAAGCAGTGTTCGGGTATGATCCCTTTATAAAATAAACGGGCGGTTTCCTTCCTTACACATTCCTTTTTCGAACCTATTCTCCGTCTGCCATAAATTGGGACCTTAAACCCCAAACTTACTCCCTTCGACGATCGATTACACAGTTAATACAACTATCCGAAGCGACCGAAATGCGCTGATTTGAAACTTTTTGGTACATTAAAGCTGTACGCCGGACCGAGAGTGGAACCTGGCACCTTCGCCTTTCCTGAACAGGTGTTCTACCAACCGAGCTATTCAAGCACGATTCGCGAAGCGCCTTCACAGCCTCACTTCCAAAAGTACTTCATCTGCTACCTTCGAAACTTCACAGACGTTCTGCATACCTTGCGGTACCTACACTCCTGTAAGAAAGGATATTGCAGAAGAACTTCTATGAATTTGGGAAGGTAGGAGATGAGGTACTGGCGGAAGTAAGATTGTGAGGGCGGGTCGTTAGTCGTGCTTGGATAGCACGTGGCCACGAAAGGCAAAGGTCCGAGTTCGAGTCCCAGTTCGGCACACAGGTTTAATCTGCCAGGAAGTTATCCCAAGCCTGTATGTTTTCGCGGAGAAATACGACTAGGGCCATTACGTACAACTACTCCGGCATCTCCATTTTTTTACACTAGCTGAAACTGCAATATTCTTCTCTCATGCTAGTATAGGGGAGAGTGCACGTAGGTATAAACTACAGGGATAGATGCATAATTTACAGCATGTGTAACAATAAACGTTGAGTTGTAAGAATGGAAGACCAAGATGGTCGGTCAAAAATGGCGTAAGGCAGAAATGTTGTCTGTCTCCACTTGTGTTCTACCTGTGCGTCGAAGAAACAATGAAAGAAATAAAATAAAGTTTAAGGAATATACAGTAATTCAAACTTATGTTGAAAGGATTGCAGTATAACACTGGCCAATGACGATGTTACCCTCAATGAAAGTGAGAGAGAACTGCAGATTCTTTTGAATGGAATGAACAGTATTGATCCCATAAAATCGACTGAGAAGAAAACAAAGAAAGAGGAAAGTAATGAGAAATAGTAGTAATGAGATTGGCGAGAAATGTCTGAGAACAGTGGACCACGAATTATGCGATGTGGAGCAAAACTTCTATGTTTCAACAAAGTATCGTAAGGCGAATGAAAGAAGAGGGATGTAAGAAAGAGATAAGAACAGACAAAGAATGAATTGTGCGGTAAAAGAGGTTCAATAGAATGAAACATCGACATTAATGTGAGGAAAATATTTCTGAGAGTGTACACCCTGAGCGCAGTATTATATCGAAGTGAATCAGGAACTGTGTGAAAACCAGAAATGAAGGGAATCGAAGCATGGGAGATGCTGAAAGTCAAGTCAGACACTGTAAGGGAAGACAGACGTATTTATTTAACAAATAATTGAGGAGGTAGGTTGCAGGTGCTGCTCTGAAATGATGAGGCTGGCATTGGTGCGAAAGTAGTGGAGAGCCGCATCAAACCATTCAGAAAATACGTGGGAGAGCCTCCATGAAAAACGAGAGATAGCAGGACAATAAAACGCCGTGAAAACATTTGTAAGGACATGTGGAAGAGAAACAACGAATAAAAAAGGGAAAGAAACACATTTTAATTTCCACTTCAGAATGTAACATTTGTTGTTACGTACCCATGTTTAGGTTCCAAACACTGCTCAATGTGACGAGCATTTGGATTCGCGACAGCCTTGCACCGCAGTAGACATAACATTCCACAACTGTTCGCAGCACTTTTGGAACCGTGGACCACGCAATGTTCAGCTGTCGTGACACAAGTCGTGCATTGCTCGAATATCAGGCAATGCGTCCAGCATTCTCAGCCATGTCAACAGTAATTTCTTCAACAATTTGTGGTGCAATTGGTCGTCGACTTCTCAGAGGAGCAATTCCCAGATACCCAGTTCATTCTGAGTCATTTACTTCAACCCCGGTGCAGAAACAGAAACTCTCCGTATTCCTTTAATGCCTCAACGTTGGCGGAGAGCAGCAGCGCTATTGCTGTTGTTTTGATAAAAAAAAAGCTTTAGGAGTAAAGCTCTGATCACAAGTAGGTTACAGTACACTTGTTCGCCCACTGCTTGAATATTGCTCAGCAGTGTGGGATCCGTACCAGATATGGTTGATAGAAGAGATAGAGAAGATCCAACGGAGAGCAGCGCGCTTCGTTACAGGATCATTTAGTAGTCGCGAAAGCGTTATGGAGATGATAGATAATCTCCAGTGGAAGACTTTGCAGGAGAGACGCTCAGTAGCTCGGTACGAGCTTTTGTTCAAGTTTCGAGAAGATACCTTCACCGAGGAGTCAAGCTGTATATTGCTCCCTCCTACGTATATCTCGCGAAGAGACCATGAGGATAAAATCAGAGAGATTAGAGCCCATACGGAGACATACCGATAATCTTTCTTTCCACGAACAATACGAGACTGGAATAGAAGGGGGAACCGATAGAGGTACTCAAAGTACCCTCCGCCCCGCACCGTCGGGTGGCTTGCGGAGTATGGATGTAGATGTAGATGTAGATATAGATCACCTTATCCCGAACTATGTTGAGTGTCTGCACCTGTGATGCACACTAAAGCTTGTGTTTCAAACCTGCGTCGCCGTACCAGTACCGGCGCCTAACGGCAAGTCATGACACTAAGATTTCAAATCCTGCACGACACAGTCTGGACATCATTCTTACGAAGCTGGGCATCCATATGGCAAATAGTTCTCCGTCTACACTGGTTCAGGTAGCGAAACTTTAATTGCAATCACCCTATACAACTACAAGGGACGTGATTGTGCACCAGTAGTGCAGAACATTTCAGCACGATCTTGGTAGAACTCTGGTATACATTGCAAAAGGATTCTCTGGGAGTCGTTTCGCCTCTGCTTCAACTCCAGTTGGTTTAGACAGCACCTTCATTACAAGGAGTGATCAAAAAGTTTGCGTTTGATGACTTTGCTGCTGCGTATATGCAACATAGCGCAATTCCGATGGGAGTAAATAAGCAAGGCATTAGTACGGCATTCGTCTCTTTCCGCCTTGGGTGCGGTAAATACGGAAAGATGAGCTATAGCGACGTTATTATCAGATGCGTCCAAATAGGACCAAAGAGCTGATATTTTTTTCTTGCCTGCCGATGGAGGAACATCGGCACACATCCATTGCAGAATGAAGAATGTACATGGTCCAGCTGAAACGTCCCCTTAGAAAAGTTTATCAATTACTGTGCTGATAAACCCCTTGCATTATTTGATTTTTAAGCAACTGAATACAACTGAACGTACTCAGACATTTCGCTCTTTACTTATTCTGATCAACACTAAACTGACACACAATATTTTCAGCGCAACTCAATCTGACTTTCAATAATCCCTACAAAAGAATGGCCCTGACTAACAATAACCTATACCTTTCATGAATCACTTACCTCACAAACATCAACTACTGCAAAACAGCGAGAGCCAATACCGCCAGCTAAATAAAATATTCTAACTACAGAAAGCACTAACTACTGATAGGCATACTAAGCGAATGAAAGGTTTTGACTGAGAGCAAACAATGTATTTACCCTAATAGTGTTCAAAAGTCATAATATATATATCAGTTCATGATATCCAGTATTACAAATTTACTCTATCTGGCCGCCACACGTCGAGATCGTCCGCTCTTAAAATTCTGCCATGTCTCTCCCCACATCCACCACTGCTGGCGGCTCACCTCCAACTGCGCACCGCTACGCGCTGTTTACATCCAACTTTCCGCCCCCGGTAGCTGAGTGGTCAGCGCGACAGACTGTCAATCCAAAGGGCCCGGTTTCTATTCCCGGCTGGGTCGGAGATTTTTTCCGCTCAGGGACTGAGTGTTGTCCTAATCATCATCATTTCATCCCCATCGACGCGCAAGTCGCCGAAGTGGCGTCAAATCGGAAGACTTGCACCAGGCGAACGGTCTACCCGACGGGAGGCCCTCGTCACACGACATTTCATTTCATACATCCAACTGCCGAACAATACAATAGCAAAAACTCCTACAATGCGAACCAGCCACGCAAACCAGCCATAGACTGCGCACAGCACAGTCAGTGATTTTCATACAGAGCGCTACGTGGCGTTACCAACATAAAAACCTAAACAGCCTACTTACACAGCATGTGTCGAAAAAGAACTGCGACAATGGATGTTGCTGTTTCATGTTAAGGCACGTCTTATCGCAAATGTCGTAAGCATAGCAGATGTTAGGCCAGTTCAAGTGGAAGGCACTCTACCGTCCTCCCTATAGTTCTGATCTCTTTCCATCACATCTTCGGTTCTTAAAAAAGAACCTGAAAGGTCAATGATTCCTGTCGAACAAGTTTGAACAGAAAGTTATGGACTTCTTCCCGTAGCAGGGTACGGGATTTTTCCAGACGTGTATATTCAACCTTGTGCATCGGTGGGATGATTCCCTTGTTCATGGCGATTTTGTCTGATACCGATCCTGAACTGTACAGTTTTCGAACGGAAACAATGGCCTGAAACGCCATTATTCATGTTTGATGCAGAAGTGGTCACTAAACCACAACGTCTTCTTATTACAAGAACCAACTTGTTAATAACAGCGTTTAGTGAAGTTTGGACAATATTTTCCTCAAGCGTTATAAATTTGTAAACAATTAATGATTCTGGAGCGAACACACAGTGCGTAGTGGGGCGATCACTCTGTCGTAGGAATAATTCAGAAGCCAAGATCGCTTAAATACTGTTTACTGGATAACCGGTTTCAACACACTACAGGAGCCATCATCGGATCTGAATGTAGATTAACATTTACGAACCATTTGGATATAACGATACATGAGGCACACCAGTTGATATAAAATCATTGTCACAAGTGAATAAAAAACACTGTGTGATGCCGACCGTTGATAGTCGAGCAGCGGTCACGAAGCAAATAGTTTTATTTTGTAACTTAGGTTTTACATATCTGATGGAAAAGAATGACCGTCAGAGCAGTTGTTTTTAATTTTTTTTTATATACAATGATTTTGTATGAGCTGTATCGCTATATCCAAATTGTTTGTAAATGTTAAGCTACATTCAGATCCGATGACGGCATCTTCAGTGTGTTGAACCCAGTTATCCAGTAAACAGTAGTTAAGCGATGTTGGCCTTTGAATTATTTATACAACTAGTGATTTGATAATACACAAACAAATATTTAAATTCGTTAATAAGATATTTATAGAGATTTTTAAACAACTTTCAGGAAGCGAAGCTTTTTCTGTGCCTGATTGTTACACTTAAAAAAACTGGCTGACTGAATAGTTTGTGTGTGTGTATAGGTATATATTAGGTGAATGCGCTGCAAATATTGCGCAAATGGAAAGTGCTATTGATCTGCGGTTCCCGCAGAATGGATTGGTAGTCAGGGGCTCTTATTGTTAGCCAATCAACAGATTACAATAATGCTTAGAAGGTGTGTTTTGTGCAAACATACACTTTTTCAAATATACGAGGGTAATCCCAAAAGGAAGGTCTCCTATTTTTATAAGTACATAGACCTATTTATTTCTACAATAGTTTACATCAGTTTACAGCTTGAACATTTAGCTATTTTTCGACATAATCACCAATTCTGTCGATGCATTTTTATAGTCGCTGTGGCAGTTTATGTATACCCACGTCACACCAGCTCGCCGCCATGCTGTTCAGAAAGTTATGAACCTCTTCTTTCACCTCGTCTTCGGAGCTGAATCGCTTTCCGGCCAAATTTTCTTTTAATCTAGGGAACAGATGATAGTCGCTGGGCGCCAAGTCCGGACTATGGGGTGGGTGGGTGATTATGTTCCACTGAACCTGTTGCAGGAGAGCAACGGTTTGCCGAGCAATGTGTGGGAGAGCGTTATCATGGAGAATGCGTACGCCCTTGCTCAACATTCCTCTTCTCCGGTTCTGAATTGTCCGTTTGAGTTTTCCAGAGTCTCACAGTACCTGTCAGCGTTAATTGTGGTCACAGCGATTCAGCTCGGTCGACGAGGTTCATAACTTTCTGAATATGATGGCGGCGAGCTGGTATGACATGGGCATACAAAACTGCCACAGCGTCTACAAAAATGCATCGAAAGAAATGTTGATTATGTCGAAAAATAGC
Organism: Schistocerca gregaria; assembly: GCF_023897955.1. Taxonomy (NCBI): domain Eukaryota; kingdom Metazoa; phylum Arthropoda; class Insecta; order Orthoptera; family Acrididae; genus Schistocerca; species Schistocerca gregaria. The sequence goes on from NC_064921.1 coordinate 166,054,069, forward strand.
TAAATGTTCAAGCTGTAAACTGATGTAAACCACTGTAGAAATAAACAGGTGTATGTACTTATAACAAAATACGAGACCTTACTTTTGGGATTACCCTCGTAAACATGCCAATTGACAATAAAGAACTAGGCAAGATAGCCTAATGGACATAAGCTATCTCGGCAATTATTTATCAACCTCTTCAACTAGTTACGTGAAAGTAGCAGCGTACACCTAGAGAACGTAACAGAAGGCAACAAGTGACGACAAAGAGGGGAAAATTAATATTCCTGCTGCTGTTGCAGATAATCCGCACGTTAGCTCCCGCACAGTTGCTCGAGGAAGTGGCATGGGTCAGGCAAGAGACCTACTGATTCTTCATCGACATACGTTCCACCCTACCGCATCTCTCTCCGTCAAGAGCTCCATGGGAACTATTATGAGAATCGTGTTCACTTATGTACCTGCACATTAAGACAGGGCACTCCAGATGTATCATGTATCTTGTTGAGTGATGAAGCCACATTTACCAATCATGGACAAGTAAACGGCCGAAACATGTGATATTGGTCTGCTGACGATCCCTGTTGGCTTCGTCAGGTGTAACGTCAGCGTCCATGGAGTGTAAACGTATTCTGTGGGATGGTGAATCACCAACACATAGGCCCAATTTTCATAGACAGATCAGTGAACACGCACAATATCGCAGCCTCCTATCAGTCCATATTACACGGACGCTAGAAAACGTTCCCCTGCATTCTAGAAGGAATCTGCAGTACCAACATAATGGATGTGCAGCCCATAGCGCTCGAAGTAATGCAGTGTGTCTTCACGAATTGTTTGCAAATTGTTGGACTGACGCAAAGAACCTGTACCTTGGCCAGCCCGTTTCCCGGATTCGACACTTTTAGACTTATTGCTGTGGAAATAGCTGAAAGATGCTGTCTATAGATAGCAATTACATCCGATGATACGCAACTACGTATTACCGCAGCCTGCTCGGACATCTCCGCTGAAATTCTACCATGCGTGCTGCAGTCGTTCCAAACCAGACTGTAAGCATGCATTGCCACTGCCGGTGGTCACTTTGAACATAACTTGTGATGGTCAATTGATTCGTTGCTGGTCAAAATCCACATAACTAGTGTATATACTTCTGTTGTTCTTTAGTGTGTGCTGCCACAGGTATTGTACAAGGGTAAGTGTGGTAACTTTTGAAAATCTTGTGCGATATCTCGTAAACATCTCGCAATAGGATCCTACAACAAACACCACTGACATTCTAATTTACCCTATTTTTAGTTTTTGTTTCAGTGAAAAGTGCATGTTTGTGCAAAAAATACACTTTCTAAGCATTATTACAATTTGTAGATTGGCTAACAGTACGAGCTCCTGACTACTAATCCATTCTATGAATACCACACATCAATAGCACTTTCCATTTCCGGTGCAAGTTTTAGATGACTGCCGGCCACTGTGACCGATTGGTTCTAGGTGCTTCAGTCCGGAACCACGCGGCTGCTACGGTCGCAGGTTCGAATCCTGCCTCGGGCATGGCTGTGTGTGATGTCCTTAGGTTAGTTACGTTTCCGTAGTTCTAAGTCTAGGGGACTGATGACCTCAGATGTTTTTTTTTTAAGGTGATTCACCCTGTGATCGTTTGTGTGTGTGTGTGTGTGTGTGTGTGTGTGTGTGTGTGTGTGTTTCTGTGTGTGTCAACTTATGGGCAGACGTAAGCCTTACATTGCAAATCAATTTGTGTTGTGCACCCCGATCGATACTCATGTGTCTGACGGAGTGGATTGTGTCAGGAAACAAAGAAATCTGCGTGGTTCACGCACCAGATGCAAAATCAAATCACGGTGATGCGCACGTACTATGTGATCTGAGAGATTACTTCTAAGCGTGCACCAGTATTACTGAAAACCAGGTTAAACTGCCCTCACGCGGACCGTGACTTCGAACGTCAACGTGCTACGTGATGCATTTATGATGTCTGAGCGTGGAAAAACACGTTGCGAAGTCTTTCCGAACGTGCGGAGAAATATCAAGCACGACAAATATTCTGAGCGCGCATTCGAAAGTCAACCAATGACATGGAAGGGCGCCACTTTCGTCACATATAGGTAGTGTCTCGTTTCAATAGAGGGAACATCATGGCTGCTTGGACATGTGAATAGTTATGTCTATTGGTAGATCCCTTTAAAGATTAAGTGCATGTAGAACGTCAAAAATACAAATTACTATTACAAATATTATCGCGCTGAAGTCTTATCTCGTGTCTCTAAGTGAAAATCTGATTTGCGCTTGTCATTTTGGAGAACTCGTGTGTAGTTCACGGGTTGTTTTTCAAGCCACCAATAACGTGGTATTCCACTGCATATCTCTGCTGAAAATAAACACAGTCGATTTGTGAAACTAACTACTAACGTACTATCTGCTGTGTCTGCGGGAAGATTATTTTCGTTGTGACTACTCTGAGAATTATAATCAACGTGTTACAAATTGCTAAAAAAGACTGAATTTTAATAGGTGGGAATTTTTTTGTGATACTTGGGAAAGACTCATTTGCAAAACAGTATTTTGATTATTAAAATACTGGAATGAGCTATAGCCGAAAGAGCATGAAAAATACATATGCCGACCTCAATATTTCCAGGGTATATGAAACTTGAAAACCTTTAATTTCAAGTATAGGTTCTAGAGCAGAAACCAACGGTATAGGAGTTTTGGTTTGCTAATACCGACATTGTTGACTATCTGATTAACTACTATCGTAGTTCGTTGTCTGGGATGTGAACAAAGTCAACAACTGAATATTACGGTGACTTCTGGCATTGATTATAGAAAATAATTTTCTTTCTTATCATATTCTTCCTCAAATGAAGCGAATCTGGAAACATCGTGCCGTTAAAAGTACACAGTTAAAAAAAATTAAACATCAGAATAAGTTCTGATGGATACGAGGGAGGTCTCGGCTGATTCATAAACTACACTCTTGATTATCGTTTACTACATCTAAAATCGACCAGATTCACACAAGTCAAGGCGTCCAGGAGAGTGGTGCAGGCTGTGTCGCAGATTTTACGTTGGAAAATAACGTCCTGTGGAGCCTTTTTGGTGCGCTGCACACGGAACCCGACAAACCAAGTAAGCAGGTACGTTCACCGTAGACAGAAAGCGCCCAACATCTCAAGTCTTTTTGGTTGCAGATAGAATTGTCACATTCAGAAAGAGAAAAGCTGTACTCGCCGTTATGTTTAGCCAGACCTTTTGTCGCAAAAGCCAGACTGCCTGCGTTAAATAACAATGTAGTCCTTAGGTATTTTCTTGCTAAGCTTTGTAGTTCACCCCGGATGGAATCCCAATTCGGTTTTAAAAAATGGTTCAAATGGCTCTGAGCACTATGGGACTCAACTGCTGTGGTCATTAGTCCCCTAGAACTTAGAACTACTTAAACCTAACTAACCTAAGGACATCACACACATCCATGCCCGAGGCAGGGTTCGAACCTGCGACCGTAGCAGTCGCACGGTTCCGGACTGTGCGCCTAGAACCGCGAGACCACCGCGGCCGGCATTTCGGTTTTACAAAGACTACTCTACCGTATTGTCCATTTACCTAGCTGGCATTTATCGTGAATCTCTCGCCTAGGAAAAAGTCCCAAGCGATTGGAGAAAAGCGCAGGTAACTCCAGTATATGAAGGGTAGAAGAACGGACTCGCAAAATTACAGAGCAACATCCCTAACTTCTGTTTGCTGCAGAATCCTTGGAGATACTCTCAGTTCGAATATAAAAACTTTCTTGAAACAGAGAAGCTTATGTGCACGAATCGGCGTGGTTTTAGAGAGCATCGCTCATGCCAAATGCAGCTTGCCCTCTTCTCACAGGATGTACTGAGAACTATGGATGAAGGGCAACAGGCAGATGCCACATTTCTGTATTTCGGGAAAACATTTAACACGGTGCCCCATTGCAGGCTCTTAACGAAGGCTGTTAAGGAAGGCATATGGAATAAGTTCACAGATATGTGAGTGGCTTGGAGACTTGTTAAATAACAGAAGAAAATGGCTCTGAGCACTATGGGACTTAACATCTATGGTCATCAGTCCCCTAGAACATAGAATTACTTAAACCTAACTAACCCAAGGACAACACGCAACACCCAGCCATCACGAGGCTGAGAAAATCCCTGACCCCGACAGGAATCGAAACCCAGGAACCCGGGCGCGGAAAGCGAGAACGCTACCGCACGACCACGAGATGCGGGCAAATAATAGAACCCAGTACGTTGTCCTCTATGGCGAGTGTTCATCAGAGATAAGGATATCGTCAATAGTGCTACAGGGAAGTGTGATAGGACCGCTATTACTCTCTATATACATAAATGATTTAGCGGATAGGATTTGCAGCAGTCTACGGTTGTTTGTTGATGGCGCCGTGGTATACGGCAACGTGTTTATGTTGACTGACTGTAAGAAGATACAAGACAACTCAGACAAAATTTCGAGTAGGTGTGACGAATGGCAGCTAGCCCTAAATGTGGAAAAATGTGAGTTAATGCGGATGAGTAGGAAGATCAATCCTGTAGTGTTGGGATACAGTGTTAATAGTATCCTTCTTGACACTGAAGTCGTTTAAATATCTAGGCATAATGTTGCAAAGCGATATGAGGTGGAACGAGCATGTGAAAACTGTGGTAGGGAAGGTGAATGGTCGACTTCGTTTTATTGGGAGAATTTTATGGAAGAGTGGTTCACCCGTAAAGAAGACCGTATATAGAACGCTGGTGCGACCTGTTCTTGAGTACTGTTCGAGTGTTTGGATCCGTACCAGGTCGGGTTGCTAGATTTGTTATCGGCAGTTTCGGACAAGACATAAGTGTTACGCAAATGCTTCGGGAAATCAAGTGGGAATCCCTGGAGGGAAGGCGACGCTATTGAGAAAAATTCAGAGATACGGCATTTAAAGCTGACTGCCGAACGATTCTACTGCCGCCAACGTACATTCCGCGTAAGGACCACGAAGATAAGATACGAGAAATTAGCGCTCATATGGGGGCACACAGAGAATCGGTTTTCCCTCGCTCTGTTTGCGAGTGGAACAGGAAAGGAAATGACAAGTATTGATACAGGGATCCCTCCGCCACGCACCGTACTGTGGCTCGCGGTGTATGTACAGGGTGTTTCAAAAATGACCGCTATATTTAAAACGGCAATAAAAACTAAACGAGCAGCGTTTGTTGCAATATGCTTGGGACAACAGTACATTTTCAGGCGGACAAACTTTCGAAATTACAGTAGTTACAATTTTCAACAACAGATGGCGCTGCAAGTGATGTGAAAGATATAGAAGACAACGCAATCTGTGGGTGCGCCATTCTGTACGTCGTCTTTCTGCTGTAAGCGTGTGCTGTTCACAACGTGCAGAGGATTTTTCTGGTGTTGGAATTCCACTGCCTAGAACACAGTGTTGTTGCAACAAGACGAAGTTTTCAACGGAGGTTTAATGTAACCAAAGGACCGAAAAGCGATACAATAAAGGATCTGTTTGAAAAATTTCAACGGACTGGATGAACGTGCTGGAAAGGTAGGGCGACCGCGTACGGCAACCACAGAGGGCAATGCGCAGCTAGTGCTGCAGGTGATCCAACAGCGGCCTCGGGTTTCCGTTCGCCGTGTTGCAGCTGTGGTCCAAATGACGCCAACGTCCACGTATCGTCTCATGCGCCAGAGTGTGCACCTCTATCCATACAAAATTCAAACGCCGCAACCCCTCAGCGCCGCTACCATTGCTGCACGAGAGACATTCGCTAACGATATAGTGCACAGGATTGATGACGGCGATATGCATGTGGGCAGCATTTGGTTTACTGACGAAGCTTATTTTTACCTGGACGGCTTCGTCAATAAACAGAACTGGCGCATATGGGGAACCGAAAAGCCCCATGTTGCAGTCCCATCGTCCCTGCATCCTCAAAACGTACTGGTCTGGGCCGCCATTTCTACCAAAGGAATCATTGGCCCATTTTTCAGATCCGAAACGATTACTGCATCACGCTATCTGGACATTCTTCGTGAATTTGTGGCGGTATAAACTGCCTTAGACGACACTGCGAACACCTCGTGGTTTATGCAAGATGGTGCCCGGCCACATCGCACGGCCGACGTGTTTAATTTCCTGAATGGATATTTCGATGATCGTGTGATTGCTTTGGGCTATCCGAAACATACAGGAGGCGGCGCGGGTTGGCCTCCCTATTCGCCATACATGAACCCCTGTGACTTCTTTCTGTGGGGACACTTGAAAGACTAGGTGTACCGCCAGAATCCAGAAACAATTGAACAGCTGAAGCAGTACATCTCATCTGCATGTGAAACCATTCCGCCAGACACGTTGTCAAAGGTTTCGGGTAATTTCATTCAGAGACGACGCCATATTATTGCCACGCATGGTGGATCTGTGGAAAATATCGTACTGTAGAGTTTCCCAGACCGCAGTGCCATTTGTTGTTGACAATTGTAACTACTGTAATTTCGAAAGTTTGTCTGCCTGAAAATGTACTGTTGTCCCAAGCATATTGCAACAAACGGTGTATTTCTATCGCTGCTCGTTTAGTTTGTATTGCCGTTTCAAATATAACGGTCATTTTTGAAACACCCTGTATGTAGACGTAGATACAGATGTTAAATGAGAATATAGTCCTTGGGTATGTTCAATCGTTTATCGCGATCTCAGTGTTAAGCGTGCTTGAACTGAAAAATCAGTCTTGAAATTTGGCAATAATGTGTGTGGACCTAAGTGCTCCGTCTCTTTGACTACTGTCTTCTTTGTAAGATAAAATTATGTCAAGAAAACAAAACGTCCTTCATTAAACAAAGTAAACAATTAAGTATTCTTCTGGGACGGAAAGCGAAAAGATATTTGCTAGCCTTAGTTTTTTCAATTAGACTTATAAAGAAATAACAACAATCGGCAGATGAGTATAAATCTTTCTACGCACCTAGATAGCCGTGCGTGTCACAGCGCCGATTCCGTGACGGAGATTTGCGTCGGCTCCGGGTCGAATCCGTCCGCCGGACTAACGGTGGAGCTCGCTCTAGTGTTACCTAAACATCGGTAGTTGATGCATCGATGTTATCGATAGTATTTCGAAAGATCATCAATGTATCGATTACCGATCGATTGTTATGTCCAGGTATTTCAGGTGAAAAGTAACTTTCTTTGAGTTTTTATTGTTTACAATACAACAGTATAATATATGCAAATGTCGTTTTATAAAAATTAAGGTATCTAAATTGTGGTCCTGTAGTCTGTTGTTTAAAATACAACATTAGAAGATATGCAAATTTCGTTTAATAAAAAGGTAGGTATTTAAATTTCTTTTGTTTAGTCTGTTGCGTTTATCATTAATTATTTCTCCTTCCTCGGAGAAAATGCTCTCTGCCGAAACTGAAGTCGCTGGAAAGCGTAAATATTTAGTGACCATGACACGCAACATACTAATTATATTTTGCCCAATATTCTAATACACAAGCACGCTTGTCAGTTACAAGTTTTTCAGAATACTGACGTGGGTCAGTTATGGAATCACTGCCTGGTGTAGCGACATCGACATTACACTGTTGTTGACTGGGCAGAAAACGTAGATCATCCGATTTCAAACTGGTATAAGTATCAGCAGACGCATTGGCACTTCTCATGGATGTTTCTGTTTCAGCTATTATTCTTGGTGTTGATGCGATGATAGCAGTATTCTCTTCCTGAAGTAATTGTGCAGCGTTGTCTGCCTTTCGAAATGTCCTGAAACCACGTTTTTCAAACCTAGGACCTAATAATGTCACAAGCATATTAACAGTCCGTTTCCTAAACGATATCAGTCCTTCATTGACTGATTTCATCAAAGCATTCAGAACATATCGTGCTTCATTAGTTATTAATATACTTTCCAAGTCTGTCAACTTTGCAGAAATAACTCGTATAAGAGGTGTAATTAAGGAAGCATTGATGTATGAAGGTTCAAGAGGACCTATTATCTCTTGTACAGGCAAGTAATTTTCTACTGAGAGGGGAAAGCTATGCTATTAAACCTTTCATTGATCGCAATCGCTAGCTCACTTCGAGCTTACAAAATGCTTTTGGGCATGTAGTATGAGCTATTCCATATTCAGCAGCTCCCGTATCAGTTTCATTTTTTTCTTTTTGCTCTTTTTTGGACATTGCGCAGCTTGTCACTCGCTAGAGTAGAGTTGTGAAAGAAATTCACAACAGACTTTGTTTTCAGTAAAAGTTTGGAAAATGTTTCTGCTTTGAAATAACCTCGTAATGTTAAGTTGATGTAGTGGGCAAAACAGGGTGAATGTCGAATACTTGAAGTTTCGTCAGTTTTTTTCACAACTGCAGCGTTTTCTGTAACCAATCCTGCTGTTTTGTCACGAATATTGTATTCTAGTAAGATCTTCTTGATTACCTGAAAATATGTAATTTTGAAATAATCAACAAGCAATCAATATATCCGAAATTTTGCATAATATTCTCAAAAAAAAATTTCAAAGTCTTGTTATTTGAAAAATTACTTTCATATATAAAAAATTATTCTCATAACGAGCGAGCCTATACACTACTTGTCGACGCTAAGTTGAGCTTCACGGGGAAAGCAGGAACAGGAAGAAGAGGTGGAGGAGGAGGAAGGTAACTCCTAGGAATAGTGATGCGACAGGGGAAATGTTTACTGGTCTGCCATGGAATACTGTAATGTTACACGTGCATGCGTGCTGATGACCTGCAGCAGATATGGTATGAACTACACTACTGGCCATTAAAATTGCAATACCAAGAAGAAACGCAGGTGATAAACAGGTATTCATTGGGCAAATATATTACACTGGAACTGACATGTGATTACATTTTCACGCAATTTGGGTGCATAGATCCTGAGAAATCAGTACCCAGAACCACCAACTCTATCCGTAATAACGGCCTTGATACGCCTGGGCATTGAGTCAGACAGAGCTTGGATGGCGTGCACAGGTACAGCTTCAACACGATACCACAGTTCTTCCAGAGTAGTGATTGGCATATTGTGACGAGCCAGTTGCTCGGGCACCATTGACCAGACGTATTCAACTGATGAGAGATCTGGAGAATGTGCTGGCCAGGGCAACAGTCGAACATATTCTGTATCCAGAAAGGCCCGTACAGGACCTGCAACATGCGGTCGTGCATTGTTGTTGTTGTGGTCCTCAGTCCTGAGACTGGTTTGATGCAGCTCTCCATGCTACTCTATCCTGTGCAAGCTTCTTCATCTCCCAGTACATACTGCAACCTACATCCTTCTGAATCTGCTTAGTGTACTCATCTCTCGGTCTCCCTCTACGATTTTTACCCTCCACACTGCCCTCCAATGCTAAATTTGTGATCCCTTGATGCCTCAAAACATGTCCTACCAACCGATCCCTTCTTCTAGTCAAGTTGTGCCACAAACTTCTCTTCTCCCCGATCCTATTAAATACCTCCTCATTAGTTACGTGATCTATCCACCTTATCTTCAGTATTCTTCTGTAGCACCACATTTCGAAAGCTTCTATTCTCTTCTTGTCCAAACTAGTTATCGTCCATGTTTCACTTCCATACATGGCTACACTCCAAACAAATATTTTCAGAAATGACTTCCTGACACTTAAATCTATATTCGATGTTAACAAATTTCTCTTCTTCAGTAACGCTTTCCTTGCCATTGCCAGTCTACATTTTATATCCTCTCTACTTCGACCATCATCAGTTATTTTACTTCCTAAATAGCAAAACTCCTTTACTACTTTAAGTGTCTCATTTCCTAATCTAATTCCCTCAGCATCACCCGATTTAATTGGACTACATTCCATTATCCTCGTTTTGCTTTTCTTGATGTTCATCTTATATGCTCCTTTCAAGACACTGTCCATTCCGTTCAACTGCTCTTCCAAGTCCTTTGCCGTGTCTGACAGAATTACAATGTCATCGCCGAACCTCAAAGTTTTTACTTCGTCTCCATGAATTTTAATGCCTACTCCGAATTTTTCTTTTGTTTCCTTTACTGCTTGCTCAATATACAGATTGAATAACATCTGGGAGAGGCTACAACCCTGTCTCACTCCTTTCCCAACCACTGCTTCCTGCATTATCCTGCTGAAATGTAGGGTTTCTCAGGGATCGAATGAAGGGTAGAGCCACGGGTCGTAACACATCTGAAATGTAACGTCCACTGTTCAAAGTGCCAACAATGCGAACAAGAGGTGTCCGACACGTGTAACCAATGGCACTACATACCATCACGCCGGGTGATAAGCCAGTATGGCGATGTGAATAAACGCTTCCAATGTGCGTTCACCGCGATGTCGCCAAACATGGATGCGACCACCGTGATGCTGTAAACGGAGCCTGGATTCATCAGAAAAAATAACGTTTTACCATTCATGCACCCAGATTCGCCGTAAGTACATCATCGCAGGCGCTCCTGTCTGTGATGCAGCGTCAATGGTAACCGCAGCCATGGTCTCCGACCTGATAGTCCATGCTGCTGCGAACGTCGTCGAACTGTTCGTACAGATGGATGTTCTCTTGCAAACGTCCCCATGTGTTGACTCAGGGATCGAGACGTGGCTGCACGATGCGTTACAGCCATGCGGATAAGATGCCTGTCAACCCGACTGCTAGTGATACGAGACCGTTGGGATCCAGCACGGCGTTCTGTATTACCTTCCTGAACCCACCCATTCCATATTCTGCAAACAGTCATTGGATTTCGACCAACGCTAGCAGCAATGTCGCGATAGGCTACAATCCGACCTTTATCAATGAGGGAAACGTGATGGTACGCTTTTCTCCTCCTTACGCGAGGCATCACAACAACGTTTCACCAAGCAACGCCGGTCAACTGCTCTTTGTGTATGAGAAATCGGTTGGAAACTTTCCTCATGTCAACACGTTGTAGGTGTCGCCACTGGCGCCAACCTTGTGTGAATGCTCTGAAAAGCTAATCATTTGCATATCACAGCATCGTGTTCCTGTCGGTTAAATTTCGCGTCTGTAGCTCGTCATCTTCGTGGTGGTTTAATGGCCAGTAGTGTACATACTGGAATTGCGAGATGTAATGGAACCGCAATGAAGAGCCCAGGAGTGGCTTCGTCGATCATTATGTTTATTCTGAGTTGACACTCAATACAAAACAATACCGCCATCTCTCTACTACACTGCTACAGCTGCTACATTGTTGAGGTCGGCAGCACTTGTGTTCCTAATGCAGTCGACACAAGGAGTATAGCTTGTAGAAGTTTTCTACTCAGTTTCGCCTTTCGACGAGGGAAGCGCACGGACCAGTATAAAGAGTATAACCGTACTGAAGCGTAAGGAAAGGTGTGGAGAGAGACAGCAATGCTGGCACCCTCACCCATCATGCCGATGTATTCCTATAATATATCCGGACCACTTAAAGATTGCACTTGGCAGATCCTGATCTAAAGTTTTGTCAGCTTCACTGCATTTGCGATACAACAGCGACCATTACACAATAGCTAAAACTTTTCCGTTACGATTAAAAAGTTCCGATTCGCTTATTATGACATACATTTACAACTTACTATGGTTAGTCTTTATTGGCAAAAGATATGCATTAATATTACACCATACTATAAGCACCGAAAGTTTTAATTCTGTTCCCATTCGCAAACACAGTGGAAGCACTGCCCTATAAATCTCACACCAAAGCACCTTGTTTATGTACTCGGAAGACAGCAGCACAGTAATTGTAACGTCACGCCCAGCTTATTATTTTGCTACGCTGTACTAATTTTGGTTCAGATGGTGTTGGGGTCCATGTTCGTTTCTCACTTGTTACGCTGTTATCGTGCACACTGTCACACCAAAGCACCTTGTTTATGTACTCGGAAGACAGCAGCACAGTAATTGTAACGTCACGCCCAGCTTATTATTTTGCTACGCTGTACTAATTTTGGTTCAGATGGTGTTGGGGTCCATTTTCATTTCTCACTTGTTACGCTGTTATCGTGCACACTGTCAAGTGTAAACTTTGTGCGGTATACCATAAATGGTGCACAGAGGTAACAATGTTTTGAGAAAGCACATTATAGAGATATCCATGTTCAAATGCGTTGCATATTTATAGTAAAGAATAAGAAAATAAGCCCGTTGTAAGGCAGTTATTAAATTATTTATTGCGGTTGGCAGTGTCCATAAACAGAACACAAAAGTCACGAAAGCTTCAGAATTCTACCGGCAAGAGGAGAGGGGGGTGGCGGGTAAAGCAGCTAAGAAAAACTTTATAAGCTATAGCGACTTGATTTGTAATGGCATGTACTAATCACAAGAATGAATCGTAACTCAGCATGGATCAGTGATCATTTGAGTGTGGTTTTATCTGACAACTCACATCTGCTGTCTAAGTCACGAACAGTTTTTTTCAAATCTTGATGGTCGGAAGTTCTGAACGGCTATGGTGACTAGACGTCCGGATTAATCCGGACATGTCCTCCTTTTCAGCTCTTTGTCCGGCTTCCAAAACGTTTCAAATGGCTCTGAGCACTATGGGACTCAACTGCTGATGTCATAAGTCCCCTAGAATTTAGAACTACTTAAACCTAACTAACCTAAGGACATCACACACATCCATGCCCGAGGCAGGATTCGAACCTGCGACCGTAGCGGTCGCGCGGTTCCAGACTGTAGCGCCAGAACCGCTCGGCCACCAGCGGCCGGCCTTTGTCCGGGGTCCGGCCGGTTTTTTACAGTGTCCGGCTTTATCGCAGAGTTGAGCGTAATACAGTTAAATTTACAATTCGTCCTGTTCTAGTGCTTTTTTCTTAAATACTTTAACTATTGGACAGCCTTCGTGATAAACACGCACGGAGGCGGTGTTAGTAGGTGGCACCAGGATCTACCTATAAGTGAATGCAAATATCGATTATTAAAAATTTTCGTTTCGTACCTTCGCTTTGTATTGGCTTGGCTTCCTGTAGTGCACGTGTGATTTGTGAGTGTAATATTTAACCGAGCGAGTTACGTAAAATATTTGGCTAGGCCTAAACGAAAGTGTACATTTTCTGATGTCCTTTCCTGCAAATATCCGGCTTTAAGAAAGGGAGAAATGAATTTGAAGCGGAATGTAATATATGTGGAGCTGGCTCGTACGTCTCAGTGGCCAATAAAGGTAAGAAATAACTCGACAGATTAACTGTCATGGTTTTATTTCATTGTTTCATAGTCATTCAATTTATTTCTATTTGGAAGGTTACAGTGCAGCTTATATGTCGTCAGCTGGTGCTTGAATTGTAGATGTTGGTAGCGGTGCGTCGAATGAAGGGAGGTGAATGGTCTTACGTTTTTCGCTTTGTTAACAATTCCGTGTTGTTGACATAACAAAACAATTGACGCCACACTGTCACCACAATCAATGTTTTTAATTTTTTTTATATTGCTCAGTTAACCACCACTGACCATCAGTAACAATTAACTACTAATTTTAACGGTAATTTCCGGCAGTCATGTGACTTGTTCAAAGCTGAAGGGTGGTATCCTCATCTGCAGTTCACTCGCTTGATGTGCCCTTCTTTTTCTTCCTTTGTCCTCCTTTTTGAAGCTGTTTGTCCTCCTTTTTAAACAACTGCGTCTGGTCACCATATGAACGGCAGCATGTCAATAGCGAACATTTACACATAAAGAGAAGCAAGTTTTTTTTTTTAAACTTTTGAACTGACTTCGTACAACTGACTTCTGTTAAAATAATTTTTTATAGAGCTTCTCAGATTTTTTGATTGCACCTCTTGGAGTTGATCTAGCTTACAAGTTGATTCTTCACCTTTCAGTTCTATTACTAATCCACGGTTTCCTAGTTTTTCACCACGCTTTCTTTTTAAGTGATCTCTTAAATTAGTCATATTCCCTGAATGCTTATAATGTTTAATGCATATGAACTGACTATTATCCCCACTTTCTAGAAACAATTCCACACAGACGACTGATTTTTACGATTCATTTTCAAAACAATAACAGAAAACTCTATTTATGCACTTCTTACGTAAAGAAAATAATCTAGGAAGCGCGAGACTTTTTGGGCCAACAGAGACTATTGGTGTCGCGAGAAAAGTATTGATCGTTTCACGTCGGCACCATTCCGAACACTTTGTAACAGCTGTGCTCTTTATCTCACTGCTGCCAATGACAGCGATTCAACAGGTGTGGCACTATAGTTGCTTGACGAAGAATAGTCCTGTTGTTGTGTGACGTTTTAATAACGAAATGAGTGACAAAAAAGCCATTCTTGGCACATTGAAGCCTTCTCCTACGATACCCCAAGGGACTGGAAGATTTAGGAGCAGCATTCCGCCTCGTGACACTCGAAAAATTATTAATCAGGTCACAGAAAGCTCAAAAAATAAAAATAATGGTGAGTTAATTCACCCGCTGCACAAGTATCAAACAAGGGATTGCAACATGAACGGGCCAGAGCTTAAGAAATATCAACAGGATTAGGAGTTTTTGCAAAAACGTTCCCACCGTCAACTCTGGGCAAGAAGAGATTTGTTTTTGGCTCATATCCACTGACACATCCACATTTCATCTGCATTGCTAACGAATATGTGATGCAATAATTTGAAGGCAGATCGTATGTAAATACAGCTGTCTATATATTTTACTGGTTATGTCCAGCCACCATACAAATAAAAAATTCGACACGCGACAGGTTGTGCTTTTACTGCGTTCAGTTTTGCGGGAACTTGTGAGTCCTTAAGGAACAAGCATCACTAAGTGAACACAACGCGGGCAGTTAATATATGAACGATATTTGTGCTTTTACAAAAGCGGAAGTGATGCAGGGGCGTTAGGACTGCGTCAGTGTTTTGTGTTTTCGAATCACCTTGTACATTAACATGTATAACTGAAAATACCTGTAAGTACAATAAGGACGTAGAAACAGCAGAGGACGATAGCGGGTGTGTTTAATTAATAACGATAATAATAGAATTTATTTTAAAAAGCATTATGCAGTACACTTACAGGCGCTTAACAAATCTTTAAAATGCCATCTTTTCCTCTACTAACCGTATTGTATTGCAACAGTTTTATTTACATTTGCATTCCATGCTGTTTGTAAGTATGCTCACACATCTGAAGATGGCAGTCTGTATAATTGTTATTCATGAATACATGTTATTTACGTGTGATACCATAAGTATCTGGTCGGTACGAGATGCACACAACCGTGAGTTGTCATCACTGGAAGACAGAAAAGAAAATTCCCTCTCTCATGTCGCCTCCCACACGGCAGCCAATCTATTAACAACATAAATTTATAAGCAGCAAAGACTAGCTATGGAGCTACCATATTTGATGTTGATTAAATACCTCCATGCAATCTACTATTCATCTGCACTCAACACGCCATGTACATAATAGGATGCGACAATTTTTGAGGAGCTAGTTAAAAAAGAATTACATTATCGAAGCTTTGACTATCGAAACAGGCTACCGATAGTGTCAGTAGTGCAGACACCATCGATTAATCGATAGTTTATCGATGATTAATTAACACTAGCTCTGTGTGCCGGTTAGCCAGGATGTAGTCCTTAGGCGGTTGCCCGCACCCCAGTAGGTGAACACCGCGCCTCATTTACAGGATTCGCAAACATTTACAAAACTTCTGCGTACTGTGACGTGAATAACATTGGACGCAGACAGCTAAGGAGGGGAAGAGAGGGGGAGGGCAGGGCGCAACGGCGTAGCGACAGAGGGGGGGGATTCTGAATCTGTTAATCACAATTCTGACAGTGCACTGCTGCGGTCCAAAGGCAAAAACAAAAGAAGTATTATTGTTTCTTATTTAAACAGACTTTATCAATAATTAGCAGAGAAACTTGGCATTGCCCACGTATTTATTTACAGCTGCTCGTCCAGGCCCGTAGGACGTAGCGTCTGGCCATGTGCTTAATGTTGATGACGTCATATCTCCTGACCTATATGTCGTACAGTGAAAAATTTTGGAGGTACTTTCAGCGCCATACGCATATATAGAGACTATCTGACAAATATGTTGCTAATAGCGTTAGTAGCAAAGAAGTAATAAATTTAGATGTCGTGCATAATGTGGCAGTTTCTCACGCATCTCATTATTTGTAACGTCATATCTCCTGAACTACGTCTCGTACAATGATGTAATTTTGCAGTTACATTCAGTGCCATATGTGCTTGCTGTCTGTAAAATGTGTCTTGAGTACAGTTTTTGGTAAAGAAGTAATGAATAATAACATTATACTTCATGCGGTACGTTTACTACAGCGGAAAAGTAGAAGGCGGAAAGCTTATATCCTTTCGTCGTTTTGTAGGGGTTTTCAGCGAGAAAAATTTTCGTAAGGGTTTGAAATTATGTGTACAGTTTCTTGCAAGTCTGTAAGTGCTCTCATTCTCAAATAATGGGTGAATAAATTCTGTGAATTCATGCGTCGCGCGCTACGCCTTTTTTTACCCCAACCCCCAGCCCTTCGATAGGTAGGTGGTTCTTAACACACAGCGATTGTTGCCTGACAATAAGATATGTGCGTAGTGAGCTTGAAACTTCATGGCAGATCAAAACTGTGTGCCGGGCCGAAACTCGAACTCGGGACCTTTGCCCTTTACGGGCAATTGCTCTACCAACTGAGCCACCCAAACACGACTCACGACCCGTCCTCACAGCTTTAATTCCGCCAGTATCTCGTAGCCTACTTTCCAGACTTCACAGAAGCTCTTCTGCGCACCTTGCAGAACTAGCAGTCCAGGAAGGAAGGATACTGCGGAGACATGGCTTAGCCACAGCATGGGGGACGTTTCTAGAATGAGATTTTCACTCTGCTGCGGAGTGCGCGCTGTAGCGAGCTTGTCTTAAATTGGTCTAGTGGTTTAGGAGCAGATGAGGAGCATACGTGGACAACACACACACACACACACACACACACACACACACACACACACACACACATACATGAATCCAAATTTTATAATATGTATGGATGTTATTTTTCTTGGGCCGGCCGGTGTGGCTGAGCGGTTCTAGGCGCTACAGTCTGGAACCGCGCGACCGCTACGGTCGCAGGTTCGAATCCTGCCTCGGGTATGGATGTGAGTGATGTGCTTAGGTTTATTAGGTTTGTTCTAAGTTCTAGGGGAGTGATGGCCTATAGTGCTCAGAGGCATTTGAACCATTTGTCTTCACTTGGAAATCATTTCGTCAGATTCTTTACAGGATAAGTTTCAATGACACAACAATAACTTCATGTTTGTGATTTTGTCACTTTGTAATTTATAGCGTTCCTTTCTCCTCTGGGCGTTTCTGAAGGGGACACCCCTTCGACGTTGGCATTATGGCCTGAAATTGCAGTGTACTACCAGTTCCATTAATACCGAATAAAATTCTTCATTGCGCTGTGATATGAAATAAGCTGTTTTTTTTTGTTATATGAATTTCGCGAAGTTTTGCCACTGTCAAAGTATTTAGTCATCCACCGTTACGTTTTCTCTAGACTATAAATATATGAAGATGTTCTTTCGGAACAGATACCACCTTCATATATAGTTAAAGCTCACTGGCCATTTGACCATCTTGTTCTGTGCGGATGCACAAACAGTGCCCGAACTCTTACGGGAATCGGCAAAAAGCCGCGAGTAATGAGTATAATTGGCAGGGGCGCTATGAATATAGTGCGGGACAATAAGTTGGGAATATGGGTCTCACAGGAGGCGTGCCAGAGATAAGTCACTGCAGTCGCACTATCCTCTGTGTCCTCGGGGGCTCTGATGGGTTCGCAGGCACGGTAGCTCAGCGTGTTCGGTCAGAGGTTTTATCTACCCGCTGTAACAAATAAATAAATAAATAAAAACTGAGTGAACGGATCAACGAATAACCTGAACGGGTGTCATCGGACGTCCGCCACGAACAAATTAAAAGAACAATATAGAACAAAATAAGGTAAAAAAAAGAATGGGTAGAGCATCTGCCATGTAAGCAGGAGATCACGGGTTCGAGACCAGGTCACGGCACACATTTTCAGCTGCCCCCGTTGACTTATATCAACGCCTGTATGCAGCTATGGATATTCATTTCAATGTAAATATTTATAGTTTTTGTTACTTGTTTCCAGGTTGGAACTATAGCTAATGCCATTCACTGGAAGTGCTTTAATTGGATGCGTAATTCACGTGCCCAGGACTTTAAGTAGTTTTTGGCTATTAGATACAAAATATTCATGTTTGCTCTAAATTCTTTTTTTACTTAAAAGAAACCCTAGGCATAGAAACAGACATAAGAATAGAATTTGCTGGTATATCAGTACCCATTTGGCATATTTCCTGATTCCTCGCGCTTTCGTCATTAGCTTGGAAAGGGCCTTCGTTCTGCATTCTATACTTCGTTGCCAAAAGTCCTAACAAAGGCCCGACTTGGATATATGTCGCCAGACACGACCGTAAAAAAAATGTCCGGCTAAAGCAAGATACTTGTCAACCGTAGTGTTGGTGCTAGGACGAGTCAATCACAACAGCTGACTGGATAGTTCCGGGTGAGTACGACAGTCATCGGACAGGATGACGCAGCGGCCGGAACGCAGAACCGGAACTGCCTGGCGGTTACCGTGCAACGCAACGCGTCGCAATTAGGAGCAGTGGGCAACACAACAGCTACCAGATAATAGGTAGCAGCTAGCAGGTAGCAGGACTCTGGCTGGCACGACAGTGAGAGTCGGGAGAAATCGCGGCGTGACCGGACTCTGTGACACGCCAGTGCGTGTGTGTGGCAGCCTCGTGTGTGCGTTGTGCGTGCGCTACACCGGCGCCAATCTCGCAGGCCAACATGAGCCGGCGTGCGATGCCCCGTACTCTGTCGTAGGTTTACTGAAATATATGATAGGTGTCACCGCAGTCCTGCTGCGAGTGATTACGTCACTGCTTCCCTTCTCGCCTCACCGCACCGCATAGGTGCTTAGCGGGTATAACACGACGATCGTAAACGTGAATAGCGTGCATGGATATATAGTAGAATAGCTGGAACTAGGAGATTTAGCATACACATTATCGGCGCACGAAAACAGGCAACACTTCTAAATTGCCTGAATCCGAGCATGCAAACTAGGTGGCAATAACGCGTGCACGCTAGGTAAAAGTTACTCCAATCGTGCCGGCCGCGGCGGTCTCGCGGTTCTAGGCGCGCAGTCCGGAACCGTGCGACTGCTACGGTCGCAGGTTCGAATCCTGCCTTGGGCATGGATGTGTGTGATGTCCTTAGGTTAGTTAGGTTTAAGTAGTGCTAAGTTCTAGGGGACTGATGACCATAGATGTTAAGTCCCATAGTGCTCAGAGCCATTTTCTTCTGTTATTTAACAAGTCTCCAAGCCACTCACATATCTGTGAACTTATTCCATATGCCTTCCTTAACAGCCTTCGTTAACAGCCTGCAATGGGGCACCGTGTTAAATGTTTTCCCGAAATACAGAAATGTGGCATCTGCCTGTTGCACTTCATCCATAGTTCTCAGTACATCCTGTGAGAAGAGGGCTAGCTGAATTTCGCATGAGCGATGCTCTCTAAAACCATGCCGATTCGTGCACATAAGCTTCTCTGTTTCAAGAAAGTTTTTATATTCGAACTGAGAGTATGTCCAAGGATTCTGCAACAAACAGAAGTTAGGGATGTTGCTCTGTAATTTTGCGAGTCCGTTCTTCTACCCTTCATATACTGGAGTTACCTGTGCTTTTTTCCAATCGCTTGGGACTTTTTCCTAGGCGAGAGATTCACGATAAATGCCAGCTAGGTAAATGGATAATACGGTAGAGTAGTCTTTGTAAAACCTAAATGCCGGCCGCGGTGGTCTCGCGGTTCTAGGCGCACAGTCCGGAACCGTGCGACTGCTACGGTCGCAGGTTCGAATCCTGCCTCGGGCATGGATGTGTGTGATGTCCTTAGGTTATTTAGGTTTAAGAAGTTCTAAGTTCTAGAGGACTGATGACCACAGCAGTTGAGTCCCCATAGTGCTCAGAGCCATTTGAACCATTTGTTGAACTCCGATCGTTCTTTCTGCTTGTTATTGTTCATTGTTCACTATTATTGTTAATATTGTGGCCCAGTAGCTGAATCACGCTGTCGTATTAGATATTTGGCACATTTTTCAGTGAATAAATTTTCATAACTGTAGCACTTCAACCAATGCAATATTTTAGCCGGCAGTCTTCCTTTTTTGTGTTTCTGTTCCGAAAAGCATTCTCCTTACTCATTGCTTTGTGTTATAGAAATGGAATGCAACTAACAACGCTTGAGCGCCCTAATCCAGGTGTATTAGATCTGTTCAAAAAATTCCGGATCATTCTTAATTTGGCGTCAGTGGTGTGCAGGAGGTTGGACCGAAATGTGGTTGGCATCGCTGCACACGCCTGTATTTAATGTGTAACTACCGCAAGTTTCGTTGTTGTATGTCTGTTAGTTATTGTTCACTTCAGTATTGAGTAGAACGTTGTGTAGCGTTGTTTGCGAATTTCGAAATGGCAGAGTTAGAGGAGCAACGCGCCTGCATTAAATTTTGCATCTAACTCAAGAAAACCTTTGAAGAGGAACACCACATGACACAGGAACCCTGCTGTGTTTAGTGTTTAAGCTTTACTCTGTGTTACGAATGGTACACACGGTTTAAAAATGGACGAACGGAAGTTCAAGGTGGTCGTCCTTCAGTACGTCCTTCAACGTCTGCCGAAGACGCTCAAAATGGTTCAAATTGTTCTAAGCACTTTGGGAGTCAACATCTGAGGTCATCAGTCTCCTAGACTTAGAACTACTTAAACCTAACTAACCTAAGGACATCACACACGTCCATGCCCAAGGCAGGATTCGAACCTGCTACCGTAGCAGCAGCGCTGTTCTGGAATGACGCACCCAGAACCGCTCGGTCACAGCTGCCGGCGACGACGCTCTTATCAGGAACGTCAACGAAATTGTACGTGCCAATCGAAGACCCAAAAATGGTTCAAATGGCTCTGAGCAGTATGGTACTTAACATCTGTGGTCTTCATTCCCCTAGAACTTAGCACTGCTTAAACCTAACTAACCTAAGGACATCACACACATCCATGCCCGAGGCAGGGTTCGAACCTGCGACCGCAGCAGTCGCGCGCGCCTTGAACCGCTAGACCTCCGCGGCCGGCAATCGAAGACTCACTGTGCGAGAGACAGCCGAAGAACGTATCATTTCAGTTGGATCATATCACGAAATCCTGACAAAGCATCTCTGAGTGCATCGTGTTGTTCGTCCAACGGCTCATGAATCAAGACCAGAAAGGCGTACGCCTTGAAATCTGTGAAGAGCTTTTGGATCGCGCAGATGTGAATGAGATCTTCCTTAAGAGAACTGTAACCGTTATGATCTTGAGATCAAGGGTAAATGTTCACGATGGGACGGGAAAGGTTATTCAAAACAAAACAAAAATCGTCAGGACAGATCAAATGTCACTCATGCTGACAGTTTTCTTTGACTGTCAAGGATTAGTTCATCATGAATTCGTGCCACAGGGATAAATTGTTAACCGATGGTACAATCAGGGCGTATTGTGTCGCCTGTAAGAAAATGTGTGAAGGAAACAGCCTGAAATGTGGCGAGACAATTTATGGCTCTTGCATCACGATAACGCATCCGCACATTCATCCCCGTCGGTGGTTGACTGCGGCACATAAAACGAAACCACTGTGCTGCCTCGTCCTCCGTACTCTCCAGACATGACCACTGCGAATTTTTTTTTATTTCCAAAGTTGAAAATCCTGTTGAAAAGACAAATATTTGCAACGATAGACCGGATAAAACAAAATTCGCCGACGGCGCTTCACGCGATCCCGCAGGAGCTGTACCAAGATTGCTTCCGGAAGTGGAAACGGCGTTGGGAGCGGTGTATCAATTGTGGAGGAGAGTATGTCAAAGAAGACAGTGCACAATAAGTAAAACGTAAGCGTAGAAATATTTGGTGGCCAAAGTTCCAGAACTTTTTAAACAGACCTCGTATACGGAGGAGAGGTTTCTGTATTGATCTTCACGATCAGCTGTATTATAATGAAGTATCTCGGCCGTTGTTTATTTCTGGGTATATATGCGAACTGCTTTACGTGCGATTTTCAATTTGTATGCACACGACCGCTGAGAGCCAAGACTGGGTCCGGGGCAAGATGTGTGACTTGGTCCCATTTCCAAATATCCCAATTTTGTTGTCATTTTAGAGAAGGCTTGATATGATTTAAACGTTATATTAATTCGGGGAATGCTTATGCTTATTGGTATGAAATTATAGAATAAATGTAATTTATTACTAAACAACGTACGCAAGTGAAATCGGTTCCAAAAGGCAGCGCCCAAAAAATCGATTTTTCAGGGTGCTATATCTCGGATCTAGATCACGAAGATAAGGGGTCAACTGTTTTGGAAACCCTCGGCCTAGCTACCATATGTGTACCTATCGGAAGAATTGGCATACCGTAGCTATCCTACAGTAGAGGGCCACAATTTAAAAATTCCACGCCTTTCCGGCCCAAAGAAAATTGAGAAAATCGCTTGGCTCTTTTGTCCTGGGTGCATTGTAAGGTGGAAATCAGGTGACTTATGAAATCACCAGTTATTAATGGGTGATTCCTGAGAAAAACCAGATAAACCACGATTTTTTTGCACGAAAAGTACCAGTTGTAGGGATTTTCACTTCCATAATGTCTGTTAATGGTAGAAAATTTTGCTGTATATTCTTAATATGATGATCTCGGGAAACCGAAATTTTTTCGAGTCATTATCCTTTTCCAAGATCCAGACAGAGATTTAAATTTGTCGCACGTGTGCAGTAAAATACGTTCGTAATATCCGGTCTGAGCAGTAAATGTTGTTTTACCGGACGGTCTGGACACATGGAAAAGGTTCTAAGGCCATCACAAGAATTCTGAGATGAGCAAACTGTACTTTTCGTTAGCTCTTTTCACCAATAAAACTTTATGACGCATTATCTCCCTGTAATGGGACGTTATGGACACATGGAAAGGGTTATAAGGCCATCACAAGAATTCTGAGATGAGAAAACTATACTTTTCGTTACCTCTTTTCACCAATAAAACTTTATGACGCATTATCTCTCTATAATGGGCGCTTCACGCCGAAACAAGTATGTCCAAAGTGGTACTGGAGTATCAAAAAACTGGGCTAAAAAGGAACTTACCGTCAAAAATTGTGTAAAACTGGAAACACTGCAAATTCAATAAAATATTTCTAATATCACTTTTTCACTCGTTCGTGATACAAACAGTAAACCAACCTGGCGTTTTCGATGAATTGCGGTCAATGAAGAAAGTTCTGAGAAAAACGCAAATGATTTTGTATCAAACTTATATTATGGGCACGTATTTGTTGTTTACGTGTCACTGTATGTAAATTTGTCGAAGCATATAAAGAAACTGTCAAAATTTTGCTGATTTCTAGAATTCATTTTATATAAACTGCACACGGGGCTGTAGCACGTAAAAGAGTGAAAGCAGCGGAAAAATGCTCCCACTGGAGCACAAAAGGGCAAATATATTCCCTTGAAAAAAAAAATGATAGATAAGTGGGGAACCAGCTGCTTCAATCCCATCCGTCTTCCTCAACAAAACTTTCGAAGCCCAAACATAGTCGCGTTTTTTGTGGTGAAAGAGAATAGCAGAGAGACAGTAGCTGGGGAAGAGAAAGGAGATAGTGCTAATGAGAAAGGAAGAGAAAGTATACAGTAATGGTGGTACAGAATGAAAGTGAAAGAGAAAGAGAGGTGGATGAAGACATTGGAATTGGCAGCCGAAGAGAGATGAGACATTGATGGTCAGTGAATGACTGTGGCAGTAAACGTTAAAGGGAGGTGCATGACGACAGGAAGAGTGGGAGGATAAGAGAGAGGAGAGGTGAGTGGACGCTATACATAGGCATGGGGACGTAGGTATAGGGGAGCGTGCCAAAAGTGCCATTTTATCCACAAATGGTGACCTTACAGTTGCAGTAAGTCTGAAACCAAAACAAACAAATTAAGGGCATAGTCAGATTTCACAGTCCCAGAAAAAACCTGGTCTGTTATAATCGGTTTCACTCTGACAGCGTTCACATAAGCAGCCGCAGGAAAATGAATACATTTGTACCACTCACTCACGTCAGCGATTCACAGTGTTCAAGTCGCGAGGTAAAGGACAAAGTTCTGCATAGCCGTGCAGTTACATGAGGCTGGTCTCAGTTTTCAGGGGCCAAGGTGTATGGTTGCAGCCGTAACGGTTCCCTCACAAAGTCCTTGTCTGGACGCTTCACTCTTTTATTTCGAAAGGGCCCACTATCCGGTATTCCAGAAGCTTCACAGTACGTTTTCCGTGTGGTCGTCGGAATTTCAAGCGGAAGGTAAGGGGTAATCTTGTTGAAGGCAAAACTACTAAATACACAACAAGTCAAATAGACTAATGATGTAGTATATCAAATACCTGAAACAGCTGTGAAGCATTTGGTTACGACTTTCATCACGTTACGGTACTTGAACAGTTCTCAGAACGCCATGCTTATGAATATTCTAAAACTTATTTCCTATTGTTAGCTCTGCATTCTAGTAATAATTACTTACTTTTAGTCTTTTTAATCTTTAATTCATCAGACAGACGGTGCTTAAGACTGTCACAAAGAACAGTAACAGGACTACGAACTGCACATGTGCGTTACATAGATTTCAGCAAGAATTTTGCTTATCTCTTGAAATATCACGAAGCAATAACTCAGTACCTCACAGTAACTTAACAGGAAATATTGGCTGTTTAATATTGTGACGAATGCACTTCATAAAACTCAGTTCCAGCCATGCTGATTGTTTATTACAAACCTGTGAGCATATGTGACGTGGATCAAAATGAAACATTTTTCAGTTTTAGTTAAAAACTTTTGCAGTATCATTCACGGGGTGCTTAGAGTACTTTCATTTTCATCTTCCAGAGACTGCAGTAACGTGTCTATATGAGTCATGACGTGGAAGTCACCTTATTCCTGTAAATTCCGGGGAGGGGGGCTATGAGCTCTGACGCCAATCTAATCCCAGATGTGTTCGATCGGTTTCAGATTTGGCGAGTTGGTGGGCCAGCTCATCAACTGGAACTCCGCACTGTGTTCCTTGAACCTCTCCATCACACTCCTGGCCTTGTGACATGGTACATTATCTTGCTGAAAAATGTCACTGCTGTCGGGAAACATAATCGGCATGAAGGGATGTACGTGGTCTGCAACCAGTGTACGATACCCCTTGGCCATCATGGTGCCTTGTACGAAGTCCACTGGACCCAAAGACGCCCACGTAAATGTTCCCCAGAGCGTAATGGAGTAGCCACCAGCTTGTTTCTGTCCCGCAGTACAGATGCGAGGGGACTGTTCCCATAGGAGACGACGGATTCATGCCCACCCTTCGGCATGATGAAGAAGGTATCGGCATTCATCAAGCTATGCAACGCCCTGCCACTGCGCCAGCGTCCAGTACCGATGGTCACGTGCCCATTCCAGCCGTAGTTCCCCATACTGGCATATGCATGGGTCGCCGACTGCGGAGGTCCATCGTTAGGAGTCTTGGGTACACTGTGTGGTCAGACACTCTTTTACTCTACCCAGTACGAAAGTCAGATGTTAGCTCCGCCACAGTTCGCCTTCTGTTTTATCATCTGTCTAGCCTACGACGTCCGACGTCTGTAATGAGTAGTGGCCACCCAATGCCACAACATCTAGGCATGGTTTCACCTTGGTTTTGCCACGTGTTGAAGACACTCACCACAGCACTACTCGAACACTCGACAAGTCGTGCGGTTTCGTAAATGCTCGCGCCGAGCCTCCGGACCGTCACAATTTGTCCTCGATCAAACACAGACAACATCATGCGCCTTCCCTGTTCTACACACGGAGAGCTCACGGACTGATACTACGAGGGCCACTCCAAAAGAAATGAACACTATTTTTGTAAAAATACAGTTTTCATTGTGCACGTTTGAAAGTTTTAGAGTGTGTAGATGCATCCTTACCGCTTGTTTTCAAACTTAGTTGAACCTGTTCCCGTGAGTGGCGCCGTCACAGCATGTCATCAAGGTGGCTGCTACATTTGACGTTCGTCAGAAGCAACGTGCTGCCATAGAATTCCTGTGCTGTGAAAACGAGACAGTGGGAAACATCCACAAGAGGTTGAAAAAGGTGTATGAAGATGCTGCTGTCGATCGCAGTATGGTTAGTCGGTGGGCAAGCAGGTTACGCGATGAAAGCGGGCACGGCAATATTGAGAATTCTCCTCGCAGCGGCAGGCCTCTTACTGCACACACTCCAGACAGTATGCAGAGAGTTAACGAATTGGTGACTGCTGACAGACGCATGACAGTGAAAGAATTGTCACGCTACGTTTCTTGGAAGAACTGTGACAGGTGATGAAACATGGCTACATCATTTTTCACCAGAGTCAAAGAGGCAGTCAATGGAGTGGCATTATGCAAATGCACACAAGAAAAAAAATATTTCAAAACCACACCGTCTGCTGGAAAAGTTATGGTACGGTGTTTTTAGATTCCGAAGGACTCTTGCTTCTGGACATCATGCCAAGTGGAACCACCATAAATTCTGATACATATGTAACGACACTGAAGAAACTTCAAGCTCGACTAGTTGTGTTCGACCACATCGGAAAAAGCAGGATGTTTTGCTGTTGCACGACAATGCACGCCCGCCTGTCAGTCAAAAAACGATGGTAGCTATCACAAACCTCGGATGGACAACACTGAAACACCCGCCTTACAGTCCTGACCTGGCTCCATGTGAC
Source organism: Schistocerca gregaria (assembly GCF_023897955.1). Classification (NCBI taxonomy): domain Eukaryota; kingdom Metazoa; phylum Arthropoda; class Insecta; order Orthoptera; family Acrididae; genus Schistocerca; species Schistocerca gregaria. The sequence goes on from NC_064921.1 coordinate 166,080,919, forward strand.
TATCACCTCTTTGGGAAACAGAAAAACTCTTCGTGGAACAAGGTTTGCAGATGATGACTACCTTGTGCACGCTACCAAACAGTGGCTCCAACAGGTTGGTTCAGAATTTTATCGTGCGGGTATACAGGCGCTGGCTCCAAGTTGGCGTAAAGCAGTTGAGAGAGATTTAAATTATGTGGAGAAATGAAAATATTGTTCCTAAAGGGTGTATCTACACACTGTAAAACTTTCAAACATGTAGAATAAAATATGGATTTTTAAAAAAATTGTGTGCATTTCTTTTAGAGTGACCCTCTTACATGCACCATGGGTGTGTCTGACAGTCATTCCTCGCCAGGTGACGTTACTATCGCCTGGACGGGCTTATATTGATAGCAGGTCTTTGGTTATAATGTACTGGCTCATTAGTGTATATGTATTTGCTCTGGATGCAGCACTTTGCTCGGTGCTACATTTATTCAGCAATAGAAACAGTGTGTCACATACTTTCCATATTAAGGCTCTGAATAGTGCACTGAAAACGATGATTAAATTTTTCGAGGTGCTACAGTTACGTCATTTACAAAAATGGGCGACATTTCAGTGACAGAGAGGAAATAGCATTGCCAGTATTATTAAAAAAAACGAATGAGCCAGTGGTACCGACCGACCACCGTGTCACCCTCTTCGATAAGCATCACTAGATGTGGATTTGAAGGATCTCTCCTGGCCGTTGTCAACTTTCGTGATCGGAGTTGGTACTTCTCAATCAAGTAGCTCCTCAATTGGCCTCGCAACGGCTGAGTGCACACCACAACAGTATTACACAAATACTAAAATACATCAAGATAATATAGGAATATAGATAATTCCGACACAGATCAGAATCACGAATAGTGTTTCGCCATGGAAAAGACAACAACGCAAAACACTGCTGACCGAAAATGATTCGAGTTATTCTATATTAAAGGTAAAGCTTAGGCTCTCGAGGCAGGTGAAAATCCCTGACCCCACTGGGAATCGAACTCAGGACCATGTGCTCAGGAAACGAGAACGCTACCACGATACCACGAGCTGTGGTATCCTGTAAAAAAAAGTACTTGCAATTTCTGGAAGTTAAATGTAAACTTCTTGGATCTTAAAATATAGAGTGCAGATGGGATAGTTATGGAAAAAGCAAGAGAAAGCAGAGATAGCAGTAATGTGACGGAGAGCAGCTTACTGTGAAAGAAGATCTGGAGAAAACAGATATCGAAGAGGAAATAGCACAATAAATTTTGCTTGTGTATTAAATAATTTGCACTGAAACATTTTAAAACTAAAATAAAAAGACGTCAACTAAGGGAAGTGTCACATCATCGAATCGCGTCTGTAATATAAACAGTCCGCAGCTCGTGGTCGTGCGGTAGCGTTCTCGCTTCACGCCCCCGGGTTCCCGGGTTCGATTCCCTGCGGGGTCAGGGATTTTCTCTGCCTCGTGATGACTGGGTGTTGTGTGATGCCCTTAGGTTAGTTAGGTTTAAGTAGTTCTAAGTTCTAGGGGACTGATGACCATAGATGTTAAGTCCCATAGCGCTCAGAGCCATTTGTAATATAAATAAAAAGATTGATTTTTGTTAAGGGGTGACCACACTCCATTCTTTAACATTAATGTCATAAGGTTCGTACAGTCATAACTGAAGTAGAAGTCTAACGGTGTAAGTCAGTTAGTTCTTGCTTGCCGGGAGACACTTCTGTCGCGCTAATGATTGAAATTAATTAGCTCGGAAGTTCCACGTTAGTACGTTTACGGTAAACAACAGTTAAACCGGGTGCACCCTCTTTCCCCTTCGAAATATTGATAAAGTGCGAATTGATTTCTGTATAATTGTTAGGTATTTTCCCTTGAGATTGTCCGTCCGCGGTAGTTGAGTGGTCAATGCGACAGAATGTCAATCCTAAGGGCGCGGGTACTATTCCCGGATGGGTCGAAGATTTTCTCCGCTCAGGGACTGGATGTTGTGTTTTCCTAATCATCATCATTTCATCTCCATCGACGAGCAAATCGCCGAAGAGGAGTCAAATTGAAATACTTGCATACTGCGAACGGTCTACCCGACGGGAGGCCCTGGTCACTCGACATTTACATTTACGTTGACTTTAAACTGTTCTGGAATACTCACTCAGAAAATCTTTGCATTGGTGTAACCGAAGAACTGTGTGGAACAGCGTTCTAGATTTTGGGTTGTTACGCCTTTTGCCGTACACATTTACAGTAAGCAATACATCTGTGGCCCAATACTACTGAGACAAGGAGCAGCAGGAAGCCTTAAGATATATTTTCAGTTTAACTACGTTAGTTTCTTTGTAACAATACTTTATTGATCACACAAAAGTTACCCTCAGCCTCTACATATCCAAAGTACAGCTACGTGCCAAAAAGAATATCTATGTGTATTAAACCGAATCAGATATTCATTCATATGGGTCGAGAAACAGTAGGTTGATGAATATTGAGATTACAAGGCTGTGCTGAAAAGTAACACATCCGAATTTTTAATGTGAAAACTCTTAAAGCTTTTTAATTAAATGCAAACGTTACTAACATTCTACGCCTTTATTCTTCGCGACTACAAATTCTCAGCCCTCTGTCGCTAGAAGACTACGAATTGTAACTTACAACATAGCGGTGTGTTACGTAACCATGCCTGTGCCTGAGAAACAGCGTCCTGTAATCGAGTCTCGATTCCGACAGCTGCGAAACGTGGCAACAATTCGGCGTCTTGGGTTCACTGATGTCGATCACCCTCATACAGACCCGTCTTGGCCCCACCATTCTTGAACTGTTTCCCAACCTTAAGGAACACCTTCTAGAACTTCACTTTGATAGTAATGAAGCGATGCAAGCAGAAGTGTCGTTGTATCTCCGGCAACAAAGTCAAATATTCTACAGTGCCGTTAACAATAAACTTGTCTGTCGGCGGGGAAAATGTGTTCTTTGCCAGGGTGACCATGTTGAGAAATAAACATGAACATGTGAAGAATAAGGATCAAGAATGTTAAATACACTTGTCTTATTGAAAAAAAAAGCATGCTCTTACCTTATAAATGTTTCTGTTAAGAAACTCAACTGTAACTCATTCTACAAAACTTAAATGTAAAATTCTGTCTATAACACAATTTTTACTCTAAATGAACTACAAGATAAGTTGAAAGTATGTTATATCTATGTATGAATGGATATACAATGACGGTAAAAAAAGTCGAACACCAAGAAGGAGTTGTGCGACGTTACCGAAAGTTGGTAGGCGTGTTGAAACATCCCTTTAGAAAAATTAAGAATGACATTGCTGGTAAACGTCTTTCGTTATTTGATTTTCAAACAGCTGAGCAAAACTGAACGTACTCAGACATTACTCTCTTTACTTATTCTGATCAACAGTAAACTGACACACAATATTATTATTATTATTATTTTTTAGCGCAACGCAATTTGACTTTCAATAATTCCTACAAAAGAATGGCCCTGACTAACAATAACCTATACCTTTCATGAATCACTTACCTCACAAAAATCTTCGTTACTCCAACTACTGCAACACAGTATGCGCCAACACTGCCAGCTAAATAAAAGCTTCTATGTACTGTAAGCACTAACTACTGCTGGACATAGTTAGCAAATGAAAGATTTTGATGGAGAACAAACAATGTATTTACCTCAGTAGTGTTCAAAAGTTATAATATATATATCAATCTATGACATCCAGTCTTACAAATTTCCTTTTTCTGACGGACTCAAAACTCTGCCATCTCTCTCCCCACCTCCAACACTGCTGGCGGCTCACCTCCAATTGCACAACACTACGCGCTGTTCACCTCCAACTGCCCAACACTACAATAGCAAATATTCCAACAATGCAAATCAGCCACAGACTGCACACAGCACAGTGATTTTCATACAGAGCGCTACGTGGCGTTACCAACATAAAAACCTAAACAGCCTACTTACAGTGTTTTTATATCTAAAGGATGATGTATATTCATATTTCGGGCCATTCCCTTAGGTTCAAATGGCTCTGAGCACTATGTGACTTAACTTCTGAGGTCATCAGTCCCCTACAGCTTAGAACTACTTAAACCTAAGTAACCTAAGGACATCACACACACCCATGCCCGAGGCAGGATTCCAACCTGCGACCGTAGCGGTCGCGTGGTTCCAGACTGTAGCGTCTAGGACCGCTCGGCCACCCCAGCCGGCCTATTCGCTTAGGGACGACCCTAGTAGTGCCACTATGAGGATGCGAATCAGGTTTGCTTTAAATACACATTGTAACGGCCGTGAACGTTAGTTACTATCGAGTGTGAACGTGGAAGTTAATGTTCATCAAGAATGCTTCTAAGGCGACAAGGACGCCGTTATCACCACCTCACTGAGTTTGAACGAGCTCCTGTAATAGGACTACGAATAGCCGGATGTTCCTTCTGCGATAATGCAGAAAGACTTCGCAGGATTGTAGCAACAGTACATAATTGTTGGCAGCGGTGGTCACGAGAAAGTATGGTCGCAAGGAGAGCGGGCTCCGGGCGGCCACATTACATCACCGAGAGAGAAGACCATAGTGTTCGGCACATGGCGTTGGTGCATCGTACCGCAACTGCAGCAACAATTTGAGCAGCAGTTGGCACCAAAGTGATACAAATCGGTTACGTCAAGGAGAAGCTGAAGCCAGACGCACTAAAACGTGCATTCCGATGACCCCACACCAACGCACGTTTGCGACTTTAGTGTTGTCAAGCGAGAGCTCATTGGAGACCAGGGTGCAGGTCTGTTATGTTATGTAATGAAAGGTGGTTCTGCCTCGATGCCAGTGACTCCCGTATGTTGGTGAGAAGGCATCAATCTCGGAGCCTGCACCCAACCCGACTGCGTGCTAGACACACTGGACTTACACTTCTACACTACTGGCCATTAACATTGCTCCACCACGAAGATGACGTGCTACAGGCGCGAAATTTAACCGACAGGAAGAAGATGCTATGATATGCAAATGATTAGCTTTTCAGAGCATTCACACAAGGTTGACGGCGGTGGCGACACCTACAACGTGCTGACATGAGGAAAGTTTCCAACCGATTTCTCATACACAAACAGTAGTTGACCACCGTTGCCTGGTCAAACGTTGTTGTGATGCCTCGTGTACGGTGGAGAAATGAGTACCATCACGTTTGAGACTTTGATAAAGCTTCGATTGTAGCCTACCGCGATTGCGGTTTATCGTATCGCGACGTTGGTGCTCGTGTTGGTCGAGATCCAATGACTGTTAGCAGAATATGGAGTCGGTGGGTTCTGGAGGGTAATACGGAACGCCGTGCTGGATCCCAACGGCCTTGTATCACTAGCAGTCGAGATGACAGGCATCTTATCCGCATGGCTGTAACGGATCGTGCAGCCACGTCTCCATCCCCGAGTCAACAGATGGGAACGTTTGCAAGACAACCATCTGCACGAACAGTTCGACGACGTTTGGAGCAGCATGGACTATGAGCTCGGAGACCATGGCTGCGGTTATCTTTGACGCTGCATCACAGACAGGAGCGCCTGTGATGGTGTACTCAACGACGAACCTGGGTGGCAAAACGTCATTTTTTCGGATGATTGCAGATTATGTTTACAGCGTCATGACGGTCGCATCCGCGTTGGGCGATATTGCGGTGAACGCACATTGGAAGCGTGTATTCGTCATCGCCATACTGGCGTATCACCCGGCGTGATGGTATGTGGTGCCATTGGTTACACGTGTCGGTCACCTCGTGTTCGCATTGACGGCACATTGAACAGTGGACGTTACATTTCAGATGTGTTACGACCCGTGGCTCTACCCTTCATTCGATCCCTGCGAAACCCTACATTTCATCAGGATAATGCACGACCGCATGTTGCAGGTCCTGTACGGGCCTTTCTGGATACAGAAACATATCTCTCAGAAACAGATAGAGATCTCTGACCAATTGAAAACGTCTGGTCAATGGTGGCCGAACAACAGGCTCGTCAAAATACGCCAGTCACAACTCTTGATGAACTCTGATATCGTGTTGCAATGCGCAGCTGTACCTGTACACCCCATCGAAGCTCTGTTTGACTCAATGGCCAGGCGTATCAAGGCCGTTATTACGGCCAGAGGTGGTTGTTCTGGGTACTGATTTCTCAGGATCTATGCACCTAAATTGTTGGATAGTGTAATTACGTGTCAGTTCTTGTAAAATATATTTGCCCAATGAATACCCGTTTATCATCTGCATTTCTTCTTGGTGTAGGAATTTTAATGGCCAGTAATATAGTTATGGTATGAGATGCAACTTCGTATGACAGCAAGAGCGCTCTCATGTTATCCCACCCAACCTGACAGCAAATTTGTACGTCAGCCTGGTGATTCGACCTGCTTTGCCGCCATTCACGAACTACCTTTCGTGAGTCGTTTTCCAACATCATAACACTAGCCCACATACTGCTGTTGTAACCAACACGCTTTACCGGAGTATCGATATGTTGCCGTGGCCTGCACGATCACCAGATCTGTCTCCAATCGAGCACATGTGGGACATCATCGAAGGACAATTCCAGCGTCATCCACAACCTGTATTAACAGTCCCTGCACTGACCGATCAGGTGCAATTGGCATGGAACTCCATCCCACAAAGTGACATCCGACACCTGTACAACACAAAGTATGTATGTTTACATACTTGCATTTAACATTCTGGCGGTACACTGGTTATTAATCTACTAACATTTCACATTTTCAACGGCTTATCTCGCACTTACAATAAGGTATGATCTTGCAATGTTAATCACTTAAATATGTTACCTAGGCAAATGCACTCCCAAAAATTCATTACTCGGCATTAATTATTTTTTTGGTATTGCGATTTTTGTCCGTCAATGTATAATTCAGTTCTGTTCTTATTTTGTTTTATTTATGAATTTGGCCAGCTACAACTTGAGACTTATGGTGTTTCTTTTTCTTCCGTTCTTCCCAGTACTTCTTCATTTTCTCGCCAACTGCTCGTCTCTGCTCATCTGTCCACACTCTCTTGGGTCGAGGTTTTGGCTCATCTTCTTCATAGTTTGCGTTTTCTATCAGTAGCCTGAAGTGATTCATGTCATTTTTTATTTCTTCTGTAACACCTATTTTGTTGGCATCTTTCTTTACTGCTTCTAGCCACCCTAAAGTTTTTTTCAGCTTACTAACGTAGTCAAAAATTTTCTTTGTAATCCGTGTTTCTTCCATTCTTTTTGAATGTCCATAAAACTTTAGCCGTCTCTTCCTCATTGTATCTATGATCTTTCTGTATTTTTGTATAAGTATTCATTTCTCTTTTTAATCCACCTATTTTCCTTGTTTTTTTCAGTACCTAGAATTTATTTTAGTATTTTTCTCTCTCTTTTTTCTAGTTCTCTTAATTCGCCTTTCTTATTCAATGTCAGGCACTCTGGTCCATACGTTGCTTGTGTCCTAATAACTGAATTATAATGTCTAATCTTCGCTTGTACGGATATTGATTGTTAGTGCAGTAGTTTTGTGTTAATTTTTATGCAAATTCTAACTTTTTGATACTTTCTTTATTTGTTGTGTTGTCCAGTACATTGGCTTAGATTCACTCCCCCAGGTATTTGAATATATCAACTCTTTTAATTTTTCCATGCTTTGTTTTCATAAACTTTCCTGTATTATGTTTGTGTTCTATACACTCTGTTTTTTCATAGGATATTTTTAGCCCAGTCTTTTCAGCAGTCTCGTGTAACAGACTAAGCATAACTGTTGTGTCTGTTCGGTTTTCAGTTATCAATGCCACATCATCCGCAAAGGCTAAACATTTCACTTCAAATTCTTTCTTTGGCCCATGTTTATACCCTTTGTGCCTCTGTTTTTTAATGTGCTTTCCCATGTTTTTAGTATTTTATCTGAAACCAAGGTAAAGAGAATTGGGGACAGTCCATCTCCTTGTCGAACTCCAGTTTTGGTTTTGAATGGTTCAGAAATTTCGCCTTGAAACTTAATTCTGTCCTTATATATAATGACTATTTCTTATATCACACCTGAATTGTTAGTGGACAGATAAATACTTTGAGACTAAAGGCTTTGTGAAAGTCATTCAATCTGGCTTTCAGTATAGTTTGGTTTTCTCGTTGTTTGATCTACGATCGTCACGTTAGCGTGGAAGAAAGTTACTCACAACGTTGCTGCTAATTGCAGGTCAGTTTGCGAACCTGTATCTTCACATAGCGCGGCTTTCTCTGTTGTAGGATATCGAGACAATTAGCGTCCTCAGAGTAGCGTGAAGAGTGGAAAGTGGACGCCGAGCTCCTCAGTGCATCACAAAAACGGAAACTGTGTCGGGAACCTCCATCACGCGTGTTCATGTTATTCAAAGTTTTCGTTTGGACGGCGCACAACCACAAACCTTTCTTTTTTCTTTTACTTTTAACGTGGAATTACCGTGTTTCTACTGAACGTCTCGTTAAAAGTATATTGGTATGGACATTTTCCTTGGAGTCCTCGAAACATATCTTGCGCATACATGTAGTCAGGTTTGGCTTAAGACCAAGCGATGCCCGTAACACTGATGAACTGCGGGGCTTCTTATTCAGCATTAAGCACTCATAGTTTTTTTAGACTTATTATCGTACTTCCATACATGTGACGGTAGCGTCCAAAAAAATTTATGTTACTAATTTAATTACTAAGAAACGCTATGCACCTTGATGTCTGAACCATCAACCGAGCAACATAATCAGCATTACTCAGTGCACTAAAATTACCTGTCGTCGTTTACTCTTAGTAGCTTCATTCTCACTTGAAGAAGAATCAAAAACTGAAATAATGTTTCTGTACCACAAACTGCTTAGGTCCACTGACAAGGCTGCACTTACTATTGTTCTCACTAAGTTGAAACACTGTGGTCACCAGTGTTACATATTCTCACCTTATCTCAAATTACCCACAGTAAGCGACAAGTGATCGCCGTTTCAAGGCCTGACTTACGCAGACTGTCTCTAAATGCATTATAACTGATTACAGTTCACGTTAATGCGTAGTATTATAAACTTACCAAGTCTTTACATCTGGTTAAAAAAAATGTTTCTCGTCACGCGCTATTGTTAGGAGTCACACAGCAAAACGTCGCGACATACACACTCCTGGAAATTGAAATAAGAACACCGTGAATTCATTGTCCCAGGAAGGGGAAACTTTATTGACACATTCCTGGGGTCAGATACATCACATGATCACACTGACAGAACCACAGGCACATATACACAGGCAACAAAGCATGCACAATGTCGGCACTAGTACAGTGTATATCCACCTTTCGCAGCAATGCAGGCTGCTATTCTCCCATGGAGACGATCGTAGAGATGCTGGATGTAGTCCTGTGGAACGGCTTGTCATGCCATTTCCACCTGGCGCCTCAGTTGGACCAGCGTTCGTGCTGGACGTGCAGACCGCGTGAGACGACGCTTCATCCAGTCCCAAACATGCTCAATGGGGGACAGATCCGGAGATCTTGCTGGCCAGGGTAGTTGACTTACACCTTCTAGAGCACGTTGGGTGGCACAGGATACATGCGGACGTGCATTGTCCTGTTGGAACAGCAAGTTCCCTTGCCTGTCTAGGAATGGTAGAACGATGGGTTCGATGACGGTTTGGATGTACCGTGCACTATTCAGTGTCCCCTCGACGATCACCAGAGGTGTACGGCCAGTGTAGGAGATCGCTCCCCACACCATGATGCCGGGTGTTGGCCCTGTGTGCCTCGGTCGTATGCAGTCGTGATTGTGGCGCTCACCTGCACGGCGCCAAACACGCATACGACCATCATTGGCACCAAGGCAGAAGCGACTCTCATCGCTGAAGACGACACGTATCCATTCGTCCCTCCATTCACGCCTGTCGCGACATCACTGGAGGCGGGCTGCACTATGTTGGGGCGTGAGCGGAAGACGGCCTAACGGTGTGCGGGACCGTAGCCCAGCTTCATGGAGACGGTTGCGAATGGTCCTCGCCGATACCCCAGGAGCAACAGTGTCCCTAATTTGCTGGGAAGTGGCGGTGCGGTCCCCTACGGCACTGCATAGGATCTTACGGTCTTGGCGTGCATCCGTGCGTCGCTGCGGTCCGGTTCCAGGTCGACGGGCACGTGCACCTTCCGCCGACCACTGGCGACAACATCGATGTACTGTGGAGACCTCACGCCCCACGTGTTGAGCAATTCGGCGGTACGTCCACCCGGCCTCCCGCATGCCCACTATACGCCCTCGCTCAAAGTCCGTCAACTGCACATACGGTTCACGTCCACGATGTCGCTGCATGCTACCAGTGTTAAAGACTGCGATGGAGCTCCGTATGCCACGGCAAACTGGCTGACACTGACGGCGGCGGTGCTCGAATGCTGCGCAGCTAGCGCCATTCGACGGCCAACACCGCGGTTCCTGGTGTGTCCGCTGTGCCGTGCGTGTGATCTTTGCTTGTACAGCCCTCTCGCAGTGTCCGGAGCAAGTATGGTGGGTCTGACACCCCGGTGTCAATGTGTTCTTTTTTCCATTTCCAGGAGTGTAGGTTGGGAGAGGATATGCTATGTTATGCTTAGTGGGGGCAGATGGAAAACTGACACAGCAACATTTGGCGCGTGTGAATGGCAACATCGAGGCATTTTCGAGGGTAAAAGATTAAAGCATACGTGAAACATGCCATACAAACATATTACAAAGACGCACGGTCTCTCAGCTCAAAAGTATGAAACGAATGTAAACCGGAATCGCAAAAACTGTACTAAGTAAGCTAGATTACCACTAACTCAGAGCGTTACCGCAGGGGTGGAAAGATAGCGCCCCGACAGGGTTGCAGTCACAGAACGGGAGCAAAAACTCATCGAAACAAGAAAGAGAGATGGTTTAAAATCAGGAGGTGCACGAGGTATACGCATAAGGGATGAAGTCATTTCTCTGCGCACGACTGTAAACGCAAGCTGTTGTCACAGTGTCATTTCGTCCAAGTAGCATCATAAAGGACGGAGTACTGTGGAACAGACGTCTGTGGCTAACATGTTTTAGGTCGCCACACGGCGCTCGGTTCAGTTGCCGCCTACTAGTCTCGACATTTTGAAAAATATCGAGCATCCGATATATCGGTGTTTAAAAAAGAGCTTCATAATCAGCCCTCAATATACCGAATAAATTAATAAATTCATCGACATATAGACAGAAGAAAAATAGACGTGCAGGCAAAAAAAAAAAAAAGCTGCACATTGTAGACATCCTGCTAGTTACAGAGTATTGATTTATTATTAGATACTCTGCACACCAAGAGGCTAGCAGCTTGCTTATCCCCCTTAAAGGAAGAATTGAAAGGAAAAAGATGCACATTCACCCTCGGCGATAACCACTTTGCTAACAAAGGTGACTGTAGGTAAGTTGCACAATAAAAGTTGTCCAATGGGTCCCCCGTTCGGTTTCGTCACATATCGTCTCGGCTTCCCTGCTTTATCATTTCTGCAAACGCCAGCGACCTAGCAGCTGAAGAGTCAAAATTGCGTGATGACGTTAAACGTAGCAGTTTCTGTTGGTAGCACCGAAGGTCGATTACGTCAGCATTTCCCATCACAAGAGCCCGTCCACCACAAAGAACGATCTTGTCATTTAGATTTTTTCATTAGTTTCAGCATCTGTTTTGGAAGAATGCCGATGTGAAGGAATAGCCCACCAGTTGCTTTAAACACTGTTTTTTAATACAACTGGTGTCCCGATGTGAAGGAATAGCACACTAGTTACGTGAAAAATTGTCCCATCTACACTTGCCTGACACGGTCAAAGAGAAAGACGATTTGATGAAAGCTCAAAAAGTAGCAAAACTCCTTCACACAGTGAAAGTAAAATTACGTTCTGCTACAATTTCAGAAGAACAACTTCAAATATTTGTCGAAAATTACTAAAAAATGATATGAAATAAAAATATCGGCTCTCGATATTGCCATTTCGATACCGATGTATTGGTCAAAAATATCGACGGTTTATAACAGCATCATTTGAAAAGTCTTTCAATATATCGATGTTTTATCAAAAGCAGTACCGTCTACACATCACACGTTCAGAAATGTTCTTTCTGTTACTTCGATACGTGCGGTAATCTATTATGTCAGATGCTGACATGCGTGTTGTGAAGCAAATATGCTATTTTACTAAAGGTTTCTGATTTTGACGTATTTCGACTGAGGACTATTATTAATTTATAAGGAGCAAATAAAACCTCTCGTACTAAATTCAATTTACGTTAGTTGCCATAAACGAAGAGATATAGATTTTATTTTAATCCAATTTATTTGGTTTACACAATTTATTTACAATAATGATACATTTAATTTTTTGTTTGGAATGTTTTTCATCAAACAATTAATTTTAGTAATCATACCTCATTTTTATTAAACCTAGATACTAAACTAGCATTCAAATAAAGTTTTTTGACAGTATTTCTGCCTAGTTGCGTTATTCACCAAGAATCGTTAATGGCCGCTAAGTTCACGCGATCCCAATTGCATAAAATAATGTTAACGTTTTGTGTTATATTGTTTTGTTAACGGCACAACATGTCAGTGCAGTCCTTGTGTTATATCTAGCGGCCCAGTTATGACTTCTATGGTGCGAACTTTGTTTTCCCGGGGCGTTTTTGTTTTGTTCCTTTATTGCGGTGGTTCACAAGAGCGAAAGTATAAACTGAACGTATGTTTAGGCTGAACTATACCGCTCGGGCTTGGAGGCTATCAACGTCAAAGCAAAATTATATTCCTTTTTAAGAAAGGGAACAGGAATTCATTTTCTAATCTATTTCTGTCGCCTGATTCGGACAGTCGTTGCATTACCAGTATTCTTGTCTTGTGAAGTTAGCGGTGTCGCTACGAACACGGCAGAAGAGCCACTGAGAACCACGTCAGACGGCACGATGTTTCGATAGCCCGGTAGCGACCGGCACGCACCTGTTTGATATGCCGAGGACGCAGAAATGGGCATTACCCTCTTCACGAGTTGCGTCACGCATTGCGTGGTGGTGGCACGCCGCACGTGCCAAATCGAACCAGGCATTGGTCATACGCTACCTGCGCAGCGTCCCAACACGTAGCCCACGACACGCCACCACCGCCAGTGGATGACGCAGCGCACCAACGCGCTGGAAGCTATCGTTGCAGTACCACTCGATAAAGCTGCGGCGCGGCCGAAATGGGCCAAAGACGGGCGATCTTTTCAAATTATGCCGCAGTGAGGATCTACTAAACTGTTACTTCCCGATAACATGATTTCTGTTAATGTTACTTTTCAGCTTCTGATATTTTTACACTACTGGCCATTAAAATTGCTACACCAAGAAGAAATGCAGATGATAAATGGGTCTTCATTGGACAAATATATTATACTAGAACCGACATGTGATTACATTTTCACGCAGTTTGGTTGCATAGATCCTGAGAAATCAGTACCTAGAACAACCACCTCTGGTCGTAATAACGGCCTTGATACGCCTGGGCATGGAGTCAAACAGAGCTTGAATGACGTGTACAGGTACAGCTGCCTATGCAATTTCAACACGATACCACAGTTGATCAAGAACTGACGAGCCAGTTGCTCGGCCACCATTGACGTTTTCAATTGGTGAGAGATCTGGTTCTGGCCAGGGCAGCAGTCGAACATTTTCTGTACCCAGAAAGGCCCGTACAGGACCTGCAACATGCGGTCGTGCATTATTCTGCTGAAATGTAGGATTTCGCACGGATCGAATGAAGGGTAGAGTGACGTGTCGTAACACATCTGAAATTTAGCGTTCACTGTTCTAAGTGCCGTCAATGCGAAAGAGAGGTGATCGAGACGAGTAACCGATGGCATCCCATACCATCACGCCGGGTGATACGCCAGTATGGCGATGACGAATACACTCTTCCAATGTGCGTTCACCGCGACGTCGACAAACATGGGTGCGACCATCACGATGCTGTAAACATTCGTGAACCCAGGATCGTCGTTGAGTACACCATCGCAGGCGCTCCTGTCTGTGATGCAGCGTCAAGGATAACCGCAGCCATGGTCTCCGAGCTGATAGTCCATGCTGCTGCAAACGTCGTCAAAATGTTCCTTGCAGACGGTTGTTGTCTTACAAACGTCCCCATCTCTTAACTCAGGGATCGAGATGTGGCTGCACGACCCGTTACAGCTATGTGGATAAGATGCCTGTCATCTCCACTGCTAGTGATACGAGGCCGTTGGGATCCAGTAAGGCACTCCGTATTACTCTCCTGAACCCACCGATTCCATATTCTGATAACAGTCATTGGATCTCGACCAACGCGAGCAGCAGTGTCGCGATACGATAAACCGCAATCGCGATAGGCTACAATCCGACCTTTATCGAAGACGGAAACGTGATGGTACGTATTTCTCCTCCTTACACGAGACATCACACCAACGTTTCACCAGGCAACGCCTGTGAAGTGCTGTTTGTGTATGGGAAATCGGCTGGAAACTTTCCTCATGTTAGCACGTTTTAGGTGTCGCCACCGGCGCCAACCTTGAAAAGCTCTGAAAAGCTAATCATTTGCATATCACAGCATCTTCTTCCTGTCGGTTCAGTTTCGCGTTTGTAGCACGTCATCTTCGTGGTGTAGCAGTTTTAATGGCCAGTAGTGTAGTTGTAATTTGTCACATTTTAGATCACCCTTTACGAATTCAGAAACTGTATCCCTGCTAACTCTACCAACGTTAAATGTTCCTACTAGTTTTTACCACCGTTGCTTTTAGAATGTGATTAGTCACGAGTAACAGTTAACAGATACCAGCAAGTACTGGTATATCTGGCCAGGCAGACTGTGTCATACAACGGAAGTGAAATGTTCTCGTCACTAATTATCTGTCAGTGCCTAAGGTTACCGAATTCAGTAACCCAACTGAAAAAAAGTAGCGTGTGATTTTGATATTATTAGCAACTATTCTGCCTCAGTTGTTGCATGATGAAGAAGTTTCGTCTGTAATAACTAACGCTCACATTTGTTCCTCAGTTAGCTTTATCTTTTGTGTTAATGAAACGAGTGTTGAGTTATAATAGTGTGATGTATAAATTGCTACACAGTACACTACGTGACTTGATATAGAGATAATTCAAAACATCATCGGAAGCTGAAGTGAAGAAATTTCCACGTCTCCCTTAACTTTAATATCTCAGTTCGGAATGAGCTTAAGTGAGATTGTTTACAGCAAGTGCGAAGACAACACACACTCGACTGCTTTTATTAGAGAAAATATTTGTAGTTTCCTTCTGTGTATGTAATTTCTGATAATCAGCACCAGCAGAAAAGTTCACTCGATGTTGGAAGCAGTAATGCCCACTTTGCCCTTCGACCTCAAGCTGGCATTCAGTACTTCTCTGTCCTGTCCCAGGTTTGATTTTCGGTAGAGTTAGTTGCAAATTAATAGAGAGCTCAGCAGAACGGCATTTTTATATGAGGCATCTTAATACATACACACATCAGTTTATTGGTAGTATTTTATCTGTGTCGAACAGTCTTCCAGCAAACACTTCAAGTAAATCAGTATCTGATTTTTTCTGCACGCTTGTTAACGCACAACTAAGTGGACATTTCCTATCAGTGCAGACTTACCAACAGGCCGCTGTGACGGAGAAGCTCTAGGCGCTTCAGTCCGTAACCGCGAGACTGCTACGGTCGCGGGTTCGAATCCTGCCTCGGGCATGGATGTGTGTGATGTCCTTAGGTTAGTTAGGTTTAAGTAGTTCTACGTTCTAGGGGACTGATGACCTCAGATGTTAAGTCCCATAGTGCTCAGAGCCATTTGACCTCATACTTACTAATTCCTGTTCATGCGTCTACACTTCAACACCTGACCTGCTGCCCAGGCGAAGTATACATTAACGGCTTACTCTCGCCATATGTACTTGGAGGTACTACCGAACCTATAAACATACAGAGTGGCGCACGAAATGTGTTACCATTTTGTTTTTGAATATAACCTTCATTGTCAATACAATCTGAAAGGAACATATACTACAATGAAGAGCCGTCCATGGAGGTTTGTTCTAACTCAACACATGCTCAATATGTCCACCATTCCTAACTTCCTTCAAACGAACACTGAAGTTAATGATTACCCTACGGCACATGTCGTCCTTAATTTCACTGCAAGCTTGAAGAATAAGTCTTCTGAGCTCCACTAAATCACGTGGACGTTTCGAGAAAATTTTTTTTCTTTAGGTACCCCTAAAGAAAAAAGTCACATGGATTGAGGTCAGTACTATTGGGGGGCCAAATTTGTCCGTCATTGAAGCGAACTGGAAACCTGTGTGAAATGATCCGCATGTCGAAATGCTTGTGTAAAAACACCAACACAGTGTTTGCAGTATGTGGCCTTGCTTCATCTTGCATGAACCACTGCGTGTTGAAGGGCAAGGCAGTAGCAAGATGCTGTGGAATGAAGCTATTGCGAAGCATTCTCAAATAACGGTCTCTGTTCACAGTTTCTTCAAAGAAAAAGGGTCCAATAAGCCCGTGACTGGAAATTTCTGCCCACGCTGTAATCCTCGGAGCATAATGTTGTTGTTCATGAAGCACTTGTGGGTTTTCAGTGGCCCAAAAGCATACATTTTGTTTGTTAACTACACCGTCTAAATGAAAATGCGCCTCGTCTGAAAATCAAACGTTGTTTAAAGGTTCTTCCCTGTCCTCCGCCCACTGAGCAAACAGTAGTCTCTGCTGCTTGTGTTCTTCAGTGACCTTCTGTGTACAGGTCATCTTGTATGTGGAGGTCACTTCTAAGAAAGCGTTGAACGAAGCGTCTGGATATTCGCAGTTGCACTGCTGCCTTTCTACACGATTTCCGGAGCTTCTCTGTACAGCAACTCATACCGTTTCAATATTCTCCGGCGAACAAACAGGCTTAGGCCGAGGTCGCTTCGCTTCCAATACTGTTCCTTCATGTACAAATTCATCGTACAAACTGTGGATGGTCTCCTTGCAAGGGACCCAGCCTGTGTTAAATTGTTGTCGAAAACGCCTCTGAGTCACAACAAGGCTTTTCGTTTCATGAAAAAGTAACAGAATTGCCGATCGTTGCTGTGTCGTCAGATTAGATTAGATTAGATTAGATTAATACTTGTTCCATAGATCATGAATACGACACTTCGTAATGATGTGGAACGTGTCAGGTTAATAAAAGATGTCTGTACAAGAAATTACATTACACAAAATATTGCATGACACTAATGATTAAGTTTTTTTTTTCTTTTCTTTTTTTTTTTTTTTTTTTTCTTTCTTCCATTGTCAGCCATTGCTGCTTACTAGTCTCCTAGCGACAGTATCGTGAATTACACGTCATTTCGTAACTCGTTTGTTTTGCCAAGCTCTGTTGGTACTGATGTAGAGATCGCAGCGGGATATCTAACGTGCGTCGTAACTTGTGAAAGAAACAATTGCTAACACATTTCGTGCGCCACCCCGTATGACTTGTAATAGCTATAATTTCTAGTCTGCAAATGAGGTAAATACTGTTGTAGGTCGGCCGGAGTGGCACTACAGTCCGGAATCCCGGGTGTGCTACGGTCGCAGCTTCTAATCCTGCCTCGGGCATGGATGTGTGTGATGTCCTTTGGTTAGTTAGGTTTAAGTAATTCTAAGTTCTAGGGGACTGATGACCTCAGAAGTTAAGTCCCATAGTGCTCAGAGCGATTTGAACAATTTTTTTTGAAATACTGTTGTAATGTTGTTCAGCATAATGTCCTCAGTCAGAAATACCTGTTACACCCTGTATTTGAACTGGAAAAGGTAGTTGGAGTACGTCACTATTGTGTAACTAGCAATAGAAGACCATGTGTCTCTTAAGCCAAAATACTCAGAAGATATAATTGAACAACCTCCAAAATTTCGGCAGAGGAATTAATGTCACAGAAGTTATGAGGCATGGAAGAGAAATACAGACGTCAGTCGCGTGAGGACACTGAAACAATACAATGGCAACATGTGAAAATTTGTGCTGGCTCGGGACTCTAACGTGGATTTCCCGCTTTGCACGAGCTGTCACCTTAACCACTTTCTTTCCCACATTCTACTTAGGTACCTATTTTTCCTGTCTTACAAGTGGTCCCCATAACATAAGAAAATACCAAATAACACATGTTTTCTGGTGCTCAGAACTGAACTGGCTACGTGTACCGTAATAGTCCTTGGAGATAACCACTACTTCTTTTTCCTCCATGTATGACAGAATTACTATTCATTTCAGCATTAGTCTGACACTAAACGTTAATAAGAATATAATTTTTGATTCCTCACAAAATCCAGGCCTATTACAAAAAAGTTCACAATAACGAAATGGTGGGAAATGTACTGCACAGCCTGAACAAGAGAAAATTAGATACAGTTATTCCCCGTGTGGCGTTAAAGATTTTTTTAAGGTCAGTGAACTCAAATGACCCCAAGAATAGTAAATATAACAAAATCACAATACAAAATGAAACCTGCATGCCAGAGACGTATTCAATTAGGAAATAATATAAAACAGAACAAAACCAAACTGAGGATAACCTTCCGGTAGTGCACCGTAAGAGCGACGACCACTCTAAACATCCGAAAACAAACGCTGTCCCGTCCGAGCTCTCCACAACGGGGACCCATTACGTCCTCGTGGAGTACCTTTTTGTTCAATGGTCCAATACTAGATGCAAATGAGTGTCCACTAGAATCAATTTCCCTTAACCAGCAGAGCCCAGCTGTGGGGGGGAATCCTTGAATTCACTGCTTAAGTAATTAACAAAAATCTGACGATATCTGGAGGGGTATTGCAGTTCACCGTGTCTGTCCTCTACAAAAGTCAAGCGTTTCTTTGAGACAGTCCCGAAAAAGATAGTAGACAGAAAGCCCTTTGATCTAGTTCACTGTATGCGTATTTGCTTAGGGAAAGGGGGCTAAGGAGCATTCTGGGTTCGATCGAGTGGGAGTGTCTCGGAGATAGAAGGCAGCATCGTCCGCAGAACTTCCGCATCCCAAGCTGTGTTCTTCCACGATGCCGCGTGCACATTTGGGATTCAGGCAGATCAGTGTCGTGCGCTCTACATCTGGTCGGAAACGTTTCGTTAACCACGAGCTACCAGGTGGTGCGGATCTCCGTTACGAAATACGTTTGGTGGATCGCTCTCTACGCGGAGGGCCACACCAAAACTGAATGGTGTCTCTCAACACATTCCGACGGCGATTCGTCATCAGCAGGCCGTACACATCACTCCTCGTAGGTGCCCTGATACGGGAGAAATTAGTGTGCACACAGTTACATTCAAGAAAGAATGTTTTGATGAGGGAGGGCGCAAGCGAAATGTGAGCGAGTGCAATAGGGGGCAGGCCGGACGGAGGCACCAGTACATTAAAGTGGGGATCAGTGAAACTGTGTCGACGATGGAACTTGTAACATTACAGGACATATTGGGACATATTGAAGTATTCGATACTGTAGACTTTTAGGGGATGTCGATACAGATATGCAAAATGTAAAGGGAAACTTTGGTGATGTTTAAATATTGTACTGTGTCAATATTAGGACATTTTGCATAGAAAGAACAAAAATAGAATTAATGTAAATATATATTAGTGTTAGTAACCTATTTTCATTCAATTTTGTAATTATATTTCATTTTGTAAAAGAAAGACTCACTGTTTGCTGTAGTTATGATTAATTGTATAAATTATCAGTTTTGAGCTAAATTATTTCGTATAATATGGACAAGATACTTTTAAAAACTCACCAGCTAAAGAGAAAGTCTGTGAATGATCGTTTAATGCACACTTCTGGAACTTTCTATGGAGAAATTCTATATTATGATCGCAAAAATACGAAAACTTGTGAAAACTGTTTCATAATCTAATTTCGAAAGACTATTTGTATCAAGAGATATTGCTAAAAAGATTTGTTTGCGTTTTGAAAGACGATTTAAATCATTTTACATATAGATAGTTGTTCTAAATCACTCAAGAAATATCCAGAATCAAATGTCAAGATATTTCTGGAAACATCGGTACAAATCTGGTGAAGGTTATCCAGAAGCTGGTAGAAAAATGTTATAAAATCTATTTGGAAATTATGGTTGTAAGAATTTATATGTACTGATCCTTTTACTTACTTTAATCTGTACTAAAATTCTGTAATGTCTAATTTAGTTTTAAGTCGTGAATTGCTATCGTATTGTAAACAAAACATTGTCAAAGACTCTCATTGTTTGGAAAGATATTAATACACCTAGGAGTTGTCAGTTGCCAGTTCGGATATGCAGTGCGGTTAGCTCGGAGAGTCAGTTGTTGAGCCTGTGAAGTCTGTCAGTTCTGTTTGTAAATAAACGTCTGTACTGAAGAATTACTTGTTGTCGTCGATATAAACGCAAGACCTTTTGCACGAAGCAGACACCTCCTAATGCAACGTTTTAATTTGGTGTTGAGGAGCTGAAATGTTATAATTTGGTGCAGAAAGTCCTGGGATTTTATAAACTACATCATCAGCATGGTATTAATATAATGGACCGCTGTATGCACATGAACACTGATAAGTTGCAGTCCTCCTCTGCGATGAGGGAGGGTGAGGGTATCGTATCGTATCTTCAATTAAATCCATTACTAGTGAAGTATCCAAACACTGCTTGGATCCACTGTACCATCATTGGTGTCATCGGTAGGATCTGTGCCAAATGAGGGATCTGGGATTCCATGTGGGTGTTAATGAAGGCAACCCTTTGGACCAAATCTATTGCTTAGAGGAGGTAGCCTTGGGCCCCCGTATGGAGAAAATGTGAAAAGCGTTTATAGTTCAGCGCCTTCGTATGGTGGACATTTCTAGTAAATATGGTGCCCAAATACAAAAGTGTATCCATCGTCTCCGGTGGGTCTACACTCCCCTCCTGGAGACCTCTGCCGATTTCCATGGCACATGTTGCTACATGGTGCATTTCCATACAGCTCGGTACATCACAGCGCCACCTGGGTCTCTTCTTTATAATGGGACCATCCGCATAACTATGGCGATAGAAATTGTTTCTCTTCAGCGTAATCCCCAAAAGATGTTGCTCCAGCCCACATGGATTCTGTCGTATAAAGGATCACAGAGAAGGACCGGATGTGAAATTGGGATGTGTTCTTCCATCCTACCATTAACCATCACCTTCGATGAGCCGTCATGCTCAATATGTATGACAATGTGGGTAAATGCGGCAGGGAATGCCATATGATCCATCACGATAGCAAGAAAGTAATGATTCACTTTATCCATTGCGCGATCTATGTTGACAAAGACCTGGGCACTATGCAACCGACATGCCAGTTCAAAGGTGATCACATGTCGATAGTCACTAAAAGCCATTAGAATATTGCTGTAAATGGTTCAAGTGGCTCCAAAAACTATGGGACTTAATATTGAGGGCATCCGTTCCCTAGACTTAGAACTAGTTGAACCTAACTAACCTAAGGACATCACACCCATCCACGTCCGAGGCAGGATTCGAACCTGCGACCGTAGCGGTCGCGCGATTTCGTGCTGAAGCGCCTAGAACCACTCGGCCACAGCGGCTGGCAATATTACTGTAACCCCCCCCTCCCCCAATCTTAAATAACCCAGCGCAATACTCGCTTAAGATGTATCACCGAGATTCTAGTGAAGATCTTGAAATCATCTTTATTGATAGCTGGTGGTAGTTATCCTTCCACTGAAGGGCTATTAGACCCTTAAAGGTCTGTTACATTCCAATGGAAACCTCTCTTATCTGGCTGATTTATTAACTGCCCCTTTGGAAAAGGCATCTGCAATATCATCACTCATAATATGCTCCAAAAGGGATGTTAACACCATAGCATCAAATATGCCAGTGAAGCTCTGCAGGACTGCTGCAAAGGCTGCATCGTTGTGGTGCACCTGTTTATATAATCAGTGACAGTGATCAACAAAAGCATTTGCAATGTCTGCATGGGTCATCATACTGTAATTATGTGGGAGATCCAATGTTCATCATCTTGGTCGTCATTTGGAGATAATGTGATGCATAATGGAAGGTTCTCTGCCGATCCAGTCTCGTGGTTTTGGGTAGTGAGAGCCGTGTAAGATCTCAGAGAAGAGCATAAGATAAGTCTGTCGTTGTTTGGTACCAGAGCCATCCTTCGCTACACTAATGAAACACCGAAAATGTTAAATCCAGTTTGACAGAGTCGATCCACCATCAAAGCGTAGATGTTTATCTCAGTAATCGACATTCACATGAGGCCCATATAATTGCTTAGCTTTCTGATTCCATATGAGTGCCACACTGAGTTCCCATAATCAAAAATGGTTCAAATGGCTCTGACCACTATGGGACTTAACTTCTGACGTCATCAGTCCCCTAGCACTTAGAACTACTTAAACCAAACTAACCTAAGAACATCACAAACATCCATGCCCGAGGCAAGATTCGAACCTGCGACCGTAGCAGCATCGCGGTTCCGGACTGAAGCGCCTAGAACCTCTCGGCCACCAAGGTCGTCGAGTTCCCATAATCCCTGACTTCTCTGCATCATGTGCTTCCAGAGGTTGACTGTGCAACTGTGTGTACCATAGTCCATGAAAGGCTTGAGGCAACACTCTGCTTCCAGAATCACCATTGCTAGGTCAGGAGAGATATGGATGTAGTCGAGTCTGCTGGTCACGTAAGTAAAGCCAGAGCGATCAGCATGTAGTACCTCCAAAGCGTCAGCAGATGTTGTACTAAGAGACTCAGTTTCAGGCATGGAGTGTAGTTGGTTTTTGGTCTCTCTGAGATAGCACACTATTAAAGTCAGCGCCAAAATGATGTCATCATAGCGGCCCAAGGAAAGAGGTGTAATTTCTTCTGGATAAAACTGTGACTAGCCCCACCCTTCATCTTTCTCAGAATGGGCATAGACACTAATAACTAGAATCCTTGCCTATCAAACTCCAATCCCGGTGCCGATGGCAAGGTTACCTCTTGGTTTTGTCTTGGTTACCTCTATTCCATCTTACAGAAAGGCAGTACTTCCTCTGCTGTCTGTGGTATCAGGGATAATGTTAGCAGTATACCTACAGAAGTTTGATAAGCTTACTTCCCGCATTAGTGCAACATCCTCGTCCACGACCCTGAGGACATCACGCAGCAGTTGGAGTTGGAAGCGTGAGCTGATCGTACTAAGATTGATAAAGAAAATATTCTAGGCTTGCAGCTGGTCCACAGCCAGTGAGATGTTCATAACAACATGGGGAGGAGGTGTAATCGTATCAGCAGATCAACCACGTCAAGCTACTCCTTCACCAAGCCAAACATTATATCGGGGGTAGCAGCTGCCTGTACATCCCCGGCCTAAGTCTAGTGTTGTCATGGAGAAGAAGAAGTCCGTTTGCATTCTTGTGGCGACGTACACATTGAAGTGGTTTCGTCAGTTTCCCGAGGGTAGCACAGTACAATTCATAGTTGATCGTTGCATATTGATGGATGACGACAAACAGAACAACACATTCAGAGACGTCCAGTTGTGCGGCAAGGTGTTTGACTGTGATCCGTCGATCACATCGAATGAGAGTGTCCGCACGTTCCAACACTGCAAGAGTCACAGACGAGTGCGGTCCGCCGGCACGCGGGTGTTAAGACAGGCTTGCGTGATCTTGCCAAGATGACACACGCTTCGCCCAATGACTTACAGTGCTTTTGTTCACTGCTAGGTCACCGTAGACATTCTGTAAGCGCCTATGGATATCTACGATGCTTTGGTAATTCGCCGAAAGAAACTTGGACTGTACCTCGGTTGTAAATGCCATTTTGAAGCCTACGTATAGTGTTGCCAGCTATCGGAAATTCATGAAACTATAGGAACTGAAGCAGGAATGTTCCATGATGTCCCACAATAAATTTCGCTTACTTAACCGATACTTGCCGAGAAAAAATTGTGTTGTATTAGTTATTGAACGCCATTTTGAAGCCTACGTATAGTGTTGCCAGCTATCGGAAATTCATGAAACTATAGGAACTGAAGCAGGAATGTTCCATGATGTCCCACAATAAATTTCGCTTACTTAACCGATACATGCCGAGAAAAATTGTGTTGTATTAGTTATTGAACGCCTCTTGAAGGCTTATACCGTTGAGGAATTGTTAACTGAGATTTAATTATAAGAGCAAAGTGTTTGTCGATTCGCCGTTGTCTTGAAACGACATACTGCATCTTATAATAAAAAACAGCTAAATGCGCGGAAATCAATATGACGTGTGCTGTTTCGAGTCAAAGAAAGAGAGGTACAGTGTAGTGTTCTCTAGCCCTAAACGGAAGTGATATAATTCTGCCGTTAATTAATGCTATGTTTGCATGCTACTGTCATGAGAATCTTTGGGAAGTGGCTGAAGAACGATGACCCCACTGGCAGGGGATAAGATGGTGGACATCCTCACGTTATTACATAACATGGAGGTCAGAGGCCTATCTGTTCTGTAAAGTAGGATAAGTGTCCATTTATGAGAGATCCGACGATAGAGTACGACGCCGATGTGGGAACAAGGATTACGGACCACACCGTATCGTATACATTGTTGAACATGGGCTCCATACGTCTTCCAATACTGACCCAACGACATCGTCAAATACAAATGCTCTTGGCCGGGGACCATTGATATTGGACTACGAATCACTGAAAACGTCTCGCCACGTCACATGACAAAAAAAAAGGTTCAATCTTCTCAGGTATTGTTGAAAGGAAAGTGCGAGTATTAGTTGAGGACCAATTGGATGAAAATCAGTGTGGGTTTAGGCCTCTTAGAGGTTGTCAGGACCAGATCGTTAGCTTACGGCAAATAATGGAGAAGTGTTATGAATGGAACAGGGAATTGTATCTATGCTTTATAGATCTAGAAAAGGCATATGGCCGGGTTCCTAGGAGGAAGTTATTGTCTGTTATACGAGATTATGGAATAGGAGGCAAACTTTTGCAAGCAATTAAAGGTCTTTACATGGATAGTCAGGCAGCAATTAGAGTTGACGGTAAATTGAGTTCATGGTTCAGAGTAGTTTCAGGGGTAAGACAAGGCTGCAACCTATCTCAACTGTTGTTCATATTATATATGGATCATATGTTGAAAACAATAGACTGGCTGGGTGAGGTTAAGATAGGCGAACACAAAATAAGCAGTCTTGCATATGCGTATGACTTAATTGTGATGGCAGATTCGATTGAAAGTTTGCAAAGTAATATTTCAGGGCTAGATCAGAAATGTAAGGACTATGACATGAAGATTAGCATCTCCAAAACGAAAGTAATGTCAGTGAGAAAGAGATATAAAGGGACTGAGTGCCAAATAGGAGGAACAAAGTTAGAACAGGTGGACAGTTTCAAGTACTTAGGATGCATATTCTCTCATGATGGAAACATAGTGAATGAACTGGAAGCGAGGTGTAGGAAAGCTAATGCAGTGAGTGCTCAGCTACGATCTACTCTATTCTGCAAGAAGGAAGTCAGTACCAAGACTAAGTTATCTGTGCACCGTTCAATCTTTTGACCAACTTTGTTGTATGGGAGCGAAAGCTAGGTGGATTCAGGGTACCTTATCAATAAGGTTGAGGTTACGGATATGAAAGTAGCAAGGATGATTGCACGTACTAGCAGATGGGAACAATGGCAGGAGGGTGTCCACAATTAGGAAATTAAAGAAAAACTGGGAATGAACTCTATAGATGTAGCAGTCAGGGCGAATAGGCTTAGATGGTGGGGTCATGTTACATGCAGGGGAGAAGCAAGATTACCCAAGAGACTCATGGGTTCAGCAGTAGAGGGTAGGAGGAGTCGGGGCAGACCAAGGAGAAGGTACCTGGATTCGGTTAAGAATTTTTTTGAAGTGATAGGTTTAACATCAGAAGAGGCACCAATGTTAGCACGGAGTAGGGGATAATGGAGGAATTTTATAAGGGGAACTATGCTCTAGACTGAACGCTGAAAGGGCATAATCAGTCTTAAATGATGATGATGATGATTCAAATGGCTCTGAGCATTATGGGACTTAACATCTGAGGTCATCAGTCCCCTAGAACCTAGAACTACTTAAACCTAACTAACCTAAGGACATCACACACATCCATGCCTGAGGCAGGATTCGAACCTGCGACCGTAGCGGTCGCGCGGTTCCAGACTGAAGCGCCTAGAATCAGATGACTCACTTTTATTTTACAAGTTAACGTCCATGTCCACATAGGGCGTTGTATTTCATGGGATTTATCGTAGTAGCCGAAGGTACTATGACAGTTGCGAACTGCTTGAACATTATTGCGTATCACCTGCATCCCTTCATGCCTGATGTTTTGCCCGACAGCGATCGCATCTTCCAGTAGGATTTCGGTCAGTGTGAGAACACCAGAATCGTGTTACATTGCTTTGAAGAACATGAGACTGACATTACGTCTATGAATTGGCCAGTAAATTTAGCTGATCTGAACTCGATGCAAACAGTTCTGGGACACTGATTTTATCAACAATTGATGTGAGGTCGCGACTGTAACGTCATTTTATTACTTTTGTTGCTCTTGTCTGTGTTTTATATTGGTCGTTCTTAGAGGTTTCTTGTGCAGTGATTTTGAAGATGAAGGCTGAACCTTCAAAATGTGTATATTCTAGAGCTCCTTATACTGTAAATAAGCAGTTGAGCCGAAATTTTAAGACTGCCGTCTGGAACTCTAACTGGCACCAGGTGCGCCCTCACCAACCGCCAGTCCATAATTGACAAAGTTTGCATGACTTTTGGGGAGACATTTGCCCCTTACACTTCCGGACTGGTCTGCCCACGCCACTCTGAATGGCTGCAGTATTGGATTCCGAAAGTATCAAAGAGCCTATGAAGCTGATTCATCAGTGTATGTCTCATTTGCTGAAATGTAATTTACGATATGAAGCCGAATTCAAAATTTTTGCACCGGAATTGGTCAGCTATGCGGTTGAATAATACGGTATTTCAGGGAAAGCCATTTATTAAATATTTTCCTGAACATATATTTTTATCTGTTATTACGTTTATGGTGTAACTTCATGTACTGACACGTTCCATGACCTTGGAGGTTTGCTCCTCAGTTTGGTCCTCCGGAACTTGACGAGTAAATAAAAAAAGAAATATCTTATTAAACTCCGAATACCTTTCCACAATATGGAGATGACGTTATTCAGCTCACTGGCTCTCATGTTGAGGCACTGGTAGATAATACGATTGTCATGCTGTTCAGTAGTATGTACAAAGCACAATTAATTCATGGTGTTACTTAAGAAATACTGGTAGTTCTATCTGTTCTAGTAGCACGTAAACACTACCACAGTTAACAGAAAAAATTCAAATACTTTCACTTACTTCGCGTTCCTCCACCGTCGCTTCTAAGTAATGATGTAACGCTGCCTTTCCCTTGATGGAATTTAATAACTCTCTTTTTCTAGCCTTCGTCATCCAATTACGACGAGCACCGTCGTTCAGTGTTTTATAGTTCGCGACAAAAAGATCGCGTCTTGAAAGCATTAATCAGATATTATATCAGGCGTGATTGCTACCACTCGATACACCGGTGAGCTTGCAATACTATTAAGCCATACTTAGTCTGCACTTTCTCACATTCACTTCTCTTGTTAGTGATATATTTTTGTATTAGTTCATTACTCTTTCAGATAGTCTGTCACCTTTCAGATAGTCTGTTCCTATCTCACCTTTGTCGTTCCATCTATGTATTTCATCTACACCCATCGTACTCAGTAGTCTGATACACCTACTGTAATTGTTATTTCTCTACACAATGTTTCTCGACACGGCTACTTCCAGTGACAGTATAACTGTACACAGGTGCTTCAGAATGTGTAAAAGTTATGTGGATTTTCTTCTGAAAAAGTTTCGTATAAGTTTTCCACTTATTCCATGTAGCACTTCATATTTTATCTGGTTAATTTATGATATATCTGTGAGGCACCACATTTTGGATGCTCCATTTTCATCACCCATGTCCATGTATTGAACGACGTGAATCATGACAAGCGAATCGCTTACTGCAAATGGTTTACGTCTTCTATTCAGAGGCATGCCCCTGATACTCTTGATGTCACCTTCTATGCAGACGAGGTCAGATTCCGACTCTGTGGTCATGTTAACACATAAAACACACGATAAAGGTCAACAGAGAATTCTCGTGCTGTGCTGGAAACGCCATTGCATGATCAGAAAATTGGAATGTGGATAACAACACCCAGACGGCGGATTGTTGGAAGTTCATTTTTTTGAAGAAATGGGGAACAGTGAACGTTATCGTTTAATGATCCGCAATTTCAGTGGCCAGCTAAAGGAAGACAAGATCAACTATTTGCTCTTTCAGTAACATGATGCTACTGCGGACACGGCTAACAATACTGTTAGTCTTCGGTAAGAGTTTTTTGGGGACCCAGTGATCTTAAAAAAATCTATGGCCTTCTCACTCGCCGTAACTTACTCCACCAGCCGTTTTTCTTTGGGGAGAAACAAAATCTGTATTATATCGCAATCTCCCAAGCACGGTTTGTGCATTAAAAACTGAAATAACTGCAAAAGTAAGACATATATCTCAATCACATCTTCAGAAAGTATTTTTCAACAAAAGTAAGTAGTTTCAGACTTGTGTAAGTGACTGTGGGTCTCATTTCCAGCATAATTATAGTGTAACTGTGGAGTAACTTTCAGAACACCATATGTTATAGGACCAAAATAATGTGAAATTTGTACAAGAGGTCCTAGATGCCTTCTAACGATGGACTCAGCCCAAAACTGTGTTCGTCTAAATAAAATGTGTGAATTCAGCCATGGTATTCACAAACCATAATGGGTAATGTTATTCCTTCTTCTTCCATTGGTTTGATGTTTGTTGTGTCTGTTATGATTTATGTAAGTTCCTTCTTATATGCTGGCTTCGATTCTGGAAGCTTCACTCCAGGAGCTGAGGTGGGAAGTCTGTCTTTTGGTTCGCGGTAGTTTCATAGTTTCTTGAACTACGTAGCTATTAACAATTTTGTTTTTGGGGTTATGCTAGTTTTCCATTTTATTTTCCAAAACAAAGATTTTTTGTATCATTTACTGAGAAATTATATTTCAACACTTTGTAGAAATCTCAAGTGTTTTGTTGCTGAAAATCATTTTCGGTGTGACACAGTTGGTTCTTATCACTGATGCATTTTTCCTGTTTAGCGGCGAACTTTCTTTAAATTTTGAAATAGAATTATCCTTCGTTCTCGAGTCTCACCTTTGCCGTATCTGCTTCTGTTTCGTCAGGGATTCCTCACATTCTTGGTTCCTCCATCTGTTTGTTAGTTTTCCTTGTCGAAGCTGTATCCTCAGCAACCTTGATTAGTCTGGTCCTCACCTCTTCCATTCGAACGTCAATGTCGGAGGTTTTTATGTGGATTTCTTTGCTTATTATTATGTTCTCTAAATCAAGTCTAGCTGTTGACTTCTTAACCATCAACCGATTTTGAGGGGTGAACTTCATCCTGATAAATGGTGGACAATGGTCTATTTCAAGATTTATCCCTTTCTTAACCGTGACATTCACGATTTCCTTCCGATCCCTATATGACCTATCTGGAATTCCCTCAAAGTTTATTTGGAAATTTCCAGGTTTTCTGTTTGTGGGGCAACCTCTTGAAATTTGTAGACATAGGTTTCAGCCGAAACGATTAGAGCCTCTC
Source organism: Schistocerca gregaria (assembly GCF_023897955.1). NCBI lineage: Eukaryota > Metazoa > Arthropoda > Insecta > Orthoptera > Acrididae > Schistocerca > Schistocerca gregaria. The sequence continues at coordinate 166,110,662 of NC_064921.1, forward strand.
TGTAAGCCGCTTGTAATCTTTATATGATATTTTATGTGCTGGAAATTCCTCAACAATTTTATAGAAAACCATATATCTTCCCCAATGTTTGCGTTAAAGTCCTCCACTAGAATTTTAATATTATTATGTGGAATTTTCTTGGTTTCCGATTCTAGCGGTTCCCAAAATATCTCTAAATTCTTTGGGTTCTTTTTGTTATCAAAACTGGTTAGCGCATGACCATTCATTAATGTGTATATTTTGTTTACACATGTTATTGTGAGCAGAGAAATCTTTTTAGAGGGAGATGTAAATTCACAGAGTCAATGATTATCCTGTTCTCAACAAAAGCTGTCCCCACCTGGGGCATACCATGCATTACAAATTTCCAGGGTTTTCCTTTATAGGTGCTATGATTCTTGAATTCCAAAACGTGTTCGTCTTCGAATTTTACTTGCTGTAAAACCAAAATTATTATGTTCTGTTCATTAAGGATTTTTGTCAGCTGTCTATTTGTAAAAGGGATTGACATTTAATGCTTGTGACGGTCAGCGTATCCGGAGGTGAATATTATTAGTAACTCAGTTCACTTTCCGCTTTCCGGTTCCTAGACGGGCAAAGAAAATACTTTGATAAAGTAAAATTTTCGCTAAACTCTCGATCAGAATAACTTCTATCATACGCAGTCTACTATTTGGTTCTTGTTGATCATTATCAAAGAAGCTGCATTGTAAGTAACAACAAATAGGGCGCACAAAAGCAAGCCATGCCGCGACAGGTCGTAAACACTCATTATCAGACTGCGACAAACAATGCGTGACGCAGTACAGTAATGCATTTTCAGATTAGAGTGACGTAAACACCTATAGCAAAGAGAACGGCACTTATCAGATCGAAGCAAAATAAGCAATCGATTAAAACCAGACGAAGCACGTGAAAAAGGAAGGGTACCCGTTCACATGAGGACGGAGCGCCTGACACATAGCAATGGCTACTTGGTAAAGCTTAACTTTCAAGCTTACGACTAGAAGCAAACTACTGTAGCTGTACTTTCATCCATCCGACCCAAATTGTGTCTCATGTTACAATGGACCAACTTTGTTTCGATTTGGAGGTGCGGTCTAAAACTTTTCTCTCCCCTTGAATTTCGAGTATCAAATTTCAGGTGCGGCTTAGATTCGGGAAATATTTTTTTTCCTTGATTTCGAGTTTCATTTTTCAGGTGCGGCTTACATCCGAGTAAATACGGTACGCGGTTTTTGCGTCAGGACAATTGAAACCGATGAGATTGTTATTTTTTATACTGTTTTTGGTCTTAGGGTAATTAAAAACTGATGTCGTCGATTTTTATGTTGCTTTTGGCCTCAGTAGGATTACAAACCCGTTCTTCTTATCTAATGTTGTATGACCTTGGTGTGGTGGATGAACTCACCTAAATAACGGCGTCACAACTGTTGAATACCAGACATGTGCAGTCAAGCGCAATGCACAATATGGTTTTTTGAACGTGCAGTTCACTCCACTGCTGTAGTGTTGCGATTATTTGTCATTTGTAGCCGAACCCCTTTCCGTTATGAAGCTTACAGTGCCAACTAGTGGGAAAATTAATGTTAGTGCTATGTTCCTTTGTCTCCACAACATTTCCGCCATTTCCGGTAACATTCCGTTCAAATCCGACGTCATTTTGAGCAGCGGCTCTTCTTTTACAGCTTTTGAAACGTTAAGTATGAGGGTCACTCCAAAAGAAATGTACATAATTTTAGTAAAAATACAGTTTTCATTCTGCATGCGTGAAAGTTTTACAGTGTGTAGATACATCCTTCCCCCTTGTTTTCAAACTTAGTTCAACCTGTTACCGTGAGTGGCGCCGTCACAGAATATCTTCAAGATCGCTGCTACACTTGACGTTCGTCAGAAGCAACGTGCTGTCATAGAATTCTTGTGCTGTGAAAACCGGACAGTGGGAAACATCCACAAGATGTTGAAAAAGATGCGTGGAGGTGCTGCTGTCGATCGCAGTACAGTTAGTTGGTGGGCGAGCAGGTTACGTGATGAAAGCGGGCACGGCAGTATTGAGGATTGTCCTCACTGCGGCAGGCCTGGTACTCCACACAATGTGCAGAGAGTTAACGGATTGGCGACTGCTGGCAGACGCATCACAGTGAACGAATTGTCACGCTCCGTCGGGATACGCGAAGGAAGTGTTTTCAGAATACTGATAGTGTTGGCGTTAAAAAAAGGTTTGTGTCGTTTGTGCCAGGTGCGTTCCCAGGATGTTGTCAGTGGCTCACAAAGAAACAAGAAAAACGGTGTGCAGCAAGCTTTTGAAACAGTACGACAATGGTGGAGATGAAATTCTTGGAAGAATTGTGACAGGTGATGAAACATGGCTCCATCATTTTTCACCAGAGACGAAGAGGCAATCAATGGAGTGGCGTCATGCAAATGCACAAAAAAAAAAAAAAATCAGAACCACTCCTTCTGCTGGAAAAGTTATGGCTACAATGTTTTTCGATTCCGAAGGACTCTTGCTTGTGGACATCATGCCAAGTGGAACCACCATAAATGATGATGCATATGTGGCGACACTGAAGAAACTTCAAGCTCGACTGAGTCGTGTTTGACCACATCGGCAAAAGCGCGATGTTTTGCTGTTGCACGACAACTGCATGACTCGTTAGAAATACGGAACTGCTGCAACATTATCATTCCAACCATTAGCGCAAATACACCCCCTCCATTTTAGCAAGAGGGTCTAATGACACTGTAGTTTGGTCCATTTATACCCCAAACCAACCAACCAACCACTTTACCAAGCTTATCCGCTCAGCTGTTACGATAGACAATAACTGCCTATACTTCTAATGTTTTGTGGGTTAAAAATGAATTCTGGTTGTAGCAGTAGGCGACCCATCAAATTTTCCAAAGAGATATTTGCGTTTCAGTCGTCTTTAAGAATTACCCTCTACAGAAATATACCTGCACGTTGCTTTGGGCTCTCGAGAATCCAAGTACAGTTTCAGTGCTTTGTGCGACGACGAATGTACCTTTCAACTTGCCTCCTGGAATAGTATTTGTATCCTTAATTGCACACTGGTGCAATGTTATCTATAATGTAATATAAAGTCCACATATTTATGTACAGAGAGCATGGATGAACTTCTTTTCTAACAAATACAGTAGACCAGTAATTGTGAACTGAGACAATGGTGAAAAAGGAAACACAAAACAAATTTTAAACAATCTTTTTTTCTCAAATCAATTTTTTTTTTGACAGCTAATATCGAAATTTCTGTCACCGACATCGCTACAAAGTTTATACCATCGAAGAGATGATTCACGCACACTCTTCTTCCTGACATGTTCCGAATGACTGTCACGACTTAATGCACAGAAACACATTCTCTAAAAGGACAAGCTTCTGCGCGCTGGTAATTGCTTGGCTGCGGTATTATGGCCGTAGCTCCACAACGGCGTATTTCCCAACTACAGTAATCTGGAAAATTTCGCTGGATTCGACGTCCACTACACAGCGAAGAATTTATTATCAGATTGTTTTTCTCCAACCTGTATAGTACTGGGCGTCTCTTTCTGATGATGTTCTAGATATAGACCAATAGTCGACAATTGGGGTGAAGTAAATATTGTACAGAAGTAAAAGCTGTTAATCACATCGTGTCACTGTGGAAATCTTGGCGTCCATACCCTATCTCGTACACGTATGCACTCACCCATCTGTAATGCGAAATTGACCGCTAGATGTCACAAGAGACCGACATGTCAGTATAAATGGAGGCGGGGGGTACTGTGGAACCTGGGGCCCTTACTGTTTAACCTCTACATTAACGACCTCCCAGCTACACACAACACGATGGTGGCAATCCACTCGGATGACTGCCATTCTTGCGCAAGATTGGAAGCCGTCTAACATTAACTCACGACTACAGACTGCACTCAGAGCGGCAGAGCCTTGGCTGGTGAAATGGCGTGTTAGAGTAAACGTCGACAAGTGCGAGGCCGTTCTGTTCACTAGAAGACAGAAACTACTGCGCAAACATCTGCACTGCAACCCAATAACACTACATGCACGCCCAATACGTTTCCGCGAGGTCAAATACAGGCGAGGCTCAATCAACTCTCCCCTATGCTTAACAAGCGTAGCATACTGAATATGAGAGTGCCTAGGTTCACGTACATAACACTTTTTCGACCCCTGATGACGTACGCAGCCCCTGTCTGGGGATACGCTGCGCCCACGCGCCTGCGTCGTCTGCAGCTCATACGGAACAAAGTACTCAGAATCATAAGCAACGCTCCGCGCTAAACAAGCACCGCGGACCTTCACCGGGGATATCGGCTAGATACCATCTTGCAGGTATTCCAAAAACTCTCAACACGACTGTACAATAACACGAGGCACTCGCGTAACCCGTTTATCCTTTGTCTGGGTAACTACGACCACAACCATAGATGGAAACATAATAGACCAAAGACACTACTGGCTAGAAATTAAACATATGTGGTCCATAGCAAGCTAACACGACAGTACTGGCGAGCCCCTGCAACACAGCTACTACTGGTAACCTCAGATGCTCGACCCGCCAAAAAACAGGCAACCGCGGGGAAACCGTACTGTACACAGCACGCAAACCAGCCACACACACCCTCTAGACTGTGAGCTGATCTATGACAGATAACCCACTAATGCATGACGACCTTGAACGATTTCAGGGACGCAGCAACTGCAGAAAGCCCTACAACGAACTTCCGCAACGACAAAGGTAACGATGCACGATACCTCGAACTAACACAACCACACCTTGAATGCACTGTCGCAGCTAGCAAGCCGCTACTGCCCTTAGTACCCGTCCTACGAATCGCAGAGTTTTTTTTCCCTTGGCGCTTGCCTTGGCACTTTTTTTCCTCTGCCCTTACAACCGCTACCCTTCGATCGCTTTCGTCCACTTTCTATCTCCTGGTGGACCATGTTAATGAGTAATCTTACCCAGACGCATGGATAACATCACAGCCCGCATCCTGTGACTCCCGATTCAAAAACTAACATGTTTTACGGAGGTGACAGTAGAACTTTTGGTTTGGTCACCACGTTGGTGTGGAGTGGAGGGGTCCCATCAAGAGAGAAGCAGCAACAGTAGAACCGTTCGGTCAGCAAACTTCAGCGACTTCGAGCGTGGACTACTCGTTGGATATCACCTGAGTAAGAAAAACGACGGACAGACACCGTCGATCATTGGGGACGGTGATAAAAAAAAAAATTGCACAAAGTCAGCGGAAGGAACCACACGTGAGTACCAAAGTTCTACCATAGACCAGCTACCTCTACGTGCTTAGGGAGTTAAAAAAAATGGGGTACAGTGGTCGAGCAGCTTCTGGTAAGCTACAAATTTCTTTCATCAGTGATAAACAACGCTCGAGGTGCTGTAAAGAACAACGCCATTGGAGAGTGAATGTCTGGAAACGAGCGATTTGGATTTGTGAATCACATTATACTCTGTGGCAATGCAATGGAAGGGTTTGGTTTGGAGACTGCCTGGAGTGATTTACCTCGCATCGCGTGTACTGCCAACAATGAAGTACTGAGGAGGTGGTGTTACGGTATGGGGTGTTTTTCGTGGGTAGGATATGGGACCTTATTGCGCTTAAGAAAGCTCTAAATGCGGGAGAATATGAAGCATTTTTACAGCACTGTGTACTGAGCACATTAGACGAATATTTCGGAGACAATGTAACCTGTCATAAGGCAGCCTCTGTGACTCAATGGCTTGGGAACAATAACATTCCTGAAATGGTTTGGCCAGAGTCAAGACCTGAACCCAATGGAAAGCCTTTGGGGAGAGTTCCTGATTTATACAAACCATCTAGGTGATAATCTGAGCAGCCCTCTTAGATTGTTTGCAGATGACGCTGTGATTTACAGTCTAGTAAAATCATCAGACGTTCAATTCCAATTACAAAATTATCTAGAGAGAATTTATGTATGGTACGAAAAGTGGCAATTAGCACTAAACAAAGAAAAGTGTGAGGTCATCCACATGGGTACTAAAAAGAAATCCGATAAATTTTTGGTATACGATTAATCGCACAAATCTAAGGGCTGTCAATTCGACTAAATATATAGGAATTACAATTACGAGAACTTAAATTGGAAAGACCACATACATAATATTGTGGGGAAGGCGAAACAAAGACTGCGCTTTGTTGGCAGAAGATGCGACAAACCCACTAAAGAGACAGCATAAATTACACTTGCCCGTCCTCTGCTGGAATACTGCTGCGCGGTGTGGGATCCTTATCAGGTAGGATTGACGGAGGACATCGAAAAAGTGCAAAGAAGGGCAGCTCGTTTCGTGTTATCGCGCAACAGGGGTGAGAGTCTCACTGATATGATCTGATATGATACGCGATACTGAAACAAAGGCTGTTTTTTCGCGGCGAGATCTATTTACGAAATTTCAATTATCAACTTTCTCTTCCGAATGCGTAAATATTTTGTTGACATCCACCTACATAGGGAGAAATGATCATCATAATAAAATAAGAGAAATCAGAGCTAGAATGGAAAGATTTAGTTGTTCCTCTTTCCCGCGCGGCATTAGAGAGTGGAATGGCAGAGAAGCAGTATGAAAATGGTTCGATGAACCCTCTGCCAGGCACTTAAGTGTGAATTGCAGAGTAACCATGTAGATGTAGATCGTCGACGTCGCTCCAGACCTAACCTCCTATATCAGTACCTTCACTGGTTCCGGCTGTTGAGGAAGAATGGACTGTTATTACTTCACACACTCACACCCAGACACCTCACTGAAAATGGCCCTCCAGAGTTTAAGGAGTAATAAAGGCGAAGGGTGGACACATCCCATATTAATGTCCACTAATAGGTGTCCGGATTCTTTTGACCGTACGATGTACTTGTATGTATGATTTAGTGTATGTTGCGTTTTTCGCTTAGTTGCTTTTGTTCGGTAACCGATTCACGAGTAAAATCGTTGTGAGTGTGTTTAAGCAGTACCAGGCTGTGCTGATATTGGCTGTAATGAGCACAGTTGTAACTCAAAAGGCACTGACCTTGTGATCCGTGTTTTCCCTCGCAATGTAAGTTTTCAACAGTTCAGACTGTGGAAATCCTGCAGGAAAGACACATTGGATGTTTGCAGTGCTGTAGTATGCTCTCGCCGCCATTTCGAACAAATGCCTGCGTCCGATATATCTGTGACGTTCGACTTTTTGATCACATTTCACCAGCATATGCAAAATTGTCCTGGCTGCTTGCAGACAAACGCGGAGATTTCCATACACTCTGTCTCATCTACTACCTTATAAATGTACACTGTCCCTCATATCTCTCCTCGTCCCTAACATTCATGTCGGGACAACATGACAGAAACACACGTTCCCATTATAATAAAATCCTCTCCGTTCCACTGCATCGCTCAGTCACCTTCTCCAAGTCCTTTACAGTAGCAGGAACCCGACTCTGGAATAGCCTCCCTCGTTATGTTAGAGTTAATGACGTATCCACTTAAGCAACAGTAAAGCCTTCCTCTGTACATGAATGCACTTCACCTCATTACTTCCCTCTTTCCCCCTCCTTAAATCTCCCTTCCCCAAAACTCGCTATACTAATAAACATCTACTTTACACACCAAGATATTAATGTACATCTTCACAAGTCTTCATTACTATTGCCAATAGTTCTCATGTTTATCATTATTATTTGATTTTTTACTGTTATTATTATTGTTTTTATCATAATCTGTTTGTATAGCACCTGTTGTAAAAATACTGCCAGCATTTACTTCATTAGGTCTTAGTCATGTTTATCATTATTATTTGATTTTTTTACTGTTATTATTATTGCTTTTATCATAATCTGTATGTATAGCACCTTTTGTAAAAATACTGCCGCATTTACTTTATTAGGTCTTAGTCACTACTCTTTATTCATATTGTCACTATGTTGTTGTTGTCGTCTTCAGTTCAGAGACAGGTTTGATGCAGCTCTCCATGCTACTCTATCCCTTGCAAGCTTCTTCATCTCCCAGTACCTACTGCAACCTACATCCTTCTGAATCTGCTTAGTGTATTCATCTCTTGGTCTCCCTCTACGATTTTTACCCTCCACGCTGCCCTCCAAGACTAAATTGGTGATCCTTCGATGCCTCAGAACATGTCCTACCAACCGATCCCTTCTTCTGGTCAAGTTGTGCCACAAACTTCTTTTCTCCCCAATCCTATTCAATACTTCCTCATTAGTTATGTGATCTACCCAGCTAATCTTCAGCATTCTTCTGTAGCACCACATTTCGAAAGCTTCTATTCTCTTCTTGTCCAAACTATTTATCGTCCATGTTTCACTTCCATACATGGCTACACTCCATACAAATACTTTCAGAAATGACTTCCTGACACTTAAATCCATACTCGATGATAACAAATTTCTCTTCTTCAGAAACGCTTTCCTTGCCATTGCCAGTCTACATTTTATATCCTCTCTACTTCGACCATCGTCAGTTATTTTGCTCCTCAAATAGCAAAACTCCTTTACTACTTTAAGTGTTTCATTTCCTAATCTAATTCCCTCAGCACCACCCAACTTAATTCGACTACATTCCATTATCCTCGTTTCGCTTTTGTTGATCTTCATCTTATATCTTGTCACTAGAATAATCTAATTTTCTTATTTAAACTATTCTCACTATGTAACTCTGATGTGTTAAATGCTACATGTGTAGAACACTGGTCCGATATAAGAGACGGGCTGATGGCCCTAATCTGATCAGGTTAAATAAATAAATAAATAAAATATATTACACACTTGCACTGTGAAGTGCTAAATTTACACGATTTGAATCGGCCAGTGAATACTGATTAATTTTTGTCCGAATCCATGTATATCACAAACTGCCCAGCGTAAATGGTGTCATTAAGCGCCTGTGTGCCATGCGTACCGAACATATCCGCAGTGTTCGTCCAGAAATAAAAATTTATCCATCTGTAGTGACTAACATCAGAACATGAGACAACTAGGTCGGTGGAAACTCACCACGCAAAATATGGAAATAGATTTATCATTGCTGTAGGACACAAATGAACAATATTTGCGTACACTAAGTTGTCTAGGAACTCTGATTAGTGCTGGAAGTGAAGCTGTTCTGACGGTGTTGTTTGACAACTGTCGAACTCCAATTACCTAGCAAGATTCCATGACTGGTGATATTGGTGATTGCCTTATTTCCCACCCCACATTGCAGATATGTTGAACGGAAGTGAACTCACTAGCTTCCTGTAAATCGCATTTTTAAGTCCTGGTTGGTTGGTTGATTTAGGGGAGGGGACGAAACAGCGAGGTTATTGGTCCCATCGGATTAGGGGAGGATGGGGAAGGACGTCGGCCGTGACCTTTCGAAGGAACCATCCCGGCATTTGCCTGAAGCGATTTAGGGAAATCACGGAAACCTAAATCAGAATGGCCGGAAGCGGGTTTGAATCGTCTTCCTTCCGAATGGGAGTCCAGTGCGGTAAACACTGCGCCGCCTCGCTCGGCTTCAGTGCTGTTAGGTTGTCGAGTCAGTGTCCTTTTACACGGGCGAATTTCAACAACTTGGATCTACATTCTTCTTCAGTTGCGATAAGAAAAAAAAATCCAGTGGCTAGTGGTGTGACCAAAAGCTTAGAAGTTAGATAACAACATTCTAAAATGTTCTACAATTACGGCACTTGACAGAAATAACTTTGTCCGCAAATAGTGGAGAGTTTTTAAAATTGTGCTTTCTATACAAATATTAACTATTGTTTTATCTTGTTTCCTCGGTAAAACTTAACTCTTGAGTCAACTTAGAAAATTATGAACTCATTTAGAATATTCGTTTCCACAGAGAACTGGAAAAACAGACTGTTTTACGCCTTCTGAGCTCTATGTATTTCGAGGTGGTAGTTGCTTGAATTTGATTTGTCACCAGTGTCTGTTTAAAGGCTGGGCAATTTAGAGAATGTTCCGTTTGCGTTCTAGCAGTTGCAGAGTAGGTAGTTTGCATTCCGTTATTCCAGTTACTATTATTAGCGTTTTTATTATGTTGCAGTAAAACTGAGTTGATTTTTTTTTCTTCGTACATAAAATTATACTTGAAAAACTTACAAACTGTTACTAAGTAGCTACACAAGTTTCATTTGAAGCTGGTTTTTAGTAGTGTAACTATGAAGTCAAAAGAATTGTTAAATTTTACTTAATTTAATGGTTTTAAAACAGTGTGTTCGAAACACAGTGCCGTACAAGATAGGTTTGCACAATGCGGCGTGCATTTACTAAATGGCTGTTATAGTTTACAGAGAAATACGTTATTTCGAGCAATAATGAGGCACAAACTTGAATTTGTGAAGAAGTAATGTAACTGTCTTACACATTATGTGCGAAGTTCCTTTGACAGACAAAACGCGGATTAAACATGGTACAGACCGCTGCTGGAGAGAGGACGATTTTCGTTGAAGCGCTTGAAATTGTATCTTGTCGCTCTCTAGCGGACGATATGGAAAGTATTGCGCAGGCAGACGTCGCTGGTGCTGCCACCGCTCTGTGTTCTCGCAAACCATCTTGCTGCACTGTGAAAACGCGGGAAGCGTTGAAAGACTTGAGCTTCGTTCGCTAAGGTAATATATGCGTCGTCTTCAGTCCTCGCTGGTACATTAAATGGATGTGCCGAAACAGCATGATAAGGAACCTTCTCTTTCAGCGTACGAAATACATTCAAAATCAGGTGTGCGAGTGGTCCTCATGTTGTCAGGTCCTTCGTTTCTTCTTTCTAATGCAACAGTCTCCCGCATTCGTCGATCGATAGAAAGAAACACTCGTCGTGCCGGATGGTGCTTCTTAGAAAATCGTTCACCAGCGAGAGCACTGCAACGTATTTTTCCATTCAGAAGGTGCATGTCAGTGAGTTCCGCGAAACCATAACGGTATTGCTCCATCGTATTCTATTGCATGCCTCGGAATAGCGCTGAGTAATGAGTGGGTCTGTAGTTGATTTGTAGCACGTTCTGTCATGGGACAATGTAAATACGACACAAAAGAGCCACGTTAGGCTCAGGTAAAGTAAACAAAACCTGCATCGTGACTTCCTAGTAAACAAGCTCCGCCTCCTTGTTTCCTTCTGGAAATGAAGAATGTATATGTAAATAAACCGCACAGTACGTGTAAATTTGTACGCATGTTGGTTGTAAATAAGCTGGAAAACAGCAGTGCTAGACAAAGCAATAGACAAGTTAGTTCCATATCTCCTTCAGCTGGCTTCCCTGAGCCCAATTTATCCACCTCAAATTGTTCAGTGGAGCATTCTCTACGTCCGTTTGCATTTATGCACGCTCTTACGGGAACACCCTGATAGTGCAACGGAGTGTCTCTCACCACCCAGTACAGGACAGCAGTAATCTTACAATGACTATGATCTCTGTACGTTCACTCAGTGACTTTCCAAACTGAAAAGTTTATCATTTAATAGTTTCGTTCAATCAAATTAAAGAGAAGATTTAATGTAGGCTATGTGATCAGTTATCTTTGCCTGTATTTATTCTTATTATTCATATGAGAAAGTAAGATCCGATTTTACTTCGCCTGTTGTCAGTTAACTTCCAATTTTCCTTGTTCAAACGCCTATTGCAACCCAAAATGTTTTTCCTAGTAATTGTCTGAGAAGAACCATGTAAATAGTGTTCTTGTTGCGAATACTTTGCACATAATACCACCACGTAATAGCCTGAATGTATAACTAGTTTCACACAATTTTGCATTACGCGATACTCTTACAGTTCACTCCTTTCTCCGTGCTTGTAGCATCTTTGGATTTGCGTATCTCAACAGAAAATCGCAAATCACTGCTTAGCAACGAACTTGGTTGGGTTTGTGGTACTTGCTTCATCCTCGAAGACTCTTTGATCGCCAGAGATAATTCCTGTGTCTTACTTTTCTTTATTTGAAGTGTCAGTCGCACTGCAAACTGGTTTATCGTCATTCCATTCCCGTGGTCGGTGGATGTCACCTGAAGTTTTATAAAATCGTCACCATTACCGCGTATATGAAGGCGAAAATTCAGCCTTCCTTAGGAAATTTTAACACGGGCATTTAAAGCAAATTTAGACATATCTTTTAACGCATAAATATTCTTATTCTTGTACGGATGTGAGTCGATTTTCAAATAATCAAACTGCTTCCCACTGTTTAGAGGTTTACGTAATTACGTGTTTCAGCTAAAGAGCAGTTGGCAAACGTATTCCCTCTATATTTAAGCGAGTACTACTTGATATCGTACGGATACAAGGCGTTTTCAGCAGTTCACCTATAGTCACTGCCATTCACACATTATGGATATTTTTTGTGCATTTCGTGATAGATATTAGTTCATACTAACCTCTGTATACTGTCTAACGTTAAATGTTTTTATATTACCAAACAACATATCCGGTTGGAGGAGAATGTACTGTGTCGAATACTGGCATAATTTTTACACATGAATTCCTCTTTATTCTCATTCTGCCTTAATGTGTAGATGTTCGCACCTAAATAGGTTAAAGTTCTAACATTGAAAAAATAAATGGTGCACCTTCACAAAAATCTACCTTTAGGCTACAGCCTTTCACTCTTAACTAATCATAGTTAGATAGTAGAGTACAACACTACTTTGTATTATTACTCTTAGAACCGTCTTTGTAGAAGATAATTTCGTGTGTTTTAAGGTCGACCACAGCGTTCTAAAACGTTCATAGCGCATAGCTCCGTATCCGTGCTTCGCAGTGATTTTTCGTGGTAGTGATGCGCAAGGGACTTTGAGTGCGAGTGTGGAGAATTGAGCAAGGGCACCGTCGTCAGAAAATGGAAGTGATTTCCTTAATGCATCGTAGTGAGATTGTTAACATAATATTTTAGAACTATACAGCGATACAGAGAAATTAATTCGAAATTTTGTCAAAAGTGATCAAAACGTCCCAGTCGTCGATTCTGTGGATTGATGTCTGTAACAAAGCTGAACAGTCACTAAACTTAAAATGTTCACACGAATCTGTTCCAAGGTTTTTTGATGCTAGCTTGTGATTCTAGTAAGTCAGCTAGTGATATGGCTTATACACACAACTTCAGACGACAAAACTTCTTAAGTAAAGTCCGGTGACCGTGACAAACATGACAGGAGTTCCTGATGATTACCACCATCAAAATTTCGTCTCCTAATGCTGGAGACATCATCAGGGACTGTAAGAATTCAGACGGTTCGTAAAAATGGAAACAAGCTCGGAAAAACCGAAATGTTTATACGTTTCCGTGAAATGTTAGTGTCGTGAGGTCATCAGATAATGCCTAAGATTACGGTGTCATTCCGACTTGTGGTATTGACTTGTAATGGGGAAGAGTGGGCACTGTTCATTTTATTTTATCTTCTAGTTAAAAGGATCAATAGAAAGGGAAAGTATTCCTCCAATTCCAAAAACTGTCACATATTGCATCGGAAGAGTACTAAGAAGGCGCTGTACTGACACAGTGTTTAAACCAAGAAGAAAGGTGTGTGAATATGAGGCGAATCCAGAAAGGAAGTTCCGGTAATAAAAACAAAACGGGTACAGACACAAAAGAAATATTCATTAGAAAATACTGCAAATCATAACTATCTTTCTACAAAGCTCCTACAATGTTGTAGGCACTTTCCACAAGTTTCTATATGCCTTCCTCATAGAATATTGCTACCTGTGTTGTCAATCATGTGGTAGCTTGTTCTTTGTAATCGTTGTCGTTGCTGAATTTTTGATCATCAAGGAAAGCTCTCTGGTGTGGAGGCTGATTAGACTGACTGCAACTGAAGTCCTATAAGAGCTGTCATGTATTCTTCTATTCTTCGCAGCAGTGGTCGGGCGTTGTTATGAATCGCAATAATACCGTTTGTGAGACTTCCGCGGCGGTTATAGTGTTTTGCCCGGAACAGTTTCATAAGCGTCTCACAGTAAACGTAGGTACTCATTGATTCACCTCACGGTAAACATGCACCAGGGAAATGTGTTGTGCATGCCAAAAGACTGTGCACATGACTTTTTGTGCTGTCAGTATTTGTTTGCCTTTATTCTTGACTGGTGACGCAGTATCCCTCCATTCCATGGATAGTCGTTTCGATTTAGGAGTTTCACAAGCGACTGAAGTCTCATCCCAGCCAATATTAGAAAATTACCACGTTTTTTGTACCTCGTCAAAAGGTCAACTTCACTGCCTAAACACTGTTTTTTATGATGCTCTGAAAAAGGCTTTGGGCAGCATTCAAGCACTCAGTATTCAAAAATTGAGTTTTTCAGGTACAATTGTTAGAAGAAGTGATCTTAACATTTCTTAAAAAGATTGGATACTGTAAATTTACTGTTTTCGTTTACGAGTTATTCAACTGCGCGGACCAGTTCTTCATTAAGCGTCCTCCCCTGGTAGCTGAGTGGTAAGCCGGCACGGTAGCTCAGCGTGTTCGGTCAGGGGGTTAACTGCCCTCTGTAATAAAAAAACTGAGTGAATGGATCGAAAACGAACTTCAATGGGCGTCAGGTGACGTCCGCCATAAACAATTGAAACGAACAAAATGAGATAACAAAAAAAAGTTGTCGGTGCGACGTAATGTCATGCCTAACGGCCCAGGTTCGACTCCTGGCTGGATCGGAGATTTTCTGTGCTCAGAGACTGGGTGTTGTATTGTCCTTACAATCGTCATTTTATCCCCACCGACACGCAAGTCGACGTCAACTCGAAAGACTTGCACCAGGTGAACGGTCTACCCGACGGGAGGCCCTAGCCATACGCCATTTCCATTTCTGTATTAACCATGCATATTCGCCCACTTCGTCGTATGTTACCTGATTGAACAGTCGGACCCACTCCCTTACCGGTGCACCACTCATTGCAGATTCTTATTACACTTTCGAAATCTATCGATGAATACAGACTGACTTGGTGTTCTTTGCATTCAGAAAACGAATTATAGATCTAATCCCACAAGGAGGAGGAGGAGATTAGTGTTTAACGTCCCGTCGACAACTAGGTCATTAGAGACGGAGCTCAAGCTCGGGTGAGGGAAGGATGGGAAAGGAAATCGGCCGTGCCCTTCTCAAAGGAACCATCCCGGCATTTGCCTGAAGCGATTTAGGGAATTCACGGAAAACCTAAATCAGGATGGCCGGAGACGGGATTGAACCGTCGTCCTCCCGAATACGAGTCCAGTGTGCTAATCCCACAAGGAGCGCGTGTTCCAATACACTTAACGATTCGGAAGAAGTTCTATGCAACAGGAAAAACAAACAGAGGACTAAATATCGTGTCATCTCCTTCTACTTGAATCAAAACATTTACCGCACATGCACACAACTGCGATTGTACTGCTGCCGGTCGCGCGGAAGTGGTCGCGCAATTGGAGGCGCCTTGGCACGGACTGCGTGGCCCCTCCCGCCGGAGGTTCGAGTCCTCCCTCGGGCATGGATGTGTCTGTTGTTCTTAGCATAAGTTATTTCAAGTAGTGTATAGTCCAGGGAGCGATGACCTGAGCAGTTTGGCCCCTTTAGAATTCACATACATTTTGCTGCTGCCGCAGAAATAAATACAAACAGTAACGAAATAAATCTCGGGTGAACAGCCTGATATGAGTGTGCATAGGACACAATATTTCGGCAATCGACCACGTTGCCATCATCAGGTGCTCTGATGTACTGACCGGCGCTTGAGGGAGTAGCGGGAGGGGGATTGTCCTATATATACATAGCGCCGGCCTACCGCCGGTCAGTACATCAGCGCACCTGATGATGGCAACGTGGTCGATTGCCGAAATATTGTGTCCTATGCACACTCATACCAGGCTGTTCACTAAAGATTTATGGAGAAATTGAAGAACACTTGCACACTACGTCCTCAATTAACTAATTTAATGGAAAAGAAGAAGGACTGAAATTACACATGTTGTAGATCTCAGTGACGATTAAAGCAAAACAGCAGCATCTCTTTCCAACTAAAAACTCCTTGACACAGGTCGACGCGACTCTGCCATCTTAGGCAGCGGTCTGATAACTTCAGGACCCTATCACTCCGCAAATACGTAGAAACAGTTCGGTTTGCTAAGCTTGTTTAAGTTTTTAAGTACTATCGGAAACTATAAGAGACTCTGACTATGTCTCCTGCTTTAGGAGTAGACTCATGCCTTGGACAACCGCCTAATGACCATATAGCACTCGTCAAATACGCAAATTCCGGCACAGAAAACTTGAATTCGTACTTTGTATATGTTTTCCATACCATTCACAAGAAATTTGCTTCATTAGGAAATAAGTTCCTCACCCAAAATATTCCCTTTGATATTCTATTGGATGACTGGAGAAAACTCAAAGTAACTTTGACTTCAACCCTTAGTTCTCTTAGCAAATACTAGCGTCCGTGTCTCTCCTTCATTCGTTTCCGCCGGCCGCGGTGGTCTCGCAGTCCGGAACCGTGCGCCTGCTACGGTCGCAGCTTCGAATCCTGCCTCGGGAATGGATGTGTGTGATGTCCTTAGGTTAGGTTTAAGTAGTTCTAAGTTCTAGGGGACTGATGACCACAGCAGTTGAGTCCCATAGTGCTCAGAGCCATTTGAACCATTCGTTTCCGTAAGATATTCCGAACTCGGACATCTCTGACTTACGTAGAAAAAACAGCAGCACGCGCACAACCATTCTACACTCACAGTTCGACAGAAATTTCTGAATGTGAAGCTGGCACGGAAAGCCATGTACAATAGCACGGAAATAAAATCGTTGATTTTATTCTTGAGCCGAAGGCCAAGCATAAATTAACTACACTGCTACCGACTATTAAGTCTGTGGTACTAATCGGTCGTTTTTGCTGTCTATAGTGTCGTAATTATTTAACTCACTGTTGCGATGCAGTTTTACTTTTTTACAATCCGACTGAGTAATATTGATAAAAGAATCTGCAACAGGCAGCAACTGTTCTTGAATACTGAATTCCACTGCTCTAATGTTAAAAGTGTGTTTGATTTGTCCTTTACGTCAAATGTAATGGTTTCCAAGGCTTGCGAGCAATGTGGCATGTTTTACTTGTATGCTCTCTGATCAAATGTATCTGGACACACTTCAGTGGACATTAATATAACGCCTTGCTCTTTCCTCTTCAGGACCCGAAAGTAGGTAAAGGGGTGATGTCTGGAGCGACGTCAACGTTCTGACTCATTCCAAGGGTGCGAGAATTTGAGCAGACCAGTCCATTTCAGGGATGTTATTGTCCTCTAACTGTTACCTCACAGATGCTGCATATGACAGAGTACATTCTCATGCTGATACAATCAATTATTGTCTCCGGAGTGACCATCTAATGCATACAGTACACAATGCTGTAGAATGTGTGCATATCCTTCACATTTAGAATTTCCTTAAGAGCAGTAAGGGACCTACACCCCAAACACGGGAGACATCCTTATACTTAAACACCACCTCCTTCGCACATCGTTTCTAGCACTGCATATGACGGCATGTAGCGTTCTCCATGCATCCGGAAAATCCACTGAGGATTGCCACATGATATAGCGAGATTCATCACTCCATAAAATTCGCTTGCAGCCATCCAGTGTCCATTGGCGTTGATCTTTAGACCACCTCAAGCCTGGCTTACCACTGACAAGCCGCGCGGGATTAGCCGAGCGGTCTTGGGCGCTGCAGTCATGGACTGTGCAGCTGGTCCCGGCGGAGGTTCGTGTCCTCCCTCGGGCATGGGTGTGTGTGTGTGTGTGTATGTGTATGTGTGTGTGTGTGTGTGTTTGCCTTAGGATAATTTCGATTAAGTAGTATGTAAGCTTAGGGACTGATGACCTTAGCAGTTAAGTCCCAAAAGATTTCACACACCTTTTTTTACCACTGACAACAAAAACATCTGTCTTAAGAAGAGTGGTTCGACAATTGTACCCCAATATTTTTAGCCCCATAACCATAGTCACTGTGCTAGCTGGACTGCTGGTAGCTCTTTGGAACTCATTCGAATGATCTTTTCCGCTGACTTTGTGAGATTTCTACAACCGCTCTCCTCAATGACCGACGGTTCCTGCCCTCCAGTATACTAAGTCTGTCTGGTTTTGGTTTAGATGTGAGTATTCCTTAGCGTTTCCACTTCTCAGTCACATCACCAACAATCGACTTGGGCAGCATTAGACCACGTTCGAGTTACTGAGTCTCCTCACTGACCCATTTCGCTGTTACATTTTCTCTATCGACAGCACAATACTCTCTGTCTCTTTGATATTGGTGGATCCACCTCTCGCGATCAATTCCACACTATATAGCAGTATCCGAATATCTTCGTTCACATGGTGTACTCAGACGACAAACCCCGGCTAATTGCATCGTTCTCATCATGATGACATGGCGGTAAATATCTATCGTGATATTCGTGGGCACATTATTATATCAATAAAAAGCAAACGATTCTGTTTCCGAGTTACGAACTGTTTTACTCAGACTCTCGGCACCAACTGTTAGCGTACAGGAGTACTACAAATTGCATCATCTTTGTCAACCACGTTAGACACGTCGCGAACACTAGAAGCAGTATTTTCCCTATGATTAATTTGTGATTAATAGCATCGTTCTTGCATCCTCAACATCATTTTTACTATCATGAATTTTTGTCATTTCTGGACGCACATTCCCGAATGTGAACATGCTAAACACTGTTGGCCTCTGCGGCATTTCCGTCTCATCCTTCCCTCTGTGGCCGTCACAGCCTCTGGACTGCCAGGCTGGCGTCTATCTAGCTCAGTGGTACCACCTGTCAGTCACAAAAGTGTTAACAGTAGAAAAATATGCGTTTCTCAGGTGATAATGTAGCCAGCAAAATTCTTTTCTCCACAATTACTTTGTTCACGGTACTCTTGTAACCAAATAATTAAATCAAAGTGGCAGTGAGTGCAGGAGCAACTTCAGATATTAGTTTGCACTTGAAACATTAAAAAAACTGTGTTAATAAAAGGTGTGGTGATATCTGAGGTGTCCAAGAATATGGTCACCTAGCACCGACACTGTAGCCAGTCCACTGATTTCCTTTTACAGAGCGGTCCCGTGGCTGCGTTGTGTGGTTACCATCATGGAATAGATATAACATCCAGTACATCGTTCACAAATGTTGTTACACTGATGGAAATGAAATTCAATCACAACATAAACTTTCCCTGGGCCTTTCGGCATCTCCACTAACTGCTGACTGCTGCACCCTGTTAGAAAAAATTGATAACTGGTGAGTCAAAAGAAAATATTTTGAGTGTCTCAGTGTGAAGGAAGACTCCAGTAATATCATGTAAAAAATAAAAAAGAACTGCATGTTAGTACAAATGTTCGTCTGTAAGACACATTGCATAAAAGTGTCATGACTTAAATGAGCTTTTTTCCTGATTAGGTTCGTAAGGTGGTATGTTTATCTGACAAACTTAAAGAACGATTATTTAAACAGCGAATACTGATTACACTGATTGTTACTACGTAGTATCATTGTTTATTCGACAGAAACCAGTTCTTTCGATATTGGTCTTAAGCCTACTGCTTCTGACCTCCGTTAGCAACGCTGGCTCTCTGCTTCTGATTTATAACAGAATACTTAGTGCACTTAAGGGGAGACTCCATCCAAAAATTTAACTTTTCTTCTACTTCGCTCATTTCAACCGAGCTTTAAAATCATGTTTATCACATGTAGCAATACCGAAGCTCTGAAGTCCAGAACTTCACTGCTTTTTGAGTTTAGAATTTTTAGTATGATTTTCAACTGTATTTTTGAAAACGAACTTTTGGTTCGCAGTCCTCAGTTTTCATATTCCAGAATTTTTAGATCCATTCACAAGACATGGTCCAACAGTCCTATGGATTCATTTTATTAATTTAGTTTCAGTGTTTTTCCCCAAGCTTCAAATATAAATATTCTTTAATTATCTATACTTAAATGTAATAATAAAATAGACAAATTACATTTTAGACAATATTAATGCAAAGAACTATGCAAATATCTGAAGACTACTTCTTCAAAAAATTCATTGTGACTGGTTGTATTTTATATAATCGTATGGCGAGGGCAGGCCGTTCGCCGGGTGCCGGTCTTTCAATTTGACGCCAGTTCGGTGACCTGCAGCCGATAAGGATGGTAGGATGGCGATGAGGACAGCACAACACCCAGTCCCTGGGTGGAGAAAATTCCCCGACCCAGCCGGGAATCGAATCCGGGCCCAGAGATTTGACAATCCGTCACGCTGACCATTTAGCTACCGGGGGCGGACAATTGCGATTGGTTAACATTTAGCATAAAAACGATGGCAGCGCGCTTAGAAAAACTAACTTACAGGAAAAGGGATATTAAAATTTCATTAAAAAAGTAAATGCTAGTACAAGACATATACCCATTAAAATACACCAGCTTTGTATGTTTTACGTTCCTGCTCCTGTAAGACCTCTCCTCGTAACTTCAAGACTAGGCTAGTCTTTTTCTTAAATTTATTTTCCTCCGTGAAGCTTCTTGCTGATACGTCGTTGATCTCTGGACAAGCAAATTTTCTTCTGGAAAGATGATAAAGAAGTGCTGTTATTCCAGTTTTCTCCAGTCTTCAACCATCCCTTACTAATGTTTACTGAAGTTAAAAAATCTTCTGTGTTATTAGGCCACGTCATATTCCTACTAAAATGATCGACGTTTCGACCCCCTGCTGGGATCTTCCTCAGGATCTTCTGGTGTTCACTACTGCTAGAACTTCAGTGACAACGGCCGCGAAAGCCTGCAGAATTACATATATCCCATATTGAACCGAGAAACAAGTTCTACAAGACCCAAGAGTATTGCTTTTCTTTTTCATCTTTAGGACCAGATGATACTGTGAGAAATTTCATTTGCGTTTAGCGTCTTGCCATCAGTAGTGCATCGGATGCAAATGCAGGATAGACAGGTACCATCTTGACCACTTTGGCGACTGTCAGTTTGCCATTGTCCCTCTCGCAAACCATATTTCAAATATTTGTTAGGTGTTCTTGTAATTCGAATACAGCCAAATCATTTTGGGGTCTAAGAGTAAACACTCCAAATATTTGGAATAGCCAAAAAAATTGTTTTGGAAAAGGAATGAAGTTTGAGGGCAGAGTCTCCCCTTAACGTATATCCTTAGTATCGACTTGTGGTACTTCTGTCTGCCTGGAATTATTTCATTGTATCGAGTGTACTTGAATATTCTACGATGTTATCAGTCTCGGTTTATGTATCCGCTTTTCTGGATCTGCTCTGGATCCCGTCGTCTCGTATGCTCGTTCCAGGCAGTAGGTCTTCTTCATCTAACATCACTTTCTGCCAGTTCTATAATACAACTTGTTTAAACAGTAGAGCTGTTCATATTTTTACTACGTGTAGGATAGTGTTCTTATGGTATGCACAAACGACCAACTGTGGGTTGACAGCATAATCCTATCTGAATACTCAGAGAACTTAAACGAAACCAAACTTTCTTTCACAAATTCGATTACATTGTTCTTCTGCAGTGGCGGGAAACACTGCAAACCGATTGCCTTACTTGCAGAATCCGCATTTGTATACTACCACGCAGTTGTTCATCGTCATCAGAACATTATATCGTTTTTGGTAGCTACTTGATGAAACAATACAGATTGAAATCTCACTGTGTTTCTTCTTAAATTGTACAACTTGCATCTGATAACATACATGCAACTCGAGTCTTTGTTATAGAAATCATCCATCGAATGTCCATGTGAATGGAACGTATCTAACAAGCGAGCCTATGTGAATACACACTGGAAAAACAGTAAGAAGGAAAGATATACGCAACAGATTTAAAATTGTAGACATATTGTTAAGTATGTGAAGAGAGATTATTTCATTCTAAATGAAAGACTAGTAGTCTCTGGATGCACTACAGATCCACTTACTTTCTGCCGCTGAAATTTACAGGTAATCAAAATGACGAGCCTCACAAATTTCTTGTGGAAAGTTCAGTTAAAAAATAGTATCAATTGTATAGCAATACCTGTTGTAGTCTTTTGGCAATAAGGAAGAAGTGATAGTTGAGGAAAACGGGGGTATCGTAAGTTAACATTGCAAAAGGATCCACCACATGCATTCATGAGCAATGCATACATTAAGAGGGAACATCTTGCGTTTCTCATAATACATCAGCTCAAAGGATAAGAAAATCACTACAATGACTACACCTACTATTTACAAACGTGTGGTTCTGTCTCACAAAAAAAAGGACAATTGTTACATACGTATTCCACAACACTCGAAATAAGGCATTTCCTCGTCCACGAGATTATATAGTTCAAATCCCTTAGCAAAACATCGAGTTCTGATTGAAGTAAGTCGCAAATAAATTGTCTGTATGACCCATATGTATAAGAAGCATCGGAAGTAGACTGAAGACAAATGCAGAAAATTTTAAAAGGGTTGCTTTCCCTAAGCACAAACGTATTGTGCGATCTCATCTATTACAGCATCATGAGTCTCTGAGCAAATCTTCCTCCTCTTAGTACCGTGGATTTGCCACAAGATTTAAGAGAATAAACAGCCCATTCAATCTTTCGCAGGCCAAGGAATTATTGGCCTCCGCAGCATGAATCCGACAATGCATGCAAGCATCTTTGGCACTGAGTGCGTATACCAACTTACACTAAGCAAGGAAAGGAGGCGAAATGGCAGCCACGTTCCGAGATGTGTTTCTATCGCATTTACATTTCTTTGCTACGTTTTCTTTCTTGTTGATGTTTTAAGGGAAAAATTCCTCATTTACGTTTTGTCCATAGCCACTCTCACTCTTCAGACATACTGTTCTGACCGTAGAAAATTTTAATTTTTATTCTTGCTTTTGTGGCCTTAACAAGAGTACAGGCTCCATAGGCAAACAGCCAGCCGACATTAAGAAATAGTCCACCAGGACGTAGGGACAAGATAAGCGGCGGAGGCTGCCAAGTATGGCTTGTTGATCAAATAACTTAGTGCTTGACTTCCTGCCAGAGGAAGCAGCATGAATCAAACTTGCGCAATGGAAGACGCAAACACCAGAGCGATAATACAGCAAGAGAGAGTGTCAGTGACATGCGGAAAAGACTCGTGTGGAACCAAATTAAGTTGTGTGCAGCTAGAAACGAAAGTGTCTTGTGGAACTGAAGGCATTCTTGCGCAAGCCGACCAATTAGAAACGAGAGTGTCGTGTGGAACCATAGGCATTCTTGTGCAATCCGATCACTTAGAAATGAAAGGGTCGTGTGAAAAAAATTAACTCGTGTGCACCCAAGTACATGAGAAAGGAAATAAAAGGCCAGGTAGCGGAATAGCTAGAAGCAGAGATTCAGAAGCAGATTCAGAGCCAGAGCCGGCAGTTCGGAGATTCCGCAGCGAGACGCCAGAGGGGCCGAGTAGGCCCATAGCAGCCGATACAGCTGGTAAAGACTTCAGCTACGAGAGGACGGTAATAGACTCTGGTGGACATTCAGGAACTGCAGATCAAGTAGGATTTTGAGAGTTTCATTGAAATAGTCTTGAACAGACGCTTTGAGTTTTTGTCTCAATTACTTAGAGAGATTTCAATGCTAGCCAAGAACAAGTGATTGCTTTGTACTTGATTCTTATATGTACTGGCAATTAGCTTTGAAGTAGTAAGTCCGGATAAATAGACTGAATCTTACTAAGGGGTATATGGTCCAACTCCTCACATATGTATATGCGAGAATAAACTTGATAGAAACTAACCTATCTTTTCTGCTTATTGCAATTCTGTAACCTATTTTCAGGAAACTTATTTGCTTCAAACCAAGGAGATTGTCTCCCTCTCATCTCCAATATAAAAAACAGCAGTACGTCTTCAGGCCACAATTGGCCCATCGGGAGCATCCGACCGCCATGTCATCCTCTGATGAGGATGCGGATAGGAGGGGCGTGTGGTCAGCACACCGCACTCCCAGTCGTTATGATGGTTTTCTTTGACCGGAGCCGCTACTATTCGGTCGAGTAGCTCCTCAATTGGCATCACAAGGCTGAGTGAACCACGAAAAATGGCAACAGCTCATGGCGGCCCGGATGGTCACCCATCCAAGTGCCGGCCACGCCCGACAGTGCTTAACTTCGGTGATCTGACGGGAACCGGTGTACCCACTGAGGCAAGGCCGTTGCCTCCAATATATAAATGTTGAGAGCAGTTTATAACTAACCCATTGTCGTTAACGTCCCGATTGCGCTACGCAGTTCGCAATTACTTCATTCTGGTATAGTGAGGCTGTGCTGGGACGCGAGATTACCGAGCAAAACTTTCACGATGCTGTCATGTCTCGCTATTGCAAAGCGTTTTGAGAAATACAGTACCTGACAAAAAAAAATATGTGAAGAACCCTGAAGGGGAGCGGGAAACACAAAGAAACATTACAAGCTGAGAGTGTATGTGATGGCATTGCATCAATTAGAAAGTCGACTTAAATTTACAAAGAACTTGGGTGTGTGAGTCCGGTTTGACGTTGCACCCACACTGGTCTGGATGGATGCACTGATTCGGTTGCGTAGGATTTCATGAAACCGTTCTATCCTCTGTTGAGGAAAGTTGAGGTAGAACTGTAACTGGTCTTCTTTTTCCTGGATACTGGCAGTGGGGCGGTATGAAGATCCTAGCTGGTCCCACACATGTTCTATTGGGTAGTGATCTGGAGACCTTGCTGCCACTCGAGTTCCTCAACATCACGCAGACAGTACATAGACACTTGCGATGTATGGATGAGCATTGTCCTGATAAAAATGGCTCCAAGGTACTGTCATATCATAAGAAACACACGAGGAAGAAGGATATATGCAACGTATTGTTGTGCCATCAGAGTTCGCACAGTCACTTGCCACAGTGATCTGAAGTCATACCCGATGGCTCCCCACCAACATTGGAAGACTGAAACCTGTTCCCAGGTCGCGTCCATTTTTGCCAACAGTGGCCATCTGGGGTAGTGCCGAAGCGGAATTAATCGCTGAACACAATGCGACGCCATTCATCAGAAAAGCACGCTTCCTAGTCACGACAGAACCGTTTGTGTCGTGCTGTTAACGGCAGCTTACATGTGGGACGATAATTGCCTAGCCAGCTGCTGCTAGTCTTCGAGCAATAGTGCGGGAAGACACAGAATCTTGCAGGAAGTACATTAGTTTTTCTCGGACGGCAGGCGCAGATATGAAGGGGTTACGATATGACTGGTGAACAATACGGCGATCCTCCGTGGCCGTGATCAAACATAGTTGAACAGAACCTTGTCGACTAGTTTGTCTGTCCACACGTTCCCACACAGTCCAACATCGGACCACTATCACATCCCAATTCCCCACAAATATGGATATTGCACGATTCGACCAGCCGGCAAAATGGAGGCTCATAGTGAGACCTCCTTTCAAACGATGTCAGGTGCCGATAACGCTGTCGCAAACACGTACGCGGCATCACCTCGTCCAGTGATCACTCATCACCAGAACGTGTTCACGCCCATTACATTCCTATCAAGCCTGTTGACATCGCTAAACACGAACAACGTCAATGTGCTCTAGCGGACGTTCAAGCCTGTCACAGCGAATTGTAACTCTGATCCGTTACATACCTGCTGACGGTGTGTAAGTATACGAAGTTCCGTTCACATACATCCATGTGTTCTGGATGCTTCGTACTTTTTGCCAGGCAGGGTATTTCACGTGTGACGCACCCGCTGTCTGCTCTAATGCTCGGGAGCCATCACTGCTATAGCCATTTTCTTTGAATGTTGAATAGATGGGTCTGGTGGAAACGAAAGCAATATGGCAGAGTTATAATCTACATCTACATACCTACTCCGCAGTCCACGGTACATGGCGGAGGGTACCTCTTACCACAACTAGCATCTTCTCTCCCTACTCCACTTCCAAACAGAACGAGGGAAAAGTGACTGACTATATGCCTCTGTACGAGTCCTAATCGCTCATATCTTATCTTTGTGGTCTTTCCGCGAAATATAAGTTGGCGGCAGCGAAATTGTAAAGCAGTCAGCCACAAATTCTGGTTCTCTAAATTTCCTCAGTACCGTTTCACGAAAAGAACGCCTCCCTTCCTGCAGAGACTCCCACCCGAGTTCCTGAAGCATTTCCGTAACACTCGCGTGATGATCAAACCTAATAGTAACAAATCTAGCAGACCGCCTCTGAATTGTTTCTATGTCCTGCCTCAATCCGACCTGATAGGTACCCCAAACGCTTTAGCAGTACTCAAGAATAGGTCGTATTATTGTTTTATGAGCGGTATCCTTTACAGATGAATAACATCGTCCCAAAATTCTACCAATCAACCGAAGACGACTATCCGCTTTCTCCAAAACTGCCATTACATGCTTGTCCCACTTCATTGTTGTTGTTGTGGTCTTCAGTCCTGAGACTGGTATGATGCAACTCTCCATGCTACTGCATCCTGTGTAAGCTTCTTCATCTCCCAGTACCTACTGCAACCTACATCCTTCTGAATCTGCTTGGTATATTCATATCTTAGTCTCCATCTACGATTTTTACCCTCCACGCTGCCCTCCAATACTAAATTGGTGATCCCTTGATGCCTCAGAACATGTCCTACCAACCGAGCCCTTCTTCTAGTCAAGTTGTGCCACAAACTTCTCTTCTCCCCAATCCTATTCAATACTTCTAATTAGTTATGTGATCTACCCATCTAATCTTCAGCATTCTTCTGTAGCACCACATTTCGAAAGCTTCTATTCTCTTCATGTCCAAACTAGTTATCGTCCATGTTTCACTTCCATACATGGCTACACTTCATACAAATACTTTCAGAAACGACTCCCTGACACTTAAATCTATACTCAATGTTAACAAATTTCTCTTCTTCAGAAATGATTTCTTGCCATTGCCAGTCTACATTTTATATCTTCTCTACTTCGACCATCATCAGTTATTTTGCCCTACAAATAGCAAACCTCCTTTACTACTTTAAGTGTCTCATTTCCTAATCTAATTCCCTCAGCATCACCCGAGTTAATTCGACTACATTCCATTATCCTCGTTTTGCTTTTGTTGATGTTCATCTTGTATCCTCCTTTTAAGACACTATCCATTCCGTTCAACTGCTCTTCCAAGTCCTTTGCTGTCTCTGACAGAATTACAATGTCATTGGCGGATCTCAAGGTTTTTATTTCTTCTCCATGGAATTTAATACCTACTCCGAATTTTTCTTTTGTTTCCTTCAGTGCTTGCTCAATATAGAGACTGAATAACATCGGGGAGAGGCTACAACCCTGCCTCACGCCATTCCCAACGACTGCTTCTCTTTCATGTCCCTCGACTCTTATAAGTGCCATCTGGTTTCTGTACAAATTGTAAATAGCTTTTCGCTCCTTGTATTTTACCCCTGCCACCTTCAGAATTTGAATGAGAGTATTCCAGTCAACATTGTCAAAAGCTTTCTCTATGTCTACAAATGCTAGAAACGTAGGTTTGCCCTTCCTTAATCTAGCTTCTAAGATAAGTCGTAGGGTCAGTTTTGCCTCACGTGTTCCGATATATCTACGGAATCCGAACTGATCTTCCCCGAGGTTGGCTTCAACTAGTTCTTCCATTCGTCTGTAAGGAATTCGAGTTAGTATTTGGCAGCTGTGACTTATTAAACTGATAGTTCGGTAATTTTTACATTTGTCAACACCTGCTTTCTTTGGGATTGGAATTATTATATTCTTCTTGAAATCTGAGGGTATTTCGCCTGTCTCATATATCTTGGTCACCAGATGGTAGAGCTTTGTCAGGACTGGCTCTACCAAGGCTGTCGGTAGTTCTAATGGAATGTTGTTTACTCCCGGGGCCTTGTTTCGGCTCAGGTCTTTCAGTGCTCTGTCAAACTCTTGACGCAGTATCGTATCTCCCATTTCATCTTCATCTACATCCTCTTCCATTTCCATATTATTGTCCTCAAGTACATCGCCCTTGTATAGACCCGCTATATACTCCTTTCACCTTTCTGCTTTCCCTTCTTTGCTTAGAAGTGGGTTTCCGTCTGAGCTCTTGATGTTTATACAACTGGTTCTCTTATCTCCAAAGGTCTCTTTAATTTTCCTGTAGGCAGTATCTGTCTTACCCCTAGTGAGATAAGCCTCTACATCCTTACATTTGTCCTCTAGCCATCCCTGCTTAGCCATTTTGCACTTCCTGTCGATCTCATTTTTGAGACGTTTGTATTCCTTTTTGCCTTCTTCATTCACTGCATTTTTATATTTTCTCCTTTCATCAATTAAATTCAATATTTCTTCTGTTACCCAAGGATTTCTACTAGCTCTCGTCTTTATACCCACATGATCCTCTGCTGCCTTCACTACTTCATCCCTCAAAGCTACCCATTCTTCTTCTACTGTATTTCTTTCCCCCATTCCTGTCAGTTGCTCCCTTATGCTCTACCTGAAACTCTGTACAACCTCTAGTTCTTTCAGTTTATCAAGGTCCCATCTCCTAAAACTACCACCTTTCTTTAGTTTCTTCAGTTGTAATATACAGTTCATAACGAATAGATTGTGGTCTGATTCCACATCTGCCCCTGGAAATGTCTTAAAGCCTGGTTCCTAAATCTCTGTCTTACCATTATGTAATCTATCTGAAACCTGTCAGTGTCTCCAGGCTTCTTCCATGTATAGAACCTGCTTTTATGATTCTTGAACGAAGTGTTAGCTATGATTAAGTTGTGCTCTGTGCAAAATTCTAGCAGCCGGCTTCCTCTATCATTTCTTAGCCCAAATCCATATTCACCTACTACGTTTCCTTCTCTCCCTTTTCCTACTGACGAATTCGTCGTACATTTCTTCAATTTCTTCATCATCTACAGAGCTAGTTGGCATATAAACTTGTACTACTGTGGTAGGGGTGGGCTTCGTATCTATCTTGGCCACAATAATGCGTTCACTATGCTATTTGTAGTAGCTTACCCGCACTCCAATTTTTTTATTCATTATTAAACCTACCCCTGCATTACCCCTATTTGATTTTGTGTTTATAACCCTGTATTCACCTGACCAGAAGTCTTGTTCCTCCTGCCACCGAATCTCACTAATTCCCACTATATGTAACTTTAACCTATCCATTTCCCTTTTTACATATTCTAACCTACCTGCCCGATTAAGGGATCTGACATTCTACGCTCCGATCCGTAGAACGCCAGTTTTCTTTCTTCTGATAACGACATCCTCTTGAGTAGTCCCCGCTCGGAGATCCGAATGGGGGACTATTCTACCTCCGGAATATTTTACCCAAGGGGCCGCCATCATCATTTAACCGTACAGTAAAGCTGCATGCCCTCGGGAAAAATTACGGCTGTAGTTTCCCCTTACTTTCAGCCGTTCGCAGTACCAGCACAGCAAGGCCGTTTTGGTTAGTGTTACAAGTCCAGATCAGTCAATCATCCAGACTGTTGCCCCTGCAACTACTGAAAAGGCTGCTGCCCCTCTTCAGGAACAACACGTTTGTCTGGCCTGTCAACAGATACCCTTCCGTTGTGGTTGCACCTACGGTACGGCTATCTGTATCGCTGAGGCACGCAAGCGTCCCCACCAACGGCAAGGTCCATGGTTCATGGGGGGGGGGGGGTCCCACTTCATATCGCTCTGCAACGTTACGCTCAAATATCTAATCGACGTGATTGTGTCAAGTGCTACGCTACTAATGGAGTATTCAAACATTACGGGATTCTTTTTCCTAATCATCTGCATTTAGAGTTAGCTCTCGTTCTTACACCAATCACAAATCCTGTCCAAGTCATCTTGCATTCTCCTACAGTCACTCAACGACGACACCTTCCCGTACACCACAGCATCATCAGCAAACAGCAACACATTGTTATCCACCCTATCCAAAAGATCATTTATGTGGAAAGAAAACAACAGCTCACCTACCAGACTTCCCTGGGGCACTCCAGATGATACCCTCACCTCCGATGAACACTCACCATTGAGGACAACTTACTGGGTTCTGTTACTTAAGAACAAGGAACGTATGTTTTCACCATTTTCAGCAACACTTGTATTGATACGACACTAACTACCTATGTTCTCGTGCGTATGTTCTCCTGTCTGCTTGGCTGTTTACGTTGTGTGACTTCCATACCATTTGGAATGAAGAAGTAAGTGATCTAAGTTCTGATTACCTTTTCGCCTACAGTATGCCGTGACCTAGAAGTCCTAGAAATATACTGCTTTCGAATATAAACATTAAACGTGTAAATTTTGACAAATTTAATAGGTGATATTCAACTACATCAAACTGAGTTGGACAGTATTTAAATGATTATTAATTAAATATAAAGAGTAACTATCTGTGATACACTGAATAACTTCCTCATGAACAATCAAAGGTACAATCGTTAGTTGGCGTGTATTAAATCTGTATGCCGTTAGAAAATGCATCAGGGTTTTATGAAAAATGTACAAATGTATACAGTTTCCTAAAGCTTGCTCACGAAGTTCGTCTTGGCCCTACGTTTGATTCTCAACCTGCGGAACGGGAAACGCTGTTCTTTTCCGCTTTCGTGAGTGAATTAAAACGCTAATCTGCATGTCCCTGAAAGAAACCACTTTGCAGTTGACAGCCTTAACATTTCTTCTAGTTGCTTCCAAATAAGGATTGATACCTAGCCGAGACTGCATCAGTTTGCTGATCGCAAAATAGTACACGGGATGTCAGGAAAGTTACATGATGTTTCACTTTCAAACAGTGGGTGACAGAGAGGGGGGGGGGGGGGGGTGGGGGGTGGGCAGGGGGGTGGGGGGAGTTCGAGTGGTTTGTATAGAACACTGCTGTCGAATTTCTTGTCGCGTTTAATGTTTCAGTTGCTCCGGACGAAGATGCTGGAGATAATTTTCGAAAGCTTGACATTTCACCATGTACTGCCCCGGCAAGAAGTCCGAGAAGGCTTTATAGAAATGAAAAGGTTGTTTCAAACTGAAATCGTATTGCGACTTCGAAACACAAACAGAATTTGAATCACATTAACATGGGGACTGTAATGTTCTTCACGCTTTATAAAAACAATGAAGCTGATTCACATAGAAACTAAAGAACACTTCATACATAAAATTTTCTCTTTCCTTCCGTTTTCCAGTGCTCTTAAAGGTGAAAGATGAGATTAGTTTATCAGTACACTCAACATATGATTCATAATTTTGAAATTAATATTAAAATATGGCTTGCTGATCAGAATTTCGTTTATTTTATCCTAGTGGTTTGCAGAATGAATACTGATACTTGAGCAGTTTAGCCCACCTTAGCTCTCGCAGCAAATAAGAACTTTTCCCACACTACCTAATTCCAAAAGAAGAGTCACAGCAGAAAGCATGTCAAAAAATTATCCTCTGTCTGCCATGTCCACCAACCACGCTACTCTCTCATCGACCGCCGACAACAGACCAGCGCGTGAGGCGGAGCGACAGTTACGTTATCTGCTCCTAACACAACCTCTGGTAACCAAAGAGTTAGATATAAGACATGTGTTTAGGTATCCAAAGAAGCTATCTGTGATAAATATGATAGATAAAACTGCCATTTATCATAATAAAGAAACCTTATAAGTAGAAGATTCAGTGTCCACCTCGTTCAGTTTATAAAAGATAAAACTCGTATGAAAACTTGAACCACATCAAGAAAACTGATAAATTGAGTGTAAGTTAAAAGCACGGTATGGAAAGGGGCTGATACTTTCAAGGAGTTTTTGTAGTGGCTGGAAGTGGCTGTAATGTTACATCAGAACTAATGTTTAGGTAGAATTTAGGTTATGACGAACAAAGCAGTTTTCGTTTGCAGCAGTCGATTTGGAATAGATTGGTTGGTCGCAATTGTCCTCAAGGCAATGAAAAGAGCAGCTATTTGAATACAATTCTGTCACAATACCTACCTTCTGGAACACGCTGCGAGCACGGACATTTCTAAACATATAGTGCATTCCTCATCTCTTTACAATTGCTTTTAGTGTCAGCAGACATCAGGATACTACAGGCTGTGGGATGTAATGAAAGCCTAATCCACGGTTTCATTTAATATAAACCACCTGCGGTGTACAGCTACTTGAAACCGTGCCAGAAGAAACCAATGTTGACTGTGTGAGATGATATATGATAGTTGGAAACATCAGAGGATATCTTTTTCTTAGGTTTACTGGTGAAACCGAAGTACTATGTACATGGACTAAATAATAATTCTGAAAGATAAGTAACAGCTTCCATCATTACTGAAGTAAAATGTTATTGGTGACAGATGGCATAATATCCAGAAATCAGGCCTCCGAGAAGCTAAAGAAGAGGAGAGACCAAACAAAAGTTATGATATTGCCCGTACGATGACACTCATCACTGATCTGCAGATTGTTCTGTCAGTTGGTCTTATGATACGTCTGGATTCTTATTGCCAACATATGATCCTCACCAGCTAACTGTAACGCCAAGTGGACTCTGATTCAGTATCTAATTTATTTGTGACCTCCGCGTAGAAGTTGATTATTCTCTCGTGCATCATAATTCTCTCCATTTTCACTGGAGCTAACGACTCCAAGAGCTACGACCATTTTTAATGTGTTTATCGTCACATGTAGCTTCGTCCAGTGGGCCACATGGAATAATTAACGTACCATTATTCTTCCCACTCAGGCAAAGAAGTGTGACACATAAACTGATGAGCCAAAATGTCGTGAACACTTTGAATAAAAACAATTAAAATGCCGATGTTTCGGCCGTCTTTCCACGGATCTTCTTCAGGGCGACAGGAATCGAATCTGGATAATGCTAACTAGTGGCAAAACTCCGGATTCGAATATTGGTCCAGCAGACCACCTGGAAAATAACTCCTATACTTTTATCATAGACATGCATAATGCACTGATGTGCATCTCATCGTATATGACTGAGAAACATTTCAATAAATCGTCTGTTTATAGTCTTAATGTGTAAACAAATACAAAGACATAATCTCTTTCTCCAACGCTGCTACTGTCTTCATGTTGTGAGCGTTACTGACGGTGAATGAAACCATCCCACTGTGTTATCACAGAAAATTGCAGCGTTGCTACTACCAACATTCGACTAATAAAATTCATCAGGCACAAGGAACTGTTTCTATGGAATGACACTGTCTGTAAAAGGTGTAATAAAAAAAGGAATATAACAAAGAACACAGTTTTATTTAATATGGAAATATATTTCGAAACAAAATTTGTTTTCCATTTGTCAATTTATGTTTTCGTCAAATAAATAGAGGAAAATTGTTGTATTCAAATTTATAAAAATATGGCTATTATTTTTCAAAACATTAAAGTCGGAACGTAACAATCTAATTTTCACATACAATACAGAAGTATTGAAAACTTTCTTACAATTGGAATGCTTCGACTAAAAGTGATAAATAACATCAGTCACACCCTAAGGATAACAGTCAATATTTAAAACAAATTTTGTATTGAACTTATTTGAAGCATATCAGGAAACGAATAACTGGCAGTGTTCCTGTGATTCGGAGGAAGGTTAAAGATCTACAAAATAATAATTAGATACATATACAGTAGTCTAAAGCTGTAAGTTTGGTTGTAGTACCTGTATACCAAAATTGTTTAGCACTGTGGTACAATGTCATCTACATTAACAAATTTACCCATGTAGTATAGGGCGTTTGAGTTAATTCCGAAGCTGAGCATACGTGTAATAAGTAAACGAGGAAACAAGTAGAGCATAAGAAGTCCGGAAATGTGAGTGATTAAAAGAAAATAGTGTTAGTGCATAGGAGACACTCAAGTTTTGCTGTTAAAGTTTGAAAAGGCTCAGTAACTATCAGCGCCTATCACATAGTTATCTGGGGTGTTGTAAGGTAGGCTGATTTTGTGTTCTATGGGTAAATATATCAAAATTTCCGCACCAACTCCATAATGAAAAAGACAGATACGTTGTAAGTTAAAGCAAGTATACCTTTCATATATGTTATTCATTAAATAGTGGACACAGCCGAGACAGATGGAGATAGAAATATGGAAAATGCAAGGTTTGCTTTGCTACTACTAGTTGGTGTACAGAGTAATCATAGGAAAACGTTCCAGGCTGCAATAACAGGACACACTTTTCATGTTTAAACTATTCAAGTAGATCGTTCACTAGATATCGAACGGATGTGGGAGTATAGTAGTAAAGTTACAGTAAGAAAGTTCTTGAAAGGAATTTGCAGAAAAAGTTGTTTTATAGGCTTAGAACCATGAAAGAGGTTATTCCATGCCACGAACGTAACACATAAGTACCTAAGAATAGTTAACTTTGCCGTATGAAAAGAAATTAGTCCTATCTTAATTTGTGTCAACGACGGAAATTAATTTTTAGTAGTGTGTTAAATGGGTACAGTAGCTCTATTGTCTACAGCTGTAACAAAACGAAGAGTATAAAGCCCAACAAGAAAAAGACAAAAATTTTAAGTTTTGTAAGTTAAAGTACACATAAGTTTCAGCTACCGATATGCAGTATATACTAAACCCATATCAGAAAGACAGAGGCACGAATATCATAAATGTATGGTACGCCCTATCACCAAGAATAATAAAGAAGAAGTATAAGAAAACTTTCCGTGACCCAATATGAAGAACCCGTTTTATACGTTTAAACTATTAAGTAGCTTGTGAATATCCGTGAAAACAAATGTAGAAAAGGATTTTGGAGGCGAAGAACCAGGAGAACTGATTATTGCGTTTCAGGAGACATAAGGCAAAGAGAAAGCAGGTGATTAACGTTGCTGCTTGTTTCAAACCAACATTTACGTACCTTGGGATTAGCTTCAGAAACTACTTTCAGTAAAGTGCAACATATTAGTGGTTAATTCATGTGTAGAGTACGAAAAGAGATTCAAGAAGGACTTTAGCATTATGGAATGTTAACAAAGAAAATTCACAGAAATCACAGACACACTGCCATTCGTTCCTTGCTGCTCCTTAGGAAACTAGGGTGTTTGTAGGAAGCGGAATGCTATAGGAACATTCAGATATAATTACATTAAATGTGTAAGAGAAGGTGAATAGATAGATTAGGAATTTATAGTGCGTCTTATTGTTTGCACAGCCCTCTGTTGAAATACAGGGTGAGCAGTGTGTATGAGGACTGTGAAGTCTTTTCTTAAGTTCGCCTTTCAAACTGTACTACGGAGAAGTGTCTATAGAGTAAATCGTAGAAAGCGGAGATGTTGAAATGTCTGTACAAAAGAAAGAGGCGAGCTTTGAGTACTGTACAAAGGTGGCACACGCCCATAGGGGGCCGGCGCACTGCTCTAGTAGAAGGAGGAGAAGCTGATGTCTGTGAGCGGTGCGCTGTTGCTCTGCGGCAGAGCGTAGTCCTTGGCCAGCTGGTCCAGGATGCCGCCACCGGTTCCAGCTTGCCTCACCTGGGGGGCAGGCCTCGGGGGCGGCGGCGGGGGCGGGCTGTGGTACACCGGGGCGGGGCTGCGGTGCTGGATGGGCTGCGGCGGCGGCTGCGGGCATAACATTCACGTCATGAAACACCATATTCAACACTGAGGCGACAGAAGTCACAGGGTAGCGATACACACATAAACAGGTGGCGGGGAGCAAGGTACACTACTGGCCATTAAAATTGCTACACCACGAAGAAGACGTGCTACAGTCGCGAAATTTGACCGACAGGAAGACGTTGCTGTGATATGCAAATGATTAGCTTTTCAGAGCATTCACACACGGTTGGCGCCGGTGGCGACATCTACAACGTGCTGACACGAGGAAAGTTTCCAAGCGATTTCTCATACACAAACAGCAGGGGACCGGCGTTGCCTGGTGAAACGTTGTTGTGATGCCTCGTGTAAGGAGGAGAAATCCGTACCTTCACGTTTCCGGCTTTGATAAAGGTTGGATTGTAGCCTATCGCGATTGCGGTTTATCTTATCGCGACAGTGCTGCTAGCGTTGGTCGATGGAATCGGTGGGTTCAGGAGGGTAATACGGACCGCCGTGCTGGATCCCAACGACCTCGTATCACTAGCAGTCGAGATGGCAGGCGTCTTATACGCATGGCTGCAGTTCGGAGACCATATGCTGCGGTTACCCTTGACGCTGCATCACAGGCAGGAACGCCTACGATGGTGTACTCAACGAGGAACCTGGGTGCACGAATGGAAAAACGTCATTTTTTCGGATGAATCCAGCATGATGATGGTCGCATCCGTGTTTGGCGACATCCCGGTGAACGCCCATTGGAATCGTGTATTCGTCATCGACATACTGGCATATCACCCGGCGTGATGGTATGGGGTGCCATTGGTTACACGACTCGGTCATCTCTAGTTCGCATTGAATAGTGGACGTTACATTTCTGATGTATTGCGACCCTTGGCTCTACACTTCATTCGATCCCTGCGAAATCCCACATTTCAGCAGGACAATGCACCACCGTATGTTGCAGGTCCTGTGCGGGCCTTTCTGGGTACAGAAAATGTTCGACTGCTGCCCTGGGCAGCGCATTCTCCAGATCTCTCACCAATTTAAAACGACTGGTCAATAGTGGCCGAGCAAGTGGCTCGTCACAATACACCAGTCACTACTCTTGATGAACCGTGGTATCGTGTTGAAACTGCATGGGCAGCTATACCTGTACACGCCATCCAAGCTCTGTTAATGCCCAGGCGTATCAAGGCCGCTATTACGGCCAGAGGTGGTTGTTCTGGGTACTGATTTTTCAGGATCTGATGCACCCAAATTGCTTGAAAATGTAATCACCTGTCAGTTCTATTACAATATATTTGTCCAATGAATACCCGTTTATCATCTGCATTTCTTCTTGGTGCAGCAATTTTAACGGCCAGTAGTGTAGTTTGGTGGCTGGCCGTGGGGGGGACGGAGTAGGTACCTGCGGGCGCGGCGGCCTCGGCTGCTCGGAGTAGACTACGCCGCCCACGGGGACAGCGCCGGGGACCTGGGCGCGGGGCGGCGCCGGTCCTAGGCTGGGTCCGTGGCTGTGGCTGCGGCTCGGCGACGGCGGGCCGGCGGAGAAGCGCGGCGCAGGAGCCGGCGCGGGCGACTCGTAGAGCTGTGCAGCAACAAGTAGTCAGTGGGACAGGCTCATTGTCTAATGACGAATCCAATGCACATACTTCATTCACTTCGTGATCCAACAACATTTCTCACCAAATACTGTTTTTTTTTTACTTTTAATTACATTCATATAGTTATTATCGTAGTATTTGCTTATCTACTAATATAAAATGGATGTGAAATGTTATTTTTAGTGAAACATCACAGTTTTAAAATTAGGAGACGCGTTTGGTGTGTCCATGTAGCTACGACAATTGATTATTATGATTATTATTATTATTACTATCATTATTGTTCTTATTAATGATTATTATCAGAATTAGCCTTTTCCTGCAGCTTCACGTGTGTACGCGTTTGACACATACACTGAACACACCTCCCCCTCTTTGTGTCTAACTCTTCCTCACTTGTTCACCTCATCCTCCAACCACAATCTCCTCTTCCCCACTCTCTCTCTCTCGTCTCTTTGTCTCCTCCTCCACTCTCTTTGCCCATTTCCTCCACCCCTCTCTCTGATCTTATCTTCCTCCTTCCCTACTTCCTACCATATCTTGCTCTCCTCTCTCTTTCCATCTCCATATCTCCCTCCTTCTTTACCACCTGAACACTACGCCTTTACACCTTCCCTCTGCCTTATGCATCTCACTCTCCTCCCCTCTCTCTGTGCATATCCTCCTCTACCTAGCTCCAACTGTTCCCAGTCATGCTTGTCAGCACATGTAGCCCCTGCAATATAATTCAGTAAAGCAGCAGTTACCACTTCCACAACATATATGTTATGCAGTGTAGGGTAGAGATCAGGAGCTTGAAAATCCTTTATTTGCCCCTGATGTACACACTGCCATGCAAAGCAACTTAATAAAGTCTGCTGATACTACTTCAACACTACATGTCGGTCAAGCAGGAAAACCTACACGTCATGGCCTGGAAAACAGTTTTTTGCTCCTGGCATATAGGCTGCCCCACCAAGCAGGTTTATTTGGCATGCTGATGCAGTTCCCTAACATGTCTGTAATGCAGGGCAGTCTGTAAGACGAGGATGGGAAGAAACATGTTTTTGCCCATGTCTCTGTTTCTGTTGGAACTGGGAGGTTATAACACCAAAATGCTGATCCTCTTGACACCTGCTATCTCTGTGCGTATTTTTTGCCGGAATTGATCCAGTGAGTCTGGAGAAGATCCTGAAGTGAATACTGAATATTAAAATATTACCCCATAGGGTGTCATGTACCCCTTGAGCAGTGAGTGACAATAACTTGTGGTCGGCACATGCCATCTCTCATACCGGTCACTCCAGCGGTATCAAGTGACCCTACCCCTCCTCTAAATTGGGTATTGTCGCCTAACACATGGCTTCATTTTTCACTGAGCTCTTGCTGCGATGGCTCTGGCGTGCAAGTCACTATACGCCACTTTGTGACTGAGTCAAAGTTGAATAACAAATGTGGAGGTGCTGGATCAAATTGAGGAAACAAGAAATTTATGGCACAAATTGAGTGAACGAAGCCACTGTCGACAGGGCACATCCCGAGACATCAAGGAATAGTTAGTTCGGTAGTGGAAGTGTGTAGGGTAGAAACTGTAGTGGGAGACCAATGCTTGAATACAGTAAGCAAGTTCAAATGGATGTAGGCTACAGTTGTCACGCAGAGGTGAAGAGTCTTCCACAGGATAGACTAGAGTGAAGACGTGCATCAAACCACAACAACAACAGCAGTGTCCAGATGGCGCAGAAAGGAGAACGCACGTACCTGCTCGAAGGACTGCGGCTGCCTTATGGGAGCAGGCCTAGGAGGCGGCGGCGGCGGTGGGGGCGGCGCGACGCGCACCGGCGCGGGCTGGGGGCGGGGAGGCGCCGGCCTGGGGGCGGGCCTCGGGGGCGGCTGTGGCTCGTAGTACTGGCCGTCGTCGTACTCGGGCTGGTCGCTGCTCAGCGCCGACAGGCGGCCGCCGAGACCGCCCCCGCCTCCAGGCTGCTGCTTGCGCGTTGTCTCGTCCACCAGCGTGGGCGGCGCCACAGTGATGCCCTCTCCAGATGGCTGGAAGCCGAACCTGCACCAAGCGGCACCAATGAAGACAGCGATGTTAGGGCTTACACCTCCATAGGACAAGTCAGGCAGGCTGCGTACATGAAGTCGTTACACACGGCATCTGCAGAAATGTTCCAGGAGGGGGAAAGATACGGAAATTACCATTTTTTCATAAACTGTTAGGTCTATAACTTTTCTTCCAGCGTTTTTCCATGCACTTCTAGACTTTATTGTGAAAATCTTACAAAAAATTTACAATCGGAAGTACTGGTCATCTCTGACCAATACTTTCATCCTTCGGGCAGAGAAACGGATTCCACGGCGGAAGAACCGAGCGTCTTTTGAGGATATCTATGAACTGATTCAATTTTGCAGTTGTTTGTATGACTGGAAGTGCTGGCCAGCCTTGCCGTGCGCCATTGACCGAAAAAGGTTGTAGTCACAGGGAGCAATTTCTCGAAAACAAGGCGGGTGGTGTAGGACTTTCCACTTCAACGTATCCAAGTATATTTTGACAGGTTTTGCTACAAAATCACCTTTTCAAGTCCGTCGCTGTTTTGTGGCCGTTTATCTTTCAGAGCTCGGCTCAACCGAATCATTTGCTTTCGGTAACAATCTCCTGTGATTGTTTCCCTCGGTTGGTTCAAATGGCTCTGAGCACTATGGGACTCAACATCTGAGGTCATCAGTCCCCTAGAACTTAGAACTACTTAAACCTAACTAACCTAAGGAGATCACACACTTTCATGCTCGAGGCAGGATTCGAACCCGCGACCGTAGCAGTCACGCGGTTCCGGACTGGAGTGCCTAGAACCGCACGGCCACCGCGGCCGGCGTTTCCCTCGGTTGCAGTAGCTTGCAAAATCTTGTCTCTTCTACCGAACGCCGGTCGTCGACGACAGAATCACCGTTCTTAAAGCGTCGAAACCATTCTCTGTACGTTCGTTCTCTGAATAGGGGCTCACCATAGGTCTTACCCCGCATTTTATGAGTTTCAGCTGCAGATTTCTTACGTCAAAGCAGTAAATTAAAACTTCTGCAAGTGACGAGAACTGGGCTTGTAAGTTGGCATATCCAGTCGAGAATAACTTTATGACGAAATAACAAATCGACTAATGTTTTCATGCCGTTATGTTAACAAATGCTTAAATTCAGTATATGACCACATGCACACCACTTGCTGCTACTGCCAGCTGTTGCAAAACGGCGGAAGCAAAGTTGTCGACCTAATATACTGTTTCTCGGTAAGCTATAGTTGACAGAAACAGTTACACATTCAATTTTTGAAAGATAGATTTGTCTGATACCTAAGTGGTAAATACATTCCTTAATGCATGCAAATATGTATTATGATAATGAATTTTTACTGTAACACTCAGGAGTTACATCTTGTTATAATTACATCCAGGGTATCCAACGAGCTACTCATAAAAACATTTTAATTCACATGCTGATAGTTTTAGGTTGGCAATGAACAATAAAAGTATGGAATGCAAATGAAGTCTGAATGAACTGTGAAAAGAAAAAATAAATGTTTCACAACACAAAAGTATCAAGAAAGATTCACCACAAAATATTAATAAGCTGGAAAAACAGGACATAAACATTAAAAACCGGTTACTCAATTGTGTGTCCATTCATAAAACTTCACCCCTGCATTATTTTCATGATATTGATTGGCATAATTAAAGGTGAACCTAATGTGTTTAGAAAGCTATATCTTTTTGGGCTGTTTCGGTAAGACGGAATTAGATGAATGTAGGAGCATCTCCCAAAACCACCTTCATATTCTCAGGTAAAATCGCCTTTTAATGGCTTTGGACTGAAGCAAGGCAGTCCTCATCTCCCCAGTTTGATAGTCATGTGCAGCATTGTCAATTGAACGGCACGATTCGTCACTAAGGCTATAAGTTGCTCTGTGTCACACGCCTCGAGTTTGTCAAGCTCCCAATAAGAATGTGACAAGACAGATAGGTAACAGATCTGAGATCCACAACCTGTGTCAGACTGTTGCGTAATACTATTTTCCTTTACCTAGGCCTCGAAATAATAACTTGTCGTTGTCAACGTAACTCAGTCATAAGTTGAAAGGGTAAAGGAAACTATGAACAACAGTTTTCTGGGACCGCTATTCTGTGAAATGCAGACAATTAAAATCAGTCTCACGTACAATGATTATAACTCTGTTAAATCTGTGTATGTGTTCCGCCCATAAAGATCACGTTTTCAAAACCAAGTGTGAAATACTGACATGAAAAATGTCTGGTCTCAAAACATCCGAACAAAATCTTCATGATTTATCTTTGACGAATAAACAACAGTCACGACTGCTTCCCTATTTGACTAATTTAATTATTGTAGTGGATCGTAATGTCAGCATCGTTACATTCGGAGGAAACCTAGTGCGTGTGATTCTTCTCTTCCGCTTTAATACTCATCTGTACTGAGACACGCCACTTATCTCAACACACACAGACTAAGGAGCACTTTGTTAAATGTCTCCGATTTAATTAAATCCATGAGTTTATTAAAGACAAAACTGCAAATATTTTCAGTTTCAGATTAAGTCACAAGTGAAGAAATTACCATAGTTACAAAGACAGAGGAATAATGTACTGAGAAAAATGAAGACAAGAATGATGACAGTGACATACCGATTTACAAGCTATCTATAGTTAAGCAACGTAGTCCGGATAGTAGGTAGATAAAAGATCTTGTAAATGTGACAAGTACTGGGTGGGCAAAATAAAACTGCCTGAGAAAATATTTCACGCGCCTTAAGGTAGACAGTGCAACTTAATTCTCCCGCGCGTGGGGGTTGGTTTACCTATCTTAAGGTAAGTGAAATATTTTCTGAGACAGTTTTCTTTTGCACACCTTGCATATGAAGCAGCTCACCTGTTGGCGCCGTATTCCACGACTCGCACCTTGCCGTTATCGTCGACGTAGCCGTACTTTCCCATTACCTCGCCTGTCGTCAGTTTGGTCTCAATCTTAAAGGAGCCGTCGGCTCCCTCGTAACCGTACGTGTATGAACCATCCTCGTTGTGCCTGAAAAGTTATAGTAAGCTGTCTCTATAGATGTATGTTTACGGCTTTACTTAACTAATATTCGACTTTGTAAAGTGATGCAGTATAGTTACATTCCACTAATACCATGATGGCCAACACTGCGGGGACAATGAAGAGGGAAAAACAGGAATGGAAAATAAAAAGAGAAGTAACTGATTAAAGAGAATGTACGGTAGGGGCACAGACCCTCTCCTCTGCTCTTCAATCTTTATACAGAAGAAGCAGTGAAGGAAATAAAAGGAATTTTCAGATACGGTTTAAAATTCAGGGTGGAATGATATCAATAATAAGATACTCTGATTATGTCGCTATCCTTAGTCTTATCTTTAGTAAGTAGAGAAGACACAGATGCTCTCGAATGCAGAGAACAGAATATGACCACTTAATATGGACTGAGAGGAAACCGAAGAAAAAGTGAACATGAAATTATCGATAATTGTAACATAAAACTGGGTATTCTGTAGAGGCCGAAGTGAAGGAATTCCACTACTGCACCTTGGAAGGAAACTAAATAGTGACGAACGAAGCAAGTAGAATATAATGAGTAGCTAAGTATAGGCAAAACAATCTATCAGTATATTAAACAGGATTCATCTCGAAAAAGAAATTTGTGTGAACTTACGTGGGAATGACAGATTTTTAGGGAAGCGAATCATTAACTGTGGAAATCTGGGAAAGAAGAGGTTTAAAAAGTATGAGGTGTGGTGTTACAGAAGGGTGATGAAAAGCGGGCTTATGAGCAATAAGAAAGTTGAAACTTACTGGCAGATTAAAACTGTGTTCCGGACCGAGCCTCGAACTCGGGAGCCCTGTCTTTCGAGGGTAAGTGCTCTACCATCTGAGCTACCTAAGTACGACTCACGCCCAGCCCTCACAGGTTCACTTCTGCCAGTATCTCGTCTCCTACCTTCCAAACTTTACAGAAGCTCTCTGCGAACCTTGCAGAACTAGCACTCCTGAAAGAAAGGATATAGCGGAGACATGGCTTAGCCACAGCCTGGAGGA
Organism: Schistocerca gregaria; assembly: GCF_023897955.1. Taxonomy (NCBI): domain Eukaryota; kingdom Metazoa; phylum Arthropoda; class Insecta; order Orthoptera; family Acrididae; genus Schistocerca; species Schistocerca gregaria. The sequence goes on from NC_064921.1 coordinate 166,153,868, forward strand.
TGTTTCCAGAATGAGATTTTAATTCTGCAGCCGAGTGTGCCAGACTGAGACTCGAGCCGGCCGCGGTGGTCTCGCGGTTCTAGGCGCGTAGTCCGGAACCGTGCGGCTGCTACGGACGCAGGTTCGAATCCTGCCTCGGGCATTGATGTGTGTGGTGTCCTTAGGTTAGTTAGGTTTAAGTAGTTCTAAGTTCTAGGGGACTAATGACCACAGCAGTTGAGTCCCATAGTGCTCAGAGCCATTTGAACCATTTGAACTGAGACTCGAACTCGGGACCCCTGCCTTTCGCGGGCAAGTGCTCATTCTGGAAACAACCCCTAGGCTGTGGCTAAGCCACGTCTCCGCTATATCTTTTCTTTCAGGAGTTCTAATTCTGCAAGGTTCGCAGAGAGCTTCTGTAAAGTTTGGAAGGTAGGAGACGAGATATTGGCAGAAGTGAACCTGTGAGCGCGGGACGTGAGTCGTGATTGGGTATCTTAGATGGTAGAGCACTTGGCCGCGAAACGGAGGGGGTCCCGAGTTCGAGTCTCGGTCCTGCACACAGTTTTAATCTGCCAGGAAGTTTCATATCAGCGCCCACTCCGCTGCAGTGTGAAAATCTCGTTCTGGAATAAGAAAGTTCTCCACAAAATCGGCGACGAAAGGAAAATTGATTATAAAAAGGGATGGGATAACAGGACGTAGGTAAGGCATCAGAGAATGGCTTCATTGGTATTAGGGGCATACATGGAGGAAGAAAATTCTAGGTGAAGACAGAATTTGGAATGTGCACAACACGTAAGTGAGGACGTTCGGCGAAGGTGCAACTCCGAGAGAAAGAAATTTGTAGAGATCAGGAGGAAGGGTGATAACTCACACACATGGGAAAAAGATAATTGTCATGTAAAGTATCAAATGGTCAGGCTTGACAGGGATGCTGGGAAGATGATATTAAAGCTATACAGAGGGGCCCAAAAAAATGTATCCACTGTTTAAAAATCCATAACTTGCAAACTAATTGACGGAGTTGTCTCATTTTTGGCGAAAGTGTAGCTTAATGTCCAACTTAAAGACAAAACTCTAGGTGTTCGAAATGGTCACCACACTGCCGAACTGCAGCACCAACTACTGACTGCAACGTGTTCAGTTGGATATTTGCACATGAATGTACGATGGATTCTCGAAGTTCATCCAATGTGCGTGGATTTTGTCGATAAACGACATCCTTTAGTGTTCGCCACAGGTTAAAGTCCAAAGGAGTAAGTTCTGCTGAACGTGGTGGATACTCCACAGCACCTCTACGGCCTATCCATCTTCCTGATAGATTTTCGTCGAGATACGCCCTAAGACGATTTTGGTAGTGAGCTGGGGCACCATCTTGTTGAAAGTAACCTCATCCGTTTCCATGCAAGTCTCGGATGGCAGGTAAAATGGATGTCTGAAGCTTCTGAAGGTACACCTCACCGGTAACTGAGCCGTCAAAGAAGAATGGCGCAATCCCGCCCCGGTAAGGCAACCTCTTCCGTTTCCATGCAAGTCTCGGATGGCAGGTAAAATGGATGTCTGAAGCTTCTAAAGGTACACCTCACCGGTAACTGAGCCGTCAAAGAAGAATGGCGCAATCCAGCCCCGGTAAGGCAACCCATACCACACATTTACTCCTGGCAAATTCACGGCTTTGTCTACATGGACGTTCGGATTTTCGACGGCCCAGTAGATGAAATTGTGGCGATTTATTGTACCCTTGAGTTTGAACTGTGCCTCATCAGACCACACAATCATCTCTGCAATCTCTTCATCGTTGCGCACCATGCAAGTAAACCACTCGCAGTACTCCATTCTACGATCTGCCTCGTCCTCATCCATTGCGTGTAGCAGTCGTGGGATGCAGCACTTCCACTTTGCTGTGTTCAAAATTCGCCGAACACTTGAGCGACTCACTTTAGTTTCACGGGCACACTGTCTCACAGACTTCTGTGGCGAACGAGTGAATTGTTGTAACACACGACGGGAGTTAGCTGGACTTGTTACTGTTACATGTCGTCCAGATCGTTGTTTGCGTACACCTTTAACACAGACTTCGGCTTCAAATTTGTCTCGAATGCGACGAATCGTTAAACGTTTCGGTGGCTCTGTTTGATACTCATTTCGCCATTGCCGTTGAACCTCATTAATGTTTTCGCGCTTAAAACACCACTTCAAAACTGACTTCCTTTCGTCGAATGTAAGCCTTGCGCCAGCCATGTTTACTCGAGTAACTAGGTGCAACTAAGAGCAAAGCACTGACTATCTGGTGACTGTCATCTGACAAAACAAAACAACGCTATATAACGCTTGTGTGGCGATTGCCGGAGCTACAAACTATTACACTACCAAAGATGAGACAAGTCCGTCAATCAGTTTGCCAGTTATGGACTTTTGAACAGTGGACGCATTTTTGGAGCCCTGTGTATGTGCATTCAGAGAGCGGCAGAGCGCCCCCCTTTGACTGAGGTGTGTACCTGTTGATCTGCTTGAGGATGGGGACTGGCGTGGGGCGCGCGGCGTTGGCGGCCGAGCTGGAGAAGGAAGAGCGCACCGGCGAGGACTGCTGGGGCGGCCGGCTGTACGAGCGCTGCGGGGGCGGCGGGGGTGGCGCGGGCCGGCTGGGGGCCGGCTCCTGGTAGTCCTGGTAGTCGCTGTCCAGGTAGTTGCCGTTGTACTGCGCCAGCGACGCCGTCGCCAGCAACAGCACCTGCAACGCAATCGACTGTTTGTCACTCCTCTGGTGCACACACTGCGACTGGCAGCTGGAAGGCCGATTAGCGGGCCTTGAACGTAGTTATTTGACTACCATGTCAGTGCTGATCTTCGTGTCTTATCAAAATGGGAAAAGTTAATGCTCAATTCATCTCAAACTCAAGCGCTGTTGGGTGGTGGTCATTATACATCATTTCAGGTATTCCTATCGCTTTTGACCCTAAGTGGAACAGATATAAATTTGTCTGCCTCTACAAAGAGTCTAGGAGTAATAACAGACGAAAACTGAAATTGAGCTGAGCACACGGATACAGTTTCCAAGCAGGCATTAACGTATCTCCATCCTCTCCAAAAATGTAAAAAATGATCATTCCCTTTGATTTTAAAAAGAAACTTGTGGAAACACTTGTACTTTCAGTTGTTGGTTACAGCGATGTTATCAACACAGCATCAACACTCTTTCTGTCCTATGAGGAGTACAAAAGAGTCTTGGTTCTGATGCTGAAATTACTGCTTCCTTTTTCATTAATGACTAGCGTTTCGCCTAACTCAAGACATCTTCAGACTGGCCTCTGCGTATGTTGTCGCAGGATGTAGAACGTCCCTTGCAGCATGTTTACCATTTGACAGATTGTATATGCCTGTTCCTGTCTCGTATTCACTAGACCACACTACTCGTCGGGGCAGGGGTATCGGACGTTATGCTTCTAACACATGAGGGTAGCATATATTTACCCCGACTAGTTTCTTTGTACATGACAAGGGCAATTTATTTTTGCGGATGTTGTACCATCAGTATCCATAACTTGGTTATCAACATTTCTCGCTCAATCTAAAGACGCGTTGATGTGGGTGAAACACGTGTCATTGATGGATAAACATATAGTAATTTCAACATCGTAATTATGAATGTTTTTCTCCTCATTCTACATACTGGTTGCTTTATCACCATGCCATTGAGTGGAAAACCTTTCTGTTCCCTTTCTATCACTCAACAACCTGCAACTCCTTCATCGTAGGGAGAACTCTATTCTGGAACGATCTGTATCACTTCGTCAAAGAACTAAATGATATCTCCAGCTTGAAGACAGTTAATGGTATATGCACTAAAACAATAACACTTAACCTTTACAACGTAGCCTTATATCCCATCGCGCCTTCCCCTTTTCCCCGATTCGCTAGCTGTTGCTCTCTATTTCAATTACTCTAGCTCATATCTCACTCCTTTACAGCTGGAAATACATTATTTATCTATTACTGTCACTGTTGTTATTGTTCCTGTTAGCAGTAACAGCAGAAGTAATAAAATCGTTTGCATTATTTGTGTTAGCTCTTAGTCACTACTGTTACTCCAAATAGCGTTAAATAAATTCATATCTTGTTTAAAATCTTTGTCGTTTCATTACTATCTATTATATGATAATTATCATCATTAACTACTAGCAAACGTATTGCGTGTATGAAACTCTGGTCTAATGTAAGAGAGAGCCTTGTGACCATTGCCTCATCGGGTTAAATAATGAAATTTATGTCCTCGAGTTCCTTTGAATGTATGTATCTATAGAAAGGTATTTCCCCTGATCTGAAAAAGAAGTCAACAATGTGTAGCAATATTTAAATGGGTACTTATGAGAAGCGTAATGACCAGCTGTATCAACTATTTTGCACGGTGGGAAAATGACCGTAAAGGAAGTAACAGTGACGAAAAACCGAAAGTACTTACGAAGAATTTCGCAGATCCCTTGCTGTATAACTGAAGCCGATATCTTTTTACTTGTGCTTGTTTCCAACAATCATTTTAAATCACGTTTATTCCTAATTTCATTACTGTAGTTGTTGGAGCTAATTGTTATAGTTTCAAGCATGAAATGTGCACTTGTTCTGGAACACACACGGGTAAAAACTTGTGTTTCTGAGAAAAGAGATGCGTTCTACCCAAATACGCTCTACTTTCGTTTGTTTCTCGTACAGTAACACGTTTCAGAAATGAGTATTGTTTATTCACGTGAACGGCCTTCACGAGGACATAGCTAGACGTAGAAAAAAAATGTTATCTCACAACGTGCACGCAGTTGAAAATATAGATTTCCCGCAGTATAGGAATGATGAATGGGTTGCATACACACAGGGGAAATTTGTGCTGCCTCGGAACGTCCTGGTTTCCTATAAGTCTGACATCTGTAGAAGGAACTGTACAGTTACGATATGAGAAAGTTCATCAAAATCTGTCAGAAACGCGTCACTCTTCTGTTAGTTGTACCTGCTAAGGGTCTCAGGCTGATGCACAAGACTGAAGAATTGGTACAGCAACCTGCCTGTAAACCACTTTTTTAGTGGATGAATAATTAAATTTTCTTGAGGTTTTACCTATGAATCTCAGTCTGGCATCTGCTTTCCCTATTATTTGTTTTATGTGGTGCTTCCACTTAAGGTCGCTCTGTATAGATACTCCAAGGTACTTTACGATGGATGCTGTTTCCAGCAATTTATCATCAATAATGTAGTTGTAGGGTAGCGGATTTCTTTTCCTTTGTATGCTCAAAATATTGCATTTACATACGTTAAAGCTTCGGATTTTTTACCCATGGACTAAAGAAAGAGTCAAAACCAACTATTTTCCTTTTTCAGATTATTTACCCATGGTCTAACTAAAGAGTTAAAGCCAAGTGTTTTCGTTTTATTATTTTGTGGGGCTGTAACTAAGGAAATATTGAAAAGGTTTCAAATTATGTTACAAGATTGTTGGAAGCAGCTATCTGCTCTCATTATCAAAGACAGGATGAGTATAATATGACTAATTTCCACTCTGTTTCAAGAGAAGCTAGTTTTTCAGGCACCTTTGTGATTATGATGCCATATCACCTGCACTATGTGTCAAACTATGATATAATTTTGTAGGTGCATTCACCGGCACATGTGGACACTACCTGTAAAATGTGTTGCAAATAAAGTTGGTACTAAAGAAGTAATAAACTAAAACGTCATACTTGATACTGAAGTTTTAGAACTGGAAATGTAGTAAGCGATAAACATTATTCCTTTCATTATTTTGTCGAGAGTGTCAGCAAGAATGCGTTTTGAAAAATGTGGAATTTATATGTAAAGTTTTTTGGGAGTCGCTATGTGTTCTCATTAGAAAATACTAGATGAACACATCCTGGGAATTTGCGCACCGTGAGCTATGCAGCCTTAGGACATATACCTGGTGTTTACTAAAGAACTGTCGAATGTTTTGGTAGGTGGTAGACCCTTCCGAACAAGAAAAAATGTCTAGTAAACATGGGCTCTAAATGCATAGCTTAAGAGATATGAGCACCTTCGAAACTGTAAAACGCATATCTTCGGTTCAACAAGCCAACACATCTCTTAACGTATGCATTTTAGAGTCTGTGTTCGCTAGAGTTTTGTCTTGTTGTTTTGGTGGGTGCTAGCATCTTGCATATTCTACACTTTTTTTCAACAGCCTGAGTACGCAGTTTCTAACTTTACTACTGTTGTTATTGTGTTAAATCTTTAACATAAGGTTATACCTATTAACGAGCACAATGCGACAGCATAATTTCGGTTTGTTATTACAATGAAGAGCCAAAGAAACTAGTACACCTCCCTAATATCGTGTAGGGCCCCGCGACCATGTAGAAGTGCCGCAGCACGACGTGGCATGAACTCGACTAATGTCTGAGGTAGTGCTGGAAGAACAGACATCACGATCCTGCAGGGCTGTACATAAGTCCGTAAGAGTAGGAGGGGGTGGAGATCTCTTCTGAACAGCCGTTGCATCCTGGATAAGTTCAATAATGTTCATGTCTGGGGAGTTCGGTAGCCAGCGGAAGTGTTTAAACGCAGAAGGGTGTTCCTGGAGCCACTCTGTAGCAGTTCTGGACATGTGGGGTGTCGTGTTGTCGTGCTGGAATCGCCCAAGTCCGTCGAAATGCACAATGGACATGATTGGATAGAGGTGATCAGACAAAAGCTTACGTACGTGTCACCTGTCAGAGTCGTATCTAGATGTATCAGGAGTCCTGTGTCACACCAAACGCACGTGCCCCACACCATTACAGCTTGAACAGTCCCCTGTTGACAAGTAGATTCCATGGATTCATGAGGTTGTCTGCATATCCGTACTCGTCCATCCGATCGATACAATTTGTCACGAGAGCCGTCCGACCAGGCAACATGTTTCCAGTCATCAACAGTCCAACAGGTGTCGACGGTCCCAGGCGAGGCGTAAAACTTTGTGTCGTGCAGTCATCAAGGGTCAGCGAGCAATCCTTTGGCTCTGAAACCCTATATCGATGATGTTTCGTTGAATGTTTCGCACACTGACACTTATTAATGGCCCGAATTGATATCTGCAGCTATTTGCGGATGGGTTGCAGTTCTGTCACGTGGAACGATTCTCTTCAGTCGTTGTTGGTCTGATTCTTGCAGGATCTTTTTCCGGCCACAGCGATGTTAGAGGTTTGATGTTTTACCGGATTCCCGATATTCACGGTACACTGGTGGAATGATCGTACGGGAAAATCTCCAGTTCATCGCAACCACGGAGATGCTTTGTCCCATCTCTAGTGCGCGGACTATAACACCATGTTCAAACTCACTTAAATCTTAATAACATGCCGTTGTAGCAGCAGTAACTGATGTAAAAAGTGCATCAGACACTTGACTTACATAGGCGTTCCTGAGCGCAGTGCCGTATTCTGCCTATTTTCATATTTCTGTATTTGAATACGCCTGAGTTTACCCGTTTCTTTGTCCGCTGCTCGTGGTCGTGCGGTAGCGCTCTCGCTTCCCGCGCCCGGGTTCCCGGGTTCGATTCCCGACGGCGTCAGGGATTTTCTCTGCCTCGTGATGACTGGGTGTTGTGTGATGTCCTTAGGTTAGTTAGGTTTAGGTAGTTCTAAGTTATAGGGGACTAATGACCATAGATGTTAAGTCCCATAGTGCTCAGAGCCATTTGAACCAGTTTCTTTGGTACCTCAGTGTATTTGAAACACGTACAGTGAAAATGAAACTTCTACATCTAAATCTATATTTATACTCTGCAAGCCACCCAACGGTGTGTGGTGGAGGGCACTTTACGTGCCACTGTCATTACCTCCCTTTCCTGTTCCAGTTGCGTATGGTTCGCGGGAAGAACGATTGCCGGAAAGCCTCCGTGCGCGCTCGAATCTCTCTAATTTTACATTCGTGATCTCCTCTGGAGGTATAAGTAGGGTGAAACAATATATTCGATACCTCATCCAAAAACGCACCCTCTCGAAACCTGGACAGCAAGCTACACCGCGATGCAGAGCGCCTCTCTTGCAGAGTCTGCCACATGAGTTTGCTGAACATCTCCGTAACGCTATCACCCTTACCAAATGACACTGTCACGAAACGCGCCGCTCTTCTTTGGATCGTCTCTATCTCCTCTGTCAACCCGAACTGGTACGGATCCCACACTGATGAGCAATACTCAAGTATAGGTCGAACGAGTGTTTTGTAAACCACCTCCTTCGTTGATGGACTACATTTTCTAATGACTCTCCCAATGAATCTCAACCCGGCACCCGCTTTACCAACAATTAATTTTATATGATAATTCCATTTCAAATCGTTCGTTACGCATACTCCAAGATATTTTACAGAAGTAAAAACGTTAGATGGGCAACCTGAGAGAGACAGAGTGGCTTTTATGTTTTTGTTGACCTTTATTCAGTGCCTGTGTTGTAAATTACGTGACACGCCGTAGGTTTTGGTTTTGAGAGTGCCATCTTCAATCAGGTCGGATGGCAGCGAAAGTAGCTGGCGGAGCGAAACTGAACGCGTTCTGCCATCGGCTGCGGCAGCCGCGCCCGCACGCCGTCATCCTTGGTTGCGGACGGCGGGCGGCGGACCGCGGACTGCCACAATTGCTGTCCGGCTGGCCTCTAACGGGACCGGCACCGGTCTCGACGGCCTTGGGGCCTCCGTGGTCGCCGCGCCCCGCCAAGCCTAGCCTGCCGGACGTCAAGGGCCGGCGGCGGCGTAACCAGCGGCACGTTGCAACTTCCAGTTAGACTACACGCTAACCACAGCGCGTATTTACTTTCCGTGGGCTTTTCACCTAGCTTACACGCAACAGAGTATTATAACGGCGATTACACTACTGGCCATTGGGATCCATCACGGAACGTGCAGCCACGTCTCGATCCCTGAGTCAACAGATGGGGACGTTTACAACACAACAACCATCTGCACGAACTGTTCGACGACGTTTGCAGCAGCATGGACTAACAGCTCGGAGACCATGGCTTACCCTTGACGCTGCATCACAGACAGGAGCGCCTGCGATGGTGTATTCACCGACGAACCTGGGTGTACGAATGAATCCAGGTCCTGTTTACAGCATCATGACGGTCGCATCCGTGTTTGGCGACATCGCGGTGTACGCGCATTGGAAGCGTATATCCTTATCGTCATACTGGCGCATCACCCGGCGTGACGGTATGGGGTGCGATTGGTTACACGTCTCGGTCACCTCGTGTTCGCATTGACGCCACATTGAACAGTGGACGTTACATTTCAGATGTGTTACGACCCGTGGGTCTACCCTTCATTCGATCCCTGCGAAACCCTACATTTCAGCAGGATAACGCACGATCGCATGTTGCAGGTCCTGTACGGGCCTTTCTGGATACAGAAAAAGTTCGACTGCTGTCCTGGCCAGCACACTCTCCAGATCTCTCACCAACTGAAAACGTCTGGTCAATGGTAGCCGAGAAACTGGCTCGTCACAATACGCCAGTCACTACTCTTCAACTGTGGTATCGAGTTGAAGTTGCATGGGCAGCTGTACCTATACACGCAATCCAAGCTCTGTTTGACTCAATGCCTAAGCGTATCAAGGCCGTTATTACGACCCGTGGTTGTTCAGGATACTGATTTCTCAGGACCTATGCACCCAAACTGCGTGAAAATGTAATCACATGTCAGTTCTAGTATATTTGTCCAATGAATACCCGTTTATCATCTGCATTTCCTCTTAATGTAGCAATTTTAATGGCCAGTAATGTAGAAGAGCAGAAAGAGCAACAAAAGACCATCTGTGCGGCAGTGCTTGCACATTTCGAGGCCGATCGTGGCAATTTTGCACCTAATATCCTCACAGGCAATGAAACATGGGTTCATGCCATGGAGTGGCCCACAACTACTCTCTTCCGAAGAAAAAGTTGAAAATTGTATATCTCAGCCGGTAAAGTCAGGGCGGCTGTCTTCTGGGACCTTGAAGGGGTTATCCTGTTTGATGTTTTCCCTCATGGTGGAACGATCAACTCGGGAGTATAGTGAGCTACCCTCAGGAAACTGAAGAAACGACTTCAGCGTATATGTCGTCGCCATAAAATTGTCAACGCAAGGCCTCACACAGTCTGCACACCTAAGAGGAGCTCGCATAACTTCATTTTACTGTTCTTATGATCCACCCTACAGGCCGGGTCCCGCACCTTCCAACTTTTATCTGTCTGGCCCAATGAAGGGGGACGGAGGTTATCGATGCAGCAAAACGTTGTCTCTCACCTCGACTGTAGAGTGATACTATGTGGGGATACAGACCCTCCCAGGGAGGTATTGTGATGCCTTTGCATTGAACGAAGATGATGTTGAAAAATGTGGTTTTGTAGCCAAATGGATGGGGAATAATATACTGTTTTGGAATCCCTAATAAGACCAGCCAGCTTTCAGAAAAAAATGTGTTGCATAAGTTATTGAACCACTCACGTATATATAGAGTGATTTTGCTGAGCGGGGACTAGCTGCTAGAAATGCTCGCTGAACGCAAGAGAGGTGACAGGTACATGGCCGGAAATGCTTTCAAGGCAGGTATACTCTCTTGAAAAGGGAGATAAATATCTTTGGCTTTGTAAGTTTCAACGAAAGCTTATATGAAATCACACCAGACAAATGGGATTGTTATGTGCTTACTAGTGTTTTATTTCCACACTCGAGAGGACAGTGAATTGGAGCACCATTATGTAGTAGCCAAATTAACCTTCATACCACTAAAACGACATCTTCTAGCCAGGGAGACAGAGTTTTCCGCAGGAAGTGCAGATATGCCTCGCCTGTGAGACGTTGTGGAAGGATGACTGCGGATGACTGCACCCATGATACGATCCGCCCCAACATTGACGTTGAACGGGTACAGATGGTTCGTTGACACCTTGCTATGGGTACTCTCCTTGGTCCACAGTTGTGCAGGTTCACGATGCTACACTTAGTAAAGAAACACTCATCTGTCGAGAACATGATGCATGACAGCAATCCCAGCACCTTGGTAACATGTGCGACGAACTAGAGACAAGCACGCAGACGGAAGTCCATAGGTAATAAGCTCTGGAGGTGTTGTGTGTGATAAGGATCTCCGCAGTCAAGAAGAACGTTCCACAGTGTTGAGTGGCTTACCACATCCTGGCGGGCCAACTACCTGGTGCCGACACTGGGGTCACTGTCAAAGATGTTTTATCTACACTTTCGAGTCGGTGTATCTCTCTTGGAACCTATTTATGGCTATATGTGGCGAGGTTGGCCCTGGACAAGAGTGCCGGTACAGAGGACACAAAAGGTTACCAAAGAATTTAACAATTAACTCAGAGAGGTATGTGAGTTCTACTACAGCTAGTGCTCATTTCTTTAACGTACTAGAAGAAGTTCTTCCCTCAGCCAGCGACTGTAATCGGACGCTGTTGTCACATGTCGTTTTTGCACTGTAATTTTGCATAAACAGTTCATTATCGAACAGACGTCTATCTCTAAGGTAGTTTATGCGACAACACTGCGATTAATTCTAACAGCTAAAGTTTACACAGTTCGCTCATCTTCTACAATAGTGTTCTTGCAGCTATAGTACTTCTCAACGATATTGTAGGATCTCAAAACGTAATGAGTTTGTAAGAAAACTATCTAAAGCCAGTATCGCGTAAATACTTCTTTATTTTCAACAACGAGTTTCGATAGACTTTGCTGTCATCTTCAGGTCTTCAAAGATTTTGTTAACAAACGTGTTCATTATATGTTGGAACCTCACGCTAGATTGTCATGTTAACGGATAAAATGTAATAACTAACCACTAACATAACAATTTCTCTGAAACGCTTGAGATGCGTGTCGTGCTGAAGCAGCATCTGGTACGTCAGTGTATATACTAAAATCACTTACAAGAGCAAAGCTACAAATCGTTGGTGATAATGCTAATGTTACGCTGACAGGAGGTGTGGTGTTGATGACTGGCATATGTTGTGGGGCAGGTTCAGCCAGTTGATCGGTTTTCCTCCACCGCGTGCAGTGCCTGTAATGATGATTAGATAAAGTAGAGAGTGAAACCCAGTCCTAACATGTAGCCGACTTTTCGTTAGCACCAAATGGACGTCAGAGCTTCGCTTAACGCATTCGATGGACCGATCCCCGTAACTTGCGTCTCATACACTCACTTCATGAAATGCTACGGAGGGGTTTGTAATTTGATACTGGACGATGGCACGAGATATGGTGATTAGGAACTTTCCGACGGCAATTTATTTCCCCTGCGAGGGAAATATTCGTGGTGAAAATTTCTTCCATCGCCAGGACTGGAACCGGCTACCTCCGAGTCCAACGCTACTACACCAGAGTTCGTTAGCGACTGCGGCTACTGATTCTGGTATGCTACGGAAATGTCTTCAAGAAACGAGTTTTACTCTCGACTACTGTTTCCGATTATTTCGGAGTGAGACGATTCAGAATTCAGTGTTTGTTAAGTAAAACCACTTACATAAAGTGTCAGAACCAATCAGTATCGAACTATGAAAATTGTTATAGCTCCAGTTTCTTGCCATGTCACTTAACGACTTATCAACCATTTAATATTGACAGTGATCGGAATGAACCTGGTTCTAATCCTACTCCCTCCAAACTATGTATTATTAAGTATTGTTGATGGAGAATGCAACCAGCCACAGATACATATACAGGGTGTTAAGGGTCATTAGTATCTTAGTGTGTACCCACTTCAGTGTGTTGCTTGTTTTATCTCTGCAGTCTTCTCATATACAAGTCCCATAATTTACTACCTGATATGAAACTTCCTGACAGATTAAAACTGTGTGCCGAACCGAGACTCGAACTCTGGACCTTTGCCTTACGCAGGCAAGTGCTCTGGGTAGCTCAGTTGGCAGAGCACTTGCCCGCGAAAGGCAAAGGTCCCGAGTTCAAGTCTCGGTCCGGCACACAGTTTTAATCTGTCAGGAAGTTTCATATCAGCGCACACTCCGCTGCAGAGGTGAAAATCTCATTCTACTACCTGCTGTTTTCTGCACAGTCATAATTGCACCACTACCTGGACTATGCCTGTCAGTATAGACTAAGGTTTTGTATCCACGTGCCCACACTTCAACTCCTGACTAACTACCCAGAGGAAAATAAACATTAATGGCTTGCTCTTTCCACATGTACCTGGAGGTACTACATAACCTAAAAACATATTGCACCTAATAGCTATTATTAGTAATCTGCTAATGAAATAAATATTGATGTAATGTTGTTCATTACACTGTTCCCAGTGATCAATAAAAATTTCTGAACTTATAACCGTAACACCTTGTATTTGTGGCTTGTTGCATTTTCTATTAACAATTGCTAGTTTAATAACAGCCAAGGAGTTCAATAAGATACAACATTGATAAAAAAGCATACATATTTTATTTGTCGAGAGCCCGAGGGCGCAGTAAACTGCTACAGGGAATGTCACTATTACACGCCCCATTTTTTCAATTTATGATTCGTTCAAAGAGCGCATAATCACTTCCTCGTCCAACAATAAAACGCACGAAATCAATAAATGTAACTGATGTATTTCAGTGTGTTCTTATCATTGAGCCACTAAAGATTTGTATTGTGAAAATTTCCTTGGCCAGTATTTATTTTGATTTCAATGTTATCACGATGAGTTTGTATGTCACTGTCAAGTGAGTTGAAGTTTTGTATTTCAGTATCAGATTTACTGAAATTACTACTTCCCATCCTAGGCGGATATCAATACGATTGCTGTTGTCGTGTGAAGTATTCATTTCACTGTAATAATAGGTTAATTTAACATAATTCATTACAGGCACTACAAAATTTTCAACGAAAAAGGTTTATAACTGCCACGACACTAGTTGTGATATCTAGTCAATCGACATTTACATGCACGTTTACAGATGACTCACGATGCTCGCCACTTAAACATTCAGTAGATTAAAATGATGCATAGATATGTAAGAGATTAAATTCATGTTCGGATGAATGAAGACAATTTTATTCTATCATAGACAAAAATACTGTAACAGGGAAAATGTGTACGAGAGCCACGAAATGGGAAATAATAGCTGGCATTCTCAACTCTCAGTAAATCACTTGAAAGAATGCTTCCACTACTCACTTATTTCTTGGCGGACATAGATAGAAAATGTCATCAAGTTTCGGATAATGAGTTCAATTTACATGTACTAGGAATAGGATTACCATTTAAGCGTGGTGCAGAGATCGGTGTAACGGCTACACGTATTTCCATTTATGAGTAACCAAAACTCAAGAGGTGACAATTGCTTGTAAATGTGGGGAGAATAAGACACTTGATTATTTATTTAGTTTTTTCTTTGGTATGTTTACAATGCCCAAAAAATCATGACGTTAAATTCGTGTGGTTTAGGGGCAGCTGGCAATAATCAAAGTGGCAAGGTTGTCAAGAGTATTCTGGTAACTCACGATGCTGATCACCGCTACCCGACAACCACGATAATGAACTGGGATTTACATTGTTTATGAAATTGACCGTGATTGTTGTGGTGTCACCGACAGACACCACACTAGCTAGGTGGTAGCCTTTAATTCGGCCGCGGTCCGTTATTATACGTCGGACCCGCGTGTCGCCACTATCAGTGATTGCAGACCGAGCGCCGCCAAACGCAGGTCTAGAGAGACTTCCTAGCACTCGCCCCAGTTGTACAGCCGACTTTGCTAGCGATGGTTCACTCACTACATACGCTCTCATTTGCAGAGACGACAGTTTAGCATAGCCTTCAGCTAAGTCATTTGCTACGACTTAGCAAGGCGCCATATTCATTTACTATAATCTGAACAGATAATATTGTGAATCATGTACTGTCAAGAGCAACGTTCATCATTAATGGATTAAAGTTAAGTATCAAACTAATTACGTTCGCTTTCTGAATTCTAACCCCTTGTCATGTTCCAGACCTCACGTCAGTATAGTTCTTCCCTCCTCACGCCAGCCTGCGAGAGCTAAAACGCATGCATTTCGGCCACCATTAGTAACACGGTGTTGGCTCTTTTGCCAACACAACAATTGTCTACTGTCCCCGTGTCTCAGATCACCCACTCCTCAATGGCAGATCAGTAAGGATATGATACAAAACTGTTATTGGCTGATGCTGGTTAAAGAGAGAGATTACTATTACGAAAGTGATAGTCAGCATCTGCCCGCAAGCTTTAACTTCTTCGAGTAGTGAAAGCAACTGTGTACAGGCGTAAGGAAGGGTTGTGTTCGTGTGCGCAATAAACAAAAGACTAATGCTGTCACTATTAATGTTTTCCTTCTCCCACGCCCGGGTTCGATTCCCGGCGGGGTCAGGGATTTTCTCTGCCTCGTGATGACTGGGTGTTGTATGATATCCTTAAGTTAATTAGGTTTAAGTAGTTCTAAGTTCTAGGGGACTGATGACCATAGATGTTAAGTCCCATAGTGCTCAGAGCCATTTGAACCTTTTTTTCCCTTCTTATCAATATTCGCTTTGTGAAAGGCACTTGTAGGAAAACAATGATACTGGAGTTCTACAGTCACGGTTTCTTTAAATCATCAACTAAAGCCATAAAAAATCGGTATAAACAAAGTGAAACGTTTTGTCTGACATTTTCTTCTTTTTAAGGAGTCTCTGCCAGGCACCAAACAGAATAACGGGGTTAGCAGCAAGGCTGTTAACGCGAGCGCTGGTGCGTGCAGTATGGGACATGTGTAACAGCAGTCGTGCGCCGTGAAGGATCATAAAACGCGGTAGAAACTGCGGAAGGAAAAGGAAAGAATGCCGCCGGCCGTGGCCAGCACGCCGCAGCACGCGTGCACGATGGCTGCAGCGATACGGCAGGCACTGGACAACCGCCAGGCACTTGCAGGCAACGGGCAGTGTGGCTGGAGGGCGGATATCAGGGAACGAGAGAAGGGCTGCGCAGTGTAAACAGCCGGGAGGTGTGGACATCCGTTCCTTCAGTAACCACGACGAAGTGTTCTGCAGATTTTTGTGCATTTCAGCTGCTGACCACAAAAGGCACGCTGAAATAAATTCACTACTGACCCTAAAATTGCTACACCAAGTTGAAATGCAGATGATTAACAGGTATTCATTGGACAAATACATTATACTAGAACTGACATGTGATCACATCTTCACGCAACTTGGGCGCATAGATCCTGAGAAATCAGTACCCAGAACAACCACCTTGATTCGCCTGGGCATTGAGTCAGACAGAGCTTGGATGGCGTGTACAGGTACAGCTGCCCATGCACCTTCAACACGATACCAAAGTTAATCACGAGTAGTGATTGGGGTAATGTGACGAAGCAGTTGCTCGAGCACCATTGACCAAACGTTTTCAGTTGGTGAGAGATCAGGAGAATGTGCTGGCCAAGGCAACAGTCGAACATTTTCTGTATCCAGAAAAGCCCGTACAGGACCTGCAACATGCGGTCGTGCTTTATCCTGCTGAAATGTAGGGTTTTGCAGGGATCGAATGAAGGGCAGCACTACGGATCGTAACATATCTGAAATGTAACGTCCACTGTTCAGAGTGCCGTCAATGCGAACAAGAGGTGACCGAGACGTATAACGAATGGCACCCCATACCATCACGCCGGGTGATACGCCAGTATGGCGATGACAAATACACGCTTCCAATGTGCGTTCATCGTGATGTTGCCAAACACGGATGTAACCATCATGATGCTGGAAACACAACCTGGATTCATCCGAAAAAATGACATTTTGCCATTCGTGCACCCAGGTTCGTCGTTGAGTACACCATCGCAGGCGCTCCTGTCTGTGATGCAGCGTCAAGGGTAACCGCAGCCACGGTCTCCGAGCTGATAGTCCATGCTGCTGCAAACGTCGTCGAACTGTTCGTGCAGATGGTTGCTGTCTTGCAAACGTCCCCATCTGTTGACTCAGGGGTCGAGACGCGGCTGCACGATTTGTTACAGCCATGTGGATAAGATGCCTGTAATCTCGACTGCTAGTGTTGGAGGCCGGTGGGATGTCGACCAATGCGAGCAGCAACGTCACGATACGATAAACCGCAATCGCCATGGGCTATAAACCGACCTTTATAAAAGTTTTAAACGTGATGGTACTCATTTCTCCTCCTTACAGGAGAAATCACAAAGACGTTTCACCAGGCAACGCCGGTTAACTGCTGTTTGTGTATGAGAAGTCAGTTGGAAACTTTCGTCATGTCAGCATGTTGTAGGTGTCGCCACTGGCGCCAGCCTTGTGTGAATGCTCTGAAAAACTAATCATTTGCATATCACAGCATCTTCTTCCTGTCGGTTAAATTTCGCGTCTGTGGCACGGCATCTTTGTGGTGTAGCAATTTTAATGGCCAGTAGTGTACTAAAGCTCTGACGCAGCATCGGGGTTTGCAGTAGAACGAGATGGTACGTTTTCGAAGTTCACCTCTACGTTAGGTTGAAACTCAGTTGTCCAGCCTCCCGAATGGCCTGACGCCGTTCTCTAGCTTTTTTTATACTGTGCCAATTTCCTCCTATCAGCATACACTCTACACTCAGTGAGAACAGAAGTCTATAGCACATACACTGCTGTTTGTCATACTCTGCAGTTTTTCCCTTTACTCTTCGTTGCCAAAATACCTACTCCTGCGTGGCACTGGTCACACACGTACACGCTTAGTGCATTTATTCCATGTGTTCTTCAATAACGCCCCATATGTCAACCCTCACCTTTCCCCCTTCCACGAAAACTCCCACATTTGTTGTCAGCTTATCAACCACGAATACTTTCTATGTGACACAGAAAAGTGTCCTTTACATTTATATTTACGTCGGTTGCTTTTGAACACTAACTCCACAATACCACTAGGGGTAAAATGTCAACATAAGTGACACCAGTGAGCCTAAAGCTAACAGTTGTGTTTCTGACACTAATGTCAGTTCATTTTAGTTATTGTTACGCCTCACGCTTTTCCACCAAAACCTTCACTCCTATCAGTGATAAGAATGTCTCACTCCTACAGTATGTTTCGCTAGAGAGTAGGCTGTATGGTTCTGCTGCTTCCATCTAACTTCTAAACGATGAAATCATTTTAACACTATGCCTTCCGGCGACACCACAGTGGTGTCGTACGTGAAATAGCAGTCAACGGCCGGCGACACCACAGTGGTGTCGTCAGCATAGCATCGTGCAGTGGCCGGCGACAGCACTTCAGTGTCTTTTGCATTCTGTTGGTGTTTCGTTTAGGTAACAATAAGTTACACAAGTGAAGAATTTTTTGTTTTTATAAGTACTTGTGTCCTTCCATCATGGGAGACGAAAGAGACGGTACGATTATTTACTATGCATACGCGGACGTCTTGTCTGACGTTCCCGACGACTTGGCCGAGTCGGTACAAGACATTAGATATCAAAGAAATGGAAGTTAAGCAGAATCGTTGGAAGATAGTGATATACGTCCAAGAAGAATTCGGTGAGCGCTACGGTTGCCAAGTGATTCGGATGAATCAGACGGAAAAGACAGTGCACAGTGGTCATACTTTGATTTACAGAGGACCAATAATAAATTTGAAGGATCTCCAGATCCAAACATATTTCCCACAGATACACAGAGCGTCGGAGATATCGTAGAATTATATATTGGGATCGATCTATTTGAGTAGATTAGCAACGAAACAACAAGTACTACAGTCAAAATTGCAATAGAAGGAAACTGGATAAAAAATGCCAAATTTGTCGGCTTTAGGGGACCAGAACTTAGAAAATGGTTTAGGCTTGTTGTCTTTGTGGGAACTGTAAAAAAATCATGGATCGATGACTGGTCAATGAACCCGTTGATAGACGAACCGATATTTCGCAAAACGATGTCCCGCAACCGATTCAGACAAAAATTGTCATTTTTTCATTTTTCCGTCAACAACAAGAAACCAAATAATGCCGACCGACTTTACCAACGTGCAATTCGCAATTAACTATTTTTCCAAAAAGTTTAAAAAAACTTTTAATCTAGGTCAAAACATCACAACTGATGAAGGAATGATACCGTGGCGTGGGCGGTTCAATTTTAAACTTTACAATCCGCCGAAAATTACGAAATTTGGCATATTCATTCGGATGCTGTGTGATTCGAGTACGGTATACCTCATTTAAGATGTATTTCGGCGCTGGACAGCCTTTAGCAAAGACAGTGATGGAACCATTGACACCTTCGTATGGGAGGTGACATCGCCTCTACAATTTCTCGAAAGTAGGGGAACAGGGTTGTGAACTTATGAGAACTAACGATGAGATGAGTATAACTTAATAATTTATAATCTCCCGATAATGTCAAAAACGGCCGGTGACAAGCCAAGTAATCCGAATTAGCGCTGCCGGCTCCAAGTGAATCAATTTGTACTAGACATGCGGATGGCAAAGTGTTAAAAACGACTGTAGGCTGTCAATTTTATTATACAAAATGATTTTGTTGCACCGTGTATATATTTCACATTACTGGCCAGCTCCGGCCTTTGGCCATTTTAAATATAACAAATACTTCATCGGCGCTATGTATCTGAAAACGGTCAAAGGCCGAAACCGGCCTGTGTGGTTAAATATATACATGGAGCAATTCAGGCACTTTTCACAATGAAACTGACAGCCTACGGTGGTAACGAAGAGTAACATCAATGAGGTTAGCAATAAACGTAACACCAAGATGGGTGACTTCGAATTACACTGCGTGTGGCTCAATGGCCGGGTTCGTGTGTCAACTGGACACCACTTCGGCAACTTGCGTGTCTCTAATCTACCACAGTCCCGCTACGAAGGGGGACCTACAGTTCACGTGGAATCCGAACCATGTGACGTTGCTGCGACTTCGTATATCGTCGATAGGTGAAGGCTAGATCGAAGGAAGACTAAACATAGCGTATTCCGGCCGATATTCGATCCCACGACCATTCTGTTTCCAGGCACAAGTTTTGTCTCTAGACCACAAGTGTCGACATCGATTAAATGAAGTGAAGGAGTCCTGTTAACTTTGAGCCAAAAAGCACATGATCGAAAGAGTAAAGAGGACATGAAAGGAATACTAGCACATGAGAAGACGACATTCCTGCCGAAAAGAAGTCTGTTAGTGTCCACCATCCACTTTAATTTGAGGAAGAAATTTCTGAGCATATACGTCTGGAGCAGATCAAGCAAATAATGGACTGTGGGAAAACGGAAAAGAAGAGAAGCCAAGTGTCTGAGATGTACTGCTACAGAAGGATGCTGTGGACTGATAAGATAGGAAATGTGGATTTCCGAAGAATTGGTGAGGAAAGGAACATATGGAGAATAATGACAGATGGAAGAGAGAGGATGATAGGACATCTGTTAAGACATCAGCGAGTAACTTACATCATATTAGATGGAGCTGAAGAGCGTAGAAAAGCTGAAAAAACCGGAGACTGGACTATATCTAACAAATAATGGTGGACGTATGGTGCAAGTGGTACTCCGAGATGGAGAGGTTTACACAGGTGAGGAAGTCATGGTGGGTCGCATTAAACTAGTCAGAAGACAGATGACAAAAATGTATATACAGGGGGTTTCAAAAATGGCTCTGAGCAGTATGGGACTTAACTTCTGAGGTCATCAGTCCCCTAACTAACCTAAGGATATCACACACATCCATTCCCGAGGCAGGATTCGAACCTGCGACCGTAGCGGTCGTGCGGTTCCAGACTGTAGCGCCTAGAACCACTCGGCCACACCGGCCGGCCAGGGTGTTTCAAAGTCTTGGCATTATACATCTAGGAGTGATAGATTACGTCGTGTGGAACAACTTTTGTTAGAAGTAAAATGTTCGTTGACGCTTTCCACTCACACTAGACATACCTTTGTACAGGTTGTGCCCCTGAGAGGCGGCGGAATACAGGCACTCGGCTGTGTGTGTTGCCTATAAAGCAGTCATCTGATCCACACGAAAGGGGCTGGGCTGAGCCAAATTAAAGTTCCCGGATCGCTTCTCAAATATATTTTCACCCACTTACAGTCACTCATTCTTATGGTTTTCTTGCTAAAAATCTTTCTATAATTTTTTCTGGGGTTGGTAGTAGGCAGCAGAGGGTTATCAGAACCTGCTAGTTGGCAAAAATGGCGAAAAGGCCTACAAAAGAACGCCTACCCTCGCTGGGAAGCGTCAGCGAACATTTTGTTTCTCATGACGTGGTACACCACCACTGAACGTTTGATACAAATATTTTGGAACGCCCAATATACCAGTATGGCGCGGCCAAAAATAGTCTGAGAAGCTTCCAAGAGTATTGGAGACGAGGTTGTGCAGAAACAATATTGTTAAAAAAAATCGATACTTTTCACCGTTTAGAGTTGTTTAGCACTGACGTTAGTCAGTCAGGTCGTTATGCGCGCAAGTTAAAGCACTTGGACAGACTACAATGCGCTAATGCACAACATCTGTGAGTCTATGAGTTACCACTTGTTGCAATGATCAGTTAAAATGTGCCTTTTTTGAAAGTGATTAGTTTAGCCCAAAAGAACACGTCTGCCTCTGGCAGGCTGCTTGAATTTGCGAGTGCGACGTTCTGATAAGCTAACGCCAACGCTAAATATCTTGGACAGGGAGAAATGTTTCGAACGTTCTCATTAAAAAAATATTTCTCAACAAGAGCTCCCCAGCATCACTATCAAGAGCTTTTCAGACTGTTTCTGACCACCCTATACGTACGCCTGTCGATACACTGTCGTGTAGCTAGAGTCGCTGGAGGCAGATTCCCGTACGTGTGTCAAAACCGGCTCGCCATCCCCGTTCGGCCGGCGCGTGTCGGACGAGTGCCCCGGCGTTGCGAAACGCGCGGTGTGAAGGCCGCGGTCTGACCTTTGCTGGGAGTGTCCGCTAGCGGGCCGACCTCGCCGGCCAGGGCGTGGCTGCCCGCCATTGTGACCACGGACTCGCGGAACTGCCAGCGATCTCCTCCGGATCACCTTATTCCCCCAGCCAGCACTTTTAATAGTCCATTCTCGCCGCTCCGAGATAACGCCCGAGCCAGCGTCTCAGCTGTCTGTAAAACAATTGGAAGTTTCCAGGGTCTCGACACTTCAGATGTATCCCAGAATACGGCATTTCGGTTCCGCAATTTCGCGCCCTTTTCGACGCTCATGCCCTTTCTAAAACTGCATTCTGCAGCGGAGTAGTGAACTGTAGCCTCGTGATTCACCGAGTGCATAGGCCACGCCTTGTGCCTCCGTGAGAAAGGTACTAAGTTGTTAATGGACTACCCTGTTTCCCTCAGTGCAAGAGTCGAGGACAGTACCAAAACATCGTGTTGAAACACGAAAGCACAGCTGTGAAAGCATTATTGGCCGGGAGGTGTCATCTTGGGTTGTTCGGCGGCCTGATGCAACTCTTTCTGTTTGATGCCCTTTCGGCGACTTGCGCCTCGACGCACAGGAAATGGAATGATGAGGGCAACACCAACACCCAACCCCCGTGCGACGAAGATCACCGATCCAGCTAGGAATCGAGCCTCGGACCTCCCGATTCACAGGCAGCGATGCTAACAGCTTTCTTCAAATGCTTCAAATGGTTTTAAGCATTATGAATTAACATATGAGGTTATCAGTCCCCTAGACTTAGAATTACTTAAACTTAATTAAACTAAGGACATCTCACACATTCCATGCCCGAGGCAGGATTCGAACTTACGACCGTAGCACCAGCGCGGTTCCAGACTGAAGCGCTTAGAACCGCTCGGCCACAGCGGCCGGCCCACAATCCTCCCCTTTTCATTTTATTCGTCATTGTTTTGACGTTTGGTCTGGCTCTGGGCGAACAACACATGGCACCTCTTCAAGTTCATCGTTGAGTACTTCACTCAGTTTTTTTTTTTTTACAGACGACAAAATAAATGGCTCTGAGCACTATGGGACTTAACTTCTGAGGTCATCAGTCCCCTAGAACTTAGAACTACTTAAACCTAACTAACCTAAGGACATCACACACATCCATGCCCGAGGCAGGATTCGAACTTACGACCTAGGAGGCGCTGTAGTTAGCACACTGGACTCGCTTTCGGGAGGATGAAGGGTCAAACACGGGTCCGCCCATCCCATTTAGTTTTTTGTTTGACTTCCCAAAATCGCTTCAGGCAAACACCGGGATGATTTCTTTGAAAGGCCACAGCAGACTTTCTTCTCCATCATCCCCTAATCCGATGGGACTGATGACGTAGCTGTTTGGTCCCCTCCCACGAATTAACCAACCAACCGATAGGCAATGGAACGAGAACGTAAGGACGGTAGTAAGAAACGCCACTGGTCGATTTTGGTTTATTGGGAGAATTGCAGGGAAAGTGTGGTTCATCTGTAAAGGAGACCGCGTATGGAACACTAGTGCGACCCACTCTTGGGTACTTCCCTAGTGTTTGGGATCCCCATCAGGTCAGACTGAAGGGAGTCATCGAAGCAGTTCAGAGGCGGGCCGTTAGATTTGTTAATGGTAGGTTCGATCAATACGCAAGTATTACGAAAAGGCTCTGTGAACTTAGGTAGGATCCCTGGCTGGAAGACTACGTTCTTTTCGAGGAAGACTATTGGGGAAATATAGGGAACCGGTATATAAAGCCGACTGCAGAACGGTTGCATTGCCGCCAATATACATTTCTCGCAAAGACCAGGAGGGTAAAAGAAGTTAGGGTCGTACAGAGGCTTATAGGCAGTCGTTTATCCCTCGCTCTTTTTGCGACTATACCAAGTTCTCTGAACATTTTCATTTTTTATTTGCTTAGAGAAACGTTCTATTCGTAAGACATGAGTTCATATGCATTCCAGCTTACTTACGAAAATTACGTTTACAGAAACGTGCATCGTAACACAATTCGTCATTTTATTAAACTTACATAAAGATCCGGAAATAAGATATGTTTTTCAATGTAAAGGTACAAGAAATGAAATGTCTACACATTATACTTTTATAAAGTCATAAGCCTATAGCTCTTAAAACCATTTTCCTTAATACATTGCAGATCAGTCCGAACTCTATAGACCTGCTTCAGTAACTACTCTGCTGAAAAAGAAACCGAGCGAGGTGGCGCAGTGGTTAGCACACTGGACTCGCATTCGGGAGGACGACGGTTCAGTCCCATCTCGGGCCATCCTGATTTAGGTTTTCCGTGATTTCCCTAAATCGTTTCAGGCAAATGCCGGGATGGTTCCTTTGAAAGGGCACGGCCGATTTCCTTCCCAATCCTTCCCTAACCTGAGCTTGCGCTCCGTCTCTAATGACCTCGTTGTCGACGGGACGTTAAACACTAATCACCACCATCTGCTGAAAAAAAAAAGAATTCAGCTGAAGTAACAGATCAAAGTGGTACAGAGGTACTCCAAAGGTAGTGTTCAGGAGATGACGATGAAGAAAGACCGATCCTGCATGAGATTTGCTAGCCGAGAAATGGATACCAGGCCTCGAAGAAGTTCTCTTCATATACTGAATGCGGCAAAAAAGATACTCACAAATGGTAAGGTGGGAATTACAAGATAGAGAGAAGTGATAAGAGAAATTCTCAGTTCTAGTTCCTGAGCATTACGATAGTTAAAAATAAACCAATAATGATAATAATAATAATAACAACAGAAGTAGTGCTTATATTCAGAAAGCTGAAAATCTAATAAACATCCCCATCCGCGACTCTCACAAGCCAAGCTAAATTTCGGAGTATTGTTTTACAGACTGCGTGGTTCGTTTCTCAAATTTCTGCTTTTGTTTTTCGAATTAGGCACTGTTCCGAATAAGACTTGCTGCAAGACTTGTGCAAAATGCAGCGTTTCTGGACGCATTTGACGAGCTGTCTGCATGTCGACTCCTTTGTCCAGGACAGGAGTACTCTGACTGGCCACTGTAGGAGGCGAACCACTTTTCCTTTCACTCGATGGCTCGGTTCCACGTCCTCGCTCATAACGGTAGCCGCCGACCGACGAGGGCGGTTGACGATAACTCAGCAACGCAGCAAATGCACCGTTACTTGTAGCAAATGTTTTTTTCTTTTACTCGGACCAAATGTTTTTTATTCCTCCTTTTACCTACGATGCGCGACCTGAGAAATTGATTGCACGCAAGAAACCTGTATACTCAAGCAACTTAGATTTATTTTCTGCTGGCTGGTATTCGCTGTGGGCTGGAGGCAGAGAGAGAGATTTTTTTTTTTGGGGGGGGGGGGGGGGGGAAGAGGGAGTATAGGAGTCTAAGAGAGAGGCAACAGATTTCTTCGACTATAAATTTCTTACGAGCTCCAGAGAGCAGCATGCCCAAACAAAGTATTTTGTAAAATGCTTTTAACACTTTTCATTCAAAATTGTCTGGACCCCACTGGATGGAATTATAACACGTCACACGTTTCTGCTCTTACAAGTCATCATCAGAACCAATCTCTTGTTAGAAAAGTAACACATCAAACATAGTGCCCATCATGGTCGCTTGAGGTCAACTAATTAGTCAATGTTAAGCGACCGATTCCGGCGACAGATGAGGTCAAGTTATCCAGATGGGTACTAGGAGACAACTCTAAGTAAAAAAAAAAAAAACATATTTTCCAAAATATATCACATACTTAAATCTATTACAGTAACAGCACCGCTTTTGTAGCCACAGTTCAATACCCTGCCAATGGTGTCATTTGAGCACTGAGTAGCTAGCACTCGATCAAGTAGCTTCTCAGTTGGCATCACGAGGCTGAGTGCAACCCATTCCAGTTCTCCCACCAACGAAACATCTCTGGCTGCACCAGGAACGGGTCCCGCGAATGGCAGTCTGCCACGATAATAACTCTGCTAGACAAGTGGACACACTTCAACATGACAGTGACGTATTTCTTTGAATTCGTTTTGATTTTTTATATATTGTCTGCTACATTCAGCTGAAGAGTAGTGACGATCTACTTAACACTGGAAATTAAGTGCAGTTGTTCCTATATATTTTCTCCCCAAGCGCCATCTAACTTACGAAATGTGCTAGTCCCACAGTCGTCTACAATAAAGCAGCCGAAAAATGTCGCACATGCTTGCCTTATTTGTGTGTAGCTGGAGTTTACGTACATCCGCGGTGTTAATACTGACGGAGTTGACCTTACGTTGACTGCTCATGTTGCTTCGAGTGACACGCCCAGTTTTTTTTGCAATCTACACTCACACTCTATTTATTTATTCGGTTTACAATTCTAGCAAAATAATGCGAATAACTCGTAACTTATGTACACTAGACTTTCTGCCTGAGGGGACGCAGTGTTCGTCTTGTAAGAGAACTTTTTAATTCTTTATTTCAACCTCGTCACACACATGATTACTTAACCGGTTTTGACTCCTTATCAAGTCATCATTTGATGATTTGAATCCATTACGTACTAACTCGCTAAAGTTGTACTCTGGTGAATTACTATGCAACATATTCAGATCATCTAATGATGTATTTTTAAGAATTCGAAAGGGGATATGAAACCATTTAAACCACATGAGGTTGATTAAATAATAATATAATATTTCATATTGTGATTGTTTCACACAGTCCCAGTTTCATAGAGCTGAATTGTTTCTTGCTCATAACAGCGCATTTTCAGTGGGAAAAATGCATTTGCGTAACTAAGTGCAATCGAGATATGTAACAACACTACCAATAAAACACAGACCTTAATGAATGAGTTGTCCAAGTATTTGAAATACAACTGTCTTTCGATACTGTGAATTGCGATAAAAATTTGCCTCTTATATGTGGGACAAAAGCACACTAGGGCTGTCAAGACAGTACGAGCGATGTTATCTGATGGCGCTCCAGTTTTGCTGTTCGGGTCTGTCTTCTACGATTGCGGGAGATGGCGTAGTGGTTCACACACTGGACTTGCACTCTGGATGGTCTCGGTCCGAATCCCCGTCCAGCTATACTGATTTACGCTTTCCGTGGCTTCCCTAAACCATTTAAGGCAAATGACGGAATGGTTCGTTTGAAAAGGGCAGAGCCGATTTCCTTCCCCACTCTTCATCATTCCGAGCTTGAGTCTTTGATGACCCTATAGTCGACGAGACGTCAAATATTAATCATTGCTCTTCCAATTTTTGTTTTCTTCGAGCGTCCCTCTTCAGATATCAACAAGGTTTTCAACTGATAAAATGAGCAGGAAAATAATTTAATTGTAAGTAGATAAATCGCATCTGAATGCATTTACGATTTGTTTGTATATAAATTTCTACAGGCTGGTAAGGATAAAAGGAGGTAATATGAAATGGTCTTTAACACAATGAAATTTAGAAAACGAACCCAGTTGCTTCATAAATATTAAGAACCAAGAAACAAAAAGACGTATCTGAACGTTTTATTTCGAAAATTCAGGTACAATTACTATCTGTATTTTTGCATCGAGCCAGGATTATCGTTGGGAACCTTGTGAAACTCAGCTCGTTCTATTCGAGCATATGATCCATAGAGCTGTAGATAATTAGCCCCCAGTTGACATCGTATTTGTTGACTTCCGCAAGGCATTCGATACGTAATAAATGGTTCAAATGGCTCTGAGCACTATGGGACTCAACTGATGAGGTCATCAGTCCCATAAAACTTAGAACTAATTGAACCTAACTAACATAAGGACATCACACACATCCATGTCTGAGGCAGGATTCGTACCTGCGCCCGTAGCGTTCGCGCGGTTCCAGACTGTAGCGCCTAGAACCGCTTGGCCACTCTGGCCGGCGATACGTAAAGTAAGAACGTACGCTTTCGCAGGAGTAGCCGTTTTTAATAAATTCATTCTGGCTGTGTGACAATGTCAAGGTCTAATAACGCTGCCAACGTTCCGGCCGCTATGGCAGAGAGCCATCATCAGGGTGATGACTTGTGTAGCCATATCATGACGAAGACCGTCGTTGGTTTTATCACACGCTGACGTGATCACACAACCAGAAGGATTGTACTGGAAAAGAGAAAAGCCTTCCATACAGTTGCGAACTGTTACTTACTGGATAAAATCGAGCCTATGGAATATCGGACTAGCTATGTATTCAGTACGTGTTACCATGCAGAACACTTCGTTCGTATGGAGGGGGGGGGGGGGGGGGGGCGAAGACAGCAGGTAGCCCTTCCTCACTACAGTCCACAACTGTAAACACGGCTCCAGAGCACTACTCTTCTCACGTGACTTCGGACTTATCAATAATCAGTTTGCGATTGTTTTTGCAACCTTGCAATGTGGTTTGCAGTTACAAACAGTAACTGAGTTTTCTAAGTTGCTTTGCAGAACAGGAACAATCTGTCGGCTTCCCAGGCCACCATCGATCATGGCTGAAGCATACGACCGTCGCTATAGTCATTTGGTCAACTACACTGCCTCTGTTTTGGAAAATCTTCGGGAGCTTTGGGTGGGAATATTCCTCAAAATGATTTGTACTAACAACAATTCTGTTCCCATTAAGAAATCACTGCAGTGGGTACTCACCAGAGCCAGGGTCCTCATGTCTGTAGCGGTGGGTGTCCGGTGGCTCTGCTTGGCGGAGCCGGTCGGTAACTTGACAGAGCAACTACTGGGCCGGCTGGCGCGGCCTCCAGCCAGTTTTATACGGGGCGCCGCCGCCGCGGCTGGGAAAAAGCAAAATGCCACCGCGGCCAGTGGGAGGGGTGCAGCCGTCCGTGTGTGTCTGTGTGCGGGTCAGACAAGGTCCGCCACTGGAGGAGAACACAAGGTCCTCTGCCGGACCGCCGACAGGCGCCGCACCGAGACCTGCTGGAGGAAGAACTGTGGGGCCGTCACATGACTGTCCACAGTTCGCACTATTCTATTTCGTGTAATAAAGTAGGCCTGTATCAGATACTACAATACTGTGTTAGTCCGTGTCTCAGATACTACACTACTTTATTTTACGATCAAACGTAAGCAAATAAAACCGATAGACATGTCCGAATAGTAGCCTTGATATTTATCCTTATACAATTTTCTTATTTTCACTTTATATTCTCGTAGACTGATAAAAAAAGAAAGGTTTCTGACGAACAGTAATTGCAGCCATGTTGGCGAACATCTACGCCCGTGAAAGACGAAGGTCCCGAGTTCGAGTCTCGGTCCGGCACACAGTTTTAATCTGCCAGGAACTTTCATATCAGCGAACACTCCGCTGCAGAGTGAAAATTTCATTCTAGAAATAACCCCCAGGCTGTGGCTAAGCCATGTCTCCGCAATGTCCTTTCTTCCAGGAGTGCTAGTTCTGCAAGGTTCGCAGGAGAGCTTCTGTGAAGTTGGGAAGGTAGGAGACGAGGTACTGGCGGAATTAAAGCTGTGAGGACGGTGCGTGAGTCGTGCTTGGGTAGCTCAGTTGGTAGAGCACTTGCCCGCAAAAGGCAAAGGTCTCGAGTTCGAGTCTCGGTCCGGCACACAGTTTTAATCTACCAGGAAGTTTCAACATCTACGTGTCTAAAGATAAGATCTAGAGGGACAATTCGTTCATGTTATTATTTAATTCACTTCGTCAATGACAACCAATTTTTTAAAACATCGAAAAGCGAAAAAAATTTAGGTATACAAATTGATACATGGTCTTGTGAAACACTTAGCTTCAGGAATTGCTTATTTTTGGGAAGTTATTACCTCTCGATAATTTATATCTCAGTGAAAAGATTAAAGCACAAAGTTAGTAAAATGCCGTTTAGATTATTTCAAATATATCCAGTTGGAATAAAAATCAAGTATTAGTTACTTAAACTGCGTTTCAAATCGACCATCCGGGTCGCCAAGCGCTGTCGCCGTTTGTTTCGGTGCATTCAGCCTCGTTTTGCCAATTGAGGAGTTACTCGACCGAATAGTAGCGGCTCCAGTCAGGGAAAACCATCATAACGACCAGGAGAGCGGTGTGCTGAACAAACGACCCCCCCCCCCCCATCCGCATCCACAGTTAAGGATGACACGTCGGTCGGATGGTCCCGATGGGTCACTTGTGGCCTGAAGACGGAGTACAATGATCACTCCACGGAAGCAGAGATGTTAGATTGAAGTCGCCAGCATCTGCTTAATATTTAAGCCTATTATAAACAGTTATCCTTGACTGGTTAAAGAAATCCATCCACACCAAGTAGGATTAATGAAAGACATGGAAGCAATTCGGACGTTGGTTGCTAGATTTGATACCTGTAGGTACGAACAACATGCAAGTATTACGGAGATTCTCCTGGAGCTCAAATGTGAATCCATGGAGGGAAGGCACATTCATCTCGAGCACACTGTTGAGTAAATATAGAGAAGCGACATTTGAAGCTGCCTGCAGAATGGTTCTACTGCAGCCATATATTTTGCTTGATCACGAAGATAAGAGAAATTCGGGACTGTACGGAAGCATACAGACAGTCGATTTTCCCTCGCTCTGGTTGCGAATGGAACAGTGATAGTGATACGGGGTACCCTTCGCCACGCAGCTATGTGGCTTGTGGAGTATATATGTAGATGTACATTTAGAAGTAGATGTAGACATATGGAAGGATTGTGCTGACTTTGGAGAGGTATGTCCATCATAATTATCCGGGCTGTTATGCCGTGGTCGATTGATGAATCCCGTGTCAATCCTGTGGAGGAGGAGGTAGACGGCAAATAAAATTTCCTCTATGTGCTTGTTTTTAGAAACGATAATGGTAGTTTGGGCCACTCAGTATATCGTAAACCTACGCACACGGACCGTTTTTTGCACCGGGATTCGAACCACCACCCACAACAGAAGCGGGGTGTTATCAAGACGTTAGCGGGCAGAGCTAGAAATGTTTGTGAACCTGTGTTGCTCGACGCTGAGATGGAACGTCTCCACAATGCACTAATGATGAACGGATATTCGTCCGCCGAAATAAAACGTGCGTTGAGACAGCCACGCAGAAACCATAACGACGTACAGGCTACTGCAAAATCTAAGGTTTTCCTGCCGTTTGTTAATAATGTAACAGAAAGAATAGGGAGGATCTTGACGAAGCAGAATATTACCGTAATTTACAAGCCCACCAGGAAGATACTCGGAATACCTTAAGCCTGCCAAGGACGCTCGCAAACCGTTGAAAAAGCGGGAGTGTATAGGATCCCGTGCAGCTGTGGAGACGTTTATGTGGATACCACTAAAAGAACTGTTTCAAAACATTTGGAAGAGCACAAGGGCAATTGTAGAAGAGGAGAAACGGAACGATCAGCTGTTGTGGAACATGCTTTCGAACCAGGTAACCGCCATATTCATTTTGAGGAGACACAATGTAAGGTGTCAGGCAAATCCAACACCTTACATGAAAACCCTGACATGATAAGCAAATCCAGTAGTATGTCACATAGCTCCGAATAAATCGTGACATTAAATTAACCAAAGTAATACGAGTAACGAGTGAGCAAATGGAATACCACAGACTAACACAAGAATGCCTAAATGCATGTCGTACCTTACCACCATGAGGCAGACGCAGTTCCGAGGGGAGAAACGAGAACAGAAGCCGAGAGCAGAACCGTGTTAAGCTAGAAGGCCCTACGATAAGGGAGTGGCTGGACACCCATGCCGCCGGCCTACCTGTACGACTACACAACCCGCACGTTTTAGCATGAGGCTTTTTCGCGTCTCTGTTACGTAAAGGACCACCCCCCAGCCCATGTTAAAAGCTAGAGCCCTCCAGAAAAACAGTATAGATCTTACGATAACACAAAAAGGGCCACTACCACCTGCAAGTTTTAGCGTGAGACTTTTTCGTGTCTCAGGTACGTCAAGGACCACCCCCCAGCCCATGTTAAAAGATAGAGCCCTCCAGAAGAACTGTATAGATCTTACGATAACGCTAAAAGGACCACACCAGCTGCAGGGCGTCTCTGTTACGTTTCAAACTTTAAAAACATTGTATAACGTTTCTCATTGGATAGACAGAATTTTTGTAGGCGGAGCTTAAGGTTAAATTGAGACCCTGATTGGTCAGATGAAAACATAGCCAGATAGTTTTTTTAAACTAACTTCGGTAAATTGTAGTAAGGAGAAGTTAGAGGAGAGTTGCTTCCGATATGGCGATGTGAGCGGAGCTGTGCCGCCGGCCGTTGCCGCCCTGACGCTGCTTAAACACCGACAAGGTAATGAACGCACGCGATGCCGCATTTTTGAGCGCATAAGGCTTCACTCAGAACTGCAGAAGTCTCATCTGTTACACCCCGTTTTTGCGTAATACTAGTGGCGATCGTTAATTAAAAGTCATGGTGTTCACATTTGCCACTTGAAGTAAATATCTGAAACGCGATGATTTTTCTTTTATATAGTTATTGAGAAGCCACTTCTGCCACTGTAATTTACGACAAGTTAGATAAGTAATTAAAGATAATTGAGGGTCACTGTAGACCATTTTGATAGTTTTTTTCTTTTGTGAAACTTAAATTTAACCTAGATTATAAATGTGATATGGCATAGGTCATCCTTCGATCGATTGTAGAACTTGGAAACCCATTCAGGGAATATTCGTTCACATTTTTGTTGAACGCATTTGGTTTTTACCATCCTGTATTAAAACATTTCCTTTTATCAATAGTGCAATTTATAAACGATGTTTTGTGAGTAGAATAAAATTTCCAGTGGTAAACTTAACTGCTTTTACGACGTTATTTTACCAGCTAACTAAAAATAGGAAAACCTAGAACCCTTTCCACTATATTTAGTTAGTATTAAGATTCTTTTACAGGGAGTGCAGTGGAGCTGACGCTGAGATTATTTAGTATTTAGTTATATCATCGCTAGTCTCACTGGACTCTTCTGATTTTACATGTCATGTGTGGTCTGGTCTCTCCTTACCAGCAACAGGTCCCAGGTTCAAACTAGTTAATTCCCTAAAGAACACCCTCAGAGCGTCGTTGCGCGAAAGTGGTAGGGAGACACGATATAGTACAATCAGACACCACCATGAATGTTTAGAACAAGTACTAGCTTCGACAAGCCGATATTTCGGAAGGCTCTACAGGGAGGCAATAGAAATTGCCAAACACCTTAATATTTTCAATGGAAAAGAGGAGGGCGTGAAATTAAACGGTATATGAATGCCGGTGTTGAAGAAGATGTGTACCACCCGTCCCCCACTGGGTGATGGCAACGGCGATCGACGGCAGCGGACAGGGGCCAATTGCAATGACGTTTTCAAAATACGTGACGTCACGCCTCGGTGCGGGAGCGCGCGGACGCGGAATTTAACGGCAGTCAGTAGCGAGCCAGTGGGTGTGTTGGACCTTCCATCGAGCTCGTGCTACAGACCCCCTTGAAGATGTCCTCAGCAGAAGGGGACGAAACGTTAAAAAAAAGGGGGGGGGGGGTGTAAGGTGTCAGGCAAATCCAACACCTTCCATGAAAACCATGACATGATAAGCAAATCCAGTAGTATGTCACATAGCGCCGAATAATCGTGACATTAAATTAACCAAAGTAATACGAGTAACGAGTGAGCAAATGGAATACCACAGACTAACACAAGAATGCGTAAATGCATGTCATACCTTCCCACCGTGAGACAGACACAGTTCCGAGGGGAGAAACGAGAACAGAAGCCGAGAGCAAAACCGTGTTAAGCTGGAAGGCCCTACGATAAGGGACGGACACCCACGTCGCCAGCTAACCGCTAGGACCTCCACAGCCGCAAGTTTTAGCATGAGACTTTTTCTCGAATCTGTTACATCAGGACCACCCCCCAGCTCATGTTAAAAGACAGAGCCCTCCAGAAGAACAGTATATATCTTACGATAACACTAATAGGACTACACCAGCTGCAAGTTTTAGCGTGAGACTTTTTCGCGTCTCTGTTATGTTGTAAAATTTAAAAACATAGCCCCACCACGAAAAGTATAACGATTCTCATTGGATCGACAGAATTTTTGTAGGCGGAGCTTAAGGTTAACACTGAGACCCTGATTGGTCAGATGAAACCACAGCCAGATAGTTTTTTTAAACCAACTTCGGTAAACTGTAGTAAGGAGAAGTTAGGAGAGGAGTTGCTTCCGAGACGGCGAGGTGAGCTGAGCTGTGCTGCCCGCCGCCCCCTGACGAACACCGACAAGGTAATGAATGCACGCGATGCCACATAACAGCGCATAAAGCTTCACTCAGAACTGCAGAAGTCTCATCTGTTACACCCCCTTTTTGCGTAATACTAGTGCCGATCGTCAATTAAAGCTCATGGTTTCCACATTTGCCACTTGAAGTAAAAATCTGAAACGCGGTGATTTTTCCGTTATATAGTTATTGAGAAGCCACATCAAAATGGTTCAAATGTCTCTGAGCACTATGGGACTCAACTGCTGTGGTAATTAGTCCCCTAGAACTTAGAACTACTTAAACCTAACTAACCTAAGGACATCACACACATCCATGCCCGAGGCAGGATTCGAACCTGCGACCGTGGCAGTCGAACGGTTCCGGACTGCGCGCCTAGAACCGCGAGACCACCGCGGCCGGCAAGCCACATCAGCCACTGTAATTTACATGTTAGATAAGTTATTAAAGATAATTGAGCGTCACTGTAGACCATTTTGATAGTTTTCTCTTTTGTGAAACTTAATTTAAACCTAGATTATAGATGTGATATGGCATATGTCATCCTTCGATCCATTATAGAACCTGGAAACCCATACAGGGATATCCATTCATATTTTTTTGAACGCACTTGTTTTTTAACGTCCTGTATTAAAACATTTCTTTTTATCAATAGTGAAATTTATAAACAATGTTTTATGAGTAGAATAAAATTTTCAATGGTAAACTGAACTGATTTTTCTACGTTATTTTACCAGCTAACTAAAAATAAGAAAGCTTTGAACCCCTTCCATTAACTTTAGTTAGTATTAAGATTTTTTTACAAGGAGTGCAGTGGAGCTGACGCTTCTGAATTCTACATGTCATGTGTGGTCTGGCGTCTCCTTAACAGCAACAGGTCGCAGGTTCAAACTAGTCAATTCCCTAAAGAACACGTTCAGACCGTCATTGCGCGAAAGTGGTAGGGAGACACGATATAGAACAGACAGACACTACGCAGAATGTTAGAGGAGGAATTGACACAGAATTCATCAACCGACCACGGCATAACAACCGGGATAATTATAATGGACATGACATTTCCGGCTGTGAAAGTCTACATTTTAGTATTTGAAGAGGTATGTCATGTTTAGCAAGGAAAAGAGGAAAAGGGAGTCCCTTATCAGTTGAGTTATGTACTATATGTATCTTGTGAATTGTACATATTTTAGAGTGTTGCGCAATATTAGCGCTTATGTTGAAACTTCATGTATTTTCTTGCATAGGGTGACAATGGAGCTGGAGATATAAACTACGCAAGTTTGACATCTACGAGGTATGCAAGAACAAAGGTAGGTGTGTTGTGCTCCCTCTTTGCCTGGTCAGAAAACGAGTATGCAGTGACGAACTCATGTCATGCGTGACGGCATACGCGATCTGCACCAAGAATTGGAGAGGAGATCACAGTCGACAACTATGATCTGGGTACTCGCTTACTGCGTGAGCCGTGCTAACGCGGAAAAGAGAACTGTTGACAAAACCAGGCAGTTTTCTGAGTTATATTTGTATTCTGGCACAAAATTTTAACATTCCAGGAAGCTTCAGAGCGTACTCTGCGCCACGGAGTGAAGGATTCGTTCTGGAAACAATCCCATTCGCTCTGGTTAAGCCATTTCTGTGCAGTATCCTTTATTAAGTCGGTGAGAGCACTGCTTCTGATAGATAAGGTTCCAGGTTCAAGTCCAGTTGGACACTTAGTTTTAACACAGTAACGTAGTTCCTCAGGGTGGCATCTTAAAAATAATTCTGTTTTTGATACACATAAATAACCTTTCAGACAAGTTAGGTAATAACTCTTCACTGTTGATAGCGACATTTCAACAGAGATATAACAGCAGAGCTACTGGCAAAGAAAACAAATGATATATCCAACAGTGTTTACATTACGATAACATGCAATTAACATACAATGAAAATAAACAAAAGAGCAGCATGTACTGTATATTAAAGATGGTGTATAAAGTATGGTGTTGAACTGTAATGAGCTAGCAAATAATTATAAACTAACCTGAGTGGACAACTTTTTATCACGGATTCATATTGTCTCAAGAGACAACTATACGATTCTAAAAGAGCTAACACACTGAAGATATGTTGGTGTGATGAACACTGACTGGAACTACTAGACATTTTTGAATAAAAGTGTAATTTCTGGAGTTGTGGAAAATGGATTAAAATTTTGCTGTGTCAGATCCGACTGGTACATGCAGTACATTGGGAGACTGTTGCATAAACCACAGCTGTAGTTAAAAAGTCTGAAAATTTAGTGTTTGTATCAACTAGTGCGTGCATTGAGCATAATAACAAACATAGTGATTCAGATGTTTACACTGTAATATGAATATAAATAATAATAAGTCCTAATACAACAGAGTGCATTACAGCTTGCACAAAGCTGCGATTACTGATACATGTCACACGAGTGAAGTAAATTCTGATAAAATTCATTGTAACTCACAAAATTTTGAGAAAAGTACAAAAAGATTTACAGATATGCTCAGAAGCTTCCAGACATTAGTGGGAAGCAGATCAATGGTATGGAAAACACTTGTGTGAAATTTCAGTTTTAACTCAGATGGAACTAATTTCATTTATCAATTACTGAAAAAGTAAAATGTGTGTTAAAATAATTCTTCCAATAGCAAAACTGAAAATACTGTTTCCACAATTTATATATTCACTGACGTTAATATTATGATCATTTGAGAGGATTTACACTATTTGCTCCATCACTCCAGCTCAGTAATTATATGATTGTCGAAAAGCTAACTCCAGTTTATAACTGGTTCCCTGGTATGCAACCAGTCAGTTCTAGTTGTGTATATCACCCAAAATAAAGTAATCATAACAGTTATTAAAGACATCTTGGATGTGCTAGACTAAACGAGGAATATACTGTTCTGTTTCTAGAAGTGTAGCCTCAGCAAATTTATTCCTAAATTGGAATTTGTTAGGTGTTCTTCAGACAATTCCACTTCAATTGTACTGTCACCATCATCCACAGATATTTGTGACATCATAGTTTTCAACTCCCAGATGAGTTTATTGTTGTTTAATAATGTAAGAACTTTTACTTTAAACTCAAGAAAAATCTGAGTATTATTCCATGTAACTAGCAATCAATAAGACATTGTGTAATTGAAGTGGTTCCTCACTTCTGTCTTATTTCCTGATGAAAAACAATGTACTGAATTAAACAATATTATTTCACATATTTGCTAAATTACACTACAGCTATATGGTTGCAGATAGCTGTAAACATATGAGAGAAAATTATATTACACTAATTGTAAAGGGAATGCTCTTTAAAGGCAGAAGTAGAAGGCCCTATGTCTAGTTATACAGTAAACGTTATGACGGACAATGATTGTAAATGGGAGAAACATTGATAAATGAAAGTCCCATCATGAAACAGAGTGAAGTATGTCTATGAGTAATAATGATGAACAGGGATGGATATAAAAAGAAAGAAACATGCGAGACATAAAGGAATGGAAAGTCAGAAGTTCGAAACATCAAACCAGATCAACAAAGAATGGAACAACATGAAAGACAGCACCAACACGCAAATACTTTTTGCATAATAAATGTTTATAAAATACCATTCTGGGAACAATGTCTAAAAAAATTAAAAACTGGAAAGAATTGTCAAAAAAAATGTTAATGAGTAGATATTACAGTTGAAAAAGAAGTGTTGGAGTTAAAGAACTAAGTAATAATATTCCTTCAGTTGTATCCTATTTGTAATTTCATCATTTGTATGATTGTCACTGTCAAATAAAAGTGTACTTAAAATGCTAGTAAAGTATCTGATCACGAATACCAATGATAATAATAATACAGTAGAGACAATATTGGTAAACAGTAGCATAGTGGTGTAACAGATTTTCCCTAAAGATTATATATATATAATTGGGGAGAAGAGAAGTTTGTGGCACAACTTGACAAGAAGAATGGACCACAGAAGGATGTTGGTTGCAGTAAGTACTGGGGGATGAAGAAGCTTGCACAGTATAGAGTAGCATGGAGAGCTGCATCAAACCAGTCTCAGGACTGAAGACCACAACAATATATATATATATATATATATATATATATATATATATATATATATATATATATATATCGACAGTGTGCAATTGAATTTTCTGTAATTTTTCGGGTGAAGCAAAAACGGTTGTGATATAGGAAGTTGGTACATGCATTAATGTGTAGTAAAGGGCTGGTTATTGACAGATTAGAGAAATCCATATACTTTTAAATTTCTCGTTGATTATGGTATTGCTGCTAACGGGATTAAGAGTTTTGAGAGACGGATGGGGTTACAAGGTTTTCATTGCCTACTTTTTATATATGTATAATTGTAATATGTAATGACTTTGCCTTTACGAACAATAGCTATATGTCTATTAAAATGGATACAGGGTGTCCCAGCTATCTTGCCCACCCAAAATATCTCTGGAACAATAACAGCTATTGGAAATGACTTTCACCGCTATCAATGTAGGGCTGGGGCCCATGAATGTACATATTTGGAAACATTCTAAAACGAAAGCATATGTGATTTTTAATACAAACTTATGTTTTTTTAATTGGACCTCCTATATTTTTTCTTCAGCAACCCATAGCATGACAAAGCACATACACAATGGCGTTGATTGCATCGCAATATTCCCATTACATCTCGAGATATTGAGACGCGAAGTTGACACTTGAAACACCCGACATGCGCTGCTATCGCCCGTCCTGAGTGAGGCTCAGGCGTGAACCCCATGCTGCCCGTAATCGCGATGTGATATCGAGAAAGGGGTGTAAGATTGCTACTCTGGCTTGTTCGGGTAAACAGGATCACAGTCTCACCATTTGTTATCAGCACCACCAACAGGGTATTGCTTCTGTGTAGAATAAATAAATTAAAGTCTATTCAGATTGTGTTATCCATGTTTTGAGCCAGAGTACATAAGTCTATCGAACAAACCTTAGTCTATGCCAACCAGTTGACACCCAGTTATGTGTTAACTACAATATGTGATCAAAAGTATCTGGACACCTGACTGAAAATTACTTACAAGTTCGTGGCCCCCTCCATCGGTAATGCTGGAATTCAGTACGGTGTTGGCCCACAATTAGCCTTGATGACAGCTTCCAATCTCGCAGGCATCAATCAGGTGCTGGAAGGTTTCTTGGGGAATGACAGCCCATTCTCCAAGGAGTGCTGCACTAAGGATACGTATCGATGGCGGTCGGTGAAACCTGGCACCGAGTCGTCCTTCCGAAAACTCCCGAAGGTGTTCTATAGGGTTCAGGTCAGGCCAGTCCATTACAGAGATGTTACTGTCGTGTAGTCACTCCGGCATGTGCCGTGCATTATGAACAGGTGATCGATCGTGTTGAAAGATGCAATCGCCATGCCCGAATTACTCTTCAACAGTGGGAAGCAAGAAAGAGCTTAAAACATCAGTGTAGGTCAGTGCAAAATAATAAGGGGTGCAAACCCCCTCCACGAAAAACGCGACCACACCGTAACACCACCGCCTCCGAATTTTACTGTTGGCACTACACACGCAGGCAGATGACGTTCGCCATACCCACACCTTGCCATCGGATCGTCACATTGTGTAAGGTGATTCATCACTCCACACAACGTTTTTCCACTGTTCAATCTTCCAATATTTAACCTCTTTACACCAAGCGAGGCGTCGTTTGGCATTTACCAGCGTGATGTGTGGCTTCTCAGCAGCCGCTCGACCATGGAATTGAAGTTTTCTCACCTCCCGCCTAACTGTTATAGTAGTTGCAGTGGATCCTGATGCAGTTTGGAATTCCTGTGTGATGGTCTGTCTATTACACCTTAAGACCCTCTTCAACTGTCGGTGGTTTGTGTCAACCAACAGACGAGGTCGGTCTGTCCACTTTTGTGCTGCACGTGTCCCTTCACGTTTGCACTTCACTATCACATCGTAAACAGCGAACCTAGGGATGTTTAGGAGTGTGCAAATCTCGCGTACAGACGTATGACACAAGTGACACCCAGTCACCTGACCACGTTTGAAGTCCGTGAGTTCCGCGGAGCGCCCCATTCTCCTCTCTCACGATGTCTAATGGCTACTGAGGTCGCTGATATGGATTACTTGGCAGTAGGTGGCAGCACAATGCAACTAATATTAAAAACGTATGTTTTTGGGGTTTTTGGGATACTTTTGCTCACATAGTGAATTTATTGCATCTTTTTGTGTTGCCAATAGTCATGTTTTTATTAGTCATCACACTAATATGTACTGCTTATCCTGTTATTTTGATCAATAATCTTGTACTATAACTTTTATAAAAGATAAATCCTGTGTTGATAAATTAATCATCCAGCAACAACTGAGTAAAATAATGACAGGGCATCCATTTCACTAATATTATTTTAGCACTCAAGCTCATGTAGACTCGTATAAATGTGGTAACCTCAAATGTGGGCTAACAACAACAAACACAGTCAAAGGGAAAAATCAGTTTAGCAAACGCATGGGCCGGGTAGTCAAGTGAAAGGATTACATATAAAGTGACTGCTGTCAGGGCGTAAACTCATGGTCTCCTTTAGCCTTTCAAAACACACCCTGAGTCTAGTGAAGTCTTGCAATTTGGTGACTGCTGCCAGAATTCTGAACTGATGGTGTCTTTTGTGACCGTCAGATGTGATTTCCGTTACTAGGATTCTGTTTTCTCATAGCTAAAGTCAGTTGGTGCCTAAGGTAAATGAATTTCGCGCAACCATAACAATTGCTGGAGCTAAATATTTTGATGATTTGTAAATCTGTGTGTTGTTTGTTTGTATTTTCATTCACTTGTTGTTGTGATTTGTGTGTCACTTATTGATTGTTCCTGACGGAGAACGGCGTTATATTAACGTGTGGGATGGTGGATTATCGGTGGCTTTCGCATTTCGTCGTAGGTTATGGTTGTTTTTATTTTATATTCGTTGTCAGGGATTTAGAACTTGTGGCTCGCCAGAGCAAATTTTAGGGTAGAATTGTGTGGCACTGCGACGAGGAGCAACAGAAATTTCCCGGGAGCAGAAATTTGAATACATGTTCACATTTGCTACAAAGTAGGGAGAATATTTCAATCTCGTCACAAGAGGATCAATGTCAGACTAGTGGCACTGATAAAGAGAAAGTTGCGGACAATTTTCAGTCGAATGTCGTAGCTGACCTTGAGGATACGTCGAACGCAGAATTCTCTGAGTATGACGAGGAAATTCGCTCAGACAAGGAGAACGAAAATGAAACCGTGGAAGAGCGTCATGTAGAATTTGCAGGCATAGCAAGACGTACCGTTAATGAGTGTGGCAGATCAGTCTCACGAACAAATCGTCGCAGAACGATGGAATCGCGTTCATCTAGTCCTAGAGGTATTAGCGGAGGATCTCGAGGCCCTCATGCGATTTATGCAGGAGGCGGAGAAGAAGTAATGGGAAACGGAGAAGAAGGGAAAAGATAACCTTAAAGAGATGAAGAAGATGAAGGAATTAACCTCAAAGGAGTTGAGAGAATGGCCAGCCGAGGTGGCCGAGAGGTTCTAGGCGCTACAATCTGTAACCGCGCGACCACTACGGTCGCAGGTTTGAATCGTGCCTCGGGATGTATGTGTGTGATGTCGTTAGGTTAGTTAGGTTTAAATAGTTCTAAGTTCTAGGGGACTGAAGACCTCAGAAGTTAAGTCCCATCGTGCTCAGAGCCATTTGAACCATTGTTTAGATGAGAG
Source organism: Schistocerca gregaria (assembly GCF_023897955.1). Lineage (NCBI taxonomy): Eukaryota > Metazoa > Arthropoda > Insecta > Orthoptera > Acrididae > Schistocerca > Schistocerca gregaria. The sequence continues at coordinate 166,195,672 of NC_064921.1, forward strand.
AATTAGTCACGAAGGAGATACGGATGGTAGCTGAACAGCTTATTGAAAGTATAAAGCAGGTTAAGAAGGAAGTTGCGTGTGTTACCAAAGGAGTAGAAAGCGTCAAGAAAACATCGATAGAGACATGAGAACGAGGCTAAACGTTATACCAGGACGTCAAGATTAGTAAGCCATGGTGCACGCAAGGACGCTTTGTTACTTGAAGAACAAGTAAAACAGGCCAGAATCGAAATGTGCAAAACCAAAAAGGTTACAATGAAATGAACACCCGTAGCTGCTTACAGGCGTTGACATACGTCAACGGGGACAGATGAAAATGTGTGCCCCGCCCGGGACTCGAACGCGGCATCTCCTGCTTACATGGCAGACGCTCTATCCATCTTTTTTTTCATTTTGTTCGTTTTCGTTCGTTGTATCTGCTTGGAGCGGACGTCGCAAGACACCCGTTTCAGTTCGTCGTTGATCTATTTACTCAGTTTTTTTTTTATTACAGAGGGCGGCTAACCACCTGACCGAACACGCTGAGTTACCGTGCCGGCGGCCATCTGAGCCACCGAGGACACAGAGGATAAAGCCACTGCAGGGATTTATCTCTAGCATGCCTCCAGCGAAAGCCACATTCTCAACGTATTGTCCCGCACTACATTCGTAGTGCCCCCGCCCACTACACTCATTACTCGCGGCGCGTTGCCGATTCCCGTAAGAGTTCGGGCACTGTTTGTGCATTCGCACAGAAGAAGAAGATGGTCAAGTGGCCGGTGAGCCTTAACTATATATATACTAAGATGGTATCTGTTCCTTCGAACATGTCCGAAAGAACAGATACCATCTTAGTATGTATACCAAAAAGATTCTTGCTTCTCTGCTAAAAAGTGGAAGAAGGATCGTCCAGTAAACACAAGAACAATTAGCGTGAACGTGAAGCTCATCGAACAGATCGAGAATAAACGGGCAGAAATATCAGAGGTTAAAGAAAAGCAGACTCGGATCACCTCACAGCAAAAAGAGCAAGCAAAAGACGTCCAGTAAGCACGTCAGCGGGTTGCGCAATTGGAATCTCGGTCTAGTTCGGCAGCACTCCCGCATGATCAGAGAAGGAGAGCAGAGCATATATTACGACATTTCGATGCGCAATACAGAGGCTATATCACCAGCACGAAGGCAAATGCCGCAGGAGAACACACCAGCCGCCATAGGGCGCTCTGAGCGCAATTGTGTACGTCTTTCGGTAAACGGAAACATTACTCCGTGAATCTGACGACACCACAGGAGGCCATAACAGTATACAAGGATTGTCTGAACACCGATTTATGGAGATGCGTGTTGCAGAAACGAGGAAAAGTTTGTTCGCAGGAAATGTGAAACCACTCAACCACAATCGTTTCTTATCCATTCAAAATGTCCAAATGCATAAAGAGAATAACGATACATTACATCCAAAAAGTTGAATAGCTCAGTAAGGTGGTGTAGTACCGGAATTTATCTGCGGATTTTTTGAGGGATCGATTGCAAAACACATCTCGCTCATATAAAGAGTTGAGGGACGCGTCCTTTAACACATATTGGCCGCAAGACACGCAGGAAGGAATGAAGCAGGAGATTAGGCAGGGAAAACATCTAGATGCGTCAAGATTCTGTAGTCCGGTGAAGTTCTTTGAATCACTAATGAAGAAGAATCCGATTTTGGACGAGCCGTACTGTCCCAAGGAAATTACTAGTTATGTCAAATGACCTCTGCACTACCAACAACTCCTCATCGGAAGGTGCGCGATTCCATTGAATCGTTCAAGAGCGCAGTAAGCGAATCAAACTATGTCAAAGAAACAAAAACGCAAGAGACAAGAACAGAAGCAATGAGTGCAGTTGGCAAGGCTAGTCGGGAAGGAACGACAACAGACAAAATGGGGGCAGTTATCGATTGTGGGAAACAACTACTCGAGCTATATAGAGGGACTAACTGGCCACCGTGGGAGAACAGAGGTAGACGAGGCAATTGCAACGAATAGCAAAGCACAAACTGGAGTGAACAACGAAATACAAACCAGTTCCAGTGGGATTCTGGAGAACCACAGCACCAAAGAAACAATTAACAGATCAATAGTCTGTGGCAGCAAGAAAACCAACGAGCTCATAATATCCAGATTAGTTCGCTCAAGCCCTCACAGGGCTGCGGACATAGCTAAAAACAAGGCACCAGGAATCATCACAACGAGCAATATCAACATGCTAAAATATGAAGATACTGTGCTGTAAACAACTCTTCCCCATGTGGCTGTGAATGGAGGCTGACCACCGGACAAGGATGGCCAACCATTGATGCCATGTCACATCATCCATGACAGTCTGGTAGACAGTATTGGTGCCGAAAATTGACAGCCGACAGCAGCCACCCATTGAACAGTTTCGAATGGGACTGCTGGACTGGAGGCTCATCCCTTCAAAGAACCCTCAAAGGTGCAACAACAGGGCCTAGAGGGAATGCAGGGGTGGACGCACCACCTCTACAGACTGATTGCGGAACAAGGTGGGCACAATATGGACGAGTTACTCCTGCAGTCGCTTACTGTTATGCAGGCGGTCATTGGTGATGGTGGAGATATCAAAATTTATCCACTGGCACAGTGGTAGAGAGGAAATCCTCACTATGGAGACGGGTTGCACATCAGATGCAATACTGTCTCACCACCAAATCCAAGGGAAGACTGCGCTCTTTCAGATACCGGATCGAGAGACGAGACAGGCTCAGAGAAATCACTATTTGAGTTAGAGATGTTGAGCGCCATGCAATCAGACCGGTGTCACATTCCCACACGCTAAATACTATGTTCGTCACACACAACATCGTGACAGACTGACAATGCTGGCCGCTGTGGTCTAGCGGTTCTAGGCGCTTCAGTCCGGAATCGCGCTGCTGCTACGGTCGCAGGTTCGAATCCTGCCTCGGACATGGACGTGTGTGCTGTCCTTACATTAGTTAGGTTTAAGTACCTCTAAGTCTAGGGACTGATGACCTCAGAAGTTAAGCCCCATATCGCTTAGAGCCAAGACTCCCTATTGCTGCTAGGTCGAGATGATGCCAACAGTCCAGCTGCCTTACTGCTGCTGCCATTAACTGAATGGGGGACCACTGCCATCTGCTGTTGCTCCTTCATCAGGGATACTCTCACGCTGCCACACCATCACTCAGTTGTTCAGCCAGTCCAGAGACCATGAGTGTGTGTGTTTAGTGCCTGTTCTATCTGTGTGACTGTAAATGTAAAGTGTCTCCATTTCAGAGCATGAGCAAGGATAGTGGGAACATCAGTAAGAATACTTATTCATGCCATATCAGGCAACCCAGATCACTAATTGGGGATGACAAAATCTATAACGTTATTATTACAGTCCACGCATTTGTAATAATTTTCTTTACAGTAATACTTATTATAATTGGTAGATTTATAACTGGCTTGTACCAGTTATACTTTGAGCACCAGATTTTCATTTAAGGTATACTTTGTTGTGAAATTGATGAAGTTTTTTATACAACAGATCTAGTGTAAATAATTTTTCAAGTATGTATGTTAACTTTAGTTAAAGAGAGTGATTTTCAAATGTCTTGTAGATAAAAGAAACAGTATTACACTGCCATAGTAAACAAATGCAACAGATGACACGTGATACTTACTTGTTTAGACTTTGACAATGAGTGTTTTTCTTAATTTAAAATTATTATCTGATTGTGTATTATGAATGACTGAAACCTGGCGTATGACTGAGCAGGGTAAAGCAGTGAGGTAGAGAACGGTGCAATATTCATGTAATTGTAATACGATTAGGGACATTTGTCATCTCTGACCTCAGATATTGTATGAGTGCTTAAAAATACTGCTCCACAGCCTTTTTAACCGCTTATTAATTGTCTATCTGAAGGCTTGGGTGCACATGAATCATACTACACTTGGCAATGTTCATCTGTTTATCATGCAAGCACACAGTTTTGTGTGAGTGACTGATACCTGAAGTGAACGAGATCAAGTTAGGGTGTCTTCTTCATGTGCTGTCTTGATTGGCAAAGTCGCCCCATACTCGGTCATCATTGCGAGATCTAAGTACTATTTCATGATTTCCTCTATTCCATGTCACACTATGCCCGTTTTGAAGTGAGAACATTACACATACAGAATCAACCATGATGGGAGGCAGTGAGAGAGGATGGGTCACTCTCTTACTCTTTTCCATATCCAAAGCTGCTTCTTAATGTTGATTTTACAATCAAGACATCGTTTTTGTTAAATGACAGGAAGTTACCAGCATGAGCAGGTATTGATCAGAGCATGTATTTTGTTAAAGCATGCAGGATCGTTATGTATGAGTATAATGTCTTTTCTGGAGACTAGAAATCTACTCTGTAGGAATCAGCATGGGTTTCGAAAAAGACGGTCGTGTGAAACGCAGCTCGCGCTATTCGTCCACAAGACTCAGAGGGCGATAGACACGGGTTCACAGGTAGATTCCGTGTTTCTTGACTTCCGCAAGGCGTTTGACACAGTTCCCCACAGTCGTTTAATGAAAAAAGTAAGAGCATACGGACTATCAGACCAATTGTGTGATTGGATTGAGGAGTTCCTAGATAACAGAACGCAGCGCGTCATTCTCAATGGAGAGAAGTCTTCCGAAGTAAGAGTGATTTCAGGTGTGCCGCAGGGGAGTGTCATAGGACAGTTGCTATTCACAATATACATAAATGACCTGGTGGATGACATCGGAAGTTCACTGAGGCTTTTTGCAGATGATTCTGTGGTGTGTCGAGAGGTTGCAACAATGGAAAATTGTACTGAAATGCAGGAGGATCTGCAGCGAATTGGCGCATGGTGCAGGGAATGGCAATTGAAGCTCAATGTAGACAAGTGTAATGTGCTGCGAATACATAGAAAGAAAGATCCCTTATCATTTAGCTACAAAATAGCAGGTCAGCAACTGGAAGCAGTTAATTCCATAAATTATCTGGGAGTACGCATTAGGAGTGTTGATCGTTGGTAAAGCAGATGCCAGACTGAGATTCATTGGAAGAATCCTAAGGAAATGCAATCCGAAAACAAAGGAAGTAGGTTACAGTAGGCTTGTTCGCCCAATGCTTGAATACGGCTCAGCAGTGTGGGATCCGTACCAGATAGGGTTGATAGAAGAGATAGAGAAGATCCAACGGAGAGCAGCGCGCTTCGTTACAGGATCATTTAGTAATCGCGAAAGCGTTACGGAGATGATAGATACTCTCCAGTGGAAGACTCTGCAGGAAAGACGCTCAGTAGCTCGGTACGGGCTTTTGTTAAAGTTTCGAGAACATACCTTCACCGAAGAGTCAAGCAGTATATTGCTCCCTCCTACGTATATCTCGCGAAGAGAGAATGAGGATAAAATCAGAGAGATTAGAGCCCACACAGAAGCATACCGAGAATCCTTCTTTCCACGAACAATACAAGACTGGAATAGAAGGAAGAACCGATAAAGGTACTCAGGGTACCCTCCGCCACACACCGTCAGGTGGCTTGCGGAGTATGGATGTGGATGTAGATGTAGAGGTGACTGTCCTTTGAATAGCATTTTGTGGAGTTGAGAATAAACAGGCAGTTTGGTCATTTAACAGTACATCTTGTAGTGGACGTTTGGGGATTGGAACTCACATGCACATATTAGGCAAAGGAACATCTCAAAACCATTACTGGGGATAGAATGCTGATCCCAAGCATTTCTCACAAAGGTATGTAGACATTCTGTTCTGCTGAAGAGGTGGACGAACTGCCTACCTGGACCTACCTGTTAGGAGCCTCTGATCATACTTTCGTTTCTTCACTGTTGTTACTCTTTTAATAACCCACCATTTTTGTGCATAAGACGGGTCCTTTTTAACCTTATGGGCTGGTCTCACAGAGCGATACGACCATGCTCTATATGTCGTTGCTCGTGTCCCACCAACGTGGAGGCGGACCACTATGCCCTCTTTCTGAGTATTAATTTGCAGCCATACATACTTACTGAAAAATAAATACACGAAGATTTGACAAATAATTAATAATTATAGAGTTGAAGCATTAATTTTAAAGTTGATAAAATTTTAGATAAAGTTAATTAATAATTTGATATTATTGTGTTAAGCATGCAAGAGTGTAGTGAGAAAATTTTTCGTTTGACTTGTATATTGCTTACACTTTACAGTTTATTTAACATCAGACTGGACCTTTAAATGAAACTGACTTATTTCGCGCTCACATTGAGTTGTTAATTCCACCATAAGCATTGAAACCTTACCGGTGGACAACGTTATGAGTGTAAATCTTAACATCAACGGATATCATATGTATGTGGCTGTTCAGTTGTTACTTGAACTGTATGCACTAAGGCCTTACCAATCTGGGACATTATAGCATAAAACTTAACTCGTAAATAATAGATTTGAGCTATCAGTCGTCCTTTTTAAATCTTATTGGCAGATCTAGGTTTCAGATAGAAACTAGCCATTCTCAATGCACTGCCATTTTTTATCAATGCATGTAATACCTGTTGGTCGGGCTTCATCTACAGTTCATTGAATACTACTAAAAATGATAGTGCATTGAGAATGGCTAGTTTCTAACTGAAATCTAGATCTGCCAATAAAATTTATAGAGGACGACTGAAAGCTGGAACCTATTATTTACAAGTCAATATAACAGTCACTGCGTGCAATAGCCTTCTGAATGGAAGATAGCCTGATAAAACTTAACGTTGAGGGACATCATATGTATGTAATTGTTCAGTCAGGAACTTAAAATTTATCATACTCAAGTTTAAAAGCTTTACGTATTACTACGACGTCAGTTCATAGAACTTTACAATTAGTCATGTCATAAAACTTTCACAATTAGTACATCATAACTGTAAAATCTCGGCAGGGTCGAAGAGTGTACAATTACTATGCTGTCATGGCGTTAAGACTTTACTGATCTAGGTTACAAATAGAAAGTCATAGACGTAAACCCTTAGCAGGGACTGACCCTGTGGCGCTTATTTTACTGTGTTATGCCGTCAGAACATTACAACTTTTACAAATCTTGGTTTGACAAGTAGTGGTAACTCTTGTCCGTGCCGCCTCCCTCTGTTTCCTCGCTGACGCTGTCGTCCTGCCCGGGCTGTCGTTGCTGTGGTCCTGACTGCGAAGCCTTGCGTTGCCCCTCTCTTCAGTATTCCTCCTTCAGGGCCCTTGAGACTCAGTCCACTGTGTCGTTGATTAACTTCCATTTATTAGGGGCCTCCAGCGCTCGCTTCAGGTCCACTTGTAGCGGCTGAAGTTCCTCACTTGGGGCGTATCTGTTGCACTGGAGCTGGCCGCGGTGGCCGAGTGGTTCTAGGCCCTTCAGTCCGGAACCGCGCGACTGCTACGGTCGCAGGTTCGAATCCTGCCTCGGGCATGGATGTGTGTAATGTCCTTATGTTGGTTAGGATTAAGTAGTTCTAAGTTCTAAGGGACTCATGACCTCAGATGTTAAGTCCCATAGTGCTCAGAGCCATTTGAACCATTTTTTTTTGTTGCGCTGGAGAATAACATGCTGTGGTGTGCCCAGGTTCCCACATGTGCAATTGGCGGCTCTGTCCTGATTTATACGGTTGAAATATATTGGGTATGTCCTTGACCAGTGAGAAAATGCATCAAGCCTATACCTGGGTCAGCATGTGTCCGTTTTAGGCGCTCTTCAATACTAGGAAAGAAATCATGTACACGTTTGCTCTTTTCACTGGTGTTCCACTTTCTTTTCCACTTCGTAAATCTCCATCGTTTTAAATAGTGCCTGGTCGGGATATCCTCGTATCTCCTGAACCTTGTAATGTTGGCCCCGTATCAGCAAATACGCTGCCGCTCTATATCTGATTGTTATGTTAATAGGATATGTGCAGAGCACTACGCACAGGGCTTCAATAGACGTTTTCCGAAGGTGCCTGATAGCCGGAGGAGTACGTTCCTTTGACCACTTCTGGCAGCTGTCACATATGTCGATAGACGTAATTTGTGTGCTCATGTACTAGAGGCAAAAATCACTATCGACTCGTATATTGCATAGTAATATGTCTTGATCATTTGTAGTAGCATCCTGTACTCTGACGTGTTTATTCTGGCGAGTTTGTGTAGAATAACTACTGCCTTTTCTGTTGTTAGCTTTATATGTTGCATAAAGGATAGTTTTTCGTCCAGCTGGACTCCAGGGCATCTGGTTACCTTCTCCCTGGCAATATTGTTGGTACCTAATCGTAGCATTGGATTCCTCTGTTGGTTTCCATTCATCACCATATATAACATCTTTGCTGGGGCTATTGTCAGCTTATGTTTCTGGCACCAGTTGTTCACTTCAAGCATGGTGTCATTTACCTTTCGTTCCAGTTCGGCTCTTGAATTCGCCGTCACTGTTACTGATCGTCAGCATAACCCAGGATCCCTTCTATGTTAAGGCTTTCTTCCATAAGACTAAGAAGTGGCTCAATTGTAATATCCCACAATAGGGCCTCTAGGATCGAACCTTGTGGGCATTCTTCTCTTATTTTATTGACCACATTTCTGTTGCCTTCTTTCCATTGGGCGGCCCTAACTCCGCACTAATCTTTCAAGCTGTGGTATAGGGAGCCCGGTACCTGCAGCTCTCTTTCCGTAAGAATAATCCAGGCCACCACATGTTCTCCAGTGCCCCTTGTATATCTATTAGTAGGACTACTGCATATTTTCTGTAGGTCTCACTAACAATTCGAAGCACTTGATTGATGGCGTCGTCGATTGACTTATTCTTGCAAAAACCGTACTGACGTTCGTTAAGTCCCTGTAGCTCTCTGTGGGCTTACATATGGACGCATAACAGCCTTTCTTGAACTTTCGCGAACGTTTTTAATAGACGTATAGGCCTGTATGCCCTCGGATTTGTTGGATCTTTATCTGTTGCATTTTCTATTATCACTGTGTTTTCCATGCAGCCGGTATTTCCCCTTCCCATAGTTCGTCGTTTAGGACATTTGTCAAGAAAGGCGTGATCTGTGCCGCTACTTGGCGTAACGTCTCGGGATGTAAGCCGTTCATGGCTCGCCATCCCACCATTTGGTATTTTGCACCCTGTTTTAATGTTTGGGGATAGTGATACTTGTATTTTTGTTGGGGGGGGGGGGGGGAATTAAATTTTTGTGCACTCCGTCGTGACAAAGCAAGCGGTTGGTCGGTTGCTCCTTGGTTGGGCTCGCACGAATTAGGTGTAGTTGGACTCATTACCTTTCTCGCCTAAGTGAACGAGGTCAGACCGATCCACTGGAGACTTCTGAGTGCCGTTCTCTTAATTACCCTTTTGGTAGTTTTAATGTTGTTGTAATTTAACTCTATTTTATATTTTTAATTTGGCAAGGCTAGTTGTGGCTCTTCAGCCCTGGAAACATGTTCTCAGAGTTTCCTTCAAGTTCAAACATTATCGCCCTCGGCTCTTGAAAGGTTATTGTAATTTCCTCTGAAAGATTTTACACGTTATTGTGGGCCTTCCGCCGTTTGTGATGCAAACAAGAAATTTATTAACATAATGTATTGTTTTACCGATTGTTGCAGTATATATTTCCTTAATTTGCATAATTTAACTCTACGGCCTTCAGCCATCTTATTGCGTTTGTTTATCTCTTTCTGTGCATCTTGTGGGCCATTAGCCCTGTCAGCATCTTAAAACTTTGTGGCCTTCTACTTTCAGTAATCATCATAGTATATTTGGAATTTTGAAGATTTTAGTCGCTCCGCATGCTGATCTCCTTACGATTTATCTTATTCATAAATTTAACTGTGTCTCATGTCTTTTCAAAATTGAAATTATTCTAAAGCATCTGTTTGGAGGCATGGTGCCGCGAAGAAAATTTAGTTTTTATTCAAAAGTGTATTTGTAAATACAGGGTGTTTTAAAAATGACCGGTATATTTGAAACGGCAATACAAACTAAACGAGCAGCGATAGAAATACACCGTTTGTTGCAATATGTTTGGGACAACAGTAAATTTTCAGGCAGACTAACTTTTGTAATTACAGT